>NC_142083.1:26620000-27958739 GCF_054644295.1 Miniopterus natalensis
TAGGGATGAACTGATGACAGACTAGAAACTTTTGATCTCTCAGTGTATTATTACACACATTCAGTGATTGATCTGTTTATTCTCTCTGAAGTATCAATGCTGCACATTTAAAGCCCGATGCAAAGATCCCCGCTGTACAGGAGTTATCTCTTTGTCTGTTTTCCTGGTGCAGCATTGCAATGGATCATGCTTGGCCTGTGCGTGTGTGTGGATTTACATACCCAATACAACTCTAAGGACGGTCCTATGGAATATTATGTCTTGCTTTATTATTTATAGTAAAGACACTTTAAATACACATGCAATATCTAGAAGTGTAAACACCATTACAAGGCATAAGAATGCAAATATTAAATGGGAATATTTTAATATTGTTACCACAAGGTGCTTATTCTGTTAGTTATCATCTTGAATTTGTGTTTTTCTTTCTAATTTCATTGACTGTTCCCATGACAGAGACCTTAATGTGTCCTCATGGAAAGGGTACCTATATTTTAGGAAGATACAATAATGTCATATACAAGGGAGCCCACTCCTGCCACATCTGGTAGACCAGATGGCCAGCAGGAGAACCTTAGGTGAAGGACTCACCTACAGTGGGTTCAGCTTTCTTATCTGCCACATAGAAGTGCTAATCCAAACTTTCTGTGTGTAGCCTGTGGTCCTGACTTTTATAACAGCACCTGGATGAAGTAAGGGCTGAGCAAGTGTAGCAATGATGAGTAGGCTTATATTTTCCATACCACAGTTCTTTGCACAGAATAGGTCATACAGATTAATTGGTTGACTACTTTAAAAGGTAGGATGGTGGTCCTTCATTCTAGCCTGCATCACTTTGCTTCTCATGGACTTTTAGTTAATTCCTACAGATACACAGGACACTATGGCACTTACGAGTAGTCATGCTAAGAGTGGTGACAAAGGCCAGGCACTGTACTCACTGTGTTAAGAACACTGTGTTTGATCTAAGCTGGGCTTGGACATAGCTTGGCTGCTGTCCAGTCCTGATGACTCAAGAGGAGTGCAGGTGAACAAGGCTCCAGGCCTACAAGCTTCTGAGAGCCTGAGCTCACGGGCATGCTTTATGTCCTGCAGTTCATTTCTGTGTGAGACAGATGGTGTGGTTCCCAGCTGTGACCAGGAGCCAAGTTACTCAATTGGGGCAAGATACTTAGTCTTTCTCTCCTTCAGTTTTTTTATCCTCAGAATGGGATAATAACAGGTATCACGCATGCTGTTGTGAAGGTTGAGTAAACCCAAACGCATAATAATGTTTTACCAGCATATTGTAAGTGCTAGATAAATATTAATTTTCTTCTAAGTAGTATTAATAATGTAGTGGTTAACCACTGAATCCTGTAATATTTGTCAAAAAAAATCTATGTTAAAATGCACGTGGAAGGAAACATAAGATAGGGAGATAAATGGTCACACACCTGGATTCCTGTTCCATCAGTTAGCACTGAGGTTCCTGCTCAGACGAAGGGGCAGTGAAGACAGGAAGGTGGCCAACTTGGGTACCATGCTGTACTGCGGATAAAGTCAGAGGTGTTGCACAGTGTTGGCCCCAAATAGAAAGCCAGGCTGAAGCCCAAGATGTGTTTTGTTAACTTTATATAAATTAAGTAAGAACTTAGAAAGAATGTCTAGTTTTGCGAATGATTGCTTCCTTCATGACCTGACATGAAGCATTAAAATACCCTGGGGATGCTGTCAGTCCGCCATCCAGAAGGCTCTCTGGATCCTGGGTTTGCTGTGAAAGTGTTTGAAGGCAGAGCTGACTAGTTCTGAGTAAACATGGAGCCTTTTCTGTTGCTAAGCTGGGTTTCCAATCCATTTGACAGCTGAGGACAGATGTATTTTTATCTTCGAATTTTGAAACTGTAGGTGCTGTGACAACAAAAATTAAAATAGCAGTGTTTAGGACACAGCCTCCTCTGTGGTTCCTCAGCATATTCTACTGTAGGAAGGTGTTGAGCATGCACACACTGTCTTTGGTGTCCAAATAGGTTATTAGAAGCTCTTAACTTGTTTCATATTGACAATTAGACTATAACTGACAATGAGAATGGTGTGTTTTAAATTAACATGCCATATAATCAGCTTATACAATATTTGAACAGGTTCATATGTAAGTACTTATTGGTCAAATTTCATGTAATACACACTTTCAATAAAATTGGGTATGCCCTATTGAAAAGGGATGGCTGGATTTTTATAATTAACTACTTACTAGAGATGTTGCATGCTCAAATGATCAATAAGAAATATTATGTTGTAGAGTGTAAATCACGTGAGAGATCGTATTTTCTGTTCACTTTCAGAAAGTTAGTAAATGCTGAGAAGCCAGTTGATGAGCACTCAGAATAATGCCATGATGAAATAAAAGTCTTTTTTTGTCCTAATAATGCAAACATCTACTTCAGAATTCCCATCAAGATTTAAGAGAATGTTTCCAATCAATCCATGCTGAACTTGTTGAATAAAAGGATATCAGAATAGGCAACAAATTGCCAAAGAAAACTGGATCGTTTCTGGAAAGAACCATGCAAAGCTCTACCTGAATTTGTAGGGTTTGAAAAATAATGCTGACTGTGAAAGGTTCCAAGAGCTGGATTTGCTGAAGGCTTTTGAATAAGAGCCTTAGCCATGCTTGTTCCAGGAAACCGTGGCCCACATATTTGAACCCAAGGCCCACAAATATGAATACCTGACCCAGAGACTTTTTTCCGTGAAAAGGACATTGGATACACCTCATTCACATTCCAAGTTGTATGGGTAAAACTCTGCTTAGTAGTTGTTCCTCCCACCATGTCAGTCATCTATTTCAGTTTTATGACCTTTGGATCACTGATACTCAGTCATCAACACAATAAAAGAATCAGAATTAGTTTAAGTTCATTTGGATATGAAAATATATTTTACTCAGGAACTTTTTTCTCCCAGTGTGGTACAAATATATACATACATAGTATATACATGCATACATAAAGCATCCACATGTGGATTTTTTCTTCTGGTGCCCAAAAGAGATGAAAATCAGTATTTAAGTTGCTTACAGCTTTCTGTAAAAAAGTAGATAGCATACTTCTCAATTAGTCCTTATTTTCATCTTTAATTCTAAAATAGTATTTTTATAGTTTTAATTTATAGGAATCCATGAATTTTTGGATTCCTATAAGTTAAGGGTTTTTGTTTTTTTCAAAATACATTGCTAGCTTTTCCCTTATATTAGTGTTTTCACTTCTATCTTCTTTCTATATGTCATATAGGTAAAAATATGTAGCTCTAGCTACCTGTCTGGCATTTTATTTGTTTTTCCTTTGTAATAAAGTAAAATTATTTTTCCTCCAAATCCATACTCTCTGTATCATGTGTAGTCTCTCAAACTGTTGATTAGAAAGTGGCAAACATAATCTGGTTTATGCTGAGGTTTAGGGCATTTCTGACATTGAAGGTGGAGGCCATGATGGGAAAACCATCCCTATGGTGCAACAGCAGATACCAGCAGATCTCCTGAAGGCTGGGCCATTACTGTGGAATCTGCTCTCCAATTGCTTACCTTTCAAAGGTATGTAACGGCCCTTAGCGTGCGAGGCCCAGTGCTCCCACCAGAGATGCTAGGGCCACAGACGTCTCACAGAGCAGAGAGGCAGCTCTGTAGCCTCGTCTCACATGTTTCAGGTTCACAGAAGGGAGAAATGCATACAATTAAACTTGCCAAGGCCCAGAAACATAATTAAGGGGCATTCCTTGAGAATTGTTCATTAAAGATCGTCTTTTAATTGCTATCTTGCTGGAAGAGACCAGAATGAATGAGGTTGTCACAATTTCCTAGTCAATCTTAAAGTGATCCAGTTTTGCAGTTGCTGTGGAAAGGTTGTGGGCTGGCTTCCGGAGCCTGCTTTCTTGTCCAGTCTCAGGACGAGTCTTGTTTCCTCTTGTTTCCCAGCTGGAGGGTGCAGTCCCCGCTGGTGCACCTTCTTGTTACCCGACATCATCATATTCTTTCTACCTTACTGTGTCCACACTATGGAAACTGACCTACATACAGCGGACTTGATCAGTCAGAATCACTAAGGATTGCATTTCTTCTGTAATAATTTTCTCCTTTGGTCTTACCTGTGCCAACTTGAGGTTTGAAATAAAGTTCGTTACAGCTAGATTTCACTGTCATATCTGATGCGCATGGATTATTTCATGCAAATGGAAGATCTGAGTGCAGTGTTGTCCACTTCTCAAAGTCTGTTCCCTAGTCCAGTGGTCAGCCAACTATAGCCCACAGGTCAAATTTAACCCAATGCCTATTTACTTAAGTCCCTGGAGATAAGAATACTTTTTATATTTTTAAAAATTGATTGAATAAAAGCAATTTTTAAAAATATTTTTAATATAAAATTAAATTTTCAGAGTCCATAAAAAAAGCTTTATTGGAACACAGCAATACCCTTTCATTTACATATTGTGTGTGACTACTTTGTCCTATAAATGCAGAGCTGAGTACTGGCAACAGACATCACACAACCCACAAACCCTGCAACATTTACCAGCTGGTCCTTCACAGGACAAGTTTGCCAAATGTAAACATTTATGACGTTGCGTGAAAGGCCAGTATAGTCCAGTGGGCCATGGTCGGGACTGCAGTGATCTGGAGAGCCAATGACCCAGCTCAGCCTTCTTCAGCCAATTGTCACCATGTGGGAAGGTTAGCTTAGCATGGCTGGATTACCAAGTTTTCAGGACAAGACAGCAAACATGTTATGGAAACCCTGTGTACCTGTGGGTCAATGTAGACATGCCAATTAACCTAGCTTGCATGCCTTTGTGATGTGAAAAGACACAAGAGTGCCAGGAGAAAACCCAGGCAGACGTGGGAGGGTGTGCAGACTCCACACACACACTGGTTCTGGCTGGGAGTCAAAAAATTTTTTTCTCAACATTGTAATGAAGTGATGCTGACAAAAACTGTTATTTGAGGACTTGCTGTATTTATGTAACTATATATTTTGTTAGCACTCAATAAAAAGTTGATGAATGAATGAGTATTGAGTAAATATAAATGGATCTATAGGTACACATACATATAAATCTTTCGTTATATACTTCATGTATTTATATATCTGTAATATATATTTATATGTCAGATGATAGATGGATAGATAGATGATAGATAGATAAACAGATAGATAGATAGATAGATAGATAGATAGATAGATAGATAGATAGATGATAGATAGATAGATAGATAGATAGATAGATAGATAGATAGATAGATAGATAGATGATAGATAATTCAAGTTCCTCTGCTTTCATCTGGATGTTCAAAGAGATTTCCATTTAGTCTACCATCCCACAGGTGATTACTATGCACCTGCAAGGTGCCAGGCCTGTTCTAGGAATTGCTGATTTATCCAGTAAAATAACCATGTTACAGGAACATATCAGAAAACAAAAGTGTAACCCACCACTGGGGACCTCCCCTGCTGGACCCAGTCCCTTGGCCCTGTCTCGCTGCGGGGACTGGACCAGTGAGTATTCAGTAAACATGACCTATCAGTATTATTTACCAATTGTGTGTGAAAGGGAGGGTCTAAGAGATGGCCTGGTTTCTGCTTTGCTTGCTTGAGAGGGGGTAGTATCACTTATTAAAATAGGGACAATGGGACAAGGCAGAAAAACATTTGGAGAGAGGCGAAGAGAATTTTGTTGTGAAGTGTCCAGTTTGAGTTATAACTTGGGCATCCAAGTCAAAGTTCTTGAATAGAAAGATGTTTATGAGCATCTGGTCAGCACCAGCAAGACCTGGGCCTGAGGCAGACGTCTGAGTGTCAGTGGACGAAGGTGAGTGCTGAAGTCAGGGAAGTAGAGGAGATGCCTGGGGTCAACGGTGAAGGCAGGAGGCTCAGCGGGAACTCTGGACAATAACTACATTTAAGGTAGGGTCAGAGAGAAGTTGCTGGCAAAGGTCATAAGGGAAAAACAAGGCAGAGAAATGCCGTAGCAACGAAAAGGCAGAGTCAAGTACCCATTAATGCCTGTCTTGAGATGTGACTTCTGACAGGAGAGCAGCTCCTGGGGAATCAGGAGGATGGCAGTTGGCAGAGGAAATGAATACGGATAAAAAGAGACCTATTTCCTCCCCAGAAGTCTGGCGATGAAGAAGAGGAGAAATACAGTGCAAAGTTCCAAACGGTGTGCGTGTGTGTACACACGTGCGTGATCAAGCAGATGCACATTTGTTCAAAGTTTAGTTGATGAACAAGTTGGAAACGGAAGTTCCCCACATATAACTTGCTTTCACAATACCTGTGTGCTCTCAGATATGAATGACCAAAGGCAGAGTGACCCGTGAAGACCATGGTGTCTGGAGACCTCTCCCCAATCCTGAGGCTGCCAGCAGCCAGACATTTTACCTGGAAGACTTCAGCACCACTCTGGGGGCAGATCTCCTATTAGTAACACAAACGTGTTAGAATAAATGGTATTCAAGGATTTCTACAGTTCTCCGACCTTATGTTTTACTGCTGAGAATCAATTTCCTGTACCTCTGCATGAACCAAACACACATATTTTTCAAGTTGACCACATGGCGGTGGTTCGATGACCATCCAGATAGGCAGCCAAGTGGAAGACAGAGTCATCCCTCCCAGTCCTTCTGCCCTTTCCAGCTCCAGTGCTGGGAGCAACAGGGCTCTGGGGCCTCCCTGCCCAGAGGGAAGCCTGGCTTGGAGCTCGTGATGTCCAGCCTGACCCCTTGGCTTTCTCATATTGCCCCAGCATGTAACCTGTGCATTTTGCCCCAGAGAGCTCATCTTTTGTATTTTGCTTCAATAACTTCACTTAAACAGCACAAAACCTCTAGATAATGATAAAGAAAGACAACATCTTGTTCTTGTTTTCAAGGAGGCCTACCAGCATCCCCAAGACTAAGTTTATTTTTATTTCCATATAACGGGATAGGAAACAGAGACATGAGAAAACCCCTCACTTGTATCGCTCTGTGTGTACACATGGTGTGTGTGTATGTGTGCAACCAATGTTAACTTTTCAAATGTTTGGAACCTTTTCAAATGTTTGTTTAGAGATGGGGCCATGTGAAGCAGATCTCTCTATATTTACTGACAGGAGGGCTGACTCTCAAGAATGAGTTATACTATTTGACAGTTGGTTCTGAGATTTCATCTTGATTTTCCTGAAACAACTCAGATCATATTACCCTTAACATGAAGTCAAAGTATCTAAAAACACCCAACATATCCATGTTTTAAAGTTTTCAATAATCTCTGTGTATCTCAAGGTCCCCATCTGAAGAGCAGTGGATGCCATCATTAAAAGGAATCACTACAGATGCACAAGGCTTAGGTGTCCTGTCATTGTGGTGCTGATCTGCTTATTCTTTCTTTTCTGCATATGTCCAAAGTTCCCTAGGACATTGCTTCATACGTTTTCAAGCTTAAAAACGCGGTTTCTTTCTATGAGCTGCAACCCAAGGAAATCACCATGTCAGGCATTCATTGGGTGCTGACCCAGCATTAAAAAACCTATAATGTCTCTCTCACCGACTGCCATGTGACCAGCACCGGTTCCCAGACCAGATTGGGGTTTACCCTGGGTTCTGGTAGAATGTGATCTCTGCTTACCTTCTAGAATTAATCCTCTTGGGTCATGGATATTTTTAAAAAACAACTTTATTCAGGTGTAATTTACAAACAATAAAAGAACACATGTGAAGCATGCGTTTTAATGAGGTATGAAAAATGTGTACATGAGTGAAATCACCCCATATTTGTGATATGGAAAACTTCCATGATCCACAAATTTTCCCCAAGGCTCCTTCCCAGCCAATTCCCACCCTTTACTCCAGCCCAAAGCAACCACTGTTTGTCACTATCAATCACATTTTTCTTCCCTTGTGCATTGTATGAGTGGAATTATAATTTTGTACCTGATATCTCTTGCTCAGAATAGTGCTTTTAATATTCACCCATGTTATTTGTATCAGTCATTTTTTTTTTTTCTAACTGCTGAGTAGAAACCCATTGTTTGCATGTACCATGATATCGATTCAACTGTTGATGAATATTTGGGTTGTTTCCAGTTTGGGGTAATTGCAATCAAAGTTGTCATGGACGTTTGTATGCAAGACTTTGGTTAGCTACCTAGGAGTAGAATTGCTGGATAACATGGTGAGCAAGTGTTTAGCTTTATAGGAAACTACCAAATTGTTTAACAAAGTGATTGTACCACTTCCCACTTCTGCCAGCTATGTGGTTGCTCTAGCCTCATGACGACTTAACATTGTCAGTGTTTTCTAATTTCAGTCATTCTAATAGGTATGGAGTGCATCTCACTATGGTTTAGAATTGCATTTTCTTAATGATTAATGACTTTGAGCATCTTTTCATGTGGGTATCATAAATTGAGTTGTTTGTCTTTTGATTATTGGTTTGTAAATGTTTGTATCCATTCTGAGCAGAATTTTCTTGTCAGATGTGTGATTGTGGAGATTTTCCTTTAGTTGTTTTGCCTCTTAATTTTCTTAGCAATGTCTTTAGAAGAACAGGAATTTTAATTTTGATGAATTTCATCTTTTAAAAAACTTATTAAATAACTGATTTATTTTAAATTAGATTTAGATTTACAGAAAAGTTGAAAATATATTATGGAGAATGATCATAATACCCAGTTTTCTTTTACACTTTCCCACGTCTTACATTAGCATGGTACACTTGTCACAGTTAATGAATCAATATTGATAAAATAGTATATACTGTCTTCCATTTCCCTGTTTCTGGAATCCATCCATGATTCCATGTCACATTTAGCCCTCATGTCTCCCTAGGTTTCTCTTGGCAGTGATAGTTGCTTAGACTTTCCTTGTTTTTCATGACTTTGACAGTTTTGAGAAGTATTGGTCAGTCATTTTGTAGAATTCCCCTCAGTTGGGATTTGTTCAATGTTCTGCTTGTGATGAGACTGGGGTTATAAGTTTGGGGGAAGAGGACCACAGATATAAAGTGCCCTTCAAAGAGTACATTTTGCCATTTAGTTTTCTTTTAGTTTTATGCTTTTACTATCCTGAGAACTTTTTAACCATGATGAGGTCAAAATTTTTTTACTAAATTTTCACATAGAAAATTGATATTGTTAGGTTTTCAATTGGGACTATGAAGGATTTTGAAATACTTTTGGGTGTGGTATGATATATCTATACCCATATCTATATGTCTATTTTATCTATTCTACCTAGACATCTTTCTATTATCTATCTCTCTCTCTCCCTCCCTCTCTCTCTCTCTCTATCATCCATCTATCTGTCATCTATCTATCATCTATCTCTATCATCTAGAGTCAAAATTGCAACAGGTGAACTAAATTTGAATACTAAAAATGTGAAACCCAACAAAGGCAGGAAAGGGAAAACTGAGGAACAAAAATGGAAGGAATAAAGTGAAAATAAATACTAAAATGGTAGATCTAAATCCAGTATATCAATAATTGCCTTAAGTGTAAATGGTCCAAATATACCAATAAAAATACAGAGATTATCACAATGGACTCAGCTATATGATGTCTATAACAAACTCACTTAAAATTTGATGACTTAGACATTTTACAGTAAAAAGATGAGAAAAACGTATACCATGAAAACACTAAGAACTGAGTAGCACTATCAGCCAACTGGACCTAACTGAGATTTAAACAACACTCTATCCATCAGATAATACACATTATTTTCAAATGCACATGTAATATTCACTAAGACAGTCCATATCCCTCATCATAAGACAAACCTTAATCAAGTCAAGAGAATTGAAATCATTCAAAATATCATTTTTGACCATCATGGAATTAAACTAGAAACCAGTAAGAGAAAAATATCCAGAAAATCTCCAAACACTTGGAAATTAACCATCACACTTCTAAATAATACATGGGATGAAAGGGAGGGGTCAAAGGACATTAAAAAACATTTTGAATATAAATAAAAATAAAGTACACTGTATCAAAACTGTGGGATGTACTTGAAAAGTGCATTGTGGGAAATTTACAGCATTAAGTATGTGCATGGGGAAATAAGAAATGTTTCAAATTAAAGATCATGTTTCTTCTTTAAGAAGCCAGGAAAAAAGAGCAAGAAATAAACACACTTCAAGAAAGGACCAGAAAATAATAAAAATAAGGCAGAAATCCATGAGATTGAATAGAAAACACATAGAGAAAATGAAAAAGCAGAAAGCTGCTTCTTTAAAATTATCAATAAATTTCTAGCTAGATTGACAAAGAAAGAGAAAAACAGATACAAATGACCAATACCAGGAATGAAAGAAGTGACATCATCTCACAGGCATTAAAGGGATAGAATAGGACACAGAAAACAACTCTACGTGAGGAATATCAACAACTTACGAAAAAGGGCCCAATTCCTGGAAAAAAATTACATATATACTGAAAACTAAACAGTAAAACAACAATCTAATTAAAAATAGACAAAACATTTTGATGGACATTTCACCAAAGAGAAAGCAAAGATCACATAAAGAGATGTGCAATGTCACTAGCCATTAGGGACATGCAAGAAGAACCCATGGGGACAGTACCACACACTGATCAACATTGCTAAAATGAAAACAAGGTACAGTTTCAAAACCTGGTGAAGGTGAGGAGCAACTGGGACACTCATTACTGGTGGCTATAAAATATAATACAGCATTTCTGGAAAACAATTGGGCAGTGTCTTATAAACTTAACCATGTACTTACCACATGTGCCAACAATTCTACACATGGGTATTTATCCAGAGAAATAAAAATTATGTTCACATGAAAATCTGTGCACAATACATATGACAACTTTACGTGTAGTAGCCACAGAGTGGAAGCACCTCGAGTGTCCTTTGCCAGGGGAGTGGATCACAGCTCTGGGACAGCCACAGTGTGGAACAGGACTCAGCAGGAACAAGGGATGTGCTCCTGATACAAGTAACAAATGAGTCTCAAAGACATTGTGCTGAGTGAAAGGAGCCGGTTTCAAAGTTTACACACTGTGTGGCCCCATTCATAGCCATATGACACTTTCAAGCTGGCAAAACCATGATGGAGAATAGATCAGTTTTGCCAAGGGTTGGAGTGAAGGGAAGGTGAAACTATGGAGGGGAGGACAGAGAACAGAGGCAGTCCCTGATGTGTGATGTCATGTTCTGGATCATGACTGTGATAATGTTGGCACAAATATACACGTATGTATACCACTGTGCACCAATCTTATTCTGTGATAATTTAAAAACTAAACTCAAGGGAAAGAACCAAATGGTCAGTAATAACAGAATGGCTAGGTAACTTATGATGTCACTTGATAAAGTATTAAAAAGGTAATCATGAAAAATGATTTCAACATGAAAAAGCCAATTTGTAATAATATTAAGTGAAATGGGTTCCACTGCAAAATTGTGAATTATATTTAATCTGTATAAACTTTCAGCATGGAAAATAGAAAAGGGAAAAGACAAAGTGATAAAAATGTTTTGCAGAGTTATGAGTGGTTTTTCTTTTATGTTTTTTTCTAGAATTGTTATAATGATGGTATATAACTTTATAATATTAAAAATAATTTGGCAAATATAAATTATTAAAATTTGCTATTATGATAGAATATATGTAAATCTCATCTAGAAATGCATAAAGTTATAAAGCGGGTCTTATACTTAAAAAATCACCAGCTGTGTATAGGAAGCTTCCATGTCTTTATTTTCCTGTCTTTTTCTTTTTTTCTCTTGGGATGTGATTTCATAACTTTTTCCACATCACAGTGATAGAGTTAAGAAATTATCAATAAAGTGCCAAGCACTTGACTGGCAGAAAAATGAAGAAATTTGTGCAAGCTGAGATACTGTGTGTGAATTAATAATTTTACAGTAAGCACTTTTAACATTGTGAAAATAATGATATCAGTAGAAACTAAAGTTTTTTCTCATCTAAGGATTATGCGACATAAGCAACCTTTTTTAAGAAAAACTTAGATAGAAAGTGGAACAAAACGTCTTTATTCCGTTGGTTGCTTATTTCCTCCGCGGAAGACAAAGCCGTGAGGGTAGTTTAGAGTCAGCCTTCAATCATTTCTTTATCAATTCAGCTTATAACAGGGTCTCAAAATGTCAAGTAGCCAAGCATTTCCCACTCTCAGGCGCTGGGAGAGGATGCATTTAGCACAAGTCAAAATGCACTTGGAGAGCTCAGGGGCAGACCTGTGATTAAAACGTCTAAGCCACAAAGCAACGCTGGCACAGGGTTTACCTCTTGTTAGAGGAATAACCAGCCCGGGCCGGTGTCCCTGCAGTTGGGCCTGGAGAGGGGCGTGCAGGTGCCTGGGCCTGGACTCAGGGGCGCACACGCACACACGCACACCACACACTCACTGTGAGCAATTGCACAGTCACTTCGGTTGCTCAGTTCTCACAGACCCAGGCTAAGGACTGAGGCTCCGAAATAGAAATGAATTCAGATCGGTGGGATCAAAGGACGCCGAGTAAAGCATCTGTTTGGGTTAGAGGCTAAGCCTGTAAAAACAAAACCAACAAACCCCACCCACAAACCGACCACCCCAACCCTGAGCATGACCCCCCCGAGGAGCCCCAGTGCAGAGTCTGAGGGGATCACTTGGCAGCGTCTGAGGGTCTGGCCTTCTCTCGGGTCGCTCTTGCTGGTGTGGCTGACAGAGTGGTGTTGTGACCCATAATTGCAGCAGATCCAAGCAGGTTTTGAGTGGCTGTCTGGGCCGCGGTGCTCAAGCTGCCTCCATCTGCCGCAGCCTCCTGTGCCTCCCATGGGGGGCCCTGGCTAATTTTTCAGTCAATTAGCAGAGGGCTGCTTTTGTTCTGCCGGCGCGGCCCCTGGGCTCTGCTTACACTCGAGCTGGCCTTCAGATGGGGTAGGTTTGGAGAAGCATATTGTGTTGGTTTTTTCCATGACCTTGTGACACTGTTGGGCAGACGTTATCTCAGTAATCTCAGAGATTTGCTAGAAAGCCGGGCCCAGTTTCGCTTTCCCTGTGGTGTTTGAGGGTATGTATTGGGGGTGGGCATAAATGAGGTGTTTTAAATAAACCACGTGCTTGTATTTTGTGGTCCTGTACGTCTCATCTCAAGTGTATTTATTCATTTTTTAAATCAGTCGCCTTATCTAGGACAAGACGGGTTGAATTAATGTGGAAACAGATTTGTTGGGCGAAATGTAGTTTATTCCAATGAACCCTGCCAGAGGTGGCTTAGCTCCTGACAGCTTCAAAGGGGCTGCTGCCGCAGCCATGGGGAGTTCCTGACAAGAGACACCTTGTCCTATCAAATCCTCTTAGTTCACCTCTTGCCTCAGTTTCCCTGGGCAAATGGGAGAGAAGGGGATGCAGGGAGTGGGCAGGTTTGCCTAAAGGGGCCCATGGGGCCCAGACTGCTGCTGAGAGGGGATGTCAGTCTTGGTCCCCTCTCTCTCTTAGATCCTCAAATGGGGGGACCCCAGCACATAGCCCCTGCTTCTCTCTCTCCTGAGGCAGCCAGCTGCCCACCTTCCCTCACCTAACACACTTTCTCCACCATCCTTTCTTCTCAACAAGCTGGGACAACACAGCAGGTTCCCAAATGTGATGTCTTGACTTAGGGATGTTTGTGCCTTCCCTGATTATCGCTTACAGCAGAGCTGTAGGGTCTATGACTTTTATCATGCTTTATTTTCCACTTTCCTCCAAAATAAAAACTGTCCTTTCTATTATGATTAAAAATGTTCTCAGTCCTACATACAGCCCGGCTTTCCATTTTTCAAAGAAAGCATTTATAAAGAAAATTCAGCCCCTAGTTTGCCTCCCTCTATTTCTGAAAGTGTCTGGCTTCCCCACCACAAGGCCCTGGTGATGCTAATTGCTCTAAGTACCCTTTAATTAGAGGGTGGCTGGGAGGACCGCAGAGCACCCTCCTGAGAAGCCTCCCTCTGCCTGTCACCCTGCGGTTTAGCCCCCAAGCCTGCGCCTCCAGGAGGCCCATCCTTCCTGCCCTGTTCACAGCGCTTCTGCAGTTTCCCCTGCAGGGCGTCCAGCGAGTTCATCGGCCTTTGCTTTTCATCTGCTCAGCCTCTCAGTTATATCTTTCTGTAGTTAATAAATATACGTTTTCTCAGCGTTAAGAAATAAAATATTCACCAGGTCTGAGCTGGGGTTAACAGATTTCTGAAAATTTCATTGCGTGACAGCCTGTCCTGCATAATCCCCTCAGCTGTCTCATGTTCTGGGGCAGAAATGATCTTAGGTGTCACTCTAATAGTCTGGAATTACACTTGTATCACTGTCGCCGGCATATGGGGCGGTGTATACCCCTAGGCCCAGCTCCCTCTCTTTCACAGATTTTTAAATGATAACATTTGGCAAAGCCAGCTCCGATGGAAAGTGCACTCTCCTTCTACAGCAGTGACAAAGGGGCCACCAGAGGCATGACCGGAGCGGCCAATCATGGTGCTCTTTATGGGGTAATGAGAGGGGTTCCCTCATCTTAATAACGCCTGGGGCCTGGGAGGCCGGGAGCAAGGCTCCGCTTAATTATACAGTCTTCACCTTAAGTGCCGTGTTCGCAGGAGGGAGGGCTTCAGCTGCGCAGGCCTTCGGGGAGGGGCCGGTCCCCTCCTCTCACAAACATATCGATCCCTGGACAGTGGACGGGCCGGAGGACTTGGACTGAGAATGCAGGGGGAGACAGGAGAGAGCAGCAGCAGGGCGCCCGAGCGCCTTTCTCTGCCCAAAGACATTTATACTATTGGGGCCATGGGGGTTGTGATAATACAAGGGAGTGAGGGGAGTAGCCAGCAGTGCTGGTAGCCCCTTCAGTCAGGGGAGAAAGGAAATGGTGCAGAGGAAATAGGACATGGGCCGGATCTGCAGGAGTGAAGACCCCCCGTGGTGCCAGCTCTGTCCAGCACTCGCTGCTGGAAAGGCCGTGGGCGTGGTGTGAAGATGCACTGTGGTCACTGCAGCCCAGCTGATGGCTGCTGGTCGCGAGGGCACCGAGTGAGCTCTGCCCTCCCCACCTGTCCTCACACTTCCATTCTGCCACCTGTGTGGTTCCCGGCTACCTCTGTGGGGGTCATCTCTGTGCTCCTGTCTAGGGAAGGCTGGATCCTGCCAAAACTCACTGTCCCATGAGAAACTCTTTCCCTGTTATTTTAATGTTGTGTGAATGCACTTCACCACAATAAGAGTGAAATGCCGCTGCGCACAGCTCCTGGGTTGGAAGAGGCAAACTACAGACGCGAAGTATTTGAGTATTTGATGCCTAGTAAGTGAGTGGAAAGCCCTTCAGAGATTAAATCTGGGCTGGCAGCCTTGTTTGAACAGATGACATGCCTGTGGCGGAGCATTAACTGAGTGCACTGCCTCTGTGCTGGTGAGTCTGTGAGGACGAGAGCCTTGGTAGAGCTTTGGTAGAATCCACCATATAGGACTATGCAGGCTTGGGTCCCCCACCCCTGCCCCACAAACTTGCTGTGGCCCTTTCTTGACTAATATCCATCCACTGGCTCATTGACATCAGCTATCTGAAACTGGGAGGTTGTGCCCTTGTAGACATTTTTCTTATTGAATTTATTCAAATTCTGATTAAACTGATTCATTTTGCTGCCTAATGGTAAATTTCTAGCTAAGAATGGACTTGGCTGCATAGGAACAGCATTGAGACATGAGGACCAATTTACACAAAGCTCTGGGGGTTAGGGTGCGACGTCCTGTAAGAAACGGGAAGGGCATGGCTGACCGAAGGGCCATCGCAGCGGGAGATGAGGTTCAGTCGTGAGAGTGTGACCCGGAGAGTGAGGAATGGGGTCCTTGCGAATGACAGGTGCCAGCAAGGTCCTCAGTCGGGGCAGAGCCGGGATGAAATGATTTTCTCTGGCAGACTGTGCTGTACAAGAAAGTGAAGGGTTTGAGAAGAGTGAGACTAAAGACAGAAGACTGTGCAGGATGTCGAGCGTCCGCTGAAGGGTGCCTGGGCTGGAGATGCGGCCAACAGCGCGGGGAGCGCAGGGAAATGTTTAACTGGTGACATTAATGATTATCTGAGGGACCTCTGAAGTCTGGATTTAGGAAGGAAAAGAAGCACAGATGGTACCAAGTGTTCAAAATTTGGGCAAAGACTCTCCCAGTGAAATAAAGGAGGCAGAGAGGAGGAGCTCCCGGGGGACCTGGTGACAATCGGGTTTTATTTGTACGGCATGGATAGGATGGGGACATTTGACAAGAGGGCTGTGTTCAGGTGAAAAACACGTGGGATGTGTGGAAATGCATGGGACCACCTCCCCCTCACGGGGGTGGCTGGAACTCGAAGAGTGAGTGAGAACAGCGGCCGTGTAGGGATAGGTTATTCCCACAAGACAGCATGCGAGAAGCGTCAGCCCTCTTCCAGGGCGCTGAGGCTTCGCCCACGGGGATTTGTTAGACTCTGTTTCAGAGCTCACTTTGAGGAATAGCTGCTGCTTTAGCAAAAGGAGTTGCAAGAGAGGAAGCAGTAGCTCAGCACACATGCCCACTCTGGTTAGGGCTTGCACCGTCCGCTTTACAGGCACAGTCACCTCTAATTTGGAAACAAGCGTGTGGTTGGCATAATTATTCCCATTTTACAGGTGAGAAGTCTGATGCTCACAGAGGCAGGGATTGTTTTCACACTTCGCAGGTGGTAAGAGAAGGAACTGCTCTATCCCAAACGAATGCATTCCCCAAGCGATTTCTATGAGAACAGGCCCTTGTGCGACAGGGTGATCTAGACGTCCAGTGTCGGTGCCATTTTAGGCAGCTCCACTTGCATAAAGCCTTGCACTTTTTGGAAGAGGAGTGGTGTGCAGTGGGGAAGGAGAATGTGCCTCCGAGGAGCCACGGGACCCACCATCGCTGTTGTGAGCATTAAATCGGGTGGGAATGACCAGGGCAGGACGTGGCCGAGTGACCTGGTGACCGGAAAAGAGCGATCTGGTTTTACTCTGAGTCACAGCAGACTGTTTGCTCACACACATGCACACGTTCAGGCACACACATTGGCGCGCACACATGCAATTACCAACTGTGGTTCCCAGGAGCATGACACCAGACAACCATTGGTTTTCACAGACACAACCTTCACATTATTGTCCAGAAATGTTAAAGGTTGACAATCTGGCTTTGTAGAAAACTTTATGCATAAACACACTCAATAATTAGGAAAGAAAGTAGAAGTCAAGCGTGTGCGGGTACAAAAGCCCATGTGAATGTCTGTTGGTACATTTTCCATCTGTTACAGGGAAAGTGGAGCTGGGGGTGTGCCTTTACTATCACAAAAATATGCATGTATCGAAGCTCAGGATAAAATATTTGAAGGCTCCCTGTGCTATTTGGATGTTAAGATCATGAGCACATAGTAAGTACATGCAACAGTGTTAACCTGAAAATAAAGGCCAAAGTGAGAGGCAACAAGCATTTATTTGAGACCAAAACAGAACAAAATAGCCAAGTGGGAAGCACTAATTCAGGCCAAAACCCAACTAGTGTTCTGATTAGGAGACAAAGGCAAGGGGCATTTATGAGAAAGGGAAGGGGACCATTTACATCATTAGAAGAAAGACATTTCTTCTGCAGAAAAAGTAACATTGTGATGCTAATTCTAAGCAATGTTTTTATTTTTCAGTCCAGTAGTCATAATAACTGCTTTCCTGTTATCTTTGCAAGTAGTTCTTTGAAAGAAAATGTTGCCCTAGGCCCAGTCCAAAAGTTACTTTGCCCAGTTTTAACATTCCAAAGGTTTGAGGAGCAAGATTTTCAAGACAGTTCCTCTGGGATGGCAGCTCCTGCTTCATGCTAGTATCTCTGTAGATTGTTTTTTGTTTTTTTTAACACTTTTATCTTGCTAAGTGATTTTGAGATTTCCAAGGGAAGGATTTAAGTCATAACAAAAACTTCTTTGGGAAATAAACTGAATGATAGACAGAAATAGACTGTTCTAAACAAAGTGCCCATTAGCCATTCTTATATCTACCGCATATTAAAGATATTTTCCAAAAAAATCAAGGAAGTCATTGTTAGTCCTAAGATCTGAAGCCATAAAAAGACCTTGATTGCAGGTCATGTTTATTATGAGTCAAATTTTTGTGGGTTTTAAAAATTATATCGGCAGTCACATAAGACAATATAAAATAAGAGTCTGTGACAATTGACACAGGCTATTTGTTTTTCATTTTTAAAAGAGAGAGCATAGTACTTTAGAGCATGAAACCATTCTTAGGAGTAATAAATCACTTGGAATTGCTAATTAATTTAATTCTTTATTATATGAACATTTTAGAGGAATTGCATAAAATATTTAACCCTGGGGCTGTTTTGCACAGTCAAAATGACAATGAAATAAGGTTAAAGAGAAAAAAAATAAGTCAACTTTATTAGAAGTACACTTGAAAGCTGCACAGGTCCTTTCCAAAGTGCTCAAAATAAATCGCCATTTCGGGCACATGGTGTTTAAGACAAAAACAGTTTCTATTCTGTTTCCAGTTATGTTGATCTGTGTGTGTTTTTTGTTTGTTTCATTTATTCGTTTTCCCGATGAAGTAAAGGAACCGATGTTTCTAGTAGTTGACAAAAATAAGAATTATTGAAAAATAAAATAATTTTGTAGAAAGATTTTCTAATTAAAAAAATCTATCCCCCAGACATACTGAAAATTGTAAGGAACTGGTCAGATCTAAATTTCCACTTAATACCCACGTAAGGGCCTATGTTTGCACTTCTGCAAGCCCAAGTCCTGAGTGCGTGAGCTGTGGTGGACTGAAGGAGAGCTGTATTTACTTTCTGGTGGTGTTAAAATAAAGCAATAGGCAAGAAAAATGATGGAAACATGAGTGAATTTTTCAGAGGAGCTGGAACTGTCAATAACAAATAGCAATGAGGAAACGACATTGAGCATGTTTAAATTCACAGTAGAATATTTCTTATAGGTGTGTGCCACTCATATGTGTGACACAGGTAAATCAAGCTTGGAATACAGCATTGTGGAAGGTCCCATAGGCTTGTGTGATGTGCTTGGTGATGACCCTTCAGGCATCTCTGTGTCCCCTGGGTCCCATGGCATCAGTGATAGAGCCACAGCTGAAAGCAGAATCTCTCCAACTGAAAAGGAGGTTGTGAAAAGATGAACTGGGAGGGTAGCTGAGTCAAAAGATGTGTTTTGTTATTGTAGTGTTCTACTACAATTTAAAAAGAGAAGAAAATAAGGTAGTTAGCTTTTGCATTTTTGTTTTGCATCAACTGCTTGGTTTTCATTGTTGAAAGTGCAAGTTTCCTGAAGTCACCTTCATCCACCCTTCCTCTGCTTTTGTTTGCTGAACTCTAAAATTCAGCCAGTTGGGCAGATGTGGGGTGAGATCAGAGGGTGTGCTGAGATTTTGATTATAATTGCATTGCCTGTATTAAATTTAATCAGCTTAGGGAGAACTGACATCTGCATACAACTGAGACTTCCAGTCCAAGATCATGGTATATCTCTCCACGTATTTAATTGTTCTTTAACTTCTCATCAATGTTTGATAGTAATACATATGGAAGTCTTCCACATATTTTATTAGGTTTATTCCTAAATGTTTGATTATTTTGTTCATATTATAGTCTTATTTTAAGTTCCAATTGTTTGCTTCTAGTTGAGTTTTGTGTATGTACCTTTATCCAACAACCCTGCTAAAATTCACCTACAAATTTCAATAGTTCATTTGTAGATTCTTTTGTAGTTTTTATACGTGTAATCAACCCATCTACAAAAAGGATAATTTTACTTTTTTCTTTCTCTCATCTTTATACATTTTATTATTTTATTTTATTTTATCATTGATCTGGCTTTGATCTCTATTATAATGTTGAATATAAATGTGATGGAGGACATTCTTGCTGTTTTTCCTAATTAGAGAGAAAGTGTTTAATAACTTAGCATTAGGAATTATGTTACCTGTTCATGTTTTATAGATTCTTTTTATCATATTGAGGACTTTCCATTGTATTCCGAGTTTGGCGAAATGTTTTTATTTTATTTTTATTGTGAATGGGTGTTGAATTTTGTCAAATAGCTTTTTGCACATATTCAGTTGATTTTATGTTTTTGTTTTCATCTTCTTGCTGACAAGACAGGTTACACTGTTTGACGTTCTAGTGTTAAACCAACCTTGCATTCTTGAAGCAGACTTCACTAGGTCATGATATATTATTCATTTTACACATCATTGGATTCAATTTACTTTTATTTTACTTACCATTATTATGTCTATATTCATGAGAAATACTGGCCACTAGTTTTATTTTTGTTTGCTTGTTTTCCTGTAGAATCTTTGACAAGTTTTAGTGTCAGGCTTATGCTGGCCTCATAAAACAGACAGCAAAATGTTTCTGCCTTCTTTATTTCCTGAAAGAGTTTATATAAATGAGATTTTATTTCCTTCTGAAATAAGTGAAAAAATTCAGCAGTGAGGACATCTGGGCCTAAATAATTTTCTATCGTGATTTTATAATTGTGTAGTCAATTACAAAAATAAATGTAGGACTAATTTTTCTATTTTTTAATTTTTATTTTGGTAAATTTGTTTATTTCCTCTAAACTATAAAGCTTATTGGTATAAATTAGTTCATAGTATCCTTTTGTTACTGTGTTTCAAGTATCTAAGGGGTTTGTCATGACATTTTTTCCATTCCTTATCCTGCTAATTTGATTTCTTTTTTTAAAAGATCTATATTGTTATGGTTTTTATTAATCTTTTCAAAGAGTCACATTTAAGTTTTGTTGATTTTTTTTCTATTGTACGCCTGTTTTTTATTTTCTTCACATTTGTTTGTATCTTTCATTTAGTTATTGATATTATTTTAGATTGTTTAGTTAGTAACTTACACCATTAATTTTATACATTTCTTCTTTTCTCATATATGCATATGAGGCTATAAATTTCATATCCAAAAAGTTTTAATAATGTTATACATTTAAATCTCAATTCAAACTGCTTTAGTTTTTCATCATGATTTCTTCTTTGACCCATACATTATTTAGAAAATTGTTGCTTAATTTCTAAATAGTCATGAACTTCTTTGTTAAATTTAGTTGCTGATTTCTAGTTTATTCTTACTGTTTCAAACAGCATAAGGATATGCTTTTAATTCTTTGAAACTTGTTGACCCTTGCTTTGTGGCTGGAACATGATCTGTTTTGGAAAACCTTCTGCGGGTATTTGAACAGAACGTTTCCCCTGTAGTTGCTATGCTTAGACTGCATATGAGTTGGGGCAAGTTGTTTTATTCTGTTACTCAAATCTCCTTTGTACTGATTTTTCTATGTTTCATTGTTGTATCAAGTAATGAGGAAAGAGTGTTAAGATCCCCAATCAAAACAGCGTGTTTGTCTTTTCCTCCTTTTAATTCTATCACTTTTTGTATTAAAAAATTCAAAGGTATGCTTTCAGTAAAGTAGAAATGTAAGATTGTGTGTCTCCTGCTGGCCTGATCTATTATCACCTGGAAATGTGTTTATTGGTCTCTAGTAACTGGGTTTGTAAAACCTCCTTTGTCTCTTTTTAGTGACGCTGCATCTATTCATTTTACTTAACGTATGTCTTCCCCCACTTTTCAATGTGAGCGTAACTATGCTCTTAATTTAGACTGCATTTTTAAAAAACACATATATCTGCATCTTATTTCTTTTTATTCAGAATGACCATTTTTTTCCTTTGAATGCTCATTTATATTCGGGTTTGGTTCATTTACATTAAAATTAACCATTGATATCATTGGACTTAAATCTGTTATCTCATTATTTGTTTTCTAATTTGACTGTTTGTCCCTCCCTTTATTTCTCCTCTTGGATAAACCAAATGCTTTTGTTTCATTTATTCTCCTCATTAGCTGCTGAGTTGCACAGTCTTATATTACTTTTTTAGACGTTGCCCTAGAAGCTTCAGCATGCATCCCATGCTTTTATAACATCCTGAACAATATGAGAAACTTTCAGCCATTTAACATCATTTAGTTATGCCCTCCTCTTTTCTACTCATCATATATATGTATACCAACCACCCACAAAATATTAATTCTGCATAAAACACTAAACATGGTTTTATATTTACCCCCACATTTGTCCTTTCCAGCTCACTTTGTTCCTTCTGTAGTACAATGTTTCCATCTAAAATAATTTTTCTTTAGCTGAAAGAACTTTTTCTTTCCTTTTGTATTTTTTAATATTTATTTTATGTTATGTCTTTTGGGGATGAATTCCTTCAATGTTTGCCTAAGAACATTGAAGGAATTCATGCCGGTTTTCTTCCAGTGCTGCCATGAACTTCTGAATCGGAGGAAAAGAGGGCGGTTGGCTTATGGATAGAAGCCATAGGGAACAAAAGGTTCCTATCTGTAATAACCAGACCAACTTGCTCTTAGCTCCGAGGAAATGTTGTAGAGTTTACTCGTGTTAATTGCATCCCAGACATGGCCCATTGGCATCTGCTTAGGATGGATTGTAGTGGAAGATGCTGCGATAGCTGAGATCAATGAGGAGGCTTTCATGACTTCCAGGTAAGAGGTACCTGAAATTTAGCTTGGGTACAATCATTTTGAAAGACTAATAAGTTAATTGGTTTGAGTGTGGAAATGTCAATGGTAAGAGGCAAAGCTGCGTTGGCCAGTGTGGCTCAGTTGGTTGAGCATTTTCCTGTGCACCAAAAAGTCGCCGTTTGATTCCCAGTCAGGGCACATACCCAGGTTGCTGGTTCAGTTCTTGGTCGGGGTTACTATGGGAGGAAACTGATAGCTGTTTCTCTCATATCTATGTTTCTCTCTCTTCCTCTCCCGCTCTCTCTAAAACAAACAAAAAAAAAGGCAAAGCAAATGGCTGGGAAGATGATGAAATGTGAACAGAGACAGGAGGTTCAGGAACACAGCTGCTTTCTGCAAAGTGAAAGGAGAGATACTGTGTTGGAGGTGCCATGGAGCACCCAGCTAGAGATGCTTGGTGGACAGACAGACCCGAAGCTGGATGCATGGAAAGGGCGAGGTCTGTAGACTGAGAGCTACCTGCGCATGTCACATTTGGAATGATAGGCTTGAGTAAGACAATATGAACTTAGCTAGAGATTATTAAATGGATTTATGGTTCAGAGGAGCCTTAGGAGACTGTCCAGCTTTATCTTGGCCCTAGTGGACCATCTAAATTACATTACCTAGATTTTGGCAGGTGTGAGCCAACCCATACTCTCCCCTCATTCTATAATAGCTCTCAGCCTCTTTGTCCTCAATGAGTACTCTTGTTGAGGATGGTTACAATCTTGCTGACCCTGATCTGTTATGTTCTTCATCACCCAAGAGCTCTAGTGTCTTCTTAAAATTAATGTATCAGCAGGAAGCCAAGGCCATTTGGTGGAGCTGGGTGACAAGTATTTATTCATGCATCAGACATTAACCTTCCAAACATCAGCCATGTACTGAGTGTAGATCTGGGAGGCCAACCAACCTGTGACATCAGCAGAAGATGTTTGAGTTTGGTTCCTCTAGGGGACAAGCAATAACTCCAATTTTATTTAGTTGGAAATGTAAAGAGAACAATGAATGATGTTTTATTTGCACAAGCACTACTTTTCCAACCCCATTACGGATGTATAATTCACTAAGATCCTTGCCATGTTTCACCTATTATTTCTTTTTTTCTTCCCTCCTGGAAAGTTACACAATTCATTTTTATAACATTTTAATGTAAAACTAACAGCATATTGTAAGCAAGACTTCATAGTTTACATAATTTCCTTAGATTTATTGCTTGCGGTCCTATGTGTAAATCATAGCAATACCACAAATTAGAAATCACTTCTCTACCTTGTCCATTATATTTACAGATAGGGTCATAATTACTGAAGTATTCATTTCCAGAGTCTCTTGGTTTGACTCCAATCTCATTTGTTATGACTGCATTATTTCTGTAATGCTGTTTATTAGTTGGTGCCAGTCAATAGTATAATACGTTGGCTGTGATGCAGCCAAGTCGTACGATAGATAGAAAGTTCTGTGAGTCATATTCTCTACAGGATAGGCAGTTGTCAGTGAATGAAACTAACTGAAGGCTTGTCATGTGTATCTATACAGTGCACATATTTACTATGGCATGAAAAGAGTAATAGCTCAGAGACTTAGATGTACAGAGAACATAACTGACATCTAGTGGGCCTCATTTCTTATATATAAAATAAATGTACCTTAGGTCAGGGCATTCAATCTCTGGTTTGCAGAGCCCTGGGTTCCCTTGGAGGTGACACACGGGAGGTCTCTGGGAATTTGGGACCTTCTTCTTACATGAAGATAAGAAGGGCTGCATTTTTGTGAGCTCTTTGCCTGTGATCCCTGAATGTGTGCTGGTGCCTGAGGAGTAAGAGCAAAGGGAAGGGGCCTTGTTAAATGAAAGAAGTACACCCTAATGCATTTACTGAGCCTTGCTTTCTGGGGAAACAAAGTGTACTGAGGCAGTGTTCCCTGTCTCCACAATCTCATACTTCACAGAGGACAGATGGGAGGGAACTATTGCTATGAGGACAGCCAGGTAGAAGTAAGCAGCAGGTGTTGAGGGAACACAGAGGAAGGCTCCTGACTCAACAGGTCCATGGAGCTGGGGTCAGGGGAAGATGCAGGGCAACTGTTCTGCCCCTAGAACAGCATGTATCATTTTTTTTTTAATCCAGAAGTTTCAGTTAATGCTTCTTGGAAGACATTCAGGGAAAGACGCCCAAGAGATACACATGAAAGAGAGGGAGGTGATAGGAATGAGCTGATGGAAACTAGCACACTTGAGAAGATATTTTCTGAAAAGCTTGAGTTCCCGTAGGTGACACTAGCCAAGGCCTATGCTCACCTGCCTGGGCAGATACTGGAACAGTAACCTTTCATAGCTGTGAGGTCAGGGTATGTCAGAACAGGTCAGGAACTTCCACCTCCGTCTTAAAGCTAATTTTGTGGTTGTGTATGTTCAGCTAACATGAAGTGGAAGACTGAGACAGTAATCCAGACAATTCTGGCAGAGGCATGAGGTCTGCAGATGTTTTATGCTATTACTCTTCATTAGTCAAGCAAAAGTAGGAGGTGTTTTTTGGAACTCAAGTGGCTACTTTGCATTGATTTGCAAGCTCATTGAAACTGCTAATAGTGGCCTTTTCCCAGGGCCATCCAGGACTCAAGAGTGCTGTGCATATAGCACATGAGTGGGGACTGCTGGAGCCCTGAGCTTTCCTAACATCAAGGTGCCACTTCCCAGCTGTTCGTTGCTCACCTCTATCTAAATTGCTCAATAGCAATCAACAGTTAACATTTTCCACAGCAAGCATGCCATCCTCTCCCCTTCTCCACCCCTTGACTGCTGCTCCCTCCTATATTCTTAATCTTAACTGAATGGTATTGCTGTCCCTTTAGTTACCATCTTTGTATTTGCCTTTGTCAGAGCCCAAACACAGACAATTATACCACCAATTGGTAATTTTTTTTCTGCTTTGTTTTTTGTGTTTTGCTTTAGTTCCAGTGTTGGCATGCTCTTTCCTCAGGACCTCTTGGGTCCTCTCACACAGAGAAAGTTCTACAGCTGCTCCTTCACAGCCCATGGCCTCTCCTCCTTCAGACAGATTTGGGTGGAAAAATATCACCGAAGTTCACTTTTTAGAGTGCACATTGGACTGTGGACTCCATCCCTTTAGCTCCCAGTGCACACAGGATAAAATAATGACTTCTCAGCTTAGTGTGCCAAATGTTTCATTTTAAGATCCCAAATGACCACAAGCTGACCTCCTTATTATTTCTGTCCAGGAACCGTATACATTTTCAGTTCCTCAGGACCGTATACATTTTCCAGAACTTCTGAACTTTTCTTCCTGCATGATCTGCTTCAGTTTCCCTACTTTAGCTTGGAATTCCTGTTCTTCTATCTCTGCCCCCCTATGTTCTCACCATCAATCCCACCATCCTGGGCACCGTTCCCACAGGACTTCTCCACACGTAGTCCCAGGACATTGGCCACCCACGCACCCAGCCCCCATATACAGAGAAATATATTCCCCTTTTCATTCTGTGAACAGCCGATCACCACGCCTTTTGTGTTCAGGGCTGAGGACACACACGGCCACACTAATCACTGTACCTCAGGGGCCAAGTCCACACAAAGCTCCTCCAGCTTCTCCTTCTGGAGAGTCCTGACTTAACCTTCTCAGGCAAATAGCAAAATGGTGATAAAAATCTCCGCCGTTTACAGCTGCAACAGCAGGATGAGCCCATGCTCTGCTAAGGACCTGTGTTTGCGCTGTATCTATTCGGGGTCTGTCTTTTGTTGCAGAGGTGGAGAGGAAACAGAACCGTGGAAGATCTTCAACTGCCAACACTCCAACCTTGCCCCCAAGCATGCTCTGGGAAAATGCTGTGTGCTTTGTTCACACAATGCCTGCGTTTGCAGCAAGCGGAATTTGCTTATGTTGTATATGAACTCACCAGCCTTGGGTTAACAGACCCACTTCTATAAAATAGATAGATATGTTTATATATCACATAGATGATAGATTCCTCTGTGAGCCCGAAGACATGATATTTGGTTCACCTCTCCCAGGGGAAGCAGGCTTTACATGGAGGTATAATTCTAGCAGATTCAAACCAAGTGCACTGACATCTGTGTTTTCTCCCATCACTTGCTCTAGACTGGAAGGCAAAATAGAATAAAGTTAAACTTTTGTGTTTTTTCTCACTCTTAGCCTTAATAATAGTCCAAATTCCTCTTGGGCACGTTTTCTATTTCTTCAGTATATGTGGTTATTTTTTCTCTACGCAGTCTCTTTACATTTGGATCATTCAGAGTGAAATCCCTTTCTGTTCTAATCTCAGTAGCAGCATTCCTGACTTTACAACCCATTGCCTTTGTTCTGGTGACGGTGTGGGTGACGGTCTTCTGTCAGGTTTGCCTGTGGTGAATTTCGCAGCCCTCTGTGTCCCACTTGAGCTACCTACCCCGTCTCCCGCTTGGTTTTTAATTTAAACTTTCTAGGGCTATCCGGGCTCTTCCCTATGTGTTCCTCTGCAGGGATCACAGTCTGTTTGCTTAGGGGTTGTGGAGTGTGTTCGTCTCATCCACTCTGGATGCTGCTCCGGAACACTTCTCAAAAACAGTGGACACTGAGCAGCTGTCATTTGGGCAAATAAATTAGAAAATATGGTGTGTGGTCTGCAGACATATGACATTTATCCTATATTCCAAAATTACATGTGTTAACCTAGAAACTGTATTTGGTATCAGATGGAGTGGTTTGGTGAGCTGTCTGGCGGTTGTGCCCTTCTTACCCAAGGGGAGACTTCTCACCCTTGGCACTATTGACATTCGGGGCCCGTAATTCATTGTTTTGGGTGATTGTCCTGTTCATTGTCTAGTTTCACAGCATCTCGGGCCTCTACCCACTAGATGCCAGAAGCACCTTTCTCTCCTGAGTGTGACAAACCAAAAGGTCTCTAGACATTGTCGCATGTCCCCATGGGGGGTTGGCAAAGTCCTCTCCGATAGAGAACCACTGATCTAAGACTAGGTGCTAATTAAAGACAGGTGTCCAATGCCAATGTATAGAAAGAAGAACATACAGAAATGAAAGAAATTTCGAGTCCAGCATGTTGACGGCTGTTAGAATACATTAAATACATCACATTATTCCCATGCAAAACATTCCTTTTGAGTGATTTTGGTATGTGTCTGCATAACAGCAGTTTCAAAGGAAAACAGTCTTGCTTGAAGTGAGAATTTATCCAAAGGTGAAATAAGAGGATCACATCCAACATTTGCCCTGGAAAGATTCAGAATTCTTTTTCTCTTGACAGTAGACGGGTTTTTTTCTTCCTTTAAGTTTTTTCCTCCACTTTTGGTCCACCAGGAATATCTCAGATTCAGAATAAAGTATTGATATTCCACCAAAGACAAGTAAAAAGGATTATAATGCTCAAGCTCCCGGTTGCAAATGTTGTGCAGAGAGATTTCCCAGAGTGCCGAGGACAGGAAATTCTTTCTTTTCAGCAAAAAGTGCAAAAACCTCAGTTAACTTGCAGAAATAAAAGGAATAGAGGGACCTGCCTGTCACTCAAAAACAGTTGCAAGAAATCGGGGATCTATCGCCAGAATGGGTTTTAAATAACTCACTCTGCTCCGCTTTGCTGGGGCACGTTTCCCCGAGTGCAGAAGCCTCCCGGGTCTTTGGAGACAGTCGGGGAGGGACGGCGCAGGCTCTCCGCAGGGCTCGGCAGGTCCTCCCACGGAGCCGGCGGCTCAAACCCACGCGGGCCCGTGCCTCCCGTCTTCCTGCTCATTGATGCTGCCTCCCTTTTAATCCGACACAGGAGGCAGAGAACGTGTTCGAAGAGCCGTCCTTGTTCAGATCTGGGGTGAGGAAATGACCCCTGCACACAGGCTGGGGGATGTGGAGTGGAATTATCTGGAACTTGAAAGCTGGCAGAGCGCCGTCCGCGACCGTGGCCCCGTGCAGCCCAATTCTTCCCACTGTAAATAACATTCCCACCACCTCTGTCCCCAAACCACTGCCTTTAGCCTCCAGCCTCATGGATAACCGGAAGCCCTTTTACTGCTGAAAGAAATCTGTATGCATCACTTAGAAAGAACAACCCGGAGCTAAGCTAACATCTCTTGGTTTTCTCAGATGCCCAGGACTTCACTCCTCCCACATTTGAATGTTAAGGACATGGTCTTAGGCACTGAGACATTTCGACATAGCATGAAGCCTTACTCACTTGAAACAGAGCCTGTGCACAAGCCAGAGCTGTGCCATTCTGGAATGCCCCTCAATATGGACATGCTGGTTTAGTTCCCCATGCTCTAGACTCTGACCACAGAGGGGCTGCCTGGAGCCTGCAGTCTCAAGTAACACCTTTGGTTCTCTTCAGCCTTTCACACTAGGCATGGTGCTGGGAGTCAAGCTCTCCCTCCAATTTGCCCATCGATGTCTGGGAGCCTTGAGTAAGACTGCCCTCTGGTCTTTAGCCCCTGCAGTGTGTGGGGAGATGGTGTGCATAGTAGTGACAAACTGGGGAGCGTGTGCTGGCATGAAACATGAAAAGCAGCTCTGAGCCACAGCAACCTTTACAAAAACAGCTATCCATATTGATACATGAATATTAGATTCCAGGAAAGCAGATCTGGAAGCCTGGAAGGAAAGTGGGAAGTTTCAGGGCTGAGCCTGACCTGCCTTTGCTCAAACATCATTCAGCAAATATTTATTGACCGCTATGATGTGTGCTGAGAAAACTTTGGGGACCAGAAAGATTAAAAAGGCACTTATCAAGATGCTCAGAGATTGCTAAGTGACCCATAGCAAACATTTGTAGGTAACACAGCCTAGGTTTCACTAGGGTCATGCAAAACAAAGCCAGCTTCCTGGGAGACATAAATGAGAGTACTAACCCAATTGGGAGGGAAAATCCGAGATGGAGGAGTCAAGGAAGGTTGGTGGAAGAGGTAAGTTCAGAATTGACTGCCTCTTGCTGACAGAGCATTTTCCCGAGGATTAAAAATCTGTCAAATTCTGTATTTGAGCCAGTGCCCCCCATCCCCGCACTTGAATGCCCTGTGGAGGGCTTGCCCAGAATGTGCTGAGATGTGACAGCCTTATTCGTGTGGGTGTCGCAGGTGTTCAGAGAGGTGAATTTTTACCGTAGGTGATAGGGGGTGGGGGTCCTTTGGCAGCAGTCCCTGGCTAACATGTCCTAAAGCTGAGGCAGGTACTTGTCCACAATTTGGAATGAACATGCGCATCCGTGCCGCTCCTCAGAGCAGCTGTGAGCAGCACCCAGTGGAAGCCTCTGCACCTTCCTCCATCGGCTCCTGACCCCCCTCCAGCATCCTCCTGACCGGGCTTAGCCCCCTTCTGATGGATGCCTTCCTCAACCTCACCTGTGAAGTTGACCTAATTCCCCTTTAGAGAATAGTCTTCTCTATACATGAAACGTGATAATTTTTGCCAACATGTGGTCCATTTACCAAAAGTCATGCTGTTCCCTTTGACTCGCACATGTACCCAGCAGACACAGTTGGCTGGTTAGTGTCCCTCCTCCATTTGGGCTGCCCTGGATTGGTGGCTGGTCCATTGCAGCCCTGTGTCACTCCTGCTGCTCTCTGACCATGCATCATTTCTCTAGTTGGAACAGCACATTCGGACTTCACATCACACCACATGTTCTTCAAAGCTTTGAGATTTCTCTTCAAGAAGGCTCTATCCCTAGCACTTCCTCGGGTTTCTGAGGAGACCTCCAGACACCTGCCTGTAGGCCCCTCCCATCATGCCTAGGCTGACAGGTGACCTGCCATGTCTGGGGTCTGACCGTGCCCCCGCCTTGGCTCTTCTCCCACCTGAGAACAAAGCTTTGTGCTTTTAACCTCAGCTTTCCTTTCTGTGGAAACCTTTTGGAAACACAGTTTTTTATTCTCAAAATATCCTGAAGCATGGGTCACTGTCATTGACCAAGGTCACAGAGAGACTTGCCAGGTAATGGGAGGTGAAAATGATTTACCCCAAATCCCCCCAGCAGGTTGGACGCTGCAGCAGCCATCTGACCCCTGAGCTGCATCGTGCTCCCAGAAGAAGTATTCCTGCTGAGTTCCTTGCTTTCCTGCCCCTCACCTGGGCTGGCTCCTCTGCAGCTTATAAGGTCCTTTCCCTCTGCCCAGCTATTTATCCTCCCTTAATAAGAAAAAAAGAATAAAGCAGGAATTGGCTGTGCACACGCCTTGGTTTAGCCCTGCTTGTAGTCTTATTTTATAACATCTCTGCTGTGGGCGCTGTAATTGCAGAGGCACTTACCACCTCCCATTTATAACTATTATTAATTTAAGATCTACATGCTAAGTGTGAGCAAGGAATGGCCCAGATCATTATCAATATTCTAACACCCACAGAAAAATTAGTCAGGCACCTCCGGCTATCAATCCTCGGCTCGAGGAGATATTTGTTGCTGGCAAAGATGATCCTGATGTAATGGAAGCATTTAATGTAGAAAATGTTGTTCTATTTCTCTTCTTGATAGCGCCAGACAACCAGGGCGTCGAGGTGGGAGAGAGGCTCTGCAGGAGAAGGCTGCCCAGGAAAAGCAATATGTTTGCTCGGCTGATCAATAAGAAGACTAACTTAACCAGGTGGAAGACTTATCAATCTTCTTATTGATCAGTTCAGCAAACATATTAGTGTGCCGGCGCGGCCTTCCAGGGCTGCCGGGCGGCGCTTCATCAGGTCGGCGGCGGATGAGCTGTCCCTGACGTCGGCCATGGGACCTCTTGCTTACAGCACACGCACGGATGGAAAAGGTCACCTCTTTCCTCTTCCTGTGCGCAGTTGTCCCCAGAGAAGGGGATTGATGGAGAAATTGAAGTGGGATTACATAGGTGGCTATTATGAGCTGAATTAAAATGTAATCAACAAGCTCTTGTTTGTTAAGAATTCCTGTGACTCTTAATTAAAAAAAAAAAAAAAGCAGAATGTGAGCTCTTACTTGTTGGATATTTAGTGAAAGCTCAAAGAAAATGATTTTAAGTATCCCCATTTGTGAGAGACCCTGCTGCTATCGTTTAATGCTCCTTACACCTGAGTGCTGAGACTCGGATTAATGCTCATCTCCAGAATCGGTGTAGACACGTTTGTGTCTCATCCTTTAGAAAAAGCTGTGCTTTGAAATTTTTTGGACAAATGTCAAATACTTTATTTTGAATAACTGGCATGAAATAATAAAGAGGGTTTGAAGTAATATTTATGTAACTTAAAAACACTTTACTTATTCATTCAGTAAATATTTACTGTACATACAGCCTAATCCTTCGGTGCTGACGTAAGACCCGTCTATTCTATGCTGCTGCTGGTGACCCCCGTGGAGGGAGGAGGGCAGGCGGGATCAGGGGACATCACCTCCAGGAGCCGAGGGGCGGCTCTGCTCTGCTCTCACTCACCGCACTAAGGAAATGGCAAATCCTGAGCTTAATTATTCATAATTAATCTGATCTGCAACTTGAGCAATTTTATTATAAAACTAAATTCCCTTCCTAGCTAATTCCATAATTGCTTGCCTCATTTCACGAAGGATAAATACTTGGCCCGAGATCAGTTGCCTCCTACTTCCCTTCAGAAACTTTGGGCCTGAAGTTCCATTCCAGAGGGACACAGACACAGTCACCTGTCAGCGTATTAGGACAGGATAAGTGCACAGCGGTTCCTTCAGGGGGAAAACGTGTGAGCAACAAGGGAAAAAGAAACATGGTCTCCTTCTCAGAGGAGCTCTTGCTTGGTCCCTCTTAGGAATTCCTGTGAGGATCCTGGGGAGAAGAGACAGGTGCCAGAGGATGTCAACTGTGATGCTATGGAGGGGACACAGATGGGGACAGGACAGCAACCTGTGATAATTACTTTTCATCTTCTGTAATTTTATAGGCTTAAGCAAAGGAAATGAGCAGATCATCTGTTGGTTAACTCATTCAAAATATTTATGAAAAGCTTCATATTTTACCAAGAGTCCAGGGTGGTGTGTGTCCGGTGTTGGGCTGTTCCTGGAAATGGGGGTGAGGCAGAGGGTTTAGGAATGCAGGTACCTCGGGGAAAGAGTGCATTCAAGCCACACTGGGGTGGCTTTTGTGAAATGAAAATTGTTTCCATTTGTAGGTTTGGATTTTCACACATAAAATGAATGCAGAGGAGGCTCCCCCACATATGGGACAAGTCAATTCCTGACATAGGGAGGGCTTTCCAATCTCCGGAGTGTCCCCAGAAGGGCGGCCCTGCCGCTCCTGTCCCGGCTGCCATGCAGAACAAATTGGGCAACTGCTTATCTCCAGGCAAATTAAGCTTGGGTCGGCGCGCTGGAGGGAGAGAGCCTTATGGCTTTTTCAGTACCTAAGAGATGATGAGACTGTTAAATGTTGGATGGAAAAAAGTCAAATGCTATCCAAAAGCTTGTTTATATTGTGGGTAGCTGGCAAAGTGGTGAAGGCAAAGCCAAGGTTTAGAAACCATCCGCAAGCTGCTTCCCACTGAGATACCGAACTTAACAACTGTTTGTCTAGAGCTCAGGAGACTTATTTCTGTCATTTCTGAAGAGGGGGACACCTCCCAACTGCAGACAACCCCCACGTGCTGTCAGCACTTTTCTGAGCAGTGATGGTGTCTGAACTGAACTCTGCCTCCTCCCCCCTCCGGTCCCCTTTAGGGTCAGCATCACACATTGATGGAATACCTAACTGTGCCCAAGAGGTAGCTTCTGACCACGGAAAGGGGTTTCTCTCCTTGCTCGGAGTTAATTGGCCATAAGGGGCCCAGGTCTCTATCCTGGTCTCATTAGCACCAAGTTTTAACTAAATGGCCTAACTGACCCCCATCCAGAGCCAGTGTCCTCATCAAACAGTGAGATGAAAGTCGCCTGCCTATTCATCGTTCATTAACATTTAAGGAGTGATGGCTGGACCTCGGGCCGCTGTCTGAGGGGAATGGGCTGGGAAGTTTCTAGGTTCCAGACAACCTGGCACCTGCATCTGTATGATGAGCCCTCGGTGCTCCAGGAGGGAATTATAAGGCTAGTAAAAGCCAAACAATGGGAAGCCTTTGGTCGACACAATGACATGGGTGAAAGACAGGGTGCACGCCCATGAACATGAGCTGAGGAGGAACAGTGAAGGCTGACTCAGAGCCTGTCAGGTCGCAGGACCGCTCTTCCCTACACCTGTGGGTGACCCAGGGGGGCTGAGCAGCACACACCCCAGAGGAGGAGCCAGATTTGCACGGATGGGACAGGAGCTCAGGCTGCCTCGCTTCTTTCCTTCCTTCTTTTGCTCACTCACTGTTTGCTGAACACACTCCGAGTGCTGGAGAGCCAGTGGACACAAGGAGGGGAAGCCAGAGCGACCAGGTTTCTGGGAAGCCTGATCTGCTGGGCCAGGGAGTCAGCTTTTAGGAGCCAAGGTTGGGTGCTTTGGTCTCCTGCACGGTTGTGTCTGTGTGTCCTCAGCAGTTCTATCTGCGCTGAATCATGAGTTTCTCACCTGTGGGCTTAATTCAGGTGAGTCTTATGCCTCCTGCACTGTGTACCGAGAATCTGGACATAAATATGAGTCCTGACAAAAAGCAGATAACTGCAATAATTATCATATACCTGAAAGAGCCAAGGTTTGTGAAATAAGTTGTACTATTTATGTGTCCCTCATCTAGAAAAAAATGGTACCAGTACACATGCTTCCAAAAGCCAAGCCACCAGCTGCCACTTATTTTTAAATATTAGCCAACTGGGACGAGCCTAATGCCAATAAACTGGTCTCGGAGGACCAGCCCAGTCCCTGGATGGGCTCTTCCTGCAGCCTCTGTTGGTATGCACACCCCAGCCCCACACTAGGAGGGTGTCAATCCGCTTTGCCTAGGGCACCTGTGTTTGAGGGGCACGTCTCTCCCCGGCTTAAGTAAGTACTGAACCCAGCTTTCTGTTCTAGCTGCTGAATGGGGGCTGCTCCTCCACAGCCAGAACCCAGGGCAGGTCTGCTGACTGTTGTCCCCTCACAGGACCAAAACCAATGTCAATCTGTGAAAAAAAAGGAGGGAAGAAGAAAAGAAAACAGAAAAGCAGTAAGATAATGATTACAATACAACTCAGTTACTTAAGTGTGTTCTATGTTGACCTAACATGAAATTCAACAATTATTTCTAGTGACCACGTTAGGGAAATAAAATTCCTTACTGGATATTAATATAGACTTTAGTGATGAAATCCTGAAAAAAACATATGGCATTTGTTATTTTTCATCCTCAACTTAAGACCCTAATGGACAGGTTGCTATACCAAAGTTCAGCTTGGCTTTGGATAAATTTTGGTTATTTGCATATTCTTTAAGAAACGGGACTTAAATTTGCACTCCCCTTTTCAATGGCTGAGCACAGACTCGATTCGTTCCTGGAGGTCTCAGAGCAGCAGGCTGGAAGGGGTGTGACCATGGGACGGATTTGCTGACCTGGGTAACACATAGCCAGTATGGAGGTATTTTAAACAATTTTCAGGATATACTTTGTGTTGTGCCCCTAATGGAAATATCAGAAAATATCTGATTGGGGCTCCTTCTTCTGCTGCTGTGTTCTAGCTGGAGTATCAACATTCTAGTTTCTTCTTTGCTCATGCAAACCAAGTGATTTCTGTAGCATAGGAGTATTGGAGCAAAGGAGGTGCTATTAAGAAATACGGCAAAATACTGTGTTATAAGCACGGACAATGTTTTAAAGTTTGCAGCTGTGCATGCATTTAAAATGTAAGAAATGATTCTAAGCAGGATGGATTTTTTACTTCCCTACAGCTGATTGAGTGATTTATTTGAATTAATGGTATTAACAATTAGACTTTGTGGTGTGTTTTTTAAGATAAAAAAATTACATAAATCTAATGATCTTCCAAATTGATGTGATTGGATCTTCCTTCATTTTTCCCTTCTGGTACCTTTAATATCAACCTTAAATTCCTCTGTGCTACAAAAATGATTTTGTGAGTCCCAAATTATAGAGTATTGTTATCAATGTGGGGGGGGGGGGGGAGAAAGGCAGTAAACATTACACAGCTTAAGGAAGGCAAAAGCTGCTCTTTACATATTCAAATCAAATATGATATAAAGTAGACAATTACCATAGTTTATGTCTTATGAAACATATCATCACCTTCCAATTAAATTTATCCCAGGGATGGGAGAATTCCTGACTGGCAGATTCTAGGTAGGGCTCGAATGGGCAGGAGCAGTGAGGTTTGAAGGAACAGTAATGCATTTAAGTGGTCTTTGCTGAGCATTAGCTGTGTACAAATTTATCCACATGGGACCTTTGCTTCGTCAGTGGGACATGCACACTCTTGGAAGCTGGGGAAGTGGCTAAGGCAGAGAGGTACAAGCATGTCTGAATCTCAGAGCAGGGGACCAAAGGGGCTCTATGACTCATACAGGGCACAGCAGGAGGGAGCCAAAAAGGACAAGTGTCAGGCAGGGGTGTGTCCCATCCATGGGGTGGCCTTGGGGGTGACCCCGGGGACCATACAATCTCTCCCTCACGGTACAGGAGAGGGCAGGGGACGGGGTCAGGAATAGAGTGTGCATTCATTGGCTTCTGAGTAGGGTCGCTGGAGTCTAGTCCCTGGGTCCTTCAGGGATTTGTGTCTCTCAGTACCCCCTGTCCCATCTCTCTGGACCCTTCAGTGCTGGCAGCCTCCCCTGGGGCCAAGCCTCACATAAGAGAAAGCAGAGCCTCGTTTCAGCAGGTGCTGCAGTGCCTGGGGTCGGCTGCTATGGCACTGCGTGTCCGTGGGCCTCGAGCCCTCTACTCTCGCTTGTGCTGCTGTGTCCTCGTGTCCACTGGGGATGCTCCTCTACAGTCGCACCACCTGCCAGAAAACAGATTACTTGGCAACTCTTTATACTAAGATGCATTCAGATTGATCAGAGATATTTAAGACCTGAAACCTTAAGACTCCTAGAAGAAAACAGGGACAGAGATCCTTGACATGGGTCTTGGCAATGACTTCTTGGCTAGCACACCAAAAACACAGGTGGCAACAGCCAAAGTAAACAAGCAGGACTCCATGAAACTGAAGAGCGCTGCACGGCAAAGAAAGCATTCAGTACAGTGAAAAGGCAACCAAAAGAATGGGATAAAATATTTGCAAACCATATAGCTGGTAAAGGTTTAATATCCAAAATATGTAAAGAATTCATACCACTTGATAGCAAAAAGGAAAATAGTATAATTAAAAATGGACAAAGCCCTAGCTGGTTTGGCTCAGTGGTTAGAGTCTATGGACTAAATGGTCTTGGGTTCTATTCTGGTCAAGGGCACATATCTCAGATGCAGGCTCGATCCCCAGCCCCAGTCAGGGTGCATTCGGGAGGCATCCAATTGATGTGTGAGACACATCAATGTTTCTCTCTCTCTCCACCCCTCACCCCTTCTATCCTCTCTGAAAAGCAATGGAAAAAATATCCTCAGGTGAGGGTTAAAAAAAATAGGCAAAAGACCTGAATATACATTTTTACAAAGAAGACATACAAGTGGCCACCAGGTATATGAAAAGATGCTCAACATCACTAATCAGGTAAATGCAAATCAAAACCACAATGAGATAATCACCTCACACTTGTTAGAAAGGCTGTTATCAAAAAGAGATAACAAATGTTGGCAAGAGTGTGGAGATAAGGGAAGACTGTTGGTGGGACTGTAGAATGGTGTAGCCATTAGGGAAAACAGTATGGAGGTTCCTCAAAAAATTAAATATTGAACTACATATCTAGCAATGGAATCTAGCAATTTCACTTCTGGGTATATATCCAAAGGAATTAAAAACAGTACCTTTAAAAGATATCTGCACATCCATGTTCATTGTAGAATTATTCACAGTAGCCAAGATATAGCAACAACCTTGAACATCAACAGATAAATTGTTAAGAAGATGTGTTGTATATATGAAATATTCAGCCACGAGAAAGAAGGAAATCCTGCCAATTGCGACAACATGGATGAGACTTGAGGGCATTACGCTAAGTCAGACATAAAAAGACAAATAATGTATGATCTCCCTCATATGTGGAATCTAAAAAAAATAAAACTGTTAAAAATGGAGACTGGAATGGTGGTTACCAGGGGCAGAGAGGTGGGGGAAATGATAAGATGTTGTTTAAGGGTAGAAACTTGAAGCTAGTGGATAAACAAGCCCTGGGGTTCTCTTGTGTAGCCTGGTGATTATAGTCATCAATGCTGTATTATAAACTTCAAAGTTGCTGAGAAACTAGGTCTTAATTGTTTTCACCAAAAAACAAAGTGATAATTATGTGATGTGATAAAGGAGTCAGCTATAGCTACAGTGGCCATCATATTGCAATATATAAAAGTATCAAATCAACATCCTGTACACCTTAAGCTTATAGTGTTTTGTGTCAATTATATGTCAATAAAAATAAGTAAATAAAATAAAATGCAGTAAGATATAACTTATAAGTGAAATAATATGTGTGGGAAAACACATAGGTTCAATTTTAAAGTCCTAGGGAAATGCTAACTCTTACAGACACATGTACCCACAGTCCAGGCTGGAAGGTTGTTGTTCCCTGTATTGGGCTCATCTTTTCTCTGGTCAATAAATATCCCTGACTTCATCCATTTACCACAGCTCTGGGGAAATAGGAGCTTTGCTTATTAACTGGAAGAGAAGAGCTTTCTTGAAAGTATTTAAACTACTACTGGTAGTTGGAGGGTGTAAATGGTGCTAATTAGGTTGTCACAAATGGGAACTCTTTATTCGAAGACATATTTTGCCTGCTTCTAACACTGACGGTAACATTATCTGGAATCTCGGTTTTGATGATAATGATACATATGTAAATATGTTTGCACAGCTCTAAGGGTGGCTGGGCATCCATTTTTATTTATAGTCTCAGCAAAAAAGAAATAACAACAAGGAAATATAGAGAAAATGGGCTTTGAAAAAACTGGATGTCAGATGAGGAATTTGGTGCAAGAGAGACCCATGTCTGCCGAGTTGGGAAGCTACCAAACCAGGTTTGGGAGGGCCAGAAACAGAGGCTTGCTCTCGAACCACACAATTAATAAAAGGAACGGCACACAAATTGATTACATAAAGGTTATATAATTCTAAGGTGCCCTGCATTTATAACAGGTTTGTAGATGCCTCTTAAATCGCATAACAGGGAAGGAACACCAAGTGGGATAAGCAAAGAACAGATGGAAAGACTGCAGCTGGCACTTGCCCACCGAGACGAGCACCCCTCCTGGACCCTGTGTCGGCCTCCTTCCTGCAGGAGGCCCTGTCATTTCTGTCCTTGGAAACCTAGTCTTGAGAGGCCCGGATGGTAATGCTACATTGCCCAAAGGTCGCTGGCGCGTTCAGAAGAGATGCTCCGACCCTGCTTAACGTGCAATAAAGCACTCCAAAATTAGAGCAGTATTTCTATCTTTGCATTGATTTTTCCAGGCGTGTTGAAAATTATGTGGCCTGTTAACTTGTTTGTACAAATAGACAAAGAAAATCCCCCAATCATGCCATGTGGTCGAGGATTTATAGAACATGGGGCCCTGGATAAATATTTCCTGTTAAAAAAAAAAAATCAGGCAACTTATAAATTGCCATTACAACACACTAAGGCAGTTTAACTCAATTTAGCAACTAAGTCAATGTTTAGCCAAGCCGTCAGGCGACTGCCTTATTAAAACCCCGTGGCTCTGCAGTGTCTGAGGTGGGAAAAGGTTAACCTGCGTCCCCACTACTGAAGGAGCTGAAGGATGTGGAGCCCAATTAAACCCTCCGCGCTGCTCCGGCTCATAAACACTCGCTACTGGCTCCCCCTGGACCGCCCGCCGGGCGCAGAGAGGGGACCGGGCAAGAACCTTTCATGCCGTGTCCCAGCCCGGGGTCCGGCTGAGCCCTTCTGGGTGAGAGGCGACTCGCTCCCTGTCTATTAATCATCATCTCGCTCCCAGCACCTGGGACTGACTTCAACTCCCCCGGCTGCTATATTGACAATATTCCCTGTTGATTTCCTCATTTTCTCAGCCCAGGCTAGGCTGACCTCTTTAAAATTCTTTATAAACGTCAGTAATTGCTGCATCCAACTTCAATTCATTACTTTCCCAGGCCTCATGTATTTTGATGATATGAAAGTTGACCACATTTACATGCAAATTGAAGTTTTATATTAATAAGGGCCAGTGAAAGGAGATCGCACGGTAATGCTCCATGATGACTTTTAAATACATTTGCCCGTGTCTCGGCCGGCATTAGCATGGTCAGACCAGGAGGAAGTCATGTTGGTCTGATTGCAATTTTGTTTTCCAATTGAAAGTACAATTTCATCAGGTTTCCCTGTCATTTCTAATAATGACTTAAGTTTGCTTGCTAAATTGCAGAATTTCTCCGGCCTTCAGATAGGCTGGGAACAGGTGAGGAGCCAGCTGCATCTGCACGACGTGGCTTATTGTGGGCGCCGGCGGCCGTCGCCACTGTCGTCTGCTTTGATGATGGAAGCAAGTCATCGAAGGCTCCACACACAGGAGGTTGATGATCTGAGGTGCATAAAAGTTTATCCTAAAACTTTGAGAGCCCAGCAACACTGTGTTTGCTAATATACCTCCGTATACTGGTTGGTGGGGGTGGCAACCCCCCTTGGGCAAGTTGGGTGGTTTCCGTCAGAGCATGGACTGCGTTTGTATTTTGGGGCGTTGAGGGGACTAGATTGCCTTTCTTCCCTCTAAGTGAGCTGTGTATATAAATCCAGGATAATGTAATGCGTCTATGTCATGAATAAGACTATAAGACCCAGGACCCCACCAGAAACAGACCTTCAATAGGAAGTTTTATGACACCCACCCACACCCCACCTCATCCTGTTAAATTGCATGTGGATTGTGTGCTGGCAACAACCCCAGACAAGTCAAGCTGCTGAAAGGAAGTTACCAGAAGAAGCTGATCTGCAGCTGTTCCTTGTGACCGTGGAACACCATTCAGCTTCCCTGTGACTCAGTTCACACCCTTGTGAGTTGTGAGAGTAACTTCTGTTCACCTCGGAACTCCCCTCAGTTCCACCACATTACTGGAAGCCAGCATCTGCTTCTTGTGAGTAATGATGTCTGCACCCGATGATATTTTGGTTGAAAATTCACTTTTGTCATCGTAGATATGTCCTCTGTTAAACAGGCTCCATTCATGTCTGCTGACTTAGATAAGACAATAAGCTTTTAGTCAACAAGTTTTCAGTGCATTCAACTTTCATCTGATTTGTTTTATCTCTGAGTGGATAAGATGCCGATGGCAGATTGAGAATAAGAAAGACCACAGGGTGTATAATAGGATCCTATTGTCTCTGACCATTTACCCAGAGAATTGTAGAAATCAACACTGTCAGTTCTCAATTACTCGCTTTGGCAGCCTAAAGACAAGCCTTGGGCATTGTATACATAAGTTCGGGGTTCACAGAGAACCAATGACAAAGTCGAACAATGACTATTTATGTAAAAACAGACAGGGTTGCTTGTCAGTTGGCTGGTTTCTGATTTCAAAGTCAGGTTAATCAATATGTATGGTGTTGTTTATTTTTTTTTAAATCTTAGTAATTACAAGAAAGTTCCAGGGGAAAATGTGAGATAAGTTGTACCATGGCAACAACACTCGATTTGGGAAAAGACTGGCCCTTTCCTGTGCTCTGGCAAGCTTGGACACAGCTTTGCTCTGACAAGTGATGCTTGATTGATGACAAGTGCTTGATAATTAATACAATAAGTGGGTGGAAGTTGCCCACCCTGCTGCTGTGTGGACAGGTATCTTTGGTGGGATTGTTCAAACAGCAGTTCTAACCTTTGCTTTGGTCCACTAACTTTGATAATTTGCTGAAAGCTATGGATTCTCGCTCCAGGAAAAAAAAAAAACACAAGCAAAACACCCTAAACTTTCAAACTCACAAGACTGGTAAATTTTGCTTACGGGTCCAAGATTGGGTGAGGCAGAGTAATGGCCCACTAGAAAATGTCTACATCCATGTCGGCGCACCTGTGACTATTTTTGGTACGTGGCAAAGGAAGGTAAAGGTTGCAGATTGAATTAAGGTGATTAATCAGATGTAGGTGATTATCTCAGACCTTGGGATAAGAAGATGATCCTGGGTTATCTGGATCATCTGGATCATCGCTTCTATGTCATCAGAAGGTTCCCTAAAAGTGGAAGAGAGGGCAAACAAAAGAAAGAAACAGATGTGAGAACAGAAGTAAGTTAGAGTAATGCTATTTGAGAAAGGATGTGGTTGACCTTGACTACAGAGGAAGGGACCACCAACCAAGGAATGTGGGTGGGTGGTATCTAGGATCTGAAAATGGCAAGAAAAGGGTTTTTATTCTAGATCTTTTGGAAAAGAGTACAACCCTGTTGGATTTCTAGCATACTAAACTGTGAGATAATAAATTTGTGTTAATTTAAGGCACTCAGTTTTTGGTAATTTGTTGCATAGAAAACTAATACAACTAATTGAAGACCATCCAATAAACATTTTCCTGAGGCCTCAATAAAGCATAGATGTGGCTACTCTTTATGAACATACAACACAATGGAGTAAGTAAAGTCAGTGATTTCCAAGAGTATCAAAAATTTTCAGTGGAAGCCACTACAGTGTGCTTACTGCAGACAGGTTATTTTAATGCCCAACCTGAGTCTGAATCCATATGGAAGAAGTGGGCCTCCTGTATAGGGAAACAGGCACCTGGGACAGAAGAATAAATAATTCTTTAACTTAACCCAATCAGCTGAGGACACGAGTAATGCAAAGGAAGGTGGACCAGAAATCACCTTCATAATTGCGTCATAAGAAGAGCCAAACTTTATGGCGCCTGCTTTGCGCCAGCCTCAGTTTTAAGTGTTTATGCACAGTATCTCATTACTTGCTCATAACATTTAGAAGTAAGTACAGTTAAGTAACCTGAATTGAAAAAATCTTACTCAACGTCATGTGATTAGGGGGGCTGGGGATGAAAGGACAGCAGTTTACTCCCTTCTTTGCTTCCCAGCACAACCATCCCCAGTTTCATATGATGGCAACCGTTGCTCCTTCTTGGTTCTATTTTCTAGCCATTTTCTTTCTTAGTGACACCTAAATTCTGGAAGAACCAATGCTTGATGTCAATGCTTTTTCTCTCTGCAAGTATTTCTGAGCTTGAGATCTGACCCACCCCATGGTTCTACGTGTTGTGCTCCAGAGTCTAGGCCAACTCACCCCTGTTGTCTCAATTTGGGCACCAGTAGGGTGATTCGAGTGGAGCCTTTGACCCTCATCGCATCCCCGAACTTGTCCCTTTCCTGGAATCCCCCATTGCAATGAAGTCCACTGCCTCTCACCAATTGCTTATCTCAAATGCTTTGGAGATACTTTAGATTTTTCCTATTACTTTTACCTTTATTCTATCTCATCACAAATCCTTCAAACTCTACCTTTGGAGTTTACTCCCATACCTAGCCCTGCCCTCCATCTCCTTTGCCCACCCTTGTCCAGATTATAGCACTTTCTCACCCCAACATGCAGAATGGTACAATGACTCCCATCCTTGCCACCATCCTGTCCATTTTCCACTCACCGTGTACTGTGGTTATCTGCAAAAAGCAACAGAAGCATGTCATTCCTCTGCCTAAAACCCTCCAAAGACTAAAGTTGAGGTCACACCTCTGCTCTGTGTCCACCACCTTCCGTGGTCTCCCAACCTCCGCTTAGGTCATGTCTGTGTTCATTGGTTCCCAGCCACCTTCACCTCCAGCAGACCTGCTTACTCTCACTCGGGGTCTTAGCATGTGGGCCCTTCCACCTGATGGGCCCTTTTCCTTGGTTCTGGCCTTCCCATCTCCTTCTCTTAGGCAGAAGATGTCCCTGGTTCTTCCCTCTCAAATAGTCTATTGCCTTCATCATTTCCCCGGCTATTACCTGCTGTTCTTCTTCTTTACACAGATGAAACCAGGTCACCTCTCTCCTTCACTTTCCCTCCACATGGCTTGTTTATTTCCAGATGGCTCCACCATTTTGCTAATTCCATGAAAAAGAGACTTGGTCTAACTTCTCCTGGCTCTATCTCCAAAGCCTGGTTCACCTGAAAGACTCCATATTGTGCAATGTTGTTGGACATTGATAGCACGCCTGGCTTCTGACAGCACCACAACCCCTTGGCAGAGTGTGCATGGGTCTGGGCGTCCCGCAGAAGAGGGCTCCAAAAGGGTGTGTGGAGGTGTTGAAATGTGGTGGTTAGGAGTAAAACTGAAGAGCAGTCATTTTCTCTGTGCCTTTCTTCATGCTCCTCCTTTATTCAAACACCCCTCCTGCCTCTCTGCAAATGTGCCATTCTTGGCCAGTCTGAGTCCAGTGGCACACGGCTTCCTCATCTTTTCTCTGGTAGCAATTTCCTTCTGATGTTCAACTCCAAGACTTGCAGATCCAGGAATCCTTAGGGGTCTTAATTACTCTATCTGGCTTGGTAGTTATTCTAGACAGAAAATCCTGCATGTGAAATCATATCAGGGACACCATGGGGCTGATTTAGCACTCAAGGGTCAGTCACTGAATATTTAGGGAATGAGTTGATGAGTTATTTAAGACGACATGCAGCCACCAGACACAGAGGATGACCATGACCCTCAGAACTGTCCAGTTTTAACAGTGATTGTGGCCCATCCAGGAAATCACCTCGGTCTGGGGCAGACCAGAACTGTTGGTCACCCTAAAGACACATCACCTTAATAACACCAGCTATTTAGAAAAGGTTGCAACAACTGTTCCATCATTTAGAAAAATTCAGAAATAGAATGGTCTGCATATTTTAAGTGATATGCTAGCTGCTGGTCCATTTTCCCAGAAATGGAAATGGTATTCCTTCTTGGAAAAATAATATTTCACCCATTCTGAGTCTGAATAAGCTGACAGTGAATTGTACTTTGTAGTAAGTAAGATAACAGAAAACTCACTCTAAGAATGGTTCAGCTTATTTTAGTTATTTAAGTTTGTGCTGGAGATATGAGGGGACACTTGGCCTCACATAAAGAGAATTTCAGCTCCTGTTTGGTTTATTTCAGGAACTTTAATTCTCCTCTTTTAGTCATGGTTAGGTGCTCAAAAGATGACTTTTCTAGTGAGCACAGAAGCAAACTGACACTAGTGAAACAATTACTATCTGAATCTCCCTTTCCACTTTTTTTTCCCTTAAAGCACTATAACCTTTTATTTTTTTTAAATGTCTTCATCAAAAGCCCAATATATAAAACAGAAACCAGCAGTTGTGATTAAAGCTGAGGTGGTGAAGTGAACCAGAAGCCCAACCCCTTGTCCCTCTGGTGGATGTGGAGAGGGAGGAGCTTGGATTCCAGTTTGAAGGCATTAATCCCATCTCACCCCTAATGGGGACAACAATCTGAGGGGAAATGGTGAGGTGGAGAAAATAAGGGTCTTCTTGGGCATCAAAATTACATGTGCTTTCTTCATTATTTGGTAGCATCAAGGGCACTCAGAACAGAAATGCCTGTGTGGTGTAGCAATATTTCAACCATGTTTTCGTGTCTATCCCATTAACACTAACCCCTCACCACCCATACAGAAAAGTCTAAAACTTATATTACGGGCTAAAAGCACCATGGGGAAGAGCAATTGTCTAACAGAACCCTACTAGCTTAGTCCTCACAATACACTTATATTTTCCTTTATTGTTGGGATAATTTAGGAGATAGAAAGATAGCCTGGCCAATCATCTTTTTAAACCAGATATATTATTTAGTAATAAAATTAATTACCAACTACGCATCACTTTTAAGTGTTTTTACGTGCATTATCTCACTTGACTTTTACAACACTCAGTGAAATGGGCAGCACTGCTGTAATTAGCCTCATTTCTTTCTTTTTTCTTTTTTAACATAAAGCAATTAAGGGCCGCAATAGGCAGGGAGAAGACTGAAAAACTGGATTTTTGGTTTATTGCTCTTTTTACTTCAGTACAAAGCGAGCAGCTGCAGGGCCAGAGTTGCCTCATTTCTGGCTCTACTTCCCACTCTGTAGGCCACAGGAGAAAGCCCAGCTTCGACTTTTGGGCTTTAACTTACTTCAACTGCCCTCTGACATTGACCATGGCACCCGGAGAGTCCTGTTAACTCTCTGCACGCTTCCCAGTGTGAGAAGCAGCTGGTGCAAATCTATTATTTGAGTCAGGTAATTCAAGGTAGTCAAAATCCTTCAGTTCTATGAGAAAGTAAAACAAAATATTCTAACCAGTTGTTAGAAAAGCAACTGAAAAAAATTGCTTCCTGTAAGATTCCAAACAACTGTGCCTTATCCCTTCCTGCAGACTATGCTGTCTACATACTTGTCCATTTTCTTTGTTTTGGGTACAGAAGTGCCTGTTTATAGTACAGAAGTGTCTTTTCTGTGCTAAATGATAATTCTAGGTTTAGGTTTTGGAGGAACTGCCATATTGTTTTCCACAGCAGCTGGACCATTTTACATTCTCACCAATAGTACACAAGAGCTCCAATTTCTCCACATCTTCACCAACACTTCAGTCTTCCTTCCTTCCTTCCTTCCTTCCTTCCTTCCTTCCTTCCTTCCTTCCTTCCTTCCTTCCTTCCTTCCTCCCTCCCTCCCTCCCTCCCTCCCTCCCTCCCTCTCTCTCTCTCTCCCTTTCTTTCCTTCTTTCTTTCTTTCCTTCTTTCTTTCTTTCTTTCTTTCTTTCTTTCTTTCTTTCTTTCTTTCTTTCTTTCTTTCTTTCTTTCTTTCTTTCTTTCTTTCTTTCTTTCTTTCTTTCTTTCTTTCTTTCTTTCTTTCTTTTTCTTTCTTTCTTTCTTTTTCTTTCTTTCTTTTAAAATGATAGCCACCCTAATGAGCGTGAACCCATTGCAGTTTAAGATACATCTCCCTAATGACTAGTGATGTTGAACATCTTTTCATGTGCTATTGGCGATATATATATATCTTCTTTGGAGAAATGTCTATTCAAGTCCTTTGCTCGTTTTCTTTCTTTGTTTCTTTTTAATTGGTTTGTTTTTGTTATTACTTATAGAAGTTCTTTATGTATTTGGGTATTAATTCCTTATCAGATACATGATTTGCAAATGCTTTCTTCTATTCTATGAGTTGATTTTCACCTTGTTGATTGTATTTTTGATGCATAAGTTTTTCATTTTGATGACTGAGTTCCTAAAGTCCAACTTATCTATTTTTTCTTTTGTTACTTGTACTTCTGGTGTCATGTCCAAGAAATAATTGCCTTGTTGAGAATCATTTAACCATATGCACAGCGTTTATTTCTAGGCTCTCTATTCTAGTCCATCGGTCTGTCTATCTTTATGTCAGTACCACACTGTTTTGATTACTGTAGTTTTGTGGTAAGTTCTGAAACCTGGAAGTGTGAGACTGCCAACTTTGTTCTTTTTCAAGATTGTTTTGGCTGTTCAGGATCCCTGGAGATTGCCTATGAGTTTTAGGATAAATTTTTAAAATTCTGCCAAAAAAAAAGTTGGAATTTTGATAAAAATTTCATCGAATCTGTAGGTCACTTTGGGTAGAATCACCACCTTAATATTAAGTCCTCCAATCCATTAAAAACAGGAGATCTTTCCATTTATGTCTCTAATTTCTTTCAGTAACATTTTATAGGTTTCAATGTACAAGATTTTTACCTCCTCAGTTAGGTTATTTCCTAAGCATTTTATTCTTTTTGATGCTATTGTAAATTGAATTGTCTTCTTAACTTTCTTTTCAGCTTGTCAGTGTATAGAAATACCACTGATTTTTTTAATGTGTTGATTTTATATTTGGCAACTTTGCTGAATTCACTTATTGGTCTGACAGTTTTAAGAAAATATTTTGAGTTTTCTCCATATAGGATTATGTCATCTGTGAGCAAGTCTATTATTAGGGTTATGAACAGTTATACTTATTTATCAAAAGTAATCTTCAGAGTGCTTTGAACTAAGTGAAAGGGCACAAACACATAGTGGGGTGGCCCAGCTCCTGGGTCAGGGAGAAGTCACCATCTTGGAGACTTCCCCCATGTTTACAGTACCTGGGGTCATTTTCAAATATTTTTTATGATCTAATTGATTGGTTCATTTTATTCATGGTTTATATTTATGTTTGTTTTTCTAACAACAACAAAAATGACTGTCATGGGTCCACTGTGCATAAATGTACTTAAGCCATTTTTAATCAGCTGAATGATCGTCCTTGGCTGTATTTTGCAAAGCTGGAGGCCACCGGTCCAGACGGCCAGCTTTGCGAGCTCCGGGCCCCTGCTCTGCTCACCCAATTGGAATTATTTTTATTGACTCTGTCTGCTCTCTCCTCTCCCTCCTGGAACTCACGAGAAGCTCTGTGCCGTCGACAATGGCTTCTGTATTCGCAGCTCCCCTCTGAGACACAGGCTGGAACATCAGAGGTCTGCAGTGCGCGGCCCTTCCTATAATATTTCAATTTAAACGCTGCCTCACTGCAGCGGTGTCACGTCTCATTTACACTGTGGCCTTTGTAGGAGACAGGGATCATTACGGAGCGAACTCCCAGAGAAAACACATTAGAACCCGGCCAGGTAACGGAAGGGAGGGAGACGCAGCGCAGAGGAGTGGCCGGGCAGGCAGGTCTCCCCGGGAAGTGGGGGGGCCGTGGGTGGAGAGGCGGCCCCGGCCACCACTGTCATCAGCCTGGGGCCCAGTGACATCGCTGCCTGTCCCTCGGGCTGCGCTGCTCTCAGACGCAGCTCCCCCGCTTACTCTGGTTGCTGCAGTAAAAGCTATTCCCCTGCGCACCCAGGGCCGAGATGATCGCCTTTTCTATAGATTCCCCCTTTTCCTTGTTTAGTCTGAGTCTTTTGTACCCAGTGGGCTGGGCCTCGCTGCTAGTTCTGGGGCCTGCTGCTTCCCGGGCCCTGCCCTGAAATCGCCTTCATTGGTTTGGACAGACCGTCCAGCAAGGAGATAAAAATCATCTTTTGTTTGCTTGTTTTACTTGCTCTTCAGCCTCTGCAATTCGCAGTCTAATAATTTCATTCTAAAAGGAACAACTGCCATGGTTTGCTCTATTTTAAATAGAAATAAAGAAACATTGCATCTCCGGCTTGTGACAGCCTCCCCCTTCCTTTCTCTATTCTTTCTTTCCCTCCTCCAGTCCTTCTTTCCTCTCCCCTTCTTTCTCTCCCTTTGCTCCTCTACATGTAGAAATGTCGTGAGGATATGAGGATATGGTGCCATCCCTTTAGGAAAGGTCCAGACATTTGTTCCACAGGATCATGTGCTAGTTTTTCTTAAGAGAGCTAGAGTAATGTCCAGACATAAATACATTTCTATGGTTATCTGGGTGGATGAATTGGTGGATATGTGGACATATACTTTATTTCTGCATCATTGTTAATAGTGAAAGAAAGTAACTTGTGACCCACACCATCCCCCCAGAAGTACACATTTAAAACGTTGCATCATACTGCGCAGTCTATTTGCTGATCACGTTTTTATTTGCCTCCTATCCATACATTGCTGGCCAATTTTCATATCCTCAGATGACGTGGGGGCCATAGAGCTAGTGACTGCAAAGTCCCGTCTGCAGGACAGGGAAGCTCACTTCTGTGCCCAGGAGCTGGGCTTTCTCACCAGAGCCAGAGGCTGGAATCCATCTCTTTCCTTCACTGGTTCTGTGAGCTTGGAGCATTTGCTTGGTTATCCGCATATCAGGTTTCTCATGGGCAACCAGGCAATTCCTTCTCCCAGCCCACGATCAGTACATAAGTATAGGAGTTGCTTTGAATTTTTGCCTTTGCAGGGATGGGGAACCTTTTCTCTGCCAAGGGCCATTTGGATATTCATAACATCATTCATAGGCCATACAAAATTATCAACTTAAAAATTAGCCTGTTATATTTGATCAAACATTTAATTAACTCTCTCTGAAAATGATTAACTCTCTCTGAAAATGATGGCTGGAAGTGCCTCTCTTTGGTGAGGCCTTGGCAGGAGCAGGAGAGATGGCAGGGGGTAGAGATGGCCCTACTGGGGAGATCCCTGGGTTCTGGGCAGATTTTTGCCCTAAGGGACCCTCAGACTATATTCTGAGCAACTTCACCTTGAAACTTTGGGGCCAGACTCCTGGGGAACCATGGGCCACACTGGCAGAAAGGTCCACATGATTATTTAAAAAAATAGTTTTATCATCTAGTGGAAAATACATTAGCTTTTATGGACGACAACAGATACAGGGCAGTTAAAATGCTAGAGTATTGGAATGTGTTCTGGCTTCAGTATAGTCTATGTGAAAACATCAATTTTGAATATTTTAACATTTCTTTTCTTTTTCTTTTTGTTAAAATCCACCATCTTTAGGAATGCAGGTGTCATGAATCACCTTTTTAAAAGGGGAGTTTAAGTTTCTCACACATAGCCTACATTATAAACAAGCTGTTGTTGAAATGCCCTGTGTTCTTGATTAAGTCCTGTGTTCTTGATTAAGTTCTAAGACCTTGGGCAATTGTCTTTATTATGAGAATCATGTGCAAATCCCTGCACATGAAATGTTTAGACTTTCATTTTTAATTATTCATGAAATGTGCAGAAACATGGTCCAATGCACATTTGAGCAAAAATCACTAATGCTGCTGAACAAATCATAAACACCTCACCGGGGGGCTCGGGATGCAAGCCTCCCTTCCGATAGGTGCGTTATAATAATCTGCTGCTGCTGAACAGACAGTGAGCCCATGGGGACAGGCCTCGGCACCCAGGCCCAGGGCTGGCTCCACTGCGACGTCTCCAACCTCAGCCCAAGGCGAAGTACATTCAGCGGGCCTCTCAGACTCAAGTCAGCGCTAACTCTTCTGTGCTGAAGAAGCAGCGTAGCAGAGTGGCCTATGCTTCAGCACCAGGGCATGGATGAAACTTTGCTTCCGATGTGACTCCATGTATAATCTGGCTTTACTGTGGGTCAATCTAAACAGAAGCAGAGGTAACCCTTAGAGAGAGCCTAGCTCTTACGGGATGGAATGAAGCGAGCACACTAACAATGATGGTCTGAGGCATATCTCTAGGGTGCTTCAGATCTTCTGAGGCATTCAAGATGCTGAACTAACAAGAGAAATTTAGAAAATATTCAAACTTATTAACTAACAAAGAAACATAAATTGCAGCAGTTCTCATTCAATTACTTTTGGAAGATATTTATCAGCACTAATCGATGTCATGTGCTCTTCCAGGTGTTGGTCCTCCTGGGAGTTATATTCCAGTGGAGAGAGATGGACAAATAAACAAATCCATAGTACATCAGAGGATGGTGAGAGTGATGGGGAAGAAACAGCGTAAAGTAGAAGGAAGTGGCCGCCAGTTCTCCATCTTAAGTGACACAAGAAGTCCTGTGAGTGAGATCACATACTGTAGTTGAAATCTGAATATATTTTAAAGGTAAATGTGATAGAATTTTTATTGAGCTACACATAGATTAAGAAAGAGAGAGAGTGAGAGAGACTGGCTCTCATGTGGTTCAGTGTGGCCAAAAATGCAACACATGCAACGAGGAAGGAAGCATCGTGCAGAAAATAATGCACAAAACTAAGTACTTGGGGAAAAAAGACAGACCCACAAAATATATTCTTTGAAAAAATATTCTTCAAATAGATTAAAGAGTTACTAAAATTATTTTTCTTTATTTGATCTGAAGAATGCCACATTCTAAGCACATTTAGCACAGAAAGAGCTCAAAAGAGATGGTATCAACAATAGTCTAACTGAGGAAAAAATATATAAGCCATGTGTAAGATTATTCATATAATTCTTAGTACATAATTTCTACTAAATATCAATGAATCAAGAAGATGAGAATGGAAATATAAGATAAACAATAAAAGCTCCCAATAAAATTATGAAATTATTGCGCAAGAAAATTGCATCAGATAAAGTACAAGTTAGTGAGCTTTGCTGCTGCATTAATGTCCAGCAGGCCCACGGTGACCTGAGCCACCTCTCTCAGAGTTGTGGCTGGATTTTAAACTTGGCACACATTTTCTGTGGAGCATTTGGACCCTGTGCAGTAAGTGTTTTAGTAGATCTACCTTTTTGGCCCAGCAGCTCCACAGAAGGCATGCCTCCTTAGGAAAGTCTCCAGGATACCGTCAGTGTTTTCAGGGAGATCGTGGTCTCTATCCAAATGTGGGGTGACAGAGAAACTTAAGCATAAGGAGGGTGTATCAGAGAAGGTAGGTGCGCACAACAATTACAATTCTAATGTGCTCACAAGAAACACAGGCATTGAAGGGAATACAAAAGAGGGTTTCAAACATTAGTCATGTGTACCCCTGAGAGATAACCCTCCGTTCTGCAAGATAATATAATAATTTTAATTAAATATTATTATAATATCATAAATTAACATAGAAAATAAACACTGTGACACTTTAAAGTCAGACTGGTGGGTACATCTGGAGGGAGGGAGTGAGATGAAACTGTACCCAGGAGATGAAACTGAACAAGCACAGTCTCAGTAAAAGCCATGATGTAAGGGTGATCCCCTCCAGGGTGTCTCCCTATCCCAGAAGGCAGATAGATGCCCAGTTGCCTCCCAGAACAGCCACTGCCTCTTCTGTGGATTTCCTCTACAGGCCTCTGCTGTAAACTCAAGAAAAAGAGGAAGGCTTTACTGCAGGACTGTATTCTTCCTGTGTCGCCTCTTTAGCAGGTGCACCTTTGGAGCAGGGGACATCAATTAAAGATCAGGAGCTGAGCAAGAGGCTGGGGTTGCCCTGCAGTTGGCTGACCTTGCCCACTGCACCAAAGAGTCCCGTGTCTATCTTTATTGATTAATCTCTGTTAATAAACCTGCAGGATTGACAGGCATGTCTTGGGGCTGAGAGACTGTGGCCATAGGTGTTAGGGAAACAGTCACCATGCCTGTCTGAGACTCCAAATCATCACAAAAGAGCCCGTGGCATGTTTTGCAACTGGGGGCTTGGGCCACGGCTTACTTGAGCTGGGTAATTATTGAACTGACCCTTGCAATTTTCAAAGGACTATCACTTCCTTTCTAAGAGCTGACCTTTGCCTGCTTCTCCTTGGAGCAATCTCCCACCCCAGGGAAGTCTTGTTGTGGAGTCTGAGTCCGAGGAACCCCCTGCACACAAGGGGCAGGAAGGACGAAGCTGTGAAGTAGAGTTGAATTAAACTTCAGTGCCCCTACTTGCAGGTGAGCAGAACTTTCAGCCACCTCTGTCCTAGGAGCATGTGAGAGGGCCATGAGGCAGGAAAAAAAGAAACATGCAATGGCTACATCAGGGCTTTGCACTCAGCTACCCATATGGGAAACTGTCCCATATTCTGCAACGCAATGACAAGTGACGTGGCAAACCTGTCTGTCTAGTTGAAAGAATAGTAAGCAAATGGAGAAGTACAAATTCAGGGTCACAGAAATAGAGGTGTAGAAATAGAAGGCAGAGTACGCACATTTGCTTTGGAGAGATGCCCATGAGGGGTGGATTGGGAAATGTCCCTCAGTGAAAGGATTTAAGGTCTCAAAGTGAGTGAGAGCAATGAACAGGTACCTGTTCATATCTCCTATAGCAAAGCCTTGAAAATGATGACCTGCCCTTTCATCTCAGACATTTCATTCATAACAAGTTTTCTCAATCGGCTGCTGTCTAGAGAGAAGACTGAGAAGGTCAGGATCCATGTGGCCTATCGGGGTTCTCAGACTGCAGAAAAGTAACCTGGGAACTTGTTAACATGCAGATTCTGGAATCTTGGTGAAGCCTTGATGGCTCACAATCTCTGGTTGTGGGATGTGAGAATGAGAACTTTGATCAGGTTTCTTGGATGACAAACATTGATAAGAGCAGATCATATCACATTTAGATTTGTTTAGGCTAAATGAGAGCAATTCAAATAGTTGTAAAATTTATGTAACCGTTTATTTAATTTATTTAAAGTTCATTTGCCAAAACTGGATAATTAAATAACATTGAAGTAAACAGCATAAATCCCTGTAGGATACATGTATAGACATGATGAAGCCAACCTGCTGATGCTCCCCATCAAATTTACGGCAGTGAAATATACTTAACCTTCTAGCAGCTGCTCACCTCTCACCCATGTGATCTTTCTATGGGGGCTATTGGAAGGAATCAATATGGTTGTAGATGTATGTGAAGTGCCTAGGATAATGTCAGGTACCAAGTAATACTCAATAAATTATCTTTAAGGGAAAAGCGGTGAAATAAGGGCAAGAATATAAAGACTGGAATTACACATGTACACATGTAATTACATGAGGCAACACGAGTGGTTTCCAATATTTGGACAAGATAGGCGGTCAGTACTGCAAAGCCCTAATCACTATTATCACTGTCACTGTTGTAATTCTTTTCCATTCCCACTGTCACCAGCCAATCTAAAGTCTTAGCATCTCTCACTTGGTCCCTTGCCATACCTTCTCACTTACCCCCACCTGCCTCTCTCTAGTTTGAGTTTTGCACATGCTAAACTAGGGGGTTTGTGCAATCGGCTAAGATAACTTCAACTCTGTGGCATTTGCCATAATTCCCGCTGGCCCTAGTACTTCACATCTCCCCATGGTTGTGCACAGGATGAAGACCAATCGTTGCAATAAAAATTTTGGACCTACCTCCTTTTTGAATACTCACACACCTGACCTTCAGCTTCAGGCATTTGTCCCCTGACACTATTGTCTTTCAGCTGCAAATTTGGATCACATACCCTTGACCTTTAAAAGAAACACCTGTATTCTTTTCTAGATCTCTTTTACTCAGTGTGACTCTCCCCTGAGGCTGTTCCAGGATCAAATCATCCTTGTCTTTTCTCTTTATTGGACAATAATCTGTAATGCATCTTCATGACCGAGGCATTTTATTTTTTAAGGAGACTATTCTCTCTTACATTCCTTTTTCGATAGCTTTCTACCTCTGTCCCCTATCTGTGACAACAAGGCCTGTCTTATTCTTTTACATTTTTTATATCAACTGTATTAGAGCTTGACACATGGCAGGTGCTTAACACATAATATAGTTAATGTTTACAAGAATTCATTGTGTTCCTGGCACTAAAATGCACATCAGACTTTGTGAGATGGGAGTTTATTATTGTTATTATTCCCATTTTATAGATGAGAAAACTGAGACATGAAAAACTTAAGTGGGAGTTTGCCCAAAGTCTTAAAGCAATAAAGCAGTGATGCTGGGGCTCCAACCTGGGAGTTTGACTGTGCAGCTTGGTATTTAGCCTCTTTGTGTTCATCAAATCATCAATCATCTTGAGGTGATGTACGAAACTTTAATTTGTGTAAGTGTCACATGTGTATCAAATCTTCTTTTTGCTGTGAGAAGAGCACATGAGCAGCCTGGCCTCAGGAGAGCATGAACTTGGACGTTTCCCTGTAGTACTGACCTACCATGGCCCTGTTCCCTTGTAACCCACAGCACATCTCCCCTGCCTGGCAGGGGGTGAGCTTCCCACTCTGATACCGAAATAGAATGAGGCACCAGGACAAATGTGGGTCTTGGGTCCCATTAGCACAATATTTTCACATGTAAGAAGAAATAGCATCTGATCTTCCACTGTCACCCAAAAGAGGACTGAAAGTCACAGAAGTATTCTAGAATGGCATTCAAAGGTAACAGGTCACACAAGCACACTTAGGCCCAGCAAGACAACCAACCCCGTCATCTTGTCCTCCTGGGTCTGGGTTACAGATGCCTGCTAATGTCCTGAAAACTAAATAAAATTTCCCCTGCCCTGGGTCCCTTCCTGTTGAGAACCAAGACCTTGCTCTTCATATTCCTCTCCATTCCTTGCCAGGACTCTGAGAAATCAAGGAACTAGCCTCCAAATGACCCACACATTATGATATTTGACTATCTCGTGGGCAGGTAGGGGATCCATGAACTAGCTTGGCCTGAAACCCTAGGCCCAGAGGCCATTTAGAATTGGCTGTATTTGTGGTAGGCTGTGACAAATGGCAGATCATTTTTCAATTGGATACTAAAGACTCAATATAAGTCACAAGAAAGCTAAATTACCATCAGGACAAAAGAAAAAAAAAAAGTGGTTTTGGTTCGTACTCTAGTTACTCTGAGATGTGATCATTAAAGAATAACTTACAAACGTCAAACATTTTTGGTGCACTGCTGAAGAGGTTACTTAGAAGTGCTTCAGTGTATGTTCCTATTAACTTGGTTTTACTCAGCTTGTTAAGACGTTTATGAATGCCCCTGAAGTTTTCCACCGTCTGACCTCTACTCTACTTTGTCGCTTGTTTAGCTATGTTCCTCACCTACCTATGGTTCAGCCAAAATGAATGAGGCTACCAGGGGTTGGCTCCCCAAAATGACAGGCTACCTCCCTTCCTGGAGAGTACCCCTCCAAATTTTTATCTATAAAAATACTCCAAAGCTCAGCTCAAATGCAACCATTAAAAAAAAAGTGACTTTTTTTCTGAAGGTCCACCTCCCTTTGTTCACCACTCTCATGGCAAAAAGCAATTGGTGTGAGGAGAAGGAGCTCGGGGGCAAGAGAGCATGGCTCCATCCCAGTTCTTCAACTTACTGACTGGTATAATCTTGCACTTGCTACCTCACTTCAAGTTCCTCAGTGTAAAATGGAGATCATAATAACTCCATGTCACAACATTATTGAAAGTGTTTAGAACAGGCTGTAAGGGAGAGAAGGTCACACCTGCCTGTTGCTCTTAGGAGACTCTCTTTTCCACCCTCCTCCTGCACACACAGGTGCATACTTCCATAAATCTACAGAGGGTGGAAGTTTTCAGAAGTTTCTTACCCATGAATCACCAAAGTGCCTAGTACAATGCCTTAAACGTAGACTTAATTAAATATGTGGAAATATGAGTTATTTCTATGAAGATATAATCTTTCTACAAGAAATAACCTGGTCTAAATTTAGATAGATAAGATCTGAATAAAGTTGAGAACCAAACAGTGACAGAGATTGTTCTTACCACTTCATACCCCACTGACAAAAAGCCTCTTTGTTTAGATTATTTTGTTATTTTACTCTTTGCACATCAATCAGAAATGCATTTGTGAGCCTTCAATGGGCACAGAAATGTGTATGGTAAGATGTATGGGTATAAACTGAGACTCATTTATTCTTATAAGTACTGCATTTGTTGCCATAATTTTGGTAAATAGTATGGTTAATAGTTAACCAGTCTGGCTTCAACAAGGACCATGAAATTCTCTTACCTTTACAATGGAGATCTGTATTGTATTGGTTTCCCCCCTCCCCATTTTCTAATCCTATTTTAAAACAAAGCACCGTATACTTGAGTTTTGCCTCCCAATTTTTTTTGGTCTTCACTGGGTGGTACACACAAAAAAATTGATTCAAGGAGATGCAGAGTGTTCTATAGATGGGTGGATTGCATTCATTTTACATTTTTAGAAATGAACTTTGATAGTCCTAATTACTGTGAATTTCTGGTCTGTATTTATTTTAAAAATATAGTATGATAAAGATAAACCAGAAAATAAACAAGTATATAAATCAGCTGCAGTAACCTTTTCCTCTAAATAGATGATTACTTACATTTTCACCTTCATATTCTAATTTTGATTTTTTTCCTTACTGGTATGTGATTAAGATATTTTTATGTTCCGATGTCCAATTATAAGTTTCTGGGTAATTAGAAAACAGGTTTCTAGGACTGTTTCTTTCCCACAGAACAGTGAAAACACACAGGCACTCTCTGGTGTTCTCCATAAAAGCCCGTTAGAGCAATTGTCCATATCCTTACGTTATTTCCAAAATATTTGGCAAGATTAAAAAATCGTGATTTCTAATATTATGTAATCTTTTAGTTTATAATTATTATTTACCAAAAGCCACTTAGATCAGGTAGATACAAAGAAAAAACTACATAGAAATTAATTGATTTTTCCAAGCAGGCTCCTGGATAGAGCCAGGGCAGGCAAAATGCCAGTTGCCAGGGAACCTTCAACAACCTACAGCACAAATGTATTTGAAATGCAAGAGTGCTCCCCTCTCTCTGTTCAGATGGCCATCCGTGGTGCTGGCACCTGGACCGCGAGTTACTCTTACCCAGAATTAACTCAGATGGGAACCTACCAGCTGGCTAATTCCCTCTGACTGATTGTCGGTTAATCATATCACTTCCCCAACTAGGATTCTTAAACTTATTTTTTTTTCTTTGTTTCTAACTTGTTTGCTCTCACTAATTGAAGAAATGTGCCGTGTTTGAAAACAAACAAAAAAATAAATTGGAAATACTGGTAGGAATACCGCCCCGAAGACCGTGCCAGAAACATGTGGGTGATTCAAAACAAGCGGTTCCCTTCCTTCTTTTTTTTTTTTTTTTTTTCATTTCAAGAGCTATTTTCGGTCTTATGCTGAATAAGCATAACTTGGCAGAGCAGCTGAGAACAGGCATCCACCGTCCCTCTGAAACGCAGGCCAGGCTGGCTCGCAGCGAAGCGCCTGCCTCTTCTGGGGCTTCTCGAAGGCTGATCTAAGGGGAGCGCTGTCAGTTACGACTCAACTTTCATTCTACCCTGTCTGCAGTTAGCAGCCGAGAAAGTTTAATTCTGAGCTGTGAAAAGATTCAATAAGTCACCACAAATCACCCCGACTAAAGCCCAAACTGAGTAATTTACACAGCACTTTGTGATCTTCAAGCAGTTTGCAGCGGGCAATTTTTCACGCCCGACAGGGGGCCGCTGGGCCCAAGCTCCCTGTTTGTTCTAAGGCCGAGGAGAGGTGTTTGAAAACCGCAAGAGACGACCAGGGGCCCCCAGATCACGGCTAATGTGACACCCCCAGGCCTAATCTTCTTAGAGCACTGGGATAAAATAAGTATCCATTACAAAATCAGCCTTCATCCTGCCCCCTTCTGAGCCCGGCCACTCTGATAGCCAGCTCGGAGACAATTGCACGATTCGAGACTTAGGCAGGTATTAGGAGCCGGGGCAGGAGGAGAAGGGGCTAATCTCCACATTTAGTCCATCTGTACTTGTGGGCCTGGCTGGCCTGCCCCTGATAGATCAAAAGGAATTGGCAAAAATCAGATTAGGGCTGGAGAAAAGGGGGGAGATTCAAGCCCTGTAACAGCCACATTTTTTCTCCCTGCCTTGGATGTGTATACATTTATTAAGACCATGCGGTTAATCCCATGAGCTTTCAGTGCATTGTGCTTGTCTTTTCTTTTCTCCCCCCCCTTCTTTCAACAACAACAACAAAAAGCCATTAAAGTGAAATATTGTATTAATTATAAAAATAAGAGCCATGCCCATCGAGGGCTAGTGGGGCTGCACACATTTAGAGAAGTCCAGCATTTGGTTGTGCAATGCAACCCACGGCTGGCCTGGCCACCCGGGAAGGGCACAGGCCGGCGTTTTCTGGTTCTGAGACACACGGCGGAGCAGTGTGAAGTCAGCAGAAGAGAAGACGCTAATTATTAATACAGGCTGCCACAAAGTCAGGCTGGTTGTGGGGCAGGTGTAAGAGCAGCTCGGTGACATCTGATCTCCTGGCGTCACTACTGCGCTGCAGAGCTCCGTGATGGAGCAGGGGGAACATATGGGATCCACCAATTAAACCAACTCTTGTTTCCTCCTTGAAAACATGCTGCCGTGCGAGGCACAAGGAGGTTATTTCCTTCCTTGCTCACCCGTTTGCTTTTGTCTGCGGCCCCAGCTTGCCTCTGGTTCTGGCCTCCGCATGGACACACGGGTGCTTACACCTCGAGATGCAGGGACAGATGGGGAAGGAGAAGGGGGCAAGGGGGATTCACAGTCGTGCTGCTGTTGGCCGTCACCTGCTGTTTGTAAACAGCGACATGTGGCCACCAGCCGTGTCCTTCAAGCTAGGAGAAACATGTGCGCCTGTGAGTTAAATGTGCAGGCGGCCACCTTGAGTGGTACCCACCCAACGACGGGCACAGCTTAGGCAGCTCCAGCTCCGTGAGGCCCAGGCGAGGATGGGGACAACTTGCTGGCGGGGAGGAAACTTTGTCAAAGGAGCAGCGGCCCCTCTCCTGGAAGGCTGAAAAAGTCCCTTCTTTTTCGGTTTCTTATGAACCCGCACGCAGTGCCAGAAGAGAGCCGTGTGGCCGCTGGGTTTTGGCAGTTCAGCTCACCTCATTAGAGTGGATTAAGTCATGATGCTGAGAAGAATAAAAGGTGAAAAGCAAAGAGCCGGGGATGGCGGCCGCAGCCGGCTCCCGGTGTCATCTGTGTGCGGACGCCGTTATTGACTGGAGCCCATGTGGTTCACACTTTTCAATTACCGTCTGCTGGAAAGGTGGCTGTAATTGCAGAGGCTGAGGCTCCAGTGTCAAGGGGCCGCTCAGTCCTCATCACCTTCTCTGATGCTCGACTCCAGGATGTTCAAAGGCAAAGGTCCTGAGCCTGCAAATGTCCCCATAGACCCAGGGAGGGGGATGATGCCATTAAAAAAGTTAATAATTAAGAAACACACCCACACTTGCAAGATGGTGATGAAATTAGTCACCATGATTTGAACGGGGCTGGGGCCCCAGAGTTCTGCCCTGGGTTGCAATGACGAGTGCCCACCTTTCATACTCCCTCCCGAGACTTAAAAATGACAAAACAAGGACAAACTGGGGTGTTCCCTGGCGATGTGCCTTTGCTGGGTGTGTTTCTGCAAGTGTGGCTTTGTGGACTGGGGCCACGTGTGTGTCTCTCCAGGACACACCATTGTGCAGGTTTCTTGTCAATCTGGACATGTTTTCCCCTTGCTCGGATCATAGGAAACAAGGAGAATCTACTCCAAATTCAACTGATGCTATAGGCAAGAGGTTAGGAAGTTCATGAGGATTCTAGGTTGTTGGGGAGACAGTCTTCTGAGCAGCAGGCATGAGGGTGAATGTGTAGTTATCTCGGATCATCGTATGGGGTTTAGGAAATGCAGAAGGCACTCTCAACACGCGACATCTTGTGACTTCTTCCCCTGAATCGCTGAGTCTGGCCAAGAAAGAACCTGAGGCAAACCCGGTGAAGAGCGCGTTGCTGGGTGTTGGGAGAATTCTCATGAGAAGTGGAGCATGCCGGTGTATGTTGGTAAAAAATAAATGAGGTTTAGGTATGGATTGAACTGGTATGTATCATTAGGAATTTGGCTTGAACAGCCTAAGTAGAGAATTTCTACTTAGAGGAGGCACCCTTCTAAATTCTCGGCCAAGGTAAGATCAGCTCAGATGGCTCTCCTTGTATTTAGTGCCTGTGCGTATATGTGTGTGTATGCATAAGTGTGTAAGGTGCCACCCACTCTCCTTCAGGAACAATAAGCCTTTCAGTGATGATTCTGGAATGCACAACCTCTCACCAAAGTGAACACATGGTAAATCCAGGGCCTCATTCCTGCTGATGCCACTGTCCCTGGGCCACACCATTCTCTCATTCAAAGTCAGTTCTGAAGGCCCAACCTCGGCCAGTGAACACAGCATCCTGAGAAAGAACTAACCCCAGGAAAGGGAGGCAGCTTGCACAGTCAAGCTAGAAAAGGAGCCCTGAGAACACAAAACCAAAATGTGTGTGTGGCTGGCTGGGGGCACTGGCCTCAAGGTAGAGCAGCTGTAATAGGAACGACACTTCCACTCCCAAAGTCTGGAGATCCAGAAGACAAGGGGAGATCCAGAGACTGTTTACCTCTCATGCCTGTTCTCATGTGGGAGGTGGGGGCCCAGTTCTTTGAATTGGGCAATGCAGACTTCTAGACATCAAGATGACTCGACAAAGAAGCAGGGTCTCCTCCGTCAGTCTACTGGTGGTAGAGTGAGCTCTGCACTCTGGATCCCAATTCGAGTTACTTTCCATGTCTTTCATCACCTTCCTGGGAGATGGGCAGCTAAGGAGAGGATGAAGACGGACCTAGTAGATTTTAGACCCATTTTTGTTCCATCACCTTGATTGTGTGGCATGTCCTGTGCCTTAAACCCAAGGATGCTGCTAATGATAAGACACCAGAAAGGCCTGGAGGGGCATTTCACCCTGAGCTTTCTGCATTTTAGAGGCCAAGCTCTTGCCTTTTGAGAGAAGGGCATCTGACTGGATGACCTTTGCTCTAGCAGGTCTACGTGTCTATGGTCTGTGATAGCTCAACTCAGGCCTACTCAGGGCCAGTACTATAGACCTCCCGAAGGACACAGATGACCAACAGCTTACACTAAATGCATATTAGTGGTAGGTCCAGAGAGCTGGCACTCTGCTGCAGTAACCCCTCTCCCCTGAGTTCTGTGGAGAAAGAGCACCCTGCACCTGAATCTGACCATGACATGGGAGGGGATCTTCTGGTGATTATAAATAAATCACGTATGAACACAAACACCAATCAACTACAGGCTTTACTTTCTAATAGAATCAATGCAGAAGATTTAGTGATAATATTTAAGTAAATAGCAGTATGATAATTAATAAGTGTGACTAAATAGTCTTCTCTATATAACCAAGGTAATGATATAAATCAAAGGAAGGTCCCATGTAACAATGTGAAATGTAAGACCTCATAGAAATAGCCCTATGTTTATATACTGAAACTGTGCATTTATTAAATGAGCTCATTATTTCTATTCGGGGAATTTGGAACACTTTATCAGTTTTGTGTTTCCAGATCACGGTATTAGAAACAGATTGAGGAAATGACTGCAGTGGTGCTGGATGATTAATTATTCCTGTCCAGGCCATGCATTCTTTGTGGCCGGTCCTGGCTGGAGAGCTTTCATCACCGTTACTGTCCTAGAGACCTGTGGTGTCCTTGCAATAGGCCCGAGGGTGCTGTTCACATAAATAAGCCAAGGTGGACCGGGCCCAGGAGGTTTTGCACATACTGTAGACCCATTGCTGTTCTTTTAGGAGGACAGTGAGTCACCGGAAATGGTGATGAGAAGCCAGCTTTTCAGACTGGAGGATCTGAGAGTTGAATGCAAGCGAGGCATGAAGCTCAGGCCTGTGCTGGCCGTGGCCCTGCAGAGGACACATGGGTGAGAAAGCCCACCTCTGACATCTGTTTTGACACATAGTAAGCAGGCACTTGTCCAACTCTGGGCCTCATCTTGGCTCAAAGTAAATACTCAATGAAAAAAACAATATTTAACCTGAATTATCTAAAAGTTACATGTATTACTGTTCTTCCCTTGTGCGAGCATGTTCACCTGATAGAGAAGAGCACTTAGGCCTCTGTCTTCATGGAAAGTCTTCTGCCACTCACAGCTCCAAGGAGTCTTGTTCTCTGTGCTCCCAGTGCCTCCGAGCCCCTCTGAGTCCCCACTGTGTAGCGCACATCTGGTATGTCACACTGTCCAATGAATGCTGGTTAAATGACTATATGTGATGATCATCACCACCTTTCTTAAATCTTACTTTCTTCAAATGAGACTGAACAACTCAGAGGCCCTAACGAAGCCACAGAGAAAATCCTGCATTGAGTCAAATCATTACGCCAGCCAACCAATAGCTATTAAGGAATTCTTTCTTGCTGATTGCTATCATATTTTAATTTTTTTTTTAAAAGTAAAACAGAACCCAAGAAAATAATATTTCTGAACTAAAATGTTTTAAAAATAATTTATCCAGCTCTTTCCTGACCACGTTCTGTAACCACAGGAAGTCGTGGGGACAGGATGGAAGGTAGAAAATTGTGGGGCCTGGAGTCCTTGTAAGTAGGGAGTGCGAGGGCAGTTTCCAGTCCATAGATCCTTTGGCTTCAGACCTCTGGCTTCTGTTGAACAGAATTGTGCCAAACGGTGCATACATTAGGTTCCCTGGAAGAATAGCTTCTTTTGAAGGCAATATCTTCAATTTTTTTCAGTATCAATGGAGTTCTCTCCTTCCTCCAAGTCTACTGCCCTTCTTTCCCCAAGAAGGGTGACAAGGTTAGAACTGATTGGGTCTATTGCACCCTCTAATGCAGAGAGAGGATCCATAATGTCGAGAGGTTGAAGATGTCATACAAAGTGCATTTTCAGCACGATGGGGCTCAAAAGGCATCAGTTCATCACCCCATTCGATCGTCTCCTTAGCCCTGTGCACAGAGAGCCATTCCAAGATGGATGTTTGGAGAGCAGGTTCCCTGATTGAGGCAAAGAAGTTAAGAAGGAAGGCAGAACACAGCCCTTGTTTTCAGGGTTGTCCCTATACAGTCCCCTGACCTGGAAGATCGCAACTGAGTCGTGCCGAGGGGCAGCCCCCTTCCCTCAGTCCACAGAGCCGTCCCCTCCCAGGAGGAGGGGTCCTTCCGAGCAACACCATTTTTACGTGGATTTAGACATAACACGATTAGAGTTACCACTGTATTTGATAACCTACTATGTCCAACCCTGAGAGCTAGGCAATTTGAGTCCAATTTTTTTTTAAATCCTCACCCAAGGATATGTTTTTATTGATTTTAGAGAAAGAAGGAGGGGGAGAGAGAGAAACATGGATGTGAGAGAGAAACTGATCGGCTGCCTCCTGTGCGAGTCCAACCAGGGACTGAACCTGCAGAGCAGGCCTGTGCCCTGACCGGGAACCGAATGCTCAGCCTTTTGGCGTATGGGATGGCGCTTCACTCAACGGAGCCGCCCGGCCAGGGCTGATTCTCATTTTATATAATGAGAGCAATACCCAGGGAGTTTCCTTAACTGACCCAAGACTGTTGGTATAGGCGCTGGGCTCTTTGAGGCCTGGGGCATGGACCAGATGAGCTAAGTTCCCAATGTGTGACCTCCAGTTAAAAAGCGATAGTACCACATTGACGAAAAACAGGTGAGTAGTGAAGTGCAGGGCTGCTGGGGCTTCTGTGTTGTTTTCAGCTCATGCTCAGGGACGGAGGTAGTGCAGGCGGGGCAGGGCACGTTGGTGGGTCTGTCGCGCGCTCTCGTCCCACTGCCCTTCAAAATGCGGTGATGCGGCTGTCTTCAGCTGGTTTCTGGTCACCTCTCAATTACTCATTCCACCATCCATTGATTTCTGAGTGTGTCGGTTTCCCCGGCCATGGAGCCATCTCACCTTCCATTCACACATCAAAACAACGGAAAAGCAGTGAAGTTACCCCACTCCCTGAGTTACCAATTAGCCACTTACACATAGGTTTGCTGAGAGAGAGACAAGCCAGATAAAATCGCTAAGTAGGGGCCCTGTGACTTCTGGTTAAACCCCTGAGGTGTTGCTGGTCCTCTTGTTTTCTTCTTGTTTGTGAGCAGAGTCCCCACTGTAAAGCAGAGACTGCAATGACCCAGACGGACAGAGTTAAGATTAAATGAGATGATGTGTGACGTGCTTAGTGCAGGCTCCTTGAGCTTTATAGAAACTCATTAAGTGAAACCCATGAATAGCAAAAGTAACAATAGTATTAAACAATAATTTATCTACCTTAATGTTTGTGTAAAACAACAGAGTGATTATGTCAGATTCAACCCCAGGTGGTGGTGCCACTCTCCCCAGGGAGAGTGTGAGGTTTCAGGGACCTGACTGAGGGACCGCTGGCTGAGCTTCCAGGTCAAGGCGGCGTGGCTGCCCTGAGGCATCTCCCTCCTGGCGGAGCTTAAGAAACATGGGTTCCTTCAGTCCTCTCTCAGGAGCAAACACATTCGTCATTTAATGCCCCTTGCTACTCACCATCTCAGATCTTTAAGGCTAAGCTCCCCAGTCAGGCCATCTGATCCCGCTCGTTTCGTTCCATCAGACAAGCCCCTTCCTCAGCGCCTCCAGGAGCCTGTGTGTTTACCATGTTCACATTAGATGCACATGTGGCTGCAGCTGGGTTGTCATGAAAAACGCTCCTTCGCCTGCAGGACCTTCTAGCACTTCTGGAAACTGAAGTCAAGCCCTCGAGAGAGAACCAAATGTGCTTGATGACAAGAAATCTACATGTCCTGTTTGTCCTGATGGGCTGGAGGCACCGATGACTCCTTGGTTCCACATTAAATGCAGCTTTGCTCCCTGTGGGGATACAACTGGAGGTGCTATCACGCGTCCATCTCTAAAATGCAGCCATCATATTCATGTTAAAGAAAAAGTTATAAGAATAGGACAAAAATGACACGAACTCCACCTTTCACTTCTAGCAAGGCCGGGCCAGCTCTTGGACAAGGCAAAGTTTGTGGGGTGACAACGTCTGCAGAGAGCCTGTCAACACTGGAGGACGACTTTGCGAGAAGGTCACAGACGTGAATGCATTAGCGAGGCTGGCGTGTGCAGGGGCCCCCGGTGCCCCCCAGTCTCCAGCAGCAGCTGCGTATTAGATGACGCCCTCTCTCAACTGCTAAGTGCTGCTGCGGCCGCTTTATCGGCCAGTCGCCAGCGGGCTCAGGGGAGAAGCGCTATCTCCTATGGCCATGAAAATTGATATTGAACATGGAAGGGAAAAATCTCACAAGCTGATAGCAATTAGCTAAAAAGGATTTGCGACTCCATGATTCATCACGCCAGGGGACCAAAGTCATTTGCAGACGCTGTTTAGAAAGTCCCTGTGCGCAGCTCCGAACTCTGCCTCTGTTTATCTCTCACACTGGGGGTGACATTTCCGGCTCTCAGGGCCCCTTTCTAGAACAGAAGCTGCCTCAGCCTGGCGATGCTCTCTGTGATTCGCTTCAGTCAGCAGGTGCTGGAGGCGGGCTCGGATTCCTGTTTACATTTCAGATAATCATGTAGGAAAATGGAAGGCAGGTTCTTCCAGAGTTTGTTGTCTTGTTTTTGTTTAAGAAATTAATCTGTGACTCTGGGTCAGTAAAAAGATCACACCTAAATTAATTAATCAAAATAATAGTGTTAGGGTATCTGCAATGCCTAGAGATTATTTTTTAAAAATAATGCTGGGCCCAGGTAGCTGCCTCTTTACCCTTCATGGCCGAGTGACACCAGCATTTTGGCCCCAGTGGCTGCCTCCTGGAGGTGTTCCCTTCCCTGCAGCAGGGCTCCCCATCTTCCTGTGCATCCCTGTAGCTCTGAGCCATTTACTTAAACTGCTGTTGAGCTTTCCATGGTAATGATATTCCATCATTTTCCCATTTCTTAAGTAGATGGAGTTTGTGCTTATTTTGTCACAAACAATGCAGAAAATTATTCATTAGGGTTCCTCCAGGTTGCATTGCAATCCAGGCTTGAATGTGAAAGGGAAACTTAAATGCCTCCGCGACTCCTGAGAAGGGAAGAAGCACTTGAACTGGTAGCCTACAGCATAAATCACACAGGAAAAGTTTATACGTTTATGCTATTGATATAAGTGAGATACATATTTATATACTATCTGTTTTACTTTTAATATATGTGTATATATATACACATTGAAATTAAAAGCTTCTTATGAGAAAAAGGTACTATAAACAGACCCCAAAAAGCCACAAGTAACCTAATCACCAATTAGGGAAATGACAGTCATACAGCAATGTCCCCTCATGCCCCACCACGTGGCTGGAGCATCGTAACGCATCTACTCACAGAGAGAGTTGGCTGGGGAGATAGGGTGATGGAAGTACTCCGGTAGCCTCCAGGGACAGCCAGCCGGCGGGGGCCTCCCCTCCTGCCTGCTCTGTTCCAGCAGCTTGTGGGCACCTGGACTTTGGGGCCCTTCACAGCCTGACCGCTGTGTATTAGGGAGAGTCAGCACCCAATGTCACCATGGGTCCTGGCTTTCTCTCCCTGCCCTTGTGCAGCTAGCGTACACTTTATCTTGGATCGCCTGAGCAGTCAGACGTGTTTCAGCAGTGATTTTATGGCCAGCAGGAAACCGTCTATGAAAGATTGTGGAAAATGAGAAGGAAGGAACGCAGACATACTGAAGCACTTTGAGAAATGGCGGTGTCTCTGGGGAAGGCTGGGACAGGCAGAGAGCAGGCAGGTTGTCAAGGTTGCTGGGTTCACGCTCTGGCTGAGACACGAGGATTTGGGACATGGATTCTTTGGTCACAGGCGGTGCCCATGAGAAGATCTCGAAGGCCCTGGTTTTCCCTGCTTCCAAGGCAAGACAGCGAGGGGCTCAGGAGGACCAGATTTTGCAGCATCTGTTTTTGGCAAAACTAGAAATGGTCCTTTTGGGGGATTAAGTGGGGGGGGGGGGGGTGAAACACTGGTGGAGGGCTTTCCTCCTCAGGTTTGCACAGGGATTTTCCGTGGGCGGTCATGTGATATCAACACACAGTGGACTTTAGCAGGATTCAGTGGCTGCTTCAGGGCCTGTGTTCACACAGCCCCTGGCAAGTGTATCAGGTAGGTAATCAATTACAGTCAGCCTGTGTTTCACTTGGTGACAATATTCCTTACTTAAAAAATAGTCGCACTCACCGCCTTTATAAGTGCTGGAAATCAGGGGATCACGGCAGTACACGGCTCGCAGTCTCGGGATCTCTGAAAGCCATCTCTCGCAGCTCTGTGGCCAGTGTCCTCAGAGCACACTTCCTCCGTCCCGCCCTTCCTCTCGCTCTTCCTTTTCCTCTTTTCCCAGAGATCCTACCTCTTGGCTTGACGGCTCCGATGCGTTAGCCTCCAGTTAATTATTTCAGAGGCGCTGCCTGCTGCCCACTCCTCAAAGTCCCGGCCTTGGGAACGTGAAAAAGGCCTCAGCTCCCCGAACTGCTCCATTTTCCTCTCTGGACAGATGTTGTGCTTGTTTGGACCCCCGGGTTTATTTGGGCTTGAGAGGCACTGCCCCCCCCCCCCCCCCCCCCGTGCCGAGGGTGCGCGGGCGAGCTTTGGACAGCTGGTGCTCTTATCAGACGTGCTCCAGTTAAAGTGCCTAGGGACCCTGCGGTCCTCCACGCTGCGACCGAAGAGTCCCACCCAGCCGAGCGCAGGGCCGGGGCGGGTTGTGTTACGGGCGCTGCATCAGAAGGGACCTAAGGATGTCGGTGTGTCCTTTACACCATGTTCTAACGCGGACGCAGGTCCTGCTTAGTACAACAGCTGCTTAGCAAGCCGCACTCGGAACTGCTGAAGGCGCAGAACCCTGGCCAGAGATGTGAAAACAGGTAAACGTATCCGCTCCTGGGAACTGGATCTCGTGACCTTGTGTCTTGGAAAGGTCAAAAAGTAAAATGGAAACAACTAGGTAAGTGCAGAAGAGCCGATTTGGGAGCATGGTTGGGGAAGGAGAATGCTTGGCCTGGCTAGTGCAGACAGGAAATGTGACCCATAGTGTTCTGGCCCTCTCAGGTCCCAGGCGCTGTTCCCAGTTCGACTGCTTTGACCTTGAGAAGGCCACCTCTGCACCATCACTGATCCAGTTTTTAGTCTAAGAACCTAAAGTTGGTAATTTGTGGACTGAGGTCAGCTGGCTTCCAGGCTGCAGGAAGATTTGGCAGTGGAGGGGAGATCCCCCAGTGAAGCTTTGCATATTCTGATCCCTGCGGGAACACCAGTCCTGATGGATACCTGCATTCCTTCTGATGAGACTCATAGAGTGTGCCTTTACTGCTCCCATCCTTCCCCCTACTATCCATCTGCTCCTGTTGGCATTTTATTTCTTTTTCATGGACACTTACCATATTCTTTCCCTCCACGTACATCTGTCTGCTAATCACCAACCTCTAACATATTTAAGGAGTAATGGTCCAGTGTAGGGACTGTGGGTGTGGCTCTGGGCCAGGTGGCCTGGGTTTGCACCCTGGCTCCAATGCTGCTCTACTGGGTAGCCTTGGGCATGTCCCCTCTGAACTTAAGGTTTCTTACCATAAATGGACTAAGTGCCACACCTCTCTGCCAGAGGGTCTTATTACGAATGACTTAACTATATTTGGCAAAGCACTTAAAATAATGACAAATATAGTAAGTCCCCTTTTAACATTGCTGATAGGTTCTACAACTTTAAGAGATGTACAAGGAAACCAATTTTACCATTGGCTAATTGATATAAACAAGAGTTAAATTCCTATGGCATCTCATCAATGTTATAACAAAAGGACCTTGAATAAAACACAATTCAAGGACTGGCTGTACACACATGTACACATACAAGTTATTTATTAGTGAGCACGGCGATGTCTTCTTTGTGTTCCTGTGGTCCCAATGCCAAGCATGGTGACACACACAGTCTTGAAGCACCAGAGAGTGCCCTGACCACTCACACTCAGTGCAGCTCCAGGGCTGAGTAGCATGAAGAGGGTTCAGGGTGGCCCACCAGGTTTCCACCGAGTCCTTTGGAAAGGCTGTGTGCCTGTCAACTTTCATGCTCCCCTCAAGCCTTTGGACCCCACTGGCTCTTATTTCCTCTAGCACTTGACCTCCAATAAGCCAGTCCAACCTTGTGGCCTAGAGCTGCACATCCTTCCAGAAACTGAGAGGCATTCGTCTCCCATAGAAGGGCATTTGGCCAGTGAGGGGCAGGCTGAATGGATACACCCTTCCCCTAAATCCCCTTCCTATAGACGATCGAAGACCAGATCATAAGGCTCCTTGCAGGAAGATCCCACGGGCTAGACACGTTCATCTCACAGAGAGGTGACCTACTTCACAAGGCATCCACATGCTGTCCCTCCTGCCCCCTGCACATGAACATTCTTCTCGACTCTGCTTTCTGGGCGACTAGGACTTTAACCTGTATGGAGCTTCCTTTTGAGGTCAAGCAAGCACAAAGTAAACGGTTCTTTTGTTGGTTCTAGCTTCTTAAAAATGACAAATGTAAGTCATGTACACAGTATTTTCTTGTTATTTTCTTTGGTACCAACTTAGCTTATTATTCAAAGGATGGCCATGATTGTTGCATTAGTTTCCTGACATTGATGTAACAAAGTAATACAAATTGAGTGGCTTAAAACCAGGGAAATGTGTTGCCTCACAGTTCTAGAGGACAGAAGTTTGAAATCAAGGTTCCCATAGGGCCACATTTGTTCAGAGGCTCTAGGAGAAAATCCTTTCCTGCCTCTTCCAGCTTCTGGTGCTCCAGGCATTCCTTGGCTTGTGGTAGAGTGACTCCATGCTCTGCCTCCGTCATCATAAGGCTTCCCTCTTCTTCCATCTGCGCCTTTACCTCTGTGTGTCTGTGCTTCAGGCCTACCTCATTGCATTTAGGGTCCACCTTGATGATCCAGGATGATCTCCTTTCCAGATGCTTAATCCTATCAGCAAAGCCCCTTTAAAAACACCCAAAAACATTCCACTCATAGGTCCCTCTGGTTAGGGCTTGGACACATCATTTTAGGAGCCATCATTTCATCCACTGCAGATGTCTTTGGAGCCATTTATAACACAGTAAATCTGAGAAAATTGCTTTATGGAGGGTTAAGGGAGAAATAAGTAACTTATTCCCTTTGACTCTAGAAAGCAAATTATTAGGAGCCATAGAACCATGAGGAGAGAAGGAGGCAGATTAATTCTTCACAAAGCTTTTCATGATTTATTTAATTTTTGTACAAAACCCCATTGTGTATTTTACCAAGCCTGATTTTTATTTTTGTGAGTATGATGTAGGCTTAGCATAAATCATGGTGACTATGAGCATAATTTGCTGATTTTGCAGTGCCGCTGAGCCTTGTGCTCACAGAATTTTGATTGTTTTGGAACTACATTTATTTTATGGCTTTAAACAAGCTGAAAAAGCCAAGTCCCAACATCAGACCGTGTGCAGATATCCATGGCTCCCATAGCTGGAGGAGAGTTTGTCTTCCCCGCATCCTTGCTTAGCCCTTGAGTCACTGCCCCAGGGCTTGGGATTTGGTGGGCTCCAAGTTTGCTGAGTGACTTCTTGTGGGGGATGAGTGCAAAGCAGGACTTGGGGGTAAGGGGGAAAGCGGAGGGAGATGTGGTTGTAAAGTAGGTTGCTTTCGCTTTAGAAGCCTCCAGCAGGCAGTTTTATTTCACTCTCTGGAAAATGAAGAACTTTGGAAAGTTCTGAAGCAGACAAGGATCAGAACATGGAAAGGACAAAGGAAGGACATGACATTTTTGTTCCTGGGTATCTTATGATTTGAAATGTGTCTCCCAAAATTCATGTGTCGAAGTCCTCCTTGGAAATAGGGTGGTTGCAGATGTAACTAGCTAAGGTGAGGTAGTACTGGAGTAGGGTGGGATTGGGTGCTAAAAATACAAAATGCAGAGGAGAGAAATCAAAATGTACATCAATGGAAGATAATCCATGTTCAAAGGTTGATGTCAAGCTCTTTGAAAATTGATATAATAGTTTAAGATTTTTTTGGTAAATACAGACAATATTTTTCCAAAATTTACCTGAAAGTTCAATGTATTAGAATAGCTAAAATATTTCAAAACAGAAAAATGGGCGCATAATCACTTCAGCGCTGTTTGTTGTAAAGGTCATCCTTCTTCCACTAATTATTTTTGCTCTTTTGTTAAAAATCACTTGTCTGAAATTGTGTGGGGCAATTTCTGGGATCTCATATTTTGTTTTATAATAAATCTATGTTTCTATCCCTCCACCAAATCACACAGCCTTCTTTTATATAGACCTGGATCTAGAGTTCTGAAATAGAGACAGACAGACGGGGAGACGGAGAGACAGAGAGAGAGAGCAGTTAAGGCCTTCAACCACATAGTGGATAAGAAGCTGCGTTTCCCAAAACCAACCTGAAGAAGGCTGTAAGAGCTTTAGAGGCAACAAATGCAGAGACGCCAGAGCTCGGAGCCTGCTGATTTAATTGCACTTTGCTTTGAAAATGAATGATAGATTTAGAGTGATTTCTGATTCAATCGGAAGAGGCAAGTGTGGAGATTGTGTGGGTTTAGTAAGAAAAACAGAGGACACATCTCTCCCTGCAGGCCCTAGCTCCTGGTGACAAGTTAAAAAGGGGACAGAGCTTTTTCATTGGGCCCTGGGTTCAGGGTAATTCTGGAGTCAACAGTGAGGTGTGAGGTGAACATGGGGCAGGAAGACCAGCCAGGGCCTCGCCTCAGCTGCCTGTGAGGAAACCCTGCCCCTGTGCAACGTGCCAGCTCCGGACCCTGCTCTCAGGGCATTTTGTCTTCCTATTCTCATTCTTGGGCTTAAATTTGGGGGGGGCTCAAACTTGAGGGGCTCCTTTAATTAAACTTTCACTGGTATCAGACCAAGGGACCATTTGTCATACATATACAATACTTTCTTTACTCTTCCCCTGAGCAGAGAGAACCCCCCTGTGCCTCTGTCTCTCTGAAGAGATTCACATCCATGAAATTGAAGGTCCAGGTTACTACTGGGGTGAAAAAAGTTTAATAATAGTATATGATCATCCTGCTCCTACATGCTACTTCATCTTTCTGTAATTATAACTATGAATTCTTGACCGTTATGAAAATAGCATTTTGACCATTTCAGCTTTTATTTTTATAAAACTGGAGAGTTAAGAAGCTGGTTGAATACCTGGCCAATATATGTTTATAAGTCACACACATTCTGGTAAATTCAGGTGTATAGAGGTCGCTCACAAAAAGTCCTCTAGAAAAATTTAGCTTTCTGATGCTTAGAGTTTGTCTGGTTTAACAAAGCAAAATTCAGTAACAATACGATTCAGATCATTCACACCCCAAAAGCCTCACCTGAAAGAATCAGATAATTGAAGCAACATTTGTTTACTCTAGCTTATAGTATTGAGGTAGTTAATTCTGTTTCCCATTTGCCCTCACTAATATAATGTGACCTTGATGTTATTTTCTAAGTAAATTGATTAGGAGGTTTGACTTGCTTGTGCAACTCTTGCAAGTCTTTAAATTATTGCAGCAAACAAAGCTTTATACTCGTGCAAGCCGTAGTCTTAGTGTCACTTTCAAATATTTGGTTCTTATTACTTGTAGTTTAAAGGCATTTACAGGTCTAATATCTGTAATTTCTTCCTCAGCAATCTGAAGATCAATGTGTCCATTGATGTGGACTGAATATATAAAATGATGCATAGGGTTAAATTAGCATTCAGTGAAATATTAAGGTAAGTCAATGTCATAACTAAACTCTACTAAGTGCATTTTAGGTGATGGGTCCATTAGACCTTTCAAACCACCTCTCGAAGTCTGGCCCAGCTATCATTGTTTATCACATTTCCATATTCTATATTCCTCTGTTGCTCAGTCATGCTGTTCCAATTTATCTCAAGTCCCTATCTTGTGATTTTCCAGATAATCATATCTGCTTTATTCTGAAAAATGGAAAAATAGAAAAACAGAAAAAAGAAACAAAACAAAAATGTTTGTATATACTTTAAAATCTTTATTTTCCCTCTCACCAAATTAACTCACAACTTTCCCTGACTGGAATAGTCTTTGAGAAATGTTACCACTTCTACATAAAGTCCTGTCCCTCTGTGACTTCGTCCGCGGCACTGGATATAATTAATAACTCCACTCTTTGGATAAAAAAAAATGCTCACATTATTGGAAAGCACCTGAAGAAGTATGTTCCTAGGTTGCTTTGTCAAAAATCACAGGGGCACACTAGATTTGTTGGGTGGCTTCCAGTTTGGCTGACATTAGATATGTGCTGTTTAAGCATTTTATGTACAGCCAGAGGCCTTTTTCTGAATTACAGAGCTTTTGCAAACACTGACATAAATACACAGAAATGCTGAAAAAAATTAAAGAAAACATTTCCACCTCCTGCAGTTCACTTGCAACTTGCTGCTGAGCTGAGCTTGACAAGTGTGCAAATAAACAGCCAATTGCAACCATACGGCAAACTTCACAGGGCTTAAAGTTTCTTATCACAATGTGTGCAAAGGATTCTGGGCAGTAGGTCCAGCAGTTGGCATTGCGAGGCTGACTTTGCTCCTGTTAGCAGTCATGGATTAGATGTAAATGAACAAGCTGATGGGAGAGAATGTAGCTCGGTTTTTACAGCTGGGAGTTTGTGATTGAGACCCCATGCGGCTGGGGAGCAGCGACCACTTTGTATACCCCTTTGTGGCATGTCCCTCACTGTGAAGGGGAGAGCATGGCAGTGCTCAGGGATGCTCTGGGACATTGATTGGGAGTCAGCAAGCAAGTCTTCATGGTGTAGAAAAAGAGGGAGCCTTATTGACATGGCCTCTGGGGACTTAGGCCTGTCTCCAGCTTGCTAGGGAAGGGCATGCTACACAGCAGACGACTGGTAAAGAAGCCACAGCAGCAGGAAGCAGGGGATGCTGAGAGTACAAATCGGTCAGCACGGTGGCAACCTTAGTGAGGGCCTGTCCCTCAGCAGACCCCAGGATGGGTTTGAGATGTTTTAGGAGGAACAATAGTAGAAAAATGAGGAAGTGACACAGGGAGGGGATATGGCCAGTACAGGATGCGCTAATGGGCTGGTCAACACTGTGGGCAACTGGACTTCAATCCCACTGAGGACCGGGACACTGTGTGCACCATCTGAGGAAGCGGGGTCATGTCCACCAGCCCCACTCATCACTGAGGACCATTCCTGGAAGAATGAACTCTCCTGCACCTCTAGCCCTCCCCACACATGGACCCAGACTGCCCCACTCATCACTGAGGACCATTCCTGGAAGAATGAACTCTCCTGCACCTCTAGCCCTCCCCACACATGGACCCAGGCTGCTCCCAGGCCTCTGGCAGAGAGTCACTTTTGTAGTACAAAGCCCTCAAGGTTTATGGAAATGGTGAGTGCCGAGGGGATATCAGTGGGATTCCAAAAGCACGAGCCACAGTAGGTCCTGGTAAAATTTAACCAGGGTCCTGTCTTCGTTCTGCTCTGCAGCGGAATCCTGGAGGGGTAATAACTGGCCACAGTATTCCCGTTACTCAGGGCAGGATGGCGCGGAAGCCTCCCAACAGAATAAGTGCTTGACATTGACGGAGCAAAGCAGAAGCCACAGTGGGGGCTCTCAGAGACCTAGATCTCCAGAAGGACTAGTGCTGGCCTGTCATGTTAACCACTCAATGCCTCCCTCCAGCGGCATGACACCTACCATACGGTAGGCACTCAATGCATATTTGTTGAATGAAAAAATGCACTAATAGGTAACTACAATAATGAAGACATCCCATGAGATGGGGATGTGTAGGAGCCCAGTGAAGGACGTTTTGCATTGTGTGTGGGTGCACAGTCAAACCCCTTGGGGAAGGCGGAAGGGGGTTTGGGACAAAAGTTCCAGTCTCTCATGTGGGTCTGTCTTGAGGCTTGTCATCGTTCCTAGGAAGCATCTTCTTCCACTTGACCCCATGATAAGAAAACCGTGAGAAGCAGGCTTCTGCAGGATGGGTAGGAAAGCTCACATAAGCAATACTTCTACTTAGCTGGATGACTTTGGAAAGTTTACTGTCAAACTGATACATTAGAGCATTGGGCTAGATAATCTCTATTTCCATTTTATTAGAGTTAAAAATTATGATTTTGTTTAGAATGGGTAAGCATAATGAAAGGCGATTTCAAAAACATATTCCAAAATCTTTGCTCCTTACACTGGAAAATTTAAGTTAATTATATCATTATTTTGTACATGACTATATATTTGCCATTCTTGATGCTATTTATTTTTCGTCTAGATATGAGTTACCATATGGAAATATTTTTCTTCAGCCTGAAGAATATTTTTAAGAATTTTTTTTAATGCAGGTCTTCTGGCAACTCAACTTTCACTCATCTAAAAAGTCTTTTTGAAGAATATTTGAATTTTTGGTTACCAGATATTTTTTCTTTATGAGTTTATAGATGTCCTTTTGGTCCCCTGGCTTATAGTGTTTCTAATGAAAATTTGGCCATTAGTTGTATCATTTATTTCTGTATGTAATGTTGTTTGTTGTTGTTTTTATATTTGGATGCTTTCAAGATTTTTTTCTATATTTTAATTTCAGCCATGTGACTATGATGTTCCTAGGTATTGTTTATTCTCTCCTTGTTCTACTTGAGGTTAATAAATCTTCTTGGGTTTTTATATTGATATGTTTTCATCAAATTTGGATATTTTGAGGCCTTTATATTTTCAAGTGTTTTCTGCCGCATCCTCAAACTTCTTTTGGGGATACCAGCTTCCATATTTTAACACATTTGATGTGTCTGAGAAGTCAATAAGACTCTATCCATAATTTATTTCTGTTCTTCCAATTAAATGCCTATTTAATTTTTATCTCAGGGGTACATATTCAACTACTATTAAGCTAATCCAGTGACTACTTTTACTTAAATATTTTAATTCTAGATTTATTGGTTTAAAAGTTTCTATTTCTCAGCTGAGATTCCCTCTGTTGATTCAGTAAAATCATATTTTCTTTTAAGTCCTGAACATATTTATAATATCTACTTTAAAAATCTGTCTCCTAAATCCAATATGTGAACCATCTCAAGTTCTGTTTCTATAGTTCGATATTTTTTTCTTGACTATGGGTCACATTTTCTTATTTCTTTCTATTACAAGTGAATTTTGATTGAGGATGATACACTACAAAATTTCTGGAGTACTGAATGATAAAGACTTCATTCATATAATACAAAGTTAATTGTTGACTGATAATTGTGAAATTTTAGACTTGGTTTTATACTTTGTTAGAATAAATAAGTGGAAAGGCCATGTGTTTACCAAATCTGTTTAACTTGACATGTTTAATCTCCAAATTCTGTCTTTTCTGTGAATTGCTGTCATGCTTGACTTTATATATGGTTAATCTGGGCTTAGAGAATGCCTTGATCTAAAGTATGATTCTTACATTTATGTCTTGGCATGTCTTGTGCCTTAACCAGATGCTGGAGTGTTCATGAGGTCTTCCCTCTGGGTGATCTGGAAACCAGTGTTTCTCAGCACCACTCAACCTTATATTTCTATTCTACTTTCAGCCCCATAACTGACACATGAGGGTAAACATCACCTTGTATGCAACCCAATCTTCAGCTAAACATTCCCCTACAGAAATTTCTAAATTGTGCTATTTCATTACCTGCTGTCCAGTGCCTTGGAACTGTCCAGTTTCATAGTTTATGGTAGGAGGGTTCATCTGAAATTAGTTACTTTGACATGGCTAAGAGGAAAAATTTGGTTGTTTTTTTTTTTAAATTAGCTGGTGAATTTTAAGTCAACATTTAAATTTCTGTATCTGAAAAAGTAAAAAAAAAAAAAAAAAAAATAGATGTTTTGAGTTTCACACAGAAGTGAAAAGATAAGTTGACAGTGGAATGTTCTAGTAAATTTGGGGGAGGAGAACAGAAGTGTGTCCCCTTTCTCTAAAGTGTTATCTTGCTAAACATAGTAAAGCCCAAGTTAATGAGAAATTTGAGTCAGAAAAAAGGTTAAAGTTTACTTCAATACAGACAAAGGAACTAAGGCCTGGAGAGGTTAAATATCCTCATCAGAATTACATAACTGAGTGCCTGACACAGGAAACAGAGAACAGAAGAATACATGCATCTTTATTCAACAAATATTTCTTTGATGTCTTCCAACTGCCATGTTTGGAGTAAGGTATTTGAGTTGCAAAGGTGGGTAAGATATCAATGATTTCTTTTTTTTACCTCATGGAGCTCAACATTTAGTGTTAAGAGCAGACGTGGATTCTTACTCACCCCATGATGGAAAATCAGACCATGCTGGTGGAACTAAGATAGACAGGGACACATAATATAGGAGACTTGACCAACCTTGAGGGTTTAGTGTGCCATGGCATTTAAGGGAGACTGAAAGGAAGAACAGAAAGGGCCCAGGCAAACATTTGGAGGGGTGTGCACTCCAAGATGAGAGGCTGACATAAGGAAGAAATTTAGCACATGTAGGGCTATATATAGAATGCTGTATGGCCTAAGTTTAAAGATCAAGAGGAAGCAGTCAGTGACTTAAGTGAAGAGATCAGTAGGTTTAGAATCTGCAAGGCATTTTGAGCCATAGTGAAAAAATAAAGCTTTGTCCTCGAAGCCAAGGGAAGATGCCAGAGCAGGGAAGGGTAGGTAACAAACCAATTCCAACACCTTGGTACTTCAACATCGTCAACCTGGGTGCCCAACAAGGGTCAGAGAATGGGATCTCTGCTCCACAGGGGCATTCAGGGACCCAAGGTGATGGAGGTGCCCATCCTGTAGCTGTGACATCTGGAACACTTTCTTCCTAACTTGCTGCAGAAAGGGAATCACATATGGGTTTTGGCTCAGCCAGAACCCATCATTTCCTGCCACCTTTCATTTGCAGAATTAGTCATGTGCCTCACCCAACTACTCAGGGCCTAGGGGTCACGGGAGCACATAGGCTGTCTATGAAGCACCCTGACTCTGCCAGGAGATTATGGAAATTCTTGAAAGGTGATCTTTGTGAATGGTAATGGCTCCGTGTATAGCACACACCCTACTGAGAAATCACCATTTAAAACCAGTCTTGTAATACCATATGGGACTGGAGATTCAGTGTGTTAGATTTTCTGATTTTTTAGAAAGGGAAAAGAATCTGAATTTTCTTGGGTAACTTTCCAAATTTTGAATTTTTGTTCAAAATGTTTTTTACCATGATGTGGATCAAAGAGATCGTATCTTCAAACCAAGTTTCTCCTGTGAGTTGCCAGAGTGATAAGTCTACATTGAGGTTTTCAACAAAAGGCTTGAGGGAACTAGATTTCCTCTTGAAGCGATCACTTTGAATGCAGCAAAAGAATGGACTATTGGGGCTCAACATGCACATGGAAAATCAGGGGAGATGATGTTGAGTGGGCTGAGGGTGGTGACAGGGCAACAGAAAAGTGACAGACTTAAAGTTGGAAGGGAAAGTGATGAACTCAGTAACCCTGAAGGTGGGGGTGAGAGAAGGGAGGGTTCAGGGTGACTTCTGCTACCTACTAAGATGGGGATCCAGGAAGAAGATTTGTGAGTGAAGATTGTGAGAACTGCCTTGGATGTGGTTTCAGGAAGTAAGTGCTGATTTTGAGGCATCTAAGTAAAGATACCAGGAGGCCATGTGGGTGTAGACTCAGGATGCTGAGGCTGTGATTAGTGACATTACTTATTCCTGTTCTCACTGTCAGCCACTGTGGAGCCCCTTGAGGAGGTGGACTGACCCTTACATGGATCCTTCCCAAGCATCTTGGTCACTTCTACTTTTCATCATGCCCAGGAAGTTCTTGCTTCTGGTCCCAGGCAGACCCAGCTTCTCTGACCAATAAGAGGCTCATGGGAGGAAGAGGCACCCGCAGGGTCTTTGGGGTGCATGGAAGTGTCCCTAAGCCTCTAGAACAGTCTCATTCTGCTGGGAGCCTTTCCCAAGCACCCTTTCAGAAGCTTGTGTGTTTTCAGAAGTTAGATGTCATGGTGAAGTTTAGACTAGAGTGGGTGCAAAGAGAGAACTTCTACGAAGTGTCTTCACATCTGAATGATGTAGCAACTCTCTCCAACTCCACAGAACCATCTCCTCTGCATGTACTACAGAATTGGTGCATTTCTACCACAAGCTCCCCTTCTCTCTCTCTCCTCCTCCTCCTCTCTTCTCTCTTTCCCTCTCTCCTTTTAATTTGAAACATAGTTTACTTGTGTAAGACTGTCCTAATCCTACACAAACACCCTAAAACCTAGGTCCCCAAGCTCCTGCTGTTGTGTTGAACCACAATTGATCCCATACCTTCCTACTCTTGCTCACAGACAAAACATCTGCTGCATCAGTGACTGAAACACTGATGTTCAGGTACCACGGAGCTGTTTCAGGTAGGTCTGAGAGTCAGGGTGCTGCGCAGAGATAAAAATACAGCTATTGAGGCATTTCTTAGACCAGATGTCTCTGCTTGAATAACATGCCTTCTCAATAGCATTTACTCATGTTTTTCTTCGAAGTAATTGTTGCATATCTTTTGGACTCTATTGTGGTGACTGAAGATTTTCAGACATTTGAAAATGCCTTTCACATTTTCTGTGTGAATTGTTTCCCGATATTTCGTTAGCTGGGTCTCCAATTCTCCCACCCACACTTTGTGCACTCCATCAGAAGGAGCTCGGGAATGCAGCATCTGAGCCGGTCTTCCCTCCCTGGGGATCCCTGGAGAAGATCATAAATCATGCCTTTATGCTACAAAGAAATCAATACTTTAAAATTCCTTTGGTCAGCTTTCCTTGGGACTTTTAACTTCCATGGTGCCAAAATGCTGATGATGTCATCAATAATGCACAATATGGACCCCAGTCTTGCTTAGGGAAGCCCTCAGCACCCTGGTGCCTGAGTCAGGGAGGCAGCGGTCAGTTGCATCACCCAGCACACAACGTGGCTCTTTTCATCATCGGGAAGGAAATCTACTCCTGAGACCGCATTGAAACCTCCCCTGTGAGTGAGTGCAGCCAGCTTTCAGAGACAGCTTGACACTGCGCAGGTGCGTTTGGAGGCTCAGTCTGGGGAAGAATGTTCTCAAAGTCGTATCAGGAAACGTCGATGACGACACTGGCTTCTCTCCTTCTCCACCTAAGCAGACTGTGTCCATGAGCCAGCCTCTCTCCTCCTTTCCGTCCTCAGAGGAGGACAGGTGTGCTGTGCTCACCTGAACTCTCCTCCTCACCCCCAGCACCCGGGATCCCCTTCACTGCTTGCCCTCACAACCCCTGCCCTTTCTGATCTCAAATGTCTTCTGTCTTGGAGAAGACTTCCTTAACACTGTCAGTCTGTTCTCTGCTTCATTTTTGTCTCCTAAATACTGCCTCCTGCCACCCTTTCTGGCTTGCCCTTTCACCATGAGTGGAAACTACATTCTAGGACACTGGTTCTTAAGTTGGGTGCACATCGGAGCCCCCTGGAGGGCTTGTTAAAACAGACTGCTGGCCCACCCCAGCGTTTCTCATTCAGTAGGTTCCCAGGTCGCTGTGAAGCTGTCCATCTGGGGTCCCCACTTAGAGAACTACTGCTCTAAAAAGTCTCCTTAGCGATGGAGTGCAGAGGCCCCTCTGCGGTGTTGGATGTTACTGACCAGCCCCCGAAACCCACACCCAAAAGGCACTTACTTCCTGAAACCACACCCCTACCTGCCCCCTTCTGGTTCCTCACCTACCCTTACCCTCTAAGCTTGGGTATAGTCTCAAAAACTCAGTGTTCACCCTTGGATCTCTCTTAATGCTTCCTTTTAGAGGAAGACATTCACTCTTACACTTGTTCACTTAGGAAATATTTTCAGCCTTGTCTCAGGTCTCCCTGACTCCAGCTTTCAAATATTAGTAGTTTTCATGAATTCCAGTTGCTATGTTATAACAATGTCTGCCTTCTTTATCCCTGCCTTCCCACTGCCCTGTATTAGATGGTATATAAACGTAAAGAAGCATTTTATCCAGTGTTTATCCTTATATATTCTTTCCAAGGAAAGGACATTCTAGGGGCTCAGAATCCACCCCCCGCTGCAGTAATTGTGTCTGTAGTGAGACTCGTGCTTGAGACTGATAGCAGGGCTAAGTGCTTGACAAATTTCCACCCATCTTCCAATAAGGCCCTAGCCTATTTTCCAATAAAGCTGATGAAACCTGATAAAAAAACGTTAGAGGAATCAAAAGGCCCCCAGGCTAAGTGGAATCATATCTCATGAAATTCCACATTCAGCATCATCTATATTGGAAATATTAAAAAATTCATATATAGTGAAATGATAGATACTTATGTCACTATTTTAAAAAGTTATGCTGATAGAGCTGTCCCTGGCTCCTCACTAAATGCGCCTTCCTGAATATATGAAGATGGCGTTATTGACCTGCAGACCTCACTGAGGCGGCGCTGCTCTGAGTGGTGATGGATTTGTCGTGAACATCTGCACCCCCTCATCTAATCACTGGCTGTCACTAGGCTTGCATAGCATGCAGTCAGGTACCACTAGGACAGAAGTGAGGACACAGAGGATATAAAATGTGAAGTGACATGTCCAGATGTCTGGGCAGTAGGTACAGAGTCAGGTGCCCTCGCTTCTAGCCTGGTGGTGTCCCCAAGATGCTATATTGTGTCCTTCACACATCTGTCACCAGTTCAGGCTGCCTAAGCACCCATAGATGGGGCAAGCGGTAGATCTTAAGTTTGGAGGGTGCTTTGAGGCCCTTCTGCTGCACCCCTGCAAGCACTGACCTGGTTTCTTCTTCTGAACCACCAGGGAAAGAGCCTTCCACCAGCAGAGGAGACCTGGGTGCCACTGTCCCCCAAGCGTGGGGGCATTCTGTTTGCTCTGCCCTATGGTGAGTATTAAGATGCTCTCACATGCTTGTTGTTTGTCTGCGTGTGGGTAGGAGAAGCCAACCAGCTCACAGAGAGAGAAGAAAGGGTCCCTTTGGCTCACCCCTTCATTTCCCACAAGTGGGGGTAAGCAATGAAGTCAACAAATAACAATGGTGTGATCTTCCCTTTCCTTCCAAAGGGTTGGGGTAATGTGGGGTTGTCAACAAAAAAGCTGCTTCTTGATGAGCATTAGCCACCACTATTTTGGGGAATTCATCAGCCACCTTTCCAGTTACTCTAAGGGACCCTGTCTCCTGCCCACTCTACCCCTCTGTGCCGCCCACCCCTCTTGGTGAGCACACCTCCTGTCTCTACCTCCACCACAGTAGCATGATTCGATCCCTCAATGACCCTCTCCTGGAGCCTGCCACCCTATGCAGTGCACCCCTGGGGCTCACATTGGCCCTGTAGCTTGTTTTCCTTTCAGTAGCCAAGCCAGCTGCTGAAAGAGCCCAACTGAGGCCTTCCTGCCTCTGGCCCTGGCCCCTGCTTGGGTAATGGCTCCTGCTTAGTTTCTCTTCAGAGCTCCTCTCCCATTTCACAATATATACACCCACTGTGCTTGTTTAGTCTCCCTCCACCCCAACTATGATGCCAGCTCCATGAGGGTGGGCACATTGCCACTCTCTCACTGGAGAATTCCCAGCGTATCACCTGGTAGCATCTTCCTATTAACCTGCCCCCTGCACTTTGCACCTCACTGAGCTTCCTACACCTGATGCTATGGTCACTGCTCAGATCACCCTTCTTCCCACCCCAGGTCATCTGCATTTCTCTCATTCATGTCTCTGCTCAAATGTCACCTCCTTCAAGAGGGCCTCCCGATGACTTCTCTCCCTGGGATCCTGAATGCTTCATGTGGTTTCTTTATTGTCAGTGTCGTCATTAGCTCATAATGATAACAAAGGCGAAGTGTGGAAAACAATCTAAATATATATATTCTTCACTACAATGGGGTTTTAAGCATGGTTTCCACACAGGGTGGGCCTGTGTGAATGTTTGTTGACTGGTGAGTGAAGGGAAGACAGACTTATGAGCAGAATGCTCAGAACCACATGTAGGGAAGCTGCCCAGGGATGCCCAGGGGTCTCACCGGGAAGGCCTTGGAGGACTCATGGCTGTTTCACCTTTGGGAGTGGGAGCTGAGTTATTCTTGGTATCACAGCTGCTCCATGTGAGCCCTGCTGGTAAATATCTTAAGAAAGTCAACTTTAGCTGCATATGATAAACAATTCTGTAATCATCACAGGAGCTGAAAATGGAACAGAACTTTCAGGAAAGGAATAGGTTTCTGGTCACCCCAGTGCCATCTGCTCTCTAGCATAGGTCATAGAGAGTTTCTCCAAGTTCTTTCCTCTGGTGTCTGCATCTCTGGGGAGATCACCTTCCTGCTGGGGTCCCATCATCTCTCCATCATGATGACTGAATTGTCTGCTCTCCTGATAATTAATCTGATTATACTTGTTTTTAATTCTTGTGCTAAATCTAGAATTTTTTATTCTCAATGTTCTATAAGGTCCTCAGGGTCATCATCACCACCGCTCTTTGTGTAGAACATTCATTCAATAGACACATATCACGTGTTCTACATGTTGTAGTTCTAAACACTAGGAACTTTAAAATGAGTTTAAATAGAAGCAGGAGGGACTCTGTCCTCAACTGAGTGGATCCAATTACAGGACATGAGACACGGACTGACCCTCAGCTCATCCTGGAAACACTCAACTTGACACATGTTCCTCATGCATGTTTACAATGGCTTCTTCTGGAACTGGGATGTAGAAAGTGTCCACTCGTAGTAAAATGCTCAGATTTGGGCATTACTAATTAATTCAAGAATTGAGGAATCTCATTTGCATTTGAAAATATTACATATAAAAATAATGTGTGTTTCCTATAGCATGGCGTTTTGGGGAAGCCGCTAAGACCAACATAAGTTAAATGTTCACTCAAAATTTCCTAGGCCACTTGGAAATCTATACAGAGTAATTTCACTGATCAAAAGAAAAAAACTTGATTCTATGAAAGAATGTTGCAAAGCTCCACTCTAGAAATTTCAGAAAAAGTACACCGCAGCATCAATTTCATACGAGTGGACATTTTAAGTTTAAAACTAAAAACTGATTTAAATAATAGTTTTCAAAGTGTTTTTGGTTTGAGTATTTGTTTTTTGAATGAGATAGCTGGGGGAGTTTATTATCAATTTTGGCCTGAAAGCGGAACAGTAATAAAGACTTAAATTAGGGAATTTAAGTATATGCAGAACGAGGTTGGATTCTAAGGAGAGTTCTCCCGACAAGTGGAGCTCTAAGCACAGGATAATCCAGCTTTACAGAAAATGTACAGGGGTTTCTACATTAAGAAGAACACAAGTCCTTGATGAGAGCCTATAACTGAAAGTTCACCCCAAATCACTAACTTCAGATCAAAAGACAGGCAGGATGGAGAGAGAGAGAGAGATGTAACATGTCTTGTAATCGGAGAGCCACTTACAGGAATGCTATCCTTTGCTTGGGAATAAGTGTTTTTCCTAAAGAGGCTGAGGCAGAAACACTGACAGGTTCACGCTATGCGGGGACTCCCCATGTTTTAAGTTAGAGCCCATTTGTGAGTGCTAACAGGTAAAAGTAAGATACACAAATTCACAAACCTGGAACATCTGAATTTTCATCATACAGGGTATTGAAAGCCAGGTCCCTGATGAGTAAATAACTCAGCAAATGATTTGGTCAAGGGGTTCAAAGGAGGCTGGGCAATGTAGCCCAGACTTGAAGGACAAATGGGAAGGTGGCCTATCTATCTCATGCCCCCAAATGCCAAGAAACCTCTTCTTCTTCACATGTGTAACAGGCTGAATGGCGGCTCTCTGAGTCCTCTGAAATTGTGAATGCGGCCTCATTTGGGAAAGGGGTCTTCGAAGTTCTCATTAAGGATCTTAAGATGAGATCATCCTGGATTTGGATGGGCCTAAATCCAATGATAAGTGTCCTCTTAGTCAGCCCGGGGGCCCAAAATATAATACCACAGACTGGGGGTGAGACTTAAACAACAGAAATGTATTTCTCACAGTTCAGGAGACTGGAAGTCCAAGGTCAAGGTGTCGGCGAATTTGGCTGCTAATGAGGGTCTGTTTCCTGGCTTATAGGCAGCTGCTTTCTAGCTGTGTCCTCACATAGCCTTTCCTTGGTGTGTGCCTGTGAAGAGAAACAGGTTTATCTCTACTTAGCAGGTCACCAGTGTTACTGTAATAAGACCTCACTCTTATGACCTCATTTAACTTTAATTATCTCTAAAATCCCTATTTCCAAATGTAGTTGTATTGAGTATCAGAGTGTCAATGAACGAAATTTGAGAGGATACATTTAGTCCATGCAGTCCATATAAGAAACAGAATAGCAGAGAAGGTACCCAGAGGAGAAGGGCCTGCCAAGATTGAGGCAGAGGTTGGAAAGATGTTGCCATAAGTCAAGGAACTACTGGAGCCACAAGAAGCTGTAAGAGCTAAGGAGGGAGTTTTCCCCAGAGCTTCTGGTGGGAGCATGGCCCTGACACTTGGGTCTCAGGGTTCTCTACTCAGATATGTGAGATGATGAATTTCCATTATATAAGCTACCAAGTTTGAGGGAATTTATTTTGGAAGTCACAGGAAACTAATATAATAGCTAATGTCCCAAAATATACAACCTCAGACTGACTATTTTTAAGAAGGGTGAAGAGGGCCAAATACATGGTGATGGAAGATGATTTGACTTTGGATGTTGGGTACACAATGCAATATACAGATCATGTATCATAGAAATGCACACTTGAAACCAATATAATCTTATTAGCCAATGTCACTCCAATAAATTAAGTTAAAAAAGAGAGAGAACAAATGTGCTTCTAATTTAAATAAAGTAAATCCATAGATTATCTAATGTCGTTGGGGGTCACTGTCATGAAATCTGCCCAAAATATTTGAAGCCATTGCAGGGGAGGTTAATATCCCATTAGAACATGTCAACACCATGAGAGCCTAGGGCTGGCATCTGGTAAAGTCACCTCTTCAAATGGCTCTTGGAGGTGGGTGTCCCCTTTATTCAATCAGGAAATTAGGGAAATCTCAAAAAGCTGCAACTAACTAAAGTTTTCCATTCCGAGTCCTAAAAGGACTATTTCAGGACTAGTCCTGAAAGGTGGAAAAGTTGGTGCTCAGCTAGTGGGTCCAGACAAAAGAAGCACTAAGGAGCAGAATTTGGCTGTGTTGACCCAAATGGTCCAGCCCTTGGGTCTCTTGCAGGCCAGTCCTTCAGCTCTGTGCTGGCCACTGTGCTGGCCACTGTGACTGCCCCTCTTCTTTCTCTGGTTTTACTGTCCCCATGCAGTCTTCTTGGAAACGCCTAATAGGGGAACTAATAGAAACGTTCTATTCCCCTGTAGGGACAGCATGTGTGCATAAGTCCAGCCCCATTGGCAGTATTAGTTTGGATGGTTTTGTCATGTTGAGGACAGTTCTCAATGTCGGGGAAGGATCCCCATGAGACATCGATGCTTTAGGCTAGGAACAGTGCCTCAGGCTGGCTTCACTCTGCCCTCACCATGGAGAAGTTAAATGGAAGACTCTGTTTCTAGTGGAGACTCCAAACTTCCTTTCAGATCTCTGTGAAGGATAAAAAATCAGAATGGAGCCAAGGATCCTTCCAAGGGCCAGAGTGATCTGACCTTTGCTCTTGGGTTCCTTTGCTCTTACCGCATGAGTGGGACTCAAGCTTCACTGCCTCCAAATGTAGACTTCTGTTGAGGCATTCTCACTAACATAATCAGTGAGAATCTCCAAATTAAAGCCAGATCCTGAACTCTGCAGAAATGTGTTTTGAAATCACAGACATACATGCATTAGATTTTAGGTCATGTAGTCTATTTCCTGCCAATACAAGATTGCTTTCAACTGCACATTCTTCTGGGTTGTGTCAAACTCTCTTTTGAAGGATTCATGAAACTGGGTCCTGTTCCCTTTGGGACATTATTCTATGGGTAAGTAAGCCTCACAGTTAGCCAGTTCTTTTTTTTCTTTCCCCCTTCACATCAGTTTAGACCACACTTCACAGCTTTATGTCATTGTTTCAAATATATCTTTTTTAAAAAAAGTTTTTATTGATTTTAGAGAGAAGAAGAGGGAGGGAGAGAGAGATAGAAACATCACTGATGAGAGAGTCATTGATCAGCTGCTTTCAGCATGCCCCCTTCTGGGGATCTAGCCTGCAACCGGGGCATGTGCCCTGACCAGGAATCGAACCACTATCTCCTGGATAATTATAGGTCAATGCTCAACTGCTGAGCCACACAGGCTGGGCCAAATATATCTTGTTCAATTATTTTTCTTTCTTGATTCTAACTCGATGGGCATGATTAAGTAGACCCTAAGAACTGGGTGTCTTATAGATACCAACCTTAGAATCTAATGTATCTTTTGTTAAGCACAAAATTTTGAGAGAAATTTTGCAGCCAAGAGAACCTGTACCCACATCTGCTTCACACGTCTGCTTCCAGGCTCCCAGCAGGATCATATTTAGGACCTAAGAGACCCAAGAATCTCAGGTCTCAACTTGTCCAGAATACCCCTGTCATAGGGCTTCCTGCATATTGGCCTAGGGTTGACTATGCAGCCTCATTTCCCATCCCAGGAAAACACAACAAAGTTCATTTTGGCAAATTTCCTCTCTGTGGCTAAGTGTGGTCATGGAGGACAGGCTTCTGGGTGCCCACCTCTCAGGGAAGTACCCCAGATGATAGATCTGTCCTGTGGGCTCAATTGCTGGGTCCAACCAACCCCACCCTCTGTGCTGTGCTCAGGATGAAGAGTAAAAGGCAGGAGCACGTCACAGATGGAGGCCCCTCACTAAGGTGGCAGCCGTGGCACTTCTTCTTGAGCCCACTCCTCCTACTGAGAAATTGCCCCCTTCCACCACCCAACTCCTTCCAGCTGATGAGTTCTCACCCTTTTCCAAACCTCCAGGCTCTTTATCTTGCCAATATATTCCTATTTAAGACATTTCATTTCTTGCAGCTAAGGACTCCATACTTTGCCATGGAATCATTCTGTCCAGCAGCTCATGGATCACCCCTAGCGTTTCCTCAGTGGTACCCAAGCCAAGACCCAAGATGACCTCCAGATTCTGAAGATGTTCTAGATGCTCCACAAGTGGTCCCCACACCAGTGGCCCCATTTGAATGGACATTTTCCGAACACCGGCCACACCCTCAAGGCTCTCTCAACCAGTTTGGAAGACCAGTAGCCCAGGGTGAGGAGGGATGCTGGTGGTCATCGGGTTGGCATGTCCTCACAGTGGAAGTGCTGGACACTGAAGGAATACAATAGGCGGCCTATGGGGCAGAGCTGGAGGCAAACCAGGTTTCAAATGTGAGCTTGGATAGGGAGGGTGGAGGCGGAAGATGCAGCTGGAAGGGCACAGGGAGCCTTGTACTCTAGGTGCCCCCATCACCCTGAGTGAGAACTTAACACAGGTGGAGATGAGGCTCTTCAGTTTAAGTTCAGCACTTCCATAGGACAGGGGTACCAGGACCCTTATTTCCCTCTCTTGTGACCTCTCCATATTTTGGACTCGCTCTGTCCATTTCTAGCCAGGGATGAGCGAAAAGAGCCAGAGGTTCAAGGAGATGACAACAGCTGATTAATCTCTTCTTGAAGAGATGGGGAAAGTGTGGTAAAGCGCTCTGAGGAATAGTAGACACCCAGACTTGAAACTGTTTATATTTGTGCTTATTCTTCCTTGTGTGGCTGTTTGATGGATTAACACCTCTTAGCTACGAAATCTGGGACACCAGGTCTCAAAGCATGGCATCCTGTAGAGAGGCCATGCTTGCTCTTTTCATCCTGGTCTGGACAAAGAGCAAGTCATGTTTCCAGCAAGTATGCCACGTGCTCCTAAGAGGTAATAGGTGACAGGTGTTTACTCAGCCCTCTGTGAGTCAAGGTTGACATAGTGAGCACCCAGCACTGTGCCTGGAAAAAAGAGATGGCCACTTCCCCTCTGCACTCTGTTCAAACTCCCTGGTTGTCTCTGTGGAAAGAAGAGCTGCAATCTCAGCTGCTCTGCCAAACATTTCCTCTCCTTCAACCACAGTTCCCCGGGTCATGAGTTCAGAGACAGGCCCTCATTCCACTGTCTCTCGTGCTGCACACTCTGGGGATGGGGTCTGTGTGCGGTGCCGTAGCTGAGAGTGGGGATAGCCTTGAGAGCAACCAGGAGGCTCTCGGGTCCCATCTAAGTGGACATATACCTAAGCCCAATTAGGAGTCCCAGGTATTTCTACTCATCAAGGTCCAGTGGGTCCCAGGCAAGGATAGCGATGGGTAGAGCAAAAATGAAACAGTCAGAATAAACAGGGTATACAAATAGTCACCTTGTGGCTGTGCATAGACATACCAGAGGCAGCCTCTGAATAGTACCCTCCTTGAGCCCACTGTGACTCCACCAGGACACCAACACTAATTTTGATTCACTGACTTAATGAGTCATGAAGAGGCAAAATACGTTGTTATTATTTTTATTATTTTGTTTGGGGGAAGATTGCTAAATTTTTGATACTGAAAAAACCCCTCAAGGGTGAGATATCTGGTACTAAGTGTGAAATTCCTACGATTTGGTCACACGACTCCGACTTCATCAAGGGTGCTGGTGCATTGTTCTCCATGTTCTGTAAAATCAGGGGGTCACTGTCATCTCCAAGTCTGTGCAAAAGAAGGTTGGTAAGGTGAAACAGGGGTACCTTCACCCCTTACCAGGTTGGTAAGGTGAAACAGGGGTGCCTTCACCCCAGGGAGACTCAGGTTACCGGTCCCATCCACAGATCCACTCTATTCCTCAGGTCCTAGAGAATGACTCTCAGGTATTCGAGTGCTGGGACCATGACCACTGACTCTCACAGTCTAACACCCCATCGTGTCTCTGGGCTGGGCTCCCCCAGAGACTTGCGGCCCGTGTTCTTCATGCTGCATGGTGTGCCCGCTGCTCCTGGGCTCTTGATGTCCCAGTTTCATCGTTCAGAGGGTGCTCATGACCCTCTTGCTTCTGCAGTGCATGGTGCCTTCTTGGGGATGCCATTCTGGAACAAGTGGACCCACCAGGGGGCACCTGAAGAGCCTCCATGCCCACTCCCATCTTGTCACTGTCAGGATGTGCACCTAGGAGCATGCTCACCGCTTTAGGGCTGTGCAGGTCAATTTCAGAGTTCCTGCTGTTCCCAAAGGACTGTCCGAATTCCTCCAGTTTCATTCATTTGAAGTTAGTTCTCTCCTCAAACATTTGTTTCAGAGTCTCCATGAGAAAGCAAACCTGCTCTCTAGAACAGCAGGGCCCTGCGTGGCCCTGAGGAGCTGGGCTCGGCAATTTAGGGAGAGACATAGTCGTTTCCTGTGGCTGCTGTAACAAATGACCAGAAACTCAGTGTTTAAACACAACACAGACTTATTATGTTACAGTTCCGGAGGTCATACGTCAGCAATGGGTCTCAGTGGGCTACAGGCAAGGTGACAGCTGGGCTGTTATTTCCAGATGTAAACGGCCGTGACAGCCACGGCACCCAGACCTAACAAATCCACTCTCAGCCGTGCCCCCACTGTGTCCCTGGCTCCTCCATCACACCTGGCTTGGGGTGCTCTATGTCCAACGTCCTTGGAAATCAGCTCAGGCCGAGTTCTGAGATGACATCCAAAAGCCTATCTCCCTGGAGTACCAGTCACGAAGACCTGGAGTTTGCCTGCATCGAGCACCAGGCACCGCCACTGGCCACTAATGGTTGAGTCCCCGAAGCTCTGTGGTTCACTGATTGTCTATTTTAGAGACACAGCTGCTGCTTCCCACCCCGGAATGAACACAGCCTCTCCAAGGGTTGTGAACCTCATAATTGCCAGCAAACACGATTTCATGGGAGACTTATGAGCTACTTAAGGTAAATGGGATCTAGACTCAGCTCCTTGGCTTTGAATCCTGAAAAATACATTTCTTACAAATGCTGGAGCCATGGACTTTGAACCTGGACTTCTTTAAAATCAGAATAACCTAAGACAATTATTTGTGTTTGTTTTTTATTTTGACATAACGTACAAATAAATTATTGTTATAGTGGTGTCAAGTGTTTATATTCCATTAAGTAAATGTAAAAGAAAGACATAAGTCACTGGTTACTAATTTATTTGAAAACAATAGCAGTTGATAATGAGGTAGAGTAAATGCCTTAAAAACGTATTTTCATTTTTTTTAAGTTGTAAATCATTCTTGGGTCAATTTTTAACAAGTTTACATTTAATTAAACTCGACAAATTATTACCATATTTTAAAAAAATATTAAATCATAATATTTATTTTATATGAATACATTATTTAATTATGTTAATGTTAAATATTCTTTATGTATAATATATTAAATTTTAAATTATACTAAATTAAGTTATTAAATTATTAAGTACATATGTATCTTTATATTTGATCTGAGGGTATAGTGTTGTGCTAAACAGTATAGGGTACATATTCAGATATGATATATTAATAGATGTCTATATCATACCTAAATCAAGAGAGAGATTATAATAAATAGATAAATGATATCTATTTAGGTGGATGGATGACACAGCCACTTGTCCTGGGAGTATGGAGTCTCATGGGAGAGCCAAGATGGGACCAAAACAAATGTAGTGCCAGGGATAATGGGGCCTTGTGATAATTGGGTGCAGACCATGCAGAGAGCAGGTTGTCTGCCGGAAGTCGAATTTGAGCTGGGCTTTCGGACTAGCTGTGGCCTCAAGAAACAGCGATGGGTGGGAAGATGTTTTCAGGTGGGAGAAACATCAGACAGGGAGACACAAAGGCAGAATATCTCATCGCTGTTCAGGAAGGGAGCAGTGAAGCAGGCTATTCTTCAGAAGTCCACAGTGGTGCCCCGCCGGGAGTGGCTCAGCGGTTGAGGGTCGGCCTAGGGTCCAGGACTTCGTGGTTCAATTCCTGGTCAGGGCACATGCCCAGGTTGCGGGCTCAGTCCTCAGTGGGATTGTGCAGGAGGCAGCCGATCAGTGACTCTCTCTTCATTGATGTTTCTCTCTCTCCCTCTCCCTTCCTCTCTTAGAAGTCAATAAAGATATAGATAGATGATGATAGATGATGATAGATAGATAGATAGATAGATAGATAGATAGATAGATAGATGATAGATAGATGATAGATAGATGATAGATAGATGATAGATAGATAGATAGATAGATAGATAGATAGATAGATAGATAGATAGATAGATGATGATAAATGATAGATAGATGATAGATAGATGATAGATAGATAGATAGATAGATAGATAGATAGATAGATAGATAGATAGATAGATGATAGATAGATAGATGATAGATATAAAAAGAAGTTGTCACTGGTATTGAGACACCTTCTATCACATTGGGGGTTGATACTCCTAGTATAGTTAATATGGCAATTTAACCATTTATCCCTGGCTGTCTGTCACAAGATGACAGTGCTTATTTATCTCGAATTTACCTGTACTTACAAATATAAACTGCCACAAATAGAGAATATCTCTCTCCTTGAACATATAGAAGCATTCTCCTCTAAGTGTTGTGAAGTATGATTTGAACTTTGGCTTTCTATCTTCTCGCCCAGTACTTTTGCATCCCTGACACTAGTGTAAAGGAGCTTGTACATAGTTGAAGCTGAAATAAGCCATGTCCTGAACTTTCCCCAAACAGCATCATTTGGGCCAGGTGAGCATCGGAGGGCAACCCCTCAGTGATACGATCACAGCCTCCCAAACACTGACCACAGGGAAGCATCTGAAAATGCCCCCATTTTATTTCTGTGGATCCACACTTGAGCTACTTAAGGCTACCAAGACATGTCCTGGCAAAACCTTTGTAGTTTCTCCTATAAACTAAGGCTGAATTCCATGGGAGATGACAGATGACTTCATATACCATGCAAGCAGGTCCAGACAATAGCTTTAGCCATGACTGATTGCCTTGCTGTAACCCACTTTATGTTAAATGCATTCTTGCTGTTCAATTCCACCACTGTAATTTTGTTCTTCTGCATTTGCTGGCCCTCTGTGGACTAACCAGGTTCCTTCAGTAATGATTTCTTTTCTATTGTATTGTTTTCTGCATAATCAAGTTGGTAGGTGGGGGTTTGGGTGACACGGCCATCTGTCAAGTTCATTTGCTCTGAAAATGCAAGAAATAATGGCCTCTACAACTTGGGGCTATCCGTTATACGAGAAGAATATCAGCTTTTACCCTGTGCTATCTTCTCATCTCTCCAAATTGTTTTCCCTCTTTCAATAAGAGGCACAGACACTTCCTCCTACATGATGGGCTGTTTACATGTTTTGGTTCTTTTTAAAGGGGAGAAAATGTATTTATTCCCCCATCACCTGTCCACCCTGTCTTGCAATTTATGCAGGCAATCCAATTAAGGAGATGTGCTAACATCCAGCCTAATGTGCCTGTAGCGAGACTAAAGATGCTGCCACCACCTGGACCGCTCAGGACTCCCTCCTATCAGGCTCCTTGAACAGGCGTGTGTTACCACAAGTCGGCAAAATACAGAAGCTTTAGGGAGACGGGTGCCACTGAGGGGCAGGAAAGTCGTTATTCACCGCCCTCCACAGAAATAAAAAGCTGGTACGCTCTTATTTGATCACATTTCCTGGAGTCGCACACTGACACCTCCCCAGACTGAAAGAGCCGAGTGATGGGAAATGGGAAGGATGCTTTTTGGGGATTCCCGCATTTTTCTTGTCCAAAAGAACTGGAGCAACCGATGAAAAATTATTTGTAAGTTTCTTTTCTAACAAGGAATGACTTAGATAAGATTTCAAGCTGATGATGGAAGAGAAAACTGAGATAATGAAGCCTTCTGAATGAAAATATTATGCTCCAAGGTCATTGTCAGTAATGGGGACGCGTTTAATATGTTTGTAACATTTTCACTGCCATCTAAATTTTCTCCAGAGATAAGCAGGGCTAATAATTTCTTGGAAGCTCTTTCCAGGTAGCTCCCTAGTCTTGAACTGATGTGTGAAAAGTCGATGGCCTTACCCCAAAGATGTGGGAGTGTGGTCACTTCCTTGATGCTGAGAAGTACTGAGGTGCCTCCTCCACAGTGTAAGGACTTTGGCCTTCAACTTACAGGCTGTGCTGTAAGTGGGAGCCTGCGCTTTATGGAGGGCTGGCTCTGTGTGTAGCTTTGTGGGTGTGATCAAGAGGAACTCGGCTCCAGGGTGATTATCAGGAACTCCAGAGAAACAGAACCAGTAGGAGATTTCTGTCTTTCTATCTCTCTATCTCTTTATCTCAAGAGAGAGAGGCACTATAAGGAACTGGTTCACAGGATTAGGGAGGCCAGGAGTTCCCAATATCTGCCATCTGCAAGCTGGAAACTGAAGAGAGCCACTGGTGTAGTTCTAGTTTAAGTTTGAGGACCTGAAAACTAGAAGAGCCTGATATTGTTTCAGTCCACATCCAAAGGTAGGAGAAGACCCAGGGTCCAGCTCAAAGAGAGTCAGGCTGAGAGAGAGAATTGAGAATTCTTTCTTATCTTACTCTGCCTTTTATTCCATTCAGACTTTCAGTAGATTGATTGAGGCCCACCCCCATTGGGAAGACAATCTTTTTTACTCAGTCCACCGATTTAAATGTTAATCTCATCAAAAATGCCCTCACAGAAAAATATTTAATGAAATATCTGGATGCCCCATGGCCCAGGCAAGTTGGCACAGGAAGTTGACCATCACACATGACATTGCCTTGGCTGATCCTTGTACAGAATTCTAAGGAGACATCTGCTTAGAATAAGAGCATTTGGGGGACTCCATTGTAATGTGAGCAGGTTGTTTCAGAACTGTCTTACCTGGATAATTGCTGCTGAGAGCAGGGAAGGTGGAGAGAGGGTTTGTGCACATCAGCAAGAGCCCCAGAACTGCAGGCACCTTCCCGTAGAAGGGAAAAGCCCACCTCTCCTTTGGCTTCTAAGGTGGAGCCAGAATTTCCTGCTCTTCTGTGGGCGCTTAACAAAGAAACCCTGGCAAATCTGCCCCCTTGTGCGCACTCACGACAAGCCTCTGTTGCTTTAAAAATGCATTCTCATTAAAAATCCGAACTTCAGCAGGGAGCACTGTTGCTCAGAAGACTTTTTTGGCTAATAGTCAATCCTCAAATGGAACATGAAATGGTTTTCCTATGAAGTGGATTTTGTGAAGTGTTTTCTATGCACTTGAAGTAATTCTTGCTGGATTTTAATAGCCCTAATCCTGTGACAATTGAATTACTAATTTCAATATTTTTCCCCCAAATTGAACATTACTCAGAAAGAAGGGCTATTTTTAACCTTGGCTTTAGGAAGAGCAGCAGGGAAAACAGCTAAGAGGACTGACGCACGTCTTAGTGCCAGACCCTTACCCTGATGGAAGTTCTGCATCGACGTCCAGTATGTTACACATTATACTGGAGCTCAGGGAAGGACCAGTGCTGGGTCATTCTAATGTGACAGTGAATGAGCTGCTCTGCTCATTTATTACCCAGGCTCTTTGAGATATTTTATTGCCCCTAATTTGTGCTAATGACAAACATTTTTTTCCCAGGCAGTTTAAAAGTATTGAGAGATGAGGTCAACTTTATGAATAGACCTGGATGTCTTGTTCAGTAGTGTTGGGAACTGAAAAGAGAGGGAGCCATAAAATCCTCTGGAGCAACAGCAACGTGTTGCATGGAGGTTGCCAGACATCTCCCCGTGTGAGCAGAGGAGCCCTTTGGAGCGACATGTGTTGTCCATCTAGCACATTCCTCCACTTTCTTGTGGCTGCCCAAAGACCCTTCGTTGGATTCCAATACACTCTGCTCTGGGAAGTACACTTATTAATAGTAAAGTATTTACATAAAATACAAAAGGGAACACAAACAGTGATGATTTCCAAATGTCTCTCGACCTGGAGACACGCCTCATCCTTCGCAAAGGGAAATGCAAGCTCCAAAATTCTCCATAGCCAGAACTCTTTGGGGAGGGAAAATTGGCCAGCGCCAATGCAGTGATGACTTCTAAGATTCCTAAAACCTTCCTTTGAGCCTGACAAAATGCATCAACTGGATAATTTATCAAACTGGATTATTAGTTTTCTCCCCCTTCCTTGACTGCGCGCTCTCGCAGTTTGGTCTCCTTGCATCTGCGCGTGATTGACAGATATGAACATGTGTTTAAGCAACAGCACATACCTTGATAGACTCCACTTCCTCTTTATCATTCAGGGAATGCTCGGCTCACATCATGATAAATTAGGGAAAATAAGGTCAATTAAATATCTCCTCACCAAAACCCGTCTCCCTTCTCAGCCCCTGACTGCCTTCTCCCACCTGATTTTCCCTCTCCCCCGCAGTCCTTCTCCGGGGCCTTTCGGGCACTCTTACAGACGCTTCATAGACTCCAGGTATTAATTAATTACCTCGCACCATTTTGCTGCCAATTCTAATCACTAATTGCTCCTAGTATCTCCCAGCCTGAGTTGTTCTCTTGCTCCCAGGGGTTTCTGAGTTCTCTTTACATTCTCTCTCTTTTCTTACTCTTTCCCAAGAGACTCTAAATTGCTTTGCAAACGAGACAGGGGACATGCCCCTGGGTCTGTCTTCAAGGAGTCCAAATCCACTCATTTGGATAACTATGGTGAGCAGGAGACACGGCATATCTGTAAAATATGCTACAGCCGTACAGCCAGCCCTTGGACACTCAGACACACAGGACATCTGCTTGCCCTCTCCAAAGAGTCCAGGTGCTTCCACAGACACCCCTGAAACCTCACTTCCAGGGCTTCTGGGACACTGCAGAAAAGGCTCAGGGTGGGAGACAGATGGAGGTGCCCCAACCTGCTCAGTGTCAGGCCTTACACAGGCTGGAAGTGGAGGGATGAGCTCAGTGTGCAGTGTACTGACAGCTGACTCTGATTAGCCAGAAGCCAGCTAGGAAGTCCCCACTCATTCTGGATGAGCAGCCACCCCCCTGTCCCACCTGGCTCCTCTTTCTCTCTGAGTTCTAGACACTCTCTATTTATCACCCACTTAGTGGCAGACATTCATATGCTGAGTACAGGATTTTTTGTCCTGTAATTTATAAATATTTGAAGATAAGACAAAATCTCAGTGGACATTTCTTTTAGGGTTCCCAATGTGCCTGTAATCCACCCTTCTTCCATGTCCTGCATGAAGGACACTGTCCCTCTAGAGGAAAAATAACTGTAAACATACCCTGGGCATGCAACATACACATTGCATGCATGGACTTGACATGTAGGTAGTTGTAGTGGGTGGAATACTGCTTCCTCCCCAAAAGGTGTGCCCACAGGAACATTGAATATGACCTTATTTGGAAAAAGAGTCTTTGTGGATGTCACTAATAAGGATCATAAGCTGATGGGTAATGGCTTCTGTTGCCTTCAGCCATTGAAAGGGAGAGTTAGAGAAAGATACACAGGGAAGAAAACCACCTGTAGATGGAGGCAGACATTGGAGTGATGCTGGCAGAAGCCCAGAGACACCAGGAGCTGGAAGAGGTGGGAAAGATCCTCCCCTAGTGCCTGGGAGGGCGTGTGGCCCAGCTGACACCTCAGTTTCTAACCTCTGGCCCCAAGAATGATAAGAGAATAAATTCCTGCTGTTTGAAGCCACCTACTATGTGGTCATTGGTCATGGCAGCCACCGGAAGCTAATACAGCATGATTCCATATAATAAGCTGGGTGGGGTACAGTGGCTCAGCCTTAACTCATCTTTGTCATTAAATATGGAAAGTCTGCAAAGGTTAAAATCTTTTGCATTAAAAACAAACTCACAGTTATATTGATAATATTACAGTTTGCAGAGCAGTGTCTAGGTTTTCCCTTGCAAATCTGACTTGGAAGTGGATTCCTAGGTAATGACTCAGCGTTGTGCTCCAAAGGTCCCCTGGTTTCAGCATTTCAGTCTTTCAGAAGTGCTTGCCTGGAGGCACCAGTGAGACAGCAGCTGTCCTCCTGAATTACTGAGTTCTTGCTCTGGGCCATGCCCCTTGCAACTGCCCACCCCATGCACAGTCACACATACGCACACTGCCTGGATCCTGCTTAGTACCCCACGTGCTGCTTTTCTGAGTCTGTCCATGCTGCGCCACTGAGCCCGAGGACCCTGGGTTATTTGTTCACCTGATAGCCCGGCAGCAAGAAGGTCATGGGACTGAGTCACGCGGACTTGCTAGGAGAAAGGAAATGTATCCTAACAAGAAAAACATGCTATGGAGACACACGCCCATTGAAAGGTGCAAACCTCAACACCTGCGCTTAGTGAGAGACATCACCCCAGCCAGCAGCCCTGTTTTCCCAGTCTAGGCCAGCACCAGCGTGGCCTATCCATCCCTTGCCCACAGAAACTCCAGGCTGCTCCTGCTTGGTAGTGAGCTTTGTCTCTGTAGGAAACAAAGATAACTGAGCAGTTGTTTTTTGCCCTATAAAGCTATAATTTATTTACAACACTCAGCCAGGTCAACCAAGATGCAGTCTCAATGGCCAAGTTTTCCTCTGTCACATTAACAGGCTGACTTACTTTAGAGCAAGTGACATATGGCTGCCCTGCTTTTCACACATCAGCCTCGCCCAGGGATGGGGAACCTGCAGGAAGAGAAAGGCAAAGGGTGAGAAAATAAAAGTTACTATGAGGACTTTGCATACCCAAGGGGCTCTAGGTTGTACTTTAGATCCAAAGGAAAGTAATTGAAACAGAGGCTATTTCTTTCAGAGCAAAGACACAAATTTTCAATGAGCTACTGTTAATTAAGGAAGGTTGTCTAGGTAGCTTCTAGCAGGGTCAACTTGATTTATAAACCTGATATCTTCATCATTGACCTTGAACCCTATGTGGTGCAATTTCAGGGAAACTTGACCTAAACATCTTTCTTCCACCTGCTTCTGGGGCTAAACCTGGCAAATACCACGACGATTGCCAGATGCCTCCCCATGCACACGTGTCTCAGTCATTTCCACTGACTCTCCTGGAAGCCCTACTAAGGGCACTCCCATGGGCAGATGGGGATCTTTGATGGCACCAAACAGTGACTGTGGAACTCAGGACACAGTCCTGAATGAGGATGTCATTGTATAAGCAGAGGCACAAGGCTGGCAGTCTGAGTTCCCGTGTCCCTCCTGGAGAGTGGGAAGGAGCGCGGCGCAGTGACCACATGCCCAGCCCCTGCTGGACAGGAGGTGCTGCCACTACAGATGGCACTCCTAGGTGGGCAAACAGCCCTTCACCCGCAGCAGAACCACTCCTTGGGTCTGGCCTCACACCCTTCCTGGCAGCAGGTTGTGAAAGTCCAGCATGTAGCTGAGGGTGGGCTTTAGCTCAGGGGCCTTCAAAGCTGGGGTTTTGAGTGCATAGAGCAGTATCTTGGGTCAGATCTCTTGAATACGATAGATAAAACACTGTTTTTAATTTATCGGTCTTGAAATGAATGGTCTCTTATGGAGAATTGCTAATGATATTGGGAGCGGTCCCTTTGGGAGAGGATGACCCATCATCTGAGCATCTGCTAAAACAGTCTGGGGGAAAACGGGGGGCATGGCGGGCGAGGTTGGCATTCTCATTTAACGAACAAACGTTTTCTTTCTTATTGTTTTTTTGTTGTGTGTCCAGGGACTTTACTCACTCCCAGTGTATCATTAAGAAGATTATCAGTCAAGTCTGAAGTGGCACCAACTCCTCTGTGGGTAATGGGCACCAGGAAGCCCCCCAGGAAGGCTGGCCCCAGCCCATCAGGACTTCGGGACCCATTGATCTTGTGCTTAAATGGTGCCAAGTCAGCTACTTCACAGGGCTCCCCTCCAGGGGTGCTTCTAAGAATAATGCTGCCATTTATAAACCAAGGCCCTTCCATTGTTTTTTTTCACCCTTTTTTTTAAAAGGCTGAGCCTCCTGGGGACTGTCCCTGGAAGCTGAAAGGAGCTCCCTCAGGAAACAACGTGGTCATTCATTTAGCATCCACTCAGCAGTATTTTCAGCCATTTAGGGCAGCGAAAGCTCCACGTTATATTTATCCAGTGTCTTCCTCAGAATGTTTTGCTAACACCTAATTTATCCTCAAGACGCCTCTGGAAGTATAAGAAGGAAGGGAAGCCCGGGGGCTGGGGGTGGGGTGAGAGGCTGTTGCACAGAGGATAGGAAAGTGTAGAGAGTCAGGGGACCCCAACACCAGGGACATCACAGCAGGAAATAAAATCTACGTTCTGCATTTCAAGTTAGTGATTAGAACACTCCCATGTTCCATGTAGGAGGGGGGAAAAACACATTATAATCGGTCAACAATTGTCACCCTGCATAGAGAAACTGTTCCTGGCACTATTAAAGGCACAGTTTAAATGTTGAGGTGTATCTACCTCCTCTGATGAGAGGATAGCTCTCTCCCCAGGCCAGCCCATGACAGGTACCTAATGAGCATTTGTTCAATTCAACTTAACTTCATCTTGAGAGCCTACAACGTGCAGTACACAGATAACACACCACACCTGCTTTCTGCTTTTCTAGTAGGGCTTATAATGTGGCTGGGAAATTTTAAATGAAAATGCCAGGACTCTACATACATAGTACAGACCAAGAGCACAGGAAGGCCCAGATAAAGCGTGCTCACTGAGGGCTGGACAGGCAGAGGCTGCAGGAGCCGGGTGCAACTAGACCAGACAAAAGAAACAGGGTGTGAATGACAGGAAGAAGTGCAGGCACTTAAGCTCAGCACCATGGTTCCCCAGGGACGCTGGCTTTTCAGAACAAGTGGATTTATTGAATGACATGAGGGTAGAGAAAGACATCTAAGTGTAGAAACTCGGGACGGGAGCCATAGAAGGTATGACCTAGAAGACATGTCTGAGAGGAGAGTAGATTTATGAAAGTAGATGGACTTAAAGAAAAATGCAGAGAATGGCCACTGAGTCCTGAGATCATTACATCTGGAAAGAGAACAAAGGAGTATATCATCTGCACGTGAAGTATTTGTAAATGCTCACACAAACAAAGAGAAACCAAAGTTTATAAATAGAAATTAGCAAGAAAGCCAAATACTAAATTCTCAAACTAAATGTTCTCCATATATTGGCAACCACAAGTTATTGTGTAATAAATGAATCTCTTTATGATAGCAACACAAATGATAACATAACTAAGAATAAATTCAATACAATGAAAACTCATAATGGTTTTACCAAAGGATATCTAGAATTTTGAACAAATGGGTCCATGTGTTGTACTCTTGGACAGTGGCTCTGTGGCATGCAGACTAAGCTAAGCAGAGGTCTACACAGGAGGTGACCTGGAGAAAGCAGACGGTCTTTCCCTGACAGGATAGTCTACAGAAGGGAGCAGGGCCTCTGTGTTGGGGCAGCTCTGCTCCACGAGATCTTGCAGAGTTCCAGGGCTTTCTTGCCGTGATGGGTGTGACTTAATCATCTTGCAGGCTGTGGTTGAGGCTGACCCACCCCTCTGCACAGGCCTGTCTGTGGGAAGGGGAGATAGAAGTCAGGGCAGCTTCCCCTGTGCAGGTCTCACCTGGGAACTGCCTTCCCTCCGCCCCCCTGCCGCTCATATTCCATCATCCCACATGGAGTCTCAGGGCCACAGCCAGCTGCCAAGGACAGGGAAATGGGGTGGGAAGTTTCTCTCAATAGAGAAAGAAGGGGAGAAAAGTTAACGGGGGATAAAAGTTATCATTGGAAAATATCAATTTTCCTCAAAACATTTATATGTTTAATGCAATGTTAGTTCCAATGCAAGCTCTCTAAGAACCTGGTTTTAAAGGTTACCTGGTAAAATAAACATGCAAGAAAACTCAATAAAATATTTTAAAGGGCAATAAGAAAAGATTTGCCTTAATAGACATAATGGGTACCAAACCCACCCAAAACTGTGATGCTGCAAAAATTAGAGTGAAATGGAACGATTAGGAAGTCAAGACATAGACATATATAAAATACAAAGTACAATAATAGTAATGTAGTTATACACACACATACGAACACACACAGAGACAAGAGACGGAAAAACAGAGCTGGAGACAAAGACAAAATGTAAAAGGGAGGAGTGGAGATAGATCCATTTTCCAATTTTGTCGTATACATATATGCCCTAAAATATAGTTGGATTTAAGCTAAGAAAAGTATGCACGTATACATAAATAAGCCACAAGGTGTATATATGAATATACATAAAATATATATGAATTAAGTATGAGGCAAAAGACATTTCAAATCAATGCAAAATACTGGATATAGAAAAGAATAATGCTTTGAAAAAATGTTAAATCCTTACCCAAGATCATAACCCAAAATTAATGCTAAATGAAGTAAAAAGATTAAATAGTGTACATATGCAGCTGTGAGAGCGCGTCAGGAAGGGACAGTACTCTTGTGGCTAACGCTGGCTGGGGAAGGGCCTGGGGGCACCAAAGATGGTGAGCCAGGGCTGTCAGGAGGTAATAACACAACAGTAGACTCTGGCAGGAGAGAGCAGGACCCAGTTTCCTGTGACTGGGGTGCTCTGACCTTGCAGACCTGGCCAGGTAGGAGAGCACTGAGGGGGCCGGCCAGGCCAGTCAGGTCCATCCAACAAGTACCTTTAGGGAGCTGCAGTTGGATGGAGAGAGTGAGAGCCAGATGCTGGAGGACCAAGGCTGCCGGTCCATTGGGATGTCCCTTCTCTCCCAGTCACCACACAAGCCTCCGCCAGCAACGGCACTGTCCAGCTGCCCCTCCTGAGACCAGCGTGCCCTGGATCCATCAAGGCTCCCAGGGACCCAGCCATGCCAGTCCTACTCTCTCCCTCTTGACTCCCCTCCCCTCCAGTTGCCCTCACCTGAAGGGCCTACTGTATCATTTGGCAAATGAAACGATTGTGCCAGCATGCATGAGCACCGGAGAGTGACATTTCATAAAGGGGTCACTTCCAGCCTGTGGGGCCAGCTGCATTTCGATCATCCAGTTTCACATACTTTTATTTCAAATATACATAAAACGGCTTCTTTGAGATATAATTCACATACCAGAACGCTTTTTCATTATTATCCACTTAAAGAGTCATTTTAGACATATTTTACCTAAGCGCTCCCCACCCGGGGACTTTTGATAGCACGCACACTGCCCTGCTGGGTCTGTCTCCTATGCAACCTGGGCTTGGCGCGTAAAGAGCCGAAGGCATTTTGCTCCCCAAGACCAACGTTAGCCCCCTGGGGAGACAGTGGTCGTGTTGAGCATGTATAGTGTGGACCCAAGTTTTCCAACTCGGATGCCTGTAGAGTTGCCTGGACAGCTTAGCAAAAACTTCCCCGTCGATCAGGACCCGTGTAGAGACCACAAGCCCCTGCTCTGCTCAGGGTCGGCCGTGCTTTCTGAAGGCCCCTCGGGTCTCCGATGTGTGCCCAGAGCCAAGAGCCTGAGCTTCAGCTTCAGATGGGAGATGGGGCCAGAGAATATCAGGGCCTCCAGGAAACAGGTTTGAGGGGTGTCTGCCATGGATGGCCTGGTGGAGCCCAGCAGTTTGGCCTTTGGAAAGTTGAGACCCTGAGACCAGGGAACACTGAGAAGGGACAGGGGCCATGTTGTTTGTGTCAGTATCAAAAGGGTTTAAAAAGTAACTTTTCAGAGATTCACAGAATTTTTCTTTTCTACAAGCAAACACCTTTTTCTATGTCACAGAAGAAAAAGGGGAAGTCGAATAAAAGGCCAGCGTGCTCTGCTCACCCCTTTCAAGCCTGTGCTTCCCGACCTGATGAGTCAAGTGCCATCCAGACAGAGGCTGAGGGGCAGGTGCTGCGGAGGGGCCTGGAAACAAGTCATCGCAAAACAAGAGGCCTCTTTCAACTGATTGCTTTCTTTTGTTTCTGTTTCAGGAGAAAGAAAGAAAATGCTTACGAGAAAAACAGAGAAAGAGAAGGGACAGGCAGAGAGAGAAGAGGGGAGAGAGGGGAGGAAGGAGGGAGAGAGGGAGGGAGGGAAAAGGGGAGAGGGAAAGAAAGAGGGGGCAGGGAAGGGGGTGGGGGCTGATGGAGAAGGGGAGAATGTCCTATATAAACCTATAGAGCCCATGACTTACTTCACCCCAATTCCCAAAAAGCTAAGGAAGCATGCTGGCCTGGAGACAAGTCCTAGTTAGTTTGGCTGTCACCTCCATCACACATCAGAACAGATCACCCGCCTCCCTATAGGAAGCATCTGAGTGTTAGTGACCAGGACTCTGGGAGTGACAGCACAGCAGGAACTCCCGAGCGGGATGATCTCCAAAGGGACGGCAGAGCAGGACAACTTGGGCACACTGGGCGGTGGGAGGGAGGGGAGGGGCCGACAGGCTCAGGCCCAGGTGCTGGGCAGCAGAGGAGGGGGCTTTGGGGTGACGACATCACCCGCAGTGTCAGGACGTGGCGGTTCAGCTGCACAGCCTGCTTGACGCAGGTGTCACCGCTGTAAGTGATCTTTGGCCCCCTCCTCAATCTGTTTCCAGCCTCTTCTGATGACACTCAGTATCCATTTGCCAAAGACTGTTTCCATTAAATTCTAAACATGGGTTTTAATGGTAATTTAAGTCATATGTTTCTGATTCACTGACAATGAACTCACCAAAAATGTTGGCAATGGCACTTTGAATGTCCCAGCAGATCTCTGAATGTCCTGAAATATACCATTTCACACACACACACACACACACACACACACACACACACACACGCACACACACACACACAACCCTGAAAAGCAAAACAGAGGGTTTTCATCGTGGTTTCATGATGAGCAAAGCAGAACTTCATTTCCTGGCCTGTCTCTCCGGGGCAGTGACCAGCACTTTCTTATCTGCCATCTCGGGAGGGCCACGGACCCTGTAAGGAGGCCACCAGCCTGGGAAGCTTACTTTCTGGGTCCCAAGACAACACAGTGAAAATAAGGCAGACGGGCAACTCTCAGGTTGTATGTTTGGCTATTTGAGGATGTAAGTCTCTGATAATGAATGGTGTCGGATCCATGGTAATTACGGCATAACCGACATTAATTCTCACCTCCTCTGCTCTTTGTACCTGGTATGTGGGGAATTCCCTGGTGCTTTCTGTTCACTGAATCATGTTGTTTTTTAAACGCTTGTTGAAAGTGATCTGGAACAGGATTATGATAACATGCCCACCTGCACCCTCACCTGCCCGGCAGCTCCTGTTCGAAAATCCTTCATCATTGGTCCTTCCCCGATGTCCCTCCTCTGATTTTCCCAAATGGTGTTTGCACAAACTTCCCTCTCACTACTGCGTCCTCCCTGCTGTCCCCCCCCCTCCCCCAAGGTGCCTCCAAATGCTTCCTGGGCACTCAGGGGCTTTGCTAAGACCCACGCAGGGGTGAAGTGAAGAACTGAGAAATGAGGAGCCCACTCCCCAGAGTGAGGGGAATACAAGCTTCCAGCTGCATCTCTAGGTCTTTATTTTAATGCAACAGACATTTGTTGGGTGTCTTCTGTTTGCAGGTCAAGTTCGAGGTGAGGAGGGAGAGGTGCGATTAGTGCACTGAGCTGCTGGATTCATGGGGACGTGCCCAGCAACACCTACCCAAAGCCACCTGGAGGAGTGCAGGACTGAGGGAAACAGGAGCTAGAGAGGGGACAGCCCTGCCTGGGGGTCTAGGGAAGATGCTGAAGCCAACAAAAGTAGGCTGAAAACACTACCAGTCATAAGGGCAGAGCCAGGAGATAGGAGGGGAGGCCCGGTGTCTGAAGGCAGGCATGGCTGGGCAGCACCCTGGATGCCAGGCCAAGAAGGGGACAGTGAGGAGCATTATAACCATGGGAGAGAAGGGAGGTGGTAACAGGTGAGCTTTAGGGAGAAAATAACACCTTTCAGAGGGGAGGAGAAGGGGCAGAAAGGAGAAGTCAGGAGGACATGGATGTCAGTGTGGACACCTACCCTGGTCGGGCTCCAAATAACTTCCATTCCAGTGTGAGAAGAGGAGAGACCTTGTACCCAAGCCCAGGCTGCTGAGTGAGCAGAGAGCAGAGGGCCTGGGAGTGAGCCATGGGCCAGTGCAGGCTGAGGCAGAGCTGGACTGAGCCCAGGGAGGGTGGATAGGACCCCCAACCCCATGTCCCATCTCTTCCCCAGCAGGGAGGAGAGAGTGGGGATGTCTCCCGACCTGCTGAACATCAGACCTGTCCTTTCTTAGCCCAATCCTGAAAAACAGGTGGACAAATTGGGAATCATACTCTCCTGAAAGGGAATTAGTAAGATGGCATCTGGCCAAAGGTGTGGAGTTCGAAAGATCAGGGTAAGTGCTATCAACTCAATTTACCAAAGTCCCCTCCGTTCATCCTCATGGGGTGTGACCCGCTAAGGAGATTGGTCTTTGGGTGAAGAGCATTTTTTCTTTACTGTAAACATCTTTGCAGGCCTGGTGCTGTCCACATGGGGTTTGGTCCCATCCAAGAAGGAAGCTTCTCAATCCAAAGTGGGGGCAACCAAGTAAATTCTGCACCATGCCTCAGTCTCCCTGCTGCAGCCAGAAGGCCCCTCTGGCTCCTATGATTCAGCTCCATGATTTATTCCACCCTCCAAAGCCCAGGGGAGTCATGGATGCCATGTTCAGACTTCTGTGATATCACAAACTTATTTTTAAAACTTTGAGGCAAGAAAAAAATCCTATATGCATTTTCCAGATATTCTTCTCATTCGTCAAATCACTGGTGATTTCAGGGAAATGTGGCCCATGTGTTTCTCATTCATCAGCGTTCGAATCACAAGCTGGGAGCCAGGGGTCCATGGGGGAGACGGGGAACAAGTGGGTGGACGTGACCAGGGAGGGAGGCCAATGGAGCGGCGGCCGGCCAGGAGCTGCAGTGCGACATGGCCCAGGTGGCCTGGGAGATAGGACCTGTGGACTCCACACCCCATGCACCTGCTGAAGTCATCCTGGGTGTGTGGCACCATCTGACCACAATGCAGACTTGGGGCCTCCTGTCACAGGGCTCAGAGTGGGGCCAGCGTGATCGACTGAGGGAGAGCAGTCATTACAGGGCTCAGAGACTAAAGCTGAAGGAGGAAAGGAGAGGCCTCTCCCTTGGATGCAGGGAGGCAGTGTGGGAAGTGGCACTGCGGCCCAAACTGGGGCCAGTCCAGCCCACGTCCTGGGGTCAGTCTGAGCCTCTCTGAGCTTCAGTCTGCTCCTCTGTAATATGGGGAGAGTGATGGGCCTGGACCGCGGTGTAAGCCTCCAGCACTCACACAGGGATACTGTGTCATAGCTCAGGCTCCGTCTCCCTCCTGGGCTCTGAGGGCAGCAGGGTGGTCCTTCCTTCGCCCTGGAGAGGCTGGTGTGGGAGGAACACAGGTCCCCAGCTGGATCTGAATGTTGCTTCTACGACTCATTAGCTGGGTGGCTTTAGATGGAAAGCCCACCTCATCATTGATAGTTTCTCATGTATAAAATGTGGCTGACGATGCCGCCCTCCTGCAGGCTCCTCCAGCCAAATCTTTGGGAGCCACCTTCCTGCCAAGCTGGTGCTGCCTCGGGCCCTGGGGTGATGGAGGTTTAAGGAGCTCAGATGTACAGTTTCCTCACGGGTGCTGTGTGGGTCTCACAGCTGGACAGGCCGTCTCTTTCCAGTGCCCGATGCTCAGAAAGGGTATCTGTGCAGGTTCAGGACACTGTTACCTCAGAGCATTTCTGAGCCTGTCCTCCAGCGGGCAGGCCTTCAATGCAGCATCACTCCCTGGATGCAGGCGAGCTCAGTGAGGGCAGGGACCCCTCCATCACCAACCTGCTGGATGACTGCCGACAAGTAGAGCCTTTTAGTCTCAATTTCAGACCAAAAATTAACAATAAGATTGTAACTCAGCTTTGCAAGTCTCCTGAAAGGGTAAAATTAGATTTCCCATGAAAAAGTACTCTGAAAACAATTTTAAGTACTGTACAAATAAATGGAAATGTGGAGGCAACATTCTGTTTCACACGTGGGGAGGGGTGGAAGGGTGGGACATAGGGAGAGGGAACAAATCTTTGATATTAATATTCCCCTGACCACTGGTGTCAAAGTAAAGAGCCTCTGGAGCACGTACAGGATCCTGGTTAGTCTACTGTGTTCTTAGCTCAGGCAAGAATTCACTCCAACTCTGAGAAAAGGCCCAACCAGCCTCAGTGATCACCCACTGCCCCTCTGCCTGCCCCCAGGGTCCGTTGCCAGACTCCTGTTCCAAGGGGCCAGGTAGACAGAGAGGAGCTGCCTCAACCAAGTTTCTTTCTTTTGGAAAGTGGCCTGGGTGAGTGTATCTGATGAGTTATTGTCATCTAAGGAGACCCAACACCATGATCTCAAAGTGTGCAAGTTGAGAACAGATTTCAGAGTTAGAGTTGAACAGAAGACCCAAAGGGTCTTAATGAAGAAGTAAAGAGGACAATGAACTGCTGGGAAGACTCAGGTGAGAGTGAGATGTCACCAAGAAGGGGACAAGGGACAGGGCTGAAGGGAGGCGGGGGTGGGAGCCCTTGGGAGCAGGTCAGCTTTGCCTCAGGTGTGCTCTCTCCGGGTGAGGGGGGTAGGCCCATCCTTCCTCAGAGCTGACAGAAAGCCTCTTTGTTGGACCTTTAAATCAGTGTGAAATCTCTTAACAGAAGTTTACATTTTTATATTATTTTAAACTTTAAAACTTGAAGGATTTACAATTGACTAATCACTACAATTTCATGAATCTAGAATGGATCGAAATTAGACCAAATGTTCTGTCATCTGTGAGGAATTATTAGTTTTTTTATTTCTACTTATGATCTCAGTTTTATGAGGCAGATTGCTCAGAATAATTATTTCTGAGTTAAAATTGTTTTTTTGTAATTCATCAATCTCACAATCGTGGGCAATAATCACGTCTATTTATTTTTTCTTAAGTAATCATGGTATTTTCATCAAAATTCATTAGAAGCTGCTTCTAGAAGGACATGCTTTTAAAATATTTAAATTTATAGTTAATGTTTTATTAACCATATTTAGCCTATAATTATTTTTCTAATGAAAATTATCCTGACTGCACCATCTGATGTTATGAGGCAAGTAGTTCAAACAAAATTCAGAGAAACATTTATGCACAAAGGGCTGTGTATTAGTCATTTGGAGGAAAGGATTTATGTGTTATATAATTAATTGTTGCCTGAGTTTGACAGTCCATATTTTACTGCAATGCATTATTTACACTGGAGGAGGCTTAGGGGTTCACCCTTCAAGGGGTTAGAAAAATACAAATATACACATTATGTGAATAGTGGAAGACTGTATTGCAATGAATAGGTGTGGGTATGTGTGGTTTGTATATAGAATATCTATATATGTATACAGAATATATATGTATTCTCTATACATTATATCTTATATTTTATAAAATTCTGTAGTGATTAATGTGAGTACATGTGTGTATGTAGTTTGTATATAAAATATATGTATTCACTCTACAGAATATATATATCATATATTATAGAATCCTGCAGTGATTAACATATGAGCCTGTGTGTGTGTGTGCACTCATGTATTAATTACTCTAGTATTCAATTATTTGACATCTTTCAAAGATCAGCAAAATAAATGGGTTGTGAGTGCTTTGAAACTTTATTTCTCAACAACAAATTATAGTCAAATGCATGTTGGCACCATTGGAGGTAGTTAGGAAAGTGAGATATTTGCATATGAGAAGGCCATTGCTGGGAGGATGTTGATTTGGTTTCAAAGAGCAAGTAATAAAAATACACTTTTACTCTGTGTGTGTGTGTATGCACATGCATGTGCACTTTTTAAAAAGTCACCTCTTAGGTCAGTTTACAGAATCACCTATAAAATTAAGGTGATAGTTCTACAAGCAGAACTATCATCATAGGTCCAAATTCACTGTTGTGGTGCTGGGCTAAAGATGGACAGAGGAACATCCAAGGGGAGTCCTGCTCCTGGTCCTCCTGAGTGTCAGCACCCAGAACGTGGAGGACACCCAGGGCCTCCACCTGGGCTGCACGATGTGGAAGGTGGTCATTGGTGCTCAGATCTGCCTTCCAGACTGATGGGCGATATGTTTGTGACCCTTGTGCCAGATTGAAGCCAGGGGCTTTACTTATACTGATCGGCAAGTCCTGCAGAAAGAGAAGTTTTAATGTCGATGGAGTGCACAGTTCTGCAGCGGAAATTAGCCCAAACCCAGTCTTAGCACATAAAGGACTTGTGATGTCCAGGAACTAGACCGAGCTACCTGATGGGAGGGACACTTGTACTACAAAGGTCTGTGAAACATGACTTATCCCTAAAATGCTACAATAACAGAAGCAGGCAGCAAATGGATTAAACTCCACATCATCACTATTAATGGATATTGAGTTCCCATTGCGCAGGGCACCTTTGGGGATTTCCTGCACAATGGGGTGATCTCAGGGGAGATTTAGTGCCTGGGTTTGGCAATGTAAAACTATGTGCCCTGGTAGCTCTCCTGCTCCCCAAGCCCAGCCTCTCCCCAGTACACCCGATTACGTAAAGTTAGGAGGTGTCATGGGTCAGCGTCCCAGTATCCTAAGTCCTGGGCAGAGAGTACACACTATATCTTCATCAAGAGTTCAAGAACACACATTGCAAATCAGCTGGGTAAAGACAGGTTGTCTAGATCTTGTTCCACCCCATCTAAACAGTAGAAGGTTGTTATAAACCTTAAGGTGACACGCTGCTCCTGTACAAGTGTGGCGGTCATTCTACAGAGGCAATGTACAGAGCCCGAGAGTAAGCACATGGAGAGAAAGCACCAGGCTGTGTGCAGATGACATGAGCAGGAACAGTGACCGGAGCTGGATGGAGTGGGAGCCCTTCTGTGTAGCTGGCTTCCCAGAGGAAAGGAGCTCAGAGAGCCTCAGAGCACGTGTGGGAACCCTGGAGAAAAAGGTGAATGCCACCATCCTGGAGAGTGGCACTCACGTTGCTGTGAGCTGCGCCCTGCACCTGTCCAGCCTGTAGTGTTTATGTGACGGTGGCCTGTACACGCAGAGACAGCACCCCAGAGAGCCAAGGCAGTAATATCAGGGCCATGCTCAACCAGCCTCGGCTACAAGGGTATTATCTCTGCTGGTGTGATGCAAGTGGTGACCACACTCCCACCACTGCACTCAGAAAAAGGACCCTGTGTTGCTCATTGAGGTGACACCCATAAAGTTCAAAAAGCCTGAGGATTGTCTCAGCGGTGGTGGTCCTGGGTCCCACATGGTGAACCAAGACAAACTCCTCAACTTACTTCCCTTTCCACTGATGAGTCCTAACGTCAATCTGTGTTGTTTGTCTTTCTCTGTTGAGTGTTTACGTGTCATTTCAATTTTCTAAAGCAACATACAAACACAAAAGAAACGAATTCCAGGAGTACTTATTGAAATCCATGAAGGATATGAAGCTGTGGAGATATTGCTAGTCAGGAAAAGAGCTGAGCAGCAACCCAGCCGTGAGCACCGCTGAGCAGACCTCACTCAGGAGGGCCCTGGCTGGGAACAGACACACTGTGACCGGAGGGCAGGGCGTCGCTCTTGGAATTGCTTAACTGTTGAATTCACCAGCAGCAGCGATCATGGTTCAGTGTTCACCGCCCCAGTTAGAAAAAAAAGTGCTAAGTTTAATCTACTTGGTCCACTGTAAATACATGTGGGAGAAAGTTACATTCTCAGATTTCACAGAACCCACCATGAAGCTGGGACGGGAGGGTTGTGTGTCCTGAGACCACCGGATACAGGGGATTTTCTACTTCTAGGGGCTGGGGGAAGTAGCAGGGATTAGAACTCACTAAGTATATTTTCTGCCACATCAAGCACAAGATTGTTTCATGATAAGAACAGTAGAAATGTAACTTGAACTAGTTTACACAACAAAGGGTATTTCTTGGTGCTCATAGCAGGAAGTTCAGGGATCCATGGGCTGCAGGAAGAGCTGGATATAGGAGCTTCGACCCTGAACCAAGAAGCACTGGCTCTTTCTCGGTATCTTCCAGTTCTGTCTTTTTCTAGGATGCTTCCTTCTCAGGTAGGACCTCCGTATACCAGGCAACACTGACCCTGGCATCTCCCAGCTGATATCTCCATTATCTACAGCGACTCCAATAAAAGAGAGGCACTCTCCTAAACCATGAGGAGGAGCTCAGACCAGCCTCTCTGAACCCAGCACTCAGGCCAGAGAAATGAAAATGGCCAGGTTGGATCACAGGAGCCTCAGTCCCACCAGGAGTGGCATGGCCAACAGTAGCAGGAGGGGAAGCAGTTGTGGTGAGCTGAATAATGGGCACCAAAATCCTATGTCCAAATTCTGAGAATGCATGGCCAAAGGGACTTTACAGATTAGGTTAAGGATCTTGAGATGTGAGGTTATCTTGAATTATCTAGGTGGGTTCAATTTCATCACAGGGGTCCTATAACAAGGAGGCAGGAGGGTCAAAGTGAGAGAAGACGTGAGGACAGAAATGGAGGTCACAAAGGAGAGCAGATGCTGAAGTGCTGGCTTTGAAGGTGGAAAAGGGGCCACAGGCCAAGCAAATTGGCCTCCAGGATAAGGGATGAATTCTCTACTCAGAGCTTCCAGAGGACTAGCCCTGCCAACAACTTGACTTGAGCACTTACATCTGATTTTGGAATTCTGATCTCCAGAACTATAAGATAACAATGTTGTGTTGTTGTAGGCCACGGAGCTAGTGATCACTTGTCATAGCAGCCATAGGAAACGAACGCAATATTAGTAATGGCCACACTGGCTAACATGCTTGGAGAATTCACCATATCCTCTTCTAAGCCAGATAAGGTACTCCTCCAGCCACCCGATGGGGTAGGTCCTGTTATAAGCATCTCTACTTTACAATGAAAAAACTGAGGCTCAGAGAGAAGAAGTAATGTGCCCAAGGTCACTCTCTAGCACATAGCAGTCTGACCCCCATGGAACCGAGAGGCTGCATTGACAGTTCACAAGGATCAAGGTTTCTTAGTAGAGGATGTGGCAGGGAAGTTGACTCCCCCAGACAAGGACAGACCTGACAGCCTCCACAGAGCAGCCTGGATTAAGGCCATGTGTCTGGTGCAGCTGGACTCAGCCTCAGGGCTCAGAACAGAGGCTGGAGGAGATGGACATGCAACTTATGGGGAGTAGACAGAATGTTGCTCCTCTCCGACCAGTCCATCTAACTGGCATTGTGTTTAGAATGACATGCCCACATGCCCAATGTGAGAAAGACTCTCAAATTATGTTAGAATGTACAGAAACAGTATCACTTGCTGAACTATTTAAGAGAGAACTGCAAAAGCCTACAACAGTCTGTTTAAAAACTCAGTATCTTGACAATCAGTATATTTGTCCCAAACAAAAGGATTACCACACACGGGTGGGTGTTAGACGTTGCATAAGAGTCAACTCTCTTTAGGAAACCTGGGAATTTTCCCCCCTGAATTGATGTTGTCCTGAAGTGTCCGGTAAGAGCTTTTGGCTCATTGTAGTCAATCTTGCACTCACCAAAAATAGGATTTCTCCAAATAAAAGTGCACACTTCTTGGAGACATACTGAAGAAAAGGAAAACTGATGGAGTGTGTGTCCCCTTAACTGCTCCTTTTTTTGTTTTTTCTATGACAGGGACTCTGAGCTCCCAAATGAGGCACTGTCTCCCTCCTCTGAAGTCCTAGAATTTCTACTTAATTTGATAATTGTCACTCTACTGCACACCTGGTCAGCAAAGGCATGGGACTCAGCCCTCACCCTGGTGTGTCATCTTTAAGATTTAGAAACCACACAGTGGATGGCCCTCGGCTATCTGGGTACTGGTCTAGAGTGTTTCCTGGGTTGCACCTGCTTTAAAGTGTAAAGAGTACCCTTTCAATTTTCAGGATCATTGTCAAAGCCCATGGGGTGGAGATCTTTCCAGGGAATTGCCTGAGATTCTGAGATGAGGTGTTGGCCTGCAGACACCTGGTGTGCGTGTGGTGTCGGCACTAAAGCACCTCCTTGAGGACACCCTCAAGGATTTCATACACTTCCCATGATTTTGAAAATGAAGAACAAGGAGAGGGGTCAGTCATCTTGAAATAAGTGACATGCTATTTTAATCTCAATTTAAACACAAAACAAAAGCTCCATACACATTTAGCAAACCTAATGGAAATGGGCTTCATCCTGTGTTTGCAAAGACATTCGAACAGACACGTTAGTTGAATCGTAGCCAAGCCATGTGAGCACTGCCCTCCCAGGTGATGCAGATGCTCGTGAGGGAGACATGGCAGTCGTAGAGCCACAGTAAACGTGGATGCCACACCTGATACCCTGTGAGCCAAGTCTATTCTGGGATTAACCGGAGCCACCCACCCCTCACTGAGCACTGAGATCCAGCTCACCCACTTCTTCGTCCATCTGACTATTTTCAGTCCTTTGTAGAGTTGTGTTTTTATTACTCTAACAAATGCTCCAATTTACAGAAAATCATAACTCAAATCCATCTGGACCTGGGCCCATTTCTCACAAGGAAAATTAATGGCAAACAGGCCTCGTGACCAGGGTTGTGCAAGGCCTGAGGAATGACTTCACAGGGAGCGTGGCCGGGCTGTGAGTTTCCAGCGCAAGAAAGGAATTTACTCACAAATCCTGCCATAAATGCTCTTTAAAATAATGTCAAGTGGCCTAAGTGCTCATTCAGAATGAATTTACTCCAACTAGAAAACTGCCAGTGGGGTGAAACCACATATATATTTATATATATAAAAGCTTGGGGAAGGAGTCATCCACAGCCAGTATACTGCAGTATATTGATAGGATCTGATTGTGTGTGTGTGTTTCAAAGTGCACACACAAAATAAGATTCTAAACATAAGACCCATGAGAAGATTGCCTTTAATTTGTTGAGAAAAGTAAGTAACTTTGGGAAGCTCGCCCTGCCTGAAGCCTTAGTGTGACTGGTGGTTGGGGATGGAAGTGAGTCAGGACATGCTGGGTTGGGGCGAGCAGGCAGAATCTATTAAGAAATCCATTCATTTCTCTGGGTTATTGGCATAACCTACCCACGAAAAGACAGGCAGTTTTCACACTATTTTGTTTTCCTCACAGATTTCCTGCAAATTGGTCCTGGACCAAGAAGCCAATGGCCACCTCCCCCATCACTGTCCCCCAACCCAGGAGGGGGCTACACAGGTGATGAGAGCGGCAGGTTCTGGAATGTTCCAAAGGGTAGCGTGGACTGGCGAGCTCTCCTTCTGGGAGCTTCCTGGGTGCAGTGAACTAATGCATCATTGTAGCCCAACATACTTGTTAGCTATTTTCCTTTCCTGGATTGAAAAATTGAATTATATACTCAGCCTAGTTACTGACGCCGCGGAGTTTATTAAAGCGCATCGACCGTGTGTCCGCACGTCAGGGCTGCGCTGCAGTCGCCGCTCTCGGGCTGCACATTGAATTAGGAGGCAGAGCGGGCCGCGCGCGGGGGACTCCCGCGGCGCTACAGGTAGCAGAAGTCTCCTCCAATTAGACATAATCATCACTCACAGTCAATAATTGTGCTAAAGGCTGCTTTCAAATCTGTGAGGATTCGCATTTAATGTACTGATTCAGCTTGTCGGAGCCAAATTCGCTGTGCACTGAAACCAAAGCCATTTCGTTCTTGCCTACGGCCCTTCTGGCAGCTCGTCGAGCGCTCGCGCCGTAAGGACGCGGAGACACAATTTAATCTGAGACATCTGTGCACAGACAGGACCTTCTCCTTCACCGAGGGGACGGAGGATGGCTAAGCTCCGGTTTTATGTGAAGAGCCAGGCCTTATCTCACCCCTGAAAAATAAAGCATTTAAGATAGAGTAAAAAGCCAAATGAAAAAAAAATGGTTTTTTCACCGGGTTTATGAACCCGCACCACAGCTACTAGCAGCTTCCCTGCTCCGAAGGCAGAGAACACTTGAGCTGTGATCCCGGGATTAACCATTTAAGGATATTACACTTATCGCTGGATGCAGCTGACGGAGGAGAACTTTATTAAATATGAAAGGGAAATGGTTCATTCTTTGTGAGTTTGCAGAAATAGTGAAATGCCTTTATGCATGGTTCTGGCTTTGCTGTGGTCCCGGAAAACGGCTATAATAGTTATTGGCCATCTTATGCCTCTTCCAACGGGTCGCACCCTTCCTAGCATCTGAAAGATGAGACTTTCCTCTGTTTATCATGCAGCATTGTCCATGGCACCAAGGCTGTCGAAGCAGCTGATGCTCAATCGGCTCCTCTGCCAGTTGTTAAAATGACAGCCAGTCAAGTTCCTGAGGTCTATGACTAAATCTGCACTTACTCAGAACAGGCTCTGTTGTGGAGCTGCCACTCGTTAATGCACGAAGTGCTGTTTGTTTTGTTTTCAAGAATGATGTGATCATAGAAATACCTAAAATCACACACACAATGGCACACTTTGTGTGGCTTTGGAACTTTGTCTATTATTTTTGTAAAAGGAAATTTGGACAGATTTTGAAAATTTAGGTCATCCTAGAACTAAGAAGAAAGCAAAAGGCAGGATACTCAGCAGATAAGCCAGTGCCCCTGGGCTGGAATAGCAGTGTGTCCTGTGCCCTGGTAGCCCATGATCCAAGGACGTGGCACTGGCCAGGGCAACTGTGGCTGGGAGAGCTCTGGGAGCACAGGGAGGGGTGGACACTCAGTTTTCCAGCTGCATCTACACAATCCAGAGTCAAAGGGCCCTTTCTAGTTCACTTGAACTAGGGCAAGACCCTGGTGGATAATTTCCATTGGCCATTTTTAAGCTTAAATTTCTTGTTTCACCCGGCAGGGCACTAGCATGGATGAGCAAAGATGAACCTAGCAACAAATTCTCCTGCTGACATGGCAGGAGCAACTGACTTTCTGTGCAGAGAACTGGTGGGAGCAGCAGCACAGTGTCTTAAAGGGACCTGAGCAGGAGGGAGGGAGGGGACTTAGGGACCTGCAATATGAAGGGGGTGGCATGTGGATCCACTATCTTCTGGCAGCACCCCTACTGTGATCAGCAGTAGACATTACAATTCTAATGCTATTCTGCCATATCCCAGCTGACATTTCCATAGCAACTTCTATTTCATATCTCATTGACTGTTCCTGACAATGTGTAAATAGCGACAGTTATTCTCCCCAGCTGACAAACTGATAAACTGAGGCTTACACAGGTCAGATGATGTCTTCCAGGTGATAAGTGAGTGCAGAACTATATTCAGACCAGAGAGTTCAGTGCGCAGTATGGTGGGATGGAATGAAGCAGCTTTAAGAGACTCCAAATCCTGTCCTAGTGCTCTTAGCAAAAATACCAAAAAAAGGCAAATAGTGGCCCTTGATGCTGGTGTTCAGTCCCTGGTGCAGCTGCATTCAAGGTTCAAATGTAGAAATGATCCCATCTGGTTAATAGAATCCACCATCCTGTGACCGCCTGCCCAACACACAAAACACACATGCACACACAGACACACACGTACATATCCACGCACACCACACAGTGTTCATACTACACACAGACACATGCATACACATAAACACACCACACACTGCTCACATACACTGCTCACCTTCTCCTGCGCCCACAGCCTCCAGCCACACCTTCCGCACGTCCCAGATCTTGTCCCTCCAGAGAGTGCCGCTTTGCACTCGTTTCCTCCAGCACATGAAGGACCAGGCTGCCCAGGCCTGACCCTCGTTTCCCTGATGCCACCTGCTCCCTGGCCACAGCAGTGCCCTGACCCGCACTGTCTCTGCTACTGTGTCACAGAAGTCGGGCACCCACCCACTCTGCTCATATGCAAGTCCTGGGACATGGGGGGTTTGTCCTCCTGACACAGACAGTCCTGCCTGAGTGAACCCCCTCCTCCTGCTCACACCTCACTCCAAACTCCAGAATGGCCAGAACCAGAAGTGAGAGCTGGTGGATCTGAAGTCCCCAGAAAGTGTGATTTATGCCCAGCCAGTCGTGGCCCCGTCACTTACAGGTTTCTGGACTACTAATTTTTATTGCAGGGCTCATTTTGCTCTTTAGTTGCTCATTTTAAAAGCCAGTGACAGTAGTAGCAAGGCAGCTCATGGAAAGGATCACTCCAACTTCATTATTAACTTCATTTTTCTTAATACTGGTTTTATTAATCCAGCAATAACGTGCAATCTTCAGACAATTTACTGAGCAGTTAATGAGCAGCTGGGGAAGCTGCGTTCTCTCAAGTAAAGCTAGTGGCCCTGAACACTTCATCCCGTCCAAGATCTTAAACAGCCAGCACACTTAACAATTCCCACCAAACGCACAGGGCGGGTTTCACAATCGTGCCCCTTTGCGTTTTCTACATTTCTGACAAATGAAATCATGCTCAGTTAAAAGCAAGACAGAAGTAGACTCATAGAAGAGCCTAAAAACTTTTATTTTTATTTTTATTACTCACAACCATCCCTACATGTCCTGCAACTGAGATGTCATTATTTTTTCTAAATATATTTAAAAGATGGAAATGCAGGGTCAAAACTATGTGGATGTTTACCTATAGGTACTTACACAGATGCACATAGGTGCAGACACACCCTCGCAGCTTAGTAAATGCTGGGCTTAGAGTTGAGACGTGAAGATTAAAAAAGATCTCTGTTAGAACAGCTGACATCCAATTTCCACCCATGTCTGAACGGCACAGTGGGTGTTGATGATGATGGTGAAAGCTCCCTGCAAATGGATCTTAGGAAAGGAAGCAAAGCCACTGGGCCTTAAGAGTGGCTACTCTTCTCCAGCCTGTTTGCTCCTGCAGACACCTGTGAGTGAACGGCACCACCACAATAGTCAGAACACACTATTTCATACTTCAAATCCCACAAGCTTTGCTAGTAGGCAGTGTTTCCTACCAACACTCAGCTTATACAGGAAAATCTGTTTTCCTTGTAGACTCTTTGAAGTGATGAGTAGATTTGTGCCTCTTTACAAAAATAAAGCTTAGGGTGGGGGGTGATTTGATTGTCACTTTGTGAGCAGATTGGTTTTGGTCTGCATTGGGCCATTTGGTGCCAAAACAACCAAACCAGCTGTGAGACATTATGTCACCTGGATCTGTTCTCACCCTGGCAGGTGTTTGTGTGTCAGTGGAAACAGCTTTGGAGTCAGCCCGCCCGCCGAGGCTGAAGGCCACCTCTTCCCCGAGGGCCCAGTGCCCTGAGCTCCGTGCGCCTGCTTCCGAAAGGCAAGGGATCCTGGGGTGCTGCCGACCTCTCAGAGGGAGAGAGGCTCCTGTGCACTAGGGACATGATGGTCAACCAGTAAATGTCAGTCCCTGTGTTCTTTATCAGGGAGAGAACACTAAACTAAACTTGTCCAAAACCAGTCCATCTACCCAAACGAGACGACTTGCCCCAGAAGGCAGTTTAGATTTGGAAAATGGTGCCATGAAAATCCAACCCTCTTGTGTGGAACTGAAGAAATGAAGCCCACAGATTTGAATTCCTGGGCACATCACCCAAGCAGAGCCAATGCGGTCAGAATTAAAACAAACAGAAGGTTCTCTGATGCCCAGGTCCAAATACAGGGTAAAAATGCTGCTCTCACAGCTCTTCATCTTCACAGAAAGCCTATAGGAACCTAACTTACTGTTGAAACGAGCAGTGAGCACTTGGAGGCCAGGTGGCCCACGGTTGTGCCCACCTTCGAACCCTGGTCCATGTCTGCTCTCAGCCAGGGAGCAGGCCAGCCCATGTTCCTCAGAATATAGGGTGTCCCCTAAAAATGCATACACACACTTTGAATAATTATAAAGGCAGTGTTTATTAAAATACATTTCATTTTCAAAATCGAGCTATCAGCTGTTAGAGTGTGTATACATTTTTGGGGAATATCCTATATATTAGGGGACTTCCTGCTCAGGAAGAAAAAGATCATCCATCTCACAAAAAAGAAAAGATTTCCACTTGTTCAAAGTCATATTCGGAGTCGCTCTGAGCCCAGGACATACACATTGTTTGTACATGTGTGATAAATTTGGGAGATAAAGAAATCAATTAATTCATGAAAGGGCAGGCTGATTTTTTTAATGCTGTTGGACCCCACTCATTTCTCTTTCTACTTGGAAAAGTTCGAGGACTGGCCCTGCGCGCCCACTGTGCGCCCACAGCTTGGGTGGGTGGTGGCACGGTGACTACAGGACTACAGAACACAGAGCCTCTGGGGCTTCTTGACGGTCAAGGGGCGTCTGAATGAGCGTGCCTCCGTCATTTGGGTGTTTGCCTTATCAAAGGAGCAAATATCACATTTGCTTTATTTCCATGCATTTTGTCTCATATCTCTATTTTCAAGATTAATTTCTTTATTAATAGTTTACTTCGTTTTTATATGGGAGCCCTCCTGTGGTGAAAACAGTCCCTGTAAGACAGCAGGCGTGGGCTGCTCGTTGGAGGCCTGCTTCCTATTTCTATTTCACACGGGAGATGCTGAGACGACTTCTTTGGATAAAGTCAGCATCATAACGTAAACAGTATTTGAGTACAGTGTCTTATTGTGGTTGAATTTGCTGAGCTAGTATTTTAAAGTATTTTAAATACTTTCAAAATGGTGTGGAGGGAGCCTACTGCTTTCCAGGGAGCCTGCCGTGGGAGCGCTGTCTGCTGCTCTGTTTATCTTTCTAGGAAGGAAAATTCTACTTTCTTTTTACAGGAATAAAGAATTTGCACCATTCACCGGGTAAATTTAAGCTTTTAGGGCTAACGTTATTTCCTTAGCTGGGAATGTGCACGGACCCAAAACTCACTAAATCAGCGCATCTTTAGATCTACGTCTCCACTGCACCCACGTGTCTGCCTTATTTTGAAAGCACCATTGCTTGACCGCTGCCTGCACAAGTAATAAATATCTGTTCTTTTATACTTTAGGACATTAACTTCGTCCAGAAAGTGACTGATAATTTTGAGGATTACGGTAATTTTTCCATAATATGACATATCTGGTTTAGTTTGTAGAAGATTTTGACAATAAGGGTTTGAACTGGTTAATGAAAAAAGGCAATGAGAAGCTAATGAGATAAACCTGGACATTTCGAAATCAGAGTCACAGAACAGGAAGCCGTTAAAAGACCTAAAGCCCTGCTCCCCAACATACTCACTTCAAGAAAAATGTTTTAATTAAGAAAATGCATATGAATATTTTATCTAAGTCCTCTAATTGCTACAAAACATTGAAAATTACCATCTAAATGAATAATTTGTTAAGAATAGTGACATCCATTCATATTTATGAAGTGATTAAATGTAGCTTTTCCAACCCAGAAAAAAAAAAATGAATGGCTGGAAGAATATTGACAAAGTAAAAGGTCACTGTTCATGGCCCAGGTGAAAAGCTGGCTGCAGAATTGCACCGTGGGGTCAGGAATATCAGTGTAGAAATATTAAACCTCGTTCTGGGCTGTGTCATTAGCTGCACTAAGGTTGCACAGCTAATTTTCGTGATCCCTGTATCAGCACCCATACCATCGCCCAACCCTGAGAGCTGAGAGCACCGACCTTTGGGTTAACTCTAATTGGAGACTTCTCTAATTAGGGAAAGTATCAGCTGACTTTAATATGCAACAAGATCATTATCATTAGGTCAGCGCTAACTAATTGATGTTTGTATAGCATAGGATTCTGGATTACAATACACTCAGTTTAGCAAAACAAACTAAGCTGACCTGGGAAACCAAATTGCATCATTTGGGGTGTTGCTACATGTAATATCAGAGCTTATCTACAGGACTACTGTGGTTTAAGAACCAGCTATGATGAGAGCTGGGATTTTGTAAAGCCAACCTCTGGCATCTGCCATTAGGTAACATCAGATGAGCAACCAGATCTGAGATACACACGCCTAGGCTATGAAACACTTGTGTTCTCAGAAAGCTCTCAGGGATGATAACGCCGTGAAGCATGTGTTTTGTTTTGATTCTTTGGCACATTTTTGCATGGCAGGCAGCTATGTAATCACTGTTTCAAATCTGAAATTGTCAGATAAAAATTGTTAACTGTGCTCTGTCAGTTGAGGTCAAATTTCTAGCTTGTCATTTATCAGCGTTTGAGTGCAAGTTGAGTCTCTTTCATTGACATTCAATGCGGACACTCCACCTCTTTCCTTCTACAGGCCTCTGCCCCTGCCCACACCCTGTTGAGGTTGTAAAAGAGGGGGGAAAAATGTAAGTTTGACCAGGATTACCTTGACACTCCTCTGCCCGGAAGAGGAGAGAGCAATGCTGGTGGGCGTGGGAACCAGGGACAGTAACTGATTTGGTAGTGACACCATCGTGGTAGTTGCAAAAAAGAAATAACTGACATTTAGTTGTGTAATTTTGAGGAGAGAGTTTTGACCTTAGTGGTCATTATGCACTGTTGAATTTCCTGCTCTGTTTATCCATATGTGGTTCCTCCATCCCCAAAACAGTCAGAAACATATTTCAATAAGCTGTTTATTCAGTACATTTTAAGTGGGAGCATACTGTAAATGGGCTGCAGAAGCCCAGGGGAGATGAGACAGACACTGCAGTGTCCTCGCAGAACCTCAGCCTAAAGGAGATGACAGATATTGAACAAGTCACACAATGGAATGCAATCATGTTAGGGTCCAGGAAATTCTGGATCCAGTGAGCACATGGAATGTGAGGATCTATCCTCATGGAGAAAGTAGGGGGAGGTCTCCCTGAGGAGCAGATATTTTGAGCTGAAATCTGAAGAGTAATGAGGAGTCAGAGGAAAGGGAGTGACTGGTCAGTGTGAGGTGGCAGTGCCCCAGGAGGGCCCCCCCCATTCATTTACTCAACTCTGAGCTCTCCCCAAAGCTTTAGATTTAAAAACCCCTATCTTCCTTGACACCTCCACTAGGTTTCTAAAGGAAACTCAAAGCTTAGTATGTACAAAGTAGGTCACTGAGTTATCTTCCCATGAGAGCCCCACCATTCTGCTGATGGATGAAGCAATAACACTTGGGATCCTCCTTTCCATCTCCTCCCAAATCCAGCCCGTCAGCAATAGTCCTGTGTGCTCTTCCTCCAACGTGAGTCACACCCCACCTCTTTCCTTCTACAGGCCTTACCCCTGCCCACACCCTGCACCTCTCCTCTGGGCTGCTATGAGTGCCTCCTGTTGGTCTCCATCATCCATATTAGAGCAGCCAGGGTCATCTTTTAAAATGTCAATCAGTTCATATGACATCCGTGGTTATATCTCGTAGGCCTCTACACACCTTTTAGGATGACTAAAACCCAAAATACTGGCAGCCCTGGATGCTGTGGAGATGTAGAGCAACAGAAGCTCCCATCCATTGCTGGGAGAATGCAAAACAGTGCAGCCACTTTGAAAGATAATTTGGTATTTTCCTACAAAACTAAATATGCTCTTACCATACAACCCAGAAATCACACTCCTTGGTATTTACCCAAATAGGTTAAAAACCTATGGCCATGCTAAAACTTGTGCGTGAATATTTATGGCACCTTGTGACAACTTGTGCTTCTTTGTAGTTGCCATCACTATGGAAGGATGAGACATCCTTCAATAGGTGAATGGGTAAATAAACTGTGGTATATCCATATAATGGAATATTATTCAGTGATTTTTTAAAAAGAGCTATGTTGCTATAAAAAAGGCATGGAGGAAACTTAAACTCATATTGCTAGGTGAAAACCAATCTGAAAAAGCTACAAACCGTATGATTCCACCTATATGACACTCTGGAAAAGGCAAAACAGTAAAGAGATCAGTGGCTGCTGGGGACTGGGGAAAAAGAGGGAGCAATGCATGGGTGGAGAACAGGAGTTTTGTAGGGCATTTTTAGGGCATTAGAAAGTATTCTGCACAATACTAAATGATAGATACATGTCATTGTACATTTTCCAAACCCACACACTGTGCAACACAGAATGAGCCCTAATGTAAACTAGGGAATTTAGTTAATAATGTATTAATATTGGTTCATCAATAGTAATAAATGTACCACACTAAGACAAGATGCCAATTATAGGGAAAGCTGTGTGTGTTGGGGTGGGGGCTGTTAAAGGAAAATATGAGAACTTGGGTCAAGGTTGGTTCTCAGGGAGCCCATCGAACTTCAGAGTTGACCCCAACCTGAGGAAGCCCTGAAAGAGAACCTCATGGGGCCATGACTTCTGGGGAGTGATGTCTAGAGACCGATGCCTCCAGAGGAGAGGCCTCTGCTGGCTGCCAGGGAGCTCCCAGTGGAGGTCACACTCTCTACCCCATGGCTTTTCTAACTGTTCTGTGGGTGAGACTACTTGTCTTTACAGAGGACAAAGGTCAGCTCACAGGCCTCAGGGGCTCACCTGGCTTCACGTAGCAAGAAAGAAATTGTGAAGGGTGCACCCTGTACTCTGGTTTGACGGGTTCTCCAGCCCATTTAATTATTTAGAGTTAATTATTTTTTAAAGTACAATAAAAAGATATTCTAGAGCTGGTGGATCTACTTAGAGAGGGAAATGATTGTTCTTGCCCCTGTGAAATCATGTTAATAAGCCACAGAGTGAAGCTGGTCACTTGTGCCAACTTGTGCTTCTTTGGCCCTAGTTACTAGAAGCTGAGAGCAAGATGGAAAGAGAAAAAAAAACAACCACTCTGAAACTGTGGAAATGTGGACTGGAGACAAAGAGACAACTGTCTTAAGATATGAGTCACCCATTACTAGAGAGACTCACCATGGGAGCTGGTAAAATGTTTTCAAGCAGCAATTTAAAAGCAGATTTGAAGTTTGCATGTGAAATGGGGATGGAGAGAGAGGGAGAGAGACTGAGTGAGAGATTATGAGAGAGAGGTGTTGAGAGGAGAGAGAGACAGATTGACAGAGACAGAGAAAGAGAAGGGGAGAGGCAGGGCGGGGGAGTGGGGCTGGGGCCACAGGGTGGTGAGTAACTGGGCTCCTGATGCTCTTCCCGACATTGTGGCTCGTCAGCGGAAACACCTGACGGCTTGTGCAGTCCAACAAGTATGTGTTGGTTTGTGTTCAGAGGACATCACCCTATCTGACCGATTCCCAACACAGGAAACAGAGCCTCCACTGCAGAACCCTGAGGAGGGCACCCTGCGAGAGGGACACTGGCACCTCATCCCACATGTCACCCCGAGGGGCGTGTTTCATCATCACAAGGTCAGAAGACACTGCATTTCCACTAGGAGGCACTGGGCCTCAGCAGGGTTGTGGAGGACCCCAGGTCATTGTCAGGAGAGTCCAGGTTTCTCAGGAGCCCCTACACTCCCGAGATAATGCGTCCCTCGGTCAGCTCATGACCATGTGACTTTCACAACACAGGGCACCGAATGGCAGCTCTTCGGTGCAAACACTCTGCTAGGCTGCCTGTCGATGCTTGCCCTTCCCATCAGAAAACATTACTAAATCCATGCGAAGGTGCACGACATAAAGGGCTCGATTGTTCTTCAGCCCCCAACAGCATAGGCATTGTCTCCGAGCGTGCGTAGGCCTGGCAGCGCTCACACCAACTGGCCACCTAACCATCAACGCGGCGCTGGAGCTGAGTCACCAAAGCCATGGAGGCCGTGCGACCCAGCCAGTTCCAGTTTTGTTAAGATCTGTGCTGGGCACTCTCCCTTATTAAGACTGAGCTCTTTTATTGGGGGGAGGGGGGAGTTGTTACATATGCTCACAAGTGATTTACTGGTGTTGATGGTGATTTACTGTTGTTGATGGCAATGTACACTCGGAAAGTTTGCCAAAGGGCGTTGGCGGTTGAGATTGAACATCCAGATGATAAACGAGGCCCTCTCCCCACCAGGTTGTTCCCAGTGTTGATTAGTCCCCCTTGTTTCATTCTGTGCAGAGGAGGTGCGCCATCGCCCCGAGTGATCCGCGCATTCCTGTCTGGTGAGCAGGCGCTCGGGGTGTTCTTAGACAGGTACGTGATGCCAGGCAGTAATCTGGGGGCGATTTACAAAGACCCGGGCTCAGATTTCAAAGAGCAGCGCAGACACCCACGCCCGGCATGCTTTGCATTGCTGCGTTTGTGGGGCAGGCAATTCAGCATTTTCTCTTCTTAATGAGTGTCTCCCATTTTTAACTTGCTGTCCTGGGCAAAGGAAGCACAGGCTATTGTCTCGACAGGATAACACTTCTCTCTTCTTTAGTAATCAGCCTCCTGCTCCGTTTACAGACTGGACCTGCTCACGGGCGGCTCGACACAGCAGGGCAGGTGTACCAGGGCTACACGCGGCAAGGCCAGAGGCTGCAGCTGCCATGCGTGAGCAAGGTTGAAACCCTACAAGAAAACAGAGCCCCCTGCGGCCGAGTTGCCCAATGACTTACTTTCCAAAAGGCCTTTCAACCCGACATGAGGCTTTGAGGCAAACAGAAGCTGAGCAGGAACTAGTGACACCCAGTTTGCTTATCTAATGATATTAATGAGCCACTCTGTTCCATTTACTCTAAATGTGATTACTCAAGTCTGTCCTGCCCGCCCTGCAGGATGACTCAAAGCAGAACAGAACCGCTTAAACCTGGGAGAAGTTGTAGGAGAGACTTGAATTTGATATTTCGAAGTAAAGGTAGATATCTCCTCCCAGCCCACTGGTTCCATGTATCAGGGGACTGAGACCCAGTGATGCTCAGCTTCTATTCTAGGGTCAGCCAGTGAGTAAATGACAGAACCAGGGAGCACTGACTGTAAGCAGATGGCGTGTGACATTTCCCTTTTCTTCAACGACAGGAAAAGCCTCCTTACGTGGGGACTGATGATGACTTTCTTATCTAGAGTTTTGTGTCATTTCCATCCGCAGCCCTTTGCCTCCTGGAGACAGGTCGGGTTAGCAGGGAGTGGCTCACTCAAGGTCCGTCATCTAGTGAGAGGGATCAGTTCTCAGACCCAGGTCTCAGGACATGCTTGAGGAGGTTACCCTGCTTCTAAGGAAGTATCACTTCTGCTTTAACAGGGTATCTGGGCTTTGTTTGAGTTGGGTATGGTAAGACATACAGACACAGAATGACTGCCGCGAGGAAGACAGTTTTATACTCAGAGATCCCTGCAAACAGAAGGCACAGCGAGGAGGAGTCAGAGGGAAGGAGGGGGAAACGTGGGCAAGACCCTTTATTGTGTGTCCAAGGGAGGGGACAGAGGAGGCAGGGCGAGCAGGCTTAGAACTGGCTGGTGTGAGTAATTTCGGGGGCTCTGGGGAGCAGGGTGCACTCGCTTGTGTGGTACCTGCCCTGGGTTGATTAAGGCAGTGGGACAGTGGCCCTGGACTACGGGCTTAAGGGCTATGGTGGTTGGGGTGTGAGCTCTGGATTATTTGGTTTGCATGTGAAAAGTGTGTTTATAGGCAAGTTGCTGGCTATCTGTATGAGTTAACTAGTCCTCCAGGGTCAGCAAAGCCTCAAGATGTCAAAGCATCAAAATGTGTGTTCCTAAGGGATTTTAGGGGCCACTTGTCCTCCTGTGTTTTTCTCTTCTAGAATGAAGAAAACCTTTCTTTTTCTAGAAACTACAGCAGACAAGCGATCAGCGAGGACGTGTGCTAGGCTAAAGTTTCCATCATTTCTGAGCTTGTAAAGGAAAGTGGAACATTTTCTCCCACACAGCAGCCCTGCAGCACTCACCCCAATTTCTTTTCTGTTGTTGCAAATCAAACTACCCCAGACTTAGCAGCTCAAAATGACCCCCATTTATTATCTTACAGGTTCGGTGGGTCTGGGGTCTGGGCACAACTGAGCAGGTCCTCTGCTCAGGGCCCCGCCGCACTGAAATCCAGGTGACACTGGCTGCGTTCTCACCAGTAGCTCAACTAGGGAAGACCTGCCTCCACATTCCTCAGGTGATGGCAGGACTCAAGTGCTCGTGTTTGTAAGAGTGAGGTCCTCCCCTGTAATACCACCTTCCCCATGAACAGTCCAGATGAGGCTGTTTGTTCCTCCCAGGATGGAAGGAGAATGTCACTCTTTCTTCAGAGGGGCCCGGTTGGTTTCTCTCCCAGGGTCTCACCTGATTGGGTCAGGGACACCAAGGGTAGTTCCCCTTTTAGTTAACTCAAAAATCAATTAATTTGGACCCTTACTTATAGATGACAAATCCCTTCATTTTTGCCATATGTTCTAGACTGAAATGTGTCCTTTCAAATTGTATTTGTTGAAGTCTTAACCCCCAGCACCTCAGATTGTGACTGTGTTTACAGATAAGTCTTAAAAGGGGTGAATAAAGTAAAATGAAGTCATATGGGTGAGCCCTAGTCTAACATAACCAGTGTCCTTATAGAAGAGGAGATTAAGACCCACTCAGACACAAACGAAAGACCACGAGAAAAGAGAGGGAGAAGACAGCCATCTACGAGTCAAGGAGAAAGGCCTCAGGAGAAACCTTGATCTAGCCTTCAGAACTGTGACAAAATAAATGTCTGTTGTTTAAGTCACCCAGCCTGTGGGACTTTGTTGCAGCAGCCTGAGCAAACTAAGGAGACTTAGTCGTGGGAGTGAAATCCCATCATACAGGTTCTGACTACACTCCAAGGGAGGGAACTGTTTTGGGTACATACATCAGGGAGCACAAACCTCAGGGCCCATCTTGAGGGCCCCCTGCCTCACCATCCATGTACCTGTGGGCTGTGACATTTGGCCACACCTTCCTGATTCTTTGAAATGTCTATCCTTGTTGACCAAGAGCTTCTTCTCTCCTTCCCTCTTCCAGCTCTGTGGAAATTTGGCCATCAGCTTCTCACCCTCAGATTACACACAGATGTATGTCATGGTCACTGTAACCAACCAGCACTCCAGGCAGAGATGCCAAGAAAATTCTAAAATGCATCCAGGTGTTGGAAACAAATGCCTCTGCGAGTACAGGGGAGGAGCCATGGTGTTTGGAGAGCAAAGCCCAGTGTCTGCTGGTTTCATAGGTTGAAAAATTAAGGTGTACAATGATTAATCAACCTTTTGCAAGGCAACGTAGCCAGGTGGGAAGACTGGAAAAGAGAAGATAAAATGTCCACAGCAGTGTGGCCCACACCATGGAGCAGCAGGCAGTCGCTGTCCCCAGCATGCATCAGCTAGGCGAGCACGCCAAGGAGCAGGTGACATCGGTGCAGAGCAGCGGTGCCTTCTCCAGGACATACACCACTGAATGAGACTCTCCACACATATCAGAAAGTATGTGATGCCCACACCCACAGCTCTAACCAAAGCATTCAAGGACTCCTTCTGTGATGACCAGATGTCTCTCAAGTGCCAATAACTGCATAAATGCCAGAGACTGTCTGTGGACCTGTGGGTCACTGACGCAATGGCAGGGAGAAAACCTCTCCTGGAGAAGTGACGAGGACCAGTTCCTCTGCTACCCCTGCTGGCACCATAGGGATTCTCAGATGCCCCCAGAGCACAGAGCTGTACTGGTGGATATCAGATGATATATGTTAGAAAAAAGTATTGCCCTTGCTCAGTAGTTGCCTAGTCACAAAAACCAGTGCTCCCTGTGGCTCCTTTGCCTTGCGGCATCTACTGCAAGCCTGTAAGCAGCCAATAGATTCTAAGGCCCAGGCTCAAGGGCTTCTCCAAGTAGAGCCCTTTCTGGTCCTGAGGGCAGTGGCTTTGGAGCATCAGTATCTAGATAACAGTCTCTAAGAGGACACCCTGGCCAACAGAGAGTAATTGTGGACCCTCAAAATGAACTGGGGTGGGGAGTAGGCACTGTTTACATGGAGGCTCACCTGCAAGAGTGCGGGCCGGCTCCACTCCTGGGTCTTGTTGCTGAAACCAGCAGTGCCAGACTCTGGCCAAGACCCTCCAGCCCACAGAGCTGATGTGAGCAGGTCATTGTCTGGCACTGCCTCCCGACACCCTGGAGGCTCTGGGGTGATCTAAGGCAGCACCGTCCTCCACAGAAATCCAGGGCTCAATGCAGGCGTGAGTTATCGCTGCTGTGGGACCTTCCTGTGGAGCGTCATGATGACCGTGATTAAGAAGCGCCTCTGCTCCCCGTGCCACATGAATACATGGCACCGGCTGGCGGGGGAGATAAGAGTGAAGATTTATCTCCACCTGTGGGTATAGTGCATCCACTGGACACTTGTTCAGTGCGCTTAGATACCAGGGAGATAGCAGCTCTGGAAGTAGATCCGTATCTTCTCCCTGCCCGGGAGCACGGGCATTGGGCCCTGTTTCCTCAGTCCCCCGGCCTGAGAAGGGCAGGGCAAGTGCTTGGCTGCACGCTCAGGCTCAGAGGGGAGCTGGGGACTGCAGTTTCCTTACTAGAATCCAGACTGTCCTTCCACTGCTCCTGCCGCCAGTCAAATCTTCCCAAAGCACTGCCTTCCTTGACGATCCTTAAACTGCACCCTGGCTTCCCAACTCCCTTGTCTCCAACTAGATTCTCCTCCACCGGATCCTCTGCCTGACCCTCTTAAATTCCCTGTGCATGTTCTCAGAGCCTGGAGTCTGAGGTCACCCCTTCCCCTGCGTGAAGAACCCACCCCCTCACTGCCAGTCACCCCAGGTCCTGGCTCAGTGTCCAGCTCTTCTGAGGCCTTCTTTCTGATTCTTCTGCCTGTGGGCCCACTGCCCAGTGAGCACACCCCTCGGCTATGTGTCTCCTCACTACTGCCTTGACTGATTTCACTGATCATTTGCTGATGTCTTCTCTCCTGATCAGAAGCAGAAATACCCACTTGAGTTATAAACTGTGATAATCGACCCTGTGTGAACGTCACCAGCATTCCCTCACAATGCTGGATGTACTCCTAACCACAGCGGGTGGTTAACAGACACCTACAGAATCAGCGCGGTTTGGCTAAGACTCAAAAATCTGTCACCCTGTTGGTGGACTCCATTTCCTGACAGAACCCTAAACCCCAAAGGAGGTGCTAGAATCCATCGCTGGGAGATAAGTTAGTAGAAGGCAGCCTTCAGAGACTTAAAGTCGAGCCCAAATAATACAGACTTGTTCCCCTTGATAGAGCCCCTGGGCAGGTTAGGGATTGTATTCACTCTAAATTGTTTCTATCAGATACACAGATATATGTGAGAAACTGAGGTGATGGCTTTTGAAAAAAACACTTCACAGAGAAACTTAGATCTTCCTCCTGGCTCTATTTCAGGCGTTTTTCATCCTGTTTCTCTCTCACACTGTTCCCTTTGCTCAGGAATGATAGATAGGGCCCAAGGCCTGGCCTGGCTTCCTAAAGCAGCACCCCAAAGGGTCCTGCACTGGAGGCTCACCTTGACCTAACAGGGACAGTGCTCACTCACGATCGCCATTCTGTGCTCTGTTCCAAAAATGGAACTGCCTGAGGTAGAGGGTCAAGTCACAGAAGGACATGCCGCACCCTGGAGGTATTTGTGGATTTTGTGTTGCACAGAGAGAATCCGTGGAATACGGAAATGGCGACCCTTTCCTGTACTATGTTATGTTATATCATTATGTTTTTAACACAAAACTTAATGAATCAGAAGTCTTCTATTTTGTTGAGAGGATCATGGCAATGTCTCCCTCTGTCACCCTTGTCTTCTCCCATTGGCCACATATAATACGCAACCTCGACACAACCACGAGGAGACTGTCATTTCTTCACGATAGTCAAACAATCTAGATGGGAAAGCAGCCTTACAATAAAGGGAAGCTACAGGTAAGGTGGTCCACGAGGTGTCACAATCCTTCCAGCCTGGATGCCCCTCTCGCCAAAGCCCACATGGGCCTGGGCCGTGGGGGCCACTATTCTAGACAGAACGATGTATGTTCTTTGCCACAGTTCATACACCAAGTAATAATGTTAACACGTTTGACCCAAAAATTAATACAACCCAGACCAAAACACTTTTTAAAAAGAATTAAATGAGACTAAAGCTAAAAAAAACTTCTCCGCTGCCTAAATTACAGTAAGAATCTGCTCAGTCTATTGTGACCCAGAGTACTGTGGCTATCGTTAGAGACCAAAGGAAAAGGAAATGCTATTTAACTAAATTTACAATAGACCATGCGGTATGTCACTGAGAAATTACACCACAGAATATTAATATGCATTCTTTATTTTCTGTACATTCCCAGATAGTTTGAATAACTTTCTTCCTATATGAGAAATTGGAAAACATGACAACTGCCCCGAATTAAGGCAGAGATTTTCTTGGCAGGCAACGCTGAAGGAAGGCAGCCTTTCCCCCCTGGGTAGGAATTTAAATGAAGTCACAGTTTGCTATCGTTTTTTATAATTTTATTTATTTCAGGGTTCAAAATATTTCTCAAGGTAAAGAGCACTGAAGATTTTATTATCACAACTGCAGTCACTGTAGCATCGAAGTATAAAGAAAGGTCATAGTCTAAAGGGTCAAGTTCAAGGCAGAAAATGCTAATTAGGCTGGAAACTGGGCTTAACAGGCTCCAACTACAGCCAAGCCATTCCCATTTTCTTTCCCTTCTCACACAGAAGCTGCCACCAGTGTAGCCTACCCTCGAGCCGGCCACACCTTCACTCAGGCAGAGGGGCCCCTTATCTTAAATATGTACATTTAAGCCTTAATTGGGGAATTGGAGGAAGAAGGAAGTAGCCTTGCTAACAGTCTTTACTATGTATTTGTCATTGTTTTAAGCCTAGTATTTCCTTTTATAGAGAAAATACCATGGACACAGCAGTATTTCTCTGGATCAGGGCTTCCCAGCGCTGAAGAGTGGTGTAGAGGGTGGTTTCTTCACCAGCCCCCAAGTTCTCATTCTTAGATGCTGGGTGTCCTGGAGGCTTGGAGCAGGAAGAAAGAAAAGGCAGAGCTCATGTGGAAGGATGCTGGGCCTCATGGGCAGAACCTGGGAAGGAGGGTGCTTCCCTGAGGAGTCTGGAGCCCTCTCCTTGATGACTGGATGACTGCCCTCTATTGGGATCAGCATCATGGCCCAGTGTGGGTGGGATTATGTCCCTTCAGAAGACATGTTCAAGTCCTAACTCCCGGGACCTGTGAATGGGACCTTATATAGAAATTGGGTCTTTGCAGGTGTAATTAGTTAAGATGAGATCATGTGGGAATAAGACTGGCCCTGATCCAATGACTGGTGTCTTTACAAAGAGAAAACTGAAACTCGAAGGACACAGAGGGAGAAGGCCATGTGATGATGGAGCAGAGGTGGCAGTGACCAGCTGCAAGCCAGGGGATGGCTCAAAAGGCTGGCAACCACCAGGGCCTCCTGCAGAGCCGATTCCCGCCTGGGAGCCCCTGTGCATGCAGAGAACTCCTGCACATGCTGGCGGTGGGCATCACATACCATCGGTTCCTAAAACCAGCGATAAATCATGGAAAAAACAGCATCCAGGTCCGCAATTCCTCATATTGGAATGTATTTGTGTGGGAAACATGGTGGGGGTTTTTTTTGTGGGGTTTTGTTTTGTTTTTGTTGTTTTGAAGTGGTGTCTGTCAGTTTTAACCTCTGCCAGGATTTGCCTCTTTACAAAATAATATTTCAGTTTTTCTCAAATGTACCACCTGTTATGTTCCTCACACTTAAAAGTAAATGAGTGCAGAGTGGGGGCAGCTTCCCCGGGATGCTAACTCACACCAACGAGGGACGGAAGGGCATCGGGTTTATTCTGCCACGCCCGGGTCCCGGTACCACACAGCTCGCACAGGGGGCTGCGGCATCATCCGTGCAGGGAACAGAGCAGGGCTCCGGGCGACCTAGGGCTTCCTTCTGCCTGAGTCCCATCTGAGGACTTATATTTCCGGGACCCCAGAGTGTCTACACTGTGTGCCCCCTCCCTGTCTCTGCAGAGACGGGAAGGTCCGGGAGCAGGCAGGGTCCTTTCAGCAGCCTCAGGTCAGCAGGGCTGCTAGCGGGGCAGCCGGGGGTCAGGATGCTCCAGTCAGGGACAGGGGGCAGGGGGCCAGCATATTGTCCCAGAGGGAGCCTTTCTCAGATCCATCCATCTTCATTCCTTTAATTAGGTTCTCCCACTTGCAAAGACGGTGTTGCTATGACACACATTGGCAAATCGAGGCAAATTTGAGGTCTGGTCATTAAAGTGGTAGGCCTATTGTTCCTGGTGGTGTAACTGGTGATCAAGGAGGCAATAAAACGGCCGGCAGTTAAAGGCCTGCACATTGAAAAGGGCCTGTCCCCAGGCAGGCAGCCCTGCGAGGCTGTAACTTCACCCTCCCGTGAACCAGAGTTTATGGAAAGGCCTGGTGACATGCCTCTTGTTTAACCTCCAGAAGGAGGCAAGCAAAAAAGGGGGGGGGGGGTAAAACTAAAGAGAATTAATGAGCCTTCACATATTGTCCTGTTTCTTTTGTTATTAAGAAAAAATCTGGGTGAAACAAAGAAGTGACAGGAGAGTGTCTGGAGCAGAAACCATTAATATCAGGTTGTAAATTCCACAAAACATTAACTTCATTACATGGCAATCACTGCATAATTGGCAGAGGGAAGATCCCGCCTTCTCATCACTGACTGTTGTACAGGAATCAGCACTTGTGCCTCTGGCAGAGGTCACACCCCAGAGTGATCTGAGTTCACATGAGATGGGGAGAGGGCACCCTCCTTCCCCAAAGAGCCTCACTCTTACATTTTGTACCTAACCCTTTGGGGCGTGCTAGGACCTGAAGCTAGTTATATGTTTAAAAGCAAAGAGGGATGGTAGGTACAGGTTTGGGGGAAATTGGGTGGATCTTTCAAGGCTATAACCTCAGGGGAAGCCATTACATTACAGTTTCCTACGCAATTCAGGGTCACCTCCCAGACAAGTGTTGAGTGGTTGCTTCTACAGGCAAAGATGCCGCATCAGATTTGAGGGTTCAGTGTCCCCATTTTGCCAGAGTTTTCTCATATGTCTTAATTCCAATTCTCAGGATCCTGTTCCTTCCCTATCAACATCCTCACGTTGACAGTAGATACCCTCTGAGATTGAGAATTCAAATTGGGTTGTAATTCAGCCACTCATAGTGTAGAACTCTAAATTTGTTTTTCAGAAATCTTAGATTTCTACCAAGGAAAAAAGAAACATTCAGATAGTTTATGCATAGCTGAGATCATCCTTCCCTCCCCCACTTTTGCCACATACTTTGAGGCAACCAGTCAATCCCACTGTACCTCTTAGAATAAAGTATTCTACAATATCATTTATGTGGTCACTAAGAACATTGCCTCTTAAGAGTAATGATTACCAGTAATGATTACCAGGCGGGATCTTCCCTCTGCCAAATGCAAAGGTGATATTTTGCATGTCTCTATTGCCACATCACATCATGACTAGGGGTGATCTCTTTACTACTAGAAATAGCTTCATAAGTATCTTTAAACCTGATAAAAACAGGGAAGCCATTCCAGAAACTCCAGAACCATATCAGAAAGCTCATCCTTAGGATTTGGTCCCTTTAGAACTACTCCCAGAACCAAGGTTGGCATCATTTGCGACTTCAGCAGAGAAACAGAAACAGTAAGAGATATGTAGATGTAAACATAGATATATATGTAGCCATAGTTGTAGACGTAGACACAGATATAGACATAGTCATAGATGTAGATGTAAACGAAGGTGTAGGTATAGATTAGATATAGATAAAGGTGTAGGTAGATGTAAATACAGATATTTAATGCAAAAATTGGCTCATGCTATTGTGAGGGTTGATTGGGCCAGCCTGAAGTACGTAGGGGGCCCAGCTGGCTGAAACTGTCAGGCTGGAGGTCATGCTGCTCTCCACAGGTAGAATTTCTTTATCTTCCTCAAGGAAGCCTCATTTCTGCTCTTAAGAGGTTTCAACTGATTGGATCGGGCTTACCCAGATTATTAAAATAATCTAATTAAAGTCAACTAATTGAATGTGTTAACCATGTTTGCTAAATACAGCCAGAGGAGTGCTTCTTTAAATAAAAGGATACTATTAACCTAGTCCAGTTGACAAAGCTGACCATGGCAAACACCATGTTCATCAAATATTATGTCTTCCATAACTAACCAGCCGCATCCTGCAGAACACTGATCCTGGAGAAAGAGGAGGACAGGTTAGGTTTAAAAATCAGGTAGTTTCATTATGTACATATGAGTGTGGGTTGAGAATTTTGCCACCTAAATTCTCTCCAGTCCTTGTATACATTTTAACTGCAAGTATTTGACTATTTCCTTAGTTAACAAATACTAATTGAGTACCTACTACATACAAGGCACTGTTCTAGGCCTCAGGGATACATCAGTGAAGGAGACAAAAGTTCTTGCAGAGAGGGCAAAAAAGGTCAAGCAGGTTAGGTACCTGTGACTCAATGCATCCTAGCTTTTTTTCTTTTCTTATTTATTATAAATTTCAAATTCCTTCAGATCAGGCACCTTAAAATTATTTTCGTATTTCTCCAATTCCAAACATAGGTGGTGGGCTTTATTCTATGTGGATGCTATTGGTACTTTTACCAAGTGATTTTTAAAATGAATGAACAAATTACTGAGTGACTTAGCTTTATCGTGTGAGAAAAAGTGCACCTATGAAAATGAGCAAAGTTATTAGTCTGAAAAGACTGGCCATGTCCCCATGTGAGGACTGGATTGTGATAAAACCGTCTGCAGGTCACCCAGTTGCTTATTTTAACCACTGATTGGTTTGCCTAAATCCCCTGATTGCTTTTCAAGTGAACGTGTTTTTATTCCACCAGAATTCTTTTTAACTTTATGTGGATAGACAGTTCATTTATTTTCTAAAACAAGCTATTCCAGGGTCATAACTCACATCAACTCTCCGTCTTGTTTTAGTGCATAAAAGCTCCAGAGTGTGGCTCTCACCTTGACTGTCATAACTGCAGGAAGGGTGCTTACAGCTGGCTCCGCAGCCCTACAGGTGTCCTTGCCTCTTCTAGACTTGGCAGAACGAGAAATAACTAAGAATTTGTAGGATTCTTCACGGTTTGAAGCACTCTTGGCATTTCCCTAATTTATTGAAGTGGCTATCAGTAATTGGCAACTGTACAGTTTCGCAGAAGGAATACAAGAGAAGAAACACAGTTCTGCCCCTTAATTGTTTCTGAAGCAGAAATGCTAATCCTAGTGGGTGCCTAATTCCAGTTATGTTCCAAGTGGTCCGGTGTTGATGGAGCAGCCATTCTTTTCTGAATTGAAGTAATCTCAAAAATCTGAACACCTAAGGCAGTGCCACATTAAGGTGTTAGTGACAATTGGGTTAAGGCTTGAGAAGTTCAAGTGTGTAGGGCCGGCAGGTAAATGAGGCCAGATGTGTGCTTATCTTGCTAATTGTACTTTCCCTTCTGTATTTGGATCTGAGAGGTCCTGTAGGCAGAGGCCAGGGGCTCTGTTCCCATCTATCCTCAGGTGATTCTGGAGGGAAGCAGTGTCACGCAGAGCTCTGGACCCAAGGACTGGGCACATGCACTGCTCCTCCTGGCACTGACCAAAAATACTTGGGCCAGTCACTTCACATGCTCTCTTTCCCATGCTGAGATATAGCAGATCAGATAAATTGTGCGTGGGGGTGAAAAACCAAGGTGTTGAAATATAACAAGGAGGAATTTCCTTTTCAGGTCTACCTTGTAGGTCTCTAACTGACCCAAGAGTGAGGGTTTCAGACTTCTAGGTACATTAGCTCTTTCATTTAGACTTTCCCCACCAGAAGGCCTTTTGAATTCAGGTCTGAATGGTAATGTACCATTGCCTTAAACAATCTCACCAGAATTCAAATCAAATTATGTGAGTTGACCACAGAGACCTTCGTCTCAGACCCCCACTTACACTTCTGAGTGTAGAATTTTCTAGAGTGCTTGTTGCATTTGTGGCTGTGTATGTTAATGGGTTTTACACACATATTAAAGAGAAACCAAGAAGGATGCGATAAGATATGTGATGTTTCTCTAAATGATCAAGAACACTTGATAATTTTTATTTATTAAATTAATATTTTATTGTTACATTAAATTATAATATAAAGAATAAATGTATATATTATAATTGTAAACATATTTGCAATTCATATTATAATTAGTAGATCATATATACTTATATAGACACAATATACAGAAGTTTATAAATATAACATATATTTATAATATAAAATATACCTTATATTTTTTAAATTGTTTAATTTCTTATAAAAGAAAGAAAAATATATAAGCATTTGCCTAATTTTTTAAAGTCTTATTGGGCATTTTCTCTTTTCTTAGGAGACTTGCTCTCACAAGGAAACCATATCTCCTGTTTTTCCCAGTGTGGTAAACCCAATAGTCATAGTGGCATTTAGAAGAATTATTGGAAAGGGAGATGTTCCCTGAATTTCTTAAATTTCCTGGGATTGATTTTTAATGCCTGTTCTCACTATGAAATATAATGTCACCAGTGGTTGAGCAACACATTGCAGATGTGATTAAAAAAAAATACTCCAAGATAAGAAATGAAGCAAAAGACAAAGGTGGGGTGTGTGATGAACAGCACAGACACCAGGCCCCCAAGTGTGAGGTGACTCCCACAGACTGACAGAAAGGGACCTTCGCCATCCTGCCCACTGGGTAACTATCCAGGAGGGCATGGCACTGAAATCACAGGTTCGTCAGATCTTGGAGTCAACATCTGTCCCTTCTGAGTTGGTCCTCTTTTCATTTCCATCAATGTCCAGAGATAAAATGAAGGCTGGAAACAGCCGTATGCCCCACTTTGTGGGCCACGCTTAAGGAGGGGGACATTCGCGTAAGCACCGTAAGAAAAATCAGGCCGGGGCGTGAGTGGACAGCCACGTGCCGTCAGCAGGCCCGGTCCCTCCTAATGCCACTGAGAGCGACATGGCTTTCCTCACTGTTCTGGCTGATTTCTGCCCCAACTAAACATACTTCTAGGCAGCCCACCACTGAGAAACAAAATGCTCCCTGAAAGACTTCAGACCGTCAGGACGGCGCAGTCTTGGCTTTGATATTTTTCTCCTTTTTATACATAAAAGAAGGGGAATCGAAGCTGACTGCAAAAAGGATCTCTAAAGGGAAATTTACTTTCTCTTGTGCAATCATTTAAAATTCTCAAACTGCAGCCGAAAGTAAACTGGAGAGTTTATTTTAAAACTTTGGTGAGGTGTGAAAGCGTTAACGATTGTTGGGGTCCTAGGATTAAAAAGAAAAAAATACTAAACTTCCCCTTTTTCTATTTTCTTCTGGGCTCTATCTCTGTTGCAGACTCTTCCCGTCTAGACCTAGTGTGTGTGGGCGCATGTGCGAGAGTGTGTGCATGGTGCATGCGTATGGTGACCACGTCTGCATGCTACATACATGGAATTATTCAATTCAGATTACTTTACAATTGCTTCTAACAATAATATATTTACTAGATTTTCATTCGTTTAACAAATATTTATTGACAAAACAGCTTATTTGCTGCAGAATGCCAGCACCAAAACCTCCAGCAAGGGGTCTTCCCTCTACCATGTTGTTTTTGCACTTTACCCCAAATGTCAAGCCCTCTTTTGAAACAGTGTGGATACCATCAACCTACTCTTTTGCAAATAAATGTAAGAGTGTGGGGGTTCTGAGAGTGCTGGTGACATGGACCCTGAATTCACACACCATCGTGGGAGTCCAGCCTTTTTAAGTATGAATTTCTGTTGGTTCCGGTTAAGATGCATTGATTTCATTTAACCCATTGATTTTGGTTAAGATTTCATTGATTCAGGTCGAGGTGGATAGCTATCTCTGGGGGGACAGTTACAAGATGCTGAGTGGTTTTCTCTTCATGGTGGGATTTGGGGAATTTCTGCACTTTTCTGCCAGGGCATGGATCAGATTAAAACCCATGGGAAATCCTGCCTGGGTGTCCTTCAAGGTCCTGCCAATCAATGGCAGGTCCTTATGGGTCACACATTCTGATGTGGCCTATTTCTCACTGAGAACTTAGTTACATCTCACTTCTGTGAGCCCAAAGTGCAGTGTATGACACAGAAATTTTTGGTAACAACTCTTTTATGCTCTGATATGGCTGGTAGAGGATGGGTCTCTGTGCCTAGAGAAAGTCAGGGGACTCTCTAGGTCTGTTTCTCTGTGGCCTCTGCTCCAGAGTCCCTCATGGTTCAGACTTGCTGCCACGGGCCAGGACTGTCCCGGGTGGCTCTGGATGCAGAGGGTTGGGGGGGCTGGAGCAAGGATGAAGCTGAGACTGGATACTTGAACCCAAATGTGTTATGTGATGATGCTCTTATAGCTGCCTGTTTACCTTCCCAATCTCCTCCCCTGGGCATAATTAAATAAGCATCCTCTCCACCTTTTGAAAGAAAGGACACAGATGAGCAGAGGGCTCACCTGAAAATGTTGTGACAATGCAAATCATGCCCAGTGAGGAAGAGCGGAATGGTATTGGGGTTGCTTATCCCTTTCCAGGAATCACCATAAATAATTTCCACTGGAAGTAGCTCCCTAGCCCCTCCTTTATTTTCCCTCTTCCCTACAGGCTTTTCCCCTCTTCAAATAAATGTTACATCTTCGCATGCTACAGCAGCCACCCAAGGTGGGCAGTTCAGAGGTAGACAAGCTGTCTGCAGGGATGCCAAGAAGAGGGGCAAATTGCCTCCTATCTAGTGAGGGTTGATCTGTCTCTCCTGCCTCCCCTTGACTCTGCTCCCAAGGGCAAAGGTTTCCCCGTGACTAACCCTCAGGACCTGGCACATGGTGAGAGCTGGGCACATGGTGAGAGCTGGGTTTACTGAGTGAACCAACAACACATGGGCCACCAGCCCATCCCTCGTAGCTGCCAGTCGGGGAGACTTGAACCTGGGATTGTTGGGTGGAGGAAAACACAGTTCATTCATTGGACTGGGCTAGAATCTTCTGGAAGCTACACAACCTGCCTAAGCATGACAATGAACTCATTTTACATTATAATTTAACATTTTTTTCCTAACTGGAAAGTCTCTTTCTTTCTTCCCCCGCATCCCAATCATAAACGGGTGGGAGAGAGAACTGGCTTCTTAACCGCTCTCAGCGAAGTAACACACCCATTCCTTCATCCCTGGAGCTCTACTACTAGTAAAGCCCATCGTGCTCCAAAAGTGCTCAGAATACACCCACCCCTCCACTTAATGCTCCAGTTTGTTCTGCAGAGACACACGATTTCACACACAAGAAGCCCTGTGTGCAGTTAGAGCAGTTATACGACCCAGTGAGCACGCACAGGGTGAGGGTGTGAGGGTTCGACCAGCTTAGGAAACTGGCAGAACCCATGAGAGCTAAGCGCGCCGTACCTCACCCGGATATCCCTCTTCTCGGTGTAGATCCGACAGAAATGCGGCACAGTTCCCAGAGGGCACGGAGAGGGGTGTCCAGGGCAGCCTTCTTTCTAAGGGCCCCAACCTGGACGTAATCAAACCATCACAAAGATTCAGTGACCCGGAGAGGGTGGAATACTACACAGCAGCTAAAATTAATAAGCGCAACTGCACACACCCCGTGGGGAGAAGCCGGACACGAGCATGTGTGCAAGAAGCAGGCGACACTGGTTTTGGGGACAGAATACTGACACCTCCTGGGGCACGGGGTGTCTAATGACCAGAAGGGCTGATGAAGGCCTCCGGGTGCATGTAACATTCTTGGTCGCTCTGTTCTCTCTGCAAAAATTTACTGTGTGGGCACCTTTTGGTACCATTTGGGCACCTTTTGCGTATGCATATCCTGTCCACTAAAAAGTTCACCTCGGTAAGAAAGGAGCTGGAGCAGAAAGCCTGGGTTCAGACTCAGGCCGGCTTTCCTTCCAGCCATGCGCAAGTCCCTGCACACCCCTTGCTTTATAGACCCTCGGCGCTCAGTGCGCTGGAATCGCATGTTACCCTCTCCCAATACATCCTTGTGGATAAGCACAGGAAAGGAGGAGCAGATCGATAAAATTATCTTCCAGTGCATCTCTCACAGAGAGGAAACAGCCCACACTCTTACCCTGGCCAAGGTCAAGGCAGGGTTTCTAGTGAGGAGGTCGCTGTGCTTTAAATCCGAAGGGGCAGCCGTGGCTTCATGGGGGATTCGCAAGTTCATTTTCCTAACCTGGACATAAAATGGTGTTGGGCCTGTAGCTTTTAACATCTGTTATTAGTGAACTTCAATAAACATTTAAAAACAGACTCCATGTTTATTAAATTATCACATGATGGTTTTCCAGAAGTCACACATTTTCCAGACTCCGTGTTAAACCAGAGGTGTTAGAGTTGTGTTTTGTTTTCGGCAAACGTGAGAGAATTTCTTAACCTGTTTTCAGTTATGCAAACCAATAAACATACATTTTTTCTAATTCAAAAAACACTTTGCAGGACTTCTAACAAAATTAGCCGGTTCGAAAACCCCAGCTTGGCACAGAAATGATGTGTGACGCGGAGCAGGGGCTCTGCCGAATTAAAGACGAGGCTCAGAGTTAAGCGCGTTTTAATGTTGTTGGATGTCATGTCGACCATGGGAACAGGCAACTCACTGTGCACAGCAGCTGTCTGCAGGCAGTGTCCCCCCAATTAAATGTGAGCTCAGTGGGGTCGTTACCCCCTACACCAGGAACTCTTTCAAATCCCAACCAAACTCCAGCTCCATTGTAAACGTAAAAATAGTCCATTTCTCATAAGATTGAAAATTTCATTTTGTGGGGTTTTTTTTTTTTTAACATTTTTTACGTTAAATCAGGAATGTGCTTTGGCTGTGTCTATGGTCCATCAGAATGTCAGAATAAAAGGTGAGAGCTTGGGCCATGGATTAAATGTTGTGTTTTCTGGCAACGGGAATGTTTTTACATGTTTATGAATTTATATGGTTTTATAAGTTTTACATGTGTCAGAGTGCGTAAGCTGAGACACTCATATGCACAGGGAAGCCTAGGACTAAGGCTGCAACCATTTAAACTCAGCTCTTCTATACTTTTCTTGCCCACAGAGAAAGTAAAGAATTTAAATCAGAGAAGCCCATAGGAGCTGCAGGTCTCCTAAGTGTCCAGTGAAGCCCAGGACTTGCTGCCCGTGGTTCTTCCAGCTCTGGTGTGTAGTTTCAAGGACTCCGGGAGGGCAATGCTGGCCAGGCTGCTAATGTGCTGGTCTCCAGGGCCTCTGTAGAAAATGGTGAACCCTGCTAAGGAGTAGCTTCTGGAAGAAATCATGGGCGTGCTCCTGGGTTTGGTTTGCTCTGTTCTGGGACCAGAATCTAAGACAGAAACTTACAGTCATCTGTCAGGCCTTTCTTCGTCTCTTGTATCCTTGAATAGTTTTCCTAGTGTTTTTTTTTCCCTCATGACATTAAATTTTTAAAAGATTCTGTGGCCTCTATAGTCTCAAGTGTCCTTTGCTGTGTCTGATTTGTTCTATTGAGGTAATATGACATGTCCCTCCATCCCTATATTTCTGGTCAACCAGAAGCATCACTATCACCCCAGAGTCTGTTAGAAATGGGAATTCTTAGGGCCCAGGCAGCCCTACTGAAGGGGACACTCTGCATGTGGACCCAGAACCAGCTGGGATTCTGTGAAATTTGAGGGCACAGCTATGAAGTTTAAACACGCTGGGAGCTAAACACATCACAGGTGATGTTGCAATTCCCATTCTACCATGTCAGTAATCACCCAGGTCAGGTGTCCCACTCTGAGGACACTGAGTATGTCAGCGGTGGCTGGTGGTCCTGGAAGAGGGGCATTGTCCCTGCTGCGGTGTTTCTGTTAGCTCATCAGTGGGCTGAGCCAGCACCTTGCCAGTATCCTGCTAGAGGAGGGGTTTCTTCTTTCTTTCTTGGGCTGGGTGGTCCTGAGGGACCGGTCAGTGCTAGTGGGTACAAGGCAGTCAAACTTGCATTAGTCACAATATGCTGGTCAGTTACCCCAGGCCAGACACTATTCTAAAACTGTCTCCGTAGCTGTCACCTCGTTCTGTCTCAACAATGAGTCTTAGAGGTCAGGACTGTGATCCCCACCCCAGTTTGCAGACAGGTACAGCAAGGCCAAGTCCATTGCCCTGGTCACAGCGGGTGGGTGGCAAGGCCTGACCTCGACCCAGAACCTGCACCCTTGACCTCTGTCCCTCCCCCCCTGAGCTGCCTGTGTGTGCAGACACAGCACCCCTCTGTCCCTCTGAAGGCCCAGGCTGTGTGGGCTCCTGGAAGAACTTAGTCCTGTCGTGTTTTGAAACCTACCTTGAAAGTGCAGGGTCCTGTCACCCTTACAGTGGGGTATGCCAAGTCTGTCTCCTTTCAGCCATGTTCCCAGTGACTGGCTTCCTCAGAACGTCCCCACCTGGTCTGACCCTAGAGACCACCTGGCCAGCGTTGGGCATGTTGGTATCTGTCTACACTATAGGAAAACCCCTTCCTCTCAGGACCTACCTCTTATCGTTAGATGAGCAGGTGCCTCCTCAGTGGGATAGCACTGGCCCCTGCATTGTTCCACTTGGGCTCCATCACTTGGGATGTGTGTAAGCCCTTTCAAACCTTATCATTAACCAGAGGAGGGAGCAAGGTGACCCTGCAAAGGACATGTGCAGACACAAGGTTGACAATGGCCACACTGAATGGAAGGAGAGTCTTGCTAGAAAGTCCTTCACCTGCAACACTGACTACCTCCCAACACTGCCAGCTTCTCTCTCTCCATCAAAATCTACATTCAGTCTTCTTGAGAAAACAGATGCAGAGTTTGCTGTGTGACCCAAGCCCAGGTCGTGTCAGGATTCCCGCAGCGGGGGCGTTGGCTGGCCTCTGTCACACAACCATCTGTATAATTAAGGTTCTCACCACATAGGAGTACAGCACACTGGTAATTAAGGACCTTGTCATTGCTTGTCAGAAGCACAAGACTGTGAGGTGATGAAATCTGTAGCTGCCCTTGTGGATTTTCTTTGGGAGAGGCCACGCCTGGACCAGAGCCTAAGTCACTTCACCCAGGGTCATCCTTCTTTGCTCTTCCGAAAACTGTCTTTCTATGTGTGTCCATGTGTGTCTGTGTCCACATGTGTCTGTGAGTATTCATGCAGTTCTGTGTGTGTCTGTGTGTTGTGTCTGTATGTGCTACGTGTACATATTCATGAGTTTCTATGTGGGTATGTTTGTGTGTTCCATGTGTCTGTGTGTTCATGTTTTTTTTGTGGACCAGACACCTCTCAGTAGGGTGCAGTGGCCTCTGATGAACAGGCCTCTGATGCCAGGAGCCACCAGACCCAACCCGTCACTCAGGACAACCATACACAACCCTTAGCTTCAAAGCTAATATTGATGCACATCAATAATGGTGCAAGCACTTTAAGCTATCATTTTTCAATAGGAGGGCTGGTTTTTGTCAAGCTCTGCACATTTTCCTTCTGTGGTCCTAATACTCACTGGCCCACACCAGCCCGTTAGAGTACAGTGTGCAGCCAGTGAGTCTGGGATCCAACAAAGCCAGTCATTGCTTCACTGGCCTAGAGCACATGGCCTTCTCTTCATTAACAATATTCATCAGCCCAGGTAGGAACTTAGCCCATTCACATCAAAGTCAGCACTGTGGTAAACCACCAGGTATGCATTCTAGATCTACACCTGAGCAGCACATGTTATCCTCAGGGCTCAACATGTCCACCCACGTGGGGTGCAGGGTGGGCAGTTTATGTTCAGGTGTGGAAACTCCCACCCGAGTTGCTGCAAAAATATCTAATGGCCATTTCTTTGAAAATGGGTCTGTGAAATACTGGGGCTCATGTGCCACTTTCAGACCAGAGAGGTAAGTGTGTCAAAGGGGACTTGCACAGTGAGACAGAGAAGGGGAGCCAGGTCCCACACTTGGGAGCCAGGCAAAGCTTCATTGAGATGCAATGTAGTAGGGTCCCCCTAAAGAGAACACATATTGATTCTCAGAAATCAACAAAATCAAAGCCAGGGAGAAATAATCCTATAAACCCACTCCCTCCAAAGGTGTGTCTGTGTGTCTGTGAATGTGTGGGCATAAGCATTGTGTGTTGTGTGTGCACATATGCTGTAATCAGAGATACTATGTCAGCTAGCAAAAACTGCCTGATCTTGGAGATACATTTTCTGTGCTTTGAGAATATATGTAACCTCCAACTTCTAGAAATAGTCATTAGACACTGGAAATATGATAAACTTGAGAAATCAGAACTTAGAATACCTTTATAGCTTCTTTAAAAAAAAAGCAAAAACATGCCTTCATCTGACTTACATTCTCAAACTTACATTTTAGGTAGCGATGTCCACCAAGTTTTAGACATATGTGACAAATGGACTCTAAGGTGACCCCAATGACCCTTGCTTTCTGTTGTTTGTGCCCTTGTATAATCCCCTCCCCTTGACCTGTCCAACTAAATCTGGCAAAGGTACTGGATCGTCCCTTCTGTGAGACATTCCACAGCAGGAGAACCTCTAGCTGGTACACAGACTCACCCCAGAGTCTTGTCCTTTTGCTGACTTAGGAAGTTGTGGCCATGTTGGGAGACCCACATGGCACAGAGCTAAGGGTGACCTCTAGTTGCTGAGGACAGCTTCTGTCCAATGTTAGCAAGAAGCTGGGGCCCTCAGTTCTAGAACCACAAGGAAGTGAACTTGTGAGCAGCTCCTTCCTTCTCCGGCCCAGCTCCTGGATGAGCACGCAGCCCTGGCCAACAACTTGACTGCAGCCATGCAGAGGACACAGCCCAGCGGTGCCCAGACTCCTGATAAAAGCATGTTGGTTTCAGCCACTATATTTCTGGTAATTTTCATGCAGTAATAGAAAGCAAATACACTGTCATGATTTTAAAATTTGTTAGAAAAATTAGATCAGCAGAGAAAGCAACATTTAACATCTTTAGCCACTAATTCTTTTCCTGTTTTAAGTTCAAGAATGGCATGGCTAGAAATTTTTAACAAAACATACAACACTCATGAAAAATTACGTATCCGTGTGCATCTACCTTCTGCCACATTATCCACATTATCAAATATGAAAACTAAGTTGAAGGAAAAAAACCAACCAAGTTAAAGCTCCTTACAGCTTCACCGTGGTGCACACACGGCAGACAATATTCCAGCGCTCCGTGCAATTAAACCCTTCAATTATCCTAAGTGTTATTATGCTAATTTAAAAGGCTAGATTATTAGAAAAATGTATAAAGAATTATGCTCAGTTATAGCATTTTATTTATGTGATTTCACGTTAAATTATTTAAGGTATGGAAATTATACGAGTTACCAGTATGTGACTTCAGTGGGTCCCACTGGGGCAGCCAGCAAAGCTGACGGGAAATTTTCTCACTTTATTCTCCCGGGGAACCTCTCTGCTTGAAGGATGGCCAGCGGGCTCCCTGTTAGAGGGCTCATAAGGCATGCAGGGGGCTGCCCCAGACCCCCGCTCGGCTCCAGTGAGGAGCTTGCCCCCACAGGAGCACATGTCCCTTTGTTTGGGGTCACTGTGGTGGGAAAGGCGTAACCGAGCACGTGCCCAGAGCCTGCTGGGGAAGCACCTGCCCCGGACGGCCTCCGTCAATGGGACTTGCGTCTTCTTGTAGAAAAATACATCTCAAGCTTAGGTAAGGACTGTTGGGCTTTTAAATGTTTAGGAAATTTTCCATCAAACTCATACTTTCCTTTCTCTCCTTTCCCTGATTTTTCCCAGTTCTGCTCCCTTCCATGATCACTTTCTCCCGCTCAGCCCTCCTCCTGCCTTCCCTCCCTCTGTCTGTCTCTCCCTTTCTCTTTCTCTCTCTCACTTTCTGCCCCTGCCTTTCTTATCTTTTTCTCATGTCTCTCTCCATCTTTTGACTCCAATATTACACTCTTTTTTTTTTTTTTTTTTTTTACTTTTTAAAATTTCTTTAACCTTCCTTTTAGCAATGACTATAACATTGATCTTCAAAACTTTTGAAGCTTAGGCGAAAACACACACACACACACACACACGGCCACTCCCTAGCAGCTTCACACCTCCCCCAGCCCACCTGCGCCCCACCTCACCATCGTCAGTGCTGCGCCCCCTGCAGTCCCGCCCAGAACTTCCCACAGGACAAGCCGCCCTCCCCTGCCATCCTCATCTCTTCCTTGGGGTCACCCCAGTGCCTTGCTCAGCAGCCTCCCCGTTGCAGTGTTTTTCCCTGGATCCCCTGCGCCACTGCCCGTGCCATCCTACGAGGTCAGAGCCCCGTCCCCACAAAGATAGACACCGGGGAGGGATGGCCAGCTGGGAGCTGCCCGCCACCCTCCGTCGAGGTCTGTGTCCTTCCCACACTCAGCTCCAACCCCCCGCTGCACAAAGCAGGCACCCTCAGGGGCATCCAGTCATCAAGTGCCTGGACCCTGGCATGTTCTCAGGACGCAGAGTGCTACAGGAGGGTCTCCGGTAGTCAGGTTAGCATGTCCACGTTGGGGAGAGAAAGGTATTCACACCCTCGTTCTGCCTGCAGAGCTGCATGAGATGAGTGGGGGGTCCCTCGTGTTGAAGTCTGAACCTCACTATTGTGTGGGTGCCAAGAAAACATTTCTCAGGCCACTTCCAACCCATGACAAGGCACATTGGTAACACTGAGGTAGACACAATCTTGGGAGACTGGTCAACTGGCTCAAGGACCCACCGAAGGCTTCCCTGAACATGTTTAGACCTCGGGGCTGTCTGGGCTGTGTCTATCTTCCTTTCTCTCCTCCCTCCTTCCTTTGGGCTCAGGCTAGCAATTCGGTTCAATGCCTCGATCAGCTCTCCCTGACCCCTCCCTGTTTTTGTTTGCATGACCATGTCCCCTAATAAAGTCCCCGCCCATGTAAGCCACATAGGCATCTGCTTCTCGGAAGACCTTGTCTCTGCTCTGGGTGAGCTGACACTCCAGACTTGTAAGAATTGGGCAAGGTACTTTGAGCTCTCTCTCTCATCTGAGGCCCTATCTTGCAACACTAGGGATAAGATAATGTATTTTTCGGGCATGATCTAACAAAGATCTACGTGCAGATTACCTGGGTGGTTACTGATTCCACAGTTCACTTCTCTGAGTGAATAGAACAGGTTCTCAGAGAACATAACATTCTGCATTTTTGAACTCTTTGGAAATATTCCTTCTGAATTATAAACTATCTCTGGTTAAATAAAAAATTTCTGTAAAGTGGCATTTAATAAAGCACCAGGCTTTAAATGACCACAGTGTTGCCCCTGCTCCTATGTTTCAGACACATGACTATGAGAATGTCCAGAAAGTTAACCCTGCCTGAGCCACAAGTACCTGGACCAGGCAGGAAACGAGTGAGACAGGGAGGGAAGATGGTGAAGCTGTGTTTATCTGAGCACTGCCTGCATCCCCCTCACTGAGTGGAAGGGCTCTAGCTGTGTGCACATAAGTCTTTATTTCCTGAGACCATGTTAGAGAAATGGGTGAGGACTGATGCTTAGCAGAGTCACCGCCATTGCAGAGCAAGAGAAATGACCACTTGTTTCCCAAACAGCCTCAGAGACAGGTGGTTCCCAGGAACCCAGTGAAGAGACCCAGAAAGGTGTGAGGCTGACCATGACTGGGAAGGCAGAGCTCCCCGGCCAGGGCCTGATGACAGAGAGGATGGGACAGGCAACTGCCAGTTCCAGAAAGAATGGCTCTCTTGGCCATCCAGCAGGAAGGTTCTGGAGACCTTTAAAGGCAGGGTCAGCTGAACAGTGGGCAGGCATTGCAGGGCAGGGCAAGCTGGCCTTGATAATGAATGGGGACAGGAGGAAGATGGTGCTCCTTTGCTCCCAGCCCTGCCCCCCAGCTCACCTGGAGGCTGAGCTTTGAGGACCACAGCAGCTTCTAGAGCTAACTCTCAACAGGACACCAGTGGTCTTGAACTGCTGGCCAGTTAGATGGCAGGTGACAGACTCACCAGAGCAAATGGCCAGGGTCCACCAAGCCAGCCACTATCCTGCATCCTTCCAGGAAAGAAGGAGCCCTGTGCCTGCAGAAAGGGCAGGCTGGTCTCTCCCCTGAAGAAGGTAGAGAACTTCAAATGTGGAAAGAGATCCGAGTGGGGAAAGGGGAACCGGTGTCAAATGGTGTAAGAGAAAAAAAAACTATGTCAGAACAGAGGCAACAGGAAGGCTGCACTATCAGACAAAATAAATGAGACATGATTTGCCTCCTGGTGGATTTAGAAAAGCAAAACAAACACAAAGGATGTGGAGATTCTGCCCAGTTCTCAGAGGCTGTTGGAGTGCAATATGCCCCTGCTAGGGAGACTCCCACATCAAGCTGACAGACAAAACACAGGACGCTTGTTAGGTTGGAATTACAGGTAATCAACAAATGATTGCTTGGTATAAATATTAGTCTTAATATAAATATAATATAAATATTAGTCCTAAGTATTGCACGGGACATGCTTGTACTAAAACCGATTCATGGTTGAGCTGAATTTGAAGTTGAACTGAGAGTCCTCTATTTTTGTTTGCCAATAAGAGAATTCTATGCTTGAAGTTCTTTTCCACGCTTATCAGTCTTGTCTACTATGCATGTGACCCACATCAACTGAGACAGTGTCCTAACTTATGACATATTCCTCCTCCATGCACAGCAGGTGGCCCAAAGCAGGATGTTTGCAACATTTTATAAAATTTGGAAGTTCCCCACCCACCTAAAGATGCACTTACATGTGCGTGAGTGGGCGTCTTAGTTTGCTAGGACTGCTGTGAGAAGTGCCACAGTCAGGGGGCTTAAATGCAGACCTATATCATTTCATGGGTCTGGAAGCCAGAAGTCCTAGCTCAAGGTTTTCACAGGATTCATTCTTTCTGAGGCTGTGAGGGGAATCAGGTCCAGGCCTCTCCCTTCTCAGTGGCTCACTGGCCTTCTTTGTTGGTCCTTGGCTTCTAGAAGCATCACCCCAATCTCTGCCTTTCTATTCATATGGCATCTCCCAGTGTGGGTCTGTTGTCCAAATGCCCTCTTTTTATTAGGACACGAGTCATATTAGATTAGGGTTCACCCAGTTACTGCATTTTAAGTGAATTACACCTGCAAAGATTCTAATTACAAAGAAGGTGATATACTGGAGGTTATATTTTCAACATATGAATGTTTGTCCAACACAGGTAAACCCACAACAGTGGGTTACACATTTTTGGGGTGGAGGGAGAGCAAAGACGTCAATAAGGAACATGAATTCTGAGTATGTTCTCTCCAGACTTAGAAGGTGGGCATTTTGCTCAAGATGATCTGTTGTCAAATAATCTTTAAAAATAAAAGTGCTGCCTTCGTGTGAATGAAGCATGTGCTTCACTGTTCTGCCCACTGCTGAGCAATTCCATGTGCTGTAGCTTGACCTTGGGAGGCATTTGAGTTACTGGAAATGCCTGGAGGAAGGGAAGGGTCTGGCACCGTGGGCACAGGGCTCTTCCATACACTGTGAGCGTGGCCTCAAGCAGGCCACTGGGCCCACACAGCAGGCTGCTTGCAGGCTGTGTCCACAGCTGGAGACAATCTCTCCCACACCTGTTGCTCACACCAAGCGATGAATTTTCCCTTGAGTCTGAGAATCACTAGGTGATGGCGATGCAGCTGACCCCCCTAGCCCCTTACGCCACTGGCCTCTGCACAGCTCTCCAGGGAGGACATGAAGGTGCTCAAGACTTAAAAAGTCCTGTGACCACTTGTAAGCCCTGCACACACCAGCACGATGTTTCTGACTCTACACAGACAAGTATTGCAAGACCAAACTTAAAGTGAGTCCCTTAAGCCTCATTCAAATGTCACCGAGACTTCAGGCCTCCTGGTGGCCTGGAATGGTGGAACCAGCAAGGGACACAGCAGAGCTGCAGATCAAAGGCCTTGCCTCATTAACTGTGTGACTTTGGGAGGACTTCTCAGCCTCTCTGATACTCAGGACCTGGGTCTGCTTGTGAAGTAAGACAAATAACTATGCGCTTAGCATAGAAGTATTGAGTGGACTAAATAAATGCCATATGTGGATGTGGATCTATAAAGTATAACATGTTATGAGTGTTTATTTTTATTAAATTGTAACAATTTTTTCCCCATTATTATCTTAGATCTGAACAACTATTGTACCAAGTGTCAGCCAGCAGAAGGCCTGCTGTCCATGTGAGCGGTTGTGACATGCCTGTCCCCCACTGAGGCTTTCCTTACATACTGCAGAGGGAAGGGAAGGCTGGGCCCCACCCCTGAAAATTAACATCTGATTCTAGTGGCCAGGTCCCTGGCACCCTGAGTCTCAGATTTGCTTCTGCAGAGTTTTCAGGTCCTAAAGGACAGTCAGCTCAGCCACACTCACCTCAGTGGTTATCACTTTCTTCATGGGGTGGAGGCGACATGCTTAATGTGATGAAAGCAGCAAGGCCCAAGACACTTTCCTCCAAAACAGAACAGCATTAAGTAGCTGCGAACCACAAAAATTAAATCAAATTAAATCCCTCAGAGAACATAGAGCAGAGGCGACCCTCTGGGAGGCATTTCCTCCAGCCCCAAGGACAGCAGACACTGCCCGAGCCACACAGAGCCTCTCCCATGCACGCCCTCTGACGTCTCAGAGCCAGATAGCCAAAGGCGGTGACATTTGAGCAGCGTGTCCTCCATCAGCTCAGCTAGCCGGGCAGTGCACACCAGCGAGGGCTTATCCGTGTTAACATAAACCCTCATTAGAGGGGATTAGGAGAGAAACAGTGACAAACAGGATGGACACTAACCCTCGGAGGGTCCCAGACAGACGCCACACACTAATTATCCTTTGAAATGACTTGAAAATGCTGAGCAGGAGCCTCAGCGTATGTGCATGGGACGCACGGGGAATTGTGCTTTACAGGCGACAACCTGTTTGTATTTTGCAACAGTTTTATGTCCTGCACCACAGACTCCCACACATGTGCGCATGCACACAGCACTCCAGCCCGGGATACACCGCTGTCAGTGGGATGCTACCTGGGACAGGTGGCGGGGAGGCCCTCTCTTCTCCTCTCTTCAATATGTCACGGGGCGATGCCTTCCCAGGTGCATCCTTCACCGATGTCCCGAGTCCCCTTCGCAAGCCCCTTAGGGAGCACAATGTGAGGGGTCGTGCTGAGGACGAGCGAGTCTGCAAACTGGATCTTGATGGGTGAGCCCCCTCTTTCATTTCAATTGTAGGGGAAATGCATCTCGTAAAGCACAACGAAGTTTTCCAGCCTCCTTAAAGCCATATTTCCTCGGATTCCAAAGGACAACTGTGACCTTCTACGTAAAGAAGCGAGTTTTCAATGGTCTCACATTGGTTCATCACCAACAGCAATCCCCGTCTTCATCACCTATGATACGATTGCGGAATAGAGGCTGATGATTGGTTAACAGATAAATCTATCAATGAACCAATTATATTTGTGAAGAAATAAAAGTCGACTGCTCCACGGGGGCTTTCATGGGTCCAGTTATCCCTTTGAATGTACATTAGATTCACCGAGTTAAAAATTAATTCCAACTTCTGAGCTCTATAGCAGACAGATGATATCAGAACCTGTCTGTGGTCATCTCACACATCAACTGCCACATTGGTGACACCTAAACCTCACATCCTAATGCAGGTGAGGACACCTCCTCCACACCTTCACCCTTGCGAGTTCCCAGTGGTGCATGAAGCACGCTCCCCTTTGCCTCGGCTTTGCCAGTTTAGAGAAACACATGGTTAAAATTACTCCGGCAGGGCTATGACCCAGTGAAGTTTATTTTCAGGAGAGAATTGATGCTAATCATTGGATAAATACCATTGCTACTGTTGAATGGATGGTCTTAACACACCATTTAAATTGTTTAGCTCTACTTAACTGCATTTTATGAAGGGAATTATATTCCATAGCGATATTTGCAAATTTGGGAATTCACAAAGGTCTTAAAATGTATCTGTCATGAATATAAAAAGTGTGCTACCTCTGAAAAGCTACTGTCTCAGGACAGAACCAGAGAGACAGAGCTTAAATTGAGAACAAAGAAGTGGCATTGTTATAAACCAAAAAGAAAGGGCTTCTGGACTGCGCTAATGACCAGGCACTGCAACAGAGAAGTTCCAGAGTCCATTTAACTGGAACATGTCAGTGGTGGGTGGCTGACCTGGGCTTGGCTTGTACTGGCTGGACGGCCCTTACATGCATCTCTGCAAAGACGCCATTGCTCTGGCTGGAAAATGGAGCGGGGCTGTGACATGGAATGGGATGGTCACTCTTTCAACCATCACACAGCACATTTTCAAGGTTATGAATGTTGCATAACATCAAAAGAATTGCTTAATATCAATGTGGACTAAATGAGCAAATGTGACTCCTACTGTGACCAGAGTAAGCAACAAACGTTGCACGACTACAGGTGTGCATTCATGATGGGGTAATTTTGGTCAGGAAAAAAAATGGAATAATCACCCCTCCAGAACATCACGGACAAATTAGGTTTATAGATAATTAGGTGGTGTCCTTCACTTTCAACCCCACAGTGCCACTCCTGCTCTGGGGCCAGCCCTTCTTGAGTCCTGGTCCAAGCCTCAATTGCACCTCCAACAGAGCTCTAAAAATATTTCACATCTTTAAACTGTCAATTGCAAAGATGGGTGGTTTTTTAGCATTATCATATTGGGTATAATTTTTGCCCTAGGAACTGGAAAATGCTCCTTGGCAGGATCAAAGGGTAGTTATGTCATTTTGCAAGCCCTCCATTAGGTTTCCCATTAAAAATGAATGCTGCTAATAATTTCATTTATATGCATTAGTATTTTGGGGAAAAAATACCTTCACTGAATTTGCCTTGAAATTCAGAATGCTATCAAGAAGCACCATGACAAGTCATAATATCATGGTATTTTCCTGATTTATCTCTATTTCTTGATTGTAATATGTCGTTATTATATGACAAAAGCATTGCCTTAGGAAAAACACACTTTAAGTTGAGCTCATCTGTTTCTTTTAGTTTCAAGCTTAAACTAAGGGACATTTTTATGTTCACATTACAATGCGCACTGCCCTTTAGTGGTTCCTTCCTTGGGTGAGTTATTTATTTAATGCCAACATAATCAAATTTAGAATTAGGTGAATAACAGCTATTGGCTGATACAGTTCTGATACTGTATATTACTTCCTATTAAGTCCATGAGAGCAGCAAGGTACATAAACAATGTGTAGGCTCCCAGTGCATATATTTGCCGATGGTGAAATCCTCATGCCACCCTTTGCTGTCATCTAATGCCCCTAAAGGCGTTGCGGGTTAACGGTGATTTAATCCCCTTATGCATGCATAATGTGACAAGCTTTGCATAAATAATAATAAATAATTGGTGCATATAAATAATTTATCATTTATTTTTGCAGTAGAGTAGAATTTTTAGACATATTTTAAACAAAGGGAACTGCAAACATGATCTCAATCAGAAAGGGGGTTAAGTCTTCTTCAAACACAGCTTTCAAAGCTGGTCTGCGTTCAGTGTATATTTGTGATTTTGATAGCGGAAGTTTATTATATCACCAGACTTGGAAGTATGACACAATACAGAAAAAAAAACTATAAAAAATAAATCCTAAAATGGAGGGATTTTTATTCAAAATAAGCTGATTAATATCTCTTATTAAGATAATTATTTTTTCTATCCAAACCTTCATTGTTAAATACATTATTTGATATGAAGATTCTGGATTTGGTAAGGTAAAAATTTTAGATTAAACTTGGGCATCTATATCTAAGTATTTGCAAAAACACTGAGGAAAATGGTAAGATTGAAACTGGCCACTTGTCAGTTTGGGAGATTAGGTGAAGTTGATAAGAGATCAAATTATTGCACTAATAACAGATTACAATGTGGCTAAATTGCACTGTGTTCAGATGCCTGCTGCCTTCCCGAGATGACCAGCAGAGGCAAGCTGGTAAGGTTGCACCAGGGAGGACCCCTCCCAAACTGAGTGCTCCTGCCACACTTCCTTGCTCTTTTCTAAGATTGCTCTGTCCCTGAGTGGCTGGTACAGAGTGCCTCCTGGACAGCAGCTCCAGAAGACCCCAGCAGCAGGGCCACGTGCAGACATCCACTATGGAGAAACCCCGGCAGATACAGAGAGGTTTGAGATTTGCCCATCAAAGTTGTGTTTCCTGCATCTCAGACTTTTCTTACTTTCCCTTCTTATCCAATACTATGTATTTTTAAAAACATAATTCCTGTAAAATTCAATCCAGCAGGCAAAATTGGATTCAAGGAAAAATGAGTTGCTATGAAAAAATTGGGAAGCATGAACACTCCCCAGTGAGCCAGATTCTGGTACCCAGTCAGAAGTCCCCCGTGGCATTAGGTACTCCTCCGGTCCCTCGGCTCTCTCCCTAAGCCCCAGACCATCTCCAGGGCCTTCACACATGTCCACCTGCCACCCAAGTCCACATGGAAGGCGGTCACTTCTATATAATTGTTAAGCAAAGAAGAATATATTTCAGACTTGACCTATAGACCATCACTTTCGGGCTCAGCTCAATACAGTTTTTTCTACATTTAATTAATAAACATGCCTTTTGGCCCCAGATTGACTTGATCAGTCCTGATGCCACCTTGGATTAGCCTATTGATTCTGGAGAAGTTATTTTGAGTGTGAATCACATGTCTTCATCAGTAAGGAGGGATAGTGCCTACCTGTGGGAAGTTCATGGCATTATATACATATTGCTCATCACATTCCCAGGCCTGCTGTGAGCCCCACACCATGGCTCCTCCTACCATCCCCTTAGCCATGTCCCCCGAATCCTGCCTTTGGCTGCTCTGGCCTATTCCCATCTCCTGGGCTCCAGACCATGCTGGCCAAGGCTTCCTCTCATCCAGACACCCACTCCAGGCTGTGCCTTTTCTCCGCTCTGCTCATGAAGCTCTCCCTTCCCATACAAAGCTGTGGGTCTCTCTGGCCAGCAGGGGCTTTTCCTGACCACCTTTCTTCTCACATTTACATATTTAAAACAGTTTTACCAACGTGCTCAGAGAAAAAAAGCAGTTTTGCTTTTGCATATAAAAAAAGAGAAACAGGAACAAAGTAATTATAATTATAATAGTAGTAATAATTGCTTATAACTTTCTCTTGTCCCAGCATTCTGAGGGCAGGTGTGGGTGGAGCCCTTCTCCCCGCCTCCTCGGTGTCCAGTGGCCGAAGACGGCAATGCCGAGACGGAAGATGGGGTGGCCCAGGGCAGGGGTGGCCCAGGGTAGGGGTGACATGCCGGAGGGTGGAGGGCATAGCTGGGAAGTGGCTGAGTGAAGGGAGAGAAAGAGTGTGCAGTTGGGGGCAGGGGACGTTTGATCGAGGGCCCTGGGTGAGCTGCCTGGAGGAGCCGAGATGACGTGTTGCTTAGAGGAGGCTTTTCAGGAATCTCGCTTTGTGTTGTGCAATTTAATCCTGTCTCCCCACAACACCTTTGCTCTACCCTCCATGTCCCTTCCTGAGAAAACACCCATGTTTATAAGGGGTGTTTAGAACCTCCTGACCTAGAAAGACCCCTAAATGTGAGCTTGGTTCTGCCACTCTGATCACAAGCTCTGGACACCTATGAGAACCTATAATTAGATGTAAATATAGGGTGAGTGGACATGTCAGCCCAGCTCTCCTCCTGACCTGGATGTAAACGGAAGACAGAGAAAAACCAGTGTGAGAACAGGGAGGCCAAGGCGGCCTGTTTACCAGGAGAGAGATGCAGCTGGCTATGGTATTATATACATTTTGCATGTATACATTATATACATGCAAAAGGCCTGTTCACATGTGTGCATCAGGGCTTCTGTGGGAAGGTCACCTGCAAAATAAACAAGTAACTTTCCTTCAGTGTGTGTTGTGGGTCAAACTGTGTCCCCAGAAAGACATGCTGAAGTCCTAATCCCCAAACCTGTGAATGGGACCTTATTTGGAAATAGGGCCTTTGTATAGGTAATCAAGTTCAGATTTGTACTGGGTTAGAGTGGACTCTAACCTAATGCCCGGTGTTACAGAAGGCAAGGGAAATTTGAACAGCAAAACACAGAGAGGAGAACACCAGATGAAGGTGAGACACAGAGGGAAGGTGGCCGTACAGAGGCGGAGGCAGAAATCCAAGTGATGCTGCCAGCAGCCCAGGAACACACACCACCAGGTGCTGACAGAAAACCTGGAAGGCTTTCTTCCTTGGAACCTTCAGAGAAAGCTTGGCCCTTCAACACCCTAATTTCAGACCTTCGCCCTCCCAGATTGTGAGGGAATCCCCAGGAAACTCATGCAGTGTGCATCGCTGAGAATGCAAAGGCCCGCGGTTAACCCGCAACCTGGCAGGCTCACCACCTGCCTCCCTGAGCTTGACTCTAGTTCGCAGGTCCAAAGGTACTTGCTCCTGAGTTGTGAGTGTGTTTAAACATCCTGTGCTTAGTTAAGGAGCCTCGATGTTTCCTTTTAATGTAAGACGTTGTTCATTGAACAAATGTTGGCCAGTGAGCCTTTTTAGGTTCCTGGCTGAGATGCTTTTTGCAACCAACAGTATTTATTTCTTTATTAGGCTCAGTTGCCCCGAGGAGGGAAGAGTAGTGGATAAAACTTCAGGAAATCTGTTCCCTGGGAAGAATGAAGCAACCAGATTAAACTTCTCATCAAAACTGAATTTTCCTGTAATGGCTCTCAAAGAAAGAATAGTTGACGGACCTGTAAGAAGACGGGCCCAGGCCACAGTGACTGCTTTTCAATAAGGCAACAACCGGAGTGAGCTGGAGACATATGTGCCATCAGTCTCCCTCCCGCAAGCTCTCTTTGTGTAGACACTTAGAGGGCCCAATCCAATCACCGATGTCCTTTCTGACCCCCACTCGAGGAATTAGAGCCCCTGAGAGAACGCACTTCTGACCAATCAGGGCGTCTCCTTCAACCTTGGTTCGAGGAGATATTCCTTTTGGCAGGGGTCACTGGCCCGCAACACCCATCATCACTAACTTATTAGATCTTGAGACAATTAGCTGAAAACAAACAGAGGAGACAAGCCTGGTATTGAAACAGAGAAACCAGAAGAAAATCGCCCATGGCACTCCATTATTTCCAAGCTGCTTCAAAGGCCGGGGCTTGGAGAGGAAGAAAGGAGCGCTTTGTTTTCACGTGGGGTCTACACAGTAGACGGCCCCACAACGGCATTTCCCTACTGCTTTGGTTACACTTGCGCTTCCATGGAAAAATGGGCCGGTGCAAAGCACTTTTCAGTCCCCACTGAAGCTCAGCGTGCCATGTGAAGCACGATTACCCAAGGATTAAAAATCCAATTAGACTCTCCCTGAACATGAGAAATCGGACGAGGAATTTTAAGAAATGCATTGAAAACCACTCCTTAATATGATTGAGTGTGATAACGCTCACTAAGTAGAAACTGATATCCTGGGGACCCCCTGGCTCTTCAGAACCAATTGACTTTCAACATCTTCAATAATAATGTGCTCTCCTTGCTATTAATTGTATTGATTGAGGACCGTAGATGTGTTTCAATAAATTTCCATGGGAATGCTGTGATTCGTTCTTTATAACTGAGCACTCACTCGTGTCAGTGGGGACACTTGACTCTGACAGAGTACATGTTGTGGTTAGATTCCAATGTGTCTGGAAGTATTATATCGAAAAACATGGTAAACACCTTAGAAGGAAGGGTAATAATCGGCTGTTTGCACTTGGTCAAGTGCAGTGGACACGGCCAATATTATGGTACCTAATGTGATTTTCTTTTAGTAGCATGTGGTAAATATTACAGATTTTGTGGGGCAAAAAAGTCTGATTTTTATCACTAAAAAAAAACACTAAATGGGAAGGTTTTGAATAATTATGTTCATCATATCTGCTTGGCTTACCTCCTCTCTTTTTTTTATTCCTCTATTTAATGCACAATTAGATTTACACAAATATATATCACTCAGTTGCTTTCTTGTGTCAATCATCTTTTTCAGTCAGAATAAAATGTTTAATTATTTGGCCTGCACAGAGCAGGCTGTGCAAACTAAACATTTTAAGTCTATGCTCATATGGAATCATGATTCTTGAAAATGCTCTTATTTTTAGTATAGAACTTGTGGCATTCACTTGGCAGATGAAATCCAAATGCAGATTTTAATTCAAAAAGAGAAAATGAGCTTTCCACAAAGACAGGCTGGTGAGTTGTATCAGAACCAAAGGCTTTTCTCCCTGCTTTGCAACATGTGTGTTAGGCTGCTGTCTACTAGGGCTCGTTGTTTGGTAAACTCTGCTGAAAAACAAAACGGTGATCATTTGTATGTTTTCTCCACTTTTAATTAGGCTCCTGCATTCTTCCTCATGGTCATCAGATGTCTAATAAACATCCATGGAAATTACTGAGCTGAGTTAAAATGGTGCCATCAGTGCTACAGCTGGTACCTGCAATGTTAAGATCTGATGAAAATTCTTTCCCACAAGAGGTTTCAAGTCGTCTGCATGCCGTTGGTATCTGATTTCAAGACCTGACATGCTGATTTATCCCCAGTGCCAGTTCAGCAGCCACAAAGCCTTCACTCGGAAGAATCGACGCAAGCCTTTCAGGCCAGATGAACAGCGGCCCACGGCTCTGGCAGTGCCGGGCAATGGCTGCTCCAGCAGGTCGCTGTGACTTAGACATCTCTGTCCAGGAGAAAGCTCTCTGTGCCCTGCTCAGCTGCTACCAAAGACACAACCTTGCCATGTTTTCTCATCACTACTTTGATACTCAGGTTTGACAAAGATGAAAGATAATGTCTGAAGATTGGATTTAGGCAAGGAGATGCGCTGAAGCCACTTCATTCTGCTCCATTCCCGAGAGACTGTAATTAACTCTAAGGACGAGGGGTTTTTCTGTAGCCGGTGTTGGGTTTCAATGAATGGCATAGGTAACTATTTAGAAAGTAAAATGTGTTTTTCTTTCATAAAAGAGCAAGGTGTGTTTCTTAAACACATGCATTCTCCAGAGGAAACACTTCCAAGGCAGAGAGACACAGGGTCTTTTTCCCAGCTAGTAAAATGGTGGTGATTAATTTGTCCGCCTGCCTTAGTTTGACAGACAAGCAAACCAAAGTCAAGGTAAGTGAGAGGCATGTCCCAGGGAATAGAGCAGCGAGCCTGTGGCAGAAGCGGAATGGAGACAGGGCTGCCTGCTCTGTCTTCAAGTTTCTTCAAATGACACCTGTTAGCAGCAAAACTTAAATGTCTCTACTGGATTTGGCAGATAACAAGGAAGTCAAATGTGAAGGCTCTGAGTGTCTATCTAAATAATCAAATGGTTCACCAAAGCAATTGGGTGACAGCTGATGTTAAAGGCTATTTGTCTTAATTATTTAGGTCACAGAACTGAACCTACATGAACCAAACTGACCAATAGTTCATGATGATCATTGTTGACAGCACTAGTTTATACCCCGGATACACATGAGTTTCTTTTTCTCTCAGAGTCATTCCTTGATTCCTCCCCGCTTCTACATAAAACATTTGTTTTAGGGGTAAAAAGAAATAAAGAAAAGAGCTTAGTTATATAGGAGTTTCACTAGAGATGGCTGATAAAGCCATAAAAGTTATTTGTGTTGCCCTCTGATAGTAAATTGATGTGAAACACACAAAAAAATCTTCCATCTTGCCAGTCCTGTAATACCTTCTTTCAAAAGCAAATTAGGTTTGACTTTGGAGGGGCCTTCGTGTCCCATTCCTCCAGTCCCCACACTTGACAGGTGAGATGCAGAGATGGAAATGAGGCTCCTAGTAACTTAGGGCTCCTGGATCTCTGGATCCAGGTTAGCAGCTCTCCCACTTTGCTGCAATTCGGATTTTGTCCTATGGCTCCCATCTGTAGGACATAAGTCCAAATACACCCTTCAGGGGGCACAATGCCAGCAAAACTCTCATCCTCTACCCAACACACAGTTGCTCCTTGAGTTAGCTCCACAGTGAGTTCACCATTCACAATGCACACCCAAGACTGGTTTCTGGGATGAGTAGAGAGGCATGGGGACACCTCATTGTCATAGTAATTTTGGCTTCAAAGCCAGATCAATGAGTCTAAACATATATTTTTTAATGTGTTCATCCACTGAAAAACATTCAGAGCATGCACAGATCTGGGGAGAGGAAGACCACAGGTATACCTGGGAAATTCCTTACCTGGAAAACTCATATCACTCTCCTCTTAACTTCTGAATTCAACCATGGGAACATCTCTGATGCCTTAGGTCTTCTCACTTTGCATGTGGAGTGACTTGTGGAGGACAGAGGAGTTGAATAAATTCCTAGGGGTGATTGATCTAACCCTGAGCTCTGTGAAGAAGGCATGTCTGATGGGAGAGAGAACCCAGCTCATCCTAGCATCTGGACAGGTTCATCCAGCTCCTCCACAAAGGTAGAAATGCTGGCTGCAGTGTCTCCAGCACTTTGCCCTGGGAAATTCCTCACCTGGAAAACTTCATCACCTTCTTGGCCTGCCCTAACTGTGTCAGCATTAGACATAAGTAAAACCGGGAAATTCAAAGTGGCCAACAGAACCAATCCAGGGACAGCACTCACCTTCCCGGCCCCAAGTATCCCTTAGAAGTTAAGGCCTGAACCCATGTCTTTCCCATTCATCATGGCAGCACTTGACACCCTTCGAGGACCTTGTTCTACCCCCATCAAGTCCTCTGAAATTTTGGGACCCTGAGTTGCATTTGCTCCATGCTTTCAGGCTGGAGGAGATAAGTTGGGGAAGCATGCAGGTGTTAACCCAGTGGGAAACCCTGTTCCTATTCTGTCTCCAGGACAGGAACACACTTACATATGACTTTGACTCAACTAATCCTCCATACAAGTTCTAACAACGTACACAGCATTTTCCTTTAAGGAAATGTGAAATTAGCTGAACACACTGAACCCCAACCACCCTGCTGGCTTCATCAGGCAACAGGGTCAAAAATATGTGTCCAAACTGAGGAAATTGGCCTTTAGTGAGAAAGAAAAGGAGTTCAGATGTGAGCACACTTTTGCCCTATTCACCCACCGGGAGAGGATCTTCTCATCCCTCTCAAAATGACCCAGGAGGCCGGCCCACATCCCACCCTTTGCCCAGCAGTGAGGGTCCATGCCCGTCTGTGCTAATGGTGGGACCGCCCTCATGAACCACCTCTCTCCCTTCGACATCAATCAATGTCACGTGCAAATTGGGATGTTATTTTAACTGGTAGACAATGGGATTTCCAGAGGTCTGAGAACAGGATTAACATATTGTTATCCTGTTGTGCTCTGATTTACTCAAAGCTGAGCTCTTGTGAGAGTTCCTCGTGAGATATCTATTTTATATGTGGAGCAAAGCCCAACGGAGATTTCACAAAAAACAACTTGACATCACTCAAGCAGTATTTTCTTATTAACCAACAAGAACAATTAGGAAATGTTTCAAGTAAGTTCGGTCTCTGTGCTTGAACACACATTGTTCATTGTCCTGTGTCAACAAGTGTAGGCTGCTGTTTCAGGGAGATTTCCATATGTTAATTTACTGAGTTCCCTTTCTGAAAGACTATAGTTTCCTCACTGTTAATTTCAGTTGACAGGGAATGGTTTTGCTTTTCATTCTCTGCAAAATAATGTATTGTTGCAAAGTGATTTATAATAAACAGTATCTAGGAAAGAACTACAATACTGATTGGTTTTGACAACCAAAAATGCATTATTAATGAAATAATAACGCTGGCAGCATCTTGGACGCAAGCGGCTTGTGCAGAGTTTATTTTTCTGTTCAGAATCTAGATCCTCGCTCTCCATTTAGAGCTTCTCTGAGATGGATGATCGCTGCTGAGAACGTGGAAGCACACGTGCTATGCCGAGTTCAAACGCATCTGCAGCGAAAAGTGATCATTTTTGCTTTAAGTTGTGGCTGATACTGTATATTATTAACATTATTTCTCAGCTTTACATAATTCAGTAAACCTTGATTATCCTAAATCAGAAGTCCCTCAAATTACACAATCTATAACTAATAAAGGATATTTTTTAAATGTTTTTTTTTTCCTGAAATTGTAAGTGGAAGTAATATGAACAGTCGATACATGACGCACTGTATTCCATCCATAGCTAGCTCCGAATTACAGCAAGCAGAAAAATGGAGTAATATAACCAAACCTGAAGTAAAACTCTGTTGTATCAATTTGTTCGATGTGAACAGAGGGAGATCGGTAATTTATCCCAACAAAACCCATAGCTGAGCAATGCACCTTCTGTTGTGCAGAGCTACAGAAAACTCCTCTGATTGGATTAGGTAGTAAACTATTCCACATTTTAAGCTTACTAATTGTACCAAACATAATATTTTATTTTATCTATTCACTCCAATTTCTGTTACTTAATTCCCTGAAATATTTGTGCTTCCAGTCGAATTATGATGCTTTGTATAAAGTGCTGGCCTCTGTTGTCATTGGCTCCTATATTAATTGTGGTATGAACTTTATTGAATTTACTGAAGTGCTTTGCTGGATTGTCTCCAAACACTAACAGGCAAATGAAATTAAATAAAAAGGGTCAGTTATATTTAAGAGCATCATGTAAGTGCTTTAGAGACTGGGTATAATTAAAGAGGCTGTAAACTAAAACGCAAGTGCAAATGTCACTCTCACCTGAGCGTGCCCGTGATTCCAGCAGAATTCATCACGGGACGGAGAGGCTGCCTCAGAACTGAAGGGTGTTTGATGGAAGGTGGGCTTTCACAGGGCTCGCCCGCAGCCTGCAGAACCCCGAGTGTGCGTGCAAAGACTATAGAGTGAGCCTGCCTCTTTCCACAGGAAAAGAGCTAAACCTCTAGCTGGACACAAAGTGTCCTGGAACCTGGGTCGCAGGCACCTGGGCGCAGCTGTGTTGGGTCAGGTGGGTTCTACCGGGAGCACTGTTGAGTGTGGGTTGGAGTGGGAGGGCTCTGGTTTGGGAAACTGGAAGCTGGGAGGGCAGATGGGTGCTGCTCAGGCAAGGAAGGCATGTGTGAACAGGGAGAGAAGATTATAGGTTCAGTGGTTTCCTGCAAGTCACCAAAAATATCTCATTGCTAGGAGAATCCCTAGAATGAAATGCCAATAATATATCTCATTTACATATACATGTAAATATATGTGATGTGTTCCATCAATAGACAACAATTTATATTTTGTATATTATTATATATAAAAATATACATAATATGAATATATAATATATTACATTAGTGTATAACAGTATACCTCACTTACGTTTGTAGAATTGATTAAAAATTGTACAAGCAGGTTTCTTCTACAAGATATTGGGTTATTCCATGAAATGCTGCTGCTCACTAATACAATCACCTTAGTAAAGAACAAGCCCAATTGGATGCAGAGAAAACAGCGTGTCTCCCTAATAAGCAGTAGGAAGCAAAGCCCCCACTGACCTAATTCCAAGGAGGCCAGAGGCTGAAGGGTGGCAATACACAATATGAATTGATACCAGAATGCAGCCTCCAGGTCCAGAGTCTGAAAGTCCACCCCTCTAAGAAAGTTTAGAAGCTTCTGCTTCTATAAGGAGATGATCGGATCCTATCTCCATGCTTCTGGATGTCCACCCTCACAGGTAGACATAATTCCACACTTTAGAGGACCCAACCCTAGCTCAGTCCCAGTGGGTTCCTGTCCAGGCCCTGATCGATTAGAACAGCAAAGTGCAGTGGCCGGGTCTGTGCTTAGACAGTACGTCGGCATCAAGTCACTGTGAAAGCAGCCTAGACACACGCTGACCAGGCACAACAGGAAGCCCATCATTTCCTTTTTTATTAATTTGTCTTTATTGTTAAGAGTATTACCGATGTCCCTTTTTTCCCCACTGACCCCTTCTACACCACACCCACCCTAGGTCCCATTGTTTCTTTCTAGTTTTGTATGTCACATAATATTCTTGTATATAATTTATGCAACTTGATAATTTTTTTATGTCTTCATGTATATCAAAATTGATATTACACAACTCCTCACAGGAAATTTGTAGACTCACAGGAAAATGCGTGTCCCATTGGTTGATCCATCTCATATTTTTTGGGTGGTTTTCTCATGCCATTTCCTGAAAAGTATAAAAAATTAAAATATTAATGAATGTAGTTCATTGACTCCAAGGTCAGTTCTGATAGGGGCACATTTTCCGTAGTTCCCTGTCATCCTCAGTGGTGAACTCCCATGTGGATGCAGCCTAGTCATCCCCGGAGCTGAAATCCCATCACATCCAAAGGACATGAGGCAACACGCAGCTGGCAGAGGCCCAGCACGTGCTGTTTAGTGAGAGGCACAGCTGCAGGTGAGCAGGTAAATAAATCCTGCTCTTCATGAATAGAGAGGTGCGCACAGGTCACGGAATGTTCAGGAAAAATAAATAAGGCGCAGGGCTTAGGGAGAAGCTTTTCCACTTTTGCTTTACATCCTTTGTATTTAAACTTTCACCAATAACACTTATTAACACCCCCCAAAAAGCATTAAAGCTAGCCAATAAAAAAAAATGTATTCCGGAGTTGCTACCTCACAACAAAGAAAGTTTATTGATTTTGGGGTCTCAGCTCCCCAATCCACTTGGAAAACATGGACTACGGCACCCCTCTGCTCCCTGAAACTCTCGTCCTTCACTGCCCTGCCTCTGCATTTCCCACAATCCATGGCCCCATTTCTCTTCTTGACCCTCGCATGAACCAGGAGGCTGCACATGACTCCAAGTCCTTTGGCAAATGAACTACAGCCTAGTGTTATGTGCTATTCAAATAACATGAAACAGAGAGGGAACTTGGCCCAACTTCACTCTCCAGTAGGTTTCAACCATCCTATTAAAATATGGGGCCGCTGTCATGATTTCCTTGAGGCAGGACTGGTAGAGATGGTCACTTGTTAGACATGAGGTCATGTTCAGCTGGAGAAGCTTTGGGGGACAGTTTTCTGGAAAGCAGGCGTGGTGTAGCAGAGGTGTCACCTGTATCCAGGGAAACAGGTGACATGATGCTGGGAACACATCATTAGTCTCCTCTACTAAGAAGACAGGCACTGATTTGAGTATCTTTTCACACTGCTCTGTGGACACCTCTCTGATGTGTTATAAATAATAAATATGTGTGACCGTGGCGAGTGCAGTGCAATTTTTTACTTTCCTTCCCCTGGAATGAGGATTGCTTTTGAGTTGCATTATCATTTATTACAAGGCCCACAGCGTACAATCTCTCTTTCTTCTCCTGGCTCCAAAGCGTGTGTATTTGGCATAGATGGTGCAGAACATTTGTAATTCTGCACTTTCAAACTTTGTGCGTGTGCACGCACACACGTGGACACACAACTCTGGACAATGCCTGGTAATTAAGGCTGCAGGGCTGAGAAAGACTCAATGTCACCAAATCAAATGCATTTTGCAATTGACCTATTTGGAGGAAAGAGGAATTACTGAGCAGCGTCAGACTCCATCAACGGGTTAATAATTCTATGTGCTATTCTTTTTTGAAAAGGCTTATTTAAATGTTTATCAGTTGTGCAGAGCGAACCGCGCTGGCGATTCGCTGGGGACGGCTCATCATTGCCTATGCATGGGAGCGTTGTAGGAAGATTAAAATAACATTGAGTATATTCTGTAAATGAAGGGGAGAACTAACAGAAGCCTCTGGAGTCCATTATAAATTTTAATAATACATCAAGGTAATGTAACTGAATAACCGATCTCTAAGGGAAGAAACACAACATTTGGCTAATATTACAATTTAAATTATGAAAACAAAAAGAGCTTTTAGTTAATCTTGTCTTTCTGCTTTTATTCTTCAGGCTCTTTTTTATTTTCCCTGAATCCAAAACACCATGTAAACAAATAAAAGTACGGGAGAAAATAAACAGTTTGGCATCTCAGTAGATTAATTAATGCGCTTCAGCCTTGGCACCAGTAGGCGAAAATTATGTGCATAAATAATATCACTAATTAAAAAGATGCAGATTAACATGCAAATAATGTTAATGAGGATCTGCCATTCCAGAGTGGATTCGCATAACATCAACAATTTAATGGGTTGGAAGGCTTGTGTTTGCATTACATTAATAAATTTCAAAGACCTTGCATAAAAAAGTTCTGTTGGAGCCGCTGTGTCCCACTTGTGACTTGTAAATTCTGTGGGCAGTAGCGAGCGCTCGTCAGCAGATGCCAAAGTCATTATCTAAAAGACTGTTGAGAGGGTGCCACGTGCCAGCGTGACCAGCTGTTGGGAACTGGGCAGTAGGCACTGTCCCGTGCCAATTATTCATATTATTTGGGTAGTCTTGATATTTATTTAAACTGATTAATATTTTGTGCTCTGCATCTTGATCTGGAGGGAAATCACTTTAAGCAAAGTTAAAAAAAAAGAAAAGAAAAAACCCTTATCAGCTTTTGATGTGTCCTGGAAGTTGAATACATAATGGAGTTGATTAAGCAGACATTACTCTGAACCACAGACAAAAACAGCATAAAGTGTCTTTAATGATATCACATAATGCCAAAATAAATATCACGGCATCGAATGCCGAGCAGGTCACAATGCACGGAGCTCTGTCTGCAAATGAAAAGGCCCGTGTGTTCCTTGGTGCAGGATGGTGCTTCTGTGGGTGGATTTTTAGGACAAAAAGCAAAGACTGAGGGAGGCCCAAGTGAGTCCCTTCCTGAAACACCACATTACCTCCATCCATCTCCTGGGTAGGCCCCTCCTCCCCTGGTCCCTGGCTAGGGCCTTGAGGACTGATCGTGAAGCATCACGATGTCCCGGGACAGTGCTGATGGCAGTTGGCCATGCGAGTCAACAAAATGTTCATCTTCTGCTGATGAGCTGTCCACGCTCACACTCTCTAGAGAGAAGCTAGCTGTGAACATTCCAGGAGGCGTGGGAACTGCCTGGTTGCTGGTCTACATGGGCCAGAACCAATGGAGTCTGATCAGGAGGCAGCGAGCAACTGGCAGCCCAGGGCAAGCCCCACCCCACGCCGTGGGACCAGAAGCAGGCTGGCGAGGCTCTGAGACAGCTCCCCACGCAGAGCCAGGCACTCGGACTCTCAGGAGGCCAAAGGCAGCAACTGGTCCCTGCAGGCGCCTCAAGTTGACCGGCTACCATTCCGAACCTCCCCAGCTGCTGCAGCAAGGTTCCAGTGTCCACATTCACTGTGCGTGTCCACTGACCTTCAGAGTGCTCCTCGGAAGCCAGACAAGCAAGCATGAGGGTTCCCTGGCCATGAGGAGGGCTTCCCTTCCCCACTAGGCTCTGTGGCCCAGCCTTGTGTGGGCTTGAAGGTGTGGAGGGTTAGGACAGTGGGGGCCTCGAGCATCGCAAATTTCAAATTTCATTCCTGTTCTCAGTCCTGCCAATTTAGATACCCTCCAGTGAAACAAACAAACAAAAACACACTACAGCCTGGCCAGTGTGGCTCAGCCGTTGAGCATCGACATATAATTCTGGAGACTGAGGTTCAATTCCCAGTCAGGGCACATGCCTGGATTGTGGGCTCGATCCACAGCACGGGGCATGCAGGAGGCAGCAAATCAATGACTCTCTGCCATCATTGATGTTTCTATCTATCTCTCCCTCTCCTTTCCTCTCTCTGAAATCAATGAAATATATTAAAACACATGTACACACACACACACACACACTACAGATCTTAAAGTTTCAAATCCAACACAATATGGCCACTTCCCCAGGACCCTGCCTGTTCTCAGTTAGCTCACACCCATCCCGTATATGTGTGATGAAGTGAGTCCCACACCACAGAATCATGACACACAGATAATGTGAATCATGGAAGGGGTCACACAGGCACAAGCGTATTCAGCCATTTGTAAAGTTTCTTCTAGAAGGAAGTGGCGCCCACATCTCTGCAAGGCCATGTGCTCCTAGTATTGTAATTTGAGGGGAAAGAAAGGGGCAGGGAGTGCATCCTTCCTACCTTTGTATCTATAGCATCTAACAGGTGCCAAGCTCTTAGCTTGTGCTCCTGGAGGCTGATGAATGGTGAAGGTGGGTCAGCCAGGACATCCTGCCAGGTATGGCAGTCAATATCTTTAAGCCATTGGCATCTAGACCATTTATTGAGCATGAACTGTGTGCTAGGCACTGTATGGAGCCCTTCTGATGCATCATCCCCTTCATTCTCACCGCAATCTTGGAGCCAGGACACAGGTCTCCCAGGACTCACAGATGTCCTGACCCTGAAAATTCCTCTCTTCCCTCCAAGCTGCCCAGCCAGCCATGATATGGTTCTTGGTGTTAAAACCATGAGGGTTAAGAGTTGAAGGAAAGGATACCATGTGTGCCAATTCCAGGCCAATGTTTCCATGGTGGTTAACTAACTGAACCATGCAGAGTCAGAGTTCCCTAAGCTTATTTGTTCTAAGGAAGGTGCTCCTTTATCTCCCATGCCCCTCCCTGGATGATCAACCTAGATTTACAATTTCACACCTGATGTTGAGAAAATGGTATGCTTTTCATCACTGGTTTCCAGGTTGGCTACAATGAACATCTATGTATGTATGTATGTATGTATATGTTTCAGGTTATTAGTATATGTTTCAGGTCACGGTGGGATGCATGTTTGTTGAATGAGTTGATCCCTCTCTCCGGCCCCAGCATTTTGGCAATTTACCACTGTATGGAATTATCTGATTAGATGGCTATCCCCTACCCTAGCTCACCCTACTCTGAGGTTATCTAGGGCAATTCTGCCCCAGTATCTCAGCAACAGGCTGGTAGAATAGAAGAAGATAAGGAAGGGAGCACTGCCCCAGCCAGGGTGCCCCTGCAGCATTCTCCAAGCACCGGGCCCTGGCTCTCGGCCTGCCCCACCCTCTCCCAGATGAATGTGGCTGCTACTCCTACTTCACAGTGCTGTCCCTAGAGGTTATATAAACAGGCGCAGGGGAAATCAGTCACCAGGTGTTCCCACCCTTCAGGCCCTTTCTGGGCTACTCCTCCCAGGTGCCCTCTCCTTTCCTAGGTCAACACTTCATGATCAGTGTGAGCATGACACTCAGATGAGCCCCTCGGCAGAATTATTCACAGAAACACTGTCTTAGGCACCTGAAAGAGTCATCACCTTCCACACTGTCTGGACCAAGGCTTCCTGTAATTGGAGACATAGCCTCATCTTTTCCCAGCTGCCACCCAGGAGCCTGACATGCTTGTGGCCCACTGCAGAGGTGACTCTACTGTGGAACTGGCTGTCCCATCACAGATTTTTCTTGAGAAGTTCAGGAACCATCTCATCAAACCTTTGGACTTAGTGTATAGGATGCTTTCCTGTTTTCTTGTTAACCTTATGTGTTTTGAAACAAGAGTCTCTTGTTTTAATTCAGAAAACTTAACCATCTGGGACAGCCCTGGCTTGGGACAAAGGGATGGGACACTTGGAACTGTGTACACCTTTAAGTGGGAAAAAGTAAAAGAAATGCCTTTCTTCAACTATAGGTGGGTGTGAGGAGGTTCTCACTGAGCACTCTTTTGTCTTGAGTTGGCTTCTGTCAATGAAGCCTATTCTTCAGGCTGCTGCAGAAATGCCACTTCCTTTGAGAGGCCCTCCATGATTGCCCTTGCCCTTGCCCTGGACCAGATAGCCCTGCCATGGCTGCCTGTCCTTGGCATGCTTCCTAAGTCAACCATCCCAGGGATCGGAGGAATGATTCCCCCAAACAGTTCCATCAAACCCCTTCCCATTTTCCTAAAGCAAATCTTTTCTACTCCCTTTTCTACAAATAAGGACAGAAAAATACCCTCAAAGTATAAATATTCTATATTAAATTTTGTCTATTTTTTTAGTTGTGGCTCCCATGCTCCCATGTCTGCAGTAGAAAAACAAAATTAAAAATTGTTTGCTGGACTTCAACATAAAATGATTCAATGTAATTAAGGACCAAAATTTCCCTTAAAGATTTAAATTACCTCAGTTGGCCATCAACAAGTCCCAAGTTAGCTAGATGATTCTCAACACTTCATTTCACTAGCTACCTTCCAACAGGGCTTAATGGGGTTGGAGCACTGTGAAACCGAGCACACCCCAGGTGCCAACTGCCAGGCAGCGCTTCTGAGCATCGGGCCCTGTGCTCCCGCATTGCCGGGCCCCTGCCCTGCACCCCCGGGCACCACCCACAGGAGGAGAGCTGCTGCCAACATCCGCTACTCCTGCAGGCTGTAAAGTCGTGGACAAAGAGATCTCTTCCATGAGGCTCCCTTGTGGTCCGCATTTTGGGCGACCATACCCGCTCAGAGAGAAAGACTGATATTCAGTTGCTCACTTTCTCAGTCCTTTATCAGTTAAGCTGAATATATTTTGCTACCTCCTGCTTTTGTCAGGAAGAACTGAAACACTGGAGGTCCTGGAAGCCTGTATATAATTCAAATTCGATGATGCTCCTGAGCTGCAGGTTGTTCTAAGTCACCCTTGGAGTTAATATTTCTAATGCGAACAAATAGTAGCCACCATTTATTAGTGTTTCCTATGACCCAAACAGTACACTGAGCACCGTGCACCATTGAACAAATCTGAGAGAGGTGGGTCGACTGCATTGGAGCAAACACTACTGAGGGATCAAATGCCTCTGGTGACAGAGCTACCGTGCAGAAGAGCTGGTAGTGGGAGTGACAGCCAAAGCACCCAGGGACTCGGTCACAGCACTGCAAGAGGCTCTGCATTAGTCTCGCACATTTCTGAAGCCAGTGTGTTTGGAGGCCACCACAGAGAACCAGGTAGCAAGCAGGATGGAGAGAGGAGGTATCAGGGAGCATGTGTCACAGGAGGAGAGGGACGCGGTGTGGGCCACGCTGCCCACCACGGGCTGCCTGCAGGCAGAGCTGGTTCGGCCCCTGACTTCAAGTCTCTGCTCACAGCATTCACTCCGTCCGACACTCCCTTGCCCCAGTTCCTCCTGTCAAAATCCTTTCCAGCTGATGGGGCCTCATCAAAGGCAAGCTCTCCCATGAGGCCTTGAACACAGCTAGACATGACCTTGCCTCCTCTAACTCGTAGAGTCCTTGCCACCACCCCAGGGCACCCCTGCCCTGCTGCCTTATGTTGTAATTATTGGTTAGCAGTTCAATTCAGGTCAACAGATACATGCTGGGCACTGCTGTGTGCTGGCACCAGCCACACAGAGCGGAGGGAGAAACGGGCACGGCTGTCCCTGGGCCTCATCGGTGGGCAGGCAGCTCAGACACAGGGAGCTCTGAAACAGGGAGGCATGTCCTCTGAGGGAGCCCCACCGGGACACTGAGCCTGGGGCTTCAGGAAGGGACCCTGGAGTCACAGACGCCTCACCTGCTGAGAAGTCCTGCAGCATGTCATCCAGGTAGGTGATGGGCGGCGCTTTCCAGGAGAGCAGCCAGCATGAGGAAACCTTTTGCAGAGACGCAGTCTGCCTTCACTGCACCAGGGACAACACAGAGAGCTGAGGAAGCGAGGGTGTGAGAGGTGCGAGAGGACCTTCAGGGGTCCTACTAAGGCTCCCTTTTGTCCTGCTGCTGATGGAAGCCAGGGAGGACTTCCAACTGCAGTGGGTCTCTGGTGAGAATGGAAGAGGAGGCCAAGAGGGGACAAGATGTCAACGGGCACTACGGTTTGTCCTGGATTTGGATTCCCTGCCATCCTGAGGTTATGTACTCTCTCTGCCTCCATCTCTTTTCCTGATCACCAGTATTTATGTCCCTCAAAGAGTTGATATAAAGGTGAAACGTGTTAACATTGCTCCAGGATTTTGTGCAGAACCTGGTTCCTTGCAGAAAACATTTTGCATATGATTATTAAGTCAAAAGCAGAAATCCCAGGAACATGTGAGTGCGCAAGTGGCAGCAATATTTCCCTCCTGCATTACCCTGCACATAGTGTGAGGGGAAGGGTCACTCTGTCTTAAGGTGGGAGGAAGTCCAATGACATCAACTTGACACCAAATGTTCAACTGGTCTCTCAAGGGTGGAGCCATGTGAGTACTGGTCGGTACTGAGTCAGTATTGGTCCAGGTGGCAGCAGAAATAACTGAAGCAGACTTGGTGAGTGAGATCCCAGGCTGTGGGGTCCATGCTGAACCTCCATCCCTCCCACCAAGGCTGTTTCATTCATGAGTCCACTGCCCAGAGCTGGCATCAATTGGAGAAGTCATTCTATTTGGCTGTTCAGTGCCTCTCCTACAATGGATGCCCTTGGATGGACATTAACATGCAACACAACGACCTTCTCACTTCAATACCAATCCTGCAGGCTCATCGATGTGCCTCTGCCGCAGGTCTCTCTGCATCTAGTGTCTCTCTTGCCAGCCCTTGACTAACCAGCTGAACTATTTCTTTGCCACTGCCCATGAATCTATATGTATTCCCACCTCAGGCCACTTTACTTTCCAAATCAGAAAAACAGGTGTATTGCTTGAGGCTCTGCCTATTGGGAAGGTATCCCCTCACTGCTGTCCTTTAGGGCCACCCCTGAGTGTGGCTATAGAGCAGCTACAGAACCCTTTGGTTTGCACACATACACCATTCATGAGCCAAGCTCAGCCTTGTTCCCCCTCATGAGCTTTTCCTCCTTCATGTAGCCTTAGATGTGAGTGGAGTGAGAGGTGCCGGTGCACCAATGGTGGACACACCAAGGTCCAAGATTTGCAACTTACTGGCTCTCTACAGTCCTGCTCATGCCTGATACCATCTTACTGTTGAGCCCACCAAATGGGAGTTGTTGGGGTGACAGATGCAGCTCATGGGCAGCTCTGGCCTCATGGTCCCTTGATATCAGGCCCTCATCTCTACCAGGGCCCAATAGCACTCAGGACACTCTTTCTCATCTGTGGTAGAAGGTGGGGTCGAGTTCCAGAGTCCTAGAGTCTATGATGAGATTCTCCTGTAGGTCTTAATGAGAGCTCCACACAGTGTGACTTCTCCCCAGAGATACCTGTCATGACTCAGATTCTGCTACCTCATGTGGCCCAAACCACAGAGGTGCATGCATCACTACCTGACTTCTGCAGAGCCCTCTCTTCCTCTGGGCTCCACTCGAAGCTGGAAGCCTCTTGGGCACTGGACAATGGCTTAGGAAAATCTGCAGATGTGGAATGCTCTGCCTTCAGACACTGTACATTCTTCGTGATGAGAAGTTAAGGTGCAATATTTTTTCCTTCACTCTGAAGAAGATGCCTGAACACACCCCAGACCCTAAAACATCACCCTAATGTGGCAGACTCTTAACCTCTGTTGGGATTACCTCCCACCCTCTGAAGTACATGAAGCTCTTGCTTCATTGTGTTTATCTGTTTATTAACATAATGCCACTGATGGAGTTAGACCATTGATATGTCTGTCCTACAAAGTGACCAGATGGCCCAGGCCTCTTCATACTATATCATAATAGAGGGTGAGAGTTAACGTAGCCCTGGAGCCAAACCAAAACTGTGCATGGTTGCCCATTTCACATAATGCAGCCTGCTTCTGGTCCTCCTGTTTGATGAGGACACACAATAATGCATCTTCCAGATCAGTGGCCCAGTGCCACATGTCTGAGCCCATTTGCATCTGCTCTAGCAGAGACTCCCCTGCCAGTGCTATCCTGGCAATCAGGCTCCTCCCTGGTGGAGTTGGTGGTGTCCTCTGGAATATGCCTGATTTTTGTGGAAGCCAGACTGTGTATTAATTGGGAACACATTGGGACCACCACTGCCTATAATTTGGTCTTATGGGGGCACTAGTCTCTGCTGTTCTCCACCAACCCCAGTTCAGTTTGCTGTACTGTTTTGAATTTACTTTTCTGGCTCGAGCAGGTCTTCTTGGCTTTTCCTACTATGACAGCTGATAATGCAGGTCAAGGAACCAGAGTGCATTCAATTATTCATTTGGGGCCTGAGGAACCTATCACTCGGTGGCCCATGGACACAGAAGCTCTAGCTTGAGCTGACTCTGACCTGGACTCTATTTTAATACTGGGGCCCGCATGTCTGCACCCTCACAAGGAAGCCATGATGATACTTTGGGTCCCACTCAAGCTCTGTGACAAGAGTCCTCATAATGTTTTGGTTTCCCTTCCCCAGTGTACAGTTCCCTAAGGAAAGTTCCATAGGTTTGTCTTGAGAAGGCCTTGGGGAGCTGCCATATGTACCCAGGGGGCATTGCAGGCAGCTGCTCATGGGGACATGGCCTCTTCTTTAGTCAATACATTCTGGGTCTAAAAACAGGTCCAGAACCTGAGCCAGGGATTGTGACTTTGTATTGGGGCAGTTGCCCACAACCCTCAGATTAACCTGCCTTGCTTTTTGTGTATAGATTGAGTGATGCCCTTGTTGGCCACCCTGCCATCTTGCCCTGGTACACCAGGTTTTCTTGACCATCTCCATAGCTCCCTGCCAGTGGCTCTCACTCCAACCTTCCTTGGCCTTATGTCAAGTGCGCCCACCGTAGGTCTGATAGTTAAGCACCATTACCTGCCCCTCTCATCCCAAGGCTACCAGGGTCCCAGCAATGTGACAACATCTCCTAAAAGCAGCCTAGTGTGGAGCAGACAGCCACCTCCATGCATCTCCTTGGGGAGCACAGTGGCCTGGCAGGTTTTCTGACTGTGCTTAGCATATCTACTGCAATATGCCCATCCTCTGAGCCTTTTGATCCCTCCTCCGCCATCTGCCCTGGAGACAGTTATTTCGATTCCACTTAGTATGGGCCATTGCCTTTTCCAAGCTTTCCACAGCCCATATGGCAGCATATTAGCACTGTCTCCTGGGGGTCTTTGCCAGGGTGTTCAATGCCACTCTGTGGGACAAGGCCCCTATTTAGATGAAATCTCCCTTATCTAAGTTTATATTCCATGCTCTTTGACGAGCCCCCTGGGGACCCAGCCCCATGCTCAGGCCTGCTCCCTGTTGAGGCGTCCTGTCCTCTCTTAGCAGGCTCAGCTAGCCCCTGGGTAGGTTAGATAAGTATATGTGCATTTGGGCGTGAGAGCGTGTGTGCACTCATGCCTGTGTGTCCTGTAGAGAAGCCTCTGCAGCATTCTTAATCAGGGCGAGGGTGCTGCCTTTTAATAGGGAGCAATGGGCTTCTTCTGAGGGCCTGGGGGATGTGAGAATGGGAGATTTTCAAGTACATTGACCTAAATATCCCATCTGAGTCTTGTGTCTCATTCCTTACCGATTAAGATGGGGCCTGCCCTTGTCAAGCAGGCCTTCTGGAGTTGAGTGTTCAGCCTGCTCTAGAACTCTGTTATCCTTCCAACTCCTGGAGCTGAATGATCATTTCTCTGCCCACCAGGTGCAGCTGAGCAGGGGCCCTTTGTGTGTGGCAGAGGAGGCCCTCAGGCTTGCACACTTATCAGCCAGCCCCAGCCTTTCCTAGCTTTCTCCGGGGCACTGATGGCCTTCTACGTCCACCATCTAAGCCCCATGTCTCAGTCCCACAGTGGTCTTGTGGAGCCCACAATCCCCCTCCACTGCTCAGTATTTGTGAGGACGTGGCATGGGATACAACTGTATGAGACTTAAATGTTGAAAGGATGGATACATGACAATGACTGGAAGACAAAGAGATGTCTCCCTAACAGTATTAAAGGTAAGTTTCAGAGTGAGCCAATCAGCCAAATACACGCTTGTCAGTTTCTTTTGCCTGATGACTTCCTTTACTCTCATCACACCAGAGATCATCTAGACCTTGCTTTCTCTTGGCCTTTATAAAGATAACCAAAAGTTCTCATGGGCTTCTCTGAGATGGTGGGACAATCTCTTTTCTATTTATGTCAAAATTCTGGCCCTATTCTTTTGTTGTTGTTGTTGTTTAATATATCTTTATTGACTTCAGAGAGAGGAAAGGAGAGGGAGAGAGAGAGGCAGAAACATCAATGATGAGAGAGTCATTGATCGAGCCCACGACCTGGGCATGTGTCCTGACCGGGAATCGAACCCTGATCGCCTGGATGCTAGGTTGACACCTGACCGGGCTCTTTTTTAAAAAAAAATAACACTTTTTCCAATTTTACTCTCATTTTGGAATAAACAAGGGAAATACAATTGGCTACAGAAGGCACTTGTCCATGTTCATTGGTTTTAAATTATGAGAAATTAATGCTTTTTGTTTTTAACAACACTTAACTGCCCCCACCCAAGCCCAAATGAAGATGCCTGGAATAAATATTTCATGTACCACCTCTCCCAGGTTTTTAGATCCTCGGCACATTTGCTCACTGTTGGCATCAGTGGGATATTTTTTGAGTCTCTGAGCCAGAGCTGCCTTTTTTCTTTTCAACATTAGAGTCCTTTCCACCCTGACCCTGAGTAGAACTGCCTTTCTGTCTTCAAGTGACATAATTTCTCCCTCTCCATTTGGCAATAATTTCAGGAAAACTGGGCTAGATCTTATTAGCTCTTGGATATTATATTAAACAATATTGTAAACTTACTAGCCCATTTAATAAATATGTTGTCTGGGGTCCCAGATCAGCAGCCTTACAAGATTCATACACCATCTGAACTCAATTAAATATTAGAATGCGTCAGGGGTCCCTGCGCCTCCAAGAGATTCTGGTCAAGTGTAGCTGGTTTTCTCCCCCTGGCCCCACACTCACCATATCCATTTACCTGGCTAACCTGGACCATTCAGTGTCAGAGTTTATTTAAATGGTAAAGTTGGGTCATATGATAAATTTAAATGTATAAATATGTCAAAAGCACTACATGTTCAGCCCTAATGACATCGAGGAGTGGAGTCTGGCTTTGCTGAGCAGTAGGTGTAGGTCTAACCATGAGATCTCCTGGAAGTTTGGGTTCCATGTGAAACAGGACACCTGGCCTGGAATCTCTTGCCAGAACCCCGGTAAAGTCTTTCCTGCCCCTCTCATCAACCCCAAGGACACGAGTGCTAGAAACACCACAGGATGGATACCATCAACAGCCACTGGCAGGTCCAGGAACAATGACATTAGATGGGTGATCCGTGTGGAAGAATTGCAAAGGAACAAGATCATGGAGAGCCTTCCAAGGCAGTTCTCTGACAAAGACACAACAGTCTCTACTTTCATTCAGTTTTGAGACAAATTTGCATCTTTCAGTTGTCCAGGAAAAGACACTGTCTCCAAGTCTTTTGTTTATAAAAATATATCATGTAGGACACTTTTTCACAGGCTGTGTAGAATTTCAAACTTCTGTTATGAAGCTTTCCTAAGAACAATGATTCCATACAAATGATCTAAAACCAGTAAGCTCCCTAACAAAGAATATAAGTGGTAAAGGAGAGTTGCTCAGGGCAGCATTGCAGGGGCAAACAGCAAATAATAATAGTAACTTTTTAAAATAACATAAACATTAAAAGTATACTTAAAGTCAAGTTTGCCAGGTCAAAGTAGAGACAGCCCTGAAAATCAGGATTCTAATTTCTAGTCTTCATGCTTGTAATGACCAGCGTGTGACTTCCTGCAAGCCAAGCATGCCATTTGATGCATAAATTTAAAAATAAATAAAATTTACTTACTCATTTACTTACATTCCACAAATGACATATTTGAAAAAGTTTTCATAAAACTCAAGTTTTTTCCTTCGTTCCATTTTGTAAAATGATGTTCTATGCTCACCATCTTTCTAATTTATTCTGACTAATCCCAAATTTTATTTGAAAAATGAATGCCATGATCTAAAACATGACAAAATTGGATTTTTTTTCTTTGAAAAGAGATTGATGCTCAGACTTATTTTTAATCAAACTGAGTCACACTCAACACTTTATGTAAAACTCAACAACCAGGGCATCTTCCCATTTCGAGAAGAGTAAGATTGCACAGAACACAGGAGACAGCTGTGCATTCCGCAGGAGGCTGCACCCTGGGCAGGGGCATCCGGCCACTACAGAGCCAGTCACCAATGAAAGGGGACCCTCATGGCTTTCCTGGTGGCCAGGACATAAAGGGGGACCTGTATGGAGGACTGCTTGTAAGTGTAGGATATTACTGGGGGTGGCCACGTGCTTTCAGGGAGGGTCTTACAGAAAGCAGACACCTCAGGTGGTACAAGGAGAAGCCAGAGGCAGAACACATCAGGAACTGTCCTTCCTGTGTCATCTGAACCCTTGGCCAAGGAGACCTCAGAAACCAGGTGGTCCTCTATTTCTTGTGCCTCTCAGAAGCAGTCATTTTCAGGGCACACATGCTCTATAGCTCTGCCTTTGCTCTACATTTCTGATAAAACAGTAACCAAGGCAGGTGACCCCCAGGTGGCCCCTGAGCCAGTAGATGGCCCCTGGCCCAGTAGATGACTCCTGGCACAGTAAATGGCTTCCTGGTGCGTAATGACCTTGGCTCAGTAGATGACCCCTGATGTAGATGACCCCTGGCCTAGTTGATGACCTCCTGGTGCATAAATAATATTGGCCCAGTAGATGACCCCCTGGTACATAGATAATCTTGGCCCAGCAGAGGACCCCTTAGTGTAGTAAATGACCACTGGCACAGTAGATGATTTCTGGACCAATAGATGATCCCTTGGTGCATAGATGATCTTGTCCTATGAGATGACGCCTGGTACAGTAGATGGCCCCTGAATCAGTAGGTGCTCCCTGGCCCAATAGATGACCAAGGCTCAGCTAGAAGTGAATGATGCCTCAACCCTGAGTCCACTGTGATGCTAGGAGGTCTCCAAGCTCAGCTCCCGTCCTGGTCCAGCACAAGGCCACATGGTGTGTGCCTTTAACTTGCACTTTTGCTTCCTGGGTGAACCCTCCTTTGGACCCTGTGCCACATGCTTGGGTCTCAGAGAAAAGAAGACTCTACCTGGAGGGATGTGAAACTCTGGGCTGTGAGTCAATCCTCCCTGATGAGTCAATGTCATGCTTCTCCCCTCCTCCCCCTCCTCCTCCTCCACACACCAACATGCTGGGATTTTTTTTTAAAGATCCCCTTAAAAATAATTCTAGGACTAAAAATAATAAACTCAAAAAACTGCTTACAATATTATACGGTGCATACCCCTGATAAAAGGGGTTTATTGTGCAAAGTAGAGTGGACCCTGAGCTGCCATGGCGTTATAATTTACACCACGTGGGATTTTATTTTAAAACACAAAACATTCCAGTGTGCTTTCCCCTTATAACATGAAACTTAATAACCTTCTTTAGGGAATACATAGCAAGCTCCCGAATTGCTTACAATTTCCTTAAACCTTGTTTCACCCGGGGTTCTCCTGTGTCGGGATGGTCTCAGAACAACACCTGCTAGAAAGGTTAGAGCAGAGGGCTGGGGAATGCTTCGGGGGACGCCAAGCCTGTATTATGCTTGACTGAGAATGCACAAGGGCTGTAGATGCAGCCAGAAGAAGCACAATGACCTCTTCAGTCGGACACCTCGGCAGCTGGTCAAGAACTTACACGGGGATTTGCTCCGTGCTCTCAAGCGTCCTGGGGATTGAGTAGACAACACACAAAAGTATGACGGGAAGATGATGGATGATGGGTCATAAGTCTCATTTCAGCCATACCAAGAAAACATCATGCTTGTGTGTTATGATGGTCCACTGGGCGCACGGAATGGGCAGATGTGGGTTGCAGTCGAGGAAATGCCGCACACCCCCAGAACACGGGGCTCTGTGCAGACGGTGCTTAAAAAGCTATCACTAGATGCCCATAGGATGGACCTCCAGGCACAGAATCGCTGACACAGACAAGGTAGATTATCTGGTTTCGGTATAATATTATCACTTTGCTGAAGGTGAGTTCTAGAACAGGGTAAAGAAAGTATTTCTTTTAGCTTATAATGAACGCTTTTTCAAGCATTTAAAGAGGGTAATCCTTTTTGCTTTGCTTTTCCAGGCCTGCCAAAATAAGCTGGTGGCTGGTCCTTCTTAAAATATAAATACAATATGCAAAATGTTGTGAAAAGATATCAATGAAATCTATGACTCAGTGTCATTCATGGTGGAAAACAGGAGATGTAAAATTTGTGAAAAAAGAATAAACTTGATGGGACAGTTCATATTTTTGATATTGCTAAATACCAGAAAAGGCAATTTTAGAGAGTATTTTTGTGATATTTTCTTTGTTTATTCATCCAATAAATAATCATTCAGTATCCACTGCTGGGTGTTGAGCTGAGAATTTGGGACACAGTGATGGGTGAGTGAAGCTTGGTTTCTGTCCTTGTGAGTTTCCAAGCTAGTGATGAAGACCTGTCTGATCTTATGTAACTTCCAGAATCACATAAAAAGTATAAAGTGACAGCTGTGACTAAAGTATTACTAGAGGGGATTATCCTGGTTTGGAAATTGGAGACAGCTTAGTGAGGGAGGAAAGATGATGGAAGCAGAGATTTGCATAAGTATTGAGAAGGTGAAACTGGAGGGCACAGACTTCTGGGCAGAGGAACTGGAAACTACAAACAGGATCACTAAAGAACCTTGAGCCAAATGGGTGACTATAGGACTCAACCGAAGAGGTGGTAGGCAGAGACCAGGGCTTGAGATAGCTGTGGCATTGGCTCTTTATGGAAAGCCTTTAAATGGGGTAATTTGACCCACTGTGTTAATCACCCAACTGCAGAATGATCAAGCATGAAGGGTCATCAGTTAGGAGGCCAGGACCATTGCCGGGTGAAAGACAATTCAGCACCACCTAAGGTAAGGGCAAGGGAGATGTCAAAAAGAAAACGGATGGAGGGATATCGAGAAGACAAGAGCTATAAGCCCAACACTGGATTCTGTGCAAGGTGAGGGAGAGGGACAAGTCCAGGAGAACCCTCAGGTTTCAGCTCAAAGAACAATATAGTGATGTCATTCACTGCATAGGGAAGATTTGGGGAAAGAAGACAGTGGATGATTTTGAGAAGTGAATGCCTTGGGAATCCTCTAATAGAAGATTCAGTTGGCAGTTAGACAGACTGTTCTAAAGATTGAAGCTGTGGTCCAGCTGAGAGTCAGGGATATCCTGGGACAGTGGCCTCTTTTTTTCTCCACCTTTATTGGAATGTAACTGACATAAAACTTTGTGTAAGTTTAAGGTGCACAGTGTGATGATTTAATACACATATATATTTTGATATGTTTATTACAATAAGGTTAGTTAACACATCATTTACTTCACATAATTACCTCCTTGTTTATGCTATGGTGAGAAGATTTAAGCTCTACTCTCAGAGCAACTCTCAAGTATACAATCCAGTATTGTTAGCCATAGTCACCATGCCATACATTAGATCCCAAAACTTACCCATCTTATAACTAGAGGTGTGTGCCTTTTGACTAACATCTCCCTGTTTCCCCCACCCCAGACCCTGGTGACCACTAATCTACTCTCTGTTTCTATGAGTTCATTTTTTTTAGATTCCATAGAGAAGTGAGATCATACAGCGTTTGTCTTTTTTTGTCTGACTTATTTCACTTAGCACAATGTCCTCAAAGTCCATCCGTATTGTCACAAATGGCAGGATTTACCTTCTTTTTTACAGCTGAATATATTTTCATATCTTGGTTTTTGTAAATAATGCTGCAGCGAACCTGGGGGTGCAAGTATCTCTTCAAGATGGTGATTTTAATTACCTTGGATATATACCCAGAAATGAGATTGCTAGATCATAAGGTTGTAGTTCTAGTATTAATTTTTTTGAAGATCTGCCACTCCAACCTCTGTCTCTGTGGTCAGGCCCTGCCTCCTCTTCTGTGTGCCTGGGTCAGATTACTCTCTGGTCTCCCCTTATAAGGGCACATGTGGTGATACGTGCCCCCTCAGATAATTTAGGATATTCTCCCCATGTTAAGATCCTTAATTGCATCAGCAAAGTCAATTTTGCTATATAAGACGATGTTCATAGTTCCCATGGGCTCAGATAGGGATATCTAATGGGGACCATTTTCCAGGCTGCCACATGGACTAAGAGCCAGACTCTGTGCTACACCTATAGAAAGTGTTCAAATCTGGCTCAGCTCCCATCCTCCTGGCCTAGCCCTAAGCCCTGCTAGTCTCATGTGACCTCCTTGTTATCATAGCTCCTGGCTGAGGTGGAAAAAAAACAGCAGCAAATCTAAAGTGGTTTAGAAAATAGAATATATACTACTATGTATAACTGAAAAGTTCCAAACTAGACTTGCATCAGGCACAGCTGGACTCAAGCTGAAGTGATGCTGTGAGGATGCTCCTCTCCAGGTTTTGGTTCTTCTCTGCTCCAGGTAGATTTCCCTGTGGAGACCCCAGCAGTGCCAATTTTATGTCATCCCTGCAGCAATTCATCCCACTGGAAAGGAGCCTCTTTGTCGTATTCCAGCAAACCATTTGATTGACCCTTATTGGACCAGCCATTGCCATGGGGATAGAAGACTTATCTGGCCACACCTGGGTTCCTTGACCTCAGATGACCCTCAGGAGGTGGTACCGGCCCCAGAGACTGAGAGTGAGGAAGGAGCCCACATATACAAGGCCTGAGATTCTGTCACAAAAGATTAGAAAGAAGTGTCCAATTTCCTCCTCCCTTTCTCTATGTCCCATTGCATACTGCATGGTGACAGGGATACCCACGAAGTCCATTTAAGCGAATATCTATGAAAATGTTGGGCAGTGCAACCCACAGACTCCCCAGGCTGACATTCAGGTAGAGATGCTGGAAAAGAGGTCATTGCAACTCAAAACTGCCTTCCATTACCAGCTGCAGAGACTAGAAGAAATGGTGTTTAAAGAGATAGATGTGGCCTGGATCTGACATGAGTTAGCTCACAAACGGCTTTCCAGAAGCCCAGGGCCATCTACCCTTAACATCTGATTGGCCACATCAGCCGTGCAGCCACATCGGGCTGCAAAGGAGCCTGGGAAGCGTAGTCTTTTTTCTTTCTGCCTTGCCTCTCAGAATAAAACCATTATTGAGAAAGAAGGGAATGTTATTGAGCAGCAGCTAGCATTCTCAACTCATCAGCTCTGTTACCTGATGATCTGAATTATCTCAGTTTTAAAACAGAATTTTAATAAGAAGTAGCTATATTCTTTATGTTGATGAGTTAGAAACAGAATGTTTTTTCCGCCAATGGTTGGTTACTAGTTTCAGAAGCTTATTCCAAAATATAATCATGTAATGAGCAACTCTTCTAACTTTGCTTTGATTACATATGAGAACCTTTAGGATCTGTTTATCTGCCTACAAAGTCAGAAACAGACATGTAATTACCACAGTCCTCCTATTATGTTTACATCACTTCACTTTCAAAAGTTAGATTGTGTGTACAAACACCAGGGTGACATGCACTGACAACTACACATTCATGGGCCAGATCCCTTTAGTGAGAAAACTCAGGGCCCGGATGCTGAGGGACAGGAGAAACCAGAATTGGCTTCCAGTGGCCTGTCAGAAGTTAGAAACACAGAAGTTAGATACCGAGCATGGATTGCTGAGGTTGCAGTTGGTGGAAAACATGCAATGGGCAAGAACACATCCCAGAACATAGGGGCCAGGAGGGGTCTGGGCTCAGGCAGGGATGGTAGGGACAACCCAAGTCACCTCCAAAGCATGCCTATGGGAACACCCCTCACTCCCACATGCATAGGCTGGGACAACCCTGTGAGTCTTTGTCTTCTACTCACCACAAGAGAGCTCAGAGGGGGAGGTCAAGGCAGGATCAACAAGTAGCAGGTTGAGGGCCTGCAGCTCTAAGTGGTCTCCTCCTTGGGTTCATCTTAGGGGCAAGGAGTTTCCAAATATTAGGGATGAGATGTCAGATAAGCAGCCTGTTACTGTTCTCACCATCTAGGGCCCTAGGGCTGTGATGGTCCATGCCTGGGGCAACTTGCTGGGCCAGGAGATCACCCAGATATTTGGCTTAATGTTACCGTGGGTGTGTCTGTGGGGAGTTTCCAGACGAGATTAGCCTTTGAACAGTGGAGTAGTAAAGCAGATGGCCCTCCCTAAGGTGGGCATCGTCTTCCAATCCCTTGAACGTCAGAAAAAAATAAAAAACAGAGGGGGGGAGAATTTGCCTTCTGCTTGACTGCTGCGCTGGGGCATTGGTCTTCTCCTGCCCTTAGACTCAGACCAGAACACCACCACCAGCTCTCTGGGTCTCCAGCCTGCCAGCCAGCAGCTGATTGTGGGACTTTTTATCATTATATGAGCCAATTCCTCATAATAACTAAGTAAATATATTATATATATATATGTGCATACATATATATGTAAGTATAATGCAAGCACCATCTTTATCTAGAGTTTGAGGAGACACTACTCAAAAATCACCTTGTGTTGTGAACCTATTTTAGTCAGTAAGAGGAAGACATTAGTCTGTGTGTTTGGAAGTGGTGGGGTAACCTTGTGAAAGGCCTCTGCCTTCCTCATAAAAGGACCAGGAAAAAGGAGCTGCCTAAGTGTCCATTGCCCTCGTCTTTCTTCCTTGAATTAGTGGCATAGTCAGTTAAATGATATGCTCCCAAATTCACTCCCACTCAGAACCTCAGATGTGACTTTATTTGAAAGTAAGATCTTTGTAGATGTAATTAGCTAAGTTTAGATGAGGGTGTCTTAGATTACAGTGGTTCCTAATCTGATGACTGGTGTCCTTTTAATAGGGAAATTTGGGCACAGACACAGGAGTGAACACGATGTGAGGATGAAAGCAGACACTGGAGTGATGTGTCCACAAGTCAAAGATCACCAGAGATTCCAGGCAGGCACCAGGAGCTGGGAGAGGCAGAAAAAGCCCTACCCTGAAGCCTTTGGAGGGAGAGTGGCTCTGCAACAGCTTAATTTCAAACTTCTGGTCTCCAGAGCTAAGAGAGAGTAATTCCTATTGTTTAGCCTGCGCAGTGTGTGGCACATTATTAGAGCAGCCCCAAAACACCATTCCTGAGGTGTGCTGAGTACATGGTGTAACAGTCAAAGTCATTGATGGAATGGGGTAGAGAGGCTGCAGTTTTGCTGTTTGCATTTAAAATGTTTTACTCCAAGTTCAAACAGATGTATTACCTGGGCAGGTGACTGTGTGGGCTCCTCGCCTTTGATCGGATGAGTTGATCAGGTGCCATGGTGGTTCATGGAGGAGGTACCTTCGGCATCTGTGGGAATGGACCCCCCACAGCAGCTTCAGGCGTGGAGAAGTGGCATGGGTGAGGCCAGATCCTGGAGACGAGAGGAGAGGAAAGCCAACTCCTGCTGTGCTGGATGAGGTCCCCTGTTCTCCTCCCCAGTTGTTCAGCCCACTAGCTGAGCCATTTATAAATGATGAGCTCACTCACAAAGCACCCCCCAGATCTCTGCAGCCTTGCCTTGCTGATTCCAGGAGCCCAGATACACTCAGGCTTCCAGTCAACTGGAGGTAGAGCCGGCCCTGTTCACCTCTCCAATGAGATCCTTAGAGTCTCTCCAGGGAATTAGCAGGAGTGCATCCATTTTAAATATCTATATTTCATCTGCAACGCATTTGGAAAATGATCCAGAGCCAATTGTGCATCATCACTTTCAAAAGATAAAACATTGATTTTCTTTAAAAAGTTATTTATTTTTCAAATCCAGTAATTTCTTTTTAAGTCTCTCAGTCTAATATTAGTCCACATGTTAAGTTTTCTGTGGTCCTTGGAGATAGATTCAGCATCATAAAAGACAGGAAATACTTCTTCCAGGCCCAAACTGGATTCGTCTTTAAGAAAACAGCATGAGCCTGGCGAACATGGCTCAGCAGTTGAGCATCGACCTAGGATCCAGGAGATTATGGTTAGATTCCCAGTCAGGGCACATGCCCGGGTTTCAGGCTCAATCCCCAGTGGGGGGCTTGCAGGAGGCAGCTGATCAATGACTCATCATTAATGTTTCTATCTCTCTCTCTCCCTCTCCCTTTCTCTCTCTGAAATCAATAAAGATATATTTTTAAAAAGAAAAGAAAACAGCATGATAATTCTAGTCATATCATGGGGTGGCTATTATGGTAAGTTTCTGAATTATTTCAATGAGGTGTATTTTGTATGCAACAGTGATAACACACATGATTTGTTTCTTCCACATCAAATTAAAACAAAACTTTGTTTCTTTTTCCTATTAAGGTTTGCTTTTGAAATAATGATAGTCCTTTATTACAGGATGTCATACATAAGTCACAGTATTGGGGACTTTAAATCATTTATTGTATGATGTCATTCATAAATCACAGTTTTGGGGGTTTTATATCAGTACATTAAAACTAAATTGCATTTCATAGGCTTTAAAAGAGAAATTTTGTTACTGAAGCCATAATTATTAAAAATTCAGTTTGCACCCCAAACCCATGTGCTCCCATGAAGGTGTAATATGTTTCCTTGATTTTTACTTTTCACTGCATGTCACTCACGCTATGGGAGTCAAGTCCAATGCCATTTAGTTTTCTTTGTTTCACAGTTGATACTATATCATCATCAAAATCACACTCACTTAAAAAAAAGTGATGATTAAACATCTTTCTGAACAAGTGTTACACAATGTCACATATCTGTTACTAAGAAGGCCTATTTCCTGTGACCAAAGAGAATAACCTAATTTGAACTAGAAGAACTAGAATAGAATTGTTAAACAATCCTTTGCATTTTAAGCAACATTTAATTAGAACACACTTTAACCACCAAAATGATAAAAATCCAAGAGATTAAAATTTGAGTGTCAATTATCATAAAATTCATCATTGTAATTCTTATTAAAACTCAGTGTTTAGATAGGTAATGATTTTATAATACGCCAATTTGCATGAGGAGCCCGGAGATGGCTTATTATTTCGATTCCACACAATTACAATTCCAGCTCCATACATCAGAGCTCTTAGCAATGTAAAATCACTGTGCTAATTAATAAGCCATTTACTGACTGCAGCTAGTTATGGTGGTCCTGCAGCTGACCTCGCGGAAGACGAGCCATCTCTGAAGTGCCTGTGTGTAGCTACAAACATAATGATGTGCCAGGAGGGAATCATTAAAAATAATTTACACAAGCCTTCATTTACAAGATCTTTTGATAGCATGCTTCCCCCAGAGTTTAGATCCATAGTGCAACCCCTACCATTTGGAAAGTGCCAAGCAGGGGAGTGAAGGAGGGTACCTAAGTGGTTAATTAAGAGCCATTCGGACGCCACAAGAGCCTCCTGAAAAATCCCTCTGATGTCTGCTGTGTCAAATGTCTCTCACAGGAAAAGCCACAAGAGGCAGCAGCCATCACAGGCTAATTACTGGGGACGAGCAGCAGCTGAGAATGGTCGGCCACAGAGCCCGAGCCGCAAGCACCCAAGCTCAAGGTTGAGCAAAGCCACCTTTTGTGTTGCTGGACCGGGGAGGCAGCGGACGAGCAAGCGGAGGGGCCGTAGATGACAGAGCTGTTACAGAACGAATGGGCCCCAGAAAGACAATGGCCAGGCTTCATGACAGCGCTTCCCTTTCAGCTTCTGAATTCCCCCTAATGTTTTAAGAAAGAAGTCCAAGGAAATAATTCTTAAGAATGGGGAATCCTTTAGATTCATTCTTAAGAAAATCAAGCAGACGCATAGCAAGTATTTCACAAAAACCATTGAGATCACCAGAGGCAGAGCCTCACTGACGTGTGTGTACACACATATATGTACAAACATAATACATACACACATGTACATGGCACAGGAGAACATAACAAAACATACAGCAAAGTTCTAAAGACCATTGAGTCACATAAAATACGTACTGGTCGGTGTGCAAAATAATTGCAGGATCGCTGTGACTCGATGTGGTGCAAGAGACAGGAACTTGGTGGCACAAGGAGCAGAGGGCTGTCTGAGGAGACAGTGTGTGAACATGGGAGTCAGAGGGGCAAGGACATGGAGAAGAGTAAGCCTGAAGTTAGCACTCTTACCACGAAAAAGTAGGAACTGGTTCTTTAAAAGCCCAAAGACGTGAATGGGGCATCTGACTGGTAGCCAATGTGAAAGCGACCAGAGACAGGCGATGGGGTCCAGGAGTGTGTGTCTGATGGGACAAGTTATACCAACACGTGAATCACTAAATGATCACGCTTAGCTTTCAGCTGTTCACGCAGGTACTTGCCAGAGGGTTTAGAAGCGCTCACACCTGAAAGATTTCCTTCAGAAATTGGTCAACTACCTCCATCTGATTCAGGGAGAAGGTGCGGGTCCCGGGCGTGGGTCTGGATGTAAGAATGGTGCTCAGTGTTAACGGCGGTCCTCAGGCTGTGCTGACTGTTTATTTCAGAAGCAGCACACTGCCAGGGCCAGGGAACCTAGGTCCCCGGAGGCTTTTAGGGTATGGAAATAAAAGCACGTTACTCTAGCCTTTAAATAACGAGTGTGGGTTTCCCAGGCTAAACTCCAAAAGCACTCAGTCTTGAAAACACTGATAGGTTTATGTATGTCATTAACTGTTGTGAAGTTCGTGCGAAGACGAGCTCAGGCATTTAACTGCAGAATTTTCATTGTAATCCCAGTCTTTTAACACTGGCTTTTGCCATGGAGAAGAGATTCAAATTTAAAGCATCCTTTGAAGTCCAGGCAGTCATCTCCAAGACAAAAAGAAACAAGACAAAAATCAGCCCATGGCCTGGGTGGAATTAACGCCCAGCTCCACAGCAGGGAGACTTCACTTGCATGGCCCTTGCATCTCAGCAGGCCCTGCTGGATGTGCAGAGACACAGTGTAATTAATCAATTAATTCATGCATTTATCCTTCTAGATGATTGTAAGGTGGCCACACGCCTACCTGAAGCAACTGAGAATTATTCGGGCGCAATCATCCAATTGGGTTTGGTATTGATTTTGTAATAAAAGGGGGAGGAATAACATAGAGATATTGTGCACCTGATCCATGTCGCCTTCCATCTGATGAGGGGATGCCTGGGAAACAGGACTGCAACAGGCAGGCATGAGCCCTGACGTCCAGAGCTAACATCCAGCTGCCCCATCCCTCCTGACCTCTCTCCCACGTAACTTTTTGACTCAGGAAGACAAAAAGGAGCCCTCAAATAACAAACAACGAATAAATAGAATATGTGGTTGAGAATAAGTGCCATTTTCTATGTGGAAATGTCTGCTAGATCCAGCCAAGGAGGTAAATAGAAACAGTTCACCCATAACCCCAAAGAAAGGGAAAGAAAAGCCAAAACGTTAGAAACTCTTGGCAGCCAACATAAATAATTTTAATTAAGATAATTCCCTAACCAGTGGAACCCTTAAGCCATGCGTCTGCTGAGAATATGTTCACACTTTTAAAAATTACATACCGTTTTGCTTCAAAAGTCAAATAAAATATTCAACACATTAAGGCTTCTATCATAATGTTAGCCGCCACCTCTCCACATTTGTGGTTGAAATTGTATTTCCCGGTTTTATGGGCTACAGTATCTGACAGCTCTTACAGGTCAGATTGTCATTAACTTTACACAAATACTTTGATGTTCCTAGCAGATATGTGAAGACCCACCCTGCAGTGTATTTTCAATTAAATGAAAAAATAAATTATTGCATATAAATATCAATTTGATCTATGAAATTCAGATAAAGCTAAGTGATACTGGTGAGTCTGTTAATTTGTTGATGATTTTATGAGTTTTTGATTGGAAAAATTTAGAGTCACATTTAGCCATGTATTTGGAGTAATTATTGGCCATTAAGTCTGTTTCTATATAATCAAAGTAGAGAAGACAGAGTGAAAAATGTTTAAACATTAGTTTTTATGTGTTTGTTTATTTATGTAGCCCAGAAGGGAAATTTAGTGTGGACTGTTATCGGCGATGTGGGCTCTCAGTTCTTGAGTTTGGCAAAGAAAGAATTCAGAGCCAAGAATTCTAACGCAAGAGGAAGTTTATTTAGCAGGCAAAACAAAAGTACGCTCAAAGAGAAGATTCGAGCAGGCTGCTCAGAATGCTGCCTTGGCCTTTTAGAAACAAAGTCACAGAGGCAGAAGAAGTGAGCCAGCTGGGTTGTGTGGACTCAGGAAACAAGTTACAGAGGCAAAAGAAGGGCTTAGAGCTTAGGAGAAAGAAAGCAAAGATACACGCCTGAAGAAGGAAGGCGCAGACATGCTCTAGAGAGAACCATGCACTTGGTCCTTTGTCTTAAGAGTTTTTATTTGTTTTCTAAAGTCAGGAATTTTAGGGGGGATCAAAGGGGAGGATCTGCATAGACTATTCATCAGCTTTCCAGGTGTGTCCTTTAATATGCTGATTTATCAAAATGAGCATATAGGGTCAGGGTTGTGGTTTCTACTGATTGGTCAGCTCTAGGGTAAAGGGTCATTGGTCATTGCATCTGGTCCTGATGCCTGCCATGGCTTAGTTTCATCTGGTTTTGCTGCTTTTTTGGGCCTGGAGCTGAAACACAACTAAGGCCTATATGTTATCTCTAGTTTACCAAAACTCTGTCTCCATAGTCAACAGACCTGTGGCTTTATTCCTAAGATTATTTGATGCTGATCAGAACCTCATTGTCCCGAGGGCTTAATGCTTAAGGGAGTAGATGTGCCAGGGAGAAGGAGACAGGTGAGCCAGGGTGCTGGTTGAGGGCAGCTGGAATCAGTTATCTGTCTCAGTTTCCCCATTCCACTCACCAAGGAATTTTCCTCACCTCTTACTATGCTACCTCAGGACGAGTAGGAGAGATGGACACTTGGAACAAAATTCACTTTCATCCTATTTTGCAGGAACAGAGAAAGTAGAGCCACTGGGGGCAGGGGCGTCCACTAAGAGGAACTTTCTCTAGTTAAAGAAAATGTATAACACCCTCACCTGGACAGTACAGACATTATCTCACCTTCTGATTCTCTCCCACAATGGAGGAGCACTCAGTACTTTCCAATTATTTTATTGCTATTTCCAACCAAGTTCATCTTGAATTGTGTGGTTTTCAAAAGCTGGTGTTTTGGTCTAAAAAATATCTTTTTTTTTATTTTTTGCAAAGTAGCCACAAGCCCATTGCCAGGTTTTTTACAGAGGTCAATCTTCTGCAAGGGAGACACGGGTGCAGCTGGTCCAAGGAGAAACCAAGGAAGCCCTCCAGGAGGGGGCCCCAGCACTGCTCCACAGGTGATGGCTCTCAGCTGACCCCCTGCTTCCCTGTGAGCCCAGGACCACCTGAATCGCGCCTGAAACCGAAGGATCCGCCATCGTCCTCCAGGGGTGCAGACAGACTTCAAAAAGTTGCAATTAAATGGGAGCAGCAGAGATTACAGGGCGATATTAACTATCATTAAGTGATTTCTGTGTGAATGAGCCAAGCATGCCTTCCCACGTCTAGCTGAAAAGGCCCCTCAAACCTGCAAGTTTAAAGGTAATTTGATAAATACCTGTACTTGTTGGGGTATTTGTCTGACAGACAGACCGCATGTATCACCTTCACAAAGACATCAATGTGGCTAAAAACTCAGCGCTCCCATTGCCAAGGGACAAGCGCCAGCCTGTCATATGAAACCGCATGGATCATCCCAAGGAGGGAGGCGGCGCCTGTCTGGCCTGCTTTAAAGAAATTAGCTCAGTTTTCTTAAAATAATAAACAGAGGTTTCTGGACTTGAGAGGCCCGCTCACTGACATCGTATGTAAGCTTTTGATCTTTTGTTTTCAGTTTGAGCATGACATGATACTGGCAACAGAAGGAGGCTGCGATCGGGGAAGGGAAGGCTCGGCAGAGGGCACTGTGCAAGGCTCTGCGCACACAGGCTCACGGCCGCCTGCTGGGGACTCGTGCGTGTCCCGACTGCATCTGCCCCGGGTGGGCCCATCGCAGGGGGTCGAGCCCCCACCTTGACCTCTGACAGCACCTGGAAGCTGGGACGGGGAGCACCGCTCACGTGCAGCAGACTCAGCAGCCACCCAGCCTCTGGGAAACAGCCTGGGAGCCGGGGCGCACCCCAGCCTGGAGTCTGGCCACCGGAATAGGGATCTGGGGCTGGAAGAGACACACGCACTGAGGTTGCTTATCACACGCACTGACTTTCAAAGTCACGTGAAATTATTTGGTTACATTTTGAGAGGAAGTCAGCCTGTTTTCAGAACCCCGGAGTTGAGAACTGCAAACATTTAAAATTTTAAGTTGCTAACTTGAACACTGGCAAAACACACTACTAAAAATATATTCCGATGAAGTCTCACAAATGAGCTCTTCTGACAAGGTGTCCCCTATGGAAGCCACCGTCTATCTTTCTACAGCATCATTTAAACCTGATACAGGTTAATTATTAAACACATTTCATTAAATACATACTGTTTTTATGAATGCAGCCAAAGCGATGTTGGTTTAATTGGAGAACCTGGGGCAGCCATTTTTATTTCCTTTCACTTTTATAATTAGCATTCAATTCATGCCCTCTTAATGAGATGAAAATGAAAGTTTCCACATTTAATACCGTGTTTTCATGCTTGCCACGCTTCAGGAGTTTTCCTGAATAAACACTGGTATCAATGAGCCTCCAGGAAGGGCTTCCTTCAGGGGCAGGGGATTCATGTGCAAAGCTCCCTGCTCTGTCCCTCTTGGGAAATGAGAGGCCAGGGGACGGACACTGAGAGAGGTGCCCTCGCAGCCCCATTGCAGCCCAAAGAGAAGTCAGAGCAACCCTCGGATCATCATGTTACAGCCTAAATGTTAATCTTTTCCAAGACACTATTTCCTTTTGCTAGTTTCAGTGAAAATTAATGAAGTATTTTCAGTCCATTAATAATCTGGCTTTCACTGAAAAAGAAAAAAAAAAATCTCAAAACCAGAATTATCACACCACCCTGTAAATTCATAATGATTTTCACAAAAGGCACAGTCCCTCTTTGGGTCCCCACTACCTAGACAGGCCTTGGTGTGAAGTTCATCGTGCTCAGCGGGGAACAGGGTCACTTCCACACGTCCCCACCCTGCCCCAGGAAAGCTGCAGTTCTTACAATTCTATCATTACACAAAACCAACCTCAAAACTGTTCTCCCTTGTTCAGTCTACCTAAAATTTTTATGTGATTGGAAAAAACAAAACAAAAGCAACACTAACAGCTTAAATTCAGAGGAGAGTCAAGATAATGTTTTTTCTTCAGTTTATGGCAAAGAGCCCTGATGACCCACTAGCAGGGCTGAACTGCAGAGACGAGGGACCAGAGGACAAAGTCGAGCACAGTGTGCGGCCGGATGCACTGTTATTTTTAGGACGACAGTCACTTGCCGTGAGGCCCGACGGCTGCCCAGGAACATCCCCACACCACGCTGGCTTTTCCACTTTTCCTCCAAGTTTGCTCCTGGGTTGAGAAAAACAAAAAGGCCATAATCAATTATTTTTAATTTGTTTCTAATATTTCATCAGGACATAAAGTAATAATAAAAATAACAGCTCTTCATCATCCTCTGTAGGGGAGAAGAGAAGACATTGGCAAGAAAAAGACCGCTCTTCTCTCTCTTTTCCAAATCGCCATGCAAATAATTTCTGTGGTGAATTGCATTGGCCACAGTGCCATGGCAGAAAAATCAGGAGGGACACCAAGATGACTGCTGCTCCAGGTGACAATTTTGCTAAAGACAAGTGTCTTCCCTCATTGTAAATTATAAAAATAGATCCGGCAAGTGCCCTTAAGAGGGTTTAACAATATTTAGGGTACAATTTTTAATGGCAAATGTAGCATCTTGCCGTCATCTAGCTATAAGGAAACAAGTACTACTGATTGGGGTGTAGAGCTGGTTAGAAATTTAATATAAATATCATTTTCTAAACAATTGTTTTCAGTCCTGGCATCATATATGAGCATGTCTTAGAAGTTTTGTTTGTGATTAGTAGTTTAAGAAAAGACACCTTCGACTCTTAATGCAAACAAATGGCATTTGTCCTTCTCAGGCACATGCGCAAGTTAAACACAGTGACGAGGGATGTGTGCAAAGGGAAATGTTTGTTTTGTCAAAAGGTAGATAAATTCTGTGGAATATCAATCTAATTAATTCCTTGACACCAAAGGCACAAAATGACAGCACTTTTTATTTTCAGACAATTAAGAAATTACTGTGTAAAGGAAAAAAGTAAAACTTTAAACCTACCTTTTCATCCATTTACTTAAAACAAATATTCTACTGTGTAGGTGTTGGGTGAGGCACAGATTTGGATAAGTTATGTTTCTTCCCCTGTAAGAAAGGAAAACTGTAAGAACACACACACACACAGAACCGTGAGTACACACCACATGAGACTATACCTGACAATGCTGGCAGTGGTTATTTCTGGGTTGCAGATTACGGGTGGTTTTAATTTTTTTTATTTTGTTACTTTCTACAGAGCATAAGTAATGCTTTCTCAACTCACAGAGAGCAGTATAATATCTACTGTTATTAAGAGCGTGGTTCTGTGAATTAGCAGGAAGAGTGACACGGGGAAGGGTGATGTCCTGGTGTGGGTGACAGGAAGCCTGAAGGCCCGTCAGGGACCCTGCACGAGTCCACTTCTAGTGCCCAGCGCCTGTCGGGAGGTTGTACAGGACAGTGGGTGTAGAGACTGGGTGCCCATGGGGAGGGTCCAGGTGCTAAGCCAAGGAAGTGAGGGACCTCGTGAAGGTGGCTGAACAGGTGAGTGGAGTCATCCATGAGGGCAACAACTCCTCAGGGTCATCTTTTCCCTCCATTATCTCTGGTTCCATGGATGGCCAGTTTTCAATTTGACTTTCAAATTTTCCTTAAGGTATTAGGTCCCAAAAGGAATGATGTCTACCAACTTCAAACTAAAATAAAAACTAAAATTCCAAATCCAAATTAAACTAATCAGCAATCCCTGGCTGGGTGGAGCATGTCCCATGCACCGAAAGGTTTCGGGTTTGATTCTCAGTCAGGGCACATACCTGGGTTGTGGGTTCGATCCCTGGTCAGGGCAGGTATAATAGGCAACCGATCCATGTTTCACTCTCACATCAATATCTCTCTCTTTCTTCCTTCCTCTCTCTCTAAAATCAATAAAAACATATTCTCAAATGAGGATTAAAAGTTAATAATAAAATAATCAGCAAAAATAATCTGAACAATTTTATTTTCCTTTCTCATATTTAAGAGTATTCTTAATGCACTTAAACTTAATATACTTAAGTGTGTTCGTAATTGTTTTATATTTAAAATAATTCTCTCTCTCCTCCCCCTGCCTATTTCTCTATCTACTTTGGCTTTTCCATTTGGAGGGAAAATTAAGCTATCTGAAGTGAAAGACCTTACATTTTTAATTGTTCACAAACACTAGAAACTTTTAATAAATGTTGCCCAGTTATTACAATTGAATCCACCCTGACCCAGCCCAACACTGAAAGTATCTGTACATGACAGGAGTCAAATGATTATCTTGGAGACACACCTGCACATAAATTGTGGTGGCATCTTACTTAACCTGTGAGTGCCCTCTCCTCCAGTGCCAGCATTACGGCTGAATTTCAGTAGAGGCCTAAAAAATTGTTGATAAACTGAAATCAATGTCATCTGTCAAGGGATGAGTAGCACACGGGGGGGGGGGGGGGATTGCATTTTAAAAGGAAAGTAAACAACAACCTAGACTAGCGTGACATTAAATGCTTTCAAATACTGAGTTTCATAAAAATAAAAGCTCAATTATTTTTTATTCCAAGAAAGTATCCAAGGCACACCCGTTGGTGGCAACTTTACCTAGGCCCCAGGTACATGGGAAGAGATTACTATTTCTCAAGTAAAAATTCAAGGGACTTTCGAGGTGTCTGTACCACTTGCCCCTGGGACCTGACCTACACAGCAGGTCTGTCAGAAAATTCCAGAGGACAAGCTTGCTTAATTCAGTCCCCAGCATGGGTGGCTTTCCTGAGCCTGGGCACCTACATCTTTATCGAAAGGTCTCTAAATCCCGTTGACTTCTCAGTGTTTTAGAGGACAAATCATATACTTATACAAGCTTTATATAGCTTTAAATCTCAATACACCAAGCACATTGGAATGAGAAAGCTGCAATTTTATGTAAGAATAATGTGAAAGACTCATAGGGTACTCAAATATTGCGATTCAATCAGAAGGTACAGTGTCTTTTACACTGTAAGCTCCTTTAAATCATATAATGAATGCAGTCATGGAAATTAGAATCCCAGTATGCACTGCCGTGCCTCTTTTAATCTACATGTGATTTTAAATAGTATTTCCCGAGAATCTGTTATTTAGGGAAACTTGTTTGGGGCTCAAGAATGAGTATTCTCCTGGATCTGCTGTCATGATGTCAGGCATGTTTCTTATTAGAAGAAGATTTATCAGGCCCCACCCTCCCTCTGTTGTTGCAGACTATATAAATAATAATAATTATGATGATAAAGGTATATAGCGTGCTAATAACATGTGCAATGTTTCCCACCCTCACATAAAACACTGATTCTCCACGAGAAAGAGAAAAATTAAAAATACAGAAGCAAATTGAGACCACATTAATAAGGAAATACACTCCTGGTAGTTTGCTGTGATATTGTGTCTTTCCCTTCTATGTTTGGTTTCTTAGTATCACTTATTTTAGCCCCCTAATCTTGGAAAGCCGAATATTATAATTCGATCATTAAAAAACTACTTTGCCTGACTTGCCCTGCCACACCCTGTTAGAAATGAAGCCACGCGGTGCCAAATGTATTAGTTCATTGATTACACAGCATTAAATGAACACCTATTATGTTCAAACCATTTTGGGAAATGGAAGCAGTCACCCTTCGATAAGCGTAAAGTAAGATACACACGCATTCATCAAATAACGGAGCCCAAAGGGTGGTTTTGACAATCAAGTTACACAACTTTCAACATCTTTATTCGCGGACAGAGAAAACTGAGCAATGGGTAATAAATGTATGGTATGACAATTCAGAGAAATTAAATGATGGGAAGATTCTCGTTAATTTTTTTGGTTTTTATTTTCCTTTTCATTTGAGTACACACAGCAATAAATCATTCAGAATGGATTGTCTCTCTCCTCTTCATCTTCAAAGAGTAAGTAATTTTCTTTCTACAATTGAACTTGACTCTCCAGCTTCAGAGAGGATGTCACCATTGTTTCATGTGCTCCATGATGAGCAGGGCATCCAGGACGTCAGGTGCGTCCTGTGAGGTGGCCACAGGTGGCCTCCTGGGCCAGCCACAGCACATGGGCATGTGGGACCCTTGCAGAAGTACAGGGTGGCACTGAAACACCACACAGAAAGGACTCTCCCTCCTCCTTTTCAGTCGTGCTTCCTCGGAGTGTTATTGGTGACATCAAAGCCACTTTGGAGAAGAATCAGAGTCAACACTTCTGATCACCCTGCCACTCGAGCAGGCAAGGATTTCGGGGTAACTGCACACCAGTCTCATGCCCAGTGAGGTCAAGGTTTTGCTTTCCGTTTCTTTTTCATTTGAAAAAGGCCAGGGGCTGGGGGGGGGGGGGGGCTGGGTAACTTGGCCAATGGATGGTGCCTCAATAACAAAACCTCTGTCCCTCCGCCGCCTCCGTGTCCCTGCCCGACACAAAAGACCGAGGAGAGACGGCACAATCGGGGATCAATTCCATAAGCCCAGGAAGAGGGGGAGAAATAAAAGTTTGACGGGAATTTATAAATACAGCCTTGGTTAAGTATATCATCATTCATAACACCATTAAATCTATTTCAATAAACAAAAACATGCTTTACTTATCCCAGGAATTCTCTGTGAAAGGAAAACATTATGTGAAAAATAAAGTGTTATTGCAAACACAGTTAAAATCTGGAGTGAGGCTCTGAATAAACAAATGAAATTGCGGTGGAATATAGTGTGCCTCAGAGCCATTTCTTGACAAAACAGTCATCTTATTTACACGCTTCACAATACCCCACCGTGGATGTCGACGGAAAAAAATAAGGAGAAAAATAATTAGCATATTAATCTTTTTTATGCCGCCATCTTTCAGATCCAGAAGACCATGGTGTAATTTAAATCTAAACGCTTTCCTGGCATTAGAATTCATTTTAGATGGGTCAATTGTTCCATAATAAAGGGATAGAAGGTGTACTTCATGCAGGAGATTTATGTTTGCCATTTGTTCATATTCATGTGCGACTGAATCCCCTCAATTCAAATGGTGATGGCTGCTCATATCAGTCGGGCGCCAGCCACACAGATCACTAACCGGCAGCAATGAATTTCATTTGCAGGACAAAAAATACGGCGAAATTAACTCCAACAGTTTATTGATTTTTGCTTAACAGAAGCCAGTATAACAGCTCTATTGCCCTCATAATGATTAGTGACAAAAGTTTAATTAAGCAATTATGAAGCCAATAATAGAGTTGTCTGGCCCGCGCAGCTCCAGTCCGCTCAGGACTTATCTCCCTCCTGCACATCAGAGCAGCTGGAATGTGCTCGAGGAGATTAATGCGGAGAACACAGATGCCTACTTTAATTCTGCTTCTCCATGCCGTTTGAATGGAGCCGGGAACACAGGCTCCCCTTTATCAAATTACAAGTCCGCTTTTCATGAATATGTAGTTTCAAAAAAAACCTAGTTGTGGCTTCAAGGTGTAATTATAAAGACATACAACAAAAATGACACACAATTCTGTCTTAGTAATCCCCGCTATGAAATATGCATGATAATGTATTACTGAATAAAGACTTAACAACGTTCTAAGAGGCTTTGCCATTGTACCGCTATCCAAACAATTGGCAGCCTTTTCCAAATGTTATGTGAGATATTGTCTGACCTTACATCTTTGTTTTTCTCCCTCTTCAACGTATTGTTTCAGGCGCATTGTATTGTTATTTGTCCATAATGCCGCGAAAGCCGTCCTATCTGTTTGTAAGGATTCCCAGTTTATTGTGTCTGCTTAAATATGGTAATGTAAAAACGGGAGCCCCTTCCCCGCATTAATCATTTCATAAAATAGACGCCGTGTCCGGGAACCTGCCGACCTGGAGCGAGCGGGAGGCCGCTGCGCTGCTCTCCCCAGCCTGACGGCTCTGCGCGCACTGCCTGGCGAGAGGCTTGCTTCCTGCGCGTTCAAAATACCTTCACTCTTGGGAAAGAATCTGGCTGTTTCTGCCTCTGGAGCAGCAAATGATCTTGACCAATTTGCAGGCCCCTGTCTGCTCCTCCAGAAAAAGAAAAGGCTGTGGCGTCTCCCCAAAGAAAGAAATCATTTATCGTTCTCCCAGCCCTTAGAAACTCATTTGAGAGGAGGGCATAAAACACCGTATGTATGTAGGGAAATCCATAGGTCCAGAAATCCTCCTTTCAAACTTATATGTGACAACCTGAATTGCTACATTTCATTTACTAAAACATAAAACAAATTCACCCGTGGGTTTTTGTCACTAATGAAATGTGCCTTTATCCAAATGATTGCGATTTATTTTATCAAAACCCCCGGAAAAGACATTTGTCTTCTTGGAACTGCCTAGAACAGCTGTTTCCATATAACAGGCAGCAGCTGGGAAAAGTCAGCGAAAGGTTTCTGGGCGGCCTCGAGACTGCCCACTGCCTACTTCCTTCCCCAGCTGCCGCCTGGGTGGACAACCTGTGTCTCACTGGTGACACGCAGGGTCCTCCTGGGCAGAGTCAGATCCTTGCCTCCATCTCTGCGTGGTCCCCGTGCCTGTTCGGGGACTGCGGCACGGACGATGGGTGCTCACCCTCACGCTGCACCAGGAAGGAAGGTGTCCCTTGGAGTACTAGAAAAAATTTATCCTTGGTTTTTCTTAACATCAGAATGTGTTTTATTTTTAGCAATTATCCAGGCGACTTGGGATGGCTTTTCAATGACCTGTAAACTCCATCAAGGTGCTGAATGAGCAGGAGCTGGGCTGCAGCAGGACATGCTCCCCTGCCCCTCCTCAGCAGCGTAACCTGCAGCACCGGCTAAGTCTCAGGGTATTTAAACCTCCGGGAAGTTAAAGCAAGTTTCACAACGACAGGGGTCCCTGTGATGCTCCCTGCCTGTGAATGCCGTCTTCACAGACAACTGTCCCTGTTTATTCCTCCAAGTTGAGGGATCAGGACAAATGTGAGAGAAATTAAGGACTTTATTTTTTCACCTCTTCTCGGTTATTAATGAAAGGGGGTTTCCTCCGATTCTACCCCAACTAGTGCCCACAGAGGTGATTTTAGAATGTCTCCAGTGCTTGCCCAGCTCCACTCTCCAAGATACAAATACCAAGTTTTTTTTAAACGATTCCTTTGGCATTTCATTAAGGATCATTCAACCTGTAAAGAACTGAAAGAAAATCCCGGGATGTTGGAAAGACACAGTTGTTCTTCTGTGAGGTTAATTGCCAGATTTTTCAAAATCTGCCAATGATGCTGAGTCTTTGAACCCCTGGCAAAGCTCTTTTCTAAAGGACAGGAAGGAACGTGTCCCCATGCTGTCCACAGGGAGGGCCTCCCTCTGGGGAAATTAATAATAGTACCTTAAGTGGATGAATTTTAGGGACAAAGATTAAATTAGAATAGGTTTTAAAAGACTGCCTCGTCAAAGTAATCGTGGCTACAGTTTTACCTTTCTCAAAAATCTGAATATCAAGAATGGATGGTCCTTAAATGTCTGTAAGTTTCTCGCAGCTGCTCACTTCGTCTGATTGTTGGATTCTGAAAGATAAAACAGTAGATCTGCTTTCCTGAAGCCAGTCTGTGGAGAGCAAACTACTCTTTCCGTCTGTTCTGAAGGTTGGGGTGGTCGCTCTTTCCACAACGCTGATTCGCAGGGAGCGGCTCTAACGGTCCTGCCGAAGTAAATGTTTAACCATTTAACAATGAGCTCAGCCCCACCTGTGACAAGTTGTGAATTGTTCAACTAGAGAGTGCCATCCTAATTGTTCTTTCTTGCGTTAATTTACTTGTTCTCAAGACACAAAAGAATGTCAGTAATTAAGTAAAGAGAGATCTCACGTGAGCATATTATTTTGACAACGATATAGAAAATAGCCGATGCCTGAGATGTGGAATTCGCTGGTGGCATTTTTATTAACCGACTAGCATCCTGCACACAATGGTGCAGCGGCCCGGCCGGCCGCAGGACGCGACTGTGCACACACTCCGTTAGTTATCAGAGCTCCGGTGGCACAATTAAAAACCCAGGCGCATCCATTTCAAAATGGAATTGCCTGTCATGTGATAAAGCTGTGCTTTCTTCTTGACGCATCTGTTTCTCTCTGATTTAGAAAATATCAGGAAGGCCTTTATCTCCTAGCTGAAATTAACAAAGAGCTCATTTTAGCATTCTGGGTGTGGGCACGACATCTATCTGGTGACCCTGTCCTGGGCCTGAAGACCGCCTGCCTGCATGCTTTTCATCCTCACTGCATCTTTTCACATGTACTTTTGTCCACTATTTTTTTTTTTGATTGCCAAGTGATAATTAATGGCAGTTTGCTCTTATTAGCAAAGGGTTCTAAAAGCAGAAGGACGATTAGATTTTATACATTCAGTCCACCACCTTCCCAGATGAATGCAAAGCCACTCACCTTTGCATATGCACTGAATTTTGCGCCGTGCGGTTCGAATGGGAAGATGAGCTTTAAATCTGCAAATTAAATATTAGGTGCCCCCTATAGTAATACATTAAGCATGATTGGCTTAGGTAACGTGGTGAGTATGTGACAGAAATTATATCAATCCAATATACTTGTTCTTGGGTTTGCCCTCCCGTCTTGGACTGTGAAGAGGCGCCGATGAAAAATACAACTGTTTGCTAATAGGACTCACGTCTTGTTATGGGTGCCGATCTCCCGTTTTCCGTAACTCGCCATGATTACTTTTTTAGAAGCTTTCACTTTCCCCCAGCTGATCCTCCTCTAGTTAGGCAGCATTAATGACACTTCAGTCATCCCGGCTTTCAAGCCGAGTCCTTCCACAGCGAACAGAGAGTTGACATTTCCTGACATTTTCCCAACTAATTACAGGACAAATAATTAAGCATGTTCTCCTATGTAACAAATGAAGGCAAAAGCCGTCTGTCAGGGCTGGTGATTGATGACACTCCGGGAGACTTTATCTGATGGGTCCTGCCACGCGATGGAGGGGAAGCAAATTTATTAGAATGAACGATGCAAATTCTGAGTCATCTTATCCAGTTATGCGCCAAAGCAATATCCATGTCAAGGTGACTGTGACAATGAAAGCAAAATATTTGCATTTTGTGGAGCAGGTTGAAGGGGAAATCAGAGCGAGGAGATGACAGGCCTAATTATTTTGGCTCATACAGGCTAGGACAGCTGTTTCTGGTGTCCTGAACAAGGCTGTCACACAGGTAACTAAATAGGTCTGCATATAAGTCTGTATCCAACACTACTGAGATGTCTACCACTAATGACCAACGCTAATGTTACTGCCATCCCTGAAAAACAGAAAATGTGTCACCGTGCACCTTCTGTGTGGCAGTCAACATTTCGCTACATAATTACTTGTTAGTGAATTAATTCCTATCTGTCAGTATCTATGCCAGTGTCATTTTTAGACCATTACAAAATTATGCCATCACTATAGCAACTGCAAGCACAGTTAAAAGGCAAAGAGTTCAGATACCCGGGGAAAGTGCCTAGTTAGGCAGGAGATAATAATGTAGAAGCGAGTCACCATGGCCATGCCTACCTTCCCAATTTTCTTTATTTGGATTATGTGTTTGATCAAGGATGATTAAACAATAATTCCAGGTTTCCCATTTTAATCCACGATGACCGTTTCTCATCATGAAAACCGCAGTCTGCAATAGTGTCTCTCTGAGAGAGGGACTCCCCCCTACCCCCGTCAAGTCAATTAATTGGGTGCTCAAAAGTGACCTGCCCAGTGCGGGGTCCCAGTCCGGAGCCTGTAGGCAGATGGCACGCGCGTGGAGGCTTCTTGCCTGCCACCCTCTCCTGCTTTATGCACAAGCAGGGGAGCCTGGATTGCGAGTCCTCCCCGTTCCCTTCTGCCTTCCTTTGTGCACGTTTCTTTTCCTCCTAAGCGCTGCCACACGGAGCTTTCAGCCTCACTCCCACTTAGCAATTCAAGATGCCATCACACAGCCCAGCCACTCCGCGCTTTATTCAAAGCAGCGTGCCACAGGACTCGGGGCCCGTCTGCACTGACAACGAACCACAACCTTTTGGACCCTCAGCGCCCCCGGAGAAATACATTTTAAGATGGGGAAGGGGGGGAGATGTTATGAGTTACCAAAAAATTAAAATTAAAAAAATATCCTTTGAATTTTAAATAGGAAAGTAGAAAATGGAAACTATCCTATAGAAAACCAAATCTATTCTCATTGATTTTTTTCTCTTTTAATTAATTAAAATGTTACCAGGCTGGGGATAAAGAGCTACACTAAGCTACCCACATAAATTCATCACGTTTGTCTGTAAAACGAGGGCACTTTTGTTAAGTGCAAATATTTTACTGGTATATTTGAAATGATGTTTGGCAGACACATGACTCAAAATGGCATCTTTGGGCCCCCGTGTTTCAGTGGAAAGATTATATAAAGAAGGGAGAATTTGAAAACAAAGATACCAATAAGGTAGGAAGTTCTTTAGAAACACCATCATTTTATTAATCGCCACCTTAATTTTTTGTCTTGTACTGGCTTATGTTTAATACTCCATAATGTCAGGGATACCATGAATGTATTTAGATGTTTATTATTTGGCAGCCTGTTAATAATACAGATGGGGAGAGATGGGGGGAGCATAGGATTGCATTAATAATTTCAAGTGACAAAGGTGACTCTCCAAACAAATAAAGATGGAATTAGACCACCAAGTAAGTTGTGATTATTCCTTAGGGAGGTAAGCGTACGGGCTTGCATATGAGCAGGGTGAAGAAATAAGACACTTGTGGTCTGGGGGACCTCTGAAAACCCAGGCATGTTGAAGCACAGCGCTCACCTCGGTTCACTCGCATCATTTAAGGAGAATGCCATGTCGCTTTGCCACCTGTAACATTTCAGGCAGATCACTAGAACAGAGGTAGTGAGTCTAAACCAGGAGAGAGCCTAACTTTCAAGGCAGGCTCTCCTAACATGAAAGCAGCGAGACATTTAATCTGGGTTCTGCTTAGCAAGGTTAAGCCCGCAGTGCCTCTGGTTACCTCTGAATCCCGAATGGGAAGAAATCAATCATTTCCCTGGAAGGGCCTCGGAGAGCACTCCCTCTGACAGTGCCATTGACCGTTGTTAACACAAAGGCAACAAAGAACAGTGAGGTCTATTTTAAAATCATGCCCGATTTTGCACATTTTTGTGGTTCGCAGGCACCCCATGTACTATCCGACTGCTCATTGCAACACCCTGCCTTCTTAGGCACAGGTCACTGAGCGCTGAACCTGGGAATACAGTCTTTCATTTGTTTGACATTTATTTTGCTTAAATTCCACACATAATAACTAACCCCAAACCAATCAATTTTAAGCAAAAAAAAAAACCCTCCTATTTGTAATTTGTAGAGAAATAGTTGAAGGTGAGCATTAAAGGAAATGCTTAAATCCACACTGATTGAGAAGCAGGTGTTTAGCCATGTAAATAATGTGATATCTTGATAGAGATTGTATACAAATTTGATACAAGGAACCAATGAGATAGTTTCTGTCTAATGATCCTAGTCAATGTAATTAATGTATTCTGCTACATTACATTTTAAGAAGTGACCATTGTGTAATACACTTTGAAATATGCACAAGCTAATGGGATAAGATACAAAAATTATTATGCTGACAGTAAATCATATTACATTCCTAATAAGCATTAAGTAGATAACTAGGTCAAAGCAGTATTATCTTAATTGATTTTTCAAAAGAAACCTGACAGAAAAATGTCAATGCTCGAATATTTCTTCATGCATCATTAAAACAAGATTGGCTTTTAACAAAAGAAGAACCCTTCACAGAATTGATTCTTGCTTTGGGCTGCCTGCAAGTGAGTGTATTACATAAAAATCTATACAGGATATTAAAACAACACCGCTCTGCAAGACAGTTACAATTAAAAGCTGACACCCCCCGACGTGTCGGCAGCAGTGGCTTGCCAGAAAATATAGGAAACTCTTTCTATCCAGTGCGACCAGTGCAGAAAAACCAGGCACATCTACTGCTAGGGAGAAAGATGCTGATTAGAGGGGGTTCTAATTAAATCTCAACACTCGTTATTTATCTGTTTCAAAACTGCATAGTTATAAACCAGTCACACAGTATTACTGGGAAAATCCTCGCCACATCACCTGTGGTTTTTAACCAGAGTGTGTGCCCTGCAAATTTCCTGCAGAGCTGTGGACAGGGAGATATTACAACCACCCCCTGCATGTGACCTTAGACAGGGACAGGATGGTCTGAGTCCACCCTCACAGAGGGAAGGCATGTTGGCTCTAAGTGCAAATGAGTCATCTCCCAATGAGTGCTAGAAACTTGTGGTGACGTTTAATCATGGTTGCCAGGGGCTGATTGGGTGCAACTCCGGGGTGGCTCCTTGCACCATCACTGGAGGTGCTTAGCAGATATGGGCTCCTGGCTGGACATCAAACTGACCTTCTTCCTGAGGGCATCCACCTCTTACTAAATCTGCATGCTCTGTTTTCTCAAATGAAGAACTGGGAGCACTGGTTCCATTTGCCTAAAGTGGGTTCATGAAGCAAGATGCACAGTGAGTTCGTTATTAATCCCAAAAGGTGCCCCAGAGGTGTTTGTCGAACCACGGAGCTTGGCCAGGCCTCTCCTGAGGTCACAGTCGGCAAGAAGCACCTTCTCTGACAGACTTTGTTGGTTACAAATGAGGCTTCTCTGCAATGAAACTGTAGGCTCTGGGGGGAGATTTGTTGCCCATCCACGGTGAAAGCTTCAACACTGAGGAGAAAACAAAGGCAAAAATGGAGACCGTTTTTGTTTTTAACTCCAGAAGATAGCTGGAAAGCAGTGCACGCTCCCCCAACCCCTCTCTCTTTCCTCCACTGCAGCAAGGCTCCGACTTCCCCTCTTCCTCCTTTTGCTCCCCAAGTCGCAGATCACTTCTGCTTAGGGGACTTACCCCTTGGGCCTGATTAGGCTTTAGGCTCTGTGTGTGCTCACGTGTGTCTTCATGTGGGGAACAAGTGGCTTGTGTGGCCTTGAATGATGGCCGAAGATGGCTGCAGAACCTCATACTCTGGGCCTGAGCGTTGGCTTTATTCAAAGGAAAGGAAAGCTCTAGGAGGTTACATGCTACTATGGTTGACCTGAATGACTACGCTGTCCAAGTGATTAATACAAAATTACAATACAAAACATGGCCTCTGTGCACTAAAGAATTGTGTAATTACACTGCATATCTATTAAAACATGGAGATGTGATATCGACTTACTGGTATTAATCAGGTATTCATATAATAATGTTGTGCCTGGGTTCACACTTCCACTCTTGAAGAATATTTTTTTTCTAATTTTAATGGATGGTGCTATCCTCATGAAGGGAATTTAGCATATCAACATGAATTGAATAATCCTAAAAAGTAATAATTTCCACCCAAGGCTAATTGTTACTTTATTTAAATTCACTTGTATAATCTAAGAGCATTAGCATAAAACAAATCAGATGTAACGATTACAGGATAACTGGCTGGTGTTGTCAGCTTCTTTTGAACTATGGCTTCAAGTCAGAGATAATAAATATGTGAATTATTGTTGATTTGGTGGTAGTTCAATGATAAGTAGACAAAGCATATTTGGCAGGATAATAAATTTAAATGTTCATGGCTGTTTTACACACACTCCCCTCAGATTTGCTAGAAATTGTTACCTGCTTAAGTCCATAAGGTTATAACTTCCATTCCTGTGTCTCAGGGAAAAGATGCCACAGCCAACTCAGGGGAAAAAGTAAACAATTCCCTCTTCATTTTGAAGAGCCTAGATTTTGAGAATTTAAGGTTAAACCCCAAAGGATTAAGGCACACACTTTATTCAACTGGCAATAGAGTGGAGGTTCTGACAACAAAGCTGTTGAAAATAAAATGGACTTCTTCTCATTCCAAATATGATGTATGGATGAAATATAATCAGATAGATATAGACAGATGATAGATAGATAGATAGATAGATAGATAGATAGATAGATAGATAGATAGATAGATAGATAGATGGATAGATAGATAATAGAAAGAACGCATAGCAAACCTCAGTCTCTCTGCCTGCCAAAGGAAAGAGTAAATATTTTAATGAAAAGTAACAACATTTAGATCTTCTATAATGTTTTATTCACAATATCTGGCATTTAGTCAAATATTACCAAATGTTATAATCAAAATCCATGAGAAAAAATTACAATAGACTCACAAATGAGTAAGATCTTGGAGTTGTTAGGGAAAGACTATAAAATAACTATATGGATACTATATTAAAGAAAAGTTTAAAAGATAAAAAATAAGATCAATAATGAAAATTTTCACTAGAATATTGGAATTTGAAAAAAGAAAAGAAAAACTTAGAGAAAAATTTATAACTAAGAACACAATATCACAAACTAAAAACTCAATTGATGAATTTTATAGCAGAGTAAATAAAGGGAAGAGAGGAGAATTAAACATTGAAAAATAGGTAAATGAGAACACCTACACTAAAACAGAAAGAAGGGGGGATTTAAAATAATAGAGAAAAGAAGTGCAAATTAGATGGAGTGTAAAAGACTAACATACATGTAATTGGAGGTTTAGAAAGAGAAAAGAGAAATGTGGCAGAAAAAATATTTGCAGAGTTAATGGCTAAGCGTTTTTTCAAACTTATGAAAAATATGAACCCACATATTCAATATCTCTAAGGACCACAGGCAGGATAAACACAAAGAAATCCATACCTGGGAATAGCATAGGAACACTGCTAAAAAGAACTCAAAGGGAAAAATCTTGGTACCCAATCAACCCAAGCTGACAGCTGAGTGTTCAACAGTAATGATGGAAGAGAGAGAGCTATGGAGTCCCAAATTTAAATGTGCTAGAAGAAAATAAGTGCATAATGAGAATTCTATAACCAGCCAAAATGCATGAGTACGCCTACTTTGCAGGAAAATTAGGCAACATATTATAAAGTAAATAATGACTATAACCTGTTACTTAGCAATTATATTTCTAGGAATACATTCTGGGCTAATAGTTTTCAACCTTTTGCTGTTGTTGGGTTCCCATTAAAACCATTGTCAAATCATATGTACAGATTTAAGCATCTTTATGCTGTGTTTACATAACTGTAAAGAAGTTGTTTCTATTATAAACATTACATTTAAAAAATAATTAAATTTAATATTAAATTTAATAAAATTGTTACACTCATTTTTCAATGTCTGATTTAAATACCATGATACCTACCATCGCCCATGATCAGATACATAGATAAGCTACCAATCTCTCAGAAATGTTTATTGTGCCTATTAATCTAACTTTATTGTATTCCATTTCCCCAAAGAAATTTATACTAATTACTTATTTTTCTAGATATCAATCACACCACCATATTGTTCTGCAAAATTTATAAATTTTACAATTTTTAAATATTTTGTGTTTGTAAGGATCTAGATGATAAATTTATAGTATCCAATTATCTTTTGACAAAATAAAAGACAACATCCATTAAAATAGAAATGCTAACTTACTTCTAATATCTGATCCTGGCATTGGCCTATACGAATATGGAAACTTTTATTTCCTCTTTCTGGATGTTATGGAGAATGTGCAGTTGAGACACACATTTAGCCATTTGTTCTTTATTGTAATAATAACTTTTGTTCTTACATTTGCAATTTTGATTCTTTTTAGAGTCATCTGGAGGATGCTTTTAGGACTTTGTTTTCCCTAATAATTATGTAGAATTTTCTAATTCTTTAAATACTTAAGAATATCCATTATCTTTATATTTAAATGACAACCCCAGTGAGTATAAACTTCTTGGGAAAAATGCCCTACTCACCTTTGGTTAGTTTTAGAAAGCCTTTACCCTCTTTAAGAAGGCCTAGATTCATAACAACCCAGTTTTCTGATATGACCTTGGGAGACACCTGAGACCAACCTGGTGTTGGCTTTATTTTTATTTTTTCTAAATGTTTATAAGATGTAGTTTTATTTACACTTGAAAGTAAAAGGAAGCAGAATATGATTGGGCATAAATATATTATTTTTTATTTTAACATAATTATTTTTAAGATACAAAGAGATCGTTTTCCAGTGCAGGAAAATTTTCTGGTTAATTTATTGATTACTGATATTGATATTATTGAATATCAATATATGAATATATTCATAATTTACTCTGACTTATTAACTACCACTTCTAATGGCCATAATTACCCACATGGTAGAACCCCTTTCTTTGTCTTTGTCATGTACTGTATTCCAAATTTTGGGGGGGTTTTCCTAGTCATACTGGAAGAATCTGAAGCCTGTCCATCATTCATTCAACATCCTGCAACAGGAACTCTCCTCTTCATGTGTCAAATAGGACTGTGACTGTGCTTCTCTCTGGTTCAGATTCTCCTATATATGCCTATTGATTTGGCCTGTCTCCTCTTGAGGCAGCCTGCTGTCTTTCACAGCAACTGCGACTTTTTGTCTACTCCCAAAAGAAACAGAAAAATAAAGAACAAAGGACTCGTTCTAACACGCCCTTCTGCTACCTGTAACAAGTAATTTGTAAGGTGGGCTCTTCCTCTTTGTTTTTGTGAGAACACTGCACGTCCCCTCTGCCACAGAAGCTAGCTCACAGCACGTGTCTACGCTTTTGTGGGTTATTCGTCTTTGAACATGGTGGGTGAATTGAAGACAGGCGTGTGCTCACCTGCAGGGGCCCAGAGCATGCTCAGCCCTCCCGTTCACCTGGCAGACTCCATTTTGCACATCTGAACCGAGAATGTAAGTGGATATGCATGTGCCTAAAAGTTTAAGGGCCTCAAAGTTGCCCTCTAGTAAGGACCCGAATGTCCCGAAGTAAAACCTATTCATATTTCCAATGTGATTTTTCTTACTACTCTGAAGAATCCTGTGTGTCCACATATGGTACACACACAAAAAACACCAAACCTTCCTCTGTCTCACCCTTACCTCTGCACCCTCAGCGTGCACTGCTAGGCCAGCCTCCTCCTGTGTACACACTTGCTGTGCTGGTCAGGAGGCGGAGGGCAGGCCTCTGACTGCCTGAGGACACAGTTCTGGGAGAAAGGAGGGCATAGAACACCTGGTCTCCTGGGTAGGACCATGGCCAGGACCCAGAACTCAGAGGAGGCATTTGAGTGAGTGCATCTCTCCATGCCGCTCTGGGCAGGAAGGTGGGATCTTTGTCCAGAATGGGCTTTCATACATCCATGCAGCCAGTGGCACAGTTATGGAAATTCATGCATATAGAGTTTCTGGTTTGGTTTTGTTGTAACACTACCTTCTTGTGTATCATCTTGCTTAGTTCAGTGGCATTTTAGAAAAGAAAACATCAGGCTCTCATAGTTACATGCCAAATTTACTCAGCTTTTTTCTTATCTTTTTCCTAATAACAGCAAAAACATTTTTAGACAAGCCTAATTTTGTTTAAATAGATCAGCTCATCATTTTCCAGGTTGCTATCCTGATTTTGTTTCTTATGGATAAAACAACCAACAAAAAGGTAAAACCATTATTTCACACGTGCAAAAATGGAAATTCAGTGTTCTAATCGACTTCGGAGAACTGCATTTCACCTTATAAACCATGGGTACAGGACCACCACCTTCCCTCCCACCATTCGCTCCATTCGTGAGCATATCTGCTGACTGACTGTTTACTGTCTTGGTAATGTGCCAGCCAAGGCCACCACTAAGACCCTGATCTCTTCAAGATACTGCCCACCAATGTTGGCCTTACAGGATTTCTGTCATCTTACATGAATGTCCTAAGAATCAGAAATATATTTGTGATGCCAGATCAGACACATTGGTTTGTTGTGAAAGTCCATGCATCACATCCAAGTATGCAAATATGTTGGATTTTTGACAACCCAGGCCTTTGTGTTGGTACAATTGAAAACATCCCCCACTTGAAACCCACAGCTCCGCTCCCCAGGCCAGCTGAGAACCCAGTGCCCAGTGATAGGCCAGTGAGTGTGTGGGAACATTCTCAGGGCAGAAGCTTCTGAAAGTTTCAACTCTTCTTTAAAGTTGTTGAACCATTAATTTAAGCTTCTTCATGTAATTTTCTCTTAGAAAACCAGAGCCTATTCTGAGTTAAAATATATCTCATGGAAGCCTAAATGGTAGAATGTTTGGCTGTTAGCCCTGGGAGAAAGGGAACCAGGTAGAGTTTCCATCCAACTATAATATATGAATGTGTGTGTGTGTGTGTATATATACATATATATGTGTGTGTATGTGTATATATATATATATATATAATAAGGTTCTTGTTTTCTGTGAACATATGTTCTTCATATACATTGGTTATACTAGCTTAATTTGTGTAATATCCATATGCACAAGTTGTCATATTCTATAAATAAGTATTTAGAAGAATTCTACTGAAATCCTTTTATAAATCAATTACTCTTTGTAAACTAATGGATTTATTTTAAAAATGTGATTCTCAACATACATATATACAGTGAAGAGCATTCTATAAAACAGTAATGAGAGCATTTACCCCCTCAAAAATGCACTATTTATAAATTATATTTATCTACATATTGAAATAAAGTGTGTGTAGAGCTTCACTTATCAGAAATTTGTTTAGCCAAGTAAAACATCATAAAAGCTTTTGAAAGAAACTATTTTTTAAATTTATTATAGTTCCAGCTGTTTTCCAAAGGTTACCAGATTGAGTGGTCGTTAATAAGACAGAAGCCACAAAGCTCTGCATTCCTCGAGCTGAAGGGCAGTCATGTTTGCCATGGTCCCCATGTTGGGGTGGAACCCCAGGAGCAGCATGTTTGCTTGTGTTGATAACCTTCTTTGGGGAGGAATCACTGAGTTAGAGGAACTGCATGGATGACCCACCCTTCGCCTTTCCCTGTGCACACGCCCTGTCCCTGGTTACTGCATTTCTTCCATAGAGAAGTGGGTTCGATTTCCCTGCTCCTTGATCCTGAGGTCAGCGTATGAGTTGCTCTGGGTGAAGAGATATTTGCAGCGATGGATGCAGAGGTTTGAAAAGTGCTGGCATGTTTCTGCCTCCTCTCTGCTCTTCTGCCATGAGGGCATGCCTGGGCTGGCTGCTGGACAGTGACACATATGCAGCAGAGCTGAATCACCTCGTGTCCCAGCCAAGACATTTGAGATCCTCCAGTGAGTGAGCAAGTCCAGCCTCACTCAGCAAAACCACGTAAGCCAGTGCCCCTGATCACAGATGCCTGCTGAAGCTGAGTTCAGCGAAACCCAGCCCAGATCCACTCCCTTAGACCAGGCAGACTCAGGGCTATCAATGTTTATGTGTCTGCCACTGAGGATCTGGGGTTGTTACTATGCAGCGCCACTGCGGTAGAGACGCTGGCCCCCTCACCCCAGGCTGCAGAGCCCTGGGGAGACTGCCCTTGGTGGATGGCACTTTGATGGAGCCAGGTCCCCAGGCTCTACCTTCACAGGAACTTACCTAAGCAGAGTCTCAGAGGACAGTAAATGCAGCAAGGCCGCGTCCTCCGGGAAGCTGCCCCAGTGATGTGATTCATAAGCAGCTGCTCCCTGAAAACCGGCTGCCACAGTAGCTTCTGCCCTTCAAGTCTGATTCTTCCATGAGGTGCCACTTATCTTCTAGTCTGTTCTCCATAGGATTTTGCAGTCATAGTGTGTGCATTTTGCTACATCCCAAGAAATCTGAGTGTGGCTTCTTCATCGGACAGGGCACTAGGACCTGGGGATACAGTGATGAGAACAAGCGAGAAAGGCCTACCCTTCCGCGAGAGAAAGCAAGGCATGGGCAGGAATCTCCCCTGAACCTGAGCTTGACTCTGAGCCCCATTACACTAGGCAACTTGGAGAAAATTATTACTTATCTTCCTTAATCCCAGTGCTCTCATCGGTAAGGTGGGATTAATAACAAAAATTGCATGACAGCTAGTTATCATCTCCTTTCCCCCCTGAAGTCTAAGGGGAAAGAAGGCAATTCCACAGGCAGCTAGAATACTCTATCACTAGGAAGATGGTAGTGGCTTCACCTTCGGGCCAAGAAAATTGTGGCATGGGGCATTTATCCTATGTTCTAGAGATCCAAGAAGACTTCCTGAAGGAAGTAGCCTTCATCTCCAGAGCTGTGGGAGAAGACTGAACCCTGCAAGAACAGATGGAATGTAGCATGCTTAGTGGTGGGCTGGGGAGAAGCAGGGGTGGTGTAGGGGGGACAGGACATTAGGCAGTAGTCTTGGTGACCTGTGAGGGCTGGGATTCTGTGCTTAGAACAAAGGGAAGAGTATGACATGATGGCATGTGCTGTTGAGCATGATTACTCGGTGTAGTGGAGAGGGGGTTGGAAGCCAGTAAAGTGGGAACCACAGAGGCAATTAGGATGCTTGTGCAGGGACCTAAACAAACCTGAATGGGTGCCTAGACTGGGGTGGTGGCTGTGAGATGGAGAAAATAGACAAGTTGGTGACATACGTCGAGCAGGCATGTGATTATTGGGGTGCTGTGGGAGGAGAGGTTTATGGTTTGAATGGCCAGTTAAAGGATGAAAAAGAAATAGCACATTGGGGGTGGGAAGTGGGGCGGGATTGTGAGCTAAGCTTTGGACACTTCAAATCTGTGATGTTCTTGTGGGACAGCTAAGAAGTGGTGGCTGAAGGACAACTGGCTCTGTAAGCTTGGGGTTCACTGAGAGATCTGCCCTAGTGGTAGAGACCCTGGGTCCTCATGGTATGGACAGTGTCAGCACCGTGAAAGGGGCAAGGTTACAGGGACAGTGCAGGGGTGATGAGGGCTGGGCAGACTGTCTGACCCACAGCCACATGCCGCGTCACTGGGCAACTGCGCTCTCTGTTATGGGACCACCTGTTTTCTGTGCCCTCTGACCTGTGATGTGTTGGAAAATTGTTCCATGGGCTTATGAAATATGCGTGAGAAGTAAGCGTTCTTCTAGAGCAGCAGCCAAAGGGGCTTCCCATGGCATGCAGGTGGCCTCCGTAGGAAGCCGTGACCTAAGTATATCTGTGCAAAAAATGCTCACGTGAGTTTGCTTCCTGGTTCCTGGCCATGCTCTCTAGGTGACTTTGTTAGTGGCTTGGGTTTCCAGTAAGTGAAATTTAATTGTGATATTTCTATATCTTAGGAGAAATAGGTAAAAAGGAGAGGTGGGCATATCTTCAGAGTTTGAGAGTATCCCTCAGTGTTAGCATGATTGATGGAAGAATATCACTCCTAGAGGACTCTTGTATCTAAAGTTATCTGAAGTCATTCTTTCTCTGGCAAATGGCAATTGACTCAAACCAAGGCCATAACTATTTATTGAATAGCTTCTGTTCTCATCTCTGTGGCTGCTGCTCAGGAGACTAGAGTCACATGTCCAATGACATCTATAAGAGATAAGAAATCTATCCATCACCTTGTCTGTAATCCTCCACATATATTGAGTGAAGGCAAGGTTGTGTTCCATAAGATAAATCTCAAAAAATGGGAAAAAAAGTATGTCATCAAAAGCCTAGCTCCTGAAAGCCCTGCTTTTGAAAATATGGTCCTATCAACTCTGTATTAATGTAATCATTTTCTGTGTAGAGGGCATACACACAGTATCTAGCAGCTCATTCATTCCAAATATTGTGGCTTTTTAATTATTGTTTTTATCTTTATTGTAACTAATATTTTTTTCATTATTTTGTGCCAGACTTGAGAAATGTCTGATGTACTTTGTCTCGTGTAATAGTCATAAATACTTTTGATGTGGGTGAGCACATTTCACAGATGAGAAAGTGCTCAGGACTTGGAGCCACATCAATTTTCTCATGACTGACAGGGCAGTGAGTATTTCAACCTTAGAACATTATGAGTTTCTCAAACTCAGAATTTCTCAAACAAATCTCATTACCCTCCCCAGAGGAGAGGAAAAGTCCATACCCCTGACCTGTTTATTTATGTGTTAGGTGTCCCTACACTCCAGCCAGAAAGGAAAGCACTGCTACCAACCAGAATTTGCAGGTCTATCTCGATTCCGGCAAGTCCCAAACTGAGCCCAGGGGACAATCCACAGTAACCCCTGAATTCCATGACTCTGCCAAGACCGATCGTTTGGAACCCATCGCTCTCCAGGCTGTGGGAAATGCTTACGTCAGGCAGAGCCGCCAGCCCAGTAAGCCCGTCCCATCCTCTTACCTGTTCGCCTCCTGCTGCCAGCATTGAATGAGCAGCATCAATGGAAAGAGAGGCAAAACCTGATTATGAACCTGAACAGAGATCATTAATTCCTCTTTCTCTTCCTAATACAGACAGTGTGCATTAATTAGTCAACAGCTACAGGGGGACTTGGTGCCAGGCCACCGGGGCAGAGCTGCCCACTGGGGCTGAATTCCGAGAGGAGGTGGTTACAGTTCAGACTACAGATCAGCAGGTCTGAGCTCTACCTGCCTTCCCAACCAGCTGGTCTCCGGACCATACACAAAGTAAGTTAAGTGGTGAGACCCCTGGGGCGACAGGCTACAGATTCCCTGGACAACCGGTAGCCCGGTGTGGCTGGGCCCTCAGCACAGGTATTTCCCTCCCAGAGTGAGCTCCTCTTCGTCTCTGCAGGAGAGGAGGGCCCATCGAGTTTTGAAGGCTCTCCCCCAGCTCCGATGTGGCATCACAGGAGCCGGACTCCTGGGGTTCGGGTGAGTGGGCTACCAACACGAGAGGCATGATGCGAAAAGTGGAGGGAATGTGGGGCACACCAGGCAGCTGCTGGCCCACAAGATGACACCGAGGCCACACCCTGGGGCTCATTAAATGAACATTCCCAGGTGCTGTCCAGATAGAAGCAACGTGGACTAAAATACTACCACTGCCCTTAGGTTTTTTTATGGCATCGGCCAATTTTGAGAAGAAAATACATGAGCTGAAGTAATTACTGCTTAAATGTGTTCACAAATAAGAGAGCAAAGGCCAAGACAAGTGACAATAAAGACAAATATTACTGAAAAGAGGCTGCCTAGGGTTATGCTGGTTTCAACTGTTTCTTATGGCTACACTTACTTTTAATATACTTAAGCCAAGCCATATATGGCTTTGTTTTTCCAAACTGTGTTTCATCTGTGAAAGTCTAAGATAACAGCACACAGCCTAGGACTCAAGATGCCCATATTTTGGTGTTTGAAGTTGCCTGTGGCCACACAGGGAGAGACCATGTGCCAGGAGCTCCGGGATGCCACTTTCTCCAGCATCTTCCCTGGCGAGGAGCCCGCTCCCTCATTCTAGAATTTTAGATTCCTGGGTGGGTACGGGCCCTGGGAATACCACTGGTAAACAGGAAACACCTTGAAGCTGGACCACGGACAAAAAACAAAATCAGTAAATATTACCAAGGACCTCAAAGAGGAAAGCCTCTGCATTGATTTGCTCCAGTAAAAGGACATAGCTTGACTTCTAACAAAACTAAAGTGAATTCCAGAAAATTATGTGATGAAACATACCAAAAGAAAAGAAATGAATTTTCTCTGAAATTTTACATGACATTAACAGACTCTCCAGAGAGAAGTGAGGTCCTGAGCTGTTACCACATCTAAATAAAGGAATATTGACTAATAAAAATTGTTTTTAAACTTCTATATAAAAGTAGACAAGAAATGAAAATAACTCTCCACAACAATACTGTTGACATTGTTTAATAGGGCAAAAAACTATTTAATTTAAAAATTCATGCACCATGTAATCCCATATAATCAGACCTATTTGTTCCACTGGCAGGCTCAAGATCTGATCTATATTTAATTTTGGTCCAACTTTCCATAAACATTAAATGGAAGCTGCACCACATTGTCAAACTAAGATAAACACCACTAACAAAAATTACATAAGCATTTGAAGCTTAATTTAAAAAATTAGATGATCTATTTTATAACATTATAGTTAAATTGCCTAACATACCATATTCTTATGTAGAAAGACTGAAAATAGTGCTGATGCTTAAGGATTACATTATTTTATTTTTAAAGAAATCAAAGTAATTTCTGAGCTACCAAATGAAATAAAGGCATTCATGTTGAGTCACCATGGAATGGCCCAGTGGTTATCAGGAAAAACTTAATAATGCTGTCTGTGTGTGTCTGCGTGTGTGTGTAACATATTACATATTTAACACATTTTCATGCTTCTGCACATGAAATCTCTGCCTCGTATTATGCTCTACTAATTAGAAAATATTTCTTGATATACAATCTTATTTAAAAAGCTTAGATCAACAATTATGCCCATCTTATTTCCAAGGTCTTTGTCATATGTATTGCTCCCACTTTGTGAGTTTATATCTATACACAACGGCGACAAAGTGTGAGTGTAAATGAGAAGGTAACAATCATGGACAAGTCAAGGCCAAATCCTCCTGGAGTCACAATCAATGATCGGGAAACCTCTGATTGCCAGTTGGCATTCGTTGTCAACTGCCCACTTCAGCAGCAAATGGGCAGACAGAACATAAGCCTGCATGAGAACGCACTGCGCGAAGCACCTTGGAATGGAGAAGGTCAAATATCAAGGCTTCTTGCTACCAGAGTGCTCCCTACAAAACAGCTTTACCATTAAGCAGTCAGAAGGGATGTACTTGCCATAGCACTATCTCAGCAAAAATGCACTGACCTCCTGGGCAGAGGTCGATGCTGTTGGAACTCCCTGCCCTCCTGTCCTTGGTCAGCTGGGCAGGTGGTGCGGTCAGCCCTGCCCTGTTTATCCCATCAGGCGTGTGGAAGCACATTTTAAACTGCACCAGCTCATATATTATCTATGGGGCTAAGCACAGGCCACACACCCAGCTCTATCAGAGGAGCTAAACTTCTGTCAACAACCAGAGCGGTTGTGTAAATGCCATTTTCTTGACATAAATAACAGAAACATATGGCCTAAGACAGGAAGTGGAGGCTACCTGGATAGATTGATATCCTGCTCGACAAGTGACGATATTTATGACATGATTCCGCCTGACAAGGAAAGAGGAGGGGCAGCCGGCTAATGACTTTTTCATGAACTGTGTGACAACGTACGCTGAGCACTGGAAACCTTCACTCTGGTGCTGGCCCTACTCGCCTGTTGCTAAACACGGTCATTATTGAGGAAGAAAATGTTTTCTTTCCAAAGGCAAAAATGTGTGTCTCTGTTCTAAAGCACAGTAAGAACCCATAAATCCTCACACAGAATCGGCTGTCAGGGTTACATTGTTCTCACTCAAGCTTTACCTGGGAAAAGTGTTCATTTTTTAACAATTCTTGCCATCCCCACATTTTGTTTTTGGGTGAGTGTATGTTTACATCATATCTCAAGCCAAAGAGTATAGATACCTGTCATACAGCTAGAGGGACTTAGTCATATTCACATACTGTCATGGAACTACACGGCCACCTAAAATCACCGACTTTCCCGCAAAAGTTCCCCACACACCGTGTGCTCAGCTCTGAGCTACCCTCTGACTCACACTGGCCTGGGTCTCCACATGCCGTGTCGTCTCACAAACAGATGCCGTCTGCAACATGTACTCTTGTTCTGATGTCCAAACTTGAAGAGCAATGTTGTTTGAATTGGAGCTTAATTTCACAAATATTTATTGACTGTTTTACGTGAAGTTCTGCAATGGATTCTTGGCTCAGTAAAGTCAAAGGTGTGCCATTAAATGTGGGCATATCAGGCGTAGATGAGTAATCCTAACAGATGAATATAACAGATATTCTGCTTCATTTTTTTTTTTCTGTATGGGATTGTTCCTATTAACCTAGACACATATAGTTTTCCTCATTCTAAAAATAAATAAATAAACAAAACACATGAAATGAGTAAAGTGAGTCAAAAGTCCACACTTCCAGTTATGAGATCAACAAGTCACGGAATATAATGTACAGTGTGGCAACTATAATTAATAATACAGTATTGAATATTTGAAAGTTACTTAGATAGTAGATCTTAAAAGTTCTTAACACACATAAAATAATTCACCATTGTGTATGATGATGGATGTTAACTAAATTTATTGTGGTGATCATTTTGCAATATACACAAATATTGAATCATATTGTACACCTGAAACTAGTATAATGTTGCATGTCAATTACATGTTAATTACATGCCAGTAAAAATCAGAACAACACCCAAAATATAGTTGCTCCAGGACAGCAGAAATAAAATAGCTGACCCTTAACATATTAATTGCATTAAATGTAAATGTTATATTCACACCAATTAAAAGGCACAGAATGGTGGAATGGACTATAAAAAATTGATCCAATTGTATATCAACAAGAAATTCACTTGAATTATAACAATATAAGCAGGTTAAGCAAAAGAATGGAAAAGCATAAATCATGAAAAAATTAATCAAAGGAAAGCAAATATGGGTGGCTATATTAATAGACTCCAGAATAAGGAAAGTAAACAGAGACAGAGAGGTAAGTTATATAATGATAAAAGGATCAATCCATCAAGAAAACATAGCAATCTTAAATGTCTCTGCACCAAAGAGCAGAGCTATAAAATATGTGAATCAAAAACTAACAGAAATAAAAGGTGAAATATATAGAGAAATCTAGAATAATTATAGTTGGAGAATTCCAGACCCCTCCCTCAGCAGTTGATAGCAACTGAAAAACAGTTGAGACAGAAGTCAGGAAAGATATAGAAAAACTCAACAACATCACCAACCAACAGAATCTAGTTAACATTTATAGAATACTCCATCCAGCAACAGCAAAATACACATTCTTTACTCGTGCCCACAGAACATGTACCAATATGGACCATATAGGATTAAGATAGCTTCTATTAAAAAACAGGCAATACCAAGTGTTGATGAGGATATGGGGAAATTTGAATCCTTGGTGGAAACGTAAAATGGCCAAAATGATGGAAAACATTATGGAAAACAGTATGGAAGTTCCTGTAAAAATGAAAAATATAATTACCATATGATCTAGCAATTCCACATTTGTGCTCTCAAAAAAATTAAATACAGGGTCTCAAAAAAAATATTTGTACACCCATATTCATAGCAGCATTGTCCACAATAGCCAAAAAGTGGAAGTAACTCACATGTACAACAACAGAGGAATAGATAAACAAAATGTGGTGTATACAGGGTGGGGCCAAAGTCGGTTTACAGTTGTGAGCACGTGAAACAGAGTTTATTCTTGTATTATTATTTATTAATTACTGTATTTTCCATATGAACAACTGTAACCTATTTTTGCCCCACCCTATACATGGAATGAAATATTATTCAGCCTTAAAAAAAGAAGGAAATTCTGTAACACACCACAATATGAATGTCTTGAGGATACTATACTGAGTGAAATGAGCCAGTCACAAAACAAATATTGTATGATTCCACTTATATGAGGGACCTAGACTTATGTGAGGGGCTGGGGTAAGGGGAAGGGGAGTTAGTGTTCAATGGGTACAGAGTTTAACTGCAAGACAAAAAATAGTGTTGAAAATAGAGGCGGTGATGGCCTCACAATAATGTGAACGTATTTAACACTGCTGATCTGTACCCTTTGAAATGGTTAAAATGGCAAATTTGATGTTATGTGTATTTTACAATTAAAAATCATAGCAGCAGTAAAAATGTCAAGGTTATTTATAAAGAGAGTCATGAGAGGTGCAAATGGTGTTGGAAGTGGTGGGAACCTGACTCATGCTATAGTCACATAATCCAATTACAATCCCAGACACCAGATGTTTGTAGAGTAGAATTTGCTAAGACTCGTGAAGGCCCTTGTGTGTTCTTTACCCACAAGAATCTTAAGATATCCTTTGATCGGTGTGTTTCGCACAGTAACTTAATATTGATTTTCCTAGCTGCCTCTGTTCAAAATATAACATAAATATATTAAGTAGTGACATTCGAAATACCCTTTACGCTTAAGAGTAGAAAGAACACTTTAAAACCATTAGCAAACAAGCTGGGGCTCCTCCAGTGGCCTGGGTGTGGTCCCAGTGCCTAATGGGGCCACAGGTGGTCACGATTAGCCTGGGCCTGGGGACACAGACATCCCAATGTCCAGCCACGTGCAGACCCCCAAGTGAAGCACCCACCGAGGTTGGCCCCAAGCACCTTTAGGCCGGAAGCTGCAGCTTTGGGGAAGAGCTGGCCTGCATGTCTCTGGGTTTGGGGGTGAGATAGGACAAAGATGCTGACTGAGGAAGCTGTTGTGCTTTCCCACCTGTGTTAGGCAGTGTCGACAGGAGGGGCCAGGTCCTTCCGAATGTTCTGGAAAGTCTCTTGCAGGCCTCACTCAGCTTCCCCTCTCAGGACACAGGGCCCAGCCAGGCAGGCAGAACAATATGGCCTTCTCTGGGCAATGCCCCATGGACTGATCGATGTCAGGTTATGTTATGTTTTCATGGAAGACACTTCAATGCCGGTTTTGTGAGCAGCTGTAGCAGAACCAGAGCGTTAAACAAACATGGAGGCCCCTGGGGCCCTCCATTCATCAAACTGTCCTGACAGGGGCTCTGCCCAGGGCCTGCCCGGCAAAACTGCCCGCCTCTTGTATTATTTTAAAGTATCTCCTTAGTTGCCTTCCTTTCCAAACAAGTGCGGTTTTCCCCAACCAACGTTCGCAAAGTCACTTCAGATAGAGTGAGAACAGGGGTGACAAGAAAGTTTCAGGTGTTCCTGGGACATCATGGGAACATCTTAACATGAACACAGTGTGCCCTTATTGACACAACAGAGTCAACTGCATTGCAGAGGATTTATGGCTCATTCAGGGTATGAGCTTCCAAGCTGTTGAATTTAGAGACATTCAAATGCAGCAGCAAGAAAAATATGTATAAGGTATAAGCCCTAATATTTAGGAGTTCAGCTCAGAATATCCACAAGGATGACACTTAAAAGGTATGTGTGTGTGTAGGGTATGTGCACAGAGTTTGCATGTGTAGAGCATGTGTGTAAAGTGTGTATGTGTGTATAAAGCATTTGTGTGCGTAGTGGATGTAAATGTTGGCCTAGGTGGAGGGACTTACGTGGTCGCTACCTGAAGGCAGGCTACTCATGATGGAATTCCATATCAGTAGATCTCATTCTGCGGAATTTTGTCCTTCTGAGGACACTTGGCCAGGTCTGGGGACATTTGTGGTTGTCACACCTGGGAGTAGGGAGTGATCCTGGCATCTAGTGGGTGGTCAGGGACACCGCTAAATGTCTTACAGTGCACAGAGCAGCCCCCACGACAAAAGGGATCCAGACTAATGTGAGTAGTTCTGAGATTGACAAGACTTTTCTATATGGATTCTAAGATTTTCATTTTAAGCAGCAATGAGCCTGGCCAAGATGTTTATCTCTTTTGTATTCAACCACCAATCATAACAAAACTTCAAATATTTTTTTTTTACCAGGAAAGCAATAAAACTCTCAAGAAGTAGCAAAGAGTGTATTGAAACTTCTAAAAATGTTAAAACTAGCCAAATTTCAAATGTTGTTGCAAAGGAAATATAGGTATTGCATTCAACACATTCTAAGACATGACTCCATCTCATCCCAGGCATTAGGGAAAAGGCTCTCATCGTGGAGCTGACACCAGGAGAGCCAGAATTGCAGCAAACTGTCACACAAACGATGAATATACACAGCTGTGCACAGCATCCCAATGCAGGTGTGAATGAGAGGGGCCTCACCTGTGCTGGTCTGTAAGGACTTGATACTCAGACTAAGACCTAAAGACTGAGAAGCAACCTGAGGGGAAGTGAGGGCATGGTAGTCACCCCAGAGAGAGGGGAAGGCCTGTGCAAAGACCCTGAGGCACATGCACACATATACACACAGATCTCCAGCTTTTCCTGTAAAGACCACCTACCTAAAATATATACAAATACCTAAATAAACGTATATGCATATGTAAAGACATTGAAATGCATATATGTATATATATTTAAATTTATTCATTGAACTAATATTTATGAGCACCTACTATGTGCAGACAATGTTCTAGAGATACAATGGGGCGCAAAACCAGTCCTGGAGCCCTGTTTACATGGAGCTTATATTCAAATGGGAAGACAGAAAATTCCTAAAAACACATCTAACATGTTCAGAAAGCTCTTCGGTAATAGTTCCAAGCAACATGGTCTGCCCAGGAAGGCTACTGAGCACTGATGCTACACTGAGCTCTGGAAGGATTTGCTCCTGGAGATAGCATGCAGCAGGTGTTTAGATGTGTTTTTGCTTCCTTAGAACAATGGGAGGGAAGGGTAATGCCTTCCTCTCTTCTGGACAGACTTACAGATGATGCTTCAGCTTTCCCAGTTCAGGTGTGTCTGGACAAACTTCCAGAAAACCTTAGAGGCCTTGAGCTATATTGGTCGGTGTGTGATGACTTGACATCAGATCTATACAGGAGTTGGCTAAAAGAGCTATGGATTAGGGGAAGTGGCTGGTTTTGGGATCTGTCAAGGTCAAGTGGGACTTGAGCTAGAGAAGGATTAGACTGGGGCCAAGTGTCCTTGTCTGCTGATGCTGCCACATGTCCATCCAGTGTCCAATGGGAAAGTCAGATTTTCTGACCTGGACGGGGTCCCACAAAGTAGGTCTTTGCAGGCAAAGTAGGAGGCCTTCTCATCAGAGTTGACTTTCTGTTCCTTTCCCACTTGGTCTGGGGCTTATTCTGTTTGGAGGACATGCAGACAGCACACAAAACACTAGATGCTATTTATGTAACTAACTGGATCGCATTGGTGAGACTCTAAACTCTAAGTATTATTTTATTTAAAGTCTGAAGTTTTCTAATTTTGGAGGGTTTTAGAAGTCTTTTCTAAAACTGCTTTAAGTAATCTTCAAAAACCAACTAGATAGGCATGGAGATTTTTAAAAGCCAGCATCACTGAGCTATAATCTGCATGTAGCAAAATATACGTTTTAAATGTACAATTAAATGAGTTTTGATGAATTTAGACACCCAGGTGATCACCATCACAGTCAAGAGTTAGACCATTCCCATCCTCCCCAAAATTCCTATGTCCCATTTCAATCAAGCCTTCTCTCACCCCCTAGTTGTTTTATTTTATTTTATTTTATTTATTTATTTTTTTAATATATCTTTACTGATTTCAGAGAGAGGAAGGGAGAGGGAGAGAGAGACAGAAACATCAGTGATGAGAGAGTCATTACTAGACACCCCCAGCTGGGGATCGAGCCTGCAATCTGGGCATGTGCCTTGACTGGGAATCAAACTGTGATCTCCTGGATCCTAGGTCAATGCTCAACCGTTGAGCCATGCCCGGCCAGGCTCACCCCCTAGTAATTTTAAAACACATAAATATACAAACATCATTAAAGGCCTTATGGTCAGAGCTTATAGTTTCCATTTTCTACCTTTTTTACAAAACTTAGGTTGCAGTTTCAATACTTGGTCACAAAAGGCAGCATTAATATACTAGCTTCTGGCCTTGGTGAGGCACAAAGGAGTCCTGAGAATTTGAACTAGGACCACTAAGTGGAAGCTTGAAGGGTGTTTTATGTGCCCAGCTTGCCACCTTGTTGCTCTCCTATGGTCCTGTAGAAAAGCTGAAATATAGGAAACTGAACTTAGGAGAAAGGAAAGGTTGACCACCTCGTGTGTATCCTATTGGTGATTTTCCACACTGTTTCTGAAGAAGCCCATGCACAACAGACATACAGTTTCGCTCCTACTGGCCATTTGATTTGCATATCATTGGATACGTTAGTGGTATATTTACATCAATCAACTTAACCAATAATATGTAAATCAGCTGGCCTTTAGAAGCAAAATTATATGTTTATTACACATAACAGAAATCATATGTACTATACATAACACAAAACATACAGAATATATTTACATAAATTAGCAGCATAATTGAAGAAAACAGTACAGCACGGTGGTGAAGCAAAGGCATGTGTCTCGTCGCCACTTGGGTTGGTTATGATTGAACTCTGTCCATCTGTCTACGCCCTGCTCCTGTGAGCCAAGTGAACAGTGGAGAAGCGGGCGGACAGCGCTCCATCCACTACCTATTGCCAACACACCTATGATCATTCTGGACAAACAAACCAGCATTCAATCCTGCTGACCCAAAGTGGTTAGGGCCTTCGTGTAATCTGGACTCATTACTGTGCCACTGGTGCCAACTAATCCCCCAACTCCTTTCTTGTACCCTGGGGTGGAAGATAGGTGTTGGGGGGAGGGGGGGAAATCTCTGTTTAATGAAACTAAATTGCTTACAGGCTAGAAATGTTTAATGTAATTCATAAAGTGCAAACATACAAAAAGTATTAAATAGTGGCCTAATTGTGCTTTGTAGTTCCCATCATCTCTGCTTAGGAGTAACACAAAATTGCTGAATAGACTTCATAAAGTGGTTCCTGGATTGCCAGAAACTTACACAGTAATACAGAGTATAATCCAGGTCAACCTGGAAAAAATCAATTACACAGAGGTTTGGAAACTTTAGAAGCTGTGTTAAATTAAGTCGACAGTCATGGGACCAGCACCTGGTTAAAGAGACTGACATTTTTGTTCAAAGAAGGTCACATCCAGCAAGGATGACCAATCTGTCCTCTCCTCTTTTTGAAAGCAAAGAAACTGGCTCAGTTCTTAGTGGAAAGGGCAAGAAAAATAGATGCAATTTGACTTCTACACACACAGGCCACAGATGCGCTAAAATTGGGCCCTTCTACCAGAACACTCGCCATGCCTGTTTTTGCACATCTATATAAAAAGGGTCCTAAAACATATCTTCACATAGGTAGTCATGTATCTAAAAGCCCAGGAAAGCTTTAAAGAGTCCTCTGTAACTCATTCCTGAAAATAGCTTTCCTATGGATTCATTTCACTTGAAAGTCCACTAGACATAAAGCATTTTAGCTTGAAATTTTGTCTCCTAGACATGCGCACTTGTGACTCAGACTTTATTGGCCAGTCAGGATTTCTTCAGTGAACACACATAGGTCATTGCCTTCTCTTCAGTCTGAGAGCCCCTTCCAACCTCCACACAACACTACACTGGGCACTGGTGCTTATGTCCTCTCTTCTCCTGGGGTCAACATCCTGTGTACCCTAGAGCCCAGCACACAGGCGAGTTCAGTGAGTGTGCGCAGAAGAAATGAGTAAATGAATAAATGAATGAATGACCCATGTGTCCTTTCCTGAGAACAAGGTGTTAGAAACATATTAAAAAGGGCAGGAGAATTCTGATTTTCAGCCCAAGACAAAAAGATCTTAGCTTAGAAGTCCTCACTCCCATTCACACAAGAAAAAAGCTGAAAAACTGAAAATCAACAATTCTTCTTGGGTTCATCAAAGAAATGAGGTACAGGGCAAACCACTGCCCCAGAATTGGAAGGACAGAAAGGTGGATACAGAGGAATCTCAAGCAGAAACCCACAAGCAGAAGTTGAGATTGAAACCAGTATGGAGTAGGAGAACCTAGACTATACTTCACGAGCCACTGGAGGCTCAGCATGGATGGTCTGGGAGATAAAGCACCGGGGGTGGAGGGGCTCAGTCGTGTGGGGCACCCACACTTCTGTGTGCTTGACCTCTAGGAGCTCTACCAGGTCCTCAGGTGAGAGAACTATTCCTTGAGCTCCCAGCAGGGAGCAGAAAAGTGGTGATTTTGAAATATGCCTAGAATATTTTATTTTTAGCAAGACTTGCCCTCAAAATAAACAGTCTTACAGAGCCTAACATGATGGGCTTTTATCAGAGTCCAACATACCTGAAGGAAGGGAAAGACCCAACCCCAATCACCCAGCCACATTGTCCCACTTATGGGGAAAACAAAACAAAAGGAAACTGGGAAGCTTGGAGCAGTCCAGCCTGGCCTTCGTATAGCCACTCTGCACACAGCTTTTCTGCTGATGGCATGGCACTGTCCCATGTCACCACATAAGCCTTCTCCATCTTTCTTCTTCTTGATTTTGAAGCTCATAATATTTCTATTATATTTATTCAACAAACATTTATTATCTACTATGTATCTATCTATCTACTATGTATCAGGTACAGGAGGCAATGGGAAACAGATAAGGTTCTGCCCAATTGAATCACACACACAGTGGCAAAGGTTGATAGCTGTTGACCAAAATTCAGTCTAATCTTTCTTCACTTATAGCTAGACTACATTTCCCATCTTCCTTTGCAGTTGAGGTCTCAGGCCCATTGAATGTGAGTGGAAATGATGAGTGACACTTCCAATACTGGCCCATAAGAACCCCCTTCACATGTTTCTCTATGCTGAGATGACTAGCGCAACCTTGGAAGCCATGTGTGGAAAAATGTCAAAGCTGCCTCCGCTGATGGAGAACATATAATTTGGCCTGATACATGAACAAAAAATCAATTTATATTGTGTTGGAGACACTACACATTTAGGAGTTTATTTTTTATAGCACTAGCTATATCTTAATTATAACATACTCTTACATGAATACTGCCTTAGAATGGTTTTCTTTTTACCCAAAGAATTAGAGGTAAACTTTTCTTCTTATTAAACTAAACTGCTTTCTATAGTTAACTTTGAAAATCTAGTGGTGTATACGGAAAACAGGTACCTGCTGGCTGGAAGGGACCCCTGTTGGCTGAATGGCTAACACCAGGGACTCATGAGAGAAAACCTTCCTTGGTCCAGCACTGCCTACAACTGAGGGGCAACTCTCCCCAAGTCTGGTTCTGTACATCTCCTCTTTTCATTAGCAGCACTTGGAAAGCAAGGGAAGAAGGCTTCAATCACTGTACAGCAGCCGTGGTAAGAGCCAGATTCTGAGACACATCAAATAACAAGAAATCCAGTTCTGCCTCATTATGACTTTCTAGGGTTTAAGACTTATCCAAAATCTCATGACACAAGGGCGGGTGGAAAACCTCAGTGAAGTGAAGTGAAAACATACGCAGTGTGAGCTGGGCCTTGAGTCCATTTCACAGGACTGGATTTGGTACCCGGTTTCATGAACAGACACACAAAGCCATTAAGTAGATCACAGTAGAGTCATGATAACACTGAGATTCCAATAACAACACTGGTTGCAAGCACCTGATGGCTTGTGTCACAAAAATTTAAAGGGTCCTTAGAATTACTGTCCTCTGAACCACATGTTCTCTCCTTCCTCTTCTATTTCACTCTACAGCCCAAGAATCAAGAGTTTCTAAGAAAAAAACAATACTGAGTTGCCCAATCATTAGCTGCAATGTCAAAGTAGTAGTTTTACTAAATATCTCTGAACTTGCTCCCATACAGAACCATGGTGGCTCTGACAGCTCTTTTCCCCATGGCACAGAAGCCACATTCCTACTCTGTTTGGATGGCCATGGTTCAGGACACACTTTTCTTCAATTTCAAGAGCAGGAGGTGATTCATTTACAAAATGTCAGAGAGAAAAATCTGTTGATTCTTTTTTCGTCGCTGAAATGTAGGAACTACTTTTCCCTCTGTCATAGGCCACCTCTCTGTAGAATGTATCCCCGTAGCAAGGAGATTTGACAGTGTGAGTGACTCTTGCTCCATATCTGAGAAAGACACATTGGTTCTATTTGCTCTTAAGTGTTCTGACTGGCTTGGCCTTGAGAGCCATGATCAAGAAGGTTCTAGGGTCAAAGGGCCAAGGAGTTGTCCCCTCAACTACCTGTGCTCAGTATGTGCCAGACAGGAGACTAAACGAGGTGATAATGGGTTGCGGCTCGACAGAGGATGGGGATGTGAAGACCCCTTTCCCCAACACAAAGCACTGCAGGCAGAAAATCAAAATGGAAAAGGAGATTTGGTCTCTTGCCCCAATTCTTAACTTGGAAATTATCTGTTTCTGTCTTTCACTGACACATGCAACTATGTATGCACTGTCACAGTCTCTATTGGAAGCAGAATGATGTTGGCCAAATCAGCATTTCTTGACATTGTCTGAATATCAGAGTCATATATTGTTTCTTGGACTCCAACTTAGAAGGTCTAGGGTGAAGTGTGGTGTAGGGATTTTGTTTCCAAGTTGCACAGATGAATTTGATGTGCAGTCCTCAAGCTTACAGAAGGTGGTGTGGATATGAAGGGAGGCCTCTAGGAGGGGTCTTGTCATGGTAAAACTGGATTGCAGCAGCCTTTGGCTCTGCTCCAAATCCAGCACCCAGATCTGGCTCCTATAGCCACTGCTAGAGTGCCTGTGTCTCTGTAGGTCAACCAGAAGGCCCAGTGCATTCTGAGCTGGTTCATTCAGTCCCTTTCACAACTACAAGGAGTCTGCCCCGTCCTGCCCAAGATACCAGGCACACCCTGTGTGCTTCAAAAGTTTTCTGTTTGAGAATCTTAATTCATATTTACACATATACTTAAAATATTAATATTTAAAATGTAATTAGAAGATTAAAACTCATTTTAATACTAAAGGAAGACAAACAATAATGCCCATCTGTTGGTCGGTATAATTCATTAATATTGAGAGAAATCTGCACGCGCCTCTTTGTCTTGGGGATACCCAATGAGGCAATGCTATAAGGTGAGGGGCAGAGTTTGGCACACATTTGGCACTCTCAGGCAGGCTCAGAACTGGAGATGGAGATAGCAGAGTAGGTGGGTACACCTCAGATGGGAGAGCTCATGAACAGTAAGACAGCCATCCGGAGCAAGGGGGAGTCTCTGAGGATGGAGTTTTACCTCCTTTTTGTCCCCATGGCAAGGTCCCATCTGAGATAGTATCTCTAAACGTTGACACTGTTGGCATTTGGGACATTTCTTGTTTGGGGGTTGTCCTATGCTTTGTAGGGTGTTTAGAAACATCTCTGGGCTCCACCCACTAGATCCCAGGAGCAGGCCCCTCCTTGGTTGTAACTGAAATATATCCAGACATTGCTAGGTGTCCTATAGATGACCAAACCACCCCCAATTAAGAACCATGGATCCCGGAAGACCTCCAAACCACTGCTTTGCCTTTAGCACCCTTCAGACAAGTCAGTAAGGTAAGAAATTGGAGTGTTTCCCTTTCTGTAGGATGTTACAAATAGTCAAATTTCCCCATATGGTTGAAGGAGAGCAGAATTACCACCTCAAAATATATCACTTTGGCATGAGGATTATTTTGAGCTACAGCCAATCAAAGCCCAGCAGGTTCAGGAAAAGATCTTTACTTCCCCTCAACTGCCTAAATTTCCAGCAGGAAGGAAGCCTGTATCAGGAAGAGAGCTACGCAGACCCTTTTCACCTAAGAGACTTGTCTACAACCTTTGTTTTCCAGCATCATCTTCGTCTTTCTGTGAATGGTCTTCCTCCCCTTTGTGTCCCCAGACCCCACTTCTTCCTTTCGATCAGAGTGTGATAAAAGCCGCAGTTACCTGGTTGTCTTTTGGGTCCCCTGTCCTGGGGGCTCCTGTATGTACAAAATTAGTTTTTCTCCTGTTAATCTGTATTATGCTAATTTGATTATTAAACCAACCAAAGAACCTAGAAGGAAGAAAGGAACATTTTCTCCCCAACAGGACACATCAACAGTCCTAAGCAAAAAGTAGCAATAACACCAGGTGTTTTCTGACTTCTGTGTTCAAAAGAAAATACATATTATTTACCCAATTTGTTGCCATGAAGGACAGATGAACATCTGTCTAATTCTGGCTTTTTCTTGCTCTTCCTACCATGAAATGTTAACCTTACTCAATCCTTATACACATTGTTACAGAAAAGGAGGGTTTCAATGGTACATTTTAAAGAGAACATCAATCTGAGAAAAACACATTGTTCCACATGTATTTCCAAGTGAATTCTAAGTGGATATAACTGAATGTATTCATGTGTTGTCTCATAAAGTGTAAAATGTTCAAGAACACCCAACCCAGACGTTATCCATGAAAGACAGTGTGAAGAGAGAGAGAAAAAACAGACCCAAAATGGAGTCACTTGTGCTAAGCCCCACATCAGCAAACCAAAACGCAATACCCGACCTAACTACAGTTTCAGCCTCTCCCAGGAATGCAAAATTTAACCAGTCAGTCTGGAATTTCCTGATCAACACCAGTGAGGTAATCTGCCTGATAGATGCCCTCCCTTCCCCCAAGGGAAGGTTACCTTACCTCAAACAATCCACTCTTTTAACTTTCTTTTCCCACTCTTTTGTGACTTTAAAAGCCTTCCGTTTTGTACCGCTCCGCAGATCTCCTTTCTGTTTGGTAGATGGGGTGCTGCCTGCTTCATGAACCCTTGAATAAAGCCAACGCGATCTTCACATTTTCTCAGTTGAATTTTCTTTCTCAATAGATGTGGTGACAGTGGAATCTGAAGTGAACTGCTGATGGCTGTGGGGACTGAGAAACACAGGTGTGGTACCAAGGACGCTTTTGAGTTCTCTGTCTTTCCATTTCTGAAGGCCATGGGTAAGTTCCTCCTGGTTCTGATCTAATTGGCTTTCCAATCCCCAATTCCCCTTTTGTTTGAAAACTCAGTCCAGGCCACAGTTCTCATTTTGGGGTCTGCTGGTTCGGACCTTTCCCCACATTCCCCAGTTCCCAGTCCAGTTTGCAGCCTTAGTTTTGGGATCTGCTGGTTCAATCCGTTCCCCAGTCCCAACTTCTCCACTGGGAACTGCGGGAAGTACACAATCTGCGGTAGCATCTAAACCCTAACCCTTCGTTCTGCCTCCAGATTCCACGCTGGAAACAGCTGGTGCATTTCCCCATTTGTTTGTAATCATTCTGCAGTCCCCACTCATTGGGATCTGCTGGCTCAATCCATTCCCGGGTGCCTAATTTGCTGGTTACTGTTGATATGTTAATGGGCACATGTAATAAAGGCTATTGCCAGCAGGGATCTTAGAAAGCAAACAGCCACAAAAATTGGTAGGCATGGGGGAAGCATTTAAAAGCTGTTTTATTGCTTGCTACCTAACCCAGTCTCTCATGTTAGGATGGCGTGGTCGTAGAATGGGTTAGAGTGACACTAAGTGACCCATCAGTCTCATGAAAATTTGAGTGCAATGAGGTACACTGTAAAACATCAGATAATTCACAATCCAGTGATACTTTTTTAGGTATTATTTTGGCTCTGAAAGACCCAAAAGCTTAGCTAATAGTAATAATAATAATAATAATAATTAATAATAATAATGGGATCTTTAAAAATCCAAAGAGTTGAGAACATCGCCTTCTGTCACACCTGTTTATTTTATGCCTAAGAAACTTGGTCCCAGAAGCTATAGATACCTACAAAAATTTTAAAATCTTACTAAAAACAACATAAACTTAAGTGGCTACTATGGGGAATGTTCCAATGCACTTGAAAGAGTTCTTGAATAAAATAAACCAAATTAGATACTTATATTTATTGGTACACAGAAGCTTCCAAAAGGCTTCAAAGTTGCAAAATAGCTTCATCAAAACACTGACTGCAAAATCCTAATGAAAATTTAAAGACACAAGATAGTAAACGAAAGTTCACCAAACGTTTAGCCTTATAGATACAATAGCTCTGAGGCCAGAAACCTAAAATAACACCTGGATCTCCACCTGGCTCCTTTCTAGGGGGTCAGTCTCAGTTGTAATCAAATGGGACACTGGAAAAGAGACTGTCCTGCAAGGGCCTATGCAGATTTTTCAACATCATTTTGAATGCCCACACAGCTACCCCCAAAGGAGGACTCCTGCTGGGCCTTTCCCAGAGTGAACAAAAAGGGGAGGGATTTTTTGGTAAACTTCTATCTTATTTCCTTAAACAGCCAGGGAAAAGTAAAATTATTCAAAACCTGAGAGGAATGTTTTTAGTTCTGCTCCCCTAAGCTAAAATGAAACCATTACCCAGAGAGGGGGGGAAAAAACCTTCTGAAACCTTTGTGAAAAGATTTGCTAAAACATCCCAAAGGCAGACAGCTATAAATCTAGAACATAGAAACTTCTTGATTTCCATCTTAGCTGGAAACCTTCGCCCTGATATAAAAAAGCAAGTTGAGGATAATGTAGTCAGATGAGTAGATCAACCTGTGATGTGACTTAGGCTGCAACCCAGTTCCTGGAAGAACTGAGAGCAACTGTCCTTAGCTGACACGTTTTTGCTCAGCTAGAAATGCAGCTTGAGAGGCCGTTCAAAGTCCACCCATGGCCTTAAGAAAGGAGAGTCCTTCTTAGAGGAACTTGCTCTATTTCCCGGTGCCTTTGAGATGTAAATGTTAACTCTTATCTAGTCTGTCTCTTTAAAGTACCATCTTCAGGGAGGTAATTCTTATCAGAAAAAGAACAAAAGTGAGAAAGGTCATTGGAAACTTAGGTGAAGGAAAAATTATTTGTCTTCTCCACGATTATTAGTAAAAAGCTTTGGCCCTCTGAGCAGGTAAACTTAATTTCTTCCATCTACAAGAAAAACAACTTAGAGCCAACTTCTGTTATAACAGGTGAGTTTTGTATTATTGTACCTGAGTCACGGCGGTAATTTTAGAAACGGAAGCTCTATGTCCTCTGTCTGTTTGTCTGTATGTTCATGGGTATCTACATATCTGGGCTGCATATGTATGGTATTATTTCTACCAATAAACAGTAATGCCAAAGTTAATTTGTAAAAGAGCTCTATTTAATTGACTTAAAGAAAATTAAGTGCTTATATAAATTACATTTCACAGAAATAACACAGAAACTAACCCAAATGAATATAAGGTTCACACAATCAAGGAAATACTTGGTATTAAACCCAGTTTATGTTTGATGGTGTAATTAGAACAGGCATGGCTTTAGAGTTATCAAAATATTTGTTCTCTCTCCTTATAAGAGAGAAATGTTAAACTAATTAGGTTTATTTGATATGATAAATTACATGAGAAGCATTGTCAAATAAGAAAGAATAGGAAAACTTTTCATGTTGTATTTGTATAGGTATATGCTACAAGTGTTTCAAAAATTGTGTGAAATTCTTGAAATCTCTGAATGTGTCTTGGTATAACATTATCAGTCATAGTTCCAGTTGTTATCTTAAAATATCCTGTCACAGAAATAATCAAATTTTCTATCAATTTATCATAATGAATTCTCATCAGATCTTTAATAATGGACATTTTAAATTTATTTGTCATTTACAGAAACCTGTGGTTTACTCGGATGCTTTCCCAAAAGTGTTCTTGCAAAAGTGTTTCATCTGCAAGGAGATTTGTGGACAGTGTTTTTGCCACAAGTAGAAGTTTCTGAAAACTAAGATCATAAAACTAAACTGGGTAAGAATTTCCAGAAGTAATTTTTTTTTTAAATCTGGATTTGACCAAAACAAAAATTAACATGGGGCTGACTGAACTGAGGAAGATGGTTATAACTTTTATGACCTCATTTGAAAGGTTGCTGGTTCTCTACTGTTTTGTTTTTCAAGATTTAAAGAAACCCCCTCTCTTCAGCTCTATACGGCATGTGGCAATTCGTAAACGAAGATGGGACATTTACTCGCCCTGCCTGCGGGATCTCTCAGAATTCCGAGACACTTAAGTATTATTTTCACGGCACTATAGTTTGTTATTTGCACACATTCATTAAGAATCTGTTTTCCTTGTATCAGGACGCAACTGGAAATCTGTATTACCAAGGCTTTCACTAGAATGTCCTATTTGAGAGAGATATGCATAAACTCAGATAGGACAGAAGCTCTATGGGACTTAAGGAGGTCCTTAGAGAGCCAGCAAAGCCCCTTAGAAAAGTCAGCCTGGTACTTTGCTGACCAGGTTCTAGCAAAGCAGTCTTAAAAAGAGCTGTGTAATCAGTCACTATTCTTGCTGCCCCTGTGTAAACAATTAGACTAAGATTAATGGAAATAAATTAGTTTTACTGTGATCACCGTTGTAAGAAAATAAATGGGGGAGGGTAGAGGAAAAGTAATGTGTACAATTTGTACATATTAGATTCTAATTCTGTTAATTATCTTCAAATTCTGCTATCTACTGGTAAATTGGACTCGATCCCCACTTTTTCTAGCCTCTTCACATGTCTGGCTATGACTCTCCAAGCTAACATTTCCAATTCTCTCTCACCTTTCTGATTTGGAATCATTAAAAACAAGGACTGCCCTTGACCCTCCTTGGAGGGGACTATAATAGGTCCTCCTCACTACCCAGATGGCAGCCAGACTTCAGGGACTTGAACTTTGTGTCCATATCTTCTAATTTACAAAGGGCTCCTCCACCCTCTAGGAACTGCACACCGGCTGAAGACCTGAAGATCCAATTGACGGTGGGGAGTAGTGATCAACATCAAGGTAGAGTGCTTCCTCCCAAGACATGGGGTCAACACTTCTCACTTTAAATGAAACTTTCTCTTCTCTCTTCCCTCCCCTCTGGTACTGGCCTGGGAAGTCAACCCCACCACCTAGATCTGCCAGGCCATTGCTCAGGGGGGTAACCCAACCTTCAAACGACCCATTTGATTTGCCAGGATGCCAGTGATGTTATAGTTCTGCCCATCACTAACTTATCCCTGACTTTCAGTGCCTCAGTTTCTCAGGAACAAGCTCAGCTCCTTTCTATCATTTCTGACTCCCCAACCCTGGTGATACATTTCCTTGTCTCTGGTTAACAGCCCCAAACCCAGAGAACATTGCTTTCAGGCTCTGCATAAAGAAAGGAAAACACGGCAAGGGTAACCAGAATATAACTACCTGTGTGATCTAAAGACTTACATCTTACCGGCCTTCACCACTGTCACCTTTCAAATCCTGAGCCACAGACTCAAAGGGAAATTACCAAGAGCCATCCATGACTTAGCTTTCCTTAGTCCATCACTGCTCCCCCAGCCAGGAGGGAGGGCAAGTGAGGCAGTGATCAGGAACCTCTGCGGAACTCTGAAAGGCATTACAGAATCTGCTGCTGAAGCAACAGCTGCCCAAAAAAGACCCTTAGGCTCTGGTCAAAACTTTTCTTGATAATAGGTCGGCCCTCGATTGTTTTTTAGCCCATCAGGGAGGTGTTTGCGCTGTGGCCACACCACCTGCTGCACCTGGATTAACACTCCAAGGACTTGAAATAAAACAGTCCCAGTGCGTTGTGTTATCCATGGGTAGGATACAATCAGTTACTCCCAGAAAGGCATTATCACTGCTCATCTTCTGTAAGTGCAGAAGCCTTGCAACTATACCACTATTTAATGATTCTACCTAAACAAATACTTTTGCAAAGTCAAAGCTCCTGGTGATCTAGTCCACACCTCAGGGTCCTACACATCTGGCTGGACATCTTTGCTCTCCATACTCAGAGGTGGCTGTTCCCTGTCACATGAAAAGTGCTATGACACTTCTCAGCACCTAGTTGTTGTTTTTATGAGAAGGGTGGGGCCTCCTGCCACCCCACCAGAGAGCTAAGGTGCTTCTGTTCTTCCATGTTAAAATTAACTTTAAATTACATATTGATTCCAGTCCTCTGAAATTTAGCAAATACTGCATTGAGTTTAAATAAATTATAATAATTAAGCCCCAATGTTTGAATTAAAGCTTTTTATTGCATGATTTGACTGAATACTGTAAAAACCTCATTAATTTGTATGCCACTAATTTGTAATTTGTGATAAAGCACAAGCAGGGGGTGGGGAAGAAGGCAGGACCCTGACTGAAGTTTTTCTTTACACTGCAAATCTTTGTCATGAAAGTGCAAATCAGTGCTGGAAACGAGGTTGCAGGGGGTCTGATCTGAAATACATAAGAAAATAAACTTTTCAAATACCTTTTAGAAGCATCATTTACATGCATACAATTTATATGCTAATTACAAATCGTTCTGTCTGTTCACTGGAGTCATTCCCTTGAGAACCTCAACTGGGCTTTTTCTTTTTCTGCCTCTCTCTGGCCTAGGTTAAGTTACTATTATACTTGAAAGTTACAAAATGTGTGTTCCCAGCATGCTTTATAATTTGAACAGACTTTGTCTAATGAATCTAAAGTGGTAAAATTTCACTGCAGTTTCTGTCACTTTTACTTTTTACCTTGCATTCTATTGTGATTCTAAAATACTGAGGCCACCTGGTCCTAAGACAGTGCTCAGGAAAGACAAATCGCCTCACCTCTAAATTGAGGAGGCCCAGTAAGCTTGACAAATATTAATATATATTTTATCCAATTAACAAATTTGTAATCCTGGTACTGGCTTTAAATTCTCAAGTCATTTACCATCAGAAGTAACAACCCACTTTCGATCCAGGCCTGTGACGGTCCCTGTGCCAGAGGAAATGGAATCAAATATTTAGGTCATAACTGTACAAACAAGTAGATTTTTCGAGTAGCAACAAAACGGTGACAGTGTAGGTCCTGTTACCTCTCCAGCCACCCTGCCCTCAAACTGACAGTTCCAAGCACCAGTGCAATTTTGGTGGAAAGGTGATGGGCAAAGGGAACCTGGGAAGCCACCTGAGCGGCTGGCTTAGCTGTGTAGATAGTCCTGATGCAAAACCAACTGATAAGCTCCTCTTTTCCCAATTTATTTACTTTACTAATTGGGTTACAAAATAAAAGAAGATCAACAACAAACACCCTCCTGCAAGCCACGTAAATCGCAGATTGCTTATCTCCAAACAGAATAGAACTTTATAGGTGGGAATGCAATTAAGCCTAGAAAAGCTCACTCACTCCAGAAAGACTGGCGTTCACAGGATCTAGCAAATGCCTTGGAATTCCAGTCTTACACAACGTAATTACTCTTATGTGAAATATAATTAATGAAGAAAATGCCTCAGATGTGTGGGCTAGGAAGGCAAATATAGCTACCCTTTTTTGTGCCTTCAAGGTTAGAATTATTATAGCACTTATAATTTTATTATAATTACCCATAATGAGACTCCACACATGTGATGTAGTTGACATGCTTTTGACAATAGAAGTTTTCAAAATGCCTCATTAAGTATTTTAGTATATATTTATGTGACGTTTGCTCCGCCTCCTAGTTTTGGTGGCAACACAGCCCATGTAAAGGCATATGTACATATTTTAATAAAAAATACTACCATTAAAGATCATAAAATGATTACAATGAATAGATATTAAGATGTCACAGCTGTAGAAGCCATTCCTTTTATGTACTCCCATGCTGAATTGTTTTATGACCTATCATAAACCTATTAAACTACTGGTAATAAAGGATTGTAATTAGTGATAAAACCTTGTTGCTTAGTGAGCCAAGACAGTCATCCTTACTTTGAATTTTATTGAAAGTAATCAAGACAAAACCTTCAGCAATGTCAAATACCAGTTGAGAGCAAGGGTGTACTTTTACTAAGGACGGGGTGACATTTAACCTTTCCTGGGTTGTTTTCTCCCTCTTTATTGCGCTGGTTCGAGAAGGAGTTTTTGTTTTTTGTTTTTCTTTTGACCTGTTTGGCCTCCTGTTGTTTTATTTTGTTTGTAAACATAAGATACCAGGGGGAGCATTCCAAGCCAAAGATAAGCTGGCCAATGAGCCCACGTGTGCTCAGAACACTTGGCCCTGCTGTGCTGGCTCCTGGGTGTCCCCCATGGAGCAGGCTGGACACAGTCCTTGGACTGGTTCATGTCCTGCACAGGACCTCTACCCAGAAACTATCCTCAGACAGCTCGGGAGGGGCAGGTGGCCTGAAAAACTGAACAAACATGTGATCTTCTTAGCTATCAAATCAAATTAACTTTTCCCCTTGTCATCCTGGGTTGAATGTGAACATTGCTTCCGGAGGCACAAAAGCCCCCTCGCTAATCTGCGTGGCAAAACCGGTCCCTTCCATCTATGCGCCCCCCGAATACATTAGTTGTGCCAATGTGCCCAGAAGAATGCTCCTTGATGTTCTCTGGAGGAAGATGACATTTCCAGCTCCCTTGTGTAAAATGCCCATATCTTAACTTCAGAATTCTGGGTGGATCAATTTCATCAGGGAATAAGATCCAGAATGTGTCTGCAAAGAATCAGAAAGGGAGAGTGCCCCTTTGTGCCAGGTGACAAAAAATCACAGTCACGTCCCAGAACCCAGGGCTGTCAAGGACATGTCATCTCCCCCAGCCCAGATCTCTGACTTCACCACAGTTCTGCAAAGGATGGCAGGTCTCAGAGGCTTTCATTTAATTTCTAAAGTAAACTGGAGACACCACGTTTAAGTGGCAAACAATGACCCAGCCCTCCAATGTGCTCTAACAAACTGAGAACTTATCCAAGAGTAAAGACCAGGTAGAGGGTCTCATAGTCTCAGTGCGTCCTAACTGGACTTACAACCCACTGGCTTGGCTTTCACAGCACTGGACTGAGTGGTAGGAATCTACAGTAACCAATAGTTGGCTTCAGGTCGATGGAAACTATGTATCTTGGTGGATAACAAATAAAGACAGAGCAATAATAAAAATGATAATAATAATAATAATAATAATAAGCCTAAAAGTTGCTGGTGGGCCATGGGGAAAGGTCAGGACTGCCTGAACTTCTCAGGGTGGCTGACCCAGCACCAGATCTAACCTCTAACCTTTCTCTGAGGAGCTCCAGGGTCCTGCACACAGAGGCCAGGAGCAAGTGAGGCAGGCCTGTTGAGTGGGTTTGAATCAGAGACACATGGTAATTAATCCAACGTTAAATAGAAGAGTAGAAATTAAATAGAAGGAATCAGCTGAGTATCCAGGCAGACAACATTTCATGACAAGTGTACCCAAATTGGTCTATCGGCCTGGGAAGAGCAGCAGAGAGCCTGTATTTATATTCTCCCAGTGCTGGGTCCAGCTTATCATGAGTACACGGGTGCTTTCTCGCTTGCACTGTCCCGCCACAGGAGTGTATAAGTGTAGTTTCCGGGAACCAAAACATGGAATTAAGACACGGCCACGTTCCCCTGAATGTCAGCATCATCACGTCACCGCCCATCACTTGAGATCTATGTGGAAACAGGGGCACAGGAGGCTGATGGCTTTTGCTAGTGAATCAGAAAGACTGTTCGACTTTTTTTTTTTAATCTTAAATGTATCCAAAGTTGTACGGATGAATACGAAGCTGTAGCAGTCGGTCAGGTTTTAAGCTACTAGAAGAAAGTTAAGCTTCTGTGTCGGGTGGCTGAGATACCAGCCGTAAGCTGACAAGTAATTAAACCGGCGTATCTATAACAACTGTCATCTCTTATTTCTGTGCAACTTGAATGTAAACCAAAGGCAAGAAAGCCAGAGAGAGAGGGAGGGAGGAGAATAGAGAGGCCTGGCTGTGGAGGGTCACTGCTGGACTGTCTTGCTGCACAATTTAGGGGACCTGGGCATTTAGAGGCCTGCAGCCCAGATCAAAAGGGTCAGTTTCCCCTTTACCAATTAACAGCAGGGACTCCATGCATTGAGTAAGGTGTGAATTTGAGCTCTGCAGTTTTGAGGAAGCCTATTGTGAAATGCATTCAAACACTCTGGAGTGGCCTGGATCTGAGAGTCTCCCTGATGTCATTACTGCATTTCAAAACTGCTGGGGGCCCTGGGGTGTCACACAGCCCCCTGCTGCAACCAGCCAGGGGGGACTCCTCCTACCCCCAGACATCTCCTAGGGGTTCTTGCTTCATTACTTGTGGTCTAAACAAAACCTCCTCCCCCCCATCCCCTGCCGCACTCTCTCCGCCTGGACACACAGCAGACACTTTGAAGAGCTCTCTATGTGGGGATATTTTGTATCTCCAGACAGGAGAGCAGGGCCCTGAGGGGTTCTCAGTGGCCAGGAAACAAGTGAAGTGGTGACCAGTCCACCTTTCTGGGTTCGAGGCTGAAATTAGTGTAACGCTCTGCCAATCTGACCTCATTTGTTTGTTGTGTTTAAAAATAATGCTTTGGGAACCGTGAATGAAGAATTGAGATGGCTCCATGGGTTCCAAGATAAGCAGGCAATTCAGTCCCCGTGTCTTCTGACCTTGTGATGATGTGACAACTAGCATAGGTCAAGAGTCTGTCTTTCTCAGGAAGAGGACTCTGAGCGTGGATCCCATTCACAAACACGCAATGACACCCTTCACAGACACTAGTGTGGTGCTAGAGGCCACTGTACTGCAGCGTTAGAATGAAAAAAATATATATATAATGGAGCTCCTCCAACCTACAGACATTCCTGTTTGCAGAAAGAGTGGAGATTTCTAAGTGGAAATTTTAAACATTTAAGATGAGTTGTTTAGTCCCAAGACCACTGTCAGCACCCCAAAATATGGAGGAAGGAGCACCTTGTTAGAGATCTAATTGCAAAACCGTCTGATGGTTTCCTTTTAAAACCGCCTAATACTTTCAGTCTTTCCTGTGCAGATGGACTCTAGGCTTTGTTAATTTCTGAGTCGTCAAACTTGGAGTCGCCTGACAATCTTGGAAACACAGACCCCCATCCAAGGCCTAGCCACACATTCTGTTTATTTTCCTCCTAATGAAAAGTGTGACAAGCAAATAATTAAACTGAAAAGCGAGCATAAATTAGAGTCCACAGCCACAGAACAGATCGCCTTTTGAAGACTGCATTTTAAATATGTGCTTCGGAGAGCACTCACTTCGGTCATTTAAATTATCTGGCTTAAACTGTCTGTGGTTCTCCTGTACGCCGGTTTATCCCACTTCATCAAATAGAATGTTTGATGTGCCTTGGCATAACAAATTATTTGTGTTGGATTTATTTCAGTGAATTCCCCCTCTCCTTCTGGTTTCAAGAGAGTAAGCCCTGGGCTTCTACACATTATGAAAACAACCAGATCTGAGAGACATTATATCCACAACAAAGGGAAACCAGTGACCAGCCCAGTTACATTGTCTTTTGAACAACAAGTCAATGCAGACAGAAGTAAATGACAGTTAATTACAAATTACATTCTGGTTGGGGCTGAGAAGGCCTCTCGCCTTGAATAATGATCGGGCCCTCGGGCGCTCACCTGCCTGCGAGCGGCGGTAGGAGACGCTGGCTGGGGCGCTGTACAAGTTTCAAAACAAGCTGCTAAACACAGAAGCTTATTGGATTACAGAGATTTAGAAAAAGGCATTCAGATCTCTAGCGGCAACTGGGGGACCCAGGCGGAGGGGTTTCCAGGGGACAGTGGCCGCTCACTGTATGTTTGTGCCAATGTTGGGAACTTGTCCCGTCACAAGGACGGCTGCAGCGAGCCAGCTAACGGACAGAAGCAGATAGTATTGCTGAGGTTTTCAACTCACCATCAAAGGGAAATTCAATAATGCCCTTAGATTGTGTATTTTTTTAATCAGAAGAGGATTTTCATACCATCGGCAGACACTTTTATTGATGCTGTGTGGGTTTTTTGTTTTTGTTTTTTTTTTTTAGTTTAGACAGCAAATGAATTTATTACATTTTAAGTCAAATTTTAAGTTACAGGCATTTGCAAAAATAAGACAATGTTGAGAATAATTAATGTCAGCGTTCCTGCATTGAAAGGACCTTGGCTTTTGTAATTCACTAAAGCAATTTCTATTCATTTAGTTGAGCTAAATGCTTATTGTTAAAGACAAAAGCCCCATCAGTTTGACATTGAGCTCATTATGTATGTTAGGAACACTCTGGAATCCAAGGCCACACGGCAGGCAACAAAGCCGGGACGGGGGCGTGGGGAGGGGGCAGGATTTAAATGCAGACCACATCCATCTCCTCAATAACTTCCCATTTAGACCTGATTAAAACTTCAAAACAAAGCTCGTTGGAAACAGGAGACCGATTTTTGTTGTTGTCAGTAAGTGATGGGGCCATCAGTAAACTCTAGGAAGTTTGAAAGTCTCTCTCAGAGACAGCTCTAACAGCCAGGACTGCAGGCTGCGCTGAGTCTCAAAATTGTTAAACATCTTAAAGTATAAACACATGCTGAAAGAAAGGTATTTTATGAAGCACAGAGAGGTTTAGGAGACAAATACACATTATTTTCTTAAAGTGCATAGACAAAACATGATAATATAACTTTCTATGTGTTATAACAATAATGTATATTGGCAACTTCTGCTCTAGGAGACTTTCTCTACTGCATTGTTTGCACAGCACCCAGAGCCCCACCATCCTCACATTACACATTCTGATGCAGGGAATCGGGCATCCTTACTAAGCTCTGTGTTTGGGAAATCAGTGCCCTGTTTCTTGCCTGAGCAGAAAGTTTCACAGATGAGACACACAGTTTGCACATGAGCTTCTGCAAGATAAGTTAGACGAGGTCCTGCTGAGACGGCTTTCAATGTTTTTCCTGCTCATTGAAAAACAACAGGACAGTTTTAATTACGAGGCAAAACCAATGAAGCAGCTGCAGGAGCCCATCCAGAATGCACGTGTGGGAGCCTGTCTTAGATTCTGTGAAAATCCTAAAAAGGCTACACTCTTACGTTTTCACCTTCATGCTGCAAAATTCAAAAGCTACTTTTTAGAAATGTTGGCATTTTTTCATCCAAACGGGCAAATGGTATATTTCCAACCCAAAGGAACAAATTTAGTTCATTTAGGGGAATATGGGTCTATCCCAGGATGAAATCTCAAAGCCTGCTCGAAAAGACACCTGCAAGAGCCCTTCCCCTAAAATCAGGGAGAAAGCCAGCTGCCTTCTCCGCGTAGGGGAGAGCGGCTGTCTTATCGGCAGCAGAGTGACGCTGACTCTACTGATAGTGACACGGGTAATCCATCATGTCATCAGCAAAGTGAGGGGTGCTGCCGGCACCTCCGCCAGCCAGCCCGGGATGCCAGCCAAGAGGTAGGGACACTTAACCCCTGAGAGCCCCTGGTTCCCACTACACTCCACACAACCTCTGTCAGGTCTGAGGTGGCTGCTGAATGACAGTAAATCTATACAGGCCCACAATCTACCCTCGTGACAAATGCACACGCGGCCGCCCTTTATAACACGATTAAACTGTATCATGAAGGGAGTGCAAGACAAGGCCTTTATTATGTGCCTTGTTGAACCATTTAAGAGGTCTCTGCCAAGACTGGCTGCTCGCACTGTGCTGGGAAGGTATGGCTGACGTCTACCTGGCCCTGGGGGCTCTCCGGGGGAGGCACCTGTGGGGGGACTGATTTCTAAACCAGCATCTGATGTACCGGGTGACGGCTCTCATAGCATCTGCAGTCAGCACACATGTGCTAGACATGCATTTGATGATATTTTGATACTTGAAGATGTTGACCAATTTTTTGATTTTTAAAAAAAATCCATAGTAGATGAGTGATGAGACATCAAGGCTGGGATATCCTATTGTCATCTAGAAAAACCTAAATCATGTAAATGGCAGTGGAAATAACACATGGAAATGACATTTAGGATGATATTCTGAACTCCTGAGATTTCAAGTGCCAGGTTGTGATCCCATCGACACACATAGAAGTGGCATTTCTTAGGTCACTGTGCTATGCATGTGTTTACAACATGAAATAAACAAGTTTCCCTCCTCATGTTTTCTGCGTTGTATTTTTTTTATTATTGTCTTTCCTTTGGTTAAATTACAGCAAGATTTTCTTGGGTTAAAGAGAGAGAAAAATCTAGTTGAATAGTAATATGATTCTTTCATGTATATGCAAGAAAAAGATCTTTTCACACCTTGGTGAAATTAGCATATATTTAAATACTAATGACTTGCTGGGGACTAGGTAGGAATACCAAGAGCTACCTGCACACACAATTACGTGTCCTTAGGACACAGATCTGATGCTAGAAGCATGGGGCATGATTGATACTGGATTTTATTTTGCAAGATGCTAATACAAGGTCCCAAACAATGTGAAGGTGGCAAGAAGATATGTCTGTCACACACACACACAAAAAAGTTGTCTCAAAATGGAAAACTTGCGGTCAAATAAAAATAAAAACCAGTTGCAGACTTGAGGTGGTTATTTGTGTGTCTTGGCTCGTCGGTGGGATTGTGAAACTTTTTCCACAGCCAGTTTATTTGCCATGGACTTGTTTGATGCAAGGCTGAATTAATGAATTCTTTCATGGATATCTCATAGCATGGAAAGTTAATTAAGTTTAATTTAAAGACACACTTGAAGGAGGAATATTTTTTCATGTTCTGCTATCCTATGGTATTGGAAATAATTTTATGTCCTCTCAGGTAAATGTTGTGTATCAATATACAATCACATCATCAGTTTTGATCTAATGTCTCAACTTCTGAGTCTTGACTCCTCACAGGCCCTGGACAGGCAGAGGAAGGCATGTGGGCCTCCTGTCTCCACCTGCCAATGAAGAGCACCATGATGGTAAAGGTCTTCACAGCCATGCAATTCCTTTCCCTCATTCTCTTTCCAAGTTGGCATTTCCATGCCACTCCAAGTAATCATCAACTTCTGTTATTTTTAAGTTTAAAAATTTAATAAATTCTAAATGTGAAATATTATAAGTCCAGGAGAAGTGTTTAAGAATCCACATCTGCAAGAAGAAAATAAAATCAGACCAAGCCTCATAAAAAAATATATACTTTTTTAACAAGTGAGAGTAACTGACATCAAAGAATATTGTAGTTATTTTCCCATTTGTGCTTAAAAAAATTTTAAACCATTATCTATGATTTGCAATGTGTTTTCATGTGCTCACTTGCTTCTTTAAAGTTTATACAAACCTACAACAAAACCACATATGCACAGGTATAAGTATATAATAAAAAGGTGAAAGGTATTAAAATACTTTCTTCAATGGTTAAAAGCTTGAATAAATTATAAATATGTCTCAGGGAACCTTGGGTAATGCACGGTGTATATGCCCCTGAAGGGCATTTTTCAAACATCACTTGCTTTACTCAGATTTTAGCCAGAAGTGACATCACAGACTCAGGATTGAGTGCTCAGGTGAGTGTTGGAAGTGCAGGTTTTTTAAGTTGCTCATTAAAATGCAATACTGAGCCATCAGTGATGGGGTTGGCATTACCCTAAGCAATTCCAGAGTGGGGTCACCAGTGCTCCCTAAGAGGAAGCCAGGCCACCTTGGTGGGGAAGGAGCAGGTGGGTATGAGTGAGGGACTAGCTCAGCCAACAAGTGGAGAAGTCTCTTGGATGCTTCCTGACTTTCTCCTGGTTGGAATTTGTTGGTACTTGTTGAAATGTAGAGACAACTGAGTAACAGTGTTGGAAGCAAAAGTGTGTTCTGGAACCTAATATTCACTTGGAATAGAATAGGAGGTGCCAGTTAAGAGTAGCAACGCATTCATTTAAGAAAAAGGAACTGAACATTCTCTTTCTGACAGCAGGCCTGGCTAGGATGCCCCTGGGTGCTGGACTAGGTTCCATGTCCAACAAGGCTCAGTGCTAGTCCTTCCTAGAAACTGGAACAGCCTTCCCAGAGGATACGAGTATACAGTTATGGCAAATATGAGAAGCAAGGGAGATTGCTACCTTCAAAAATACTTAAAGATCAGCAACAGCCTCAGCATTTGCACTGTCAGTTTTAACAGAGGAGCTATGTACACTGATTGAGGATGCACATGCAGGTGGACTATCAACAGGGCTACGATTCACTTTTACAATGAGAATAGCTTACAATGAATCCTTTATGGAAGAGTCCACACTATTTTACTGGCAAATGGAAAGGAAGTTGAGCTATATCATACTGGGTTTACTTAATAACAGAATATCGTTTCCATGGATCCTAGGTCATAACCAATACTTGGTATTTCCCACTTGCATTCTATGTATTATCATATTGTAAAACAAAGCTAGGCTATTCAAAATGTAAAATCAAGCCTATTCTTAAATAAGTGAACAGTTCCACAGCATGCCCCCCCTTCACCCCCAGACAAACGAGCTAGAGGGCAGGAAAAGCTCAAGTTGGCACCTGTGGTTCACGACACCCCCAAAGCCCTAACATTATGTTTTAGGAGTGTTTTCCAGATAGGCGTATATTTTCATTCTAGCACACTACCGCATGTTTGCTCAGGGCAGGCAACGCACATCCTCCAGGGTGGATACTTCCTCCAATAACTGGGAATCAATGGGCTTCTTATGTTTTTATTAATTTCAGAGAGAGGAAGGGAGAGAGGAAGGTAGAAACATCAATGATGAGTCATTGATCGGCTGCCTCCTGCACACCCCCTGCTGGGGACCGAGCCCGAAACCCGGGCATGTGCCCTGACAGGGAATGGAACCCCGATCTCCTGGATCATAGGTCGATGCTCAACCTCTGAGCCATGCCAGCTGGGCAAGTATTTTATCTGTTTTGACAAATGCTTCCTCTGTTTTGAAAACCTGGCTAATTTTTTAAAATATGTGTACACCCACTTAAATTATCCTTGCAAGATTTCCCAAACACAATGAATAACATTTCTTTCAAAAAGATGAAACTGACCTTCGACATATGCAACTGTAACTGGGTGAGACTCCTTGGTTTGGGACGAAGACCGGCTGACTTTTCAATGTTTAACAGAATTCTCACCTTTTTTCAAGGTTGGGCTTCTCAGTTTTATTATAAACTGGTTGACACCTCAGCCTCAGAGAGGGGCAGATGTCTGAGAAGTCAGAAGCAGTTCTGAATGTCACAGGTTATGAAACTTTGCCCAAAGGGGTAACTGTCTTGTATGGTTGTTTTAGGCAAATGATAAAGAGGTGGATACGAGGGTCCTTAGGTTGAGATTCCCACTGTGTCACTCAGCACCGAATTTGTCTTCTCGGTATGTCATCAATATCCAAGTGTCTGGAATTGTTTTAGGATGTCTGTGTATGGGCCTTAATGCAGGTGACAAACTTTTTCTCTAAAGGGCCAGATCTCTTCCATTTTGGGGACCACATTTTGCCCCTGACACCAACATTCAATTGTGCTGTATTGTGAGAGAGTCCACAGATAATACACAAGCCAACGAGCACAGCTGAGTTCCAATAAAACTTTATTTAAAAAACAGGCCCCAGTTTGCCAACCTTTGGGTCTCAGCCATAGCATTACCCTCCAGGGCTGCCCCAGAATTTCATTCTCCACAGCCAACCCAAACAGTTGTTCAAAGCTCCTCCTTTCATAGTTAGCTATTCCTTTGACAGGAGCTATTCCTTTTCACCTGTTCTTTGGATCAAGACCCTGGAGAAGCTTGTACATCAGTTGTACCTGATGTCAAAATCACATGCCCCACTGAATGCCGTGTCCCAGAAGTTCGCGCTGTATAAAAAGGAGAGGCCAGTGCCTGGGGCTTTGTCCAGCCAAGATAAACTTCCAAGAATAGGAAGAGGGTCCAAGTGCTACTCCCTGCCCATTCTAAAGCTCTAGCATTTATGAATAACCTTAGAAGTGTCTATAATTGTGATCACCACCAAAACCAAATCCAGTTAAGCCGAGAACTTTCAAAGCTAAACACTGAAGGTTCTCTGCTGCACAGAGGACCCAAGAATGCCATGTGCACCCTGCCTGAATTGTCACCTCCCCCAGGCCCCAGCTGAATTCGAGGAAAGGAATTAAATATTGTTTCATGGGTAGGATGTGGAGCAGGGATGAAGGCGACTGGAGAAAGGAAACACTGCACTTGGAACTCTGTGCTTGTCATTTGTTGGAGGGAACCTCAGCCTCAACAACTCTACCTTGAAAATTTAGTTGGTGTTAAATACAAAAAGCAGGCCCTAAGATAATCAGACGAGCACATCGAGCATGTACCACAGCCAATCCTGTGACAGGAGAGGCTGTCTATGAATTTAATTAGATTTTCAAGTGGCCTTTTCTAGGCAGCTTTTCACAGCCCATCTGCCCCTGAATGGCTGTGAGTACTGTGCATGTGCTCCATGCCCTGAGTTCAACTGCAGGATGCATTTGCCTCTAACAGCCCACCAATGGGAACGACAGGGATGAATGTTCAGGACTACAGAGTTCTGGCCAGAGACTGATGTAAAAGTAATGGTATTTATGGTATTTTGGTTGTTGTTGTTTAGAGAGCTATTTTCACATTAAGGTGAAACACACAATTGTTTGAATGAGGAGCTGATTCATCATTCAGAAAGTAGTTCTTCACAGGGGCACATTTAGGTGATAAAAATCAACGACAAGGCTGGTAAATTGCCTGGGAGGGTTCAAAACAGATTCAAGATAAAGGAGAGAGAGATTAAGTCAAGACAGCATCTAATGTGTTTGCCAAACACTCCAGCCTCCCGCAGTGGAGGCTGATCTAATGGCCGGCCACTTAATTTCCAGAGCCCAGTGCCAATCTTTTGTCACCTCTGTTGCCCCATATCAAACTTTCAGGAAACAAGACCCAAGAAAGCAGATAATCAATAATGAGATCAGGAGATGTTATCCTAAGAGAAACAGGGCTGCCTGCTTTGTTTGTGGAAGGTTGTTTCGCCCAGGCTGCTTGTCAGTCCTTGACTGTGATGTGTACAGCAGGATTGAGTGTGCGGAGATAAAGCCGCAGGAGAGAGGTGCCGGGAAGCAGGCACAGACACTCGGGTGAAACGCAGCCATGGGGCCACTGTGCCCTCCCAGTCCTTGCATGGCACCTGGAGTCACCATCGCTTTAAGATGGTGTGCATTTCTTAGGCGTCTTTCCTAGGACACCTCGTGGGGAGTTTCCGAGGCTGTGGCAAGTTGAGGGTGCCAATAGGGAGAGAGCATGGGACTCTTTTCAGGGTTCCGGGCTCACACCTTTTCCCTACAATGTAGGCACCAGAAGCACTCCCTCCTTTCCCATGTGTTAACGGCTGTATCCACACATGATCTATGTTAGGATGGGGACACCCACATGTACTCTATGAGATAGTAGGCACATGCACCTCCTCTATATGACAATGCGACACCCACGGTTTTCTGGATAACAGGCACACCCACACACATCCTATGTGATAATGGGGATGCCCACACCTCCTCTGTAAGATGTTAGACATCCGTTACTCTGATGTATGACACCGGGCACACCTACATCTCTTGTACTGTATGACATTAGGCACAGGCCCTTCCTCTGTAGAGTAATGGTCACACACCTCTCTCTGTGATGGCAGGTGCACACGTGCCCTCTGCCTGATGTTGAACACGCACAGCTGTGCTATGCGATGCTAGCTGCCTACTCCTCTTCTGTGAGATTTTAGGGGAACACACCTCCTCTATATGATAATGGGCTCACCCATAACGCTGATGTAGGAAAATGGCCACAACCTCCTCTACGTGAGTGGATACACCCACGCCTCCTCTCTAGAATAAAGGCACCCAGTTCTTTTCTGTGAGACAATAGACACCCCACTCCTCTATTCAGTGCCTGGTGCAGGTGCACATTATGGGGCCTTTCTAAAGAAGCAACCATATGAGTTTCAGAAGCATTACCTCAATTACTTGTCTAAAATAACATAGTAAGAAAAGTGATTAAAGAATATAGATGCCACTTGTGTATATTTTAATAGGCTTTGAGATACAGCAAATAAAATTGTCCTGTTACCACCACGATGGATCTCAAAATTAAAATACTTTTTCTTTTCCCTGAAATAGTAATAGAGATCACACAAAATAATCGCTCAGAGGATAAAGCCATGCGGCGAATACATATTTTTTCTGTTGAAAATAATATTGTATCCAATTAGACATCTGTATTTTCTCAAAACAAAATTTCTAACAAATGAGAGCAGTCACATGAATTTGCTGTTGACATTTTACTACACTCGCAATAGAAATAGACTGACATTTAGGGGACGACATTTTATTTTTCAAATAACCGTGAATTTTGGTGCTTGAAGGTTTTATTCCTAAAATAAGCCAAGTTCCATGTGTTTCAATCATTGACAAATCACGTTGAAGACACTTTGAGGAGAGTTTCCCTTTAAGCCCACGCGGGTCTCCTGCCACACTGCCTTCTTGGCCCAGGTTCTGCCCGGCACTCCGGTTGGGCAAATGGGTTTTTTGCTTTGTATTACCATGAAATTGCAGTTTCTTATAGAAGCACCAAGGTAAGATGACGGTCATTTAAAGGCTGTTTTTCAGAGGGGGCCAGCTGAAGTCTCAGTGGAGGGACAGTTGGAGAAGACTGAGATGGGCAGGGAGAGGGGTGGAGGAGAGCGGGTAGGGGAAAACGGGGAGATAGGGAGGGCTGGGGGCAGGGGGCCTGTGAAGCCCCCCTCCCCAGGTTCCCCATTCCCAGGCCCTCTGGGTTACGGTTTCCGCAGAGGGGAACCCTCGGTTCATTCCCGAGCCTCTCCGACGTCTCTTTCTGAGGACTGTGCAGTTATTCTAGGCTTCGGGCTGATTTAAGGAGTGCCGCGGGGAACGGCCCCTCTGGCCTTTTAGTCCATTACGATTCCAAAGGCAATCACAAAAGGAGACCGGCTGCCGGAGTTAATGAGATTCCTCACCAAAAACACTAATCTGGGTTAAAACTGAAAGAATGCTGATAAGGATATTACAGCTCAAGCTGAGAACAAGGAAGGTGCTTCCCTCAGATCAACCGTGCGTATTAGGAGGGAGCCTTTAATAGTGTTTTAAAAAAATCTGAGAAAATGGATGTTGGAGACAAAGCCTCTTAGATGAGGAGCAGCTGAAATAGAATGAAACATCCCACTTCCACTTTTTTTTTTTTTATAACGTTCCAGGTATAAATAGTAGCAGAAGTTTAACATCACTTTAAAAGAGAGTGACTGACCCACTGAGAAAGTACATAATAAAATGTGTAGCAATCCACTGATTAGCCCTGTTTCCCCTCCGGCAAATACCTGAGCGTGTGCACTGGAACATTTTGTTTTATTACCTTGTGAGATAAGTGGGGAAAAAAGCCTCCAGTGCCTGGGGAATTCAAATATTCAGCTCTGTCGTATCAGGGCCCGAGCTCAATTTCATGCAGGGCGCATAATTATAGCAGTGTTTAAAGGGAGCCCAGAAGGAAGATGGGTTTAAGTGCAAATTAATTTCAGATTATCACAACAAAGGCAATCATATCTCAACAAGCTTGCCAGCAAAACACTTTGCAAAGGTCCCTAGGTCCCTCCCCTCCCCAACTTACAACAAAGACCTTTCAGCTCAAATTAAGCTAATGATCTCAAACAGCCCTCTGCCTACCTTTTTTGGTTTTGACTATTTGCACAGTAGAATGTGGCTAACTTGCAAAGGGACAAAAGGGGGGGGGGGGGTGTCAGGGCCTGGGGGAGGGGGTGACGGAGATGAGGTAGCCGGAAAGGTCAGGGCTCCTATCCATCAAGTGACAAAACAAACAGTCAGCGGCTTGATGAGGCCTGCACACCGTCAAATTGTCTATTCGGCGGAGCCGATCCTAGTGCGATGAGGGTGCTGAGAGAGGACTGCGTTCAGCTGGGCTTCTCATCCAAGCGGCCTCGATGCCCAGCAGCAGGGCGCACCTCCAGCTTGCTCTGCACAGCTCTTCTAGAACCCAGCCTCTCAGTCCAGCCTGTGGGAACCCGCGGGAGGGAAGGAGGGGGTCGGGGCTGGAGCACTCAGGTCAAGCCTCATTACTTCCTCATTACCTTGGCAGAGCAGAGGGAGAGGGTTTTCATCTGGGGAGCAGGCTGGATGTCGCTGTGACTTCTGTCTGGTTACTGCACAGCCGACCGTGGCGCACAGCCGCGCTGGGACCCCGTGTTCTTCCCAGGCCTCGCCAGCAATGATCCACTCATTAGGGGCTTTAAGGCAAATTACCGAGCTCCCCATTACATCAGGCTGGGCTGCTCCCAGCAACCCCCACGGATGGGGGCAGATGAAGGGAACGCATTTCCTAGCTTGCTCCCTTTTTTCTCTATTGATGGCCTTTCCCCGTTTTTTTTTAGTCGGCTCTACCCCAAAGGCAAATAAATGCATTTGCTACAAACACAAATGCACACTTGAAAAGCAGCTGGGGGGCCAGGGCTTGGCTGGGACCTGAGCTCCGGAGCTCACTGTTCCTTCATTTGGGGCCAGGGCACCTCACCCTCCACTGTAGTCTTCTGCTGTTTGCTTTCCGACTCAAAAAGTCTTCCTGTGGAATCACTCTACTTTGGCCTTCAGTGTCTCCTCACCTGAAAGCGCCACCCTGCCTCTCTGCAGACACCTGGGGCTTCCAGGGCTGCATTTAGAGTGCAGCCTGGTCAGAGGTGGGGCCCGAGCAACCTCAGACACAAAAGCAACCCCCAACACAGGCTCCTGTGGGCACAGGGCCTGAGGCACTACCTGAGACTTAGGCTGTGCTGCTCAGAGAGGGCGGTCTCACCTGTGCCCCGATGGAATGGTTATGGGGACATTTAAGCTAAGAAAATGCAGCTTTGAGCCCTTCCACACTTCTGCCCACTGCACTCCAGCTTTGCTGGAACTTGGCCTCCAACTCTCCTCCCCCTCCTCTTCTCCTCTTAAAGAGTATATACTTACTTCTAAAGAAGTATATATTTATTTCAACAAATACTGCCCGTCACCGCTGCGCTCCCACGTGGCACAGGATTTGATGAGGAGGTCTGTTTTCCCAGGTGCATCTCTCCGGCTGGCTCCGTTCCCCACCCTCACTGAGACTCCTTCATGCCCATTGCCTTAAGCTTCCAGATCTCCTCCGCAGTTGCCCCTTGCCATTCCAGATGGAAGCAGAGGGAGGCAACGCAATGGAGGGGGAGAGGGAGAAACACACCCATCGCCCAAGGCTGCACGCCCCAGGAGTAGGCCAGGAGCCAGGGGTGGGCCAGCATTTCCAGGAGAGTGGTCCAGAATTAAACACAAAGACGTCCCCAACTGGGCTAGTGGGGCTGGGCTTCGGGAGCAGGTGCTGGAGGAGGGGGATGGGTCTGCGGGTTATTCTAGAAGGCGATAAGACTCCAAGGGTGCACAGGTGCAGAGAGGGCAGGGGCATTCAGTTATCAGGGATACATCTTCGAAGAGGGAGCTAAGTGGTTTGGATTTGGTTCTGTAGCCAGAGCGCTTTACCATTAGCTTAGACGTAGTTCCCTTTTCTCTAGGGTACCTGCAGGAGCCTGGCTTTTGGGGCCTGGGGTGGGGGTTAGGGAGAGACGGTTTGGCCCTGGGGGTCTCTGGAGGTAGGGGCAGGGCCACTGGGGCTAGTAAAAATGAAAATGATTTCTAAGAGAAAGGGAGCAAACAAGTGTAAATTGACATCTTAGGGATCTGGGAAGCCCTGGAAGGCACACTCCTAATCCTTAGGGAGGCGCCTGGCCCTCTTCCTCAGGGGCGGGCTCCCCATTTCCCATGTGAATGGTTAGATCAAGGGAAGTCCAGGCCTCCCAGTTGGAGGTGGCTGTGTGACTCAAAAGCAGCATTTTCACCCTTGAAGATCTCCCGACGGGTCTGACCGCTTGCTGGAAATGGGGGTGGGGGTGATTGTCAAGGGGCCAGGAAGCTTGTTGGGGGGAGGGGAAGCTGTTCCAGCGTACTCCCCTCTGCGGACCACAATTACCTTTCCCACCCCAGGGCAGAGGCACAATGATGAGGGGTGGGAAACAGAAAGGCAGGAAGCCCCAGACCCTCACCAGGGGGCATCCAGAGTCTGCTCCCTGGTCCCCCATTCAGATTGTCTGTCCGCCCCCCTTGTGCCTTTCAAACAACCCACAGAGGGAGGGCCCAGGCTCTCCATAGGAATCATCAGCCAGTATCTATCTACCTATGGAGAGAGAGGGAAGGAAGAAAAGAAGACGGGGAGGGGGTGGGGGGCACCGAAGGGAGAGGAGGATGGTAATGGCAGGGAGAGCAAGAACCAGACAAGTACCGAGGTGAATGGTGCCGCATTGCTCGGCATCACTGAGATTCTCCTGTATCAGAGTTAATCTTCAGCACTGGAAAACTACCGAAGTCTCAAATTTCAAAGCTTTATTTTAAACCTATATTTTCTTCTTCCCTTTTGGGTGATCCGTGGTGGAACCTTCATTCCATCTCGTCCCAGCCACCCACAGAGACCTTCATAATCATCTTACTTCAGGCTCCACAGCAGGGCCTCTTGGCTCAGCTCAGTGGAGGCACAGTCCTGGGAACAACTTCTCCAGGTCAGACATTCACCTCTAGATCCTGTCAGCGCGCAGGTGGACTGGGATGATGGCTTTATAATAGCAACCACGCTGTGGAAACAGAGCAGCAGTAGAGTTTAATCTGGATGGACACTGCACCTTCGAAACCCAAATCCAAATGTAGACACCGCTATGCTCACCTCAACCAGAGCGTGAAGGGCGCTGCAGACGCGAGTTCCACCCTGGGGACACCTGCGGAGTTCCGCAAGTGTGCTTATTAATCAGGATCAGTCATGACGAAAAGTATATATTTTGACTTTGTGTGCTTTATCTAATCATTTTATTAGATTTACTGTAAGATAGATGATTGTGTCTTACAGTCATTTTGATTAAGTGTTAAGGTAATTTGAAGATTAATGACAATTGCCTGCTAGCTATGCATGTAGTAATTAACCAGCATTTAGCTTGTATGCCTTTTCAAATAGTTTTAGTTTATGGAAAATGCTTATTCTGAATTCTGAAATACACCTCTTACTATGCTATCATGGTTGACTTGTCAAAACAGAATGTAAGTTTTACGTAAGACAAACAGAACCAGTGCCTAGTCCAGCAAATTTTCTTAGTTGCCCCTGAAAAATACAACAATCCCGGAGCTTATCACCTGTGAGATAAAAAACTTGACAACATGTAGTATATTAGTCTTTATGCTTCAGAAATATTTGTATTAATTTGAAAGAAATTCCAGGCCAGCCATGTTAAGATAAGTATATATATTTGAAAGATACACACATAAATACAACTATTAAACTGAGTAATTTCAGAGAAAACAAACAGAGATAGTCAAGGATAAGGGTCTCATCTGACAAACACATGTTACATTTCTTCATGGTTTATCACATTCTATCTTGCAGTAAAAAAATAACTTCTGGACCAGGAGAGGAGGGAGCTCTGGTCCAGGGTTGCAGTGAGACTACTGCCCAGGGCTATGTGGGCCACCTGTCTGGGGACCTGGGCAGATGCAAACAGGAAATCACAACCCCAAAGAAGGTGCTCTGCCTAGGTCCAAGGAGCAGTGAGATCAAGAAGGCCATGGCCACAGAGCAGCAGAGCGGGCATCTGGGAAAATCCATGTTGGCTCCCAAGAGATGGGACAGGATGGAGCCAGGAAAACACAGGTATCAGGAGAGGCCAACTTGTCCACTCTGTCATCTATAAAACAATTAAAATAAGCATGGTGAAATGGGAGCACAATTATAAGGCAGTCCCTTATCATGAGAACCATTACAAATAAAATCAAACCAGATTCTCATTAGTAAATATAGTATTTAACTCTCTAGGGATTCTGATGTTTCCTTATATCAACTTCTGAATGTGGCTTTGTTTTTTAAGGTTTAGGAAACACTATGCTTTATTTTTTTTCTTCATTTTGTATAAATGAAGAGTTTATTGAGGAAGACACAATGTCAAGTTTTCTCCAACCCCCACCCTCCCCAAAAACAAATCCCAACAACATAAGAAGATAACCATTCCCAGGGCAACATTTCCACCTTCCCATTTATCTCCACAATACCAAGCTTCACAACACAGACACACTGATCAGGCTTTTGAAGCATTTCCCTAATGAAAATACCTGAATATTAGTCCAAGATAATATATATATATGTAACTACACAAAACACAACTTATTAGAGCTAAGTTACAAGTGGAACCATCAAGAGTGAACCTTGATGGAGAAACAGCAGATTCCTGTAATGTGGGCAGAGATGACTGATGCTGTCAGATGGGCACAGAAACTTGTCAGAGGTGCTCAAAATAACTCCCATGTCCTCAAGTAGGTCCACTGAGACCCCCTCCCACCCTCCATCCAGTCAGCCTATAACTTCTCAGAGCTAACCATGACACAGAAGTAGGGAACCAGTGGAACAACTCTCGTCCAACGTCCAGCAGGAGGGGCTATCTAGAGGCACTCCATCCAACCTGACTCCACTCTCTCTATCCAGGTGGGGGTGGGGGTGTGATGACACACAGCTCCCAGGACAGGCTGGAGACAAGGCACTACTCCAGTGACATTTGTCATTATAGGATAGGGACATTCATTGAACAGGAGCAAAGGTGCTGGCTACGAGATGCCACCGGCTCTCAGAGTCTGGTTGCTTCACCGAGGGGCTGCTGGTGATGTGGCCCAAAATGAATCTTACTCCTCATTGCATTTGGTCTAATTTGATCAACCTCAATCATATTCGTGTAAATGGTTGTCTGTCCTCATGCCACTGCAAGTATAGTTGTCTCAAGGCTAAGAGTCAGGAATGAAACACACACGTTTTACAGAAAATTAAGGAGTGGAAACCAACAATTCACTCCAGGAGAACCACCTGGTAGGAACCATGACACTGAATGACTCTCTGGGTGAGCGTCTTTTTCAAGTGAAGTGAGGAGCAATTTCAGAATGTCCCCCAGTCACTACTTTTCAAGGAAGAGGCAAAGGCTTGCAAACCTGCTGGGAATTGGATCCACTGGAGCCCAGGGTGGCATCTGGCAGAGGCACCTGGAGCACAGGAGAGTTGAGAAGGAGCAGGGCGGCAGGAAGGGAGGGAGGACTACAGAGCCACAGATGAGCAGGTCTCCTCCTTGGAAGGAAAGGAGGCCCCAGCAGGAAGCTGGTGTCAGGATGTAGCCTGGTGGAGGGCACTGCCATGGCCCGCAGGCAGCCAGGAGGGTGGGTCCCACTGTGCCCTGGGGCGTGCCAGGCTCCCTGGCTGCAGGCATTCGGAAGAATGCTGTGTTATCACCTCACCAAACTCAAGTGTGAACACCTGGCTTTCAGCGCATCTACCGTGGCTCCACGATGTTCATGCATTTAGGCCCGAAGAGGGGATTGTGGCAGCCAGGTGGCCTTCCCAACACTTGGCTTCTCAAAGAGAATTCAGCACAAGATCTGGCAGGTGTGTCCCTGCACAGGGATGGTGGGACTGAGTTTTTCTCTGGCAGGAAAGTTCTGCTAAGTCCAGTGGACACTTCTCACACAGAGACCCCTTGTCCCTCTTGCCCAGGCTGGAGTACTTTGAGGCCCACGTAACAGCACCTCTGGCTTCGTTGAGAGCTGTTCCATAGGGTACTCTGTGTCGCCAGTTTGTGGCAACTAGTTTAATGCTGCATCTCTAACCCAAAGCTCTTCACACCTGGACTTTACCAATTTTATGCGGTTGGCAGCTCTCAAAATTTGAATGCATTCTCTTTAGGATTCAACAGGAGAAAAGCAGCTGATAATGGGAAATTATGCACTTTGAGATAGATAACCCAAGGTTAATTTTATGCGGCAGCAGATTGTTAGTAAAGTATCAATCACTTGCAGGAATTTGATAGCTGCCAGTTGAGCCTATAGAAGCTGCTATTGAGAGACATTATGATAGGGAATTTCTGTTGTTCATGGGATGTTGGACACACCTGAAGTCAACAGTTTCTGTGAAAATTTTTTTGACTTGTGTGAATTCCCCGGGGGCATCAAATTTGAGTGAAATAATCAGGCACGTCCAGTTCCCGGACTGTGCCCAGCCTCTTCTAACAAGCACGGAGGTCTGTGGAGGAGCTGCTCCCTGAGAACTTGGTCCCTCTTGTGCACCCAAGACACCCAACACCTGTAGGTGCCTCTCTACCTACTGTGCACAGACTCTGGGGCTGGGGCACACACACCGATAGCACCTTTCAGGAAGCAATTTGATGAGAGACTTCATCTCAACGTAATGCCTCATGTGTAATCTTGAAGTTCTGGACTGTAGCTCTAAGTCCAGAAAAGCTTCGTGCATAGAGATGCCTGTGGGAGCACTAGGTACCATGGCCACGTTTTGCACGCCCAACCACTGGAGTGTGCCTGTATACATTTGCTGGAGTTAGATGAATAAACATTTTGCAAGTCATGAGAATGTTCAATGACGTTGGAAAATGCCTGTGTGGTATAAAGTTAAATGAAATAAAAACCTCTTGTGAAAATATAAATGCAATATTATTCCAATTGTGTAAAATAGGTAACTAGTAGATAAAAAAGAAAATTCAAACTATTAATGCTGATTACTGGATGTGAGATTAAAAGGTCTATTTTTTCTTCAGCTTTTTTGATATTTTCTAAAGTACACTTAAAATGATAGCTAAAGAGATAGGGATGGATGTAAATATATGTATAGATGATACAGACTGGGGTAGGTATAGAGGGTTCAGATAGAGATATGGGCGTAATCTGAAGCAATAAGTAAAACAGAGATCGGAGGAGGAAAGACCATGGTGGGAGAAGAGCCCTTGAAAACCATCAAGCTGGGTTGAGATGTGTTGACCTCCGTGCATTCTGTGTGACTCGTCTTTCTGTTTTCCAAGGCATCACTTGTCCTAACTGTCACCATCCAAACTTCATGGGAGTTCGCAGGTGAAATGCATACTCCTGGCTCAGTGACATTTATGCAGGTGATGGATGTGCTCATACCTATGGCTTGGAGCCCAATTTGCCCGGACTTCCGTCTGAAGGCCAGCATCACCTCACCTTGTAGAGGGGATGGGCTAAGGCTGGGCTGGGCTTTGAAGAAACCCTCCGTCCCAGTAGAGGCCAGTCTCCCACAGGTCAGCTTTCAACAGTATGTCTATCTGGGGATGACACCGCGTCCTTTCTCCATGCAGCCCAGCCTTGGAACCCCCTTCCCCCAGGTTCCTCTACAGGGGGCAGTGGCTCTCCCAATGTTTGGGGTCAGGCCTTCCATTTGTACAAGTGCAATTAGATGGGATTTTCAAGGGATTAACCAAAAACAAAAAGAGTGACTGCCACTTCAAATATCTATTATGCATGTGTGATTTGCAATCAGACTTCCTTACGAGTTTTCGAAGACAGACATTACCTTGCTGCCTTCAGAAAGTAGCAAGTCTGCTTTCTCATTTCCTTCTTGACTTGATGTAAAAATCCTCAAAGTGAGTCCTGAATATTGTACTGAATCTCATACTTAGTGGCCAGTTCTAAATTCTATGCTCCCACTTTCCTCCTTCCTTCCCTCGTGTGCACGTGTGTGCTCACACACACACACACACACACACACACACCCGCAGAGCAGACAAGCGCAAGCGCAGGGCTCGGGCCACACTGGGATGTGGCTGCAGAGGAGCGCGATTCAGAGGGAGAAATGAATATCCTGTCGGCAGAAAGGCTGCAGTGACCTCTCCCTGCCCGCCTACCCCGGTAGTGGCTGGGACGGAGTTTGGGGCCATTCTGATTGGAAGGACCACTGTCTTTGGAAGCAGAGTGGAAACACAGTGGGTGTGGGGAAAGGGAGCCAGAGGCAAGAGGGCCCTGGCTTCTCTGCTTACCCCACAGGAAAATGGGAAGGAAACCGGCTCCTGAACTGCCTTCCTGCAGCCCATGCACCAATCAGTATTGCCCACTGGGCCCTGGGGCACCAGGGAGTTTAGGCCAAAGCACTAACTAGAAGGACCAGGCAGGGTTGTGTCATGTGTTGGGACTTCACGAACCTGAGGCCCACCTATCTCTCACCATCCTGAAGTCTGGCATCATAAGACTCGGTGCCCCTGTGGCTTCTACAGTGGTCTGCACGCCTCTGCAGGAGCTTCCCAAGTGGGAATATTTTCCAAAAGTAGGAATTTTTTCCTCTCCCTTCAGCCATGCTCCCCCCCACTAGCCCCCCCCCCATGTGTGAACACTCTCAGGGTGTACCTCTCAAGGGCGTCTTCACGGCCAGATGGTCAACCTGCTGCACCCCTCAGTCAACAATCACTTGGGACACCCCACTGATGCAGAACCAGAGGCAACAGGACAGGATTCAGTGGTGGGGATCCCTCACAGTTAGCCACACCTCAGGGGGACACAGCACATTCCATGTGCCTGCACAGCCAACATGGTCTTCAGGGTCAGATCAGGATGCTCTAAACCAATAGGGAGACCACTTTCCTTGGTTTCCTTATGGCATTTGAGATCATGAGCAAAGCCAGCTTTTACCTCCTAAGTAGCAGTTTAGAAGAGTAAGGCAGGGCATTTTTCCTGGGAGGTTGTGGCTGGGTTCAGCCTAATGAGCTGGGAGCACAGCCTCCAGCCTTTTCAAACCCGTTATCCTGGTGGCAGAAGGACAGACCTTTCCTTTTTTCCCCTGTTCCTTTGAACTTACATCATAAAATGATCTCTTCTGCTGTTTTCTGTATTTTAATTAATGTCATTTCATTTGTACTTGTACCCTCAGGCTGTTTTAGCAATAAAATATAATTTTACAAATTGGGGCAAAAGTTCTCTTTCACAGTGTGCATTTGGAAACAGAGTATTTTATTTCAACAGAGTTATTCAATTTTTAAACATTCAAAGCTTCCCAAATATGTCAACTCTCAACACTGGTTTCCCCGATGGCAGGCAGGTCCCAGGACATGATGTGAAATCCTCAGTGTCTAGGAAGATCCACGTGGCCCGGCCCCTCTTAACAGATGGAAACTCTGTCCCTGCGCACTCTGGGCCATCACAGGACCTCTCCCTGCTCCGATGGGAAACCCAGCCTTACGACTGACGTGCTGTCAGGCAGAGGCCGCTGTCCACAGCCCTGAGCAGCACTTCCTCACTTCACACTTTGCCCCCAGCTGGCTTCTTCCAGATAACCTGAGTGTGATGTTGTGAGCGCTGATAACCAGAGGAAGCCACAAGCCTTCCTAAAATAGATGGCTGCCGGGGCCTCAGCCACAGCGTCCCTTCAGGCAAAATCCAATGTGAAAGTGGATAATCTCTCTCGCCACCTGACCTGTCAAAGATAGTCGAGGAAAGCTGAGCCCACTTGCTCCAGAAATACTGCTCAGCTAAAGATGTCTACAGAAGAATAGTCGCTTGCTTGTAACAAGAAAACCAAGGGACTTTGAGGTTGGACCCCCACCAAACAAGCCTTGGAATGTGGGGTGTGTTCCTTGATTTGGGAAGCTGGCCATGGCCTCCGCACTGAGGGGGGAAGAGGAACCAGGGAGGGTGGAGGTCTGACCACCCCGGCTTCCCTCACAGACTGAGGTTCTGACCTTTCACTTGAGGTCCAACTGATTGGCTGGCCAGGCCATGGGTGGCTTCTCAGAGACCAAAGTCACCAAAGTAAATCTTGACCATTCCTTCCCTTTTTTGGGGTTTGGGGGCTGGGGTGGGAATGATCTTTCCTCTTGCAAAACATCTACAGTTCTGGAGACCTGAAGTTGGAGCCTCTGCATCTTGTCACAAAGAGCCCTGCAAACTCAACAATCCAACTCCACTCAATGGTGTCACCTTCTCCACATTTCTCATCACTCTTCCAGCATCCCCTTGCTTCTGGTGAGAGAGTTGAAAGCATCTGGGTTAGGATTAAATGCAGAATTCCCTTCATTATCAATTGCTGTTTTTAAAACCATTAAGGGACCCCCGTCACTCAGCTTCTTGCTTTCCAAACGTCCAAACAGCATCCAGACAAGCTGAGTTTTTTTATCCCATTGAAGAGTCTCCTTTATAAACGGGGGTGTAAATAAGAACAGTGACAGGTCTCACAGGACGAGCCACTTTGGTCACATCCCGGCACACTTCAGCACCACAGCCCCCGCCCCGGCTCTCCCCCTGGAATGCTGTCTCTGACTTACGAACACATTAGAGGAGTATTTCTCTCCACTCGTCCAGTGTGTCAGGCTTCTCCCTCTAAGCTCTTCCATCCATTTATAACAAGATAAATAGGAAAAGTTAACCTTCGGACTTATGGCTATTTTATAACATTGAAAAATCTGCTATATAATTGTAATAATTTTTAAAAATGCGTACTTGATCTTTTCTGATTGAGTAGGGGAGGGAGGGTGGCACAGACATGATAAGCAGCCTAATGTCACATCAATACCCCTGACAGCAAGAGAGTGCAATAAATATTTCCTAGAGTGGTTCCTTCCTGCTAAGAATGACCTTTTGAATAAAGCCATGTGGCTAGAAAGCCCTTTTGAGAAATAAACAATAAATGGTGAGTTTTAGAGGTGAAGATAAGAAAATTCAATTTGTGGACATCTAGCACTCTGGCTAAGGAGAGCAGAGACGAGTTGGGCAGTCATGGGAGCCCCTGGGGACCCTGCCTTTTTCCTAGACATACAATTTCAGACTTTTTTTTTACTAAGTGAAAAGCTTGCTACATATAATCTACACTGTTCCACTGAAAAAGACTAGTCTAATCTATTTCCTGTAGGGGATAAAGGGTGGAGAGTAGAACAGAGTCATGGAGAGAGGGTCCAGTGAGAACACCGGCAAATGAGGCAAATCTGGGCTAGATCCCAGGAATGAAACCTGTAAACAAGTTCAGTTTGGCTTGTGGGAGATAGTCCCAGGCAAAACAGAAGACCATAAGCTATAAATACAAAGATGAATATAATTAACTATCAGAAAGTACTGTAGAGCTTTTGCACAGCGAAAGTCACCATCAACAAATTTAATAGTGGTTTAAGTCAGGATGAGCCAAATCATCCTGCAGGGACAGTCAACAGTCAAATCTCTGGTTTTCAACAGCAAAGGTTTTTTTTCTTGCTAACAGCACATGTCCATGTGAGACTGCTGGAGGTGTCACCACCTAGAACATCACAGATCACACGGCCTAGGAAGCAAACATGGCCAACCATTCATTGGCTTTTAAAGGCTCCTTAAAAGGCTATCTCAACGTGACATAGATGGCTTCTGCTCAAATTTTGTTGGGCAAACAAATCACATTTTATTGTCCACACAATTGCACTGTGAGCTCAAGAGCAGAATGAAAAATTAGCAACAGCAGCACAGATCACATAGTGCGTCCTCTGCTTACCAGATATTTGGTTATTTTTCCTCCTACACAAAATATGTTTATCCTCAAACCCAGTCCTGGCATCAAGCTGAAAGTAGAGGATCACTGCCAATACGCGGCAGCCTCTGTCCCAGGTCCTGAGAGGTCTAACCAAAAGAGAAAGTTGTGGTGGCTCACCACATCCTCACCAGCTTCCACCCCCTCCCCCACATGCACACATGCCCAACTGTACAGTGATGGCACAGGGAGAGGACAGTGACAATAAACACTTCCACTTGGAAACGGGAAGACTGGGAGGTAATCAGTACTGGGCCTTGGGAATTTCAAAGTCTCTTCTCGACAGAGATTTTGAGACCTTTCTATCCTAGGAGTGCAGGGTTTTCCTTTATTAGATCCGGATTCTGCTCCTTAGAAGTAGCTTCCTATACATTTTTCCCCCTGTGATCCTTGGCTCCATTCCTTGGAAGATTTTTCTGTTTTCATTTGCATCCTTGACCACACTAAGGGTTTCACTTTCTTGGAAGCTGAGCCTCTGCTCATCCCACTTGTTGCCCACAACCAGCCAGAGCAAAAGATTCTTCCAAATCTCAGTCCAAACTGGTGGTTCTTTGGACAACGGTTTGTATACTCTCTTTAATGTTTTGTTGAATTATGTTTTCTAGCATTTTATTGGGGATTTGTGCATCAATATACATTGGGGATATTGGTCTGTAGTTTTCTTAAAGTGTCTGTGCCTGGCTTTGTTAATGGCCTCATAGAATACCCTTGGAAATGGTCCCTCTTCTTCAATTTTTGGGAAGAGTTTGTAGAGAATCGGTCTTAGTTCTTCTTTAAATATTGATAAAATTCATCAGTGAAGCCAGGTGGTCCTGGGCTTTTCTTGGTTGAGAGGTTTAACATTAATTCAATCCCCCTGTTAATTAGAAGTCTATTTAGATTTTTCTATTTTTTCAGTTTGGGTTGTGTGACTCAGGCAAGTTGTGTGCATCTAGAAATTGACCCATTTCATTTAGGTTTTCTAATTTGTTTGGGTAAAATTGTTCATAGTATTCTCTTATAATCTTTTTTGTTTTTCTAAAATCAGTTGCAATGTCCCGTCTTTAATTTCCAACTTCAGTTACTTGAAGATTCTCTTTTTCCCTTGGTTAATCTAGCTAAAGAGTTGTTCATTTTGTTGATCTTTTCAAAGAACCAACTCTTGCTTTTGATGATTTTATCTATTGTTTTCCATTCTCTATTTGTTAAATCTGCTCTAATCTTTATTAAACCAATTTCTTTTATACCTGGATTAAGGGATTTCAGAGTAGTAAGACAATTGAGGGTGTGGCAGCCAGCAAATTCCAGAAGTAGAGAAGAGATAAAAAATGTGGATCTTTCTCCAAGCTTGATAAGCAGTAGACACCTAAAATTTCTTTAGGGATGTGATATGGAAGAGAGCAATTCTTCCCTGAGATCATCTCTTTCTTTCCATAATCTCCAAATGTCAATAAAAGCCACCAGTATACATAGAAACTTTCTGATTTTCTGTCTTGTTTGCCTAGAGCTACACAACTGTTATTACCTCACAAGTTTCTACAGACAACAGTTTTCTAAACATTTTACCCCCTTTAAGATAATCTTTCCAGACACTGATAATTGCATACTCATTGCATGCTAATCAATTTCAATGACATGGCTATATCTATTTCTGTATCTATATCTATATATCTGTATCATTTATTTCTATTTCTATTTCCATATCTACCTTTTTCTTGCTCTCACCCTTGTTCATATCCTTGCTTTCTTTTGAGTGAGCAGCTCAATTCTATACAATTTCTGTGTTTGTCTGGATGAACTAGTATAATGCAGTAAGTGACAGTACCTAAACCTGGGTGCTTAAGAACAACACATATCCACATGTTGCTCAGATTCAGTGTCCATCTCAGGTTGTCTTTGGTGGGCAGTCTCCCCTCCATGTGGTTACCGCTCAGGGGCTGAGGCTCCTGGAGGCATCACCGTCTGGGGCGTTGATGATTTTCCTGACAGAGGGAGGGGAACATGGCAGAGAGCATCCTTGTTCATCAAGCCTTTAGGCTGGAAGCAAACCTCCTCACATCTGATCACATTTCATTGACCAAATAAGTCACAAAGACACAACCAACTTCAATAGGGAGAGGGGTACAGCCTGACCACGTGCCCAGACGAAAAGAACAGGAATATGGAACAGCCTAAAAGCTGCCACGAAAATCAACTAACAGATACAGAAAAAGTGTCTACAAAGCAGAGAGGAAAGGAGAGTTATCCATAATTTTAAAGGGTGAAAAAAATAACTTCTAGAAATGCAAAAGGGATAATCAACCACTGGAAAAAATTTCCAAAGTAAATAAAATGTGATTTACAAAGAAGTGCTCCACATATCCAGCCCACCTTTGAGAAGGTGCTCAAATTCCCTGTGAATTAAAGCAACAGACTCGGCTCTATGATTATGTCCTGGGCAAGATGAAGAAAACAAACCAGAAAACACCCAGTGCTGGCAGGACATGGGCAAAAGATGTTCAATGCTGCAGCTTTTGGAAAGCTCTCCAGCCACATCCATTAACTTTAGAGAGCTGTGCGTCATCCAGCCTCCTCTTCCTGCAGAGCCACAGTAGAAATAGAAAGGGCGGCTATGTGAAGAATTAAGTGCAAAAGTGATTAGTACAGTGTCCTGTAGTGTCCAACAGCAGAAACAAAGTAATTGCCCAAATATAATGAAGACCGTGCAGATAGGTTGCACCGTGTCCGCATCATGAAACATCAGAGGTGGCTATTAAAAATGAATTAGAATTATGCCAGAAACATCCACAAGATATGATGAAATAGGAAAGCAAGGTGGAGATGCTACGTGATCTCACGCTTGTAAAACAAGAAACCGTGTGTGTGCGCCCGTGCACACGTGTGTGTATAAAATGCAGCTTGTGTGAACTACATGAGTACTAGGACCCCTGTGATGCAGAGCCTGGGCTGGTTTGGGAGGAAGGTGAGGAGGGAAAGGGGTGTGTAGCAGGGACAAACACATACAAAAAGATAAAGTCCACAAAAAGTTAGTAATACATCACTATCATATTTATGTTTTGTTTTTGCAAAATTATATGTATGCACATTAAAGCTTTTTAAAAAAAAAAAAATCCTTAACTTTTTTAGTCTCTGCTACTTTATGCCTTTTCTCATCTGTTGAATTTGAAAACAGTCTTAACTATGGACACAGCTGTGCTAGCAAGAGAATTCATCAGGCTTGCCCCGCCCCCATCTTCAGGTGCCCTGTGCTCCCCAGCTCCCTGCCTTGGCCACTTCTTTTGTCTGTCTGCGCTGGGGGACATATGCAGGAGAGATGCTCAGGTAGCAATGCCAGCATAACATTCTCCTGAGATTTACTTTCTCAGAGGACAGGCCTGCCAGCTGGTTTTTAAGTCAGAGAATTATGTTCTGTGATAAGTTTACTATATAGATAGATCCTGAACATTATTTCATAAGGTGAAACTCCAAGTACAAAAGCAATAAACACCGATGGCCTCCACTGACCCATGTCACACATACTTACACATTTCTCTTATTTCTAAACTCTTACCATACACTATTCTTTTTCTAAAATTTTCAGAATTTCAAATCTCATCGATTTATTTCTGATAGAATCACTCTGATTTTGTATTATTACTAAAATTGGAGGGCAGACAGGGCTATAAGGCTTATTACAATCTATTTTTTTTAAATAAAGTTTTTATTGATTTTTAGAGAGAGAGGAAGAGAGAGAGAAACATCAATGTGAGAGTGAAACATTTGATCAGCTGCCTCTTGCACTCCCCCTATTAGGGATTGAACTCCCAACCCAGATATGTGCCCTGACCTGGAATGGAACCAGCAATCTTTCAGTGCACAGGACTACAACCAACCAACTGAGCCACACTGGCCAGGTGGCTTACTATCTATTTTTAAGGAGAGATTCACAGAGCCAAGGCCTGGTAGTCACTATGATTATTTTAAACAGAGCTATATTTGCACTGGGCCCCAGTGGCAGGAGTAGCTGACTCCGTCGATGACTGTGTCATCGATCCGCCATTCAACAACACTGAATCAATTGTTCTATGGTCAATTGAGGCCACACAGCTTGGATTACATGCTTGTCAGTCACATAGACATGGATTAAATCCACTTAGATTTGTATGTCTATTGAGATACCTATTATTTAAATAATGCTAAACAATATTCATATCCTTTCACATGGAGTAAGTATATACTGCTTGGCTTGTCAATACATACTGAATTATTATTTCATTCTATGTAGTAAACCATCTTTCCAGGTGCTGGAGACGCAGGGAGAGATAATTCACAACAGTGGCCCAGAGGTGCAGAGCCATACATTAATAGCCTGACAAAACCCAGACCCCTGCCATAGCCCTGGCAGAAGAAGAAGCCCTTGTTTATCCCCTGTGTAGCTGCATCTGGAAGTTATTTTTCCCCCAAGTGTGCCTATCATGGAGCTAAAAAGAAACACTAAGTCTCATGTGGCAAAAGCAGTCAATTTGTTTTACTTGAACTTTCATTTCATGACAAATTTAGGCAAGATCCATCTTCATTGTGACTGGAGGTGGTAGAGTGACAGGGAGCAATGGAAACAGACCCACTGGCTGCCAGTCCAGCTCTACCCTTTCCTGCAGGAAGGTATTGGAAGGTCATTTAACCTCCTTAAGCAGCAATTTACTTATCTGTAAAGCATGGGTAAATTGGTAGGTAGGTAGGTAGGTGGGTGGATGGTTGGATGGATAGATAGAGGATAGATAGAGAAATAGATAAATGATAGATGATCAATAACAGGTAGAGGATAGATGATAGATAGATAGATAGATAGATAGATGATAGATAGATAGATAGATAGATAGATAGATAGATAGATAGATAGATGATAGATAGATAGATAGATGATAGATGATAGATAGATAGATGATAGATAGATATAGATAGATAGATAGATAGATAGATAGATAGATAGATAGATAGATGATAGATAGATAGATGATAGATATAGAGATAGAAATTCAACACCTCTGTAAAGCAAAAGAGACTGCCCTGCTCTCCCTGGCTCAACGGTCTTGGACCAGCCACCCCAAGGGGCAGACAACCCAGTGTGGAAGTGCAGATGAGGAAGACTCCTGAGGTACTGCCAATAAGAGATGGAGTTAGGGATGCTAGCAGGTGGATTCCTGTCTCTGCTCCTCAGTATAGGCTGTTCTTGGCATGGCAGTTTCACCAACCTCACCCAGAGGTGCTCCTCATGATGGAGCAATTGGCTTTTTTTTTTTTTAATTTTTTAAATTTATCTTTATTGTTGAGAGTATTACAGGTGTCCCATTTCCCCCCAAAACTGACCCCCTCCACTTTGCTCCCCTCCCCTCCCCAGGCCTTCACCCCGTTATTAATTGAGTCCATGGGTTATGCATATATGCATATAATTTCTTTGGTTAATCTCTTCCCATCCTCCACCCCTCTTCCCTCTTTCCTCTGAAATATGATCATCTGTTGCATGCGTCAATGTCTCTGGATCTATTTAGTTCGTCAGATTCTTTTGTTCATTAGCTTCTTCTTAAAGAAGACTCTTCAACTTTTCCTGTAGTGCTGCTCTGGTGGTGATGAACACCTTTAGTTTTTTCTTATCTGTGAAGCTCTTTATTTGACCTTCAATTCTAAATGATAGCTTTGCTGGGTAGAGCAATCTTGGTTGTAGTTCCATGTTTTTCATCACTTTGAATATTTCTTGCCACTCCCTTCTGGCCTGCAAATTTCCTTTTGAGAAATCAGCTGACAGTCGTATGGGCGCTCTCTTATAGGTAACTAATTGCTTTTCTCTTGCTGCTTTTAAGATTCTCTCTTTGTCTTTAACCTTTGGCATTTTAATTATGATGTGTCTTGGTGTGGGCTTCTTTGGGTTCCTCTTGTTTGGGACCCTCTGTGCTTCCTGGACTTGTAAGTCTATTTCTTTCCCCAGGTAGGGGAAGTTTTCTGTCATTATTTTTTCAAATAGGTTTTCAATTTCTTGGTCTCTTTCTTCCCCTTCTGGCACCCCAATCATACAAATGTTGGAACTCTTGAAGTTGTCCCAGAGGCTCCATATACTATTTTCATATTTCGGGATTCTTTTTTCTTTTCGCTCTTCTCGTTGGGTATTTTTTGCTTCCTCATGTTCCAAATTGCTGATTTGATTCTCAGCATCCTCTACTCTACTGTTGATTCCATGTAAATTATTCTTCATTTCAGTTCCTGTAGCTTTCATTTCAAATTGGTACTTTATTATGTTATTGATTTTCTCAGTTATTTCCCTAATAGTCTGCTTAAACACCTTTATAAACAAAATTCTGAACCCTTTATCTGTTAGCTTGCTTGGATCTATTTCATTTAGTTCCTCTTCTAGAGATTTCTTCTGTTCTTTCCTTTGTGACATGTTTCTTTGCCTCCACATTTTAGCTGCTTCCAGGTGTTTGTTTCTATGTATGAGGTAGAGCTGCTATGTCTCCTGGAATTGGTAGAGTGGCTTTGTGTAGTAGGTGTTCTGTAGGGTCCAGTGGCTCAGCCTCCCCAATCACCTGAGCTGGGCCTTCTAGGTGCTCCCCTGTGTGGGCTGTGTGCACTATCCTGTTGTAGTTGAGCCTTGGTTGCTGTTGGCATCACTGGGAGGAATTGACCCACAGGCCAATCAGCTGTGAGGACCAGCTGCAACTACAGCCAAAGAGCTGCTGTGCTGAAGGCACCCCTATGGAGCAGGATTTACTTCAGTGGGGCTTTGGTGTTCACCAAGTGTGCCCCTTGAGTGTGTCACTCATGGATGTGGTAGGGTTGTAATCCAGCGTGGTCGAGTCTGACCATCAGGTGCACTGTCTCTGGGGCCTCCCGGGAGGTGCACAGTCAGCCTGTGCCAGTGCCTTGCCCAGGGCCACCCAGCATGAGCTACACAGCAAACAGTAGTTGGCTGCTACTTGTGCTGGGCTTGGAGGTGTCCAGGAGAGGCCAAGCTATGAGCCAGTGCAGGCTGCCGCTAGTGCCAGGCCTGGGGCCACTTATCAAGCTGTATGGGGCCTGCTGCTGCTTGTTTGAGAGATTTTAGGAAAGTCCTAAGCATGAGGCTCGAGAGGCCACTTGCACAGAAAAGCCCCTGGAAATGGCCTGGATGAGCTGCAGGTGGGGAGGGGCGGGGCCTCCGGGAATCACGGGGCGGGGCCACAGGTGCGAGTCAGGTGCTGGCGATTCAAACATGGCGCCTGCCTGCCGGCTGTGTGCGGGGAGGACTCGCCAAAGGAGCCATGGCCTCTGCCAGCCCTTCTGCCTGGGAGGAAGCCGCCCCTCCACCTCTCGCCCGGATCTCAGGCAGGTTAGTTCCTCCCCGAGTGTCCCGGGTCCTTTCAGGCTGCTGCCCGGCGCTGGGCTCAGAGGGAGCGCGTCCGAGTGAGTCTGTGCCGGGCCCTTTAGAGGAGCTGCTGGGGCTCCCATAGCCCTGGCGTTCCTCGGCCACAGTCCCCTCTGGTTTCACGGCCCGGAGTTGTGGGAACGTCTTTTCCTGGCCCTGGAGCCCTGGGCTAGGACTCCTCATTCCTCTGGGAAACCTCCACCGCCGAGTTTCCCTCCCGGGTTTAACCTGCGGCACCAGGTGTGGGCCCGCAGTCGTTTCTCCAGGATCCAGCCCTGATCCGCCCGCGTCTCCGCCCCTCCTACCTTCTCGGTGCTGCTTCAGCTCCCTGGTTGTTGGGCTTCTGTTCCGCCGGATCTCAGGAGGCTCTGAGTGATGGTGGTTCTGTGTTTCAGATGTAATTCTGATGTGGTTGAGGGAGGCAGCAGGTGCAGCTGTCACCTACGCCGCCATCTTGTTTCTCTCCCCGCAATTGGCTTTTTCTTATGAGGCCGGCCAGCTCTGAGAGGCAAGACCTGTAGGAGGAGCCACTGCTGTGCTCCTAGGACATGGTTTTCTCTCTTTGCCACAGTCCCCACTGCTCCTTGGTGTCTCTTGGCCAACAAGGGACTCAGGCCCAGCCCACCTGGCCCTGCGCAGAGCCTTTCTCTATTCCTTATCTCCAGCCTACAAAGTGCAGTCCCCATGAGTCCTCTAACAGAGTGAGGCCAATCATGGGGACCCCACAGACAGCATAGGGCAGCCTTGGTGGGTGGGAGTTTGGAGCACATGCTTCTATGGACAGATTTCGGTGACTATGGCTTTTCATCCAACTTATTACTTTAGATCGTTGGGGATAAAATGTTAATTAACAAACTTTTATGAATAAATTTTTTTATTTTTAAGAAAATACATTGCACAGTGACCATGGTAGCCCCATGTCAGGGCACATTGTTGCTCCTGACTTTCATAGAGAGGAAGACGTTTTCCTCGACTCTCTTAGGTCCCTGGCTGGATCTGAAAATGAGACCGACAAAGACAGATGAGCAGGAGAGAAGCAGGCAGGTTTATGTAACATCAGTTTTACATGACATGGGAGGCTTCACAAGGAATGAAGTCCCAAAGAAAGGGTTCTGAGGGTTTTTATACGAGAGGTGATGCAGAGTGGAAAGCCATGGAAAAAAAGGTGGACAGAAGGAGTTTGAATGAAGGGTAATATGCTGGGGAAGTTCAGTGAGGCCAGTGTGTTCAGATCCCTGCATCTTGGGGTAAGGAAGTCCTTTCTCCAGGTATTGGGGGTCACCTCTCACATGAGTCTTGTCACCTATTGCCAAAAAGAAGGGTGAGGGAGGGTAGACAGTCCTTTCTGCACTGCCCTTCTTTCAAATTCCTGTATATCTCCGAACATTTAACTTGCTGAGGCTCCCTTTTTGGGGTAGGGTGTTCTGAACCCTGTCACCCTTATCACAATTCTGTACTCTCAGTGCACTTGCTCTTGAGGATGTACATGTATGCTCTAGCTGATTCAGAGAAGTGTACGTAGCCCGCTCTTTCTGAACAGCAAGACTCACGTGATATGTGATAGCCCCCAGTTACAACCATCACCACCTTTCTGGGTAGATATCATCTGTTACTGCCCATTTGGAAAAGGTTGGGCCAAGGGTTGGTTAGAGAGATTTAAAGGAAAGGGCAGGAGGCTGGAGAAGCTGAGATTTGGACTTTAATTTGTCTTTTTTATTTTTTTATTTATCTTTATTGTTGAAAGTATTACAGATGTCCCTTTCCCCCGCCCATTGATCCCCTCCACCACTCATCCAACCCACCCCCAAGCCTTCCCCATACCATTATCTGTATCTGTGTCCATGAGTTTTGCTTATAAGCATGTAAGTTCTTTGATTAATCTCTCCACCCACTTCTCCACCCCCGCCTTCCCTCTGAGATCCCTCAGTCTGTTCCATGCTTACATGTCTCTGGATCTATTTTGTTCATCACTTTATTTTGTTCATTATATTTCACATATGAGTGAGATTATGTGGTATTTATCTTTCTCTGACTGGCTTATTTCGCTTAGCATATTACTCTCCAGTTCCATCCATGCTGTCTCAAAGGATAACTGATCTTTTTTACAGCTGCATAGTATTCCATGGTATAAATGTCCCACAGCTTTTTTATCCACTCATCTACTGATGGACACTTGTGCTGTGTCCAGATCTTTGCTATTGTAAATTGTGCTGCTATGAACATAGGGATGCATAAGTTCTTTGTGATTGGTGTTTTGGGTTTCTTAGGATATGTTCCTAGAAGTGAGATCACTGGGTCAAATGGCAGGTCAGTTTTTAATTTTTTGAGGAAACTCCATACTGCTTTCCACAGTGGCTGCACCAGTCTGCATTCTCACCAGCAGTGTACTAGGGTTCCCTTTTCTCCACAACCTCACCACCATTTGTAGTTTGTTGATTTGTTGATGGAGCCATTCTGACAGGTGTGAAGTGATACCTCATTGTGGTTTTAATTTGCATCTCTCTGATGCTTAGCAATGTTGAGCATTTTTTCACACGTCTCTTGGCCATCAGTATGTCCTCTTTGAAGAAGTGTCTATTTCGGTCCTTTGCCCATTTTTTAATTGGATTGTCTTCCTTTGGTTAAATTGTATGAGTTCCTTATATATTTTGAATATTAACCCTTTATCAGATACAGTGTCATTGGCAAATATGTTCTCCCATACAGTGAGTTCTCTTTTCGTTTTGTTGATGGTTTCTTTTGCTGTGCAGAAGCTTTTTATTTTGATGTAGTCCCATTTGTTTATTTTCTCCTTAGTTTCTCTTGCCCCAGGAAACGTATCAGAAAATATATTGCTATGAGAGATGTCTGAGATTTTGCTGCCTACATTTTCTTCTAGGATTTTTATGGTTTCACATCTTACATGCATTTTCTCACTCAGTCCTTACAACACCCTTAAGGGAGGGCACCCACCCACACAGGGAGGCAAGACACTCTCAACTTCTCTTCTTGTCCACTAAGGTGGCTGAGAAGAAAGAGCTCTGTGTGCCTAACAAGCACTGGGCTAGTGGGCACTCAGAGAATACCAAATAGGAAAGTTGGTGGAGGTACACTTCATGGATTTCACATAGTTAAAGGTAGAGAGTAATAAACACAACACCTGTGAAATCCCCTTCTGATGTGTCAAGGGGGATGCTGTTGAAGGAGACAGAGATGCGCAGTTTCCCCCAGTGCCCACTGGAGGGCGTGGTCTTCCAAGGACAGTTTGGTTGCCATCTATACCGGGTGAGCTGGGGTAGGGTGGGGTCAAAGCACCTAGAAACAGATGACTGGTGGAATAGGTTGCTAGTGGTTTATGGTTAGATATTGCAATATGAAATGATCCTAAATTGGATGGTTATCAGTTCTCATTTGCTTTTATGTAGACTGTGTCATAATGTATGAAGATAAATATTTATAACAGAGGAGAACTTCTGATTTAAAATAGTGCCTGAATGGGGCAATTCCAAATGTAAACACTTCCACTTTCTCAATCAGTAGGTGATTTGAGCAGCATCCAAGTGCATAAAAAATAGTAAGAGGTGGGGTTCGTAAGACATGTTCTTGCTTAACCTTTGGAAATGATAAGACCCAGTACCTTCCCAGCTTGAATGTAAAGGAGGCATAGCATGTGAACAGCCATGTGGGCACCAGCAGCTGGGAGGGCATGTCAACATATGAATCTTAGTTACTCGCCAATTTTATCCCAGAAAGGCAATGAAAATATCTCTGGAAATATATATATTTTTTAAATGATAAAATTCATGTCTTAAAGCATCTTGTTTCTCACTTAGAAAAATATTCCTAAGGACCCAGGTTTTCTTTATATATATGCATATTTAATGAAGACCCCAGGTTTTCAGTGTCACTTTAGATACATGTAAGATGAAATACCACGATGTGTGTTAACTATTTCTCAATAAAACTGAAAAAAAAAAAAAAAAAAGACAAAATAACCATTAAAATAATAAATGCCTAATTTGGGAGCAGTAAATGTTGTACTTTATTAAAAAATAAAGAAGGAGCAGAAAATCCTCAGGGTCCAAGGAATGGAAATAAACCAACAGAATTAATCAGGTGGACAAGTTCCCAAGCCACAGGCCCTCAGGGCAAAGGGCTTCATATACTTCTGGAGGCAGATGCTCTTCACTGAATGCTTATTCTGCTAGGTCTCATATTGACTTTGTTATATGATTGTGTATTAACAGAGCCCAGACATAAAGTTCAGAGTGGCCTTGACTCATAAACTTGGAGGAAACAGTCATTCTCCCTGACATTAGCAGGGATTAGCATCTTCAAGGTCGCCTTGTGTGGCTGTCACACAAAACTGTATCTCCAAGTTCCTCTTCATCCGTCTTCTGTTGGCCCCTTACACGATGTGTCCACCTGAGCTTTCCACAGTAATTTGAAGCAGGTCATTATTTGAATGTTATTCCATTTTCTTGCACCCCCTGGCTTGCTTAGGCATCCTTCTGGGTGCTCATTTAGGCTGCAGAGGGCAGACAGAGGAGGCCACATGGGCTGGGTCACCACACAGGTCCATCTGTATTGCCCAGTCAGCAATCCATTGTTAGAGTAAAACTTGTACTTTTAGAGCCTAGAATAAATATTGTTTCCTGGAAGTCATGGGTAGTAAATGATGTACAACTGTATCTGGCATTCACAATCTGTTTGCCTTTCTGAACTATTCAAACATCAGTACATTTGGGGTCTGGGATAGACATCCAAGGTTTGACATGATAACTCAGAAGTCAGAAGACCTGACATAAAGAAAGGGGTGTAATTGTAATTCAGTGATTTCTGGTGAGAAGGGTGTGCACAGGGAGTTGTCAGATACTTACTTGTGGGGTGAGCTCTCCCAACCACATGTTTGCTCTCCTTGAGATTCTCATACAGCTGCTGTGGGGGTGCCCTCCTGGTGAAGCAAAGGTGACAGCCAGCGATATAACCTCTGACCTGGGACGCCAGGATAGACATACTAGGAAAAATGTTTCCCACGTTCACCCCCTTCACCAAAGATTTGCTTTTAAGTAAATTTGCAATTACTTTTCTATGTAAATAGGTGGGTTTCTGTTAGGGAGACAGTACACACAGAAAATATATATGCTTCCTTCCATGTGTAGAATAACACAAGTATGTAGAATAAATGAAGCTTTAAAACAGATAAAGTTTTAAAGTGGTTTACCAGTACCTGGGCTTTGGAGTTGTGCCCGGGAAGTGACTCTGCTGTTTTCATGTCCTGCTTGTAGCCATGGTGAGTGGTGACTTCTCCCCAACTCCATTTCCTCATCTGTAAACTGTGGGAGGTCATACCTACAAAATGGTGTTCCACATGCCAGCTGCCTGCCCAGTGGCCACTGTCCTGCTTATCCTAATCATTGTACATTTATTACACGTGATGCACAGGTGCCCTATGAGAAGGGACTTAAGCCTCAATGGAAATCATGTCAAGTGCTCTAGGAACTCAATGAGGACCCACGAAAGAGAATCGTGTCCTGAGAGCCTAGCGGTCCTGCAGCATCGCCCAGAACCTGACAACTGCTTTCAAGTCCACCTTTACCTCAGACAAGGTTTTAACTTTATCCTTGATAGACAGAGAATTAAAACAAGCCCAACACACAGACCCTCAGATGTGAAGAAACAGCCAGCAGATGGAACGATGCCCAGATCTATCTGAAACACCCGCCCAGCACTCCAAACTCCATCTGCTTACATTCTAGGGCCAGAGCCTTCGACCCTGGGACGTGTACTCTGAGGAGCTTACGGAATTTTCTGGAACAAAACTTTCAGTCTTGACGTTAACTCATCGTTCACGAATGTACAAGCATCCTGACCAAGCCACTCTCAGTGACACAAGGAGCGGTAGTGAAGCAACCCCCATAGAAGGAGAGGTACACAGGGGATGCCTCATCAAAATCTGCTGGATGGGCCCTAATCTAACTGCCAAGGGGAAAACTTTTATTAAGATATTCCGAGTGTCAGTTTACCAAAGGTGCATTTTGAGGGATAGATGCATTGAATACACCTAGCAATTGTGAGCAGAGCACATCCACTTTCTTTACAGATAATATGAGAGAAAGCTCTCTTACTCTATGCAGATCCAAGAAGTTGTGGCATGTGTGGACAGACCAAGCTGTATCCGGTTAGGCTGCTCAGGCTGTGCTAAGAAAGTACCACTGACTAGGTGGATTAAATAACAGAAATTTATTTTCTCACAGTCTGCAGACTAGAAGTCCAAAATCAAGGTCTGAACCCATCTGCTTCTGCTGAGAGCCCTCTTCCTGGTTTGCAGATGGTCACCTTCTCGCTGTGTCCTTACATGGCCTTTCCTTAGTATGTGTGTGCACACCAGGGGAGAAGGGGGGGGGGGAGAGAGAGAGCTCTGAAGTCTCTTATTATAAGGACACTAATACTATTGTATCGGGCCCCACATTTATGACCTCATGGAAGATTAATTACTTCCTTACTGCACAAATAGCCACATTGAGAGTTAGGGCTTTGACATATTTATTTTGGGTGGACACAAATTGTGAGTTTATTAACACCATCTTAGAAGCCTCCACCATACCTGTAAGCATTTCCAAGTCAATAAATAATGGGAATAAATGTGTAGTTTCAAAAATATGTGTAGTAAAGAATAAAAACCAATTTAAAGTTGAGTCTATTGTGAATCCCTCTACCTTCAACACAGGAAGTTAACAGTAGATGGCCTCTGACACCATTCATTACTTTGAGAGGTACAAGTCAGACATGGCCCCCCTACCATGCAAAAGACCCTTGGCTGCATTTGCCATCACCAGGCAGACTGTCAGCGTCTCCACACATGTACTCAATAGGACAAGTGCTTGAGGTCAATTATGCATATTTTCCTTGCAATCAGGGATCTTCAATCTTCAAATCCTTGCACCTATTAGCTTGATGGTATCCTTGACAGCATGCTCCCTCAGGGCCCTCCTCACAGAGAGACAGGACTGGGAAACCTGTTCCAAGTTCCTGCGGGCAGACTGCTTGAAATCGAGCTCCTGTTGTGGTGACTAAATGCTCCCCAGCAGGCCTGGAGGTCGGGCTCTGGAATGTGGTGGTCATCCTTTCTCTAGCAGCAGGCTCAATGCCCAGGATTTGAAATGCCTATCTCTTGCAGACAAGTGGCTACTGGTCCCAACCTGAAAAGAGAGAGGACATTAGAGCAGCATTGTGGGTCAGCATGTTATTGGATACGAACTTTAAATCGCAGGGGTTGAACAGCTCAACAACCAACTTTGGCCTGTGTCCAGTAACCATTGTGAATTAGGAAGGTTTCAGGACAATTTTAAGGCAAAAGGTAGTGTAACATTTATACTCAAATGTAAGGAAGAAATTCTAAAATTTCCAAGTAGAAGCATCTGAGTTTCATGCAGTGAATATGCTGATCTTAAGACCACAGGTGGGGAAGAAATGGGATCTAAACAAACTGTCAATGGAAAACAATGACAATGTTGTTCAACAAGATGCCTTTGAGTTTAAGACTTGAAATTTCCATCCTACACTAAGATGTAAGAAACAATATCCAACAGACATTTATGAAAAAAGAAAGTCTATGTGAATATTTTTCTATTAAAAATTTTAATAAAACTTTTAATTTGTTAACAAAAACCTTCATAAGTGACTCGAAACATGAGAACTGTGAGTTGGCTGGTTCTATAACGTCTGTCTCCCATGTTGATTTCCTCTATGATCCGCAATACGATATGCATAGGTATGGTCCATAATCCCAACATCTGTGGTAAGGTATAGAATGACTGGACAACAGAGAGCCGGACTGAAAGTCCATTTAGTTCAATTTATTCATGTGGCTGTCACCCAGGGGCCGTGGTCAGGGTCAGTGGGAGCCAGTTCTTGCTAGCTTAGGTAAGGAAGGAACGAACACAGGAGGAGTAAGTGGGTGAACAGGAGGACCAGGGAGAAATGTGAGTAGGCAAAGGGAGGGAGGAGCAGCAGTTCCTGACAAGGGTACACATGAAATCCTTGCTTCTGGCTGTCCCTTGGTCCCTGTGGGCAAGCCCCAAAGGGCCAAGCAGTTTTTGAGATATTTCTAAAAAATGCAAGATCTTGGGTGAGAGGGTAATATGCCTAACTTCTTGCTTCCAGGAAGCAGTGGAAGAAAAATGTCCCCATTTGGCTTCCATTATGGAAAGCATGGGATACTGTGTCCCTTAACACTACACGAAACAAGGAATTCCATGCAAAAGGGAAAGATGTATTTTTGATGAGTGATAGGTAACAGAAAAAGACAGACATTCTTGGAAGAATTTTATTAGAGAGGCCTTTGAAAATACTTTAAGAGAAAGGGTTGGCAGAGAAAAACAAAATCTTCATAGGAAAATATTACGAACATTCTATGTATTATGTAAATTTGGTGTTCAATACCTATGATGATATTCAGTTACAATGCCAGGAAACGTGTGGTATACCAGATGCCTCTGCTTGGCAACAGCACTGGACATAGGTTGAAAGCTAGAAAGTAACAGAAGCTCTAATAGGGTGTTAGAACTGAGAAAGAGCCAGATGTGGGCTTGAGGGGAGAGCTGGTAAAGGAAGGCACTTTCCTAGGGTGATGGGGCAAAGATTGATACCTGCCAAATAAAGGATTTAAAAAACAAAACAAAATAACACAGACGCTAACCCAGGCTTAAAGACCATGTGCTTATGTGATGAGTGTGCTTTATGCAAACCAAGAAAGACTTGGTAGGGGTGGGGAGCAGAGATCTTTGGGAGACAGCTGACAGGTATGCAGAGAGGCTATAAGGCCCACACATGTGACAAAGGCCCTTCCCCTAGGTGTGGACTCAAGGCTGCAGTGTGGGGAACAACCCAGCCTGGAAATGGATGACACTGATGTCCTATGCAAGGAATGACAAGGAGCAGGTTCTAGTAGGACTGGACCCTTCACCATGATACGGAAGGAACATTGAAACTTCTTTGGACACGATTCCAGGGAGATGGAATTCCCACTTTACCAGTCTTTTAAAGGCTGAGCAGATGGAAGTGTTTCTGTGTCACTGTAAAGATTTAAACAGATGATCTAGTATATAAAGCTCATCTAGCAAAGTGTCTGGCACATAGGAAGTGCTTAAAAAGTATTATCTTTCAATATAGTCATTATTGTCATTTAAAAGATTTGCATTCCATTGGGCTTCTATCTCATTGGTTTCCAGTGTCAATAATTCTAAACAGCGGCCATCTGTCTATCAGTCTATCATGACTAGGATTGGAATTTGTGGGAATTAAATGGTTATTTATGGTACTATTTTAAAAAGTGATTTGAAAGAGAGATGAAAAATAAAGATAACATATGATGTCATTTTTGGGGTAAATATTCAGAACCTGGTCTCACTTTATGCATAATCTCCAGGAAATCAAATTTGCCCAGGTGGTCAGCTAACAGCCACAAATGCTGTGGGTAGAGTTCTGTCAAGAAAACTTCAAACTAAATAATACCTTTTATAGCGTGCATATGTGTTTTGCAGTCCCCTCTCCATTCCAGAACTGTTACTACCAGATATTTTTTATTCAGTTTTTAGCAATTGCATCATCATTCTGCTTCTTATAAATATAAAAGCTAGAATGGCTCCTCTTCTTAACTCTAGCATGAGGGTGACTATTGTTCAGTCAAGACTTAGAGTGTTTGAGGATCAACAAAAGTGGGGTGCCCAAATAGGGGAATATCAAAGGTATTTAGGTTAGCTAAATGGAAACCTATTTGAAAATATTTTGCAGTCTGCTCCCAAAATAGACAAGGCTTCTGAAGTTAGCCTACTGTATGTTCTCATGGCCCCTAGGTGACATTGGTGCAATATTGACTGTGGATAAGTCATGGGTATTATTGTGAATAATTGAAGATAAAAAGTTATCAGTAAAAGCTGAGTCTGTGCAGAGCTCAGGTGAAGTAAGAAACAGCTGCAGTCTGTTGTTTTCCCAAGTCCACTGAAGCCGACAGTGTGCCTGGCACTGATGTTGGTTTATTGCTGTCTGCGTGCTTCTCTGCGGAATCCATGGGTTTCCATATACAGTTAGCTCCTTTCTATGCTAACATCATAGGAGAAATATGAACTCTGCTACTTCGCAGTTAGGAAAGCAAAAAAAATAAAATAAAAATAATTGAATAAACAAGTAATTAAAAATTTAAATTGGCTGACTACCACTGCAGGGATAATTTATTCCCTTGTGTGTGTGTTTTTTAAACTTAAAACAATTTTTTAAAATTGATTTTAGAGAAAAGAAGGTGGAGAGAGAGAGAAACATTGATGTGAGAGAGAAGTATCAATTGGCTGCCTCCTGCAAGCACCTCAACCGGATCAAACCAGCAACCTGGGTATGTGCTCTGACCAGGAATTGAACTGGCAGCCTCCAGCCAACTGAGCCACAGTGGCCAGGGCTGTTTTTTAAAAAGCCCAGCCTCTAAGCACAGATGCAGACACAACTAGACCTGTCCTTCCAGTCTCTGATTCCCAGGCAGTTCTTTCAGTCAAATGCTAACCGGGGGGAAGGTTGGCATTGAGCCCCTCCCCAGCTTTACTCAATCCTTCAGCAGCCAGAGCCCCGCAGACCAGAGGCAGGGGAGATTCTGAGTACTGATAACCCCTATGGTTCCTGTCTGTGTCTAAAGACTGACAGGGACCCCTCCAGGACCAAACCACACTCAGGCTCCTGGGGCTTCTCCTCCACCGGGCCTCCTAGGGGCCCTGTCTTCCGTCTGCATCACCCAGCCTGGCAGGAATCCTGCTGTCAGCTTAGTGAGAACGCCACCCCTGATGTCTGACCACCTGGCTGCCCTCAGCAACAACCTGTCAAGTAGCTTTAGCAAGAACCCTCAGAACTTTCCTCCACTGACCCCCACCCTGCTCCTTGGCTGTAAGTCCCCACTTGTCCTGCTATATTGGGAGTTGAGCCCAGTTCTTTACTGGGTCTCTTTTCTTTTATTGCAATCATTTCTGAAGAAAATCTGATTTTACTGCTCTAACTAGTGTTTGGTTTGGTTCCCTTTAACAAGACCAGGTCCAAGTACCCATCCAACAGTCAGCACCTCTGGCCTCCCTCCTCTCTCCCCCTGCCTGCTACTATTGAATTGCAATAGCCAAACCCTGCCAGCATCACCATGACACACAGCTCCAGGGGTCACCATTTCTCATCTTCATGGAGGGCCTCCTGCCCCGCCCCCAGGCTGGACACATGGACTTGGACCTGAGGCTCAGGAATATGGCTGGTGCTGCTGTTGCTTTTGCCTGTGTTGTGTTTTGTCCTCTGTTAGTGGCAGTTAAATAGCAAAATTCAGCTCACACCCCCCCTCACTAGATTTCCATGGCTATTGTACATGAAGGCAACCCAGGAGGCCTCCTAAATAAACACCTCCATGTGCAGCATTGCCTCCGTGACCCGACACTCACATGGATACACTGGGCACCAGGTCCTGTAATTCTACAGCATAAATACACAGCAGCGTCACCCAGTGTGTAATTGTCTGGCTCAGTTCCTCACCTCACAGGAGTGAGGTCCTAGCCTCCTGTTTCCCGACCACCCACCCACACCATGGGTTACTGTCCTCGGATGCCTGGCTTGCTGGCCCCCTTAGTTCTAGAATGCCTTTCTCACCTTGTCCAACCATTTGTCTTTCTACCTGGACCTGGAGATGTCTGTTCTGACAAGCAATTTTGAAAAGATCATTGATTTTTTCAGAAAACCTTCATGAACTGATGAACAGTCTGATAAGTAGAATTCTACTATTTCCTTGTTTTCCCCCCACACTTGTTATTTTGAACGAGTATTAGGCTTTTAGGGAAGTTATAAAAATTGTATGGTGAGTCCTGTAGACCTGTCAACCAGGATCCCTTGATGTGAACATCTCACAGAACCACAGCACAGTTATCAAAGCCAGGATGTCACAGTATCACATCATCAACTGAACTAGAGTGGAGAGCCCAGGCAGGCGTTACAGTCGTGGGTACATCCACAGCCTCATGTCTATGGTATTCTTGCCAGAAATTCATGACATCATTCTAACTACCAGAAAGTATTAGGCACACCCAAATTGAGGGACATTCTATAAATAATTGACCAGGACTCTCTGGGTATGTCAAGAATCAGAAAGGCAAGTGGATTAGTCTGTTCAGGCCACATAACCAAGTACCACAGACATGCTGACCTAAACAAAACATATTTATTCTCTCAGTTCTGGAGGCCAGAGGCCAGGATCAAGATGTCAGGGGGCAGCCTTATTGCTGCGTCCTCACATGGTCTTCTCTCTGTGCACACACATCCCTGGTATTTCTTTAAGTGTTCAAAATTTCTCTCATTATAAAGACATCCATCTTATTGAACTAGGGCACACCCTGATGACCTCACCTTAACTTGATTACCTCTGTAAAGACCCTACTACCTCCAAAGCAGGTCACATGCTGAGATGTTGGGGGTTAGGACTTCAACATGTGAATGGGGGTGTAATTCAGCCCATAGAAGGAAATGAGCACTGAGTGCAACATGGGATCCTGGACTGGGTCCCAGGACAGAGGATGAGGAAGGGCAAGGGTTGAAATACTGGTGAAATTCAAATTCTCATTTATTAGAGTCAATAACACTTTGACATTGCCCGCTGTGTGCCCCTTAAAAACAGCTTATTCACAAAAATACCCTGATATATCAGACTCAGCTAACATTTCATATGTGCCAACCTGACAAAGCTTAAAAGGACTAGTGACTAAAGATGTTTAAGAAGAAATTTTTCAAAAGGGAAATAAAATATTGCAAATATTTATAAAAACATTTAGCTGGTTTTTAAGAATGAACCACTCAAAAGGGAACTACCACAAACTATCACAAACTAGAATATATTATTACTAGTTACAAGAAAGAAAATGCAGTCCACATTCTACTCCGTGGAAGAAAAGTGAAAAAAGAAACAGAGAAAAATGGCTTCTATTACTAAATAGCCTCTCAAAGCTGATGCTGCATAAGGTTATGGGAAGCAAAGAGCCTGGATTCCAGTGCCTACAAATAAAGATGTGGAAGCTCCATTGCAAATAGCTCCCTAGAAAACTAGAAAGAGCCTGCTACGTTGACCAAGAGGCATAATTCTGGGTCATTACCCAGTTCTCATTAGCTACAAATAGGCAGCCACCTTTTGTAAGATCGAAATAACTTTTTATGATTATGAAAGTAACATATAATTTTCAATGAAGAACACTAGTGAACACAGACACACACACACACACACACACACACACACACACACATATATGAAGACAGCCACTCTTCTACAATCACAGATAATCTGTGCAAAGCCCAAAATTACAGCAGGTTTCCTTCAGACTTTTTGTTTTGCTTCTGTCTGTCCTTACACATTTTATTCAAATGGGATCATATTATTTTGTAGCTTTTAACTAACAAGTTAATGAACATATCTCCATGTCAATAAATAGCTATTTTTAAAGCCTACATTGAATTCCATTATAATGCTATGCCATATCTTACTTAACCAACTCCCTATTTGGGGTATCAAAACTACTTCTAATTTGTCCCTATTACAAACATTGTTAAAATTACTCCCCTTAAGTAAAAACCTGTGCACATTTGTCCAATGATTTTTGGGAGTGGATTCCTGGAAATGAAGTTATTGCCAGGTATACAAATCATTAAGTCTTTGAAAAAATGACTTAATTACTCTCCAGAAAGTTTTAGCCAATTGAAGTTCTCACCAACTGTATGAACATGATTTTTTTGGTCTCTTTCACCACAATAGATAAGAGCATTTATAAAATTTTTAAAGAAGAGCATTTCTTACACCTTTATTAGATCAGTAGGTGAAAAAATGTGATCTGTTTATATGAATAAAAATATAAGTGTAATCACTGGTGCATAGACGTTTCTTCATATGTTTCAGGGAAATTGTATTTCCTCCTTGGAGATTGTCTGCCTACATTCTTTGCCTATTTTCCTGTAGAACATTTGCTTTTCCTTCTTTATTCTTGAGGTTTTTAACAATATATATTGAGGGTATTAACTCTGAGTGTCATATGGTTTGTAAATTCATCTCTTTTCCCTGGTTTGTCAAATGAGCTGAGTCAGCCAAACATTTCCAATTCGTGTAAGTGTGAGTTGTCTTCAGTTCTAGTAAATCATGTTGAAAACATGTGATAAACTAAGCAGTTGCCCCAATACTGTGGGTGTGTCCAGAACAGAAGGAGCACATACGGGCCAGGGTTTCAGGTAGAAAGAGCCATAGTCTGGGGGCTGAAGACACAGGTTCCAAAGCTGACTCAGGGCTCTCACTTCTCATATTGGGGGTGCAAATAGTGCCCCAATTCCAAAGTGCAGCTTAACACCCTCAGCAACCTTCATGCACAGGTCCTGGCCAGAGCCCTCTCCTTCCGCACGTGGGGCTACTGAACGGGACTGGGGGTCAGCAATCTGCAACCCATTAACAGGAGTTTTGCTCTCCCTCCTCAATTAAGAACAGTAAAACCAAGCTGCAAAACCAGATGAGGAAGAACAGGATTCAGCCAAATCTGGTCACACTGCACACGTAGTAGCAGGAAGGAGGCCAAAAACATGCCTTTATTTTTTTAATGCTATGGAATGCTTCTCCCAGAGACCCCGGGGGCCAGCGTTCACGCCAGTTTCCTGAAGAGGTGGCCCAGGGGCCTAAGATGACCTCCATCTCAGAGAGTCTTGGGGACTAAGGTGGGTCTCTAAAACGGAAGATGCTGGGGGAGGCTCAGTCCCCCTGCCACAGCGCCCAGGGCTGGGCCCCGCAGACAAGCTGACAGTACATTTCCTGCCTGCAGCAGAGTCCAGCACTGCCCGGGGACACTGGGGACTCTGATGTAAAAGCCTGCCTGCTAATTGTCAGAGAAAGGGAACAGGACTCTCGCTGTTCAAAACCAAAGAGCCATGGAGAATTTGACGTTAGAATGTGATCAAAAAAGACTTTCTTCAGGATGGAGAGTGTTTCCTCAAAATAATAAAAGTGCAGAATCCCCAGTGTCTCAAGCAGTCTAGACGGAAGGATGCCCGTGTCCGCTGGATATTCCCGTGTCCCTGTGTGTAGGTGTCACTTTGCATTATTACTCAAACCCCGTTGATGAGCCCAAGTCTTCACCATGGGACAGGGCATGTGTGGGAGCCTGGCTCTCTCTCTGGCTCCTGCAGAGTGTCTGAGATCCTGGCTCCCTGAACCTCCCCCTCAGGAGCCGGCCAGGTGACAGCCTGACCCTGACCCACCCATCCTTCTCACACATTCCCCAACATCCGTGTTGGTCAGGGGTTTTAGGGGCACATCTATGAGATTTTAATTTGTGTTTCCCTGATTAGTGAAGGTGAGTATCTTTTATTACTGATTTTTTTTTTTTTTTTTGGCAATTTGTACTTTTGCCATGTTCCTTGGGTTGTTTGCCCTTATAAATCTGTCAGGACACTGACAGGACAGGACTGTATATCCTTCCCCACCAGAGTCTGGGAGTCCTGAGCCTTGTGTCTGGGGTGTATGATTAGCTTTTTACCCCTCATCTCCCTAAAGAGGATGCTGGGTTTGTGGTCCTACCAGTAAACTCCTTGTTGTGTGTGTGACTGCACTTTTGGAAGATTCCAGGTCACCAGGAGAAGCTGGACACAGACAGGCTGCAATTGGCTGGCTGTGCTGAGCTGCCAAAAAGGCCTCCATGCAGGAGTCTCCCTCTGCTTGTCCCATGGGTGAGAACCCCAGCCTGACCCTTCTTGGAGCCCTCTGTGTTATAGAAGGAGGGAGTGGGGCCCGACGCTGCCTGGTGTAGAAGGAAGGGCACCAGAGAAGAACCCCAACACGTGATTGCCTGCACCCAAAGTCTGGAGGAAAGACGAGCTTTGCCTCCTTCCTCCTTTGCTTCTGCTGGGCCTGGCGGAGCAGTGCTGCTCTTCCAAGTTCCACATCTACAGCAAAGTCAGTTACCTAAGGTTGTGCAAGTGAGCCCACCGGTTACGAGGCTTCATCTACTGCACTTCTGCTCACCCCCCACCATCTCCACTTACTTCACCATCACTCAGGTGGCCTCTGGCCTCCCCTGGTCTGTGACAACACCAGAGTCCCTCTTGGGAACGCCACTTCCCACTGAGTCCAGGTATTGGGAATTTAATACTTCATAACTGTTTGTATAGCTGTAAAAATATACATAATAAGGCAACTTGCCTTGGAAGCCACACTTGTTGAAATGTCCGTGAAGTTATAAAGAGTATGTCCCCAAAGGCCGTGATCCAAAGTCACCACAGTCATTTCACAAGGTGGAGAGTGACCACCAGCACTGACTCCTGCAGAGCCTGCCCGAGCTCTTGACCCAGTGACGCCTCACTTGGGGACAGGCCCTGACACAAAGGGCAGAAGACAACAGTTGATGTAGAAGAGAAAGTGGTGCCTCTGCGGGCCCATGATATCAGTTCCCGTGTCCTTGTGTCACCCATTAGTCTACCGCAAACTTCATTCTGATGAAACGAAAGCAATTAAACAGAGGGATGGCCCCGACATTTTCATTCTGAAGCCATCGTCGTTTCAGAGTGAGAGCCAGTCTGTTCGACGCCATTGGCCTGACTCAATTTGTAGGTCATTGTCAACTTAGACAGAGTAAATAAAAGAGGGGGCACCCCTATTGTGTGTGCCCCTCTGGGTTCCCCGTGCCAAATCTTCTCCAGATCCAACCTGTCAGAGGGAGGCTTGCTTGAGCAACTTTCCGAGCCGTGAGTGGTGCTCCGATAGGGCAATGAAAAGACATTTCCTGTGTTGTGTGCTGTAATAAGAGCTACAGATTTTACTGGAGCCATGAGCTGCAAGAGAGGAAATTGGAATGCCCAGAGACAGCCCGCAGTAATTAATCATCGTAGGACGCAGCCTGTCAAGGCCTTTTCTGGGGCTGATGCTGCTGTCAGTTACGGCCAGCGCCGCGCCATCTGTAATTGTTTAAAATATCACCCGGCCGGGATCCACGTTTTTAACACTTATGCTTCATTTCCACCTCCCGAGGAACACTGTAAAATACACCGCTTGGCCAGGAGAATGAGGCCATGCTGACCTCTAAACAAAACGTTTCTGGCTGATGTCAACATCCGACAAAACCCTGGAGCTGTGAAAAAAAATCCCCCTCACATTCCCTTCGTTTGGAGCCGGCCCTCCCGCAGCAGGACTCAACTCTGGTCAAGAGTTAACCGGAAGCAAGAGCAGGTTGTTGCATTTCAGTGAGGGATTGCAAATTAAAACAAGCATTTCAGGACAAAAAGGGCTTTCCCGTACTTTAAAAAAAAAACTCCCCACTGAAAATACCATAATCAGTCATGTTCACTCTAAGCGATGCCAATCTGTTTTTCCTTCAGAAATATGACGTTTGAATGCTGTGGAAACATGCAAGCAGGAGCTCATTTATGTGAAAGTAGCTTACGCATTAGCACAAAAGACTTAGGTTTTTGTAACCTTTTCTAATTGTACATGTAGAAGGGGCTTAGTTTATTTTATTGATCTATAAAATATATAGAGAATTTCTTAGCTAGAATACATCTCATAACTTCAAAAAAAAGGAGGGATGAGCATTCATAGAGAAACTCAAAATAGCACCTGCAGATATTCTGCCTTCTAGGAAATAGACCTAACCACCGCCACCCCTACCACCACCCCTGGCATCTCACCCTATCCACCCACCAAGGGAGTGCTGGATTGTGTGATTCTAGTCCAGACAATAGTTTGGGAAGCAAAATGCAGAGATCTAGAATAGAGAAATCTGGAGACACCTCCTGAGCCAGGTGATGGGGTGGATGTTACCTGTGGTGCTGGGTTGGTTCCTGATACCTGATGAGCAGGAGCCTCACCTCTGGGGTCTTCCTCCCTGAAACTTATAACCCCAGCCTAATCATGACAAAACTGCACACAAATTCAAATTGAGGGACATTCTACAAAATACTTGACCGATTTTCTTTAAACTGTCAAAGTTATGTAAAGCAAGGAAAGTCTGAGAAACTGCCCCAGATTGCAGGAGCCCAAGGAGAGAACTAAATGCAATGGGAGTTCCTGGACTGGATCCTGAATTGGAAAAGTGACATTGGTGGAGGCAATGGTGACATCCACACAAAGTCTGTGTTTATCTTAACAGTGTTGCCCTAGCATTAACTTCTTAGTTTTGGCAAATGTATCCTGGTTATTTAAGATGTTAACATCTGGGAAGCTGGGGGAAGGGAATGTGGGAGCTCTTTCAACTATCTTTGCAACTTTTTCATAAACCTAAAAGTATTCTAAAATAAAAAAGGTTAAAAGATCAGATAAACAGAAATCTTCTAGGAAGCTCAGTCACTATAACTGACAGGACATGGGAAGTGCTTCTCGCCTTTTTGTTTCTGCCCCTGATGGTGATGGTTGTAAAGGCTTCACCACCTTGCTCCTGGAATGCAGACCTGTGACTTGAAACATATGACATTTCAGCTCAGCAAGATATTTCCAAAGGCCGTGGTTTCTTTCCCTTCTAGAGAATATTCTGGATTCCTGTCACTTGCTAATTGTCATAATCTGTGGAAACACAAGCCCACTCTGCAAGTGCAGAAGTGAACATCTGAATAAAATGGGTAGTAAAAGCTCCACTGAGTCTAGGTTCCCTGTTGGAAAGCTACACAAGAATTTAAAATATTTTCTTTAAATTAATATCTTTATTATATTTTAAAACCATATAATCGAGGACTATAGAATTTGTGATCAGAAACCTAACTATAGCCCAAATAAACGTAAAATGTTCTAGTGAGTTGGTTGGACACATTTGGTGTTATTTGGTGTGAATTGCTTAAACTTATGCTTTATTTTATTTTGTGTAGATGGGAACAAAGCTTAGAGTCAACCACATGAGCACTTTGATGCTGTTTCCTTCATGGCCACACAGGAGAGGTGCTTACATCTTAAGCATCATTCTAGGTGCATGTTGATAGTGTTGGTCAGTGGACACTTCCATCTGTGTGAGGTCAGTTGACTTTCCCCGTAGCTGTCCCAAGTCTGTGAGGTGTTGAGAATTTCTATTCCAAAGTGCTAACGAGTCCAGATCCTCCCTTTGAGCCTACCTTTGCTCCCTCCCCCCAAATTAATAGGGGAAAGCTAAATGCCTTGAACTTACCCTAGGCCATCTAGAGCCAAATTCTTCACCCAGAATGTGCATTTTCCAAGAAAGAAGGCTTCTAAGGAGAACACAACTCAGATGGGGGTAAAGACTTGACTTCTAGACTCAGCTTCCATGTACTTCTTTCCTAAATCCCATCTGGCTGAAACATGCCTGCTGTGTGCCTTTCTCTCCCCTTCTGATCTCTCTTTCCCCACTTCTTAAAAAGAAGGAGTCCTGCCTTGGAGAACCTAACTGTGGCACCTTGCCCCCTCTAGAAATGCCAGGGCATCTGACACGAGGTTGAGGTGGAGAAGATAGGTGGGTACAAAGCCTTCTTCAAGTCTGGTGGTGTCCACCTTGTTGTAGTCATCAAATGAAAAGGAAGAATGAATTGTGTCATCAGGTGGTCATTAAGAATAATTCCTCATGATAAATCACTCTGCAAAGTTCGGTTTATAACTCAGAATTTTAGGGAACTGAGGACTATTTTATACCAAAATTTCTTCTATCCCCACCTACTTATGTGTGCTTTCAATGACCACAGCAACAAAATGAGTAACTTTGAACCATATTGAATTCTAGCAAAAAGCAATATAATCATTGTACATCCACTTTATTTAAAGATTCATCTCTTATAATATTTTTTATGTTTAATACTTTTTAAATGTACAATATATTCCTATTTTTGGTCTATTTTCAACAGATAATATTCCTAATGATAACTCAGTCTAAAAAAAGCTTACACAAAACTTCTGTAAGAAAATAAATTTTCAATTTTATATATATATTTCCTTTGCAAAGAAGAAAGAGTGATGATCAGTGCAAGACCTAAGAGCTACAGTGTACACTAGGAGATAAAATAGAGTTGTGAATACAATGAACCTGCAAGTTTTAAAAAATGAAGGTAAATACAGTTCTCCAGGTGTTAAAGCAGCAATCTTTTCTATGCTCTTAAACAGATGAGGTGGGTGTTGATTCACTATTGCACTCGTTTCAAGATGATTCCTGGGTTTTTAAATAGATGTTGGCGAGTAGCCAACTAATCAAAAGAATCATGTGACAGTTTCATTTTAAGATGTTAACATTTATAATTCACCAAAAATTACATCCTTTGCAACTACTTAAATAGGATGGAAAATTTTAAACGTCAACATAAAGATATTTGAGGGGCCACAAGGTTGTGAAATGTGATTTTTAAGGGGTATGCGGTTAGGAGTGTTTGGGGACCATGCTCCTGAGTGGGCACTGCCGGTGTGAGGATAGGGTCTTCCGGGGCCCTTTGTCCATCTCACTGCACTTTGCCTCCCTCTCCAGCGTTCTTGGGAAGGCTAGGATGAGCTTGGCAGGGCAAGGCTTCCTTCTGCGACAGTGGCCCAACCGAGGCATTGCTTCTAGGCCTTCTGTGTCCACTGCGGAGGGTCAGCACCTGTGTCTGGGGTTGGGCTGGTTAGTTGGCTTTCTCCAGAACATGGTACAGAGACACAACTGGGTAGACACTGTGAACACAACAATGGCCTTGCCAACAGTTACCATGGAAACAATCCCCCAAATCACCACCTTAACAATGTATTTGAAATCACGGCTTTAAATAACTCTAAACTCATTGTCTTACTATTCTTTCCTTCAATCCCATGAGCATCATATGTGTTCTAGAAACTGTCAGAAATGGGGGTTTTGAAAACTTTTCAGTTTGCTTCCGTTTTTATATTCCCATGGCTCTTCATCAAGTCCTATCAATTTCACTCAACTTTTACATACGTGTAAACTTTAAAAGCTTGTGGGAGCTGATTTTCCCTATTCTCACAAGTTCCCTTCTTCCCTGTTTTTATAAAGAGTAACTTTTATTTTATTGTCATCATTAATAATATTGTTTGGCTGCTTGGTAAGTGTCTACTCTTCTGGGAAGAGGTGACACTGGAAACCAGAGCTGGGGTTCTTTGTTCGCCTATCCCCTGTCCTAGGAGAGGAGCACACAGCGAGAGCCCCACGTGCAGAGCATCTGCTGGAACTAGGGGTGCCCCATGCACACAGTGCCCTGAGTGCTCCATCGGCCATGTGATGCATCGGTTACTGCTGTTTCCACCTGACAGGTGAGGACATGGAATTTGAGTGCCTGATGGGCTAGAGGCCCCAACAGAGCTGTCTTGAAATCTTGGTTATAAATCTAGAAGTCTACTGAGTGTCCCCCTGAGCTTCCCTGTCCTTGTCCTGACCCTACACAGTACAGAGTCCTAAAGGTGGTGGCATGGAAAGAGTGTGATCGTTCTAACAATTTATCAACATAAACCAAGGAGCCCGCCTATCAGGATGTCTGTGTTGGCTACTCAGGAGGGGGCTCTGGGGGGCTCCCACCGCTTGTATTCAGGACAACATTTGAAGAGTGAGGGTGAAGCCAGGGGGGCTTCTGGGAGGGTGTGGGGATGAAAGCACAGCCCTGCAGGCAAAGGCTGCGTCATGGAGGTGACGCTGGGTGCCTCCTAGGCCAAGCAGTCAGCACTCCAGTAAGTTCTTCACCTGGAGCAGCATGAAGACCTGGCCTTCTCGTAGTCACCCGGAGGACCATACCAAAAACATACCTCTCACAAAACAAGGTGACTGCCTGTGGACACACGAGTCATGCACAGAGATCTGAACCTAGCCCCACATCATCGTTCGCATTCAGGGCAGGGCTAGGGTGCCCTGAACCCTGATTCTCTGCGTAGTCTCTTGCAAACCTCTAATCCCACCTCACAGCCCGAACAAAGCAAGTTTTCCAAGTCTGACACATGAACACCATCTGGTGAGAACGGCCCTGGGATAATTGAATGTGATATTATAATTTTGGTGCTTTTATCCTGGCATTGAGGACCCCCAAGGTTCCAGCTGCACTTCACACGGTCGTTCTGGGCTGTAGCCTTTCGGACAGATTTCATAAACACGAGCCTGGACGGGAAGGGCCATTCACAGGAACACATGCCTGTGGGCTGCTCATAATTGATTCTCAAGATCGATTGTTTCCCCCAGCATTCCAAGAATTTCCTACAGCAGATGAAAAGCACTCTCTCTTAAACGTGGCCAGACATAGGATATAACTCAATTTATATTTAGTTTTTAAATGCAATTAATTGACAGGGAACCTGTCTCTGTTCCTAATATGAACAGCAGGTAACTACTCATCAGTAAAAATTATCATCAACCAATAATCACAAAATATTTACTCTTGAATTATTTGCAAATGGAGGAAGCTAAAAAAAACACGCAAACTAGCAACAAGCGAAGGGGGTGCTTATAATGCAGAACCTCCAAATGTGTATAGGATCACAGCTCTTAATAATGCATTTTCCGGATTTCACACAATAAAGATTGTTAACCTGGCTTCTCATTTGCATGACACATATTGTATCCAAGGGCTTTGTCCCAGTTGTCACTGTTGCTCCTTAAATAGTATCACCATGCTCAGTCCAACCTCCTGTAGGAAGGGTGCTAAGATCTGGGGGTCGGGCACCTGGCCCTGTAAGCACCAGGACCTCCAGAGCCCACTGGGGAAGACTTTCTCTTTGAGTTCAGCCTTCCAAGACGTTGCCTTCCTTGCTTCCAATTCCACCACATGGGCCTGGTGATGCGATGGCTGCTCTGGACGCGTATTACACCAGCCCATTGCACACTCAACACTACACGCACAAGAATGGGAGTTTGTTCGTGTTTTAGGTTTTAGCATATGGACATACTTCTTAAACTAAAACAATATAGTGAAAGCGTGTAAAGAACAACACAACACTCTAAAAGTGGAGATTGTTCAAGATAACCAATACTATCCATACACATTTGCTCATAACTTTGTAAAAATATATGCATTGCTCCTGGGCACGAGGCTGTACCATTGAAGACCCAAGAAGGGGCTGTGACAGAGCCAGCCCTCAGGGAGCTGGGCAGCTTCTCTTGAATGAGGTGGTTTCCTGCTCTCACCCACCCACCATGGGACAAGTACACCAGAGGGACATTTTCAGACAACAATGGTCCAGAGTGTGGCACACTCCAGCCTGGTGGTTTCACATAGCTCAGAAGAGGTGACAAAGGGAACTGTGGGGCCCCAGGAGTGCAAATGCCTGGCGCTGATTTGCCTGCAGCCTGGCTGGCGAGGGGCTGCGGGTGAGGCCGAGCTGGTGGCGGCTCCCGCCCGGGACCCCCGCTGCCAAGGGCCACCGCCTGCCGCTGACCCATCTCCCAGGAATGAACCTCGAGGATGAACGCGCGCAGGTTTAACAGCCTTTTGATCTTCACGGAAGATGGTTGCCAGATGGGGAGATGGAGCACCATTTGAATATAACGAATATACACTTAAAACCATCTTCATCTTGTTCAACTTTTCCCTGCAACTCCCCATTAGAGGAGAAATTTATCATCGCTGTGATGTGGGGAGAGCGCTTCCAAAGGCAGGAGCAGAGCTTTGGAGCCGGCAGAGGCAGGCGGGCTGCAATTTAAGACTCTTGTCACTCAGTCAGGAGGACTCGCTTATACCAGGGAGCAATAAAACACATAAGGAACAAATTTATGGAAAATATTCACCGATTGATCCGCTATTACTCAGATATGGAGAAAGGAGAGAAAAGGGTTTTGACAACCTTCCTCCCACATTCCTCAGCTTCGCCACCCCGGCTCCTGCACAAGCCTCGCTCCTCACAGTCTGCAGTGAGTCTAAATAGAGTCTCTGAGATGTACATGGTGATAAGAAAAATGCATTAAAAAGGATATATTTTAAAATTTTCCACCCCACAGTGGAATTTTTATGTGTCCAGATAAAGGTGAAGTTCTCTATATAGATGTATCTGTGCAATGCAGACTTAATTAAAACAGTACCTGCTTACATGTGCCCTGATTGGTAACATATAAACTTACTCAAAAAGAAACTTCATGACCCTTTAATCCAATATATTAATTTTTCAATGAAAGCTTTCAGGCAAAACTTCTAAGTATGTATTGGAATGTCTCAGACCCATGAAGAATTGATTCTAACATTAATAGGCAGTATGTTTGAAATCTATTTTTTGGAGGGCAAACTATTTTGGGGGGCCCAAAACAATGGAATCTGATGAGTCTGCTATAATGACAGAGTCACAGTTACACTTCCCTGTCGCACTGAAAAAAGCCGAGCGATTTGCCAGTTGTATGCATTTTTCTGGCATGACATACTGTGCTGACGTGTACGTTTCTGAATTCTGCAAAGGGTTTCTGTTAGGATCAATGCCCCCGATTTGGACATATTGAAAATGCTGCACTTTAGGATGTGCTAAAAATAGAGCCCATCCAACTGGTGCAAGTGCACACGTGCTGGGCAGGAGGGACCGGGATTCTAGGACGTCGCGCGTGGGGCTGACCCAGCCTGGCTTCCGCCACCTTCCCAGCCCCCACCCCACAGAGACCTGGGGCTCCTGAGGTGGAAATCAGTCTTTCTCCAAATTGGAATAAGAAAAAGAATAGGGATAATTCCCGGAGTGCTAATTCATGGTGCTTAAGGAAATATTAGGCAAGAAGTTAACTATGTCACCATCCTCATAGTTGATTTAAAGAAAATCTCGGCTGTGAATGGGCAGCAGATTGCCTTTGTGAGCACCCGGGAGTCCAGATTTCTGTTTTAAATATTCGCACCAATAATTCTTACTAGTTGACACAAACAGGTTCGTACCACTTACTGATCAATGTAACTAGTTGTGTATTAAAATTTTGTACTATGATCAAAACAATAGTTGGCTAATAATCTGCATTTATTGCATTCATTAGATTTTTTTAGGGCAGCAATGAAACCAATTGCTAAAGACCCAAAATTGACATAAAGAAGTGTTACTAATACTACATGAAAGTCAGCCTTGAAGGCAGCCCCTTTTCTTCTCCCCTTTTTCCTGGTTTCAGTGATCACTTCTGTGCCTTAAGACCAGAAGGAAGTCTTCTGTGAATGACACCAACCCCTGTCGCAGCAGCCACAGGACTTGCTCAGCCTTGCTGGTGCTCCCTCTAGCCCTAGGCCACCGGAAGGCCTACCACTGTGGCCGCTGCACACAGGCAGGTGCAGGGCCTGTTCCCTGGTGGTGGCCCTGACACAGGCCGAGCTGTCTTTGCCACATAAGGACAGACTGCCCTCACCTGGAGCCCAGTCTTACCCAAGAGCTATGTGGCTCCCCAGGTGGTAGAGAGTCCCCAGTGATGCGGCAGAAACTTTCCCCTCCAGGTGACTGCCATCCTATGAACTTCACAGAAGTCAAGTGCTCAAGCAGAACAAAAGCTCTTACTTCCCTGAGCAGCTGCAGCACCTGAGCCGTTGGCATCCTGACTTGGTGCCTCTCTTCTGCCACAGGGAAGCAGTGAGAGGGGAGAACACCGACCTCCAGCATCCTTCGCTGAGCACTCTGCCAGGGAAGAGGTTAGGGTGGGAGAGGGGTGTGCAGGAGGGAGAGGAAGGGCCCTGAGGAGGCCATCTTGGCGCTGTTCTTCCTTGGAGGGGACACTACCTCTCAGTTTGTCATGGCTCGTCTTACCTGCCCTGGACCCTGGCCCTCTGCAACAGGGGCTGCTACTTGCAGTGCCCCACATGTTGTGTGGCCAGGGAGGCAGCTGTGCCTCTGAAAAGTATCCAGAATCCAGAGACACAGTGCTCCTCAGCTTGCTATCCCAAACCCGCCAGCAATCCCGGTGGTAAAAAAATCAGAGACAATGTCACAAAATGGGAGCACGCTTGCTTTTTTGCCAACTATAAACTAAATCTTCCTGTTTAAATCAACGGGCTATAAGACCTGAATGCCCAGAGACTCTGCAAAGCTGAAGCATATTGATGCTGCTTCTTTGACAAATACCACCCGAGGAACAGTGGCTCCCAGTGCTGGCCCCACAGTGGCTACACAAGAACCCCTTCCAAGTAGGGACAGTCCTCTCATCAACTCCAGCTAAACAAACTGTTCGTCCACTCAAGGAGCTCATCAGGGCTGGAGGTGCTCACCTTGACCTTCCATCGTTCCTCCACACCTGTGCACATAAGAGCCCTTCTGTGCCACCCACAGGATGGGGGGAGGGTGGCTCTCCATACCAAGGGCAGGTGCCAAGCTAACTGGAACAATATATGCAAGAACTCAGCATCCTCCCTCGGGCCTCACAGAGCCTCAGTGAGCGTCAGCTCCTCACTGGCCCCCAGGATGGCTCGAGGGTTGGTGTTGGTGGGCTCTGAGAAGGGTTAGGGTTTGATGTAGGTGACTTAGACATTAGCTAACTGAATGTCCCAAACCACTAGTCCTGCAGTTTAAAATATGCTTTTATACTAAATATCTGTGTAGAGTGCATCATGCAGGAAAGAAAACACGGAGGTGAATTAGACACAATTCTGGCCCAGCCGGCATTAGCTCAGTGGTTGAGTGTCAACCCATGCACCAAGAGGTTCCCGGTCAGGGCACATGCCCAGGTGTCAGCTCGATCTCCCGTGGGGGTATGCAGGAGGCAGCTCATCTGTGTTTCTATCTCTCTCTCCTTCTCCCTCCCTCTCTCTCTCTAAAATCAATAAAAACATTTTTTAAAAAATGATTTAAAAAAAAGGACACAATTTCTGCATTCAGGAACCACGCCAAATGCAAAGGAATGGATCCTCAGGAAAGGGCAGAGTGAGGGAGGCCTGTCCTGCGAAGAGAGTGTTAACGTGGAGGGAGGCACTGGGATGTGAGAGAGGCGGGGAAGAAAAAATATGCACAGAGGAGAATTGCCCATAAGCAAAACAAAGGTTGTGGATGCATTTCATTCTGTTGTTATAAGGATACCACTAAAATACTTTCAGGAAATAAGAGACTGGAATACATGCGATAAATCTGAAGAAAATGTTTAAAAATATTGAACAGAATGCACACTTAAGGCTATTAAAATGTGTCACTGATGCATGAAAACCATAAATGTTCTTTCTTTGCATCTCCCTTCTTCTCACTATGAATTCATTTAGGTGCAGTGGCAAAGCAATGCCTGTGAATATATATTGAATATCCCTCTTTGTAAGAAGAGCTGGCTGTGTGTGTGTGTGTGTGTGTGTGCGTGCATCCACTGGGATGTGAAGTCGATGAGAGATTGTCTAACCTGGTGACCCATTCCAGTCCCAAGGATTCCAATGAAAACTGTGCCTGCCTGGTAATTATTATTCCAACCCTATTAGCATAATGATAGCCTACTTCCCTGGTGCTGCATTTTTATCCATAATCTCCCAGAGGTCTTTAAGCTTGTTAATAATCATTATAGATAGCCAATGAAGGGAATCATGGCTAAAATGAACTCACCTGAACTAAAGAGATTAACCCTACTCAAGCCTGAAGTGCCCCATAAGTATTCATCAACAGTCTCTTTCTATCAGCAAATAAATAATAAAGACAGTTACAGGGAAATTACCCCATGTGGGAACACATATTTTTTCTTCAGTGAGTGATTCTTTCCAAGTGGTTCCGTCTTTAATTAACAGTACCAGACACATTTTAGGCATTTTCAGCAAGGAATTTTCCTGCAGACGTGATGGGAAGTTTGGTGATGCCTCGGCATTTTTATAAGATGCTAAGATATGCCAACCGATACGATGCCACATAAAACAGACTTTCCAGCAATGAATCATCACAAGAAAATGAACTATTCTGAGGATGCAGCATAATCAGTTTTCTTCCTCTCCTGTTTCTCCCTTTTATAATCTTAAGTCAGATCTTGCTCAGGCCCATGAAAGGCTGCTTCTCATTCTTTGCCCCTGTAATGCTCTCTGGCCTGGGCAGGCTCTTGGCCACTCTGAGCTCCCCACCATGCAGAAGTGAGTAGACGCTGCTGCCTGTGAACAGTTGCATGATCGACAGGGAAGTGTCTGTGGCCAGGCCCAGAAGCAGACACCACTAGTGGCCTTAAAATTCATCTTAAGAAATTCCAAGTCACTTTTACCAACTGGTGATCCTTCCTGTTTAGTTCAGTCTCTCAAGAATAAAACTTTCAAAATCTGTTCAAGTTCTATGTTTTTTCTCAGCTTTAATATGAGTGACTCACCAGAGGTATCTCCTCCATCTCTAACCAACCTGGTGATCTTCAAGGACTCATGAGTTAGGTTCCCCCTCTCCTATCCTGACATCCCTCGGAACATAGTCCAAGGCTCTATCACTGAATGGACTCGGAGCAACTGTGTTTGTTCCTGATGCCCTCAGTCACCAGTGACTCTCAAATCTACAGTTTCTAAAGCATCTCCTGGTGAAATCTTGTCCTCTGAGCACTGGCCACTTTATTGTTTAAGCAAAAAGGCTGGGGTATTCAGCTGCTCTTCCCTGCCTTTCAAAACCCACACCCAGATGATGCCTAGTCACAGCCATGGTACCTTCAGTAGAAAATCCATAGGTGTTATTGGTGGAAGCGGAGTTCTTGGGATACCAAGAGAAAAAGAATTGCTTGAGGCCTCCCCATGGGAGGATGGAGTTTGTGGAAAGCTTTGTTGATTATGCAAAATTAAAGGTGTTCTCCTCCAAGGTCCTATCTCTGTCCATCCCTCCAATAAAGAAGTTCATTTGTGTCTTCAGCAGGGTGGGAATTAAGGCCACTGCCAATAGTTTCTGTTTGATCTTGAAGTACAGTCCAGCCTCTGGCTACCTTGGTTTGTGTTCCTAGCTGTAGTCCAATGTGTGTGAGGTCCTCACAGCCAATGGTTGTTTAAGGCCACATGGCTATGGAGAGAAAACAGACGAAGGCGAAGGCTAGTGCATGACATGGGGCATGAGAGAGAACAAGGGTGAGGGATCTCTTTGTCTGGGGATTTAACCAGGAGCTTAGATATCACATACTTCTGATGGGTCCACCCCCTAGCCAATCCATTGTTCCTCAGACTAGACTGACAAGCAGGCACCTTCCCTACATCACCCCGACTTCACTGGGCATTTGCCCATCTCCCCTTTGTTCAATCCCTTCCCCCAATGATCTGCAGGGAAAGGACTGGTGGTTCCCTGGAGAGTGTGAAGCTTAGCTTCCTGGCGCAGCTGCCCAGATGACCATGCTTATAATGTCTGGCTTCCCCTTTGCTCTTCTTTCCTTTTATTAAGATTAACTAGCTAATTATAGATAGATAACACAGCCACATCTATCTTTTCATTTTTCTGAAGATCTCACTCATAATTTGTGAAATAGGCACCCCTACCTAGACATGACCCAATGCAGGAAAGGCCTCCACTTTCACAGGGATGAAACCTAGGCCCAGTAAAGGTTTTCACCCCTACCAGGATCAGTAGGGAATCCCTGGCTGAAATATATCATAAGCACTTTTAACAGTAATTTTGAAATAAGATTTGATTTAAAATAGCAAAACATTAAGTGGTCCAGGACTTATATAAAGATGTTACAATGGCTGAAAACTGACATCTGACATTCCAGGTTGCAGCACAAATCCTGAGCTTTGGAATGTGGCTGAGCAAGTTTCTCCCACATAGGGTGTGGACTTAACCAGACCTAGCCCCATCACTGGCTGTCTCAGAAAGCTTGGCCAGCATACAAGGCAAATTTCACATTTGTAAAATTTAACAGGATGAATGAGGAAGAGAGATTGGCTGCAGAAGATCCAAAGCCTCAACAAAGTCCATTTGATCAAAGGCTATTTTATCTATTTTAATGTGACATTACTACTTTAAAGTGTCCCTTCGCCCATTCACTCAGAGCACGTTTATTGTGTCCCCACTAAGCTTCATCCCTCTCGTGCATGATTTGGATTCTGAGTCCAGTGTCCTCTCTCTGAGCTCTGAGTGGGGACCAAGTCATAGCTCTTGAAGCCTTGTCCTGTGAGGAAAAAGGTGACAGCAGTCCCACCTCACTGTCTCTGTGGCCACCATTCACTCTGCATTCTGAACACAGTCAAGCACACTTCTCAGAAGCTATTCTGAGCTCTTTAGTGAATGCACATCGGTTTGTGATTAAGAGGCCGCTGGGACACATTGACAAATGTCTTCCTGGTTGGCAAATGGGACATGTACAGTGGCAAGGATGCTGTCCTCAGGAAGACCAGGTGCAGCCCAAGAGAGGGGTTGCTCATCTCTGCAGCCTGTCTGTTCTTTTCAATGTGAGAAACCTGTCCCAGGCTCAAGCCACAGTGAGAGCCCTGGGGTGTCTATGGGTTGGGTGGGTGACAGTTTGAAAAGTGCACTTAATCAAGCTCTGATGTTTCCCGGCCTCTTTAAGCAGGGCCCTGGTGAGCATCCCTTAGGGGGCTCTGTGACCATTGGAAACATGAAGTAGATTCCTTCTTCAAATGTGCAGTGTTAATAATCGGTGGAAGAGAGATCCAGTGGCCCACCCGTTAACACAAGAAACGTTTGAGCCGGCAAAGAAATGTGCAGAACAAGGTTCGCAATGGGACAGCTTTGGTAGCAGCCCCTCTGTAGCTGGAAGGGGCCGGAAGGGCCGGGCTGAGGTGGACACGTACTGAGGATCTGAAGCCTTCCTACCTGGCAGGTGTCAGCTCCAGTTAAAACAGTGACACAGACACTACAATCCATGAACATAGCAAGAAGCTGCAGCCTTGTAAGACTGAACTGTGCTGAGATGCCTTTTGTTAAGATTTACTATGCATAATCAATTTGAAAATGGCAGTAAAAAATTTTTATTTCAATGCACAATGTACTGATTGAGCCAAACTGTTGAAATGGGGGAATGAGAACAGCAGTTCCTGGCAGGCACACGTGCGCTGAAGTGTGTGATGAGGCGCCACATCCACACTCTGTGTCCGCTCTCAGGGTCCAATTATTTCCTCCATTTTCTTCAGCACCACTTATAAGAAACATTAATTGATAAAGCTGCATATTTATTTTGCCCTGACTATGGAAAGTTAAAAACAAATGCTATTCTAGCCCCGTCTGCACCCCCAATAGAAGAGGGAGCCCAGGAAATGCAAATTCACAGCACAGGGTAGATTCAGTCAGAGCTCCATTGTTTACACATAAATTATAGCAAAACACTTCTGGCAGAGCCACCCGCGCTAACGGTGTCGGATTGCCACTGTGTGCCCAATTAAAAGGGTGTAAAGTATCACAGTCACACCACACAGCACAGCTACACTCCTCCAGTCTGACAGGGGGTGATTAACAGCTGAAGAATTTGTAAACCAAAGCAAATTCAAGCGCAAAACTTGGGGCCTTGACTCCCTGGGAAGAAAATAAGCCAAATCCGTCTTAATAAAATTATTCGTACAAATTTCCAAAATATTAACTTCACTCCTGTGACTGCTCATAGATACAAGAAATACTTAAGTGACAAGCAAAACTAGGAAAGTACTTTCAGGATAAAATGACTAAATGAATTTAGATTAATGTAAAAATGAATCTCAGGTTTTCTCCAAATTTCAAAGAGCTAAGAGAAGCCTAAAGGATTCCAGTTTCTCTTAAGAAAACTAAAGATGTTTCATTGTCTCCATCTTTATCTAAATCATACCAGAGGTTTAGCCTGAAACTTCCCTAGCTTACTTCCTACGTGAGGGCTGCCATCTAGTCACAGGCTCCCTGGAAATGTCCACAATCCCAGTGTCTGGAGGCAGCAGCATTTTTTAAAAAGGGCTATTTTTTTAGCACAATTTTAGATTCACATGAAAATTGAGTGGAAAGTACAGGGAGCTCTGAAGTGCACACTATTCCCTCTCATGCACAGCTGCCCCCACTGCAAACACCTCCCACCTGTGTGGGACATTTGTTAGAAATCAATGAACCTCCCAGGACACATCATCATCACCCAGAGTCCACACTTCACATTGGGGCTCACTCTTGGTGTTGTACAACCTGTGGGTGTGGACTGTTAATCAATGGTGGGTGCCAATTCAACATCAACAGGGATCCCCAATTTGGGGTGTGATGAAGAAGGAAACTTTATGTTCAATGCAAATAGTTCAGTTGTGATACAGCACAGTTATGGAGCAACACAGCTTTGAGGCGGCCCTGGGGCAAGGATGCCCTGGGGTGAGGCTCCTCTGGCTAGACAGCTGTGCCCGCACCAGTTGCTCCACTCTGCTCTGGAGACACTTCTTCCATGTTTCAGTTCCAGCCAGGGAATTTCAGCCCTCAGTCTTTGTTGGAAGGGAAAGTGCACTCTTCCAGCCAGAAGGCAACTGACTTACCTAGACAAAACTCCCCACCCCTAGTCCCTCCTTGACTTCCTGAACAAATGTGGACTCCAAATTCTTGTAGTTTGATTTCCCTCAAAAAGACTGCACTGGTTGGTCAGAATGGAGCTGCTCTGATAGGCTGGTGAAAATGTTGATGGAGATATAGTTGCACAGCTCTGATTGGGTGAGGAAAGCCTCAGTCCTCTTGGTTGAAATAAGATTTTAGAAACTCCTTTATAAGGGCTGGCTCAGGAACACAGTGCAAGAAAGCAGTTCAGTGTGGGAGGAAGAAAGTTCAGTGAAGGCTTCTTCATTAAGGCAGGAGGAGTTCCCTCTACTCAGCCTTTGTGTTCCAATCAGGCCTTCAGCTGACTGGATGTGGGCCCACCCACAGTGCAGAGGGACAATCGGCTTTACTCAGTCTACCCATTTAAATGTCAATGTCACCCCAAAATACTCTCACAAACGCACTCAGAATGTTTGACCAAGTATCTGGGCACTTCATGGTGGTCATTTAAAATTGACTATCAGAGTTAGCTTTGTACTGTATGTAACCTGTTTAGATTGGCTTCTTTCACTTAGTAATATGCATTTAAGATTCTTTCATGTCTTTTCAGGGCTCGATTGCTCATTTCTTTTTAGTGCTGAATAATATTGAACTGTCTGGATGGACCACTTTATTTATCCGTCCACCTACTGAAGGATATCTTGGTTGTTTCCAAGTTTGGCAATTATGAATAAAGCTGCTATAAACATCCATGTGCAGTTTTTTTGTATGTGTACAAAATTTATAATTAATTTGGGTAAAATCAAAGGGTGTGATTGCTGAATTGCAGAGTAAGAGTATATTTAGTTCTATGAGAAGCACTAAACTTCCAAAGTGGCTGCATCATTTTGCATTCTTACCAGCAGACAGTAGTATTTTAGAAAATAATTTCTCGTGGACCAAGCAGTATCCTTCCTTGGAGTCTTGTTGGCTAGATTTCCTCTGAACATCTCCTCTGCTGCTCTGTCCACTGCATACAAGAGAGCTCCATTGTTCTCACCCTCGAATCCCACCCAGGCCAGCCTCAGGTCTCCATCTCCCACACACCTTATACGTTCCTGCAAATCATTGGTGGGTGAACCATCCTTTGTCAGAGAACCTATCACAGACCTCAGGTGACTTGGCTTCCTGAGACCCATCCACACCATATATGGAGAGGCCCCTTCTAACAATTGTAGGCATAGCTCCCCTGACCCTCTGCCCTGGGCTGCTCCCAGCCTCAACTTCCCCGAAAGAATATCTGCCCACACTCTTAGGTCCTAAGGATAGGAAGGAGCTGACCTCTTCCCACAGTGGTCCTTGGAAGGCGAGCAAGTTTTCTCACCCCACTTCCCCCCAGTGCTGTGCCATGTCCACAAGGCTCTGGGGGACAATGGCAACAGCTAAGCACATCACAATTCCATGAGGACTTGCCAGGAACACAGAACTCAGAGGAGGGTGACCTATTTGGTGTCTATTTTGTTGCCTGCAAGGCAGGACTTCCCAGAGGAAAGACAATCCCTTCCCTCCTGGGGTTGAAGGGGAAGAGAGTTCCAGATCTTAACCCCATGGATGATTGCATGTCTTGTTTAAGTTTTTGATTTATGATTGTAAATTTATGGCAGGAATTTATATAATGTTTTAAAGTTTCCCGTTAGACTTTTCATCCACTTTATCATTTTCTTATCTGGGTAAGGCAGCTATTATTTGTCACAAGAATCTGAGACAATAAGAGGTGATGAATTCCATAAACTCACTCCAGAAAATAAAACCCAGAACGTGAACCAAAAGCCAGGCATTGAGTGCAGTCTTGGGGTCTCTCTCTGAATTTCCCATTGTTCCTTGATCACATGACATACGTGTCACCTCCCCAGAAAGAACCACTGCCACCAACTCCCCAGGTGCAAGTCACTGTCACAGCTCTTTGCTCTTCCTCTTGTTCTCTTATGCCCGTCCCTTTCCTTACCTCTGTCTGTGCTAGTACCACCATCAGCAAGCACTGCAGCCGCCTGACAGGCATGTACTCTTACTGTCCCATTTTGCAGGTGAGGAACTGAGGCACAGACAGGTGAACAGAATGTGTCCAGATGAGGGACAAGGCTGGGATCCAAACTCAGGGTCCATCTGGCTTCAGTCTGCTCAAAACCAGAGCAAAGAAGCATTTAGGATTCAGGCTCTACCCCAGGTGCAAGACTGGCTCCACCAGGCACGCGCCATGACCTAGTGGACGGGGGCACACAAGGGCCATGAGTTCTCACTTGGAGCAGAGGGAAGGCAGCTCCACTCCCCAGTAGTCGATAGAGCGTAATGGTGGCAATGGGACAGCACAAGGAAACTATTTGGGATTACTGAAAAGGCGTATGTCGCCAGGGGTGGATCTGCTAAGGTCCTTTGCTATGCAGCACACAGAAAAATGTCCCCTGTAACCAATTATTCATTCTTCTGGAGAGAGGACTACGCACATATACCTACTAGACCATCTAAAATCCTCTTCTTTCCCTGAAAACTCCATGTGCTCAGTGGTCACAAAAATGAAACGCTTACTTTTTCCTCCAGGACACCCCCTGGATGGCGCCAAGCCTGGCCCGGGCACTGTGTCACCTCCAGCCCCTGTGTGGCTGGCTCACCACAGGGAACAGGTGTGGGTGACATTTGAGAGAATCTGTTTTTTGATTCCCTGCCTTACAGAAGCCCTGACAGATAAGGACTCGTGTCCGATGTCAATTATTCGCTGACTGCCACTTCAGGGACATTTTTCCAGGGCTGGCACATGTCTCCGCTTGGAGCTCCATAGCAGGAGCCCTGCCTCGCACTGCAGAGAAGAGCATGAAAGCCTCACGTGAGGAGCCAGGTGGGGTGCAGGTAAGGAAGGCTTGTCCCGCCTTAGCCCCCCAAACCTGCAGTGCTTAGCAGGTCTTTAAATGAGGTGTGGGTACGCAGGGGAGCGGCGGGAGCAGGCCCCTGTGGACAGCGCCCAGGTGCTGGGAGGAGACACCTCCATACAAGAGGAGACCTCAAGAAGAGGAACCTCTGTCAAGCGCACGCTCCACACCGCATGACAGGCTAGTGGCACCCTCCACCCTGGATCCCTGGTGGAGCCAACTTGGCACCTGGCCTGGAGCCTGTCCCATGCCAGCTCTAGGCCTGAGAACCAACTGTGACCCCTGGGGTGCAGGATGGGAAGGGCAGGTGGGGTGGTCAGTGAGGACTCTTCTGAAGGTGCCCTGACTGCACAGCCCACTGTGATGGGTCCAAGAGCCCTGTGCACACTGGCTGCAGTTTGGGTTCCCCTGAAAAGCCAACCTGTTTCCATTTCTAAGCTGTTACGTCTTTAAAGTGTCTCTGGAAAATCCTACTTGTTCATAACATCAAACCTTAAATAGAGAGAAACGTTTTATTCACAACCCATTTGAAGTCACTCAGTTATGAAAGTGCAGACGAAACCTGCATCAGCATTTGCGCAACAACTGAGTTGCAAGTAAATAGAACTGCGTTTTCCAAGCGCAAGGGTGCTGGCTATTGAAGAGGGCACGGGAAGAATGGGAGGGTTCTTTTTGTTGTTGTTGCTTAATTTTTAGTTCATAATCATAAACTTAACTCTGCAATCCAGCTAGACTTGGAAGGGGTAAGGAAAATATGGAACCCAATGAACTGCTGCTAGAGCACGAAGATTACAGAACATTCCAAGCAGATGGGGGTGAAGGGTGCTCACCTGAGCTACAAGAGGAATGGTCTGGTGGTTAAGATAAAACACAAGTCAAATTTATTAGAGTTGTCCACAGTCAGCAATGGGGATAATTTTGCTGGCCTTGCCACCCTGGACCCAGAGCACTCCATGGCTGCCACAGTATCCATGCCATCTTTCACCTAGCTGGCGACCACACACTTGCCATCCAGCCACTCCGGCTTGGCACTGCAGATGAAAACCTGGGAACCCTTGTGTTGGGTCCATCATTTGCCATGGACAAGATGCCAGGATCCACATGCTTCAGGATGAAATTCTCGTCATCAAATTCTATCCACAGAAGCACTTGCCGCCTGTGCCATTATGGTATGTGAAGTCACCACCCTGGCACATAAATCCCAGAATAATTCTGTGAAAGCAGGAAGCTTTATAATCAAATCTTTTCTCCCCAGTGCTCAGAGAATGAAAGTTTTCTGCTGTTTTTGGAACTTTATCTGCAAACAGCTTGAAGGATATGTGGCCCAAGGGCTCACCATCGATGTCGAAGAACACGGTGGAGTCTGCAAGGCTAGAATGGATGATTTTTAAACAGAGTGACCCATCATCTTGTGCAAAATCACCACAATTAACTGCTTCTTGAGTTCCTTTTCCAGCTTAGTTTCCTTTAAGCAGGCCTCTCCTTGGACACTGATACCTGCATAGATAGGAGTGGAATGTGAGTATGTGTGTCAGGGTCCAAGGACCCTTCCCCTGCTAGCAGCTCCAGCAGCTCCTCCTGGAATCTCGGCCTCGCCCCAGATTGGCCTTGGTTCCCCCGAGGCCCTGGTTCTCACACTGGCCTTTAGGGTGAAAGCTGACCCCATAAGGCTGAGAGAGGTGCCCTTTGCTTTTTCTAGTCAGGAAAGTCACCACTGCTGTAATAATTTGCTCCTGGCCGTGGTCTAGCAGCTGTCTAAATTTACAAGGTCACTCCTCGCCCTGCCTAAGCCCAACTTTTTAGGGGCCCTGGGGTCAGGTTTCAAATAAGTGCACATTCCTTCACTAACCCAAAGCAGCCCGCAGGGCTCAGCACACTTTAAAGATGGATGTTCGTCACTTCTCACTTTGGGGACTTCAAAGGGCAGTTGGGGGCCGGCTGACGTGGAGCTTCCTGAAACTTCCCCAGCACAGACGGGCTCTCCGCGCTGGGTGTTGCAAACGCGAAGGTTATTGCCTGGCTGTCTGGCGGCGAATGCAGCCCTGCCCTGCCCTCCCCTTTCTCTTGCACTTGTTAAAAGTAATTAGTGTTTGCACCCATATCTGAACTTTGATTTGTTTCCAGGATGGAGATGTTGATACTCCTTCTGATGGCTGCATAAATCACACATTATTAAGTTACCTCCCATTACACTGTTTTAAAGGGTTGGCAGCTCCTGACTTTAAAAGAGGGGCCCTTAGGAGCGCAGCAAGTTTCAGCTGCAGCAGCGGGAGCCTCGTGGACAAAGCCTGGCACGCAGATATTACCTCTCCTCCCACCTCCCCCTGCCCAGACTCAGCTGCAGTCACCAGAGGGGAGGCTCTGGCAGTGATTAATTTACAGTTTACAAATGGGGTTCATGGGATAGGCTCCCTGAGCTGCATAGCTCCTGGAGGAAGGACCACCGTCATCCTCATTTCTCAGAGGAAGAAACTGAGTCAGGAGAGGCTCGGTGGCTTGCACCACCTCACCTAACTGGGAGCTCTGTACAGGGCCTTGAATGGGCCCTGATCTTTTGCCCATGGAGCTAGTGACTGTGGCAGGGCCGCGTGCTACCCTTCCAGGGCTGGGGACAGGTGGGCTTTTCTCAGCCGGGAACGCCTGGCAGAGCTGCTGATTTCATGGACAGGGCCCACTGCCTGTGGGATCCAGCCACTAGTTCCTGGTCCATAGGGCTCACCCACTCATCAGGGAGTTTCCTGCATAGACTGGACACAAGACAGTTCCCACCTGTACCAGCCACTTGCCTGGACCAAGTCAGAACCACGGGGGAGGAAAATTCGCCCAGGCTCCTAGGGGGAGCTCCTGCCGTGTCCTCGAGTCTGAACCAGTGAAGGGGGGTTCTACATCATCTTCCTAAGGCTCGGAGCCTGAGTGGGGGCACAGTGCACAGAGGTGAGAGAGGCAGAGGAACTCATTGGACAAGGCTGCAGGGAAGACGACTATCCGCGTTGGCGCCAGGCCTACCACGAGCTCACACATTCATTTTCACACCAGCCAAATGGTCCAGGGGTTTGTCTTGCCCAGTTAGCATATGACCGTTCAGGAGCTTTGCAAAGGTGAGCATGAGACTCGACCATGGGTTCAAAATTATCTTTATAGTCTGAGTAGGTTCACATCTACCTCGAGTATAAAGCAGTTCTTCCAGTGATTTGAGATCTATTGAGTTTCTCCTCTGAAGAGATGGTTGATATATTTTTTGAGAATCACATGTATAAACTAGAAGGGAGAAAAATATATAAAATATATAAAATAAATAAATAAAAGGAGGAAAAAAATAAAGTCTACTGTCTAGATCCAATCAAGAAAATAATGTTAATTTTCATTTCTGGAAATAGCTTATCACATTATTTATTAATGCTGATGATAAGTTTGGTGGTTGCATAAATATTAATAAAAATGTAAGGTTGGCTAGCATAATTGGGTGTGGCTTTAGTTCTGTTTAAGCTGAGACACGTCAAGGTCAATACTTTGTGGTTCCATAGAGAAATGCTTCTAGGAAGGTGCAGGTAGAAGCCAGGAGACCAGGAGGAGGCTGTCACAGAGAAAGAGATGGATGATATGGCCAAGACTTGGAGCAATGGTGGGAGAAAGGGAGAGATGTGGGCCCACAGACACTCATTTGCATGCACAGCCCATGGCTCATATAAATGCTATTTGGGGATTATTTTCACAGCTTGCTCCAAAGGCTAGGTGGTATATTCACATGGACACCTGTACCTTGTCCTGAGCACCACCCGAGAGTTATATTTAAACTTACCTTTGCATAAATGGCCGACATAGAGAGGAGTGTGGACTCTCAGAGTTAAAGTCTAATGAAAAAGGACAGGAGCCACATTTAAAGAAGTCTGCCCAGGTGCACAATTAGAATCCTGCTATGGTTCTGAGTGTTATTACTAAAAACAGTGTCGATAATCCGCTGTCCTTCTCTGCAGTTTTGATACCGTCTGTGTTGCCCAGGGAAGAAAGGAAGGATGGGTGAGGTCATTCCCAGTAACTCAATACCTCCAAGTGGTTTATGCTGAAGTGGCTGGGTTTCTTTTCAGGGATTTACCTAAATGATATCATCCCAAGGAGTCTGGTTTAGATCAAACCAGGTTAAAGATCATGACTGGCAAAGATGATGTCATTAGATCTCGTTACTAATAAAGCCAGGGTCATGGTGAGTCCAGAAGCAGTTTCAAATTTGGTCTCTGTTGACCTTAAAACCTGCACCCAAACTCAAAACCCTAAGTAGTGTAGACACGGGGAACCTGCTGAGCCATAGCAGTTTAGGGACTGTTAGTGTTGCCTTCGAGTGATCTAGTTTGCAAAGACTGATTATTTTCTCTGTATTTTACATCACAGACCTACATGATTCAGAAGTGGCTTTACTTCTGCTACTGATGTGTTCACTAATAACTTACATTTTTCTGTGCAAAGTATTCCATTGAAAAATAGAAATCAAACTTGGAGCCGATCACTGGAAGGCATGGTGCTTTCTCATTAATGGCTGGTAATCTTGAAAAGTCAAACAGTGTTACACATGGTTGTATCACAAGCAGTATAAAATGAGGTTTCCTTAGTGCTGACTATGAAACCAGATCCTATTAGAAGCAAAGACTAAAACAAATGTTCCCATGTTTCTCCAGAAGTAAGTGCAGTGGGCTGAGTAACGATGATCCCTTGTCCAAATCCTCCAAACCAGTGAATAGTAGCTTAGATGGCAAGGATATGATTAAGTTAAGGATTCTGAGATGAGAAGTGTGTCCCGGATCATTCAGATGGGCTCTCAATGCCATCACTAATGTTTTAATAAAAGAGAGGCAAGAGGCAGAGAAAACAGACACATCCAGAGGAGAAGGCCATGTGTAGACAAGCAGGGGCGTATGGCCATGAGCCAAAGAATGCTTGCAGCTCACAGAAGCAGAAAGAGGCAGGAAAGGGGCCTCCAGAGGAGGGTATCCTTGCAGACACCTGGTTTTCAGACTTTTGAGCTCCAGAAGAGAGACATGCATTTCTGCTGTTTTAAGCCACCCAGGGACTGTCAGATGTGCAGTGACAATTCCAGATCAGGTACTGCCTGGTGTACATTGATGCTGGTTCCAGATCAGACAGTAGTCTGTGCCCAGTGGTGGTTCCAGATTAAGGACTGACTTGTGCACAGTGGTGGTTCCAGATCAGGTGCCGCCTGTTATAGACTAATGGTTCTAGATCGGACACCAGCTTGATGGACAGTGATGGTTCTGAATGAAGCACAAGTGTGATTTTGGAGTTTGAGGCAAGAATCAGGAAGACCTATGCTGGTGTTGGGAAACAGGCCTGAGAGTGCCCCTCCAGTGTGGGAGAGCTGGTGCTCTGGTAAGCCCACCCTCCCATGCCAGCTTTCTTCATGGCTGCCCCTCGCCTGTGTGACCGCACAAGCTCCCTGTGTTCGCTTCCCTCTGTGAAATGTAAACGATACTCTCCACTTTCTCCTGGCTTCATTAAGCTATGTGCTATGTTATGAGGTTATTTTACAATAGTTTAAAACTCCTTTATAGTTTCAATGATACAATCTTTGATTATAACTACAGAAAAAGATGTAATCCAGCTTTATGTAATTAAATGACACTATATTTTAGACTATTTAGATGTTAAACACTCTCATGTGAGAGTTAATAAAAAATGTTTTTAAAATGAAACTTCCTCTTCCATGTGCCCTGAATCCCCCCGTCTCCAAGGAGAATAGCAGACTTAGAAAAAACGATTTAATTCAAATATAAAAAGAATATGATGTTGCCAGTGAGAGCCAATAAAGATGGAATAAGGTATATTACTGGGGAAATGTTTGCATAACACACTGAAATTAATATACTATGTGCAGTAGTTGACATAGTTCATTCTAAAACAGATAAATCATTCTTAGGAAAAATAAACACCAACTAAAAAGAATAGATCACCAGTTGAGCCATATATATCAAGAATGAAATCAGATGTTCTGGTTACCTGTTGACACAACATGACTTTTCTGCTGATTCAGACAGTTAATCTACTAAATCAAAGTGAACACCCACTGAGCCAGGCACACCGCCTAGTTAAACACATCACAGCAACTGCATGCGTTCGTGCAGCTTATATGAATTTCCAGCAAATTAGGGATGCACAGTGTCTCAGAGCTCATGTTTACTGAGCCAGGAGCATTAAGAAGTGAATGTGCTAGTTAGTAAAACATATACATCAATTACTCCTTTTTTTAAAAAACGGAATTCATGTGATTTCCTTCCTTCCTTCCTTCCTTCCTTCCTTCCTTCCTTCCTTCCTTCCTTCCTTCCTTCCTTCCTTCCTTCCTTCCTCTACTTTAAAAACAACAACAGAAATTTATTGTCTCACAGTTTTGGAGATCAGACAACCCAAATCAAGATGCTGGCAGGGCCATGCTCCTCCGAAGGCTCTAGGGAAGGGCCTATTCCAGGTCTCTAGCTTTGGTAGTTCCTTGGCTTGTGGTAGTGTAACTCCTCACATGATCTTTCTAAAAACACTCATTGAGATGAACCAACTTCCAGGTGGCCCAGTCATCCCTGTCCTGGTGGAGATTCTCTCCCTTTGCCTGTAAGCAGGACCTGGGACTTGATTCTAACCACAGAATATGACAATAGTTGTGGGTATCACTCCCACAAGGATGCGATGACATGCGAGGCTGCATCTTGCTGGCAGACTCACTCTAGAGTCTCTATCTCTCTGTCCCTGGCTTTGGAGAAGTAAACTGCCATGAGTCCTTACTCTACAATGATGAAATCATGGGGTTTAATTTACAGAGGTGTGACCAGTTAATGGCATGGAGGGCCGATGCCATCGAAAGAAGATTGTTATTACTTATGTTTTCCAAGAGAACAGGGGTGGCCAAGGCCTGAGCCTGCATGGGGGTTTCTGCGGGAAAGGCAGGGCAGGCAGGGAAGCTGTTGGGGGTTGGCTAGTTTGAATAATTCTGGTGGGCCTTAGGGCTGTCACAGAGGCTGTCTCTAGTGGTCTCTAACTGCCTTGGGTTGATTTACAACAGGGGAATATTGTCTCTGTGTGTGAGAAATAGATGGAGAAGGTTAAGGCTGTAGACTCAGGATTGGCTGGTTTGCACATGAAAAGTGTTCTCCTGGACAAATTGTCATTATCTTTAGGAATCAGCTAGCCCTGGGGGCAGGGGGGTCTCTATTAGGGTCTCTAAGGTCCCTAAATGCCAGAGCATCAAGAATATAGAAAATACAGTTAATATAATTGTCCCTGTGATGAATAGATGTCAAACAGACAAATACAGGATTAAACAAAGCAAAAAACGCAGAGCAATCCTATAGTTACAGGGAAATGAATTGTGCTGATAAGCCAAGGGAGTGCACTTGCCACAGTGGAGCTTCTGATCCCCAGAAACTGAGAGAGAATAAATATGTTATTTAATGTGTTTAGCAGCAACAGAAAAGTAAAACACATCAAAATAACCACTGTCATGAAATATTTAATTTAAAACATAGATAATACTAACTTTATTGTCATTGATGGTGTGGTGTAATCTGATTCAGAAATCCAGATTAAATATTTTCAAGCTTGTAATCATTGAGCATTAGAGATTAATAATGTCAAGGCCCAAGTTCAGCCTGTGGCAGGACTTATCAGACTGGGAGAACTGGGACCTTCAGCCCAGACACCAGTAGCAGGAACAAGGCAAAGGGAGCCATCAGCAAATGTGGTAAGGAGCTGGGCAATGGCTGGGAGGCGGCTGCAGGCAGGAGGGGCAGTCCACAGCCAGTGTTACTGGGCTTGAGAGAGAGACTCGGGTCCTGTACACCACCCCTGAGGTCTGAAGCCCAGACTCAGGACAAGAGTCAAAACTGAGACTTGCCTATTGGAGAGGGCTCAAGGTAATAAGAATCCAGCTACAAAAACCAATGGTATAAGGTCAGAGAGAAAGAGACATGCTGCTCTTGTGAGCAACTTTTTCCCTCTGCCTCAGTTTCCATGTCTGTGAAGTGGGGCTATGACACCAGTCTTTCAGTATGAGGTGAGGCATCCACAGTCAACCTCCTTTAAGATGCCCAGAAAACAGCCACCCAAGCCAACTAAGTGTATTAGGCTTAGTGCAGCCTGGGTGGACCCCAGAGGCAATTATAGGGGTCTAGGGCCCTGGGCCAGGTGACTGAAAAGCAGCTCTTTCATTGACAGGAACTGGTGAGCACAGTGTGTGATAGAAACAGTTTTGGGTTGATCAGAACAGCGAGGTGAGTGTCTTGAAGAGCAAGTGTCTTGATAAGTCTTGATAATCCTGATAAACTAGTTATTTTAATTGGTTAATGGTCTTATCTTCCAGGAGCAAGTATTTCCTAGAATAAATAGCAAAGTGATTTATGTCTAGACCCAGGGTTCTTAGCACAGAATGAGGAAATAGTGTAGCTCCTGGAAGGAAGGGCATGTTCACAAAGGATTACACTAAATAATGTGTAAAAAGCTCTGAGCTTAATTCCTAGTACACAGTAGGTGCTCAGTAAACATAGTATCTCCAGCAGCAGCAGCGAGGCTGGCTCGGCACAGCTCATTTTCCCCAAGCCTGTGGATCTTTCGATTCCACTGAACTAGAAGAGGGCTTATGGCTGAACCTGGGAGTGGGGGAGGCTCGACACTTTAGGGGCTGAGTGGGTGCAGGACAGGCAGTGGGCCTGCAGCTGGAGAAACTACTTTTTCATAAATAAGGCACGTGCAAAACATGCTCAACTCCATTCTGGCTTCACGTCACTGACCGGAATATATTTCTCTATCCCATCATCACTGTGCTTCCTATGGCCCCCGGCCACCCGAGTTAGTGTAGTGGCATGGTCATCATTCCTTACAGTCGCCTAAGCCCCTTTCCTGACGGGGACCCCGGCTGCTACGGCCCGGACTGGGCCCCGAGACTGCAGAGCTGAAGACAAGGTTGGGTCCTGACTCTGGGGTTGGAATCTGCCCCCTGCAGCCTGGGTGCCAACCCGGCCACCCTCAGGGATGTTGGCACTGGACTGCTACGCTTTTCAACTTGGAACTGACAGATGTGACTAAACCAACATGCAGGAAAACCCATCAGGTGAGCAGGCCTCCCTCTCCAAAAAGCAATGGCTTTGATGAAGGAGACAGCTGCTCTTTCTGCAGATCAAGCTTAATAAAAACAAAAGTGTAAACACACTTAGGACATCTCATCATCAAAGTCATTTGACTAACATAAGCAACTAATTTATTCATTATCTTCTAAAGGTTGACAAGACATGTTGTAAGAGACCAAGTTAGTAAACAATGCAGGATATGAATCCAGATCTGGGGTCTCTGTGTGTGTGTACACACAAGGCAGTCTTTTTCCTGGAAAAAAATCCAAGAATTTGAGCAGGTAATAATGCATGCATATAGTAGACAGATTATATAAAATAGCCAATATTTGTTGAACAAGTTACTGTGCACAGCCTTTATATACCATTTGTATTAGTTCTTTATTTGTCCCATATCAAATTACCACAAACTTAGTGTCTTAAAACCACACTTGGGGTGATGGGGCAATGCTTTTATACCCCAAGCAATGCCAAGGTGGCCAGAAAACCAGTAGGAGCTGGACAGGCTCAGAACAGATTCTCCTCACAGCCTCAGAAGGAACCAGCCCTGCAGACACCGTGGCCTTGGACCTTTAGCCTCCAGACTGAGACAATACTGTTCTGTTGTCTAAGCCACCCAATCTATGGTGCTTTGTTATGGCAGCCGCGTGGCCTAGATGGGACCCATGTGAATAACTCAGGGTTATCTCCCTGTTGTAAGGCCCATGACCTAAATTACATCTGCAGAGACGCCTTTGCCACATATTCACAGGTTGTGGGAATAGGGTGACCATCCTTTGGAGGGCCACTTTTCACCCTACCATATTATGTTTTAATTACTTTAATCCTCTGAGGCAGGCATAACCTTGTTTTCATTTTCCAGATGTGAACACTAAGGCACAAGAGGCCCATACCCGGATTAATAGGCAGCTACTGCTGCCAAGGTGCCAACTCTGCCACCAGGTCTGGATGAGTGTGTGGGCACCACAGGAGTCCCAAAGATCCTCACGCTCCAAGTGCAAAGTGAGCTGCCTCCTTCCTCGAGCTACCTCTGTGGCCTTTCAACTGAGTTCTCTAAACTAGCTGATCCTCAAACCTAAGAAGGTTGGGCCTTAAATCACAATCAAACCAATTCAGAAAGAATGAGCCAGGCTTCAGACTGCAGCTTCCATCCTCACTATGAGCAGCCAGCCTCGTCTGTGCCTCCGTGAGAAGGGTCAGCACTTACAGGCCTCGGTCAGACCTGGCACAGGCCCATGGACCAGTCAACCTTCACTTTCAATGCCATCCCTGTGGGGAACATAAGGACAGACTTATTTCCTGTCCTGAGGGGCTTACATTCTGGTTTTAAAGCAAAGCGTAGATTAAAAATAAATGCATACACAAATATCCAAGGAAGTACATATATGGAAGCTAAGCTATCAGTGCTAAGATGCCCAGAAGTGAGGGTGCTGGTTTGTGAGAGCTTGGTCCAAAGAGCAACAATGGAGAGGATAGAATTTTATATTTGTTTATGGAGAATGAAACATTATTTAGGCCCCAGAGGATAAGTTGTCCTCTCTCTCCCCCCTCCTCTCTCTCTCACCGTTCTGTTACTTACCTGGAACTTCTCTGAGGTTAACAAAGACTAAAATGAGCTTAACCAAATCTGTCAATTGTTTTCCTCTCTGCAGCCAGCTTAGTGGGTCTAGTGCTCTATCTCTATTCAGAAACATACATTTAAAGTCTCCAAACAGAAACATCTGGAAGGTTCCCTTGTGTCATTAAAATTTCCAAATCAATGAATCACCACAAACACTATTCCATCTTATCTTCACTCTCTGCTTCTCCCATTTCCCATAATGGATCTCAACACCCCAGCTTGCTCCACGCCCCCAAGGCCTTTTCATCAGCAGCATTCACACACCAATCATCTCTTTTCGGATCTCACCCTTCGAGTCTGTCATGCTTGTAGGCCACTGGAGTTAGAGCCATCCAACTTCAAAACGATATGGATCTTGATGCACTCTGACCTCCACAAGGTGTGTCTTCTGAAACTGAGCTGATCGTTGTTACCAATCACAGTTCCAGAATATGAAATTAGATTTTTAAAAGTGCATTTATCATTCAAAATAGTTTCTTTGCAATAACATGATCAGATATGCAAAGCAAGTTAGAGGATATGTATTTGGCTCACAGTACCCAGTTAATTCTGATTTGGCTCGTGTGTGTGTGTGTGTGTGTGTGCTGTTAATGAAGTTTTGTGTTGGCATTTCCCTGTGTGTAAAAAGAGGTGACAATGGCAGCCTCCTCCTCTCTCTCTGGCATGCTGAGCGCTGAATGAAATCATGTCTGTGTCTGTGGGTCGTTTTCAAGTTTTCTGAACAGTCACTCCGTAAATGCCGAGCTCTGTATTATGATGAGTTAATCCAGTTTCTTGGAAACGCCCAAGTCCTTCATTATGTTGGCAGGTATTTATTCCTAGATTAGCTAGTTCAGCCACAAGTGGATTTATCCCCTTAATTGCTGCCACGTAGGTGGTGCACTGTCAAAGGGCTGAGATGGCCCTTCCTCTCTCCAATGAGACCAGCAGGCTCTGGGTCTCTGGCTCCTCAAAGTAAGTTGTTATCTACTGGGCGTTAGCCTCTTTGTATGTGAGGAGCAGAAAATAGGACTCACAGGACGTTAATAAAAAGTTTCTAGTGTGAGGCTTGCTCACAGCGTGGCTTCTTGCTTCCGCCCCTGTGTAGGTTTGCACTACAGAGTGAGATGACCCTCTGCACCTGGACAGAGGCTGATGGCTGCCCTGCTGTGACCAAGCCCCCGAGCACTGAGACAGAGAGCAGCCTGGAAATTCAGGAGGCAGCCTGGACATTCGGAGCCTATGTGGAGGGCAGGGGCCAGGGTGCTGGTGAAGAAATTCCTGCTCAACAGGAAGCTGGGCCTCAGTATTTAGCCTGGAGAAGAGAGCTTGAGAGATAAATGATCACTGCCTTCAACCACTCAGACTTATGCCTCATGGTCTGTATGGAACAGTACCAGGGGGAGAAAATAACAAGAAAGGACATTTTTCTTTATACTGAGCTAAAATCAAATATCCAGGGCTATTCAAATTGGACAGAACTGCCTCATGATGTCACTATGCAGAAAGATCCAAGCCTAGAGGAAGGACCTTTCTTGGGAATTCAGTTGTGAATGGCCCAAGTCCAACCCTGGGGTTCTATGATTTTTCTAAGTAATATTGCCAAAGGGTAGCATTGTCCCATATCAATTTTTGTCCCATATCAATGGATAATTTAACAGTTGAGATATACATCATTTAAGGAACATATCTAGGACTAAGAGGTGGCTATCTGAGTCTCAACATCATGCATCCTGATGTGCTCATCTCAGCGTAAAGCACAGTCTCCCTTCTAGGGCATTAAATCCTGTTTAGAAAAGAAGCCCCATGCTTTTAATAAGGGAACTCACCTGTGTGCACGGGGTAGAGCTGATGCTTACACAGCCTCCCTACATAAGCAGACTTCTCTTTAACATTGGTTTTTCAAAAGATGTCTACTGACCAAGAAGATAGGATTTGAAGACTGACTTCATGAAATACTTGTTTCTTTAATTGAGCAACAATGACTTCAATTAATTATTTATCTGAAGCATCCTCATTTATACTTCAATACAACCTTGTACCTTAATTCAACTGGAGAAGTGTGTAAGGTGATTGGATGATTGGCGTAGGGCTTTGTCATATTAAGGAGAATGAAAAGGGTATGTTTTAGAGCAGAAAGTCGGGCTATATAGACACGGCTTTGCCAGCGAGGCCCTGAGTGTCTGGATGTACACTCTCCGAGCATCAGGAGGGTTTAGGTAACAACTTTTCGCAATAAGAGCTCCAGATAATGACTCTTGCATAGTGACTTCTCTGACAGAAAACACAGGAAATAGATGAGCTATGTATGAGAAGTGACATCTCACATTAGGTTTACAGATAAAAATTCTCACCAATTTACTTGACATACCAAGAAAAACCCAGAGTGTCTTTCAGAACTACAGAAAGCTCTTCTGAAATAAAGACCTTACTATTGCATAGGCATGCTGTGTTTTATTGACTAACTGCAACAAGGAGAACCCCCGATGATCAAAAGGTGGCTGCTTTGGGAAGGGAATGCTCATGTTATGGGCTAGGTGAGCCTGTCCTTTGCTCACCTGGCCCTGGACGATTGCTCACTGAGGAAGATGACGCCGGGGCAGCCAGGTCCCACAAGAAAAGCAGGTGTTCTGCAAAGCACAGGTATTCTGCACCTGTGGTTGCAGTGATGTAACGGTGGTGCCCTCCATCTCATGCTCTGCATGTGAGTGACAGTGATAGAGGTAATGCCTCCTGGAAGACCCGTGGGTTCATGGCTCACCTACCTATTTCCACCAATATCCCAGTACTCTTACGTGGAGCCTTTAATTTGCCCTAAAGATGGTTTTTTTTTTTTGGTCCCATACCTTTGTTTTTATTGCAGTTTGAATGCAAGAAAACCATGAACCCCAAAAGATTTTAAAATTGGTGAAGTATAGCCCGCCAGGCGTGGCTCAGTGGTTGAGCATCGACCTAGGATCTGGGCAATTAGGGTTCGATTCCTGCTCAGGGCACATGCCTGGGTTGTGGGCTCGATCCCCAGTTGGGGACGTGAAGGAGGCAGCCGATCAGTGATTCTCTCATCATTGATGTTTCTATCTCTTTCTCTCCCTCTCCTTTTCTCTTTCTGAAATTAATAAAGATATATTTAAAAATAAAATAAAATAAAATATAATTGGTGAAGTATATAAAGAAGCAAGAAGAAAAAAGAATGCACATAATTCCTTTTTATGGCATTATATTTTTTGTGTAAATTGTATAGCTTACTCTGAAACTATTCTTATTATTTATATAGGCTCACACTTTCTGTTCAATTTGTTGTTTGGGTTTTTGGTTTTTTTTTTTCTTTAGGAATGTCGTTTGAGTCACTTGGGTTGAGCTGAGACACATCATTATTTTATTGAGATTAATGGAAACTTTTTTTTGTAAATTGGCTCTTAAGCACAGAGTTTTCAGGAATAAAGTTTCTTAATTAAGTGAGAGGTAAGTATATTAACCTAGGTATTTCACACCCTCTAATTTATTTCTTTTTTGGGCCCTTTCCCCCTTAGAAACAGTCATGGAGGTTGAGAATTCCAGGCTGACAGCTTCAGGGGGGGACAATGCAAACGGATAAAAGTCACCAATTCTGGTGTTTGAGTCCAAAGTGAGTGGGATTCAAGACGAGGATAGTAGCAGTGAAAAAAGACTTTCTGAGTTGCTGGAGCTTTCGAGTTTATCAGCCTCAGTCCGCAACAACTGGCTGTGGGTGGGGGCTACACTTCTGCCCTGAGCAAAGGCCTGGGGGAAAGACCAGCAGTTGGCCCCTCCCTAGACTGGAAGGGTGGGGGTGGTCGGCTGAGTGTTCCTTCCATTCTGGGAGGTGGAGAAACCCCAGGTGGGCCTGGGGATCTCAGAGGACAGGAAACTTGGCCCCCAACTGAGTGGTGGCCAACTGAAGGTTAGATATCAGAGCTCTCCCTGTGGCCCCATCAGAAGGCAGGCTGGGGGGCACAGGAATATGTGCTGCTGGGCTGAGGGGTCTGGGGCAGCCCCAGTGAGAGCACCCGGTACTCCTCAGGTCCTCCAAGAGGGGTGTGGGGATTGGCAGAAAGAACTGGTCCCTCTGAAGACTCCTTTGCTCTGAATGGGACCTTGCTTCCAGTCCTGGGAGCCAAAGCCCTCCTAATCCAGGAAGCCTTCCCATGTCACCAGAAGCCAGCCACTGGTTTAGGCCATGTCCTTAACCAGAGGGAACTGGAAAGCTGGCCATTGTGGAGCTCACCAATAATGTGGTGTGGCCTGGGTCCTTACCCACCCGACAACCTGGATCCACTGAGCCCCTCTCCTTTCTCCATGACCTACCCAAGAGAAATTTGGGATGGTTCTGTTTGGGGGCGAGTTTTAAGTATTATCTGACAACAACAACAAAGGAATGTACCCAACAAATTAATAAAACCTGTAATATCATAAGGAGTTTATGTAGCACTAAGTAAAATAAACAATTAGGGTAACTTAATTTAGAAATATTAATGTGTTTGCCTTTATTTGTACATTCTTAATTATTATTACATATTTATTAAAACAAATTTCCCAAGAAACACTTTCTTTTATGAACCTAAACAAATAGATAAATAAACAAAAATAAATAATCATCAGCACATGTTCTCTAATTCAGGTTTCATGACAATGCAGATTGTCTTGCTTTACTGGGATAAAATAATGAAGCTTAGTGGTTTATTTGTGCACACAAATATTAAGCAAATTTCAGCTTAGAGACACATGGGTTAATAGATTTACTGGTGACCCCCTTTAAATTCATTAGCATAGATTAATTGTAATGGATGTCATTAGATAACCACTTTGGATGAAATGTTTAAAACACTGATTTTTTAGGACACTAAGTCCTGGATGCAAACATGGTGCAGAAAGTTCTGAGCAGGAAGCAGCTGCTGTCACAAGCTCATTTCTGATGTTCTATCAGAGCAAATGCATTTTCCTCCTTCTGGTTGGTTGACTTTGAGTAAATCCATTGAATTTATTCAATCTTGGTTGTCATTTCAGCCATTCTTATTTTCTTTCAGTGAGCAAAGACTTTAGTTCATGATTAGTGTCGTGGCTTATAAGTGATAAACATCTCACACCTTTTAATAATTTGCATACATGTCCTGGCTCCCTTTCAGCAAAAACACCTGTTCAATAGTTACCCTGCTGCACTGTCTCCAGTCTGCATTATTAGCACCATCTCCCAACACATGGCCCTTCCCAACAGCAACTGAGATGCTCCAGTGTCTGCTCTCTCTTCTGTCTTGAAATTATAGACCTTGTGAAATAATACATTGGGAGAAGCTGATGACACTCATGGGGGGTGATGAATGGAATCTTGCAACATAAAGAGGCCAGAAATAAATAAGCAAGGACCAGATACATGAGAAAATCAATTCCTGGACTGCAGGTAACGAGATAGCATTACGGCAAAGAGCACCCTTGGAAACACCTTCTCTTGCCACATTTAAAAAGTCAAACTTTGATTTATCTTAAAATTAATGTGCTTTCTTAGCCTAGAGCAGCTGGTTTGGTTTTTGCATTAATGCTTTTGTTTTACTGTCTGACATTATTTCAAATAATTAATTGTCTCACAAAAGCAAGATCTCCTTGGGGTTTTCTTTAAAATGGCCCTGATTTCCAGATAAAGTATGCTCTAATCACTTCTTGGCATCAGAACCCACGCCTCCAAGACTTGTGCTGAGTCTGTCCTGCCAACGTCATCGACATCGTAAACCCATCCGTGTTATATTTGAAAGATTTCCCCAGGAGCAGCACTCCCTTCAAGGAAACATCTTTATTACATATTTTTTGGGGTGAAAGCACAGTAAAAATTACCCCTTCACTTACAGTAAAAAAAATAATAAATGGATATATTTATCCAGGCCTTGAGTTAAATCTGGAACTCACTTGTGAGGACTAGGATGGGTTACATGATTCCTAACCCCAATACCCTTCGCATCCTCTGTTCTACACTCCTCACCTCCCCTGAGTCCCAGGATCCTGTCAGTTCTCCAGGAAGTGCTCCTCGGGGCACTCATCAAGGAATGGGCACTGCAGGACATGCACTGGTGAGGGAGGGGACAAGTGACGAGGGAGAAGGAAAAACTGCATGGCCTTCGGGAGTGTGATTACGAAAGCAAGTTCTGGCACTCCTCTAGAGGGATTTGGGGGATGTTTGTTACCACAACTGCAGTTAGCATAACCTGACTGGTCTATCTTCCTGAAACAAAATGTGACCCTGTCATTTTCCTACCTGAAGACTGTCAGCTATTCCCATACAAAGTAGCAAGGCAAGTCTTACATCCTTCCACCCTCCTTGGCACCACACATCCTTACCTTATAGGGACTGCACCCCCAGCAGTTTAGGGCCTTATTCCATGACCCTGTGGACATCTGCCCTGGAGTCTCTAAGATGGGCTGGTGGGAGCAGAATTAGCGGGAAGGTCCTAGGCTTCTTAACTCTGGGAGGCTCTGCAAACTTGGGCATGAGTTTTTTATATACAGTTGATGTTATAGTCTCAAAATGAGAGAAGGAAAAATAGAAAATAATCCAGATAAGAGAGAAAGAAACATTATTTAAAAAAAAATAAGAAGCCCATATAACACCTGCTTCCCCTTCTTTGCTCCCCCAAAAATAGTAAAACAGAGGTAAGCTGCTAACATAATAATAGAGACTGAAATGTATTGAGTGTTTACTCTGTGTAGACACCATGCAAAGCACTTTATATGCGTTATTGCGCTTACACTTTATAGCATTTCTAGTAGAAAGATATTATTATCCCCACTTAGGGCCATAGGAAGAGTAAGAACAAAGAGTTTCAGTAATTTGTCCAGTGTTAGCACTCTCACTGGGCCCGCAGCTGATTTCTCAAATTTGCACCTTTAAATCTCTGTGCTGTTTCTTGACTGTGGGTGTCCTGAGAAAGAGCAGGATGCCAGTGTGGTCCTCCTCAGCACTCCATTCTCAGAATAGAACTAAAGACTACTCAGGGCCTCCTAGTAACTATACAACACACACACACCCCTGCGCACACATTGGCACAGCCCCGGGGGGCAGGCACCCACACGGGTGTTCATGCATACAGATTAACGAAGCAATCTTTGGCATACTTCTCCTATACGATTGTGGTCATCAGCACTCAGGCTGACATGACTTGTCCAGCCACTAGGATTTTAAGCAACCCAGGGCTTCAGGGAAATCTTAGAGGGCCATGCACGACTGTGCTCAGATGCAGAGTGAAACTGAGCAAATGAACCCATGACAGGGCGACACCCAGCGTGTCCCAGATGAGTGAGGCCCGTATGAGGCGGTATGAACCGCACAGATGGTCGGCTAAGACAGCTGCCTCCACGGGGTTGGAACAGCACAGAAAGCTCCTGCAAGACTCGGACAGCATTGTCCCATGAGGGAGGCCAGGTTGACACACCAGGAGTGGGGGCGAATCCATTTCTGACCTTGTGCCGAGAAGAAAAATCTATAGGCCCGCATAGCCAAAGCCCGTGATGAGCACAGTCAGCACGTTGGCCAGCTTTCACATCGAAGAGATTTTTGCTTGCACGTAACAAACAGAACACCACACAACTTGTTTAAATGTTCGGGCCATGGGTTTTTGGAAGTGTGAGAGAAATATTTAATGATTCCATTACCCCAAAGCTCTGGACAAACAACACACACGTAGCTTAAAGGTCAAAAACACATTTAAGAGGCTCCAGGGCACACTGGTTTCTGCACACCTTCTCAGACAACATAGGACTTTCACGTCTAACAAGAGGATAAGCTGTCTAGGCTTTATTTTGGCCATAAGGTGTTCTGAACACTGTTCTCAGATGAGCTGAGGACAAAACTGGCAGAACTGACTCCTCAGTCACAGTGAAGGTTTTCCCAGCTCTGAGTCAGCTTTGATAGCATCACTACTTTAAAGCCAGCCCTGTGTCTTCCTTCTGTTCACCGAAGTGCCCTGGTTGGGTGACTGGCCCACCAGGGGCCTCTCCTTCACCCTAACCCTAACCCTAACCTTAACCCTCACCTGTTTCTGATCTCCAGGTACCACAGAAGATAGCCAGACCCATTATCTGCCTTGTCTACAGAGGTGTAGAGAATACAGCCGTCAGATTTTAAAAGGTGCATTATTTTGAACTTTAAAAATAAAAACACAGCCATAATTTTGACATACCACACACCAGTCAAAAAGCAACTTCCTGGCACTGGAGGGAAAAAGGCCCATGGGCTGCCAAGAAGAGGCATCTCGGCTGTGTGCTGATTTGGGGCACCTAATACTTATTCTTTCGGACGTTGCACCAGATTTGAATGAGAATGCGTACATGACATCATAATTATAACCAAGTGCTTAAGAACATAATCTACATGGAGTAAGTTTATCATTTTAGTATTTGAGGACTTGGATCTTCCCAAATGCTAAGTAAATTCAATAGACAGTCACTGCTAGCTGATCTGAGCCTCTGTCCTGTCATTCAAATCTATCCCACTTGCCTCCACGCTGTGCGGGAGGCTCTCAGTCACTCTATTTACATTCATGGTCAACGTGTGATCAGTGAACACGATGGATGTCCCTCAACTAGACTCGCCCCAGCACTGCATCCCTGGCTTGTCCAGCTGACTCACAGACGGTCCTCTCCTCACCAGGGGCCTCACAAAGGCTGGCTTCGCCCTTCCCTGCCTGTCTCTGCAGAGCTGGCCCAGCTCAGGGTTTGCATTGCTTCCAAAAGAAACTGTGGGCATGGGAGGTTCGGCCAGGACAAAGGCAGTGCAGAGTCAGACTCAGGAGGTCGAGGTCCAGAAAATTTGCTTCACTCAGATCAAACGCCTGTGGAATGCTAAGTCAGAGCCGTTCAGCAGTTGGGCTGAATTTGAGGCTGGTGTAGCGGGTCTGTGGCCACAGCTGCCATCTCTCTTGCAAACCCAGGGTCTAATATTAGTGGAATACGAGATGATCTGTTAGAGGTGTGATCAGAGCCTTTAGACACACAGGTGTGTACCCTGTGGTTAGCAGGAGCTGTGTGTGTGCACGTGAGTGCGTGTGCGTGTGCACGTGCAGCAGGCAGGGCAGGGCAGGGTAGGGGAAGGAACATTACAGGAAAGCTTAAAGAAAGAATATTTAAAAGGTAGAGAGAAGTCACATCTGCATTTCTTTTAATGTACCCCAGTCACTCCGATCGGGCTGGAAGTGCATCGTCAAATACTTAAAAAGAAAATAATGAACCTTATATTCTAGCTTCATGTAATAGAGGGTTAAAATCGCTGAGCGGACAGAAAGGAGCAGCAGAAAAAAGGGACGGCCCTAATTAGTTAATACAAAATAGGCTGAATCCAATTAGGAGAACCTTGCTATCCGGGTCTAGTGTTCCTCCCGAACAGATGAGGGCAAATATGTCCTTAAATCAATACTGCAGGGCTCGCGTCCGAGCTCGGGCCGCCGCTGCCTGTGGCTGCAAAGGGCCTTAGAGAGAGCCCACCAGGAAAGTGCTGACCCCAACTCTGGGAGGAGCTTTGCGGCTGTAATTTACTCAAACCCCCAAGAGACTGGTGAAGAAATCTGAGTCGTTCATTAGCATAAGACTGGCTAAAATCTATTGATTTTGAGCTCCATAGAATATTCTGTTTTCATTACGATCTGCTGAGTTATATCTATGATTGTTCCAGGGCGTCCTCACCCTGGTTAACCACGAGTCTACAGTCTAATGAGAACACGCCTTGAAGAAAACACGAGAACTCGACTTTGCTGTCAGCTATTGTCACAATATTCTGGGAATCTTCCTCCTGAATTCTAGCTTATTATTTTTAGAAAGTAGCAGAGTATTTAACTCTTAATAATTAGACTTTCCCCAAAAGGACAAACTCATGTACGCGACTGTCAATTTAGCCCACTCTTCAGGGGTTGTACTCAGTGTTCTATTGTAATGCTCTGCGCGGCATAGTAGGAATGAGACAAAATTAAGATAAAAATGTCAAACCTGTCTCCGAATCTCAGAGGGCCACTCTAAATTTAGAAAATGCAGTTATATGCAGGAAAGTGGGTACATGATACATACTCAGTCAATCTTTTCACAGTATTAAGATTGTGAGTGATCTGAACTGGGGTGAAGGAGACGGTTACAAAGAAGGTGCCCGGGGCTGACTTACTGACCTTGAGACTGAGGGATCAAGTGTAAAATATCCACCAACTTTTTGTCCTGACATGTGATGAAGCTGCTTGGGAGGGAGGGCTAAGAACATTGCCATGTCCTTATCACTTCTGTCTTTTGGTCACCATTCCTTTGAGGTCCAAGGGTCAGTCTTGTGTTATATTAAGTATTGGCTGTCAGTGTCTACACACACACGCGTAAGTATACATGCACGCACTCAGGCTCACACACTCTTTGACACACACTGGCTTGGGACAGAAAATAAATAATCACATCCAATTAAGGTTTGTGAAAAGAAAAAAAAAAAAGGTCAATGCAGTCCTTTACAATGTGGTAAATTGAGGATCTGTGGGTGGGCATGACCTCTTTGGGGATACCCTGGAAGCTTTGCCCGTGATCTGTCAGCCTCTGTACACATTGGCTTCACCTGTTCTCTCAGGAACTGCACCATTGATGCAGTATTGCTTTCCAAAGGGTGCAGGACCCAGGGATAACCTCTCCCAGAGTAGGTCTTCCTGGTCTTGGGAACTCTCCAGGAACTTTGGATTTTGTGTCCAGGATGTTTGGAAAGCATCCGGTAGCCCACCTCCTTTTGGAGGACTGGAATGCTAGTCAACAAGAGTCAAGTCACAGAGGAGTCCTGAAGTCACTATACCAGTTAAAATGGGTTTCACTCAGGTTCTCAAGTTTATTTGTTCCAAGAGTCCCTTCATGCCTCCCCACCCCCACAGCCCTGTTATCGACCATGTTTGGGTCAACACTGCCAGGAAGACTTGAAGAGGTGTGCTGTGTGTTGGCAAGTCAGAGATGCTTGCATCCCAGGTAGGTCCTGTTTGCAAGAAGGTCCAGATTTTTCCTCAGAACCTGTGCCAGGCCCAGGGCTCTGCAGAGCTGATCTGGTTCCCACCAACATGACCGAAGAGTGGCTATGGCTGGCCTCTGTCCTGAGTTTCAGTGCCCAGGTCCTTCTGGTTGTGAAGAATTTCCACTACTAACCCTGGAGATATGGAGGGCTGCATCCATCCAGCTCCCCACGGCAATTGCTGGGGAGAGTTCTTCTGGAACTGGCTATCGTTTTTCTATCACAGGGAAAGCTGCCTCAGTGTCAGTCCACCACCTGCACCCCGCCTCTGAGTCACCAACTTTCCCCGTCACTTTTGAATCCGTCACTACTGACTGCCTTCAGGAGAATTAGTAATCATAATAGACATAAAGGAGATTCTTAAACTCTGAGTCCTCTTGAAAATCTCAGTTACTAGTAAGAATAAGGAAAATGCAAAGGAGCCCTGGTCGGGGCTCAGTTGGTGGGAGCGTTGTCCCATAGGCCAGAAGTCTGAGGGTTCCATCCCCAGTCAGGGCACGGACAGGAGGCTGACGATTGATGTTCCTCTCTCAAATCAATCTCTCTCTCTCTCTCTCTCTCTCTCTCTCTCTCGCACACACACACACACACATACACACACAATCAGTAAAACATATCCACAGGCAGGAGGTCATGCTACCGTCTCAAGGTAGAATGTCTTCCTCCTGGGGAAACCTCAGTAATATCTGAGAGGACAGTCATTTGATCCTGAGTCACCCGACCACCAACTGCATATGACAGGGAGCCCTCCACAATGGACTGTGTGACAGTGGCCCACGTAGGAACACTGGCCTCCATAAAATTCCCATTGACCTCCTCCGGCTCTCTTGGGACGAATCCATTCAAAGCCCGACCCTTTAAACCTTAGAAGGATGACGACCTCGGTGGCCTGCCCAGGTAGGTCCTATGTACATAAAGGCGGCCGTCCGCAGGGGAGGCTCTGTTCATCTGGGGAGGAGTGTGTGCGGCTGGCGACAGGCCAGCAGCGACCTGAGAAAGCAGTAGCTCCTCCACAGCCACAGCACGTTGTCTGGCAACCCGAGAGAAGGGGCTCCCAGGACCCGCAGTCGGGAAGCAGGCTGTCGCCCCTAACGCTCGGCTTGTTCCAGGCCTGAGGGACAGCCGATGGCTTATTTGCATAGCGCCACGCTTGAGGTGCTCGGCCCGCAGCCCAGGCCTCCTTTTATCTTTGCGTGTCCGCTCCATGGCCTGTCCAGGCATCGGGAAGCCCCAGAGTTGTTGGTTTTATCTGAGTAAACAGCGATTTCCATTATGAACCCACTTAAACTCTTCTGAAACCTTGGAAAAGGCACACACAAAATATATTTTCATATCTGTGACTGCTGTGAGCAAAAAGACAGGAGCTTCTGGTAACGAAATAATTCTGAGTAGCTACCAAAAAATTTTCACCTACTAGTCAGAGGGATGATAATAAGGATATCAATATAGTTATAGATAGGTGATGTATAGATATAGATGTACAGATTTAGATATACATATAGATTTCCAATCAGTGCACTGTAAGAATTTTTAAAACATGCAATACTTGATTATTTAGTCAGGGACACTGACCTCTTTTTCCTTAGATTGTCAAATAAAAAAATGACAACAGCCAACACAACAATAGCCGTTTGGTGTGAATGAATCAAAATTATACCTATTTTTTGTCAGATTGGCCAAAAATATAACATTTTTTGGTGTGCCGCAGAATTTTTGTAACTAGTTTACGTGTGCCATGAGATGAAAAAGGTTGAAAATCTCATACAGAGAATGAGGGAGGGAGAGACAGAGAGAGGTAAAGTTAAAGTTTATTTTATAAAGTAAACACACTAAGGCCATTTCAAATCCCAAACTTTTTATATGTTATTTTATTGAAATTAAATGTAAACATCAAATTTAGAAAAAATTATAGTTATTGTTTTTATTAAAACAAAATATACATGTGTTACTTATTTATACAGGTCTGTTATATCCATTTTTGTTTCATCTCAAGGCCCAGAGAAACAGAAAAATCAGACAGAGTGAGGCCATGGCTGACATCAGGACCAGCTTCGGTGACTAATGCCCCTCTACCCTGGTGCTGACCAATCAGTGAAGACTCTGAGGGGGCACAATTGGAAAGCTGATGACTATTCTATTGAGATCCTCCCCCTTTGACCTTTGAATAAAAGCCCTTAAGAAAGGGACCCCTATGGGTGCTTTTTCTCTCCCTTTTTCTGGGGCACACCCATGCCTTTCCTCCCTTTATTGTCTCTCAAGGAATGTATCGCTCTCTCTCAAGCTCCAAAAACCCTTCTTTTGCCTCTATAACTCATTTCCTGATCCAATTTCTTCTATGTCTCACTTCTACCTCTGTGACTTTCTAAATAAACTTTCCCGTATAGTGTGAGTGTTGGCTGTGAATTCTTTCTTAGTCAGAGCTCAAGTACCAAAGTTGCTGAAGCAAAGTCTAACACCTGGTGCCATTTTGCTGCCAATTAAACTACTCATTTTTGTGGGTAGCTTCTTGTTGATACTGGGGTCTGTGGACACGCACCTGCTATGAGTACAGTACAGTTCATGACACTGTGGCACAAGCATGGCCTTCCATGTGATGACTGCCTGCTTTGCAAAGGTGTTCCAACCAGGTACTGCACTTACTTCTCCTGCATTTTGAAAGGATTAATTTTTATATCCAATACTCCAAAGAAAAAAAAGTATTCAATACTCTAAAGAAAAAAAAAAAAATAGCCCTCCTTTTTGTTTCAAGAAGCCATACATGTTTTATCTTTTAATAGCCCAAAATGTTAGCACAGTTTTATTCTACATAAAGCCAATCTTTGCTCTAGTGCAAATACCACCCAGGAATGTTCCGGGCAATCTATAAAGCACAGGAGTGCTGCTTCAAGGGCGATTAGTACAAGTGTATTTGAAACCCAGCCATGGGTGCCTCTGGATCGAGGCTCATTTTTCTTGCCTCTTGCCCTGAAGAATAATAATGGTCCTTTCCCTTCAATAGCAGCACATTGCCAGAAGATCTGATGCACTGATAGGAAAGTCATCTGTTCCAGGAATACTAATTTGCAAAGGTGGTACATTTGGCAAGACAGTCTTAATGTGTGATATTATGTGGGTAAACATGAATCTTTGACAGAAGCTCATTTAAACTCATTTTAAAAAGCATCATGTTAACTCATTTTTTTTGCCATCCCTCCTCGCTTCATAAAAGCAATTTAAGCAAAATTAACCGTCTCTAGGAGTAACCCTCCCAGAGGCGCCGCTTCGCCAGGCAAGGCAGGATTCAAAGCTATGTGGTGGTGAATGCAAGAACCACCAGGATATCCATTGGCACATTTAGGTCATACTGGGTTTTCCTGCCCCAAATCGGGTATGTATAAAATAGCTGTGACATCTATGCCACACCAGAAGAAGAGTGTACACCTGCGGTCTGGTGTGTGGGTACCGGACCCCAAGGCTGGAGGCGGCCTTTTGGCTTTTCTTTCCTGGCAGCCTGTGGACCTTCCAGGAGTCAAGGGCAGGTGCCGTGCTGCCTGGCTTCATGTCCCAAATATCTCGACTTCTACATCATTGCTGGGCTCAACAGGACACGAAGGTCAGGAGTTTTCATCAGCAAATGTTTTTTCTCTTGCTTCACTTTATTTAGACATTGAATGAAGTGTTGTTTTTCTAATCTTAGAATTTAGTTTTTATCAGCCTCCTCATATCCGAGTCAATAATCCACCAATTAAGTTATTTATGAGATTTAAGCCAATAATCTGTTTGAGTTTAAATCATACGGAAATGGAAACCTATGTGTCCTAGGGCGTCAGATGTTTCTGGTCCCCCTAGAGCTCCCTGTGAGAGTGTAGCTGCCCTTGGGGGTGGGGGTGGACTGAACGGGCCTGGAGGGCAAGCAGAGTGCAGGCAGAGCCTCAGGAAAGCCACCTGGCCACAGGAAGACCTGACTTTGGGCAATGGAAGAGTCACCTCTGCACAGCACTCAGTAACCAACAAATGCTGCCAAGGACACTTCTTACTATGATTATGACTTCCAATTTTATTGTATAGTGTATGTGTGTCATCATCTTATAACATCATTAGTAGTATTCTTGTATTAACTAATTATCAAGCTTCTATGTGTTAAAATTTACATGGGAAACATCACGATTTGTCTTAATAAAAGCAACTTGAGGGAGTGAGACTTGGAACCCTCGGTGTGCTGTCAGAGTCATAAGACACATACTTAGTTTTGAGGTTTCCTTGAGAAGTTCTGTTTGTATAAATTGATATTTCATAACTTTTGTCATTTATTAGAGATTTTCCAAATAATACAGAGAAAATGTATTTACTTAAGAATAGCATTCATTATTACATAATAATATTATTTAATTTTTTTCATAAAATAAAATGCCTTTTACCTTCAACTACCATTTGGGTCCTTTGGAATCTTTTATAAAATCTAAAATAAAAGTGGGACTCTGAGTGATCTTTTTTCCTATATCTTTATTTCACTATTTCAGCATTCTAGGACCTATTTCATCTTTATTCATTATTTCCAACTGTGCTAAAAACACACACAGTAAAATAATAAATATAAGATAATAATGGAATCCGCTGGAAGCATAAAAATAATCAAATAGATTATGATTATTTCACCATTCTTTCATTTTCTTTTTGCATTGTCCAAAACACTGGCTCAGCCACCCAGAAGGTGCAAAAGTGACCTGAGTCACTTCCTTTGTACTTCATTTTTAGCTCTTTTGAACATGTTTAAGAATTTAGAATTTTTCCAATTCTGTCCAAAACAGTAAGGTGAAAAGAAATGAAAGTAGAAGATGGCATGTCTGGATGAAGAAGGACCACTGACACTCAAAGCCAGAGCTGAGACACTCAGTGAGCCCCTCTCCAATGTGGGCCCTTCCCTAGGCGCTGGGGGATGTCATCTCAGTGTGTGTCCATGTTCAGATTTTTTTTAATAAAATGTCCAAAACTAACACATTTTTGTATTTTTTTTTTCTTGAAGAGAGTTCCCCAAATCGCCAAAACTTTAGGCCTCACAAGCTGGACCTGCCTTGGTTAGGAGAGTTGGTCCTAGGTTGTGAGCTGATTTAGCAGGTTCATCCCATCCTCCTTTCCCTCCTCCCCCTTGCTCCAGCCTCTGTGTTCAGGCGGTGGGTGTATTCCTAACACCTGCACCAGATGTGCTCTTTGTTGTGTGCACATGGTTTGCGAGCACTAAGAATTTGTCTGGAGGAGAAATTCACATCACAGAAATAAAACACTATAATTATTCAAGTCCTTGGGAAGGGCCTTCAGCCCCAGCAGGCGGAGGCAGGGGGTGGAGGGCTGGACAGTGGGAGGCAGGTGGGACCAGTGACCTTTCTCCATCTGATTTCATTCTGCTTTGCATCAGAGTGGGAGAATGGAAGTGTCCAGAAAGCCCACTTTGCTTTTTCAAAGTAATGAAATTCTATTTGGGCCTTCACAATCCTAAGGAGAGTAAATGGATCTTTGATGAAAGCTTATGGGCTGGAAAAGCAAAGTTCTTTAAACCTTGGTCCCCTGACACCTACCCCTTCTCTCTCTAGAGCTCTCCCAATCTGTTTACCACAAAGAAATGATTATTTGTTTTTTTTGGTTTTTAAATTAAAAAAAAGAAAGGCTGTATATACAATGAATATATAATATTTTAATGTATCTTATACATTAAAATATTTTGATTGTGAAACATAGACTTGCAAAAAATAAAACAGTAAAGAAAAAAAACCCTAAGTAAATATTCAATAACTTAATTCAATGGTCAATCACTATAAACATTATTGTCTTACATTTTCTACTTGTGAAGACACAATTCACTTTCTTGATTGCCACAGTCTGGTTTAAAAGTGTGCCACACATTTAATTCTCATGTCCAAGGTAATGTATGGGGTGAATAATGTGCCCCCCAAATCCATGTCCACTTGGAACTTCCAGATGTGTCTTATTTGGAAATAAGTTCTCTGCAGATGGTAATTGGTTAAGATGAGCCCATAGTGGAAAAGGTGAGCCCCAAATGCAATGACTAGTGTCCTTGTGAGAAGGTCATGAGAAGACATGGACACACAGGGAGGACCATGACCACGTGAAGACAGATGGAGGTAGAGATTAGAGTGATGCAGCCACAAGGCAAGGAACCCAACACCCACCAGGATCCCAGAAGAGGGAGAAAGGACCTTCCCCAGAGCCTGCAGAGGGAGCTTGGCCCTGCCCACACCTTGAGGTTGGACTTTTGGCCTCCAGGCTGAGAGTGAATAAATGTCTATTGTTTTAAGCAGCCTGGTTTGTGGTCATTTGTTACAGCAGCCCCAGGGAACTGACCTAACTCTAGAGGCCAGCCACTTAGTAGCAGGCTCCTTGGCAGAGAAGCACAGAGGATGGCCCAGCTGAGCTCATGCATTTATGCAAGGCTCACAAAGAGCAGACACTGTCTCTTTAACAGACGCCAATGAACGGGGCCACAGGGAGAATGGTGACTAGTTAAGACCCTTAGAATGGAACATGCAGACTCAGAGCCACTGGGGAGATTAATCTGGGTTTCGGGTGCTCACCTACAGGAGAGCAGAGAAGCCCAGCCGGGACCTGAGCGCTCTTAGGGCCCTCCTATGCCTTCTGTGCTGTGAGAGGCCGGGGTGTGGGCACAGGCCTCGGGCTTCACACCACACCAGGCAGGCCTTTGCTGCCGGCTGCAGATTGAGGACAGAAGGGACCCGTCCTATCACGACACTGCTGTGAGATTCAATGAGGCAAGGCTCCAAAGGGTCAGAAAGGTGTGGACACATGGCCCACGAGTAGTTGCCATGGTCATTGTACAGATACTAGTCAGAGGCCACGCAGAGCTCGGAGGGCTGAGCCTCACTGAAGGTGGCTGATGGGTTGTTTGCTGCCCAGTGGCACATTCATTTGCAAGTTCAATTACCAGGCTCAGGGACTAGAAAAAAATTTCTGTAGATGGGCTGATTAGACTAGGTCTTTTTTTCTTTTGCTTGTTAAGATTTAAGTCTGAAGGAGGATTGACATTGCATCTTTCTCTTTGCAGCTTTCCCCAGGGTTGTAATTTGCTTAATGCTCTTAGTACTGACCTGAAATAGCTGGAGGGAACGATTTAGTAGGCTAGGCCCCAACTTTGTACGTCAAGAGCAGGCTTCCCAGGGTGGCGGGGTAGATCCTGTGGGTCACTGCAGTTTTTTGTGGAGGAAAATCTAGGTTCAGAGTGCAGGGCTCTTGCAGAGGAGGCCCCTAAAGACAACATCCCCAGTGGCACAGAAGCCACTGGAACAGACCCTGAAGGTCAGGGAGCCTGGAATGCCCAGCTTTGAGCTGTGAAGCTGCCAAAGGTCTGCAAAGACTGTGCAGAATGTTCCGAAAGAGTCTAGAAATGCTCTGGGCAAATATGTGAGCATTTTAAAGAGGTTTTATTTTGCCTGGCATTGTTGTAAGAAACCAGGTTTATAAAATATTAAATATTGCCCTGGCCAGTTTGGTTTAGTGGTTAGAACATACGCCTGGCAGCTGAAGAGTCCTGGGTTTGATTTCAGCCAAGGGCATATACCTCGGGTTTAGGCTTGATCCCCTGCCCTGGCCAGGCACGTGCAAGAGGTAACCAATCAACGTGTCTCTCTCACATTGATGTCTCTCTCTCTCTCTCTCCCTCTCTCTCTCCCTCTTCCACTCTCTCTAAAAAAACAATGGAAAAATATCCTTAGGTGAGGATAAATAAATAAATAAATAAATAAATAAATAAAATAGTTAAACCTTAGCAATAAACAATGCAAATTCCCCCTCCTTGGGCAGCCCCCTCTGCCTTAGCTACAAGGGAGACACACACGCCACATGTCTTCTTGTCTAACTTCTCATCTTCTCAAAAGGCCAGAGGGCACAAGGTCTTGCAAGGCCTCATCTGACTATCACGAGTATTCTTTTATACTAATGTTCAGACCCCGAAGCAATGGTGATAAGCCAGCTAGGTTTCCCATGGATTTTATTATATATAGCTATTATGCTTGAAGTTTCTTAATTAAACTCCTGGTTAATCATTCTGTAATGGCTTTCGTTATGATGGAGCTATTCTGTAGGACAAAATTAATTTTTTATCTCCTATTATAAATAAATATTATATAGACCCCCTTTTTATAAGTAGATTTAAAAAAATCATTGTATTAAACTTGCATAATATTGCATTATTTAAAATAAACATATACCCAGGATGAGAGGTATTGGTTGGGAAAACTTTGATAGGAAGAAAAGTTTATTCTACTGGGAGGGATGTAGACTTAGGAGAACAAGAGTACATTAAGTCAATGCATTTGGGAAAGCCACTCAATTATAAGTCATGAAGAACTTTTGGGGAAACATAAAACAGGGACAGGAACCTGTGACCTGAAGGGTTACTATTAAAAGAAAAATGTGTTAGCACCAAGCTGATCAACTAGCTGAAATATAATCTCAGGCATAAAACACTGGATGTTGAGGCTCTCTGTGAATTAGAATTGTTTAATGAGACTTAAGAAAGTCTAGCAAATGAAAGTTACCCTCTTTTTTTAGCCTTAGTTTTCTCATCAGTAAAGTTATGAGTTGGTACTAGATGTTTTCTAAGCTCTTTCCTAGTACAAAAAAATTCATAGAGGATTCACATACAAACAACTGGATGATATAGACCTGTAGCCCACATTTTATAACCTTGTTTTAAAATAGAATCATAGCTATTTAAAAATATTTACTCAAAAATTATGTAGAAAACAAGTGACAAAACGAAACACAACCCAGGGGATGTTAGAAGAGTTAAACAGAAGGGAATGGGAAATATCTGTTCTGCAGAGTAGCCTGAGACTAGGCTTTCCTTCCTCTTTGTAATGAAAGAGCTGAAGAGAAATAGAATTTTTGCTTCAAAATTCTGGGGCAAGTAGACATTTTTTAAATGAGAGACAAAAATTTGATTTATGAACTTCATCCTGGTAACATTTTCACTGTTTCTCAGGGAATACTATTTAAATTATGAAAGTTAAATGTGTGTGTGTGTATCTGGTCTTAACAATACTAAATCCATGAGTTGTTCCATTTCTATCACCTTTAAAAACTTTAAAAAAAAAGTGAAAAGATCAATTTAATTTACTACTTTGTCACAAAGCCTATTTATGTAGCAATTACCATTTTCTTGATGTTTTTCAGTGGAGCAGCTGCTTCAGTCTCTTCATACTTGTGGAAACATTACTCCATTGCATCAAATCATTCAGTACTTACTAAAAGCATCATCTTTTTGGTCAGATGATTGGCATCCTGTTCACTCCAGATCATTCCAGAATCAGAATGGAGAGGAACAGTAACATTAAAGAGTAGGCTTTGTACTAGTGTCTGCAAATCTAACTTGATTAAAAGGTCATGATGCTTGCAAGAAAGAAGTCAGTGCAATGACACAGAAGGACCTGTCCACATGGCCTAATAGGGAGTAATGTTTACAGGAAAAGTCAGGAAGCCTGGAGGTGCTTCATGTTGAGGTGAGAACATGTCCACAGTGACATACTAACTGAGCTCAGGGTACACAATGACCAGAAAATTAGACAAGCACCAGGCTGTGAAGGACAATAAATGAAGAATGAATGCTAAGAATCTTGATCTTTGCCCCACAGACAATAACAAGTAATTGAATGTTTAAATAAAAGGAGGGTCATTATTAGAGTCTGATATGAAAATGTAACTCTGGAAGGAGACTAGATTACAGAGTCAAAGAGGATAGTGGGAAAGGTATTCTAACAATCTGGTTAACATGATTAAACTAAGACCTACAATTGTGACCATGAAAAGGGAACAGAGGGGAAAGATTAGGAAAATATTGAGACAGAGTTCAAAATTTTGTCATAGATCACATGTGGGCTTCAGAGGAGACTGAAAGATAGATATATCTGGGAGATATTTTTAAAAGAAAGGGAATGTCATTATTACACAAAATTGTTTTAGAGAAACTAAATTATATAATAAGAAATATTAAATAATTGGCTTACATACTGGAGAATAGGAAACATTAACTCTATTTATGGATGATATTACTATACATACAGAAAATAGAAACTGATCAAAATTACTAGAAAGTCTACTATAATTTGGTAAGGTGGCTGAATACAAGCTAAATATACAAAGTCATAGTTTTGATTTGACATGAATATTGAAACAAATGATTCCATTTTTCTAAACTAACAAAAACTATAAAATACTTAGGAAAAAGCTTAATAAGAAAGGTAAAAGATCTGTGCTATAAGTCCTATAGGAGAACTTAAAACAAATCAGGCAGTGATTTAACTACAAATATTCGCCTGAGTAGAAAAACTTAAATTATAAACAATTTTTCCCAAATAATATACACATGTGGTGCAATTTTAATTAAAAGAAAACTTTATCTTTAACAGAGTAAAATGGCGTGAACAGTCAGGTATGAGGCAGAGACAGCCTTCATCACCAGAATTCCACATGCTCACCTGCATATTGAAATCTCTTCTATTAGGTTAAGACCACATGACAGGTCTGGATATGGAACTGTATTTGAGAATAAGTGTGGTTTTTCTATTTGCTTTTCTTTTGCAAAGACAAATTTAAAACCTGAACTTTGAAATTATGGTGCTATAAGTTGGAAGACCTGATTCTGGCTCATCAATTGGATGAGAGCTATACTAGCCCACCTCCATGTGGAAGTTTGCAAGGTCAAGAGACATACGTGTGCTGGGATAAGCATTAAAATTTCAAGGTTAATTGTTTTTTCTTTGTTTCACCTAATCTAACTAAAACAATACAGGACAGTAAATGTCTTAGAATATATGGTAGAATTTTAAGTATCAGAATAGTAATCAGGCACTTGCATTAACCTATTAAAATGTACATAAGGCCATTAACATAAAATGAGTATTACATTGGCATGACAGAACATAATCATAAGTCTATGTGGAAATCAATGGTATAAAAACATAGTGTATGACAAAAGAGATATTTTAATTCAAGAGGGTGATATAGGGCTACTTAATAAATAATGTTGGCATAATTAGAAGGAAACAAAACTAAATCCTTACTTATATATAAAATTGAATTTTCAAAAATCTTTAAAAATAAATGAAAAATTTGAGAACCCTTTAGATAATATTTGTGTTATTGAAAAAAACAAAGAGTCATAAAAAAAGACAAACCTATTTGACTGCATTAAAAATGGTAACAAATATGCAAAGACAAACAATAGTGGAAAAATACAACATATACAACAAATAACAATGGGTGAATAGCATCAGGATTTTGCAAGTTGATAAGAAAAAAACAAACGATCAATCCAAAAGAACAGTAGACATAGGAAAAGATGCTGAACCCCATTGTAAGAGAAATGCAAATTAAGGCAATGGTAAGGAAAAAAAATTAACCCCACAAATTAACAAAATTTTTAAAATGTAATAATAATCAGTATAAATGAGAGTACTTGGAAAAACAATTTTCATAAATTACTGGTAGGAATTAAATTGTTGCAGCCTTTTGGGAAATCATTTATTAAATAAAGATCTGCCTACCCTTAGTTCCAACAGTCTTTCTTTTGGAAACATAAAATAGACAAATGTAAAAATCAATAATATATAAGGTTATCTGAATATCATACTGTGTACAGTGGCAAAAAAATCATAGTCAATAGAAATATCCATTACTGTTCACCAATGAGTGAATATATTGCACCTACCTATATGCTGAAATATCATACAGCTATAACAAGGATGAGTTATAAGACTGACTGGGAGAAATGCCTGTGATGCAGGATTAAGTAAGAAAGCTCAATTATAGTGTAATGACTTTGGTATAATCTTTTTCTCTAAAGCTAAGTGACAATAAAATAACCCTCTGTGTGCTGTTGAGTTTATACAAACTGTCGGCCATACCAAGGTAAAGACACAGCGTTAACAGAGTTAATGGGTTAACCTCCAAATCAGATTCGTGAGTAGAAGATAAGGAAATGTATTTACCTTTTAATGACCACTCTGTGCTTTTTATTTTTCTCTAGTAAGAATTAGAATATATATTATTTTTTTAATTAATAAACAGAATTTGGCAAGAAAAAACATTAAAGGTCTGAAAGATTATCAGGTGTAAAGGGCAGGGTGCTCAGGGACAATGGATATGGTCTCTTTGTCATCTTCAGAAAGTTTCAGAGAGGAGACCTAAAAATTGGACAAATCGATGCTCTGGGAACACGCATGTCCCAGTTGAAGCAGAAGGAACACACTCAAGGTAAATGCCATGAAAAGGGTGAACGTGTTGACAATACTGACATTGCACTCGGTGCTGGAGCACACCTCTAGGCTGGCTGTGGGACTCTGACCGTTAGCAAATGGAGGCAAGATTATTGGTCTCTGTAATGTTGGTTTCTGTGCATTAATGTTTTACCCAGTGATTTCTTGGCCAAACTGATCAAATATATATTCACCAATAAAAGGAGACAACCTTGCAATTCCACTAAACATTGTCTCTGAAACTTTATACTCACAATAAGTAGGAATAATTGAGTATTTTTATGAAATTAAAATTATATCATCAAGTTAAAGTCTGAAATATTAGCCATTATGACTACATTGTGGTTGCTGTGGTTCTTTTTAGGTATATATAATCCTTTATCACCTGAGGATAATCCTCACTTCCACTGAGGCAGCCCGATATCACAGAAAGGACTTAGAGAATTCTGTAACTCCAGATTCACCCTTATTAGCTGCTTACCACTCTAACCTCAGTTCTCCCATCTGTAAAAACCTCCAGACCTCTGTATCTGTTAGAAATAATGGTTGCAAAATTCCTAATAAATGTTAGGTGCTCAGTTTGCAGTGGTTTTCTTTTTGTAAATGTTATTTTCTTGGTAATTATATTTTTTCCTGGGAGCACAAATTAAATGAATAAAAAATATTTTATATGTTTTAGCTTTCAAAATAAATAAAGAAAAACTGTTTTTTCTCTTCTTAATTAGGTTACTAGTTATAAAATATCTGTATTAACACACTTGCAATTATTGAGTTGTTGCCATATCAGTTTGTTTTAATACTAATGATGCTGATGATGATAATATAATAATAATTTGATGTCATAAAAGAATTCTAGCTGTCAGATAGATATAGCATACTATTGTTATCTATTAAACTTAATCACACCATGAATAGAGTCTATTGATATCACATTTTATAAAAAGGTGATAAAAGTTTAACTCTGAAGGAGGAAAAACAAAAATGTTTTTGATGGGCAATAATCTAAAGAAAAATCTGGGATTGAAGAGAGACCTGACTTGTTTTTTACAAACCCCAGACAAACATTAAAGCAAGGAGTCACTGTGCATTGGTGCCTAGTGAAATTATTTTTGAGACTATTTTTAGGAAATTTTAACATGCTATAAAATTAAAAATAATTTTTACTTTTTTACTAAAAAATTTGAAAGCCTAAATATGTGATAAAATCAGAATATATTCATGGCAATGCTGCTACTTATCTGACATTGTCAAATTTTGCAAGATGACAAGATCAAATTGATTTATTTTGTAGAATAGAACAGCTCCACTCTGGAAATATTCACACCCATATCAAGTGTCTTCGCACATATGAGGTGGATGAGCGTTAGACAGAGTGTTAATGAGTTCGGTTAGAACCGGCCTGTCTGAGCCATGACCCCTGGCCCCCGTGAAAGGCATAAGGACCCAAAACAAAGGGGCACAAAGCAGAGCTTAATAGCAGGTCAGTTTAAAACGAAGGCAGTAAAATCCTATCTCAGCTTTGCTTTACTCTCGCAGAGTCCCAGGCAGGCGTGTTATGGATTAGCACCCTCCTCTGTTTCTGCTTAAAGCTCTCCTAAGCATCCGAAGGTCAGGGAGCTAAGAAAATTGTTTCCCAAAGATGTTCCAAGCTGACATCTGCGAGCCAGCACTTCCCCAGGTGTGTCTAGAAAGCTGGATTCCAGGAAGGTAATTCTCCCCATAAAAGATAATTTAATGTCAATTAAGTTTGTGAATTTCTAAGTCAAAGACACATATGCAAGTTTTTTGTTGTTTTGGGGTTTTGTTCTTGTTTTATTATTTATTTCTGTAATGCTTGTCATTATTATTATTTTGAATCTCCAGGACATGAGTTGGGTATCAGGCAGAGCAGATAGATTTTGAAGTAGTTCCTGAAGTGCCTAGGTCATTAAAGACTTTTAAAATTTATTTTTGAAACATTTCACAGAATAGGTGAACCTTTCGTGGGCTTCAGAAATTATGGCCATTGTTGCTTAATTAACACACTAGAAATGAAATATCGCAAGGGTAAAATGTCACCCATTTGTCTTTGCCAATTTTGAATTTGTTATAAATTCAGACCTGACCAAGGATCCTATTTGTCGGTGCCTTATCCATGGAGAAAGGGTTTGGTAAGCAAATTAATGAAGTACACCAGAGTTTTCCATACTGCGTTCTGAGGTATTAATAGGGATTCCATGAAAAAGGATTTTCTGGGTGAGCTCAGGAAGCTCCCCGCGCAGCCCATCTGGGGAGACCGATAATGCTCATTGGCACACCGAAGGCCCCTGCGGCACCCAGGGGACCAGTCTGACTGTTCCCTCCAGGAATCCCAGGGAGCAGCGAGCAAGGTAACCGACCCTGGGCTCCATTTTCTTTCTTTCCAGAAAAATGATCTGTTGTCATTTGGGAAGTGCTGTAATAAACAAAGCTGAGTGTTTTCTCCATAACCATCAGGTGGACATTTTTGAACGGTAGCAGGATACAGGGAAAGGAAGGAAGGGGTGGAGGAAGGGGAAGGGAGGGAGGGAGGTGGGGAGAGATGAGAAACCTTTTTATGCCTATTTGCTGACCTCAGGGACTTTGCATTGCTTTATTCTTCAAGACAAACGTGAGCCCTTCCTGTAGTCGAGTGTGGAGACTCTCAGGCCTCCTCTGCTCCCCTGCTCTGCGACCCCTGACCTACGCCTTTAATCACAAGGCTGAACTAAATGCAATCCCACAGCAGTTTGAAGCATTAATCACTTGCTTATATATTTAAACATTAACCATGTACCATTCTGACGTTTTTATCAAAGGCAACTTTCTCTACCTGGAAGTGTTTTCTCACCTTATTGTATCCATTTAAGAGAAAAGATGGTTTGAGGGAGGGTGGTTTAGGATTCAGATTTTCTCTTATTCTGATTTGTCTCTGTGGGTGCCCTTAGACCACCTTTGTCAAGCAAGTCACCTCCTACCACTCATGATAACGTTTTAAAAGGGTCTGGATTCAGGATGTCTGAAGAGTATGAAAAATAGAAGTGTGTAGTAACTTATGCCCAGGTTTCCCATAACATGTTAGATTAGAAACAACTGTTGACATTTAGTTCAGTCCTTGCAAATATACACAAACTCTTGCTCTGTGGTAGAAGATTAACTTTCTCAGTGAATTTTTTTGGAAGGAGATTTTATTTCCACAAATATCAGGCAGAAAAATAATCTAGCAAGCCCAATGAATAACCAAGGTAACATGGAAGTTCAGGAAAAAATACCTCCAGTAAATAAACTTATAGACACTGAAGGCTGTGAATTAAATGTTGAAGGATTCAAGGTTGCAGATCTGAAGAAACTCAATGAGATATAAGAAAACCCAGAAAGGCAATTCAAAGAGCTCAGGAATAAAATAAGAGAAAAAAGGAGCACTTCATCAAAGAACTGAAGCTATAAAAAAGGACCAAACAGAAATTCTGGAGCTAAAAACACAATAAATGAGATGAAGAATGAACTAGAGAGCTTAGGAAATAGAGCTGACCAGATATAGGAAAGAATTAGTGACACTGAGGATGGATATCTAGAAATGATGCAGGCTGAAGAAAAGAGAGAATTGAGACTAAAAAAAAAAGAAAGAACTCTATGAGAACTACATTAAAAAGGGTAATGTAAGAATAATGGGTATGCCAGAAAAAGAAGAGCAGGAAAAGAGAACAGAGCCTATTCAAACAAATAGTTAGTGAGAAACTTCGCAAACCTATGGAAAGAGCTGAGTACTTAAATCCAAGAAGCTAACAGATCACCTGATTTCCTCAACCCTAAAAGGCCTTCTCCAGGGCATATTATATTAAAACTGTCAAAAATTAAAGACAAAGAATCCTCAAGGCATCCAGGGGAGTGTATTTGATTTCCAGAGTTCCACTTAGACACCCAAGTAAACAGTAGCCATTGCTACTGTTTTCATCTCTCAATGAAAAGACTGGCAACTGGTGGCCCTAAAGAAATTTAAATAGGTCCTTTACGCAAGTAATCAGCCATGCTTCTGGCAAGTAGGAAGAAATGCACTGGTGACCAGTTTGCTTTTAAATTAGCCTCTTATGCTTTGTAAACATACACACATCTAGCAGCTGTACTCTCAAAATCATGACTAGTATAAAACCTATCATCCCAGCCTGCTCACCAGCCTCTTTACAGTTTTAACTGATCAACAGCAACTGTTTGTTGCCATCATTTGTTTAATAACTCAGTCTGTGCAGTGGCCATGGATAAAGTGATCTTCATTGTAGATATCAAAGAATTAATCAAGTGAAACAATAAAGAATGATTTCAGAAATCTTTCGAGAGAGAAATAACTCAAAGTGGTGAATTATTGAATATTTAGGGTATATATATTTATCAGGCAGTCAAAATTTACCATTTTAAAACTCATTCCATTTTTCTTTCATATTAGCTGGTTGTCTTCAAGGTGACATAGAACCACCAAAACTGGATATGCAATCAACTGGTGACTTCATATGAGAAAACTTGATAAATCTATTCTGTTTAAAAACAGACCTTCACAGTGTTAAATATCAAAAAGCTCAAATGGTCTATAAATGAACAGGAAAATTCTGGCTCCAACATGACCTAAAGTATTGTAAATAGCTTTGGAATTTAATCGTATACCCTTAGAGGAAACATTTAGACCCACTGACTTCAAACTCCCATTCAAAGCAAGGCAACTTTCCTAACATTCCGAAGAGATGCTCTTGCAAATGCTTACTGAATATTGTGCTGCTAAAGCTCCACTGAACAGACCATTGCCTACACGTAGCCCATACCTTGTTCACTGATCTTGACCCACTGGGGGGTCCAGCTCAGGTGTGTACAGTTACCAAAACTATCCTCTAATATTTCTTTCATGTGAAAAAACTCAAATACTTGAATGCCCCAGCCAGGTATTCCACTTTCTGGTTCAAACATCTCTAGCCTTCAACTACTACTCTTATGATGCTGTCCAAGACCTTTGCCCTTTGCTAGGTTCCTCTTGGATATTCTCCTCCTCAGGTTTGATTTCTAAATGGCACTTCCCCAACCAGATCTACAGTAGGATGGCATAAAGCATTCTTTGTGATTCTTCATTATCAGGTTGGGGATTAAAGGTTGGGTTAAACAATTTATGACTCAAGGGGACCAAGAAAGAGAGGCCTTCATTTAGGTTTGGTGTCCTTTCACTCCCGGGGAATGTGAGCCTGTGGTTCATATTGTGTGACAGACACACACTGCACCACTGCTGTTGTCCTTTCCTTTGGAGCCGTGGATTTGTCCTTACTCCCCAGGCGGGTCTTTGCTTCAAGTAGAGAATCCAGAAAAGGACCAATGAGAGATGTTTTGTGAGTTTCTTAACTGTTTTTCTTTGATGAAAGAAGGAATACTGAGCCGACTGTCTGTGAGATCTTCCCACACAAATTTCTGAAACTAAATATCTCCTCACCAATCATTTTTACTAAACCATTCCAGAAGAACATAATTAGGACATTTTGAGTGACCAAACCTCTTAAAAACTGTCTTCTTCATCTAATGAATCTTCAGAGCAAGTCAGAGTCCTAAGTTAAGTAGCACTTCTTTTGACAGATTGTTCTTGATTTGTTGACAACCAACTCCCTAGACATGTGAAAATAGGCATTTTATTCTTTATTTCATTGAACAAAATGGGAATGGAATAAATGTCCAAACTCCTTCCTCCAGATTGTAAGTTTCTATAAAACAGAAGTGTTTGTTTACCTAATGAACCACTAAAACCCTTGGTGTGTTTTTTGCAGGTTGTATAGAGTCAACGAGATACTAAGTCATGAACTGCTCCATGCTGCCTCCTCGCTGAGCCCTTCCCTTCCCTTCCCAAGAGTGTGGCTCCATCCAGCCATCTTCAGGAAGCTCATTTCCGGGAGGGCCACAGCTTCCATGAAAATGCAGCTAAAACTTGATTCATTTGGAGGCTTCGACATAACAGTGTTGTAAAAAATACCTATTAAGCCAACAGTACATAACATTAACTCATCAAAGATGAATTTTCCTGCCTGTGACCTTGATCCTTGAATTAAATGTCATTTGGGGTAAAGGAATTCTAACAAAAGGAAGAAAGAATTTGAAACCAACGAGTGAAAGATTTAGAAATCATGCTCTTTTCTTACTAAGAAAGGAAGAACAAGCTTACTAGTAGTGATTATAAATATGAAAAAGATATCCAAATATATTTTTTTATAAATTTGAATTTCAAACTTAATAACTATTGTCCTGCCTCCCTCTTCATTTCTGAAAGCGTATTTATGTGAAAGTCCCATTCATAGCATACTACTTTGGACAAAAGGTTGACATTGCTCCAGTCGCTATAAGACAAATGTTATGGCTCAGTGAACACACCATGGTGTGCATGCGGGGCCACATTTTCACATTTTAATGAAAGACCCATGCACATACTCGTGTGCACGCACGCACCAGTCCTGCCTTTCACTCCAGTCTATGTAGACCCTTCTGCTTCCAACGCTTACAGCCCCTCAATTGGCCAGGCAAGCGGAACCCCCATTCACTCCCCAATCAAGCAACAACTCCCCCATCTGACTAGGAGAGGCCAGGGGCCTTGCCCACATACACTTGTCTGTCAGCTGGGTTGACAGCATGGGAGGGGGCCTCCCCCACCTTTCTGTGCCCATCAGCTCTGCTGACAGGTGCAAGCAAGCAAGGGACTCCCCCGCCCTACCCCATTCATGCCCATCAGCACATCTGATGGACACAAGCGGGTAGGAGAGTCCCTAGAGCCCTTGAACGGAGGGGGCAGGCGCATTTCCACCCTGGGTGGGGCCTGGGCTGCACGCACTCTCACAGTCTCAGTTGACGGGTGGGGGCAGACATGGGTTCCCAGCTGCTCCAGTGTCTGACAGGGAGCCACCGTTCACCCACATTGATTCAGTCACGCCTCTGGCTGCCCATGGATCCTGTCTGGGTCATCTTGGATGGGGATTTAGACAGGCATATGAAAGCATGTGGGGAGCAGAGGGCAGAGAAGGCCGAGAGCTAGTAGGGAAGAGGGAACGGGCCTAGTGAGCAACTGGAAAAGTTACAGGAGAGCCTCCAAGGAGAGGAAATGGGGCCAACATATCTCAGTCAGATTGATCACTGACCAAAACTTTCTAAAAAGGAAGTCATCGCTGGACATTGACAAACACAATGGTTTTTAAAATATATTTCTGTCAGATACACTCAGCAAAGACATCTTAGAGAATACGATGTGCTGCAAGGGGCTAAATTCCTGGTGGGGTTACCCTCAAGTGTTCAAGTAAGTATTTATTGAACACATACTATGTGCCTGACCTTGAATAATACATCTTCCCCCGTCACTGAGCCCACACATGCCCCCAGACACTGTAGGCCCTCCCATGCAGACCCTGAATGGAGCAGCCAGAAAGCCCCACAGTGGGCCACCAGGGTTCTCCTTCTGGCCCAAGTGTGAGCCTCTTTGATGGTCTGTGTTTACACTGTAATAACACCATATGGAAATTTAATAGAATCATTCATAATTTATGACATTAATCAAGAAATGTCATTATTTTATTAGTCTTTAAATCTGGTGTGGTTACTTGCACTAGTGTGGGCCACAAACACAGTTTTGACCACAAAGACTGAAAATACTCCCAAATACAAAGTTTCCTCCTCAAAAAGCCACCAAAGAAACAAATCAAACAAAAGCTAATGTTTTCATAGGATAAAGAACCCATTTACTTTAGTTAGCTTTCTCCTACTTTAACCTCAGGTTTCAATTAAATAGACAAGAGATTTTGAACACAAGTGCACAGTAAAAAAATGTCTTCAGCACACACACAAGGGTCTTTGGCTTCAAACCAACAGGAAAATAACAGTTTTCACAGCCACACAGAGCCTGCCACTTTAAGGTAGGACTTGAGAAAGCTCTAACAGCAACAAGCACACGGATGCTCCAGCCTTCTGCTCTCAGTCAGAAAACACCATCAATTTCGGTTTGACTTTTACATGCAACAATTTCGCCTTCAAAATTTCCATGTGCTTTAGATCTTTCCTTCCATGAATTTAGAGCATCCTAGACATTGACAAAGCTCTCCACTCAGTGGAGGGCGGCATCCTTCTGCTCTGGGCTCAGATTCCAGCCAAGGTCTTTGCTAGACATTCTGGAGACTTCTATCAACCACAGCCCTCTCATTGGCCATGCTTAGACATCCAGAGAGTGTGTCCACAGGCCCCTTTGCATAGGGTGTCTATGTTGTCCTTATGGAAGTAAACAAGGAGGAATAGGTCTTTAGGGTTGTTGAAGGCACAATGAGAACTAATTTCGCACAACAGAAACTAATCCAAGAGTCCCTTGTTTTGATTGATTGATGTTTTATTTATTTATTTATTTATTTTTAAATATATCTTTATTGATTTCAGAGAGAGGAAGGGAGAGGGAGAGAGGGAGAGATAGAAACATCAATGATGAGAGTCATTAATCGACTGCCTCCTGCATGACCCCCACTGGGGATCAAACCTGCAACCGGAGCATGTGCCCTGACTGGGAATCGAACTTCGATCTCCCGGATCCTAGGTCAATGCTCAACCACTGAGTCACACTGGCTAGGCTAGAGTCCATTGCTTTTAAATTAAAATAATAAAGAGTCCTTTCTTTGGAGCTGTCTCCACAGAATGTGTTTGTTAGTGAGTTTTTCTGAAGGAAAGAACATGGCTTTGATTTTGATGGGTGCTCAGCAGAAGTTGACACAGTTTTATGAGTCTACAACCATTTGGATTAAGAAGAGAATCCATGAGTGATGACATGCAGTTCTTACAATATTCTGCTCCAAAATCTATCTGTCGAAGATAAAGAGGGTAAAAATCTACGGACCCTCCATACATATGCAAATGAACAGGAAGCCAGAATTCTTACATTTTCTTCTTCTTTTTTTTTTTTTTAATTTTTGACTCAGATAAGATAGGAATGAACTAAATGGAAGCAGAGAGCTTTTTCAGGCCCTGGTCCAGGCTGCCAGCCACACATGGCCAAGGCATACATGTCCTGAAAGCTGTACCTTTGAATTCACGTGTTGTTCTTTGAGAAATAAATAATACTATTTCAAAATAAAAGTTGAAATAGTAAGCCATTTATTACCAGTTATTATTTGCATCTTTGATCTAATTTATTTCATCTAGCTTATTAAACCATATTGTAGCTCATGGAGCTAGACAAGAGCTTCAAAAAAACAACAACACTTATTTTGCCCCACCTTTGAGGATAAAAGCACATTTCTACCCTGACATTTGAGATGAGGAAATGAGACTCAGAAAGAGAAGGTTTCTGTAGAAATTTGCACAGCTAGTAAAGGGTAACAGGGGAAATCCAGGTCTCCTGCCTCCTGGGGATTCAACAGAGGAAATGTGGCGGAGGAAACCAAGAAACCATTCTCAGGAAGACCCTACGGTCAGAGGATGATCTGGGTGACAACCAGGTATCTTTTACTAACAGTTTTATACTCAACCATTTATAGTTCTGAGTTACAGAACAGTATAGACACTTCAAAAAAAAAAAGAAAAGAAATAGGAGAGAGAGATTTTACAGGATTTATTTATTCCTAAAAGTTAACATGACTGAATGTTTCAACTCCTACATCTGGATTTCTTAGATTTCTCTTTAGGATTGACAATTGTAAGTTTTTAAGTATGCAGAATAAACTTAGGCTTCTCAGGTACAGCAATCCCAAAAACCTCTATTTTTAAAATCATAATAAAGCATGATTTCATCTGGTAAGACTGCTTTGGAAATGTGGAACATTTCTGAGTTGCATTTAAACTGTCATTGATCTTCAGCTAACACAACCTATAAATACCCTTCTGCTTTTGTTGTGAGTCTAAGGTTTCAGTCCATGCTCCTTATGGACTGTTGAAATTTCCAATTTACACCAAAATAAGCTGATATCCATGGAGCTGGCTGTCTTGCTCATTTCAAAGTTCTGGTCCAAGTCAACCTTGGCTGGGATAAGTCTTTCATACGCTATTTAATTGTGGACTTTTGTGAAAAAATAGAGAGCTTAGACTCATACGGTTTAAACATCTTTAAATGAAAATTGTAAGTAGATTCATAAGAACTGTCACAAATGACTCTTCCATGGGGCCACTGGGCAGAAGACAATGATAGATTTCCTGTTTGAAAACTCCAAGTGAAGAATTATAAAATTTAGAAACCATTTCCTGTAAGAATTCCTGCATTCAGATGTGAGCCCAACTTTGAATTACTGACATGAACCTGGATCATCCCATTTTGTGTGTTTAAAAATAAAAGTTGTTACTCAGGGTGAGTTCTGGAAACACACCATTGTGTGAAGGGCTTACACGTTCTCACATTAGAAAGTATCCCATGGTCAAAGGAGTTTGAGAAATGTAACTCCTATTTACTATAGGAGTTCCCAACATCAGTATATTGGCCTGTGCTATGAATCTTTAAGAGAGAAATACTGTATGCTGCACTTCTCAAATTTATTTGGTCATAAACTCTGTGAGTCCCAGAATATCTCATGACTTCTAGAGTGTGTGCCTTGATAAAAAGCTGTATTTTGTTTTACTGTGGTTTTGAAGGAACATGGACCAATATATGATGGGATAGGGAAAGAATGTAATCTGACTAAGTAGCTACTAGTTCTATAAACCCAAAAGGAAGTCAGTTATCAGATTTACCATTTGCATAAAAACTCTCTTCTTTTTTCTGGAGCCACACAGTCTCTTTAGAACAACAGTAATTATTAAAAGTCACTGAGAGGATGATCAGATTTACATGAATTTTAAGGTGACATCCAAATACAACTTTATATTTGGCCCCGTTTTGCCAAATTTCGATTTGTATCTGTAACAAAATAAGCTATGTGAGTTTTGAGGAAATGAGATTATAGCAAGAAAGGCAAGAGCTCCAATACAAACATTTAAAATATTAATCAAAAATCTTCTTGGACATTTAGAAATCTCCACCACAAGAGTTTTCTTTGGAGCTGGGCCACAGCCAGGTTACCCCCTCCCTCACTGTCCCATTACCTTGCAAATTCAACAGAAGACCGGGGTCTGAGGGTCTGGGCTGGGCTTGGGAGTGAGCTTGGTCATGATTAGCTTCCTGTCCCCTACTTTCCTTAGCCTGACTTCTGTATATTCATTTTTCACAAAGACCTTCCAACTCTCCTTCAACCTCACGGTATCAGGACAGAGGTCATTCTCTTCGTGAAGCCTTCTTAGGCCTCTGCGGGCATCTATGCCCCCCTGCCCAAGATAATGTGCACAAAGTCTCAACCCTCTTGCTGGGGACACAGTTTGTCACCCACACATTTCCTGGGTGGGTGACGATGGGAGCCAGTAGCTTTACTAGGGGCGCCAGGTCTCAGTAAATGTTCAGCCTTTCTCCTCAACTTCAAACAACAGGATTGTTTTTCTTTTTCTCCATGGCCCTCTGAGTGTCATTCATGCAAGACAAGGGAGAGGCCCCAGACCTCAGCATTCCTGCCATCCCCCCTCTCTCCTCCTGACAGGCATAGAAGTCGGGCTAAGTGCTGCCAGGTTTCCATCGTGGAAAAGACTTCCCTCTGACCTGGAGACCATCAAAAACATGCACATCACGATGCCGTTATTTGGATCCAAGAACCACTCCAGCAGAGTGTGGGAGAAGTGGGTTTGAGCCACATGAAGCGGCCCCTCCTGCTGCTGGACCACAGAGTGAGGTGCAGAGATTCTGAAATGCTGCTGAAAACAGGTTCAAACACCACATCTAAAATTCAGATTTTAATCTCTTGAGTGCTCTGCCAAGTGTCATCCTCCCCAGAAGCTCAAATAGCCCACTCGGGACTGTGCAGGCCTGCCCTGGGGACACTGGCTATTTGGACATCCCAACCACAAAACCAGCCTCCACTTGGTTACCTTTCTTGGGACTCCCCATAACAAAAAAGCTTTGAGCAAAGTGTGTTTCTGATTAAGTCTCTTTCTTATAGAGAAAAGTATTTGTCTTCTACTGGGATTGGGCTAGCACCCCAGATTATGATAGAGAGGTACAGCCAAAGCCAACTGTGTAGGGATCTTCTTTAGAGATAGAATTTTCCCTTGAGAAGCAAAAGATAACTTTGACCAGTGGAAACCCTCAGACATGACTGGTAGAGAATGCCACGTGCTCTTGCACATATATCTAATCTTTGTCAATATGCAGATCAAGACACAAGAACTGAATGGCTGTTTACTCACACTTCCATCCTGTGCACCTTTAATTACTGGAAACCCTCCGCATTCCTATTTGGAAAACGGAAAAGAAAGAAACAGACTCTTTGCTACGAAGTTTATGTAAAAATGATTAGGTAAAGGGAAGGGCAGGGAGCAGTGTTCCAAGTAACTAGGAATCTATTAAGAAATGATTAAGAATCACTATTTAAGTAGCTGGGGCCAGAAATTCCATGAGCTGGCTCAGTGTGTGCTCAGTAATGTCTCTTAGTGGGAGCAGCCCTAGATCCCTGGCCCGTTGGAACCCAGGAGGTGGAACTGGGACACTGGACAGCCAGCCAGCCCTTTTCAAGCCTCAGACCTCGCTATGTTTTTTATTCCCAGATGCAAACCCCATTTCAGAGAAAATGCCAAACCCGAGTTCCTGTCAAGTTGGATTCTGTCCATTTCATGTATTTTGATATCAACACTGCAGAACAGGCTGAAGCCAAAACACTTTCCAGAGACTCTGGGAGATCCGGACCTGCACCGGGGGGCCGAGACTAGATTTGGAAACTCACACGCTCTGGACTCTTCGGATAGGGAGCCCTTCCATGTGAGAAGTCACATCACCGCTGATGGACAGCTGTCCTGGGGCCACGTCATCAGAAGTGTCAGCCCCAACCCAACATGCCAACTGGTCCCAATGGTCCAGTGACATGGCACAGACCACAGCATCCATGGTTACAAAAGCATCCCCACCCCCAGATCCAAGGTCCTCCCTGGGATCTCTGCCGAGGACTATTTTAACAAGGAGGCATTAAAATCAATACACACATATCACATTTTTTCCAACCTGCTTTGCTGGCCCAAATCATAAATACTATTCATGAGTCACTGCCGCTTGCTGAGAAGATGAAGGCTTTAAAGGAATTGTAGGCATTTTATGGGAATTGTGCTGAGACAAGGTCTTCCGACTCAGGCAGACTCGGTTCGGAGAGTTTGTTAACATGAACCCGAATGTTTCTTCATCCTCAGGAGCTTAGGCCCCCGGCAGGTCTGCTCTGACTGGCCCGGGAAAGGCGCTGCGAGTGCCTGCCGACTGCGGGCTGGGGGTGAGGCCCAGGCATGGCTGGTGGCTTCCTCCAGTACCCTGCATCTGTCCACCTCCCTGAACTTTCCTCACGTCCAGCTGCTGAAATGTTGCCCAGAGAAAGGAACCTGAGCCAGTTGCAGTCCCCGCCGGAGGCCACCGAAGTGGGCTTGACCTTGCTCCCTGCGCTCTGCTTTTATAGACCCCCAGCGCTCAGGAAAGCTTATAGATAGCTGAGCCGGGGGAACCGAGGCCCGTCCCCATCTCACTGTCCGCCCCGTCTGGCAATGGGGAGCCCTGATGTCGTTTTCCCCCGCTGGAGACCTGCCATCGGAGCTCGCGGCACCAGCAAATGCAACACCGGCGGGAGCAGGCGTCCCCCTAAAACAAAAGTGCTTTCGGGGGAAAGGGTTGTGCCTGCCGTTCTTCTCTTTATTTACTGAGCTCGGAGCTTCCACAGTCTTATTCTTTAGTCCTTGAGGAAGCGATGCACTCTCGCCCTTAAAACGCTGTAAGTAGTCGATAATCCATTATTACAGTAAGCCGTTCGCTCTCACAGTAATTATCTAATAACCCCTTATAAAAGACCGTGGCTTCCTAATCTGTTTATAATTATCATTTCAATGATCCCACACATTAATGTCTGACCTTCAGCAACTCTGACCTGATCTTAATTAACTCTAATATCAAATCATCGCTACATAAGAAACTAGCCATGACCAAATGAATGAACCCCAGGTACAGTTAATTTCTGGAGCAATTATCTTTTCATGTAGGGAGATTTAAATGATTATCTGCACAATTTCACACAGTTTTATGTAATTCTGCGACATTATAAATTCTGTTTTAAATCATATTTCAAAGGCAGGGCTCCACAGTCTGGCTTTGTCTAGTTTTCTCAAGTGTTTGTCTACAACATCACACACTATCCCTGTGCAATGCAGGATGGTTTTGAGTCATTATTTTGAATTATAAACAAATAACAAAAACAGACCTTAAGCAGTGATATGTTATAGTTAAATGAATAACTATACAGTTAGGTACCGTAGGAGCATATAGCATCCAGGTTAAATTATTAAAGGAAATACTGCATTATGAAGAAGTATTGAAAGTAGTGGATGATGTAATATATGCTGTAAACAACTGGAAAAGCTGAAGTGTGTATTAATATGCGTAGGCTGAACCAAGGGCCACAGACTGGAAAGCATTGATCGTCCTAACCAAGCCTGAAGGGGATGCTGCTCAGGAAAATATCTGAAACTCCAGTGGAACTTTATTTCAATCCTGAGACCCACACGGGCATTTTTGTGTTTGTAAACATCTAGCTTCCCAAGCAAAGTTATGTGTTTACACTAGCTTCCATTTTCACAGATGTCCAACTGACTTTTAGGGGTAAATACACAAGTGCATTGGCAATCTTGCAGAAACGTTTGGGTGTAAACAAAGCCTTGAGAAGAGATGCAATTAGAAAATGTTTGTTCAGCATTGTCTCTGGCTTCAAAAATTAGGGGCAGATTGATCAAAGTGTGGTATTTCAACAAGATTATTCACTCTTCTCTGCTCTTGACACAACTTATCAGGCTGGCACATTAAGCTTTCCTGGTCAAAGTTCTTGCAACACTTAGCATTGCATCCCAGGAACCAAAACATTTTTCCTGCAGCCTCGGACCGCAGACAGCGGCCTAATGAGGGAGAATGATCTGAACATCGCATGGATGGGAAATGCCACTTGCTCCTCAGAGATGTCACAGAGAGCTGCTGTAATGGGTCACCCCTAGCCACCAGGAAGGGCATTCAATTCCTGACCGTGTATCCCTTCTTGTCCTCAGAATAATTGTTTGCAGAAATAAAAAGAAGATGACCTATGTTTTACATCAAATAGCTTAAAAGATGCAGGGTGAGTGGACAATTTCTTTATCAATAACAGAGTACTTGGGATGTTCTAAATTGATAAATATTTTAAATGACTATGTCCTGTAGGTCTTTGAAATTTAAATGTGTACCCAAAGACAAAAGGTAACTGTATGAAGAACCCATCCCCAGGTGCTAACACAACCTTCATCACTGTTCTTGGGCCTGATGGAAAGAAATTGTCATGGCTGATTCATAATGGCTTGTCCCCACAGTCACCTAGAGACCAGGGCTGATGGCCCCAGTCCTGGGAGCAGCCCCTGGAGACCAAACTCTTCTGAGGTCTGAATCACGACACCTGAAACCCATGCCTAGTTGTGGTTGGGATGGCGACACCACCAGAACCTTCCCCAGGTGTTTCACTCTGAGGCATCTGCCATCTTGACATTGCTGCCTATTGCCTTTATGATTAAAATGTTTTAAATTCACAGAGACAGCAGTTATTGCAGGGATGAAATCATTAAATAATTTCAAATCTTCATGGTTCTCTTCTGCACACCTGCAAATTCCAAAGCAGGTTCAGAAACGATTGTGTCCCCAGTGTGAGGAATTACGTCGTGTATGGTACATACCGAGCTCTCTGCTCCTTTCTCATCCTTCGGAAAATGCTTGAGATCTGTGGTTTCTGAGTCTCCTTTTTGCTGCTGAGTTGAAAGTTTAAAGCACTTTATGCCATTAACTTCTCTCCTTCAAAGAAAACCCTTGGGCCTACACTCTCTCCTTTTTAATCATTGAAGCTCCTAGAGGAAACTGCCCTGTTTTATGTAAGGTTTGACATTTGGTTTTAGTTTTTTTACTTTAAATGTCTGATTTAATTACAGCTTCTCTGATGATGAAGTCAGTCATTTTTAACACAAAAGACCCATCCCACTCACCGATTTTCTCTAAGGCATGGCGGTGAAGGATGGGGACCTGGACAATGGCCCCTCGCCTTGAAGGAGACCCCTGCTGGCACATCCACACCCATTGCTAGGGGACAAAATGATGTAAGAATTTATGCTAAGAAGGTGGTCCCTGCCTCTTCCTCTCTTGTCTTTGAATGAAACCAGTACTACAACAGCAATATCAATGGCTGTGACAGGATTTACACTCTTGTCCTGACAGGTGCCCCATTTGGAGAGCTTTGAAGCAGATGAAACGAATGGTGCACGTGAAGTGTCTGGTGCACAGTGAGGAGAGAGAAGAGGGATGCGGGCCTGTGTCATGGGACAGTGCACACTGGGGGGAGGGCACTTCCCGCCCACGGGGCGTGAATGATGGCAGTGTCGTTGGCCCGGGAACAAGGGTCAGCCTTGGCTGGGCACTGACCAGCAGTGGAAAGGCCTCCCCAGGGTCACAGCCAGGGCTCCTTGCATTCTCCATTGTGTGTCCACGGGGTCAGGGAGCCCTGGCAGCTGAGGGCTGAGGGCCCATCGGTGTTCGACCAGGGGCCGCTCCCAGGGCCCGGGCACTGCCTCCTGCCTGGTACAGGCCCATGGTGACTTTTGCCCCCGTTTATTTGGTCTTTTTTTCATCCCTGCTATCCTGAATTTACATATTTGAGCATTGTATTGTACCATTCAGTGAAAAATGCCCCTATTTAGTAAAACAAATAGCAATTCTTTTTTAACCTTTTTATTGTGGAGCTTAATACACACACACACACACACAAATGTGTATGACACTTCAAGATACAGCTCAAGAAATCCCCAGGTTAAGAAAGAGAGTATTTCCACACCACCAAGAGTCTCATTTATTCCCCTTCAAATCATGACCTCCCCTTTCCCCACAAAGCCGAACACCGCCCCGCTTTCCAGTACAGTAATTTATGCTCGACGCTCTTTACACTCTGCATGAATGGAATCAGAATCTTATTGTTCCAGCTCCTTTTGTTCTGCATCACTTTTGGGAGGCTCCATCATTTTGGTTTGTGCAGCTGTGGTTCTTTCAATTCACATGCTTGTAGCATTCCGTTGTACAAATATACAAAAGTTTCCCCAAAACAGATACATCAGCTTACACCCCAAAAGCATACATGAAAGCCCTCATTGCTTTCTATCTTCTCAATATTTGGCATTGTCTTGTGATTCTTTTTCCATCCGCTGTTACCCGTTAGGTCAGAGGTCTAACTGCATTTTATTGTGGTTAAATTTGTTTCCTGACATTGATATTGAATAACTTTTTATTTTTGTTTTTTATTTTTTTTATTATTTGGATATCTTTGTTTGTGAGGAGCCTGTTCAAGGTTTCTTGCTATTTTTTTCTACTGAGTTCTCAAATTTAAAAATATAATAATTTGTAAGTGGTCTTTCTACATTTTGGATGGGTGTGTCCATTACATATGTTAGAGATATCTCCCCCTACTCTGTGGCTTCCTTTTCAAGTCCTTAATAGTAATTTTAATGAACAGAAATTCTTAATTTTAATAAAGCAAATTTATCATTTTTTCTCATTTTTGCTCAGTGCATTTTGTATCTCACTTCCTACCCTGGGAGCATGAGATACTCTCTTATTTGCTTCTTACATTTAGATCAACAATCCACTGGATATAGATTTTTTTTTAATGTTGTAAAGCGTGAATCAAATTGCAATATTTTGTTCTGAGATCAGTTTTTAAAAGATCATCATCATCCCCCCAGCGCTTTGTAGTTCCTCCTGCGTCATAAATTAAGTGCTCAGTTCTGACTCTGGGTCTCTGTTCTGTTCCTCTTTGTGTTGTGATGATACCCGCAGCCTCAGTTACCATCATTTTAAAATAAGTCTTGATATCTGGTTGAATGATTTCCCCTCTTTGTTATTCTTTGAGACTGGCATCTCCATTTTTGGACCTTTGAATTTACATGCAAGTTTTATAATGAATGTTCTAATAATGAACATCGTTTACCTATTGTTTGTTTAGGTCTTCATTAATGCTCTGTAGGTTTCAGTGCAAATACTTTGTTAGATTTATTCTTGTATCTTTAATAATCTTCTATATTTCTTTGCTGATGTACATGTATATGTACATAATTTATGTGTATCTAAAATAAGAATTAATTTTGTATATTAATCTTATATCTAGTAACATTGTAAAGATCATTGAATTCGTTTGTTAGTTTTTCTCTTGACTTTCTGGTCCATGTGGCTAGTAAGGACCAGCTTGTATTGGTCTAACCTCGGGGACTAGTATAAAGGTGAAATTAATTTTTTTAAGAATAAGTTTAAAAAATTAAAGAAGAAAAGTAAAAAGAAAGAAAGAAGGAGGGAGAGAGGGATGGAGGGAAGGGGGGAGGGAGGGAAAAAGGGAGGAAGGAAGGAAGGAAGGAAGGAAGGGAGGGAGGGAGGGAGGGAGGGAGGGAGGGAGGGAGGGAGGGAGGGAGGGAGGAAGGAAGGAAGGAAGGAAGGAAGGAAGGAAGGAAGGAAGGAAGGAAGGAAGGAAGGAAGGAAGGAAGGAAGGAAGGAAGGAAGGAAGGAAGGAAGGAAAGTTGTTTTAAGGCATGGACAAGTACCCATGTTAAGCTGAGATTTAGGAGGCCAATATCCTGGAAAGAAGAGGAATACATTGAGGTGGACCCTAAACTGCCTGCTTCTTTTTTCCTCTGGACATTTGCCATTTTATAGTATATACTTTTTTTTAATCACTAGATGATGAATCACCACGCACTTGGTACCTAAAACAATATGCATTTATTATCCCACAGCTTCTGTGGTCAGAGCTGCAGGCACGCCTCATCTGGGTTCTCTGCTCAGGCTTCACAGCAAGCTGCTTGCTCCTCTTGAGGCTCGGCTCTACTTCTGAAGAATCTACTTCAGAGCTCACTCAGGCTGCTGGCAGAGTGAGTTTTCTTGAGCCTCCTTTTTTGTCTAAGGGCTGGAACCATTATGACTGGATCAGGGTGATCTGCTAGAAAATCAATAAAATTCTTTCTGTAGAGCTATGTTACCTTAAGCTTCTACAGCTTTTCATGCTCAACGGTGAATGTTTATTGGAAAATGATGCAGCATGGCAGAAAACAGTAAAAAATGACTAAAAACCAAAAAGAAAAACTACACATGTAACTGTAGGTGATTCATACATTAGGGTTAATAGATGAAGTCTTTAAAATAATCATAATCAATACATTCAAGAAAATAGATTTCAGAGGAATAAAATCTCTAAAAACTAAAATAAACAAAAACACAATTTCTAAAATCACAAATGTAAAATATGCACTTAACAGCAAAATGAATACACTTGAAGAGGTTAGTTAACTATTAGATTGGCCAGTAGAAAATAAGATCGAAGAGCAGAAATAACGCACAGAAAAACATTGAAGAGAAATATAAAGCATAGTGTAAAAGTGAGAAATACCTATCATTGGAGTCCAGGAGAACCGGTGAAAAATAATTATTTTTAAGCAATTAAAAACATATTTTAACTGAAAATTTTTCCAAACTGACAAAAGATGTAATACTAAGGATGCCTGAAGCTGTACATACCTCGAACATGCTAAATGTTGGGGAGGTCAAAAGATATGGGCACATCACAGTCAGACTTCTGAAAACCAACTAAAGGGAGGAGCTCCTTACAGCAGTCGGGTAGAACTGACAGATTTCCTGCTAAGGAGCCAGGGTTGGCCTCAGCTGACTTCTCAACAGGGACAATGAAACCAAAATAAAATGCAATAATGTCTTCAATGCGCTGGAGTAATAATGATAATTGCACTGCCTGTAGCTAAGGTAAGAATGGGAATAAGAAAAATCTTCAGGAAGAAAAATAAAGGACATTGTCAAACAAATAAAATCAGAGGAAATGAATTAACAACAGAGCCACTCTCAAGGCAACATCAAAGAGTGTTTTTATGTAAATAACGACTGCTTACAATGTCTTTAAAAATATATGTATAATTTAAGGACAGAACAACAGCAGCACAAAAGGAATGTGTGAAGTGTGAATGGAGTTAAACTGTTGTAGGCATTTGCATTATAAGAGATTTAAAAGACTTATTTTAAAGTTGACTTTAAGAACTAAAGAATGCACCTTGAGATCTCAAGAGTTACATAAAGGTATTACAATAATATATAATTAACAAGAAAATAGAGAGGGAATTGGAAAAAATTTAAAAGTGCTCAGTTCATTCAAAGGAAGTCATGAAAGAAGAAAGAAGAAAAGACACTAAGTGTAAATAAGCAAGCTATTCCATTAAAAAAAAAACAACAATCAGGCTGAATTTAAAAAAACACTAATCGTAGGCTGCTGTGAAAGACATTAAATATAAAAGTGCACACATTTGAAAGCAGAATGGTGGAAAAATATAGACCATGAAACAACTAAGCAAAAGAAAGCTGGTATAAATATTCTAACATCATGCAAAATAGGCTTTAAGACTAGAGGTATAGCCAGAGATTAAAGTCTCTTGTTATGATAAAAGGGTTAATTCAATTGTAAAATTTAATACCTAACTTGTTCTATTACTTACTTTGTCATTCAAGAACTTTGAGGCTGTATCATTAGGTATATACTAATAGAACCAGCAGGTTAAAATATCCGTAAGGACTTGGTTGATTAAAATGAGTAGATGATTGACAAAATTGGGAGACTGGACACCAAACCCAGGAGCAATAGGATATGCATTCTTTTCTAACACACACAACATTTTTACTATTTGACAGAACTGATGTCCTGTGGAGCATGTATTCCGACCAGAGTAGAATGAAACTATAAATACATTTAAAAAGATAAATAGGAAATCTCCAAATGTTTGGAAATTAAATGACATATTTCTAAATATTCCATGAGTCAATAAAATAAATAAGTTACAAAGGAAAATAAAAATATTTAAAATTAAATATTAATGAATAAACTTGAAGAATGCGGCTAAAGCAGTACTTAGAAATTCAGAGCCTTAAGTGCATATATAAGAGAAAAAAAAATAACTAAAAGGGAATGACCTACCCATTCAGATAAAAAAGCTAGTATTGATGGATTGTAAGTTAAGGTTGCATTAACTTCTGAAGAAAATACCCAGGTTTTTAAAAGTAGTTGTACATTTTGCAATTGCATTTTTTTTTACATCTTTGCGGCATTTGATATTGTCGGTCTCTTCATACCCATTTTAGTGGAGCGTTGTGTTTTTTTTATTATGGTTTTAATTTGGATTTTCTAATGACTCATGGTGGTAAACATCTTTTCATGTACATATTACTGGATTTTTGTGTGTGTGTGTAAAATTTCTTTTCACATCCTTTGCCCTATTTTTTTCATTGAGAAATTTCCTTATTATTGAGTCTTTTATATATCTTAGTAAAAGTCTTTTATTGGATATGTCATTTTCATAATATTCCCTGTGCCTGGCTTCTATTTTCAACTCTTTAATGGTATCATTTGAAATAAAAAACATTTTCTTATCTTTGCTGAAGTTCAACTTATCTATTTTGTTTTTTCTTTTATGTATTATCTTTTACTACCATAATGAAAACACTTTCCCTAAGTGAAGGTCACAGGGATTATTTCTGTTTTCTTCTGGAAGATTTATTGCTTTAACTCCTACATCTAGGTCTAATTTTGAGTTAATTTATATATATATAATGTGAGGTAGGTTTCTAAGTTCTAGGTCTTTGTTTGTTTGGGTTTGTTTGTTTTTACATATTGATATCCAATCATCACGGCACTATTTATTAGAAAGCTTATATTTTACCCATTGATTTGTCTTGGTATTTTTGTTGAAAATTTATTAACAACAGTGGAAGGGTTTTTTCTGGCTTCTGGATCTGTTCCATTGATCTACACATCCCATTATGAGTCGAACGCTACATTGTCTTGACTACTGTGCCTCTTTAGTCAGTTTGAAATAAGATAGTCAAAGTCCTCTAAATTTTTATTTCATTTTCACGTTTCTCATTTAATCCTATGAAATGAGTATGCTTGATCTCATTTGCAGATAAGTAAACAATGTCAGGGAAGTGAGATAAGTGAACCTAAGTCACACAGTAGTAATTGACAGAAGTGGATTTCTACTGAAGTCTGTCTGGCCTCAGCACCTTGGCTCTTTCGGTGGCATCTTCTGTTTCCTTCAGTCACTACTGCACATTTTCCACACCCACCATGAGGCCTCTGGGCAAGACTGAGAAAGCTAGCACTGCCTGGGACAAACATCTCAGGAGAACAAGTTGTGGTCATGGCAGCCTGTGTGGATTTGCGAGATAACCTTCAAACACAAGTAAATACAAAGCAGCCCAGTTCTCTCCAAGAACCAAGATAAGATCACCCATTTGGGGTCAAAGTGATTCTCTCACTCATTAAATAAGTACAAAGCTGTGATATGTTCTTTGGACACAAAAATACCCAAATATGACTCCCAACCTAGGAGTTGAGATCTTTTCAACTCTATGGAACAATTTCTCCATCCAACCAGGTGCCATCACCCCAGGCAATCCCTTCTTAAGGGATCTGGCCACCGCCCTGCCTCCCCCTCACATGAGCTTGTGCTTTGGCATACTCAGTCTGTGCTCTTGGCTGACACTCAGTGCCAAGTGCTCTTCCTTCATGCCTTACCAAACTCCACCCATAGTGGGAGTTTCCATTGTCACATCTGGCATGGATTTGGGTACATTTCCTGTCTGCTCCCTGTGCTACATGTCCTGCAGTACGTATGTGCCTAAATGAGTCACTGTTTCTCAGAAGGCCTGGCTCAGGGCTCAGGCTTGCTGTGCTCTCCCCTGGGGCCTGCAGATTGAACCTGTATTGGCTCATATTGAGCACCTCTTCATTTGAATGGAAACAATGGACAAATACAAATACTACCCTTTAGTGTGAACCTCCTGTTCTACATCCATATGTTCACTTCTCCTAACATTACACAATCTGAGGAAGACAGAAGTCACTTGTTGCAGAAGGTGAGATAATTCAAGAACAATACATCACTAATTGACATGACTTTCAATGGGACGACACAAGTTTGCTGAAGGATGGTAAGCTATGCTAAATTTCTACTGCTGACTAAACTAAACTTAACTTACAAGTCTAAGATGCAAGGACTTTCTTAACACTTTACAACCTGTATAAGTGATCTTTGTTGTGTAACCAATGGCCTCAAAGCTTAGTATCTTAAAACAATCATTAGTCATTAGTTTACAGTTTCATGGATTGGCAGTTTGGACTGGGTTCCAGTGAGTAACTGTGTCTCCCTGGAAGTGAGCACAGCTAGGGCTGGACATCTAAGAGGTCTACGTCCCCCCCCACCCCACCCCACCATGACTGTCAGCTGGGTTCCTTGATCCCTTCCAGAAGGCAGGCTCAGAGTCGGGATGTCACCTCCGAGTGCAGTGAGAAGAGGGAAGCCCCAGTGCACCTACATGTTTCATGACTCTGTTTGAGGCGCATTTCCCAATGTCCTTTTGTCTCCATTTGTCACAATGCCAAGCCCTGATTCAATGGAGAAGAAGGCATCAACTCTTGACAGGAAGGCTAAAAACAGTACTTCAGAATCTACGGCACACCTGCCAGACACTTTTCATCTTCATCACTCCCTATAGTGCTCTTCAAGTCAGTCCTTTCCTTTCACCTCCCAGGGGGTTGGGCTCTTTGTTTTTGCACATTTTACTTGGGTGGTTTATCCATTCATTAAATAAATATTTACTGAGCACCTACTGTATGTCAGGCATAGTTTTAAGTAGCAGAGACATGAAATGAAGACAGAGCTCTAAAAAGATTTCAACGCCATTCAGAGGAAGATCAAGAGAAGAATGGTGGAAAAATGACTTTAATAATAAAAACAGATATTTTACTGAGTGAGTTTGTAGAAGGTACATGGAGGAGACATGACATGGGTCTTACAGGATGGGATGGAGTGTTCTAGGGGATGAGAGGAGAGAGCCTTCAGTCAGCATGTGCAGGGGCATGCAACAGCGGTGGAGGCTCTATGATCATAATTACATGTTGGAGAGATTTTTCAGGCAGAATGTGAGAGAGAGATTGAGAGATATTAAAAAAAAACTTTTTTTCAATTTTATTTTTTTAATTTTTATTTCTTTTTATTATTTTATTTTTGTTCAAAATATTACAGATGTCCCTTTTTCTCCCCATTGACTCCTTCCACCCCACCTCAGCCCCTTCCCCAGTCCCACACTACACCATTGTCTGTGTCCTTGGGCTATGCATATATGCATATAAATTCTTTGGTTAATCTCTTCCCCTCCACCCACCCACCCCCCTCCATCCCTCTGAGATTCATCAGTCTGATCCATGCTTCCATGTCATTGAATCATTTCTGTCTGTCAGTTTATTAAGTTCTTTAGAGTCCACATGTAAGTGAGATCAGATCATGTGATGTTTATCTTTCTCTGCCTGGCTTATTTCACTTAACATAATACTCTCCAGGTCCATCCATACTGTCCCAAAGGGTACAAGATCCTTCTTCTTTACAGCTGCATAGTATTCCATGGTGTGAATGTCCCACAGCTTTTTTATCCACTCATCTACTGATGGGCACTTAGGCTGTTTCCAGATCTTAGCTATTGTAAACTGTGCTGCTATGAACATAGGGGTGCATATATTCTTTCCAATTAGTGTTTCAGGAGTCTTAGGATATATTCCTTTTAAATTTAAGGAAGAGAGTGGCTAGAGTCATAGAGATGGTAATGGGGGAAAAGAGAGAGGTTTAAGAGATCCAGCGAAGATAAAAACCTACAGAAATTGTTGGCTGATTGTACATGCTGTGGTAAAGCAGAGGCAGAAAGCAGGGAGGGAGTGACCATGAGACCCTGCACAGCCAACATTCCCCGACCCCGCCCTCATCACCCCTGCTCTCCATCTGAGCCTGCTCCCACCAAGGCACACTGGCCTGCTTGTGTGATCATGGTTGCCCGGCATGGTCCTGCTGAGAACCTTAGACTGGCTGTTCCAAGGGTGTCCACTTGGTTCACTTTCTAACCTACATACTCTGCACAGGAGCCATTTCACTATGAGGCTTAATCCTGCCATCCTGCCCCCTAGTTCCCTTGTCTTATCTCTCCCTATAGCCTTTATAACCTTCTACAATGCTGCATATAACTTACCTATCTACCAGAGTCATTATTGATTGGCTCTTCCTCCTCTACTAAAATAAAAAAATTATGAAAAGAGTGAATTCCATCTATTTTTTTCATTGATGTATTTCCTCTGCCTAGAACAGTGCCTGTCACATAGTAGGTGCTGAATAGTTGCTCGTCTAATGTATCAATGTCACATGGTCCAGAGGCAGCGAGAGGACAGCCTGCAAGAATCAGTCAGTAAATAAGGTAAATTCTGGACAGAAGGGAGCGGGCTGAGCAGAGGATGCACTAAGGCTGTGGTGGCCGAGCAAAGATCACAGTTTGAACAGGAGTGCCTGCAGAAGGAAGCAGACATAACGATTTGTTCCAGAAAATGTGTAGCTTAGGGAAGGTTTGACAAAGTAGAGTAAGACTCAGCTGTGTTACAAGGTGTGAGGCGAAGGTCAGAGAGGAGAAGCGGTGGGAGAAAAAGAAGAGAGAGATGTTGACTGCGGGACAACACTGAGAAGGGAGGGTCAGTTATGGAGGAAGGTGGCTGTGACAAGAAGCCAGCCAGGGCGCAGCTGGAGAGCAGGAACTGAAGCTCCCTCACTGTTCTTTGTTTTCTTGGCAAAGCAGGAGGCCGGCCATCCCTGAGGGAGAGAGGAGGAGATGGGTGGGGTTGCAATGGAGGAGAAATGTTGGAATGATGCACAAAGGTCTGTGGCTAGAAGCACCCAACGTGGACACACTGAAGGCCATCTGGCAGCATGGAAGGGTCAGCTAGGCTGTCAACCCCTCAAGAACGCCTCTTCAGTATCTCCCATGTTGCCTGTCATGGCACATTGGAGACAGCCTGGGTTGCAGCTGAGACAGTGCTTCCCACATCAGCCCACCCCATTAAGCCACTTAAACCTCTGCACCTGCAACGGGAGGGTGTCAACAGTGTGCCCCTCGGGGCAACGTAGGCTTGGACTTGGTAAGCGCTCCATAAACGCTCCTTCTCACCTTGTCCCGCGGTGCACACAGTTGGCGCCTACGGTATGAATAAGCACACTGGCAGGACATGAGAAAAATATCTGGGAGACAGGATGCTAACAGTCTGTGTATTGTGATTAGTAGTGTTCCTGGAAAAAAAATCATTTTCATGAAGTGATATTAATTAATTCACAAAATCATAAGATCTGAGCAGGGAGGAAACTTCAAATCTAACTAACTAACTTCTGATTTCTAGAAGATAAAACTGAGACTCAGGATGGTGAAGACCTTGCTTAAGACCGCTCCACAGCTTGGATCTTTGCTGTCACCTACATGGTCAAGCAGTCTGTGCTTTGTTTGGTAAACCACGGGAAGGAATTGCAAAGTTTTCAACAGGGAGTTTTAATGAAACAGCCCTGCGGCCCCAGAAAACAAAAGGGCCCACACCTGGGCATAGTCATTATCCACAGTGACATGACACAGACGGGATGTGTAACAGTCACACTGTGCAGCAAAGAGTCAAGAGAAAACAATAAACTTTATGCAGCACCGAGCTCACTGGAAGACAAGTATTAACAGGTCTAGGATACAGCTTTGAAGGCGGCAAATTGTACATTCGATCATGCTCACCTTTCCACGTTAAGGTAGGTCATCAGCCAAGAAATAGAAAGGGGCAGAACCATAGCCATTATAACCGCCATATGGTGTAATGAGCTCCGGGAGGCACACCCACATTTCTCCGGGAGGACAAAGCTTGGAGGTAACTCCGAGCACTGCATGTTTAGTACCATGTGGCTAGAATTTAACCTTATATGGAGAATCTATTATGAAGTCTTATCTTTATAAACAAAAAATTATGAATATTATTATAAAGCCATATTTTTTAAAAGTCCACAATAGTACTTTTTAAAAAGTACTCTAAAGATGTTTCTGGGAGGGCACCTGCTGACCTCCACAATCTAGTGGTAACGAGCTACATTATTCTGGGCTCCAAGGATATTAGGTAATTAGATTCAACCGTGAGAAGTGACAAGACAGAAACGGACATCCTGGGACTGGCGCCATAACTTTACCAAGAACTGGGCATGAAAGCTAGGTATAGAAAAATGTGGGTATTTGGAATGAAACAGGAGTTTCTGGGGACTGGAGAGAGGACAGTCTGCATAACCCACCCCTTTGTTTCCTTCCACAGGCTGCGTCACACAGGGAGTTATTACAAGACAAATCACTTCCTCTGGCAACAATACACAATGATTTCACATCACACTTGAAGCACAGCATGTATACGCTCTCCCCGTCTGGCTTGAGGTCACTGCCCGGAGGCACGGACGTCCACTCCAAGTGAAAGTGCACGGCAATCCAGCGCTGGGAGCCCAGAGGTGGCCCAAGGACATCCCTGTCTCTTCTTCTCACTTGTTACCATCCTCCTGGGGCTTTGGCCATAGATCCCCCAAGTCCAAAGAAAGATTTACTAGTTTCAGCATTAGACTATTTAAATATCAATAAAGTGAATAAAAATTTTAAATGTTTTTCAGCTAATTTACATCCCTCAGAACTATTCAAAATATATAAAAAATACTTTCTGCGAAGGCTTCAGGAAACTTCATGGGAGACCCATGGTTTTAGCAATATACTCTGTGCTGGCCTCCATTAAGGACAAACGTCAGGGGAAAATACAGTCGTGAGTGTTCACAACAATTGAGTGGCCTGTCAAGGTCCTACTGTCTTTATCCCCATTTCACAGATGAAGACATTGAAGCTCAGAGAGAGACATTCCACAAGATCATGCAACTGGGGAAAAAAAGGAGCCATGATGTGAACGGAGGCCTGTTTGCTCAGAAGTATGCATGGTGCACCAGCTGTCCTGGTGCCTGGAGGCTGCGGTGGACGAGCACCATCCACATAACAGCTGTGGCCATGAGAGGCGCATGGGTGGATGGTACCGTCTGTGGCTTCCTTCTATCCTTTCCCTGTGCATGGAAATGGCTTCTTGTTATTGCTGTTACAATACTTCCTGAATTGACTGACAACTTCATATTTTACATTATTTGAAACACCTTTTAAAATCCTTAAAATAAGAATAGAGGTAGAAACTTATAAGCATTTAATTTCATTAAATTAGGGGCAGGGAACATGCTGAGACAGATGCTCCAAAAAGAATCTGCACAGCTGCTCAAGAGTTAGAAAGTATAAAAATATGTGTAATGATTGGTGGCATGCTTATTTATATAAGGGGTGATTCCTAAAAATGTATTATGAAAAATTAATTATAAAAATAAGAGATTTTGAACAGTGATAAATGGTCTTTCTCAATATTAAAAGTTCAACTAAATTTTTTTTTTACTTTCATAAAATGTTATGATAAGTATAAAAGAGTCAAAGAGAGAGAAACCATCTATGAATGAATAAATAAAATGTGAAGTCTGGCACATTAATATAAGAATAAAAATGAAACTTTTAATCCTGTGTGGATCGCTGACTTACTTGGAATCATTTTCTGTTAATACCTCTATTTTTGCCCACGTGGAAGTTTTCAGGCATAAACATGTCCACAGACATGTGGAAGTGTTAAAATGTTAAATGTTATTAAAAGCCAAAAAGTGAAGGGCAGGGCCCGGTTCCTGAGACAGGTGCAGCTGCCAGGAGGTCTCAGCAGTCGGGACTCCCCAGGTGTCCCTGGACATCAGGCTTCTGTTTGACCCTGTTGCTGAACCACCATCCACAAAACCAAACCCGACCTTCCCAAGCGGGACACTTACCAGGTCTAGTCTGCTTCTTGTTGTGGACCCAGGTACAAAGGTTCAGATGCCAGAAATCGCATTCCTATGGACTTCCGTCAGCCCTTCCCGTCCTCAGGATCTCCCCTGGGAGATTTCACATCACTGCCTAGAGCCCAACTTTTAAACCAAGGTCCCCTTTCCTGCGAGCGGTGGACGCAGAGCCCCGAGCTGAGGCTGCCCCAGCTGCTGGTCCAACCCCAGTTGCACGGTCGGCCGTGTTACTTTTATTTTAAAGTCAGATTGAAAGTAATGTATTGGAAACACTGTTAATCATTTAGCTAAAAATTCCCTTGTAGCTCTTTACTTCCTTCCAGCATGACTTTTTGCGCCTTTTGATCTCCTGACTGCTTCCTGTATTGTGAGTCTAATCCTATATTTAAACAGACTTCTACATTTCATCAGACAGTGTGATTTAAATATTCCATCACCAAATGGCCACATTAACCCATATCCTTACTCTCCAGGACAGGCAGGTTATTCATTCCCATTTAAAAAATAAGTAAGAACAAAAATGTTTAATAAAAATGACAATACCTTTGAAAATACTCCACAACTGAGCATCACAAAAAGTGAACATCCAAGGCCGCTCTTCCAAATGCAACCCTGATTAGAGGGCTGCCCGCTGTCCCGGCGTTTTTCTCAGCAAAAAAGGCTCTATTCAAATGAGGGGCCCTTTTGCAGGCGGCCTAATAGAGAGTTTAGCGTCTCTGGGGCTGCTCTTCCAGGCAGAGGGAGCAGAGACGTGAGCTCGTGGGTGCAGATTATGGTTACCCTCTTCACGCACCACGAATTCTTCACGCTCTGGAAATATTTTGCTTATCAGTGAAAAGCAATGATCAACGCCTCACCCCCCAGCCCCGCAGAGACTTGGAAATGAGATCATCAATATTCAGATTGAGCCGGTTCTCACGATGCCCTGACTGGTAATTTGCTTCTAAAGTGAGGGCTTACTGTACACTTCTTAATGTAAACATTTGACAAACACGTACCCAATATCAAACAGAGCGATTAAAAGGCGGCTTCCCAGGGAGACACTGACAGGCAGCTGACATTTGGGGCTCTGAAATTTAAAAAACCTTAGAAAGGCCTTTCTTTCTTAAAAAACAAAAAACCCACAGTAAATCTATGAACTCGTGACAACCGCAGACTATTTCCTTCTTTTGTTTGTGTTTGTTTTCTAGATGTTTGCTGTGACAACCCCAGGAGGTGGCCCCCTGCGAGCCCTGGACTTGGGAGCTCTTGCTAATCCCAGGCCTTCCAGCTACAAGTTAGGAAGGTCACTGCTATTTCCATGCCCTGTATTTCCTTTCAACCCAGGTTATGTCTGTCCATCCAGAGGAACAGATCCCAACAAACAGCTGGGCCTGCAGTTTAGGTGCATAGCCTGAGGCTATATCAATGTGGAAAGAGCCCTAAGACTTGCTGGTAAGCAAAAGAAGCAGGCACAGAACACAAGGCTTAGTGAGCTTCTCTTTGCAGAAATGAAAGGGGGCGGCACGTGTAAAAACATCTCTGGAAAATGAGAGAAGACCTTAGGACCTGCTGAGTGGATGGGGCAGAGTGGACAGAAAGCCTTCTCATCTGCAATCTTTTTTTTTTTTTTTTACTTTTTAGTGTTTGAACTAAATTACCTAGTGAAATAATGTTTTACATATGCAATATGTATATGTATCTATGTACAGAAATGGATCTATATGTACATATATAAGTGTGTGTGCAGAGTATATGACAATATTATTTTATAGATTGTGTGCGTGTGTCAAGTGCATTCAACCAGCAAGATACTCAAATGGACCAGAGCTCCACAGACCCCACTTTCGGCGAATCAGGTTGGACAGGGTTTGGGCCTCTTCTTCACTGTGGTTCTATGAAATTTTGAAAAGTGGAACGAGAAACATTGTTGTCACCTCCAGTAATAAACAGTAAGGTTCTAGAGGAAGGGAATTAAGGGTCCAAATCCAAGGCGTTTCAGAGAAATGATGGTAAGACAAATGGACATCTTGATGGGAGAATCCGCTTTCACTTATGTATTTGGGGCGAATTTTTTGAAGATTGACAACAGCGGTGCAGGAAACTTCATATAATGTACGATAGAGCGGGAATGAACAGAAACTGATGTGCCAGTGTAAGGCCCGAATCGATAGGTGAACCCTGAAACCCCTCCAGCTCACTATCAGAGGCGCTGGGTGGGCGCAGAGTGTTTCGGACCTCCTGGCGGGCACGGGCTGCCGCCCCGCAGCCTGGGTAGGTGCGGGCCTGGCAAACAGCCGTGTGTCCGGGCAGGAAGCCCTGGGGACTTGAGGCTACCTCAGCAGACGGTCAGCCAGAGGACCAGTCACCTGAGAACAACAGCAGCCGAGAGCCACGGCGCTGAGGTATTTCTGCTGCTTGGAATGTTCCCTGCAGCATCTCCCACCCAGGTCCAAGGCTAGATTCAAGGGCTTCCGATCTCAGCAGACCAAGGGCCCTCGCTGGGATGTGATGGGACCCCTTCCCAAAGCCAAGGCCTGCAGAGCTCCCTGACTCACCCTACCGCACACTTCCTATGGCTGCCACCCAAGGACCCCTGTCCCCTGCTTCTGGCCCCAGCTCTCTCGCACAGGCCTGAATGGTACCACCTACAGGCAGTCCCGCTTGTTCTTGGCCACTTTTATTTCTTAGAAGGCCAAGTGTAGAACTAGTTTAGTGTTCTGATAAGCTGTTGTTTTTTTAAATTTTTGAAAAAAGTTCATAAAATTTTCACATACACAAAGTTCAGTGCAGCTTCTATTGCCAAACTGTCTGTTAATGAAATGATTTTGAATGCTCTTAAGAACCACTCCCACTACCTCGCATTTTGGTATTCCGATTTTAACCAACCTGTATCACAATGTATATTAAAACTGCAGATGAAGTCCATAGCTTCAATCATTCAAATATTCTTCTTTTTAGCTAATAATCAAGCTTGTTCTGAAATAAAGATGAGAAACTAATTAAGATTAAATCTTTCAAAAGTTAGTTTTCTTATTTCGTTACCTAAAGGAAGATTTTTGCTGGGCCCCACAAATAATAAATGAGAGCACTAACCTGTCCTGAGTTTGAGTTTACTCTAAGGTATGCTTATCTGAATTAAAGGGAGAAATAAGAATTTGTTGCAAATATGCATGTGTCCTAAAATTGTCATTTTTAGAACCGGTCACCCTTAAAAGCATGAGCAGTGCCACCTTCAAACACACATTTAATATTTAATTAATGCACTTGCCATGCAAGCCAGAGCTACAAAGCTGACAATTATAATTTAAAAACAACGGCCCGCAGGGAAATGACATGGAGACTGCTCCCCTACTATCCTCGGGGAGAGCCAGCCTCAGCTTTGCTGACAAGGGAGCCCTCCGGGCCCGTTTGGGTTGTGCACACTCACCCACGCGTTGCTCTTGAAAAAGCGCCTCCATTCTGTTTCCATTTGACCCGCAGTCTGTGTTTAGCGTAAATCAAGGCTGAAGAAGTTTTGCTTCCCAGTGAAATTGCAAATTTATTTCTTGGAAGCTGCTCCGACTTCAGAGACTGAATCTGCTTCAGCACGGCTTCGCCTTTCTCCTCTGCGCAGTACATCTTTCAATCTAAACACCCCAGTTCACAGCAAACATTTTAGCCAACACCCAAGGGGGAATATTCCTTTTCAATTGTGGAATTTCAGCTTGAAATGGGATTGAGGCCTGGCCTGTGGTGTCACAGAAGTTCCTGGTGCACAGAGAGGGGGTCGGAGAGCCAGTGCTGGGACCTACGTGTAGCGCTCCGGGGTCAGCAGACCTGGGAGGGCGAGTACTTGGCAGAACCTGAAGAACCAATAAATTATTCGTGTGAAAAAGCCAAGTGTTGCCAGAAAGAAAAGCGCGTATTGCTGCGCTCTGACAATTTAGTTTTCTCTTAAATAAAACATGCAGCAGGGTAAAGTGATGCTGTTCTCTGGGACAGAAACGGGCTCTCCTCTCAGCAGGCTACAGTGGGGACATTGAAACAGGCCCAACAGTGGGGACACAGAGGCGGCCCAGGGAGAGAGGCAGCTGAGCTGGGCTCTGCAGGAGTAAAAGCAGAGGCCTTTGTTCAAATCCCTGAGTAGCTGCGGGGAACCCAGGTTATATTTTATTTAATATCAAAAAAGGCTTCAAAACAATAATTAATACCTGTAAATACCTTGTAAATAAGTTGAACATTTTAATTACTATTCTTAAGGATTCAACGAATAAAGCATGAATAAAAATATAATCACAGAACTTTAAACGGTCAGTTTTGAAACACAATCCAATACTGATATTGTGAACTTGAAGAGGGTTTGCATGTCGAGCTATGCAGTGTAGTGCACATAATCCAAAGCTAAATTAGGGTTGAGAACATACTGGCTGATGTAGAACAATTATAATCACTGCTACTCTAAAGTAACTCAGAAGACAAATAAGAGAAAAGAGTGGGTCCTGCCACAATGGACCCACTGCAAGCAAGCTTCCAAGGGCCCATGTCCTAGTGGACCATTCTGCCTGAAATCAGCATTCTGAACCAGTAACTGGAGAAAATTATCATTGGTTACTCTAATTTCTTTTTTTAAATTTATTTTTATTGTTGAGATTATTACAGATGTCTACCATTTCTCCCTGTTTTTCCCTCTCTGCCTCGCCCCTGCCCCACTCCAGGCCTTCGCCACACTATTGTCTGTGTCCCTGGGCTATGTTCCACTTTCAGCGTAGCCTTCCTTACTGTATTTTCTTTACAGGGAGGAAGAAGAAAGGAAGGGAAGCAGCGAGGGAGGCAGGGAGGAAAATAAATGAAAAGGAAATAACTTCTGTGGCTCTCCCTCCAAACCCCAGGAGATGAAGCAGAAACTAAGTATCCTGAGCATTGTTCTGATGACTAGAAGAAGCTGGGCTGGGCATCTTTTACTTAGAAAGGCTGCAGCCACTCCCAGTGGACGTGGGCCACCAGCCTCCGGGCCTAGGGTCCTCAGCACTGTACACCCACACAGAAGTCCCAGTCTAGATGACAAATGTCTGTACCATTTTTTGTGGAACCTTTTCCGGAAGTGTCCTGCATCTGGCCCGTCAATTCATTTGATGACTCTGAGCCCCGGGTCCTAGTTCCTGCCAAGAGCAAGAACCAATTTATATTATGATATTTGTCTTGCTTAATGTTTTTCATAAAATTACATGTTGCACCCATTAAATTTAGTCTTTCTAAAGGGCTTTGTACTCCAGTAAAAAGGTACATGGCCAAGTTGCTTCTAGCATGTTCTTGTACAAATGAATGAAAAAGCCAAATCTAAAAAAGAATCAGGTTCATGAGAAGGAAAGTGCCCTGTGAACACAAAGAAGCAGTTTTATTTGCTCATTCAATACAGGTCATTCTTCCTTTTTAAAATTAAACAATTCAGCTTTGAATAAGAAGAAAGCACTAATTGTCTGTAATTTACAATCAATTTAATCACTGATAAATTTCTAATAACAAAGAACGAATTCTGGGAGTGAGAACAGGCAGTCACAGAAACAGGACTGTGACTGTCCACCAAACAGGACTTGCAGGCTGTCAAGCCTTCTCTCCGTATATCTGACTTTGAATCTGAGTGAAGAAAGTGCGTGAAGATTCAGCACATCTTTCAGATCTGGCTGTAAAGGATCCTCTCACACCTGAGGGCAGGTGACAGCAGGCTGACACCCAACTGGAACAGAGAGGACAGTGATACCTACATCCCAACAGGGCCTACTGCGGCCAGCAAGGCTGCAGGTAGTGTGGTGACATCCGACAAACGCCTGCTGGGAAGGGTCGGTGTGGCCAGAGGCAAGAATACATGTTCCAGTCTGTTGTTTCAGACAAAAGGTGATCCAGCATTTGAGTAAGAAAAATGTATATTGGATCCTGGCTTTTGTAGTTTGGCAACATTACACTCTTTATGAGAGCCAGGGGAGCATCACTGGGGTATCAGACCCCAAACCTGGAGACATCCGCTTCACATTTCCTGGACGGAACTCTGCAGAAATTCTGTTTTATGCTGACATTCTATCAGGATTGCAACTTGCTGAGAAACAAAAGCAACATGGAAATAAACACTTGTATTTCTTTTGTCAAAACAGACAAACAAAGCTTTGGAAGCATGCCTGACTGGAAGGAAGAGAGGCACCCAGGAGCCTTGGCACACAGGAGGCATACCAGTGGCACTGTAGGTGGGGACAGAGAGGGAAGGAAAACGGATTTGAGGCAAACCACCAATATCACCAAGTAAGCATGTGCACAAGCCCATAGCCCAGTTAACTGAAAATTCCTCATTATTGATTTTGATGGTCAGAGCGGACCCACATGGTCTGCGTGCCAATAGGACGTGGGTTTTCTATACCTCGTTAATGGGCAAGAAACTTCCATGCTCCGAATCAATGCCAAGTCCAACCCTCGCCACGAACCACACAAAGACCCATGTTAACTAAGGCACAGATGGCAGTGCACATAGTTTGGATGAAATGAATGTTGATCTGACAATAAGCAGTTGTCTATTGTATCAGTTTGTTCAGGCCGCCACAGATCAGGCAGCTTAAGCAACAGGTTGATTTCCTCACAGGCTAGAAGTCCAAGATCAAGATATCAGCAGGGCTGGTTTCTTCTGATGTCTCTCTTCTTTGATGTGTCTCTGTCCTAATCTCCTTTTCTTTGAAGGACGCCAATCATGTTGGACTAGTGCTCACCCATATGACCCCATTTTACCTTAATCGCCTTGTTAAAGACCCTGTCTCCAAATGCAGTAACATACTGAGGTACTAGGAGCCAGGACCTCAATATAGAAGTTTGGAGGGGCAAAACACAATTCAACCCCAAACATCTGTATGAGGTAGAAAACCGTCTATAGATCTCCTACTCATTTGTGACAAATACTTCTCTTACCACAGCTGGATGTAGGAGTTGTAACTTAAGGGAGATATAAGCTAAAGCCAAGTAGAACTGTTGACTAACAAATGCGGCTGTGTGTTTAAGGGGAAGCTGGTCAACACTCACAAAATGCCAGTGGTTAGGGTCAGGAGTGGCTTCTACTAGAAGCAAGGAGAGTCAGGAAAATGTCAGAGGCGGCGAAGGGAGAGGCTGGAGTGTGGGGCGTCCAGCCGGGGAAGAGTAATCAGACCAAGGTGAGTGGGCTTGGAGAGCTCTGTGTGGCCCATCCCAAGTCTGGATAGCAATATATCTTTCCCTGAAGCTTTTCTTAGGAGAGCAGTCACTGCTGGTTGAGTGCGAACCTATGCCTAGATAATCAAAGGTGAGGTGGGGGGGGGGAGTCACCAGCCCTCAGGGTTCTCCAAAGAGCAGCAATTCTCATTTTCACTCTAAAGGAGAGAAGAAACTCCCCAGTCTGTGTGTACAACTGAAGTCGGTGACCATGAGGTGAGCAGTGCTACCCCAGCTGACCATCTGTCATCCCGCCTTTGAGTTTCCTCGCTCAGGAGACACCCTGAAACTCAGTCGTGATCAGAAAGTGAATGGCCATCCTCAGGCCTCCCGGCGACCAGAAGATAGTTTTAGGAGCCTGTCAGGAAATCCTGTGGCCCCAGGCCCAGGGAGACTTTTTATTTCCAAGGCTGTTATTGATTTTGGTATGAAGAAAATAATTTGCTATTGTTGCTTAAGGTGTCACCAGAAAATAAAAAACCCCACCCATGTTTCATTTGCTAACAGACCTCAGTTGGAATTTGCCTTTGATTATAAGGCTGCTCGAGCTGTGAGATGGAGGTGTTTACTACTTAAAGGTACTACCATCTTTATGAGACATGGCACACTAATCGAAAACACAAGTAAACTGAAAATTAAATTTAAAAGCCTATAATTTAGTATCTTCCTGGCCAGGAGTGATGGCTTTCATTTGCACGGGACCGGAGCTGCTCAGGGTCAGTGTGACGGGGCCGTGTGCGGGCCTCTTCCCAGGGCTGATGGAGCTGATTAATCTCTTGGAACCAAGCTTTGTCTTCTCCAGCTCACTGAACAACTTCATTTCAGCTGATGAGTTCAAACAGGGGTCAGAACAATCCTCATTTCTGACAATCCCACGAAAAGGGAATTAATTTTATGAGTTAGTGCCGTGGTGCTTAAAAACGAGCTGCAAAGAGAAGTTAACATAAGCAGCAGAGAGAAAATTGGTGTGCAAATGCTCCACTTGGTTCAGACCCGGGCTTTGCTGAGCAAGGTGAGGGGCGGGGGATGAGAGGGTTCAGGGGATCAGAAACAAGCCAACTCTCCCTTCCATAAATACCTGAAATGTTTCATTGAACTTTTGTGCTTAGAATTAAACATGAAAAAAAAATTCAAAAAGGGGCCAGAGAAGGGTACTTTGGGAGGGTTAAACTATTGTGACCTTAGCATTAAGAAAATAAAATTTAAAAAATAAAATAAAAACTTGGAAAAAGTAAGGAAATTACATCAGATACTGGTCAAATATTATAAGAATTATGATTGCAACAAAATAGATTTTCTAAGTTCATGCAAACACTTATGGAGTACTCATGAGTCACCAGGCTCAGTCCTCTGGCCTCCACCTTCTCAAGAAGACACAATCTCAAGAAGTTACAAGTGTATATGAGACTCATTATGGGGCTGCCTTGTGTTCCTCCAAATTCCTATGCTGAAGTCTTATACCCAGTACCTTAAAATGTGACTGAACTTGAAGCCAAGGTCTTTAAAGAGGTGACTAAATTAAAATGAGGTCATATGGCTGGGTTCTAATCCCATATGCTTGGTGTCCTTATAAGAAGAGAGGAGATAAGTACAAACATGCACAGAGGGAAGACCATGTGGACACAGAGAAGACAGCTGTCTACAAGGCAAGGGCAGGGCCCTCAGAAGAAACCAACCCTGTTGACACCTTGATCTTGGACTTCCAGCCTCAAGAACTGAAAGAAAATAAATGTCTATTTTTTAAGCCACCCAACCTGTAGTATTTTATGTCAGCCCAAGAAAACTCTTACAGGCTTTTTAATTACAAACAAGTGCCCTGTTGCCCTGTTTCCCTCTACCCCAAAGGATCTATTCACCATGAGAAATAGTAATAAAACAATATCACATCTCCCCAAGTGGGTATTTCAAACTCTCATTTCAGAAATCTCCTTCTATAGGGGTGCTGGCTTCCATCACGGAGTGCACCAGTAAGGAGTGCATTCTTATTTGCTCGCTAAAAAGCCAAAGAGTTTAGAGATTCCTTCAAAGTATGGTCTGAGATTCAATTCAAGGTGTGTCTACTTGGCCCATAATAGCCTAACCTCCCAATTGCTCAGCCCATTAGTGACACGACCGATTTGATGATGGCAATTGATCTACTATCTGTGGTGGAATCAGCACAGATAGAGATTTCAAACATGAAGCAGAGGTTGGGTAGTGGAATTGCCATTCCAGAGAGCTAGAATCACAGGGCAGGGGTAGCCTGGGTCAGTTTCATAGCAAGGATACATTGTGTGTGTGTGTCTACTCACTTACATGGCATGTGTGTGCATGCGTATGGGTGCATAAGTGGGTATGTGCATATATTGCATGTGCATGTGTGATCTGCATGTGTGCCTGCTCCCATGAGCACATGAGTGCATGATCCCCGAACCAGAACTTCACTAGGATGCAGCTGTAGCTTATGGATCCAATATAGTAGATATTTTAAAAGGTGCCATAAACATCACAACACTGCCCATATTTAAGCTTCCATCAGTCTTTTCCCCGAAAGTTTGAACCTTGTGCTTGGTACACAATGAACAGTGGGGTGAAAATGTCTTACATTTAGATTTAGCAACAAAATCTGAAAATAAGCTTTGGGAAGCTGAGACCCGGAAACACACTCTGAATTCCATGTTCTGCAAAGCACTGCTGACTGGATATTAGCTCTCCAAGATTTGCTAAGATAGGCTCATTTCGATGCCCTCTAATTTATAGGGTCACCACAGTCATCTATGTAGCCCTACACAGGCTTGGAAATACTAAAAATACCGAACACAGCACAGCGATGAGGCAAGTACCCGAGTGATACCTAGAGCCCATCTCCTTCGGACGGGGTGGGTAGAAGCCCCCAGCCCCTGGAGGGGTGGCATCCACACCAAGATTCCTGTGCCCAGTACAGCAGGCCTCTCCCCTCTTCCCTCCTTTCAGATCTGAGCCAGTGACACCTGGAGAGGTGGCTGCTGAGGGTCCCAGATCCACTGAGATGTGCAGCCAAGGCCCGACTGATGTTAGAAAGGTCGAACAAAGCTTTCTCCATGACGGGAAAGCATGTGCTGGACTCTTTCCAGCTCAGCTAATTGCATTCCCGAGTGCCACCCGACCTCACTGAGCTTCAATGGCACAGTGTGTCCCATGCTCTATTAAGCAGCTTAAGCAGCCCCTCCCACCCCAGAAATGGTTGGATTTCAGGGCAGAGTAAAGTGACTCTTTCCAAGCACATTTCTTCATCACTATCCAAGGAGTGTGGGGAGACAGGGTCAACTGAGAAACTGAGGCTGACTCTGTGAACCCCAAATCCAGGTTAATTACATAGATGTGAAAGAAACTGGGCCAAGGGGAAACAGGAATTGTAACCAGCACAGGACTGTGACTTGGTGGTGCCATTGGCCCACTGACCCTTCATACAGGGTGACGAAGGGAAAAAGTGTTTTGCTTGCCGGTGGCCAGAGAAACAAATCCCTCTTGTCCTGTTCAGCTGAGGAGTGATGGAGACAAAGGCTCTGTCCCCTTTGCTGACCTGTTTTTTATCTCCACACCAGCATCTGCCTCCGCGGTTCTTTCCACCTGGGACATCTGTTCTAACCCCCAGGCTCAGTTATTTTTTGACATGCTCTTCTTAGAAGAGAGGGGACAACCTCAGCACTGATGGTGCTCATGGGCTCAATGAGCTCCCAGTGTAAACTGTCACAGATGAGGAAACTGAAGCCTGGATTTTTAGAAGCTTCTTTCATGTGATGGGTTCAAGGTCAAGAAATCTCATTCCAGAATTTGTGTGCTTGGCCACTAAGCAATAGTTTTCTGCCCTAAAAAATGGCATTTATCTTTTAGCTAAAATGGCCATATATGTACCTAGATCTCCATTCTCTTTTATACCTGGTTTCAAGTCTGATCTTGGTCATGCCCAAGGTTTACAATCTTCAATATTTCTGCAGTGCTGGGAAAATAAAGACACACACACATTTATACACAGCACATACACACATAGAGCACACAGACACACATGCACACACAAGACACACACCAGAGCAACCCAGCATCTCGTGGCACTGGGTTGGCATGTGCCAGTGAGCTGGCAGGGACAAACACTGTCACAGAAATCAGGGGTGTGTGTTTAAACCACCAAGGTACACAAAGTGTCTGGACCCTTCCCACTGTGTCATGTGCATGTAAATCAAGGTCCCAATCACCAGTGACTCCAGCCCGTCACTCATCGGCCTGTGGAACTCCATGGGGAGGCAGGAAAGGATTAGTTTACTTTGTTCCCTGCACTCAGAAATGAAGACATTACAATTTTCTGAAAAAGGCCCCCTAATTAGTGATTTTCTCTCTTGACTTTCTTCTTTTCGGTCTTAATTAGTGAGTTCTCTAGAGCAGTCACGTTTGTCTCTAGAGAGACCGACTGTGGGAACATGAGGGAACCTGTGTGGCATCTGCCCTCCTTCTGGGCAGGTCCACACTCCCACACTCCACATGGGGGAGCCAGGACACCCCTCCTTTTCCTCCAAGTCCAGACTCCTGCTGTGTCCTTCCACCTTTGGCTTTGGGTCAACCCCTTGGGTTGACTACCCTGCCCCTGTGCACCTAGAGGCAGGGTCACCCCCTCAGCCTCTCCCAGCCTTCTGGGGGAGCTGGTTGCTCTCCTGTGCTTCCTAGTCCTGAACCAGAATTTCCAGCCTTCTGCTCTAGACTAGGAACTTCCAGAGAACAAGCCCACGGGCTCGTGTCCCCTTCCCCAGGTCCAGCACAGGGACGGAACACTGAAGAGTGACTAAGAAGGGTGAATTGAAACTTCGGCATCGTGTGAGCAGGTGCCCTGAGGAGACCAGATCATGCCTCCCAACCCCAGTTGCCCCGACCACCCTCTCAGGCCAGGCACACTCCACCCGAAGACAGACCAAGGCAAGACAGTGCTGAGACCCTGGTCAACTGCACAAATGGATGGCGACAAGCATCATCAATATTAGGGCGATGTGACCTTGACTACTTACTTAATTGCTTGTTGCCTCAGTTTCCTCATCTGTAAAATGTTCTTTTACAATAATGTATTTGCTTACAAAAATAAAAGCATGTCAGTGACATTTGGGTTGCCTTGCTAATTTTTTAGTGTAATGCATCACGCAATCCCAACTTTCAATAGTGGGCAGATAATGAGAGGGTGGGGAGAGGTAGTTTTGTGCTGGTGGTTGTGTTGGTTTTTCATTTGAAGATGGAAGGAACACGAGTGTGGACTCAGGCTGAGTTAGTTGGGGTCTTGGAGATAACGAAAGGGGGTTACAGATGGAACCTCTCTAGAACAGACAAATAAGCTTACCTACAGAAAGATCCACCTTCCAACATGCTATAATCAGGAGCAAAGTACATTAAAAATTTTTTTTTTTACCCTCACTGGATCTACCTCCCTAAGTGAATACTTACCAGGCCTGAGCCTGGGGCCATTTCTGCCAATGGGTGACAGTCAGATTATTCTAGCCCCAGGCACATTTTATTTACATAATTGCTCTTTGGGCAAATTCCTCCACTTTTCCAAAGAAACACCGACATCATCCTCAAACTCTGCTTCCGTTCTATGGTTCACATCCCTGAAAAATGATTATAAGCTTTGATCTATAAGAAATCATTACCCACTGATTTAGATAATGAAATCATATAAACTGCAGCGAGAGGCTCTATGATTCTTACACACCTCCTGCTGTCTCTAACATCATTTAATGATTTTTTGATTTTTGTTGCAAAGTAAAAAAAAAAACTTTAAATTTGAAACACAGCACAGACATCAATGCTAGAAAGCAAAGAGGCATTTTATCTTATTTTCTGTATGGTACTGAAGCAAATTTAAAAAGAGGAAAATCTTCAAAGGCAGTCTGCAATCATTGCATGTTTTAATGAGAATAAGGCCGCTTTGGCAAAAGCCCATCCTGTTGCCAAATTGGTCTCTCAACTTTGGTTTCGTGGAGCCAATCTGATTGTCTTTGGAGAAACCTATCTCATCTATCAATTCATCTTCCTATAAACAGAATATATGAAAATAATGACTGAGAACTGGCTATTAGGAGGAGTGTAGAGTACCTATTAAATACCCCTGACATTATATAATACTGCATATTTGATGGGTTAACACTGTTTCTTAAATTTTTAACATTTTTTCTAATACTAGTCATGCGCCACATAATGACATTGCTGTAAACAACAGAATGCCAGTGGTGGTCCCATTAGGTTATAATGGAGCTGAAAAATTCCTGTAGCTTAGTGATGTGATAACTGTCCTAATGTCATAGCCAATACATTCCTCACATGTGTGTGGTGATGCTGGTGTGAACACACCTACTGTGTTGCCAACTGTATGAACATACAGCACATACAATTAGGTACAGTGCACAGTCCTTGATAATGATAATAAATAGCTATACCACTGGCTTGCATATCTATTACACCATACTTTTTATTGATATTTTAGAGTGTACTCTTTCTCCTAATAAAAAAATGTTTGCTGTAAGACAGCCTGCCGTGGCACACGGGCCGCAGCCTCATACATCTTGTGTTTACTGAGTCTCTCAATTGCCTCATTTTCTCTTGTGCCTGATTTAATCTCGTGTTGTTTTGCACAGTAAACACGCTGTACAGGCTTGGAGCCCGGGGGCACCAGGCTGTCCCAGGCATGGAGCCTCGGTGGGCCGTAGGTTACACCGTTTAGGTCTGTGTGAGTGCACAACAAACTTGCCTAGCAAGCATTTCTCAGAATGTATCCCCATCGTCAAGCAACACGTGACTTTAAAAGTAACTCAGGCTTATTATAAAAAGTCAAATAATCCTGAAATGTATAGGAAGAAAGTAAAAATTACTCATTAAACTGTTAGGGTTTTTTTCCCCCCTCTACTCTCTTAGGCTCTGTAACTTGGGGGAAGGCATTGTGAGTTTAACTGACAAAAGATTAATAGGAAAAAGGGAACACTAATTTAGTAATATTTATGCACATGGCAGTTCACAGAAAATAAGAAAAGCTCAACAAAGTGCTTAGACTCAGGACTAAGAAACAGGGGGTACCTAATGGAAGGTAAGGGTTCTTTAAATCACCTTTGTTTCTGCTCCCTCGCCTCGGTGCCCTCTGTGTTCAGCAAGCTGCTCTCCTCTTCCTCTTCCTCTTCCTCGTCCTCTTCCCCTTCCTCTTCCCCTTCCTCTTCCCCTTCCTCTTCCCCTTCTTCTTCTTCTTCCCCCTCCCTCTTCCTCTTCCCCTTCCTCTCCCTCTTCCCTCTCCTCTTCCCCTTCCCCTTCCTCTCCCTCTTCCCCTTCCCCTTCCTCTTCCTCTTTCCCCTCCTCTTCCTCTTCCTCTTCCTTTTCCTGGGTGGTGTAGAAGGACCTGCACAAGGGAAATGTGTGTCTTGTTTTTAGGCAGAAAAATGAGGGCAGAGAATTCTTTCTGTATCTGTTGATTCTCAAGTTGCCTTCAACTCAAAAAAACCCTTGTGCCAAAGTGGCATATTTTGGAGTGACATATTCTGATTCATTTCAATCCCAAGTCCAATAGATAACTTCTTCAAATACCTCTTAGAAACACTGTTATTGCAGGGATAGTTTTCTAGTGTTTGAGGATGAACGCATTCTTATTTTTTGTAGAGTGTACAATTCAGTTGTTGCTGATTAACAAATGACTCAAAAAACGTAAAGGCTTTAGCATCAGATGTGTATTACTGCCCTTTGGGGCAGCCGGGCTGCTCTGCCTTCTGGCCCAGCCAGGCTCTGTGAGTGTTCCAAGATCCCTCTGCTCACATATCTGGTTGTTCCGGAGAGGGTAAGCTGGGAGGTCAGCCCTGCTTCATAAAGCATCTTACTATCCAATAGATATCCCAGAAAACTTCACAGAGGAGCTGCAGGGTTCTGCGAAGCAACCAGAGGGTAAGCCCCAACCTACAAGCTCATTCCAAGCTTCTGCCAGAATCATTTTTGCTGTTGTCCATTAATCAAAACAAGCTCCAAACCAGGGTTATTGTAGGAGGGGACTGAGCAAGCGTGTGGATACAGAGTGACATACGTCACTGGGAATCTTACTACAACCCACCACAACACCCTTTTTCCGTGTTTCTCTACTTAAAATAAGTAAAAATAGCACTATGGACATATCTTCAGTATATCTTTCTTTTGCAATTACTAGGAGTCCACATGCAAGGACTTCAGCATGTGATTCAAAGCCTTCCTCTCCACCTTGTATTCTGTTATTATCCAGGTGACTTCTAAGTCCACAACCAGATCACTGATCCTACTCAACAGGCTTCCAGCTCCGGCAACCCACCTCCACCTCCACCCTGGGAACTTACCATTTCCTGAAATATCCTCTCATATCAACCCAGATGAGCAGGTTCTTGCTGTAACTCTCACTCCCCTGTGGACCTGTTTCATCCTGATGACTTTCTTTACTTCCTGATTCAATCTATGTCATCACTTCCTTCATCCCAGTTCCAGTATCTGTCACCTCTTCCCCCTTAATAAATATCTCTAAATGACAGTTGGTTCCATTATCTTTATTTTCTTCTCCCTGACTTGCTGAAGATGTCACACAGCGTGGGCTGCCCTTGCTGGGAAGGACCATTGCAGGCCACACTGTGGTCTTCAGGTGCCATCCTGGTCCCTGTGAGATGCCGGCAACCATGCCTTGTCTTAAGAAAACTCGCCTATCATGAGTGAATTCTTTCAACTTTCCTCTTATCTAATAGGCACACATCTAAATATATATCTTCTCATTCTTTCTTTTCCCTGCCTATTGTAACCTTACTCCTTGCCTTAAACACCGGGTATCCTTTCTGATTTTTCGGGCACCTTGTAACTATTTATCTTCTCTGCTTGGTTTTCCAAGGGTGTGTTCACCTATGTGCATGAGTATGCTGGCTTGTTTATGTTCTCTTCTCTCTCCCCCATTACCTCAGCCTAAAAACAAACTCAATTATGTTTTATCTTAGAACCAAAACCCAAATCAAATAAATGTGTGTTTTCTTCAGCTTCAACTCTTTTTTTAATTGTCATCCATTTTATTGTGCTTTGTAGATCTTGCATTTTTTACAAATTGAAAGTTGGTGGCAACTGCTGAAAGCTCAGACAATGATTAGCATTTTTTAGCAATAAAGTATTTTTTATTAAGGTATGCACATTGTTCTATAGGCATAATGCTATTGCATACTTAAGAGACTGCAATATAGTGTAAACACAGCTTTAAAAAAATGTAAATTGAATTTATTGGGGCTATTTTGTAATATATTTTATAGCTGTATATGCTGTAAATTCCTCAAATTATAGTTATTTGTTTTTACTTTATAGTCAATATTATTCCTGATGCTTACTCACAGATATACCTTTTCAGGTGCTCATCAACCCTTCTTGAAGTTGCATGGTTCCATGTAGCATCAGTATTTTCAGCAAAAAGAACATTTTGTAATGCTTGTTACAGTGCGAGTTTGTTGTAAATAAATTTTAGATTGACAGATTTTCCCAACTCTTCAAGTATCTGTTTTCTGGTTTCCATAATTTTTGTTTAAAAGTCAGCTGTAAGTCTAATTGTTGCTTCTTTGTATGCAATGTTTCGTTTCTCTTGTCTTTAGCATCCTTAAGGACACCTTTATCTTTGTGTTTTAGGAATTTTACTATGATATGCCTAGATGTGTGTTTTCCCTTTTTAATTGTGTTTTGTTTTTGCTGTTGTTTTGAGGTCATTGAGCTTCTAGAATCAGTGAGATAATGTCTTCTTTTATCAGTTTTGTAAACTGCCTGTTTATTATCTCTTTGAGTATTGCTTTTGCTCATTCTCTCTCCTTTTCTTATGGATTCCAACTGTATTTATATGAGATGATTTGACCAGAACCTAAGTGTGTATTTCTGTCATCTATCTCTATCTCTATCTCTGTCTCTATCTCTAATCTTTATCTTTATCTCCATCTCTTCCCCCTCTCAGACAGGTCCTACTAACCTGTCTTTAAATTCACTAATCCTTTCTTCTGTTGTGTCTAGTCTTCTGTGGGTGATTATTGGCAGAATCTAAGTCACACACCTTTGTCTTTTTTGCAAAGGAGTCTGGACAAACAATCTGGCATAAAATACTATATACAGGAAACAAAGAAAAAAAATTTGTATGTTGGGTGGCCAAAGTTAATGACAGATATCCACTACACTTAATATAGTATGCTTTTCTGAGGACTATTTTCATAATCTTGTTTTTAGTTATATTTACTCTGTATTATTTTTCTTTGTTTATGACATGACTTTAGTTTTTATAAATGTCTTTATTTTATCTTCAATGTATTTTAGAACTCTGTAAAATCACCTTTTTTTCTCTATGATCATATAACATTCCTTTTGAATATATATGTTTACTACTTGAGCTCCTTTTTTGATAGCAGATATTTCTGCAATTTCTTTGAGACTGTGGTGAATCAATTGTCTGAACTCTTTAGATATTTTTCCATATATGTTGTTCATCTACTTTTTGTTTATATTACTTTCCTTTTTAAGTTCTTCTGCCTTTCGGCCAGGGCCCTTTTCGGTTTCTCTGTGATCGTTACTCATGTTTACATTGCCAGATCTCTGCTAGAAAGATTCTAGGGAGAGGCAAATGGAAATTACTTGGAAAAATATGTAGTTATTAATGGGACTTGAGGTCTCAAAAAATCTTCAGAAATCTGATAACTATTTTATCTGAGGAATGCATGCCTTTTGATTTCCAGATGTTCCCTGTATAAACTCTACACAGTGCCATTGGGCCCTTGCTGCTTTGTCTGGCCTCCCTGCTATGCCCCCAGAGTCAACTCTTCTGCAAGGAACCCGCTTTGGCCATGATCAAAATGCTCATCAGCACAATTTTCCCTTCAGTTTCCTCTCCCCTGGTATAATTTGATATTGAAATGGGTTTGCTCTTCTGTGGTCCAACCACTGCCCTAGATCTCATTGCACTTGAAAAACATTTTAGCTGTGGTTGTCACATATGTATCATTTTTGAGGATTTGGCACATTTTCACACATTTGGCCCATGGTCTTCCTGGTTTGTAGTTGGTAGTTGTGGAAATTTCTGTTTAATTGAAGATGGCATTTCTCTCTGTTTTAAAAAAGAATATTTTTTTCCTTGTTTTGTTTCTCATGAGCTTTGATGGAAGTAAGTGGCACTTACTCAGGATGCCCATACTTTCATATTTGCTGCTACAGTATTCAACACCAATTCTTAGCACTGCAAACAAACCACTTCAGCAAAGTTCATGGACACAACTCTCTAGTCTTCTTACTGCTTCCTGGGAGAGAGTTCAAATATACAGATTTGATCATAACATTTACATATATACTCACAACACACAGACACAGACACACCATGGACATACACACACACTGTGGAGTAGAGGAGAAATGGACAGGCAGGGATCCATGGTTCTGGCTTGAACTCCTGGAAGGACCTCTGACAAGTTCAGGAACATGTCTGTGTGTCAGTCTCCTCATCTGTAAACTGTGAGTGGTACACTCTTAATCCAACTGCTCCCAGGGCTGGTGAGTGGGTAGGCTGAGCAAAGCTCAGTAGCCCAGGTTGCTGCTGGTGTTGACTGCAATCTGAGCGTTAGTGTTGCTGCTCAGAGAACCAGACCAATGAGCTTATTTGCTTTTGCTTCTTGCAAAGTGCTTCTCTGAAACTGGTTCAGATACCCTGTGATCCTGAAACACTGACTCATGCTTTTTCATTCGGCAGAGCCCCACTAAATAAGCACAAATGTCTCCTGACTTACACCCATTAACCCCAGTTCAGCTGCTGAGTGCTCACAGAACCAAGATTGGCCAAAAGAAGCTGTTATTTATACGTATATACTCTGCAATGGTGTGTCTGTTAAAGGGATCTAAAACCTGTCACCCTCCCTTATGGAATTTCATCCAACTAGTGTTCAGTTTGTTTCCATGTTTGTTCATCTTGTCTCTACACATTGATCATGAATGACTGTCTTTATCTTCATTTGCACCCACAAGGCAACAACAACAATAATAATAATCACACCACTGTGTAAACACAGACCAGCACTGTCCACGCTCCTCATTTAACCTCCATCCTGGGGATGACCCTATAGGGAAAGAAGTCCTGAACTGCTGAAGACCACATGCTTTGCTCAAGGTCACACAGCAGGTAAGCAGTGGAGCAGGGTTTGAACCTGCTTCTGCTGAATCCAGACACCAGGAGCTGCGTCTTTTTTTAGAATTTACCTGTTGTGTCTTGTGTCTGAGGGGATGAGCAGACCAGTGTCAGCTCCAACTTACATGTTGGCAATTGCAATGTACTTGCAGCTGCATAGACTTCACTTCTCCTTGGAGAACTCATTTATTTTACGATGGGCGATTTTGAATCACTTCCATCAACTGTGGGGAAAGGTTAGAAGAGGTCATGAAGTCCTGCCTCGCAGAGCAGCAACGCAGTTCCCTGAGAACATCCCTTGGCTTTATCAATGCAGCGCTGTGCTTGGCATGCAAAAGAAACCTGAAATCAAACAGAAAAGTGGATGTTTAATTACATCTTTAAAAGAAAACTTAATTGTTACTCAATTGTCCTTTTCTAATGACTTTCTAAAAGACAATTAAAAATATATACTTCCATGAATAAAAAAAGAGCCTATCATTTGAGCACATTATAGTTCATGTGTTCAAGAATAATTGAATCTCTGTCAATTGTGATTTCAGTAAATTATAGGAAAGATCCATTCTTGGCCACGTGAATGGGAGTTTAGAGCTGGCATGGTACGACACAGCACAATTACTTTATCTAATAAATTTATGACCTTATAATAGGCTCTTGCCAAAGCATTTTCCCCACTTAATTCATCACTTGGGATGACCCACTTTCTGGGTGCTTAACTTAAGGATTCCCTGGAAATATGAATAGAGAATGCAAGGACATTTCTTCTCCCCTGCACCCCTGGCCAGTACGTCCCACATGCCTCTGCTGGTAGCATTCTCATTGCCGTTTCTCCATAACATGGCATCACTTTTTCCTCTGAGGGTCTGTGCTTGTAGAGATTTAGTTCAGGAGTCCTTCTCCACTCTCAAATCTTTGCACAGCTCCCAGATTTTCTAGAAACTGTGTAGTTAACATTAACATTTAAGTCTGTAGTCTAGCTGTAGTCCACTGTTGTGTGGTGTTAAGAAAGGAACCATCTCTATTTTCCTCCCCACAGCCAGCCTTTTCCCAACAGCATTTGCTAAACAACAAATTCATTCTCTATTAATTTTTGTGCCACTGTCATCATATTTTAGTATGTGTGTTTGCATGGGTTTACTTCTGAGCTCTCTACTCTGTCCCATCACCCTCTCTGCCTGATTTTACATCAACACTACACTGTCTTTATCACCATTACTTTATTACTATATATTTCTTAATGTCTGAGGGTGTGAGCCTGCTTTCTTTTGTTTTACAAGGTTTATGTCGATCATCATGAAATTTTATTCTTCTATTAAATTTAAAATTTATTGTATATCAAACTAGAGTGTTCATTGCAATTTTATTATTTTTTAGGTTAGTTTTGAGGAAATTGACACCTTTAAATGCTAAGCTACTCCAGCTAAGAGCATAGAAAATCTCTCCCATTTATTCAGATCAGAGTCTATGGCCAATATTAGAACTTTAAATGCTTCTTTATAGCAGTATTGTGTGTGCCTGCTAAAATTAATTCCAGATACTTTATAGTTTCTGAGGCTATTATGAATGATTTGTATTTTCTGAATGGCCATTGCAGGTTCAAAGACACGCTATTGATTTTTGTATCTGGCAAACTTTCTGAACTATTATTGGTTTTAATAGTTTATCTAATAAATCTGTTATTTTTTTCAAGGGAAAAGGTTACATCATCTTTGAAAAATCACCCTAGTTTTTTTCTGTGTCTCCCAACACCAGAACTAATGCAGTTGTGACCATCTGCTACACAACCCCATCACATTACTAAGGCTGATAGAGCCCCCATTTCCTCATTGACCAAAATGTAGATGGAATCAGTCTTCACAACAGCCCTGGGAGGCAGGTATTATTCTTCCCGTAGGATTACTTGGGCTTAGAGACGTTTTGTAACTCACACAATGGATGTATCTAACTACTCTTCAAATACAGAAAGGTTCCCACTTGTCCCATGTTTCCAACCCAACCCACAGTCCTCAATTTCTCACTGCCTCCCTGAGGGGGCCTCACCACATCACACTCTGATCACCTTATTTTCAGAGTTGAACCTTTGACTCTCACCACCTTTGGAATGTCATCATTCTCATCAACCCACATCTCCTCTGCACACATTCTAGTCCTGTAATGTTTGTCTTAAAATGTGGCCCTGAAACTGTCTTGTTCACTAGGAGTTCAACCTTCCGAAAGAAGACTCAGTGAGCACTGTATATTTCCACTTTGTTTAGTACCACACTCCCCTCAAAAAACCCGAAGGTCCAGTAATGTACTGGAGGGAGAACTCTTCCATCACACTTAGTCCCAAGGCGGTGGACAGTGACACAGAACTCCAGTGGTAGCTTTTGACCCTACAACCATTTCCATTTCTCTTGCTTCCTTCATTGCCATGCTGAAGGATCAGCAGTAGCTCCTGTAGCAAGTGTGGTCAGAGTCCCTCACCCAGACACACACACCCCGAAATGTCCTTGGAGACCAGCAAGAAGGGTGGAGGGAGGAGAATCCTTGTGGGGTGATTTCCCAGGCCAGACCCTGCTCAGAGTCCCAGCAACCTGGTGATGTGTCCTGCTGTCTCTGTGTCTTAGCAAAACCTGAAAAAGCTCTAACCCCCTTAGACTTCCGTTGTCCTCCCTCAAACTGTCAGGGCTGCTGTTACTGAGTGAAGTGTCTTTATTTCCTTGTGAGCTCACAAGGAGAATCTTTAGGAAACCATGGAGGTTTCTTTTGTGAACTGAACAAGAGCTTATTCCCATGGAGGATATGGCTCAGGAACTCTTCACACTTGTTACTGGAAACCTGGAGGAGTCTGACCTCATGATCACATAGTTGCACTAGTAAGAAAAGGAAGGTGACCCCAGCCTCTCAGTCTCCCTGCTCTTCGTATCAACAACGTCCCAGCAAGGGCCTGCTAGTTACAGCCAACCAGCTCTCTGTACGGAGGTTTGTTAATTTTTTCCCTAAACAATACTCATGGTGTGTTTATGTCACTCAAACTTCCAAACACCAAGATGTTAGATTCAGAAGCCCTGATTTCTGAAGGCAGTAGAAATGGGAGGCAACTCTTGTTCTGCCCACATGTCCCCGTAGGGACACGTGGATGTTCCCTTGGAAGACAGGTTATAAGAACTCAAGAGTCCCATGGATTCACTTCTCCTGAGTGGTGTTCCTAAAAGCTACCCTGGCTCTGAGAGAGCCCAGGAGGCTCCTGTCTACACCCAGCACTTAGCTTCCTCTCCCTGGTCAACCCCTCAAAGCCAGAAGGGCAGACAGAAGGAAGGGACTGGGCCCTGTTCTGAGGGCTCTGAAAAGGTGTGCTCCCAGCTCTGCCTCTGGGCTCTGAGACACACTCCAGGTTACTGTACATTAAGGATCACAAACATATTTTGCAAAACACTTTGGGTCTTTCAGCCTGAAACTATGCATGTTGGTAGAGAAGGCTGGAGCCTGCCTCTGAGCCAGGCTGGAAAAGCCAGGCTGTTACTATTCTTTAGATAAAAGTGAGGATAATTCTGTCTTCCACCTACTAGAAAACGGATTTTCCTGGATGACCAATTAATTTTGAAGGATTTAGAGTCTACACACTGTCCCACTGCCACCCCCCACTTGAAGGTCCAGTCCCAGCGTTCAAGCTTTGCTTCCAGAGAAGAGAACACAGGGCCCATGGAGGATGGGGGTGGGACAGCTACATTCACGAGAATGTGGGGAACCTCATGAGTGCCATGGAGCCTTCCTTGTTTCCCGGGTTCCACCCTCTCACTGCTCCTGCTCCATAACAGGCGCGATGCCTTCTACAGGCCAGGAGAGCTCAGCAAATTGGCTTCGAAGGCTCAGCTAGCTTGGCGCTGCTGGGCCGAGGCTCTGTGAAGAACTGCCTCCCAGGCCGGCTCTGACCTGTCCCCACAGCCTCACAATATTCCAACCTCCACTTTCCCCGATGCTGCCAAAAAACCTTCTGCTCCTGTGGCTCTTGAAATAAAAGCAGTGTTCTTTATGAATTTTTACCACTGTGCACCCTCCTCCCGGGCCTTGCAGGAGAATCACTTAGGATGGGGCCACTCACGTTTGCAGCTCACAGTGGCATCATTCTTGTTTGTAAATGTGTATGGGTGATGTAGGCACATGAGTGCCACTTCCTGTGCCTTCCTGTTCCACAGTGACAGATGTAGCCACCACGGGCCGGCTGGCATTGCATCCCGGGAATGCATTATCCATGGCACTTTGTTCAAAATCTGACCTTCTGGACAGTTTTCCACTTTGTGCCTCATCAAAGCAGCAAGTGAAGCAGGGGTGGCGGGGTGGCACAGGAGTGGGACTGAGGCAGGGAGAATGGCTGGGGTGGGGACAAGGAAAGGTGCAGTTCAGAACTGGCTGATTAAACTCATGCAAGGCCTCCAGCCCCGGACAGAACGCTGACAGAGTGAGGGGCCAGAGGAGGTTGACATTTACGGCAGAGCCGGAACACGGATGCCCGCAATGGGCCTGCTTCTCTCCTCCTGGTCCATGGACTCTCAGACAGGAGGTGACATCACCTGTTTGGCATCAGGTGGGCTCTGATCACGGCCAGGAGACAGCCTTGCCCCCAAGCCTGATGACAGCTGGCTGACAAGATCATGTCACTCGCTGTCAGAGGAGCTGACTCTGTTCCCCTCCCCCATGGGGGGGCAGCCTCCCTCTCGGCATTTCCAGGACAGCTGATGATAAACGGGAGGGCAGGCTGGACGAGCCGGGATCAGCTGACAGACTGGCCCGTGCCTGCGTGTTTGCGGAGCCTCTGCTGAGCATTTACATCACCTTCTGCCCTCCCCCACCGCCATCCTTTTGTTTCATTCTCGGTCAACTCTGAGTTTTTCTCATTTACATGGGAACAGTGCCTTTCTCCTCAGGTTGCTGTCATATTAAATGAGATAACCCCGAAGACCTCCAAGGACAGTGTACAGCTCGCCATGAGCACTCATTAATGTTATCTCTCATATACCACCCATGACACGATTGCATCAGAACAGGATGACCTGAAGGACACGCACAGTAGTCACGGCTCACTTAGCAAGACGGTCTTACACACCTTGAACAGTGTAATTGCAAGTAGCTGCCCTGAGTATCTTCTGGAAGGTAGGAGGCTCTTTGGGTAATTCTTTGTCTGTTTTGGACAGAACCAAGTTAGATCAGGGAGAAGAGGGCCCTCTAGCTTTTGTCAGACTTACTTAATGGTGTTTGTGGAAAGATAATTGGAGCCAATACTAGATTCCTCTACAGGGGCCAGATGGAAATCCAGCTTTGTCCCCAACCCACTGGAGTCACAGAATCTCAGCCTTGACCAGCTGCCTGGAGGTGACTGGAGCTCCTTGTCCCACATTTGGTGACACTCTATGAGTTGGCACTTTTGTATTTTCATAGTTGTTCATACCAGGTATTCCTGAGAGAAAGGAAAAGCCTTGCCACAGATTCTTGTCCAAGGGTATTATTGCCAGCCCTCACCAATGAAGAAGTAGCACAGCTGGCTGCCCTCAGACAAGGCTGACTGAAGAGAGAAAAAGTCCCAGGGAAGGGGCCACAGGTCAATTCCAGGCTGAGGAAAGGGCAAACTATGAGACCAGGAGGTAGAGTGGGAGACACATATTGCCATTCCCAAAAGCAGTGAGCATGGGAGCCATTACTCAGAGAGAAAGGCAGGGTAGAATTATGCTGGCCTGGGGCTGAAAGGGGACCTTGGTGGCTCTGGTGTTTCACTCTGAGTCAGATGGTTTGAGCCTGGTAGTCAGCATGGTCTACGTTAGGTTGTAAAAATGTGATGTTTGCATGACAGCCAATAGTTCTGCATCTTGCATGGTTCTCTATATATTATTTGGTGGCTCTGGGTGCTCCAAACAGTTGGAACTCGTGTAACTCACCTGCTGAACAGGAACCAGCTGAGATGTGGACTATCTTAGGTTCCAAACTGGAAAACAAAGGGTTTAATAGGCCACTAGCATCAATTGTTGAGTTTGTAATTAAATCAACAGGTCAGCAAGTCCACACAAAGAACCCCTGTCTCTTGATCCACCTGCAGATTCCAGTACCATGACATTGTACCTCTGAGTACAATGGAGTCCGTTTCCATGTGGACTATCCTCTGGGAGCAGAGCAGCTCTGCAAAGCGCAAAGGTACACAGACAAAAACCACAGGTTCTGGGCTCCCTTGTCTACCCTTCCAGAAGGAACATCCAAGGCAAGCCAAGGGGCCACTGCCCTTGGTCTCCCAGGGAAGACTGGGCCATCCAATGTCCAAATAGGAGACTGAGTTGGGGTCTTTTTGGTAACCTCTATTTTTTTAAGAAAAGAGTGGTTGAGCATCCCCAAAGACACCTCTCCCCAACATCCAGCATGCCAGCAGTGGCTTGGATCTGCTGTCCAGATGGCCCTGAGAAGCTCCTTTCTTCTTTCTTCTGAGACAGAGATAGAGATAGAGATAGAGATAGAGATAGATAGAAATAGAGATAGAGATAAAGATGGGAGAGATAGAAAGTGTGAGCAGAGCATGAGAGGAGGGAAAGATCCCTGTTCCTCATATAAAGATATATGTTCTTGTAGGTCACTTGAGGTCTGGATCTGTGTATTTTCCATCATTCACACACGCAAAAAAATCTAATCTCTATAACCTAGAATTGCTTAAACATATTGTGAGTCAATTAGAAAATCCTTATAAAATACTAACTGCCACAAACATGATTTCACTCACTGTGAAAAAGACTATTTGTATTTCCTTTCCTCTGGAGATTTCACCCTAAGATCCCAGAGAGCAGGCTAAGTTTTTAATGTTCCTCCTAATACTCTGAAGTCTTCCCTGATGGAAGTCAGAATGATGGGCTCAGTTCCCACACAGAATGTCACTGACGTTTCAACTTCAGACAGGGACGCAAGGTTCCTGGTTTGGACATTTATCTAAACCGCAGAGCTCTTACTGATGTCTACACTCTATGAAACATTAATTCATGATTTTCTTAATATCTTATTGATTTCCCCCCTCCAAAGGCCAGAGGTTAAGAAACTCCATAAAAACGTCCTGGCAATTTATTGCTGTCCCTTTAAGACATTACAGTAACCTCACAGCTATTTGCTATTTCCATTGTCTTTTCACTTAAGGTTGCAGTTCAAAATGACAAATTTACTTTTTCTATGAACTTCATATGAACTTGTTTTTAAACTTAATATATAGAGAAATACCCCAGCATTGTTCTCGAATGGTTATAGATTCATCCTCTCAATAAAACTGGGCCGTGCAGGCAACCTGGCCATCCACGCTAGGCCTGCTCGTCCCACAGCAGTCACAACAAAGACGTCTGTAAGAGACATTGTCTCATTAATCCTAACAATATTCTCTTATTAACAAGTGGACGACAAACCATGATCCATATTATTTGTGTGATTTTGTTTATTTGGTCGATTTTGTTTTGTTTTGTTTTTAGGATATGAGGGCTTGAACACTACAAGGCTCGAGGTCAACGCAGGAGGTGCCACCAGGACCTAGACCTCACACTCCCAGCCTGACTGCTGACCCCTAACCCATGGTCCATTAACTGTGTACCACAGTCCACATTAAACAGGGCAACCGCTACGTCCAAAGAAGCTGAATGTCCCATTCACTTTCCACCTGAAGGAAATTCATCGAAAAGTTGGGAGCAGAATATCATGAAACAGGGGATTAAAAATGGAAACCATTTTGTGATTTCAGGGAAAACATTTGTTACTGTAAATGTTATAATGAGCAGGTGAGAAACTAAATGTCTTTTTAATTACATTATTTAGCTTGAATAGGCACAGACTTGAGAGTTTTAATTAACCTGACTTGGAAAGTAAATAATCTCACATTATAATTCTGCTCCAGTCTCCCCCACCCCCACCCAGAGGAAAACTGAGGAGGGGGTGGGACGAAGCTGTGGTGTCTGTGACAGTAGAGCTCATGGGCCACCAAGGGACATATCAGTGCAGTTGTAGGTGAAGGATAAGTGCCTGTCAGAGGGGAGCTGAGCTTTCTTTTTTAATCTTCAGTTTAGGCTTTAACTAAGAAAATCTCAGGGCAGCTTAGAGGTAAGAAGATTGACTATCTAAAAATAGTATATTTCTGAAGGCTGCAAATTTGGGCTAGAATCTCTTTTTCCCTGTTTTAAACAGACACTTGGGCAGAGTTTTTGTCCTCAAGTTTCAATTTAGATCTATCAGAGCATCTGGGGACAAGCTTTACCCTCTCATTCAGAAGTCTAATATTTTAAAATGATTTTTTACTCAGCAAAATAAATGACGCACATAATGCGTTTCTGTCATGCTCCATGCATGTAAGTTCAAGTGTTTGACTACCACGTCTGTGCACACCCATGAGGGCACAGAGTCCCCCTGGAACTGCCCAAGCTTCCTACATGTGAGTGTCTGGGTGGTTTACATTGTTTAAATGTTTCTTTCAGGAAAAATGCTCTGGTACTGGGTGTTTTGTGGCTTATGTATTTGATGTGTCCAGTCCTGCTAGAAAGAGGATCTGAAGGCATTAAGGTCTGCAATATTCTGCTCTCTGGGGTCTTAGTAATCAAACCAGAGGTTCTAAATGGAAATTACTTGAATCCTTGAAGTTTTGGCAAATAATTGTGTCTTCTTTCCACCTTATTTGAAATAGCATTGGCATTTTTAATTATGTGGTAGCAAATAATATTTTCCTTTTTAAATAAGCCTGACAGGGATCGAATAGTTTGGGTTTTTATTATCGGTTTATAAAAGGAAACCCGTAGCCTGTTGACACACTTCTTTAAGTCCTTGCACTCCCGGTGGTGAGTAGCACTGAACATCTCTGTGGGAGGGAAGACCGCCTTTCTGATCTATCAATCAAGCACCCACTTCTGGGAATGGGGATCCCAAACACTGTCTCCCTTCTCCCTCCCCTGGATGAAACTTGCCAATAGTTGGAACACTGACAAGCTGAGAACTGTTAGAACTTGGAAAAAATTTTTTTGGAAATGTGAAGCAAAATTGCAGCTCTGCATCATCAAAGAAATTATATTCTCAGAATTTAACACAATGGTCACTATGAAAGATAGTTTGATGGTTTCTCACAAAACTAAACATATGCTTATCATCTGACTCAACAATTGCACTTTTTAGTAATCACCCCAAAACCCTGAAAACTTTTGTCCACAAATGACCTGCCCATGGGGGTTTATAGCAACTTTATTCATAATTGCCCAAATTTGGAAACCACCAAGATGTCTTTCAGTAGAAGAATGGACAAATAAACCTAAAAGTGTTTTTTTAAAAAAAGTAAATGCATAGAATTATAATTTTTATTGAAGAAAATATATGGTTTAAAATAGATTGTTTTATAATATACATACAGTACATACATTAACAACCTCCACACATAGTCACAATACACATTATATATGTGCATGTCTATATTTACTCTGGAATATTTTAAAATATACTTCCTTACCTGCCACAAAGCAAATGATTGTCTCAGTTTTCTTAGCACTTACGGTATAGATCACATTCACCTTTTTGGAAATAACCACATTTGTAAGCAGAGCATTTATGGGAAATCATCCAATTACTTCTGTTTTCTTTTTATAAGCAGAAATTGAGAGTTTTTTCCCCTGCTTTGTCAATAGCTATAAGTAGTTTTAGTCCGTTAAAGTTTCAATAGCTAGGATCAATTTTTAATTTTCCAGAAATAGATGCTCCACTGGATTATGTGGTTCCTACAGAAAAAATTCTAATTTCTATTTTCACAATTCCTTCTTTAGTCTTTTTTTTTTTTTTTAATGGCAGTCTGGTGGGTTCCAAGTGTGCCCCTGGCTGGCCTTTACACTGTGGACATGGCTCTTTCTACTGACTGATACCATATGCATTTTATGGATGAGCCTGGAACTTATCTGGGGAAGTGAAATTGGGACCTGTTCAATATTTTTATTATTTCATATCCTATTCCTTCCCAAGCCAGCACTGAAGTCACCATGGCCAATGCAGAGGCCCCAGGGCTTGGTCCTATGGAATCCACACCATGCACATGAACACCCCAGTCTTGGAGAACTCTGATGGACAGCCATGACTGGCCTGCTCTAGACCCCTGGAGGGTGGAAAGCTGACCTCAGGGGTGTCTAATTGAGGTCCTGAGAGAAGTTGCCTTATGGTGGAGGGTTGGCCCACCCAGGCTAATAATTTGAAGTCAAGAAAGATGGGCTCCTGCCCCTTCAGAGTGGAACCTGACTTGAGGAACTAGGAGGACACCAGCCCAGTGTCTACTCACTCATTGTTGCCTGTCCTGTGGCTGCTGCATTGCTTTTTTCTGGTTTTGTAGGAAACTGAAGGGAAAGAACCTGGGCTGTGTGATCTTTGCTTGTCACGCCTTTGAACCCAGCTGAGACTGCTGCCTGCCTGGCTCAGGTGCACTCCCAGGAGGGCCAGGGGTTTTGCTCGTGTGTATTTCCAAGAGAGCCTGAGTGCCCGCAGTGACTGGATCTGGAGAAAAGGCAAGGCCCAAGTCCTGGATGAAATGTTGTTAACGGCCATTCTCACCACAGTCAGACTGATTTTTCTATATAGAACTGCTAGATAAAGAAGTTTTCTACTTAAGTATAAATAATAAACACGATATAATACTAATTAATATCATAAACAACATAATAAATAATTGTCACCTCCATGACATGAAAGAAAGCAAAGAAAAAGTGCTCTTTCTATTTTTGCAGCATGTATACATGAATCCATATGGGACTGTGAATGTGGAAGCATGTTGGAGATGTGTGTGTATATACAGAGAAAATACATATTTGTATTCATTTACATATTTATTTATATATATACATCTATACATAGATAGATGTTTTTCAAAACCCAAGTGCTCTCTCCACTCCCCGCCCCACAGGACTGGCAGTGTTGACTGCATTAAAATAGAAAACTATGGCCTGGCCGGGCATGGCTCAGCAGTTGAGCATCAACCTAGGATCCAGGCAATCGGGGTTCGATTCCTGGTCAGGGCACATGCCCAGGTTTCAGACTCGATCCCCAGCAGGGGGTGTGCAGGAGGCAACCCATCAATGACTCTTTCATCATTGATGTTTCTGCCTCTCTCTCTCCCTTTCCTTTCCTCTCTCTGAAATCAATCAAGATATATTTAATAAATAAAATAAAATAATAAAATAAAATGGAAAACTATGCAACACGCAAAACCATGAACAAAGTTTAAAACATTTAGCAAACTGAAAAACACACACATTTATAATCTATATAATATCAATGACCTAAAAAGAGGACCTGCAAATTAATAAGAAAAACAACCTGATAAACACTCCAGAGAAATAGTTAATTATATTCATTTAAAATATGCACAAATGCACAAGTAATCTGAAGAAATGGAAGTGGAGTGAGAAACCATTTGGGGCCCATCAGACTGGGGGGGAGGAGAAATAAGACCAATTTTTTTTGTACTTGACAAGAGTGTAAATTGGACCGATTTTTTGGAAGTAATCCTTTGCAATTCTGTAAAGTCACCACTGGGAACATATGGAAAACCATTTTTTTAAATTTGGGAATAATAATGTATGTGAAAAGTTACTTCTTGTAGCATTATTTATAGTAGAAAAACTAGAAAATGCATTATTTATCATGGGAATTCTCCTCACCCCCGCCCCCAAACAGCATGATACATTTAGACTATGAAAGTCAATACAGGCTAGTTTAATACCATGTGATTGTTTGAGTGCTGACGTGAAATCTTTCTAAGACACACAGTTAAATTAGGGAAAAAAGCAACGTACGTGTGATCTGTTTGGAGTTTTGTAAAAAGCCACTGGGTGTGTGGCTACGTAAGGACACAGTATTGTCTGGGGGAAGCTCCATCTAACCAAGGGCTCACTTGGAAAAGAGGAGCGAGGTTTCCCTTGAGATGTTTGTTTCAAAATTACTGTAACAATGCAGAGAAAGTTTGAGGAAATTCCCCAAAGGAGATAAATTGAGTAAGAGAAAAGCGAGATCGATGATTTTATGCTCGCTTTGTCAAGTGTCCTCCGCAGCTCCCTCTTCCCCCAGCACGGCTGCTATTTTATTTGTCCTGCTTTTCTCTGGAATTCTGGAAGGGGAAAGAAGGATGTGTTTACGGTTCTCTTCGTTCCAAGAATCTATGCCTGTATTTTTAACTTTTTATAATTAGAATGAGCTGATTTATTTCTTGTACATTTAAAACTAACGTAAATTCCAATAGCAACAGTGGGTTTGCATCTAGGAGCGATTCTTCTACAAGAATATTTTTTAAAGGTGCCAAGGGTTAAGGAATGGCTCCAGGTTACAAAAAGGACACAACTTCCAACAGACTCCTGACTGGTTGGGCCACCCCATTCTTAACTGACGATGCCATAGCTCCCACCAGACAGACCTGGGGCCTGCTCAGCAGCCCAGGTCTGGGCCTGCCCTCGGGGTACCCATTCTTGAGTAAGTGGTTGCATGTATCCCCAATTCCCTTAGGTCTTCCCTAAAACTCTGACAAGGCCCTGGATGTGAGCCAGGCACTGCCCCACTGCCATGGAATATTGGACAGTTCTTGGTTCTCTAGGGTCTCGGTCGCCCACTTGGTGTGAGACTAATTTGCAGGAAATACTCTGCTTCATTTCAGGAAGTCACCATAACCACACCTGGGCTCTTCAGCCAGCGGTAAAGCAGCTACAAAGCACGTGGACGTTGAAGGAGCATCTCTACTGGAGATCAGCTTTCTTGAACAAAATAACAGTAGTACTGAGTTTCAGGTCTCAAAGGTATTCTTATAGGAATTTTAATTAGAGGCAGTTTACCTAAAAAAGCTTCTACCCAGTACAATACTATTTTGAATTTTTGAAGAAATAAATTACCCTATAACAATATATGTTCATTTTCATTGCGTTTCTCTTCCCAAAGAATCTACTTCCGTATATGTTAAACTAATTATAGGATTCTGCTCATTCCCTTTTGTTTAAGTTTCCAGTCTAAGAAATCATTAATTGCTCCTTTTGAAAACATTTTAAGAAATAGAAATTATCCATTATGTTGGATTATGTGTGTCTATTCTAAAATGTCCTACTAGGAGAACACATTATAATGTAATAAATTAATCTTTAAATGCTAGTAATTCAGTGTTCTGAGGTAGGTAAACAAGAATTTGCTTCTCTCCCTTCCTTCCTTCCTTCCTTCCTTCCTTCCTTCCTTCCTTCCTTCCTTCCTTCCTTCCTTCCTTCCTTCCTTCCTTCCTTTCTTTCTTTCTTTCTTTCTTTCTTTCTTTCTTTCTTTCTTTCTTTCTTTCTTTCTTTCTTTCTTCTTACAGTTGAAGGACAGAAGGCTGTTTCTGTGACCTGGAATCGCGGGGCTGGAGGAATGTGGAAAATGCATTTGAGCGGAGCGGTCCCACTCAGCTGGCACTGGCACTTCGATGAGGCAGTGAGGGGACAGAGCCCGGTGCTGTCGGGCTGGCAGGGAGCAGGGAGCACAAGTCCGAAGGGACGCTCCCAGCCAAACACTTTCCCCTGAGACCGCCCCGCAACGGGTCTCGGTTAGGAGTGGCCGGTGGGCGTGGGTGTGGGTGCGGGTGTGCAGTGGAGGGCCAGGGAGGGTTAGAACACGTGACGCGGGCCTTCTCTGGCTTGCTGAGGGGAATGGTCTTGCTGTTGGCCACATGTGCGCCACCTCAGCACTTGCAAGGCCACCTCTAGCTGCCCCGTCCTTCTCACCCCGTTTGCATCGCCTGTGCCTTCCTCCAGGAGTTCAACGGCGCTCTCCTCCACCTCCAGGTACACAGATTTACAAACACTTTTTTTTTTTTCCCACTTTCAAAATTATCCTGGTGGTATCAGGATTGTAGAATTGTGTCCCTCTCAAGATCTATTGAATTTTTAACCCCTGGTACCTGTGAATGTGACCTTATTTAGAAAAAGGGTCTTTGCAAGTGTAGTCAAGTTGGCATGAAGTCGTTAGGGTGGGCCAGAATCCAGTGTGCTTGGAGCTCTTATAAGAAGACAGAGAGCCACCAGGAGAAGAGCACATGGCTACAGAGGCAGAGACTGGACTGAAGGAAGCCAAGGGCCGTAGGCCACCATCAGGAGCTGGAAGAGGCCTGGGGGGGCTCAACCCCGAGTCTCAGAGGGAGCTCAGCCCTGCCGGTAGCCTGTCTCCGCACTTCTGGCTCCAGAAACAGGAGAAACAAATGTCTGCTGTTTGAAACCATCACTGTGTGGTTCTTTGCTATAGAATCCCTGACAAATTAATATATAGGGTCGGAAAATTACATGTATAACTTAAAAAATAACCAAATAAACTTCTACTTAACTTTTCAAAGCCTTTTCTCAATAAAATGAAAGAATTTGGATGTCCATCCTGGAAACTCTAGCCTTCATATAACTCAGTGAGACCCAATTCCTCTCTTCCCTTCCCCATTTGGAAATGAAGCCGAATGTCAGAGAAGCTTTCTTTGTATGGAAATGAACCCTCTGGCTTTCCACGGCTCTTCCATACACAATATTAGAAACAGCTCCCATAGCGCATTCATATATTGTGGTTTTCGCAGGGGGTATGCGAATTGGGCCGTGGTATCAGTTCTGTGCTGCTGAATAAGAAAGGCAAAAACCAGAGGTCTCTGCAGGGAAACCACTCTGTACCCCTAACCTCCTGCTACCCTGCTCAGCCCAGGCGGATCAAGCCACTGCCCAGCGGCCAGCCTGGGAGTGTCCCTGTCCCTCCCAGCAGCTCTGGTCCAGGGAAGAAAACAAGACAGTGGCCCTCCTAGGGCACAGCTCCAGGTGAAGGCCCATGGTAGGGCTCCTGGGCTATGCGGGCTTTTACTATCTGCATATTTATTTCACCTCTTAAATGAAATCCAATTTGAAGCTATTAATATTAATGCACTGAGATAATTCTGATGATGAATTAATAAAACACTTGGCCTCTCCATGTGCTGTTTGCTCTTACATTTAATGACGCTCTTAACTGGAAAGAGGGAGAGCCAGAGCAGGCTCCACCTGCAGCCTGGAAATTAGAGACCACTTCATTGTTCTGAGCGCGCTGCTTTAATGACAATCAATAGAATCGATCCGGAGAAGAAAAGTATTTACTCAGCCTCCACCACGTGCTACACTGGCTGTTCAGATTTCTGGAGCACCCTCCGAATACAATATTTCGTCAACGACCTACATTTGCTAATGAATTACATGCTAAATGAATTTCTCATCCCCCACATGCTTTTGATGCAATAAAATATCGCTTCCTCCTAATAATATAGAATTGTAATAATAACAGAATTGTACGTCAGGGCAATGAAGGATGGCACTGCTAGGAAATCAAAAAGTCCTTCCAACTGTAGACTTGCATTTATTTGCAGAGCAGAGTTACCCCTTGGTCCTTGCTTTTCCAAAAATAACTCCTGAGTACTGGTCTTTTGTGGTTGAAATGAAGACAATTCACCATTCACACCCTGCTGGATTAGTCATTGAAAAGACAATTTAACTCCAATTAACTTAACTAGATTTAGTATTAAACTTAAACCAAATACACTTTCACTTCAACAGCCATTCCACAAATAATGCATTAAAGGCCTCTAATTAGGCTAGATTCTCAGTTGATTAAAAACAACAACAACAACCTATTGTTGTCGGAATCCCTCCCCCCCCAAACACAAGCCTGTATCCAGTGCAGGCTGGAGCCTCTGCCCTGTGAGGAAAAGACCTGCACCCATTTTCCCAGGAATGGAAACTTCAGTCTCCCATTAGTTGAAGCCGTTAGTATGAAACCAGCGGCTGAGAGAAACTCAAAGAAACAGGCTGAATCGAGATCACAATGAATTTTAAAACCATCTCACTGGGTAAGTGAAATGGTGGGGAGTAGGAAAAGCATCAGCCGGTCTGTCCTTCAACTTGCCAAACAGACATTTTTTAAAGTCCACTTAAATTTTAAAGGAACCAACGGGAAAAGACAGAATCCACCAGGGCAGGACTGGCTTGCTCACTGCCACTTACAGGAAGCTTTGTCGTATTTGTTCTTCTATTAAATGGGAACGAACTGCTACGTGGGGCAGGGCCGCTGGTTTGCTGGTCTCGGGGTGTTTAAAGGGCACTTGCTTCACACTGGGAACCTCGTGTGCTTTTCCTCGGGGGGGGGGGGGGCGAGGGGAGCAGCCCTAAGCACCAGCGAACTTGCAGGTGCAGGAAGGCAACATGCACGGTGAAGAACATTAAGAATCTGTCGTGGTAAGTGCCCTGGCAATTACCCAGGCCAGGAAATGGCTACACACACACACACACACACACACACACACACACACGTATACATGCGTACACACAGATATGTGTATATGTACTTGCATACAATACAAAATATACTTTTTACAATCAGAAAATGTAATTACAATGCTTTAAGTCTAGCAGTCATTTAACTTCTTTAAAATATGCTTTAATTTTTGCTATATGATGCTTTTTGTCTACTTACAAATGCAGCCATGGGGCAAGTTTAGAAAGTCACACATGATGTGAAACACTAAAAAAACATTTATCAATAGTGTGAAATGTGCATCTGGTGGAGATCATCTTAGCTGCCGAGCAACTTAAGGAACCAAATAGATGTGAGGCACAGCCACCGAAGGCACGTTTGGATCTAAACCACCAGCCTGGGTTTCTCACCTGAAAATAGTCAACTCTGGCAAAATCAGCCAAATTTTAATTGTGAAGTCTAATCATTTCTAGCTCAAACAGAACACTTCAGAGATTAAAATGATAATAAGTAATTATAGAAGCATGCATGGACTTCATGGCCGTATCTTTGGATTATACACAAAAGGACAGTCAGATACCAACAGTAAAACAAGGCTTGGGCAGAGCGACTCCACTTCTCTGGACTCACACAGTGGTGTCTGGACAGTTTAAAGAAATTGCCATCCTCAGGCCAGTGGGAGAAGCAAAGGAACTATTTTTGTGGTGGCAACTTGGCTCCTGAGAAGAGCTGTACCTGGGAGCTCACTCACAGCTCAGAGCCACACAGGGCCACAGAGTTTAAAACCCGGTGCACGGGACAGCAGCTCAAGGTAGCCTGCACTGGGCCATCCTGGGTGCTGGGCCTCTATTCTAATAGCTCCATTTGCCCATGGAGTCCTTTTGGAAAAGGTGTGGCATAAATACATGAATAAATAAAGTAAAATGAAATGGAATAAAACAAAATGAAGGTATTTTCCACCTCCTGCCTGCCACCTTTCACCAGGACTCTATGGCTCAGATTTATGCTGGAGGTGGGGAGATAGCAAATAAAAAATGAAAAACAATTTCATATTTTAAATTTATGAGACTGGGGGATAATCTATCACCTTTTCCTCAAGCTCAGTGCAATAAATTGTCTATAACCTATTCGGTACGTTTTCTGTATCACCCACGCTGGCTCTGTTTTAGTTAACGCTTTTAGTCTTAGCTAAATGGCTCATTTCAAAAGTGCGACTGCACAGTTAATTACTGAAGGGGAGGTAGCTTGTCCTGTTTTTCTACATGTAAACAGCAGGAAGAGAGAAAAAAGCAGGCAGGAGCATCTTGGTAGCGCTTCCTCCCCTTCGCCTGTGAGCTGCCTTCTCAGCGCTTTAAGGTGATGAAAGGACAGGAGACGGTGTCTAAATCAGCTGAGCTTGATACGATGCCAACGCCTTTGGCTAAACATAGATTGACTTAATTCTTTCAATAATGACTTTGGTCTGAAGCACTTCTCCACCACAAGAGGGAGAAACCCAACAGAACAGAGAAAATCTCCTCACCGGGGTTATCTTGACTCTGCTCCAGGCAAAACCTAGAAATATTTTTTTAATCGAGATTCTCCACGGCAGCCCTTTCCAAATGCCAGTATCCATCATCGCTGACTGGATCAATAGCTGTGTTTTGGCCCCAGTCTCCTGCGAGAGATGGCATGCCATCAGTGATAGACAAATATCACAGTTAAGCAAAGTATCCAGCCAGACCTAGTAACATTTTTATTGATTTTTGTTGTGCAAATAATGTCTTTTTGGGCTGAATAAATGGCTTTGAGCCAAACAGTCATTGTTTATGATTCCAAAATGCAATAAAGGGACAGGAAATATATTATGGCCAATGTCTCAAGGCACACAACATAATCATCCTTTGGTGTAAGAAACTGCCCATCGGAAACCAAGAGTGCATATTTATCCATGCTTAAAGGTGCCTGTAGGACTTGCAAATCTTACACAAAATGTCCTGTTAGGAAACAGATGGCGTTGCCCTTTAACCTATCGAATAACTACTAGAAAACCCAGCAAAAAAATAAGCACTGTATTTCTTCAATCAATACAAAGAAAGCAGTTTATTACGCTCCCTTCAAATGAAATATCCGAGTTGCCAAAGCAGCATCCATTCACTTCAAAAGAAAACACATCAAAAAACTCCCTGACTTTATCAAACGCTATAAAATCAGAAAATATTTTAGTAAGGTTTTTTTTGTTGTTTTTTTTTTAAACTATACTTATTGAAAGTAATTGTGAACTCATTCCGTGTGGTAGCTCAGCAGAAAGTTGACCATAAAAGAATTGCCCCTGAACTAAAGTAAGGCTTTTGTGTGTGTTAATGTCGGCTCCCTTATCTTTGCTTTAGATAGTTTGAGATAGTTTGAATTTTCCAAGGGGCTGCTGAGTTGGGGTCTACACTCATTTCCCTAGAGAATGCACTGTTGTCCTGGGTTTGCCTTCAGATCTCCCATAAAAGTGAGGACCGTGCAAGTTTTTCATGCCCACCCGCACCCCAGGTCCTGTGGTTGTGGCCTGTGCAGACACGTTACCAAGAACATACAGATGTGTAGGTTTCCTATGGGAACAATGCCTCCAAGAATTAGAATGATTTGGTGGAATTAGAGGTGGCTCTCCAGAGTCCTGCAGAACTGAGCACACGTACCAAAACCTGGGATTGCTCAACAACTTCTGTCCTGCCAGATAAAGGCAGGCAGAAAAATATAAAATTGGCCTTACCTGTGTCTCTCTCATATTTTCTACTTTCTATATGGGCTGAGATTTATTCTTGTACTAAATATCATAATTTGATCAATTATTTTTTTCAGACTTATAAGGATTATTTAAAGAATAAACAATTTAATCATTTATATAAATGATTAAAGTGTTCTATTTTTTCGAAGAGCATTTTTTACATTATCAGAGTGTGCTCAATGCAAAAAGCATGGGAGCTCAGAAAATGTATTTTAAACTAACTTGCAATTCACTGTCAAAACATTACAAACATGCGTTTCTTATGTATCTGTTATAATGGCACAAGCATAGCTTCCATAAAGATAGGCATGTGTCATATACTTATGAATTTAACAAAATGCTTTTTTCACACCTATATATATGTATTATATGTTTATATTCTTAACAAAATGTGTTTTTTACATACACATATGTGAGAAAACTTTGTTCAAAGAACGGCCACATCCTCTGGAAAGGCGGCTTGAATGCACAGGCCCCCGGGTGGGCTCAGCCTCGCCCTGCTCTGAGCGTCGCCAGCACTGAGCACCGTGTGCTTCTGAACCCCAGCCGACTGGGAGGTGAAATCAATCTTTTCAAGACTGTCAAGTTTCGTGTTCCTGTCCTCTGGAGCATCTGAATGCTTTTTAAAGTTTACTCATTCCTTCAGTTTGCTTTCGCAAACTGCTATTAATATAATTTTCCATTTTTTGTTGTGATTTTTTTCCTCTTAATATAAGATTTATCATTATTCCACATACAGAATCAGTCTTTGTGGTCAACAACTTTTTTCCTAGTTTTTGTTTGATTTTTAATGTGATTGATGGTGTGGTTTGAAATACAGATTTTTTTTTTTTTGTAATTTCCTTTCTCGGCTTGTATCTCTGATCCTCTCCCGTGAATGTTTTCCTTTCCTTCCGTTTAACTCCCAGAGTCTCAGGTTTGCTTCAGCGCAAGGCTTGCAGCAAGGATCAGATGGCGTTTCCTCTTCCCCCACTATCGGACACGTGATCCTTTGCTGGTGATGTCATCCGAAAGGCTTCACTCATCGTCTATTAAACAACACTTTGCAATATAGACAGCGCCTGGTATTTCTGCTCTGTTTTACTCCCATCTCCCCCTCCTGAGTTCAGTTCTCCGTGTTTATTGTAGCCTTAGAGAGTCTTATGATATCTGGCCAGTTTAGAATCTCTCCTCTGATTCCTTTGAAATACCTGGACTATGATATCTACCTAGTCCTTCCCATGAACCTGAGCACTTTGGTTGAAATCACTCGCCATTTACACACTAACTCGGGGAGTTAGCAAGTTATAGCACTGAATCTTGTCCATAAACCTGGGAAATTTTTCTCCACAGTTTAAGAGCTTCTTTCAGATTATGCAGTTTTTTCTTTGACACCCCCCACATTTCTCTCACATTTGTCTCTTAGTCCTTTGTGGATTTTATTGTTATCGGGATCAACGTCATTTTCCGTCCCATTTCCTCCCTGATTCTTGCTGCTGAGCCCGGGCTCAGGTTCCTGCTGCTCCAAGGCAGTGAGTCAGTCATCCTCTCTGTTCTGCACCCAATGTTTTGTTAAACTTCTTATAAAATGAACAGTTCTCATTGCTTCTCCGGAGGTTTTTTTTTTTTTAGGTGAACAGTCATTTTATGAAAATTATGTGACTTTTGCTTTCCAATATTTTAGCTTACATTATATTAACAACTAGAAATTCCAGAATAAAGTTCTACAATAACGGTCCAGCAGTTGATTAGAAATATTCACTGTGGGGTGTTTTCCAGACAACAATTTTTATTTTCCCTGTGAGCCTGGAGGTTGGTGTGTACAGAGGAGAGAGAAACACTCTTTCAAATCTATTTTTCTATTTTGGAGGCAGCATGTGAGGCTCCAGCCCCACAAAGCTGGAAATGGTATCTAATGGACGGCACCCAGAACCCTCCAGGCTGCTTTCTAGAACATCAAATAATATTTTTATGTTTGTATCAACTGTGGAAATTTTCACTATTGAAAGATGAGAAAATATGTATTCCAAATTTCTATTATTTGTGCCAATGATATGTGCACTAAACTCTAAACTACAGAGTTTTCAAAAAGGTAAAGTAGAAAAATTTATAGCTAGCTGAAAAAGCTTCACTCCCTTGAGCGATTTAGCTGATCCAAATCTTGTTTCTCTTCTTTATCTCAAATTTTACACTTGGGAACCTAGTTCCTGAGATACTCTTCTTGCTTTGTAATGTTAGGACTGGTACCATGTGAGATTTGTAAGTTCCTGCTTTTTGGTTTCCATCTGCAATAATACCCAGGAAAAACATTTGCCGGCATGTTTCTCCCTACAGATCTGGTCTCAGGTGTTTCACCTCCATGGCCCTGACAGATCAGTGTGACAATCACTCTCCTAGTTGGAGAAATGATGGGAAATGTAGTGAGAGCAGGACTTCCTCCAATTGTTGCCTGTGTTTTTTCACACAGATCTCAGGCTTTATCTGAACTTTTTAAAAATACCAAAAAGGACAGAAAATATGTAATGATAAATAGGGGAATTTACAGAATTTGAATCTGTTCTTAAGTGGCAATTTCATTAATCCAGTTGTATTTAGAAAAAAAGCATAGAGATATATGTTTACACCCTCAAAACACAGCGTTTTATTTAGAAATACATATAAAAAAGATTTACGTGTTTACAAGTTTGAATACTATATGCACATTAAAGAGATGATCCTAGGTAGGAATCTACCCCAAAGAAATGAAAACATATACCCATGCCTATGTGCAAATGTTCATGGAGTATTATACACAAGAGCCCCAAAGTGGAAGCTACAAATGTTCATGAGCTGACAAATGAGTGAACAAAGTGTGGTATATCCATGTATTAGAATCTATTCAGCAATAAAGAAAATGAAGTACCAATTTACCACCTGGATAAATCAGAAAAGCATCACGCTAAGTGATAAAAGCCAGTCACCAAAGTCATACATATATGCTATCATTCCCTTTATATAAAATGTCCCCCAAAGGCAAAGAAAGTAGATTAAAGTTGCAAGGGGCTGGGGTAGGCATGGAGAGTGACTACATGCATACACCGGCTTTCTTCTTGGGGTGATGCAAATGCTCTAACATTAGACATGGTGGTGGTTGCACAGCTCTGTAAATTTGCCAAGAATCCTTGACTTGTACACTTAAAAAGGGTGAATTTTGTGGTAGGTAAATTATACCTCTGTAAAGACACTTTAAAACAGGGATAATCCCCTTTAATTTATGTTTCAACAAATCTCTATGAAGCACTAACCTTGTGGAAAGCTTCATGTCAAGCCTTTCCCCACATCCTCTCACTGCGTAAAGGTGGGTAGACGGAGCAGAAGCAGCAGCCTGAGAGGGATGGGAGCGTGGTGTATCACCTTGGGCAGTTTACTACATACTTCTCTGGATCCCGCTCCTTAACTGTAAAACAAGGAGAGTCACCATGTGTACAGTCCCATGTTAGTCTCTGGTTGGGAAATGGCATATGTGCAGTCTTGGCTCATGGTCAGGCTCGGCAGTGTCCTACTTCTGTTTAGCCTTTGCAGAGTTTCCATTGTGACGCATGTTAGAGGAGGGGAGTGGACGCTGACCCAGGGTTCCACTACGGACCGGCTGTGCAACTTGGGCCAGCAGCTCACCATCTCTGAACCCAGCCACACTATCTGGAACATAGGGGTTCAAACACTGCAAGGGTGGTATGAGACGCAAATATAAGAACAGAAAAGCACCAGCCACGGGTTCTGGTACACAGTAAATGCTCAATAAATGCTGGTTTTCCTTATCAGGCTGCTTTCTATAGTAAAAAAACAAAAAAGGGAAATGTGAGCTGATCACATACTCTGAATGTAACCATCCAACAGGAAGGATACTAATGTTTTATTATTGATGCTCTGCGCATGCACATTAGTTACTCCAGATGGGCTTAATGACATTAGTTAGATGCTTGGGACAGTCTACATCAGCTAATGGCACCTATAATTTACAAACACACCTCCCTACCTCTGCAACTGTATCTCTCTCTCTCTTTTTCTCTCTCTCCCCCTCTCTTTCACACACACTCACACACACACACACAGCACCACAGGGAGTAGAAAAACAAAATCGGATGAGGAATTTCAGAAGGATCTATATCCTAGGTCCTTTGGGTGGTTGAAAATTTCTCCCAAGGACATGAAAAGATCCGTTCAAACAAGAGTAAAAACAACAATGAGATACCACTACACATTTGTTAGAATGGCCAAAATCCAAAACACTGATAACACCATATGCTGGTAAGGAGCTCTCATTCATTGCTGGTGGAAATGTAAACTGGTACAGACACTTTGGAAGATGGTTTGGAGGTTTCTTACAAAACTACACATACTCTATAATCTTACCATATGATCCAGTAATCACACTCTTGGTATTTACCCAAAAGAGTTGAAACACATGTCCACACAAAAACCTGCGTGTGGATATTTACAGCAGCTTTATTTATAATTGCCAAAACTTGGAAGCAACCAAGATGTTTTTCAGCAGTGAATGCATAAATAAACAGTTGTACATTCAGATAATGGAATATTATTTAGTGCTTAAAAGAAACAAGCTATCAAGGCATGAAAAACATGACAGTACCTTAAATACATATTACTAAGTGACAGAAGCCAATCTGAAAAGCCTACATACTGTATGATTTCAACTATATGACATTGTGGAAAAGACAAGACTATGGAGACAGTAAAACATCAGGGGTTGCCCCAGGTTGGCTGGGGGGGATGGGTGAATATCAGAGCACAGGTAATTTTTAGGGCAGTAACACTACTCTGTATGAGACTATAATGGTGGACACACGCCACTGTACAAACCCATAGGATGTACAACACCAAAGAGCGGCCCCTAATATACACCATGGACCCTGGGTGATGGTGACGTGCCAATGAAGGTTAATCAGTCATAACAAATGTCCCATCTGGTGGGGATGCTCACAGTGGGGGAGGCTGTTGTAGGCATGGTGGATGTATGGGAAATCTCTGTGCCTCCCTCTCAATTTTGTTGTGAACCTAAAACTTCTCTCAAAAAAATAAAGTCTTCAAAATCATACAAGTAAGTTCTCTCTCACACAGGCCCATTTCAGTCACCCTGGTGCTCTTAGAGGCTGCCGCCGGTGGCAGAGGTTTTCCATGCCTGAGGTGACAGAGATCAACCTCAGGAACCTGCGGGAGGGACTAGACTCCACGCGGGGAGATCAGCTTGCCTCACAGGGGCTGTGCAATATAAATGCCCATTTCAAGCTGCAAAAATCAGCTTGACAGGCACTCAGGTGTCTACTTACTGTGCCAGCGTCGACTTTTCCAAGAACTGGCACAGTGCCAAAAGCAACTGACTGATCAATTATTGCAGCAATGTCATAAACTTGAATGTTTATATCAGTTATCCCAGATTCCGGGTCAAACTTTCCAACCAAACATTAGCTCCTTGGGTTTCACAGCTTGATGGAGAAGTGGGGGTAATGAAAAGCGTGAGATGCAGGCAGAAATACAACTGGGGGTAAGAACTCCAACCGTGTGGCACAGCCACCTGCACGACCAGAAGGAACTGAGAGTCACCTTGCAGCAGTTTCTCTTTGTCAGGGGCCTGGGGTGGGGGACCACAGAGCCGTGGTTCTAGGTTTCTCTTATCGTCTGCCAGCCTTCGTCGTGAACTTTGATGAGTTCCTTAATCTTTTAGTTTCCAGTCGTTCACATGGAAAATAGAAATAGCAATACAATCCATCCCGAAGGATGGTTGTAAGAAACTGAAAGTGGTAGGATACACACACTCCGTGGAGCAAAAGAGGCTGATGGAGGCGCATTTCCTTTTCCACTTTCCATTTCTTTCCTTCTTTCCAAGAGGACCTGTGTTTTCAGGTCCCAGCAGGGAAGTTGGGAGCTGCCCAGGACTACCTGACATAATGCTGCTGCAAGGATTAAATGTCACCTTTAACTTCTAAGACACCTTGACTCGCCCTGCATCGAACACTGCAGCCTCTACTCAGAAACAAGCGTTCTGAGAAAAGGCAGGACGGGTGAGGGGATGTGGTGGGCACCCATCCACAGAGAAAAAAACCAAACACTTTTGGGAGCAAAAACTCCCAGGCGGTGAAATGATCACCATTGCACAGCCTCCGCTTCCTGGGTGAATGAGGCCTTCCAGCGCTCGGGCGGCATCAGGCTTGGCTTGTCAGTCACCAAGCATCCCCACCACCAGTCTGCAAGGCTGCCAGTGTCAGGGCCCGGAGCAGACACTGGGACAAGCCTTTGATGTCTAGATGGGCCAAAGCCACCAACATTGTGTGCAGCTTGTAAAATCGAAAACACTAGTTCTATTGTTTTGCTGCTTTGTTTGTCTTCGTCTGTTTCAAAAAATTTTGGAGCATTTGTGTAGACAATCTTAATCATCTTGTTTGCATGTGAGACCTAGAGGTTTCGTTTTCATTAGCCACAACAGGGTCTCTTATAAGTAGGTCATTATAATTTTCATCGCATATTCCACATTCTTTATAATTGTAAAGTTGGGGTAGAACAAATCAGGATCAGGTTTCTGGCAAAACTGGTCAAGTTCCTGAACAAATCCCCCGGAGAAAGAGCTCATGCTTGTGCACAGAGCAAGACTGCAGAAAAGCTCAGATGCACACAAATTCACCCCAAAGACTATTGGAATTGCTCTAATACGGTGTTATATCCACTCAGGTCCCGACCTCCTTAAATAAGTGGTAGAAAATCATGTTGCATAGTTTAGAGAGAAAGACGAAGTGGCTAAGTGCCTCACTGATTAGCATCAGTTCAATAGACTTGAAACTCCAGAGCGGCACCCTGCCAGAGCTGTGGGGCCTGGGCCCCCTTTTCTGTCTTAAGGTTTGACAGAACAGCCCTAATCTCAGTCATCTTGTGGGTAAGAAAGATTGGTTATCTCTGAAAGTGAACAGACAATGAGATCATGAGCAAGGTTAGAAATGAGGGAAGTCAGTCATCTTTCAAGGTGGATGCCCCAGAGCGCCCTCCACCACCTCCCAACTGTCAGGTACCGCGGGACTGGGGACTCTCTTCCCAAATCCTGGGGAGTGATTCCGCTTCCTGGAGAGAAGGCCATGTGAGCCACCTGGAAGCAGCCGCCTGTGGAAGGTAGGAGGGAGCTCCCATCCATCCCTCATCCATTCGCATATCATACAATTCATCATTCTAAAATGTGCATTTTAATAATTTTTGTACATTCACAGTTATGTCCAACCATTGCCACTGTCAGTATCATCGAGGAGTAGAACTGCTGAGGCATATGGGAAGTCTATGTTTAACTTTTTGGGGAATGGTCAGGCTGTTTTCCAAAGTGGTCACACCATTTTATATTTTCACCATCAGAGTAGGAAAATTCTGATTTCCCTGTATCTTCGTTCAAATGTATTATTATCTGACTTTTGAGTCTAGCCTTCCTAGGGGGGAGGAAGTATGATCTCATTGTGGTTTTGCTTTGCATTTCTCTGATGGGTAATGATATTATCATTTTTCATGCCCTTATTGTCCATTTGTATATCATCCTTGGAAAAAGTATATTTAGATCCTCTCTCCATTTTTAAATTGGGTTATTTGCCTTTTTATTATTGAGCATATGAATCCTTCATAGATTCCAGATACAAATCCTTTATCAGATATATGATTGCAAATATTTTCTCTTATTCTATTCATTGCCTTCTTACTTTCTTGGTAGTGTCCATTGAAGTACAGAAGTTTTTAATTTTGATGAAGTCCAAGTTGTCTACTTTGTCTTTTATTGCTCATGCTTTTATAATCATATATAATAACCCATTGCCAAATGCAAGGTCATAAAAATTTACCCCTATGTTTTCTTCTAAGGGTTTTATTGTTTTAATTCTTACTTTTAGGTAAATGATCCATTTTGAGTGAATTTTGTAAATGGTGTGAGGTAAGGGTCCAATTTCATTCTTCTGCATGTGGCTATCCAGTTGTCCTAGCACCATTAAAAAAAAAACCAAAAAACTCTCTTTCTCGCATTGAATGGTCTTAGCACTATTATTTAAAATCAGTGGGCCATAGATGCATTTAGCAGTAACAGTTTGCAAATGCTTGGTTCCCTGTCTATAACTAGTTAAGAATAGAAAGTGAAAGTAAGCCTTAGAAACCACTACAGCATGTGACAGAGCAATTTTTTGTCTGTTGAATCTAATGATTTGAAAGTTTATTTTTATTTAATTATTAATTAATTAACTGCTTGTTTAAAAAATTGCTCTGCTATGGATTAGGGGTAAAACAAAGCCTGGTCCTTCCTGCCAGATAGCTGGAGAAGCTGAGCAGCTGAAGGAGAGACCCAGGGAGGGCTCTGCTGTGCCCAGAGCTGGTTGGTTCTCAAGCAAACAAGTGATTTTCATTAGTGGAAAAATCTAGGCTGATTTAATCTGGCCAATAAAAATTAGCATTTGATCTTATCCGTATTAGATGCAAAGTCTTTATTATTTAAAGTACTCTTAGTGAAAAATTAGTAAGAATGCACCCTTTTTTCCAAAATTAGCTGTGAGACGGAAGTATGTAGATTCGAGGATTAGACAGAAGCAAGGGGCCATCAAAAGGAACTGATAGGGCTGAGCACCTAGTGTGATTTCAAGTATTTCAATATACTTAAAAGATGCACAAATTCAAATAAATCTCAAAGCTTGCATTTATGGCAAATTCAAATAAATCTCAAAGTTTGCTTTCATTTGTCAATCTTAAAATTGCTGCTGTATATTTTTAAAAAACGATGAGAGCCTATTATTTTGCAAGAACATAAAGACTGAAGGCCACATAGGAAAGGACAAGAAAGCCTCCTTATCGAATTCTAATAACTGATTCCTCAGGGACTACGATTAGGGGCCTGGGAGTGAGCAGCGAGCAGTCACTGCGAGGCCTTTCCTGGGTTATCTGGCTTTGAAAGGATCATGTTCAAACCCTGCAAAGATAAAAGGCGGCCTCCACAGGCTATGAGCTGGACCGCTAAACATTTCCATATGACAAAGTCCTCTCCTGAGGTCTGACCTGCCGGGAGAGCCCAAGTCTGCAGATCTGAAGGAGCCAGACCCTCTTCTGCCTCCTACTCAGAGACGAGTCTGGTGAGCAAGCTTTTGAAAACTACTTTAAAATGCTTTCTGTGGGGGAAAGTCTTAATGAAAGGGGAACAGACACATAACAATGTTCAAAACCAAGCTCTTATTTAAATGGATTTTTAGAATAAAAAAGGAAACGCAAAGAATGAGAGTAAATCATGTGCAATGAAGTTAATTTCTGTTGGCATCTATTCACTCCTTTTGATACGCTTATCAGATATTATTTATTTAGTGTTTATATTTATTTAATCAATTGACAATAGTGTCGCTTTTTCTAATGAAGCTCTGACAGCTTCTCCTTTTCACCTTCTTAAGATTCTAAAAGAAATCTCTTACCAGATATGTTCTACATTGGGGGAAAAAGAACTGGATTTTATTTTCTACCTTTTCTACTAATTAATTTTAATTATTTTCTCTTGACCTTTTTACTCATTTAAAAATATGTGCTGAAGCCAGGCATTGAATAAAATTAATATATTATAAAATATATTGTTTAATCACATCATTTCTGCCTAGTGTTTCACACATTGTGGAAAATTGATAAATGATTTTCCAATGATTGCAAAAAATCTATTTTGCAAGGCTTTTAGAAACTATTTTCATTTACAAAAAAATAGATTTTCCTAAAATCATTTATATGGCTTGTGTATAAGTTTTTCATGCTTTTGTTTTTAAGTGTTACTAATATGAGATATTTTTTTGATGTTATGAAGTATAATTCTATTCAATTAAGGCTTCTCTGTGGTTTAGAGAAAATGTAATGATGGGATATGACACACAATTGATAGTTTTCACATATTTCAGTATAAGTGGCTTCAAAGAGTGGAGTAGCTGAAAAATTTACGGATTTGGTAACACATTGTAGAAGCTGTAAGGTCAGAGGTAGCTAAAGGTTGTTTAAATGTAAGAATGTGCTGTGTTCATGAGAGAGGTGACATTGGAGGGTTCTGTAGCTGAGCTGCCACATAGGACAGATCCCAGCAAGCCTCTAAGTCGGGGTGGCGAGCACACCTGTGCCGGGTACCAATGGACAGGTGCCCTGCTGGGTGATGTGGTCCCTACCTGTGTCTCAGCCTGGTGACTGAGTCCCTCCGGTGCTGAGCCTGCACACGTGTCCTGGGGGGGGGGGGGGGGGAGGGTCTGTGCTCCTCACCTCCTCGGAAAACCCTGTTCCAGGAAGGATTTTATTCCCAGAACCCTAAGACATCACCTTTGCCAGCAACACACTCCTTTTATCCTTGGAAATTAATAAAATCCTGTTTCTGTCATCTCCAGGAGCTCGTTGTTTGCCTGCTCTGACCTCGGGTGCACTGAAGCAGCGCACATTCCCCAGCACGCTCAGGGGACTGACAGAGTCACCAAATAAAGAAAAAAGATGCCTGTTCTCAGTTTAACTACGTACCGGGCTATGACAGAAGTGCCAAAATGTGTATTTAGCAGCCAAAATGCTAAATGAATCCATTGAAATCACCTTCATTTTGCAGAGAAACCGAATATGTAATAGTTTCTAAAAGTATATTTGAAAGGTCCAGAAAGTTGTATTTTTTTAACCAATTGGTCTAAAAATAAAATTTAAATAGCTCTTTAGAGAACAGAGTTTATTCTGTCCTAAAAGATTCTTTTGAAAATTAGATTAATAAATGTATCAAATTTTCCAAATGTGAAGCTAATATTTAAGGTTCTGTGGGAATAAATTCAATAGACTGTACTTTTTAGCTCCTTGCAACTCCAATATTGGACACTCTCATGTTTATATTAAAAATTTAAGAGTAGGAAAAAAAGAAATTTAAGACTAGAAATGAAAGAATGTACAGTCGAGTCAGAATCTATACAGAATGCTCGTAGTATTCCAAATGTAATAGCGCTAACTGGAAATACCAGGAGGAAATACACAGGAAAAGTGGGCTTTAATTCAATTTCTCTTGGACTAAAGAGCATGAGAAAAGGTGTGTAAAGTTTTGAAGCTCTATTTCTTTTCACGTGCATGTGCTTTCTGATCAGCTTATCTACTAATATCGCCGAATCAATGAGAACTCTCTCCCAATTTATTTCTGTTATATGTGCATGTAATTTAATTCACCTGTCAATTTTCTGTCAAATGTTTCTATACCGACTAATCCTAACTAAGGTGGCAGTGAGTCCTGACATCGGAGACTTTTAACTCTGAATGCCTCTTACTATTTCCATTCTCAGCGATATGAAAACATTTTCTGTTATGTACATGTGTTAAGCACTTGTGCGGATGCCTTTGAACCCACCCTGTTGCTTTCGTGAAAAATGACTGTGTGTGTTTCTGTGTATACAGGCAAATATCATCAGAGGCCCCTGCACTGTGATGGTAACCTTTCCATCCACTTCCCGACTTGTCTGCATTTTCTTGAAGGTCGATTGGGTTTTCAGCTGTGTTATCTGCGCGGTGTTTGATGGAGTGGTCCAGATAACAGGGCAGAGCAAAGGGAAGGGAATTTTTTGAAGATCAAACATGGCTGTTCATTTTGTTATCTGACCCCATCTGTTGTCATAGTAACAGGTTTCTTTTAACCCCTGTCACGGGATGGTTTGTCTCTATCTGCTCTGAGCGCTCCTGTGACTGAGGAGCTGCTCCTGCAGCATCCAGACGGGTCGGGCCTCTGGGAAGCTCTGCGGAGGGGCCACAGCCACCGACTCCCTGTCGGAAAGGATTTAAATGACACGTTCAATTTAAACCGCTCTCTTAATTTCGGAGGCGATAAAGCCAACACAGGCGCTTTCTCCCTGGCTTTACATCGTGTAAGTAAATGCCATTTAGGAGTGAAATCAATGAACATCTGCGGCGGCCGGGAAGGTGACCAAGCGCGGGACAGTGTTGGAGGCGAACTTTTGGCGAAAGGCTCGGGCAAGGCTCGCCTGTTCCTCTGCCTCCCTGGAGGAGGTGTGCGGCTCCTGCGCGCCCCCGAGGCCCCGCAGCCTGTGGCTGCCAGCTGAGTGCGGGAGCTCCCGGGACTCGGCCACGCGCCTGGCCCACGAGAAAAGAAGGGAGAACTCAACCGTCCCGCGTGTTTGCGCGTGGCAGGCACACTTAGCGCTGCTGCATTTGAAGTATTGTGACCACTCTATTGACATCACAGATGTTTCCAAAAGAGCAAGATGAAAATGTTCTGTATTTTAGCTTGAGTGACCTGGAGTATTATTATGATGGTGGACAAAGATGTTTTGCCAGGAGAGCCTTAAGTTGTTTGCCCAGAAATGAAATAATTTTCGGTATGGGTGCTGTGCCATGCGGTCACCTCCGCTGGGGGGCTGGCCTGTGGCAGAGATGTGTGCTGAGTGGGGAATCTGTGCCCCAGTTTCTCTAAGCCCTGTGTTGCCTCCAGAACCAAACTCACAAGGCCTTGTGGGTAGAGGGAAGAGGTACCCCTGTGAAGACCACCTGGCCCCACTTTGTAACTTTCCACAACACCATGCCATTCTGAACTAAAATTTTCATTGCATGGCCAAGGCTGGAGACGATTTAGTCACATTTTATTTAAGATAATAAGAAACATTGCTCAATGATATCTTTGATTCAAAAGGTTTGAAAAGCATACATCTTCTTTCCATTGGCTTCCATTGTAAATTCTTTCCAAAATGAACTAATTTTAGAGGAAAGTTGCATGAAGCTAAGGCAGCAATCACAGAGTGAATTTAAACTGGCTCCAGTGATAATTATTGCTCTAGTCAGGCCCAAGCACAGTGGGAATATGGAACTCCCCACCGGGTTGATTTTGTAAAATAACAATACATGTTTAAACTTAACTGGAATACGGACGGTGGTTACCTATCCATTTCAAAGAGTCCCAGTAATTCATAATGTCCATAATAATGAAAAGGTTATGATACTTTAATGTAAAGATGCTGAAAGAAAACGCCATGGGTGGTTTTGGTGTTTGCTTTTGTTTTTGTTTTAGCTCACATAACCATCAGAACTGGTCATTTCTGGGTCTTAGAATTAAAGGTTTCCCAATAGCACTAGGAAAATTTGATTATTAAATAAACATAATTGGAATATTCTTCAGGATATATTAGAACAGTGTTCAATTTACAGAAAATACTTTGACTCAGTCATAAGTAATTTTGATGGAATTTCTTCTGCAGTAGCTACAACAAATGGACACTTTTAGGAGACTGGGTGGAGCTGGTGCAGAGGCACAGTGCATGCTGGGCTGGTCTCAGCGTGGATGTGCACTTGTCCTGCAGTAGCCACTTTGCTTTACATCTGTGGTGCCACCTAGGTTCCTCCTCAGTGCAAGAGGAGGCTCTTGTCTCTATTTCCAAATGAGGAAACCAAGACTGAAGAGGTAGCCATTCCCAAGAGCATGCAGGCTGTCAGGGCAGCCTGAACCAGGGCTGGGACGATGGAGCAGAGGTGACCTTTGTCACCCACAAGATCTCTGAGCCTCCCTCATTTCACCAGCAGAGCAATCATCTCAGACTCTATGGTAACATTCCTACATTGCTTTGCATCTCTTCCACGTTTTTGTTCAATATTTTTATCTTCACAGAAGGTATAATTTAAATGTGTGGAGATGCCTGTAAGGTGACACTCAGGGTCCAACCTCCCCCACCCACCCCTGTGCACACACGAGCCACTGAAGACAGAGATTCCCTAAGTTTGGTCTCTGAGAATGGGGGGCAGAGGGGCCATGGACGTATATCCATAGAAGGGACTTTCTTCAATAAAAGTCTCACCACAAGCAGCTCACAAGGTACTTTCATGGCATATACGTACGTAGCTGGTTCTTTATCTCGCTCATAGGTAAATGTGATGCTGTGTTTCTTCTGCCTGTCATGTGATCTTCACGTTTCTATGTGTTTGATCTTTCTGACACTTAGAAAGCCCCATTTCACTTTCCTGTATTATTTCACTCTCTCAGTTTCAAAAATAATTGACCATTGGTACAACCTTAAGTGCAGCTCAAGAACACAAGACAAAAATTCAATGAGCAAGAAACTTCAGTGGCTCCAAAGTATTCTTGTCCATTCTATGATTCAGTGTAATAAACAGTTATTTTTTAGGCACAACTAAGTATAAGACCAAAGCTAAAAATAACACAAAGCCGTCCCACTGCCAGCTGGAGAGGGACACCTGCCATTCCCAGAAGCAATGAGCAGAGGAGAGTGCTTTGGGCAGGCCAAAAAGAAGGCCGCCACCCTTAGTCTGGGGATCAGAAAAGACTTCATGAAGAAGACTGCATTAAAAATAAAACCTGAATACAGTTAAAGTTTTACGGTCAAAATTAAAAGCCAGTTAATTTACAAAACACCCTGGTTGTGTATTACCCAGACCGTCCAGCGGTGCACACCACACTTCCTGACTGTACCTTCCTCTTAGCTCGATATATGCAGGTCCTCAGGAGCAGGTGGTTTGGGTGAGGTGTCTCTCTCATGATCACCAGTCTCGTCACCCCACACTGGAGCCTGGGTGACATGTCTGCCTGCCTCGGGAACCTGACACCCTGCAGGAAAAAATGACTTTTTCATCTTTAACTTGTTTTCTCTCAGAGATTCCACCTTCCCCTCCTCAACCCAGGCCTGGCAATCTTGGTGATTCTGAGCCCCTAAGTTGTCCCCCTGTTCTCTGATTTTTGACATATACTTACTAGCCAGTTGGCTGCATTGTCGCTACCTTGAGTGTGCAACATAGTCACAGTTGTATGAGCAGAGAGGATGTGTGGCTGATGTGACATCAGATTCCCTGAGAGAAGCAGCCTGCAGAATCTGTCCTTAAAGGGCAACTCCATTCCATCCAACCTACAAAGAAACAAAAGGCAGCAGCCAGCAACTGAGGGCGATATTAGACAACGGCTGGGTGAGAGTGGGGAGTAGATGAGAGGTTGGGGACAGGGGAAGGAAGAAATGTCACATGACCCAGCAATAGGAATGGGATAAAATCATCACCCACTTCATAACCTCTGTGGCTGTTCTCACTGCACTGTCAACACAGCATCTCCTGGCCTGAGGTCCCCGGGAGTGAGCAGTCACCTCATATTAGGACCTGTCACCACCGTGGTTTTCACTTTGCCCACCCAGCACAGCCACAGAATGGCAGGATGGTGTTTCTGCAGGCACACCCCTACTGGAGCCTCCAGCTGGGGGGCTGTGCTAATATATGGTTTGGGGTGATGTATAAAACATTCCACTGGAAGAAATTGATTTTAACTCCATCAGAGGGTTGGGATGAGAGGTAGGGCTCGCATTCAATCACTCCTGGTGTCTTACAAATGCCTTCTGCACCAAACCTCTTTCTTTCCTGAAATATATGTGCTGCTGTACAGTGCATAGAAGTATGATATTCCATTTATAGGATGACTAACTGCCATAGGAACCAGTCCAGGATGCTTAGATGTCCTCAGAAGTCATACATAAGAAAGCTTTCCCATTACTAAGATACCAGTCATATGAAAACTTTGAATACTTTAGCATTTTAAGAAAAACATTCTGTCTTAATCATCCAGTAGATAGCCTCTTGCTCCCCAATTTCCAGGGGCACCCTGAGATCCTGCTCCCAAAGCTTAAAAGGGTTATGGGCTCTCCTTTGTGATTATGTTTTTTAAAAAAATGCTCACAAAGTACAAAGATATAAAATTAAGTGGAAAATACATTCTAACAGAAAATGCAGGAACATTTTTTTCAGACAATAAGTATGGATACCTTTTTATTCACTTTGGAACATTGAGAAATAACTTTTCACATTTATTTAGTATTTTGCAGGCCAATAAATATCTTCCCCCCTTTATTGGGACTGGGTGTGCTTGCCCATGAAAAGAAGAAAAGAAGTTCCTATTGTGGGCAATGCTCATGATGTGAGCTTGCAGACCCACAGATATTTCCCACATGTAGCAACAAGGAGCGCTCAGCGAACAGCTGCAAACCCACGTAGCCGCGTTTCGGTCGTTCTCACGGGGCCTCGAACCGGCTCTCAGCTCTCACTGTTGCATGGTCGCTCTGTGAGATAAGCTCATCTCCATCGCCTCTTCCAGAGGGCAGGTGGGAATCCACAAATTATCCTAGAGGGAACTTTTGTGTTCCACCTGAAAATCTTTGAAAGAGAAATGCAGAATAATAATAGGAAGGGAGGGGAGAGAGGAGGAGGAGGGGAGGGGGCAGGGGAAGAGGGGGAGACACTTGTAGCTTTTCTCTCTTTAAAATTTTTTTTCAAGTAATCTTAGTAAAGTAAAATGCTGTTAACACCAAAAAAGTTCTTAAATATGTCCAAATAATAGACTGTGCTATACAAAGGGAAAAATTATATCTATAAAATAAATTGAAGAAATCCAATGAATACATTTTATTTTGCTTAATGTCCATTCTTTCATGCAAAGCTTGAATTCCTTCCAAGATAGTAGTGACCATAGGTGACAAAATGTTTAATTTGCTGTATCAAATCAATCACTAGCAAAGAGAAACCATGCTTTTGCCTCCCTGGGCGTAGAGAGGCAGGCAGTGCATATTGCTAGATGAAAGAGCTTACACTTGCAGTGGAAACTAAGGAGCAGAACCAGCCTGCAGAGAATAGCAAGGGAAGGGATTCTTTGAAGGGTTAGGCATTATTTAATATTTATATTTAAAATCAAATTAAGGACTGTTTAAAGGATGTTTGCATTAAGAGATTGGATTTGCTTTAATTATTTGGTTATTTGTTGTTCCTATATAGCATTTATTAATCAAATGAAAATCAGCTTTTAATAGATTTCATTTCCATTAAAAAATAGCCCACTAAATTATTAAGTGATAACATCCCCCTTGGAGATCGGCATTCCTGGTGACACTCACCCAGCCCCCGCCCTTGTCTGAGCCACTTTCCTTTGTGAGTTTCTGAGTTGTTTTCAGACTTTAAGGACCTTGCTATCAGATTTGTTTGCAGCAATGTTTCTATTGATCATTTTATACTTAATTTGATTTTAAATCCTTAAATTTGACCTTGCTGAAGCCTTAGGCTTCTTTACCTAGGCGGGTATCAGGCTTTCACTGAGAGGCACTGGCTGGGCCTTTCACCCCCATACCCCTCAACCTAGGCTGAGCCAGGCAGAGATCTGAGAACTCACCTGGCCAGCACAGCCTCTCAGCCTCCAAATCTCCCCTGTTCTCAAGTGTGCCCATGTCTGGGCCTTTAGGTAGAAATATCCAGTCTTGGAAAACATAACTAGAGACCTAAAGACAATTACAGGGAAAGGAAGCCACAATGCCCACAGTCGAGGCTGATGCCTGCTTCCCCTGCACCTGGCCTGAGTAATCTTCTAATTACAATTTTTTTCAAAACACCTTCCCCCACACCTACCAAGTTTCAGAAAAATCTCCCCTCCTCCCTAAAGCAAACCAGGTAGGTACCTTGCCCATCACAGCATGTCTCCGGGACCCACCTAGAAGGTGTTTAGCCTCTAAAAGATCAGCAAATGCACCCATGTCAAGGGAGTGAACAAACATCCCCCAGGACAAAGGGACAGATGATGAAATGACCACACGCTCCTGGAATCAGGATCCCATGCCCACTGCCTTCTGCTTGGTCTGGCTTTGACCCGCAGCCCGATTAACCAGTTTTGTGGCTCTGACCCTCCTTTCTGACTTTCAGGCCCATCACTGAGCTCCTGAATATGAAACTCCACTGACTCAAAAAAATGACCAAGTGAGCCCACCCCAGGGCCACCCAGACTTGCTAGCCATACCAAGCCACTGTCACATGGGTGGACACTGCTGTTGTTGGCTTTGTGCTTTAGATTTTTAAACAGGATTAAAGTATAGGGTTTTGAGGGAACCGGTTATATCTAAAGTTAAGGTGACCATGTTTTCAGAATAAAAATCTGTTCATATGACCTGATTAATACCAGGAAACAGTGCAGAATATTAAAATCTGCATGATGTCTGAGGGTATCGGGGATAAACATTTTGTAAAATGCCACCTGCCTAGCCCACATTTGTAGTTTTTTTGTCCAGTTCCAACCAGGATCCTGTCATCTGGTCGTAGGAAGCCACGGTTGTCCCTCTGGGTGGCCCACAGAGCGCAGGCTCCTGGCTTTCACTTTAGCCAGAGCACAGAGAACCTCTGGATTAGCTTATTTATGCATCAGGGTAACTGACAGGCACATTTTCAAAAAGAATTGTAGGTCATTAATTCTTATTGATGTTAAAAGTTTCCTTTTTAGCAAAACAAAAAACTGTTGGGTGAGCGTCATACTCTCCCATCAATAGCAGAAGGAAAATAAATGTTAAAACTTGCTCAATCACTGCCCCACGGTACTTGTACTAATGACCGCAAACTTCTCCTATGCTAATTTTTCTCTCACTTTTAATTACGGATCAATAATACTTTGCAGTTGACATTTAAAAATGCTGAACCACATGTAGCAACACAGGCTGAGAGAAAATCTACATTGTGGGACTGAATTTGCCAAATCAATAAACTTTGCCATTTAACAAATAGTAGCATGTAAACAGTCACCAAGATTAGCAAGCGTAAAGGACTCGGCCTGAAGGACTTAATTATTGTTTAATAACAGGAGGCTGCATTTCCCTGTCAGAAGCCCTCTGCTGGGAACAGCAGGGCCACACGGTCCCCGGCTCTGCATCCGGACCAGCCTCATCAACCAGGGGGAAACCTGCTTGGAAAATGCAGGACTTGATGGTCTGAAGGAAAAGACGTTTTCACGGTGGGCGTTCTCCTTACTTAAAAGGAGTTTCTTCACGAAAATCAAAGGGCCTGCTCAATGTATGTAATTGATCGAATCATAAAGGCATTAGATAAAGGTATGAGGTTTTAAACCATCCTCTTGTGAGTGTATCAATATTATGTCAATTACTCGTTTGGAATTGAGGGAATACATGCAATGAAATAGCCATCCACCTAGGAGACTAAAGAAGAAGCAGGCCCCAAACACCCGCAGACCTCAGGAAAATCGATCTCTGCCGTGGCGCGTACGCAGTCTTCATTGTTATTATTATTAGCAATAATAATAAATCTAGACCTTCGGCATCTCAAGCACGTGATTATTGAAATGCCGTTATCCGCACTGGAGGGGGAGGCGATTCGTCTCGGCCTGGCTGGGCCTCCTATGGGCAGCCGGCCAGTCAGGATGTGGGTTTGCAAAGCGGCAGTCGTTAGCTGCCGGCGGATCTCAGCCTTTGGCTCGGCAACTGTCTACGCAACGTTGGTGAGTAAACGCGGACAGCCACGTGGAAGATGTTAGCTCACCTGGTGGCTGCCGTGGGGTCCATCAGCTTCTGTACCCAGTTCATTTTCTCAATATGAAACTTGCAGACACTGTTGCATGTTCCTGTTTTCATGACAGCACCTCATCCACCAAAAGCTGCCGCAGGGATCTCTTTAACCTACCAAATCCGAATCTATTTCGATTAAAACCAAATTATAGAAACAGAACAACACGCTCAGCAGCCAGTGTCCAGCCCTGCGCTCTGCCGGTCAGGGGTCCCCTGCTGGCCCTCATCCTGAGGGTAGAGTCCAGCAGCTCCTGGAGCCCAGGGGCCCACCCTGCCGGGCTCACCGCCTCCTTATTTTCCAGTGAGCGTTTTCCTTTGTAAAGATGCAGGAGAAGCCACGCTGTTTACTCCCACATTTTCAAACAATTGAAACATCCCTCATCCCTCAGGGTCACGAGATCCCAGCTGTATGGGAACTCATAGCTGACGAGGCACCTTTGCTCAATATCTCCAGCTGGAAAGCCAGTGCTGGAGTCACTTGGCAGAAATCATTGGGAACAAGTAAAAATGAAAATTATTTTCCCCCTGTTGCTTTCCAGGTTGTTTAAAACTGACTCAAACAGGGTGGGATAATGATTTAAATCAGTGAGATATAATTTTATGTGGAAGCAATTTTTCAATGGCCTGAAAAGTTATTGTTAGTAGGAAGTCATAGAAGGCCATCCCCCAATGAGGAAGGGGGCCCCCCAGAGCCTACCCTGGATAGCTCTTGTAGCTTTTGTGACTATCTTCTCTTAGAACAAACAGAACCTTCCAGTCACTGAAACATCCTACTAATGCATCAGTGCTAAAACTTTTCCAAGAAAGATACTGAAAAAAATATTTTTAATGTAAAGTGTCATGTGAGAGAAAGACCCTGGACATGGGGAGGCTGCGGGCAGCTGGCATGGACAGAGGCCCAATGGTGACCCTGTGTCTGGTTTCTGTGTGTTAAGTTTTTATATAGCAAAATTTTGGTTCACTCATCTTTTTTTGTTTTCTTTCTCATGCCAATAAATAGAGAAGTAAAATATAAAATATAAGTTGAATTTGAAATAGAAAAATGTGAAAAAGTCACAGTCTGACTGTGACTTTCACATCCCAGGACAGGTGGGCTTGTGAGGGAGGCAAGGACACAGATACAAGGGGACCCAAGTGCCAGCCGCTGGAGGACGGGGCCTCCTAGGGCTGGTGACACACCTGCTGCATCCTCGGTTCTTCTACCCGAGATACGGGATCGTTGCTGTAGGTTTCCCCTTCCTTGGCAGGTATTGTTCAATTTTATGTAAAACTGGATCCAAAAGCATCTTGGAAAGCTTAAAAGGTGTTCAGAACATTCCTCTCTGAGAACTTTCCATCCACAACTCGAACCTGTCCAGTGAAACAGTCTTTTCACCTGGAGAACCTGCCATTAGAATTGCGTCTGTGGATTCCTGGGAAAACGTCACCTTGCTCTGACTTTGTGGTTGTTCTTGGTGTTCTGTTAATGGCCTGGCCTAAGCAGGATGGCTTATGTTACAAAGAATTCCAAAAACTGTCACTTTTCTAAATAATCCTAAAATGTATTTTGAAAAAGGAAAATGCTATTGTAAAACAATTCTGTAGCAACAACAAAATCAACTTGCTTTGCATTCAGATAAATGTTCCCAAGTGGACGTAGTTACCCAGGGCACGAGCCGGGTGCCATGTGACCATGCCACCCCTCAGACAGACCTGGGGGCCCCCAGGCGGGGCCCCCAGGGCACCCCAGTCGTGGGCTTTGCAGTGACTGCATCCAGGGGGAAATCACACAATGGCCTGCATTTGTTTCTCATTTCTTCAGGAGCATCTGTAGAAAAACAAACACTAAATTAAGAAGCAGAATAGATTTCCCAGGACCTTTGAAAAGCAATCCATGCTACACCGGCACTCGTGGGCCACGCCGCCTTCAGTGGCAAGGCCGGGACGTTTTCTCTGTGTCTGCCAGCGTCATTCTCCTGCAGGCCCAGACCTCCTTGTGTTTCAGGAGGTTAATTATTAAACCCTCTCCATTGTTGTTGAGTTGTACGATAGCAGGGGCCCAGGCACAGGGCCTCGTGCTATCTCCCATCTACTGCACATTTAACTACCTTTGATCTTATCACACAGTAGATATAGAACTGAAATAATCACCATTTAAATATATTAGGTTGTTTGACATAGGTACTACACGCAGGAAAATCAATAATGATTATACAATCGCCAGATACAATGTAAACGGCATACCGCAAAGTCTTTACCGGGCGAGATAACATCACAGAAATCCCAACCAGAGTCAATAGCCATTAGTTTTTAAGAGTGGCCACTTGAACTTGTGTGCGTGGGTGTGTGCACTCGAGCCGGGTTACCCACGGCTGCAGGCTCTTAAAATAAATGAGGTTCAAAGAAGTAAAGAGACGTCTCCGCGACTTCTGAAGACTTGCTGAACTTTGGAAAAGCTAAGTATCATCAGGTTCTGTTTCTGTTAAAGCTCGGAATAGCCCTTTGCATTTTGTTCAATTTCAAGAAAATTCTAACAGCCGAAGAGACCGATTACAATTATAAGTTAAATTTAAGTGTCCCAAACACTTATCACAACACAGAGAACTCAACCCTCAAGGCACTGGCCTCTAAAAGAAGCCCTGAACGCTGAATTGTGGTCCTAAACCCCTAGGCCTCTGTCAGCTGGCCGGGAGAGGAAATCATAGGAACAAGTCTACTCCGAACTCCTTTCTCCAAGGCCATGGGATCCTGACATTCTCCTAAGTGAATTTTTACCACGGAGTCATTTGGGAAAGAAAATACTTTGCACTCACAAAAGTACCTGCAAGAGTTCCTGAAACCCAGAGACCTATCCCGGCATCGGAAGGGCGTAGACGGCGTGGGTTCTTGGCCAACATCAAGGGAGTAAGCAGCGGATGCAGTAAAATGCAAGCAGTTATCAACTTTCCGGACTGTTCTCGGGTGCAAGAGGAGCCACGAGGATCGATCTGTTCCGAGTCCTGGAAGCCGAGCCTGGAAAGGCACGTGCTGATTCCCAGGACATATTGGTCCCTCTTTGCTGTCCAGGTGCCATTCCAATAGGCCAACCTTCACGGGCATTAATCAAGGTGGCAGCCAATGTGTTCCCCCTCTGCTGAGAGCCATTTGGGGGGGGGGGGACAGGCAGAAAAAGTCAGCATTATTCCCCCATTTACATCCACTCGTACCAACAGCTCAGCACGCCTAAATCCTAAGCAAATACTACAGGAAGAAGAGAAAAGTCCAGCGACAAACACGATGACGCCATCCTCGCCCTCTTAGAAAAGTAAAAGCTCTTGGAAGGAACACAGCCGTCACTTTATAACCCTTCTCCTCTCCCCTCTCCAAGCCAGCTGTCAAATTTACTGTTTAAGCTTTTCTTTGTAATCACACAATTATGCACTTCATCACCTTCCCCACCCCCATCATTCCATCTAATGGTTTTAAAGGCAAAGGAAATTACTTGTCCTCGCAGCCAGCACTTGACACTTTTATGGGTCATTTGTAATGAAGCTATTCTTCGGCTTTAATGGAGACCTTGATTCCGACCACTGTGAATAATTGTCAAAAGGTGATTAATTAAATATTCACCACTCCCCTATAAAATTGATCAACATATTACATTACACTGCTCCAAAAGTTATTTTATTTCTTCACTCGACTTCAAATTCTATGCATTTAAACAAGCTTTAAAACGGAGCCATATAATTTACTACATATTAATTATACATACGTACTGACTAAAATAAGAAGAAGTGTTTTACACCTTTTTTAACTCTGTAAAACGTGCCACCATTACTCCCAGCATTGAGAAGTCCCCGACTGGAAAGGAAATGCCTTAAACTGGCTCCCTGCGTGTGTACAGTGCGGTGACCTTGGTTAGTGAGTTTTAATTTCTACAAACACGGAGCTTTATGTGAAATAAATCTTCAAGGCAAAAAGTAATATTACCAAATTTAATTGATACATAATTAAAGTTTTGGCTTTTAAAATATCATCCCGCGGCAAGACACTTTGGTGAACTTTGTGGAACCATCACTTACAAGAACGATTGGGGTGGGGTGAAGGATAGGAAATGTAAATCTCTACACCGGAGACTTAGCTGAAATAAAAATAAAGCCTGGGCCTCCATCACTAACACAAATGTCCAGCTTTGGTTCACTCCAGTTTTGGGTGGTCAGAGGAAATAAGTGCAAAATCCCTCTAGAAAACCAGTGTTTCCTGCTTACATTTCCCCTCAAAGTCCGAGCTGCGCCAGTCACAGAGCACCAGGCAGGCAGAGAAGTTTACAGAAAAACTAAAACTCCCAACTTCAAACATTAAACTCAATTCCAGAGATGCCCACGGGGCTCAGCGTTCAACCTGAATTTTATTACTAACAAGGAATAGATGTGATATCGAGAATTATGTTTTTTAAAAAAACTATGAAAATAAATAGAGGGAAAATCATGAAAAATAAAAACAAAAGAACCCAGTTTTTCTGAACAGTATTTCTGCCTCTTCTGGGAGTGACAGATAAGGAATGGCATGATATAGCTGTGCCCGGGACAGACACTGAACAGCACCAACATGTCCAACGATCATAGAAAAAGCCTGGAGCCACCCAGAAGCTTGAACCCTGCTGATCACCCGAAGCACCCCACACTCCTCTGCCTCAGCAGCACCCAGGACTGAATTCAGCAACACCTGGGACTCTGATCAAAGTCTGCACTGACTCCAATCACAGACTTTCTAGAAAGCCTGGGAGGTGATTCTTTGCATGCTGATTACTGATTTCATTGAAGTAGTTAATCACTCTCTCCCCCCTGCCTTTTTTTTCCAAGCTGTTAAAATGTCATTGAGTGAACATTGCAGATAAAAAAATGATGAGGAAAAAAAATAATATTTCAACTTGAACAAACTTGCTATTTGTAGACTTGATCACATGGATGTGCTGTGGTCAAGATGATTTCAGCAGCGGCTCCAGGAATGAATCCCACAAAGGGACTGAGTTTAATCATCCAATCCCAGACTGTATTGATTTTGGGACTACTTGCAATGACTATATAAATAAGCCATTTCTTTGCAACTGTATCTACAGCCGGTCATGAACCCAAAACCTTCACAACCTGGTCCAAAGTGAATTATGCCCTGCAGAAATAAATTAATAAAACTAACACAGCCGGGCTCCTCCACCAACTTATTTTCATGTTTCAAGAGCTTAAAAATATAAAATCAATAATCATTTAGTCATAAGGGTAAATGAAGCGACATAACATCAAAGTATACCCTTTAGCCATTCAAGTCATCCTAGGTAATTTATCTCATCAAAAGGCAGTGGTAATAATCCTTTCCACTCCGAGACAAGCTGCCACACAGCTGCTGTATTATCCTAGAGTAAACAAGTTGGGAGAAAATATTAAAAATCAATATCTGTTTCCTTCTATCAGACCAGATGGCATCCATCATGCACCCACTCCTGTGAAGGTGCCCAGAGTGAGGAAGACCAGGAATTAGCAACACCAAACAGAGCTCAGCTCAATGGGAAATGTCAGCTGGAATTTCTTTAAGATGCAGTACTTTACAATTGCAAAAATTTGCTGAAATTATAATTATCGGGGGGAAAATCTATTTGTAGCCATAGGACATGACAAGGAAGCAATTACCAGCACTGCGAAATAAAAATGCAAACGGCAGCTTTCTGTAGTCCCTGCAAGTCATACCAGTTACTTGATTGATTTATTAGATCATTCATTCATTCATTCATTCATTCATTCATTCATTCATTCATTCATCTATTCATTCATTTAGATAGCCTAATTGTTTCCCTTTATGAAGTTTAGGCATCAGCCCCTCTGATGGGAGAATCTATCACATTGGCACACTGTTGTCACATGTCACAAACTCCCCGAGACTCTGACTCAAAGTTTTGACAGGTTCTTTTCTGATCACAATGGCTCACGTAGAAAAAATAGGGTGCTAAGTACTAAGAGGTCTGTTCTTCAGAAGAGGGGAGGGTGGCTTTCCTAGTGACAAACTCAGATGTTGGGTGCCCTGGACATGTGAGCAGGAACCAGCTGAAGAGCAAGGCTGCTGATCCTGACATGGGAGAAAAGGCTGGACGAACCCTTCCAAAGAATGGACAACCCTACATTACAGGGTCTTTATGCTTTAATGTCTAGCTTGAATTTTATTATCACTGGAAAATGGGATGTCATTGCTGTTCTTAGGGAAGGTTTTAGTCTCACCTCTGTCAAAGACATCAGGATACACACACACACACACACACACACACAGAGTAATTAAGGAGCTGAAATGTACCACAAAATCCCTGACACACAATTACTTTTCAGGAATGATGAACTCAGGTATTAGGAATTGAAATACAGTTGTCCACACCCTGATGTTCCATTTCGATCTTATATTGTCCACTATGAGCTGTACTATGTTTCCCCCAAAGTTTGATGTTGAAAAACCTTATAAAATGACTATTGGGACATAAAGAGGCAATTAAGTTTAAAAGAGATCAGAGGGAGGGCCCTAATCCAGTAAGACAGGTGTCCTAATAAGAGGAAGAGACACAAAGAATGCCATCTGCAAGCCTAGAGGCCTCACCAAAAACCATCCCTCCTGGCACCTTCATCTTGGACTCCAACCTCTGGAACTGTGAGAAGACAGAATTCTGTGATTTGAGCCCCCGGGGCATGATATTTTGTTACAGCAGTCCCAGTAAACTAATACATCATCCTTACAATTACCTTTACTTTAAGCTCAATAAGATAGCTTCCTCAGAATTTCCTCAGTGCAATCTTTATACACAGATTGTTTCATGAAGTAGCTCCTATGTACTAGACTAAGTAACCCCTTGAAGGGACCTTGAAATAAATCTCTCTTGGAATAAATCCTATCTTATATCATATTGTGAGGCAATCACCATATTTTATTCTATAATAGTATTTTTCTCTTCCTGGGTCTCAGTCATTCTTCCTTAAATATGTATCCACAGGTTAGCCCTGTTACCACCAGGTACTTATGACTAAGAACTCAGATAGCATCAGATTGTGGTAGAACCCTATCATGGCAGATTTACTGGAAGTTCGTATATAATCAAAAGGCCTAAATCATTTTCACACGTAGTTTTCTTCAGAGATTCATGATTCATTCCTGCCTGCCATTGTGAAGTTGCTTGTGTTTTAACCTAAGTGCCTGCCTTCCCATTTTGTTTCCGGCAGATGTGATCTTAGGTTCTACTCCTTACTCTAGCTTAAGGAATTCTCTGTGTGGATCCCGACTTTCAGGTGGTGAATTTCTCACTATTCACAGATGAATTTTTATTCCAGAGAGAGTGGCTGAGGAAGCACACCGAGCAGAGATCTCCACAAAGCATGCGTGTTTCCCTGGAAATGCAAACCAGGAGGCAAGGGCCTCTTCTCCATTTCCAGGGCCCTGCTTCGGCAGCTGCACAGGCTGAGCACTCAGAGAAACTGCTGGAGAAGATGAAGAAACCACCGCCTGCTGAGGTGTCAGAAAATCACAAAAGGGATCTTCGTTATTCCGAGAACAATCTGAATTTGAAACAAGTTACAAATCACATCTGAAGTCTAGGACAATGTTCACATTAGCCAACAAGGTGAGGCTGCTGTGTCAGTTCACTAGATACCTCCATAAAGCATCATCGCTCCTAATTCTCACTCAGGGAATCTCTCAGAGTGGGCACTTATTTGTACAAGTGCTGGGAGTAGAATGATATCTGTAAAGTTACTCCATTTGTTGGCTGTAACTTTTCTTTCATAGACATGACTAACTGAGCTCTTGTTATCTGCTTGGTTCAGAACCTAAAGTATAAACCTTTGGATTGTGAAGAATTGGACTGTCAGTCTTCAGAAATATCAAGTCTGCTTTCACATCGCACTATATACCAAATCGTCAAATAGATTACACATCAGACTGACTCAGAGAAAGTCACCTAAAAGCCACTGAAAGCACCCCAGAGCCTGATTCACAGCTCCTCTCACCAAGGTAGCTGTGAAGGTGGCACATGCATCATGACGGCCACCAAGTGTTATCTCGTGGGGCTGAACCTATCAATCCTGTGAGCCTTCTGAGGGACCCTCCCTGCCAATGGTGCTCAATATCTCTCTTTTAGGTAACATTTAATCATAGACACACTTCTCAATGGGCATTAAGAAGGTGAACTCTTTGAACCTCTCTGGTTGCTAAGAGACTGAAATTTAACGTTTGAAAATATTCATCTTTATCAGATACATTATTTTTGTCCACAGTGGATGGGATCTTGAGACCTGCCAAGAAGTTTGAAATATGACTTTATAGAAAGAAATTATTCAATTTCATAAATATTAGTCCCTTTTTTTCCTAGAAAAGATTACCTGAGTGTTTAATTCATTAGTGAACCTCCAGCAAGGCACAGCAAGCCTCCACACTCCGGCTATGACAATTACTGCTTGTATTTAGTAGCTGAATATTTGATCAGGGACAGATCTATGTACTAGATAACATTTTCCACTCATGTTTTTCCTGTCTTTCCTGCTCATGTTAGACTAAACTATTTCTTAAGTAGATTTGAAAACTTGAATGAAATGGACAAATTACAAGAATAGCATCCTGAGGCTAAAACTGAGCTAGCCTTAGCTGGATTGGCTCAGTGGTTAGAGTGCCGGCCAGTGGACTAAAAGGTCCCAGGTTTGATTCCGTACCTCAGTTGCAGGCTCGATCCCGGCCCTGGTCGGGGCTCATGCAGTAGCAACCAATGGATGTGTCTCTTTCACATTGATGTTTCTCTCTCTCTCTTTCTCTCCTTTCCACTCTCTCTGAAAAACAATGGAAAAATATCCTCAGGTGAAGGTTAAAAAACAAAACAAACAAAAACCACAACTGAGGTGAGAAGGAATGACAAAAATAAATAAACCCATAAGCTTTTTAAAACTTTTGATCCAGTGGTCAAATACCGATCCCCAACCTCATGGTCATCACCACCACTAGGCTGGGATGGTATATCTGGTGGAGCTGAAGAAGCTACATCTTACAAACCAGGATTTCCACTTAATTCTAATCTATAAATAAATTTACGCATATATAGCTCATACATAAATGTTAAATTTAGCATTATCTATGGTAGTGTTATGTAATTCCTCTCCCTAGGCAATCTAGTACATACTTTCACCAAATTTATACATATTATTTGATACAAACACGTGAAGGTTTGGTTGTTTGTAAGGTTTTGGTCATTGATTTATTTTATCTTCAACTTTTTATATTGATCTTTTCTTACTCTGTACCTAGGAAAAAATCTGCTCAAAACCCAAACTGAACTTCTAGAGGTAAGAAGTTAGTATCTGAAATGAAAAATCACTGGATAGACTTAGATTAAGCACCACAGGAAAGTACAGTTAAAGGGCAGAGGAAAATTGGTGGGGACAGCCAAGCCAACAAGAGAGAGAAAATAATAAAGACTGTATTAAAATAAAGCATATGAAATTATTACATTAATTGTTTTGTATAAATTTTATGTGTAATCAAATAGACACATTTGAGGCAGAATATTTGAAAAGCAACATTTTGCAATAATTTTGAAATTAAAAAAATGAGTATGCTTTCTAACCCAGAAATCTCTGGCCTGGGGCCATGTGGCATAGAAATAAAATTATAAGAATATACGTACAAGGATGTTTGTTTCAGGATCATTGTAAATAGCAAACAACTAGAAACACTATAATGTCTTTTATTAAGGAAATGGGCGAATCAGTTATGGGATGGTACTTTCCTGCCATGGACTATAATGCAACAATTAAAAGAATAAGATAAAGTTATATACCACAGAGAGAAACACTAGGGAACATAAAGATATAGCAATCTAATGTACCCAAAAAGAAGCATGGGGAGCGCGGAAAGACTACACAAACAAACAAAGACTAGAGCCTCACCAAAATATCAATCTAATAAAAATACATTTGGAGTCACTAAAAGAGAGAAAGTGTCAGAAATGTATTTGAATAAATATAAAAATTAAACAAAATTGTTTAAAACTCTGAACACACAGATGGAAGAAACTCATCAAAGCCTAATCTAGATAAATGCAAAGAAAACCACACAAGGCAGCCGAAGGTTGGGAGTGGAGGCTCATGATGCAGAGAAACAAAGATAACAATGACAACAGACTTCTCCTGACAATTAATGAAAGCCAGAAGACAATGAAAAAAATCTATAAAGTGTTCAAATGGGGAAAAGAGCGAAACTATTTCTGTGTCTAGAAAAATATTTTTCAAAAATAAGGCAAAATAAATGTATTTCCAGATAAATCAAAGCTGAAGCAATTTATCACCAGTAGACACTTACCACAAGCAATGTTAGTTAAAAATCTTCTTCATGTTGAAGTTAAACAATGATAAATGGGAACTTGGATCTACAAAAAGAAATAAAGAGCTCCAGAAACTGTAAATATGTAGATATATAATAAGGTTCTTTACCTCAATTTTTAAAATTTTAATGGGAAATTGATCATTTAAAGCAAAAATGTAACAATGTATTATGAGGTTTATAGTATATGTTTAAATAAAATGTATGAATTTGGAAAATGGAAGCACACTCTTATATGAGTACTACATTATATATGTAGTGATATAATATTTAAAGGTAGATTTTATTGAATTAAAGTTGCATATTGTAAATGTTAAAGACCACTAAAATATATATAATTAAAAGAGATATGATGAATAAACCAATAATGGAGATAAAGTGGAATAACTTTTTGAAATCTCAATCTAAAAATGCTAGGAAAAGATAAACAAAGGAAAAGAAAACAACAGGACAACTAAAAATATGATAGACTTATAGCCATAGCAATAATTACATTAAATATAAAAGATTTAAAATCACCAGTTAAAAAGCAGAGATTATTGCATCTTTTAGAAAAGCAATAGCTGACTGTATACTGTTTATAAGAAATAAAGTGCAAATATAAAAACAGAGTTAGGTTAAAATAAAAGGATGGAAAAGGTATATAATGTAAACACTAACATAAGGAAGCTGAAGTGATTATGTTAGTATCAGGCAATGCAGACTTTATATTATTAGGACTAGAAATATTACTATATATATAGAAAGATGATTCATAATAATAATTTTTTTTATTAATAAATAAGATATAATAATCTTAAACTTGTATGCTCCTAATAAGAGGTGTTGAATTATATGAGGCAAAAAAATCTGACATGGTGGTATTATATTGAAAATAAACTAAGAATACATATATGATAATCTCAAGTATTTGGAAACTACGCAAAATATGTTTAAATAACCCAGTGAGTTGAGAAAGAAGAAATAAAAACAAAGGAAAATTAGAAATATTTTAAACTAAATAAAAATAAGAACATAGCATATAAAATTGTACAGACTACAATGAAAACAGAGCTTAGAAGGAAATTTATAGCATTAAATGCTTATATTAGAAAGGAAGAAAAGTCTAAAAATTTAAGACTTCACTCTTAGAAGCATAAAAAAAAGTTATGGAATATCAAAGTAAACCCAAAATAAGAAAAGAAAGGAAATAATAAAGATGAGAGCTGAAATCAATGCAGTGGAGGATAGCCTAACAATAAGGAAAAATAAATGAAACCAAATGCTCATTAAAAAAAAAAAATCAATAAAATTTTTGAATCTCAAGTTGATTGAACAAGAAAACTGAGAAGATATAAATTACCAATATTAAGAATCAAAGAGGGCACATTCTATAGATTCCATAGACATTAAAAACATGATAAGGAAGTGTTATAAAGAGTTTTATGTCAACACATTCAACCACTTAGATAAAATGGAGACATTTCTTGAAAAGTATCAAATATAAGAAAGATTTAAAAATCTGAATAGTTCTTTATCTGCCTAAAAATTAAATTTATAATGTCAAGCCTTCTCACAAAGAAAATTCCAGGCCCATATGGCATCAGTGATCAATTTTATCAACATTTTGAGAAATTTATAATAATAAAATAATACACAAAATCTTTCAGAAAATAGAGGAGAAAAATACTACGCAATTCATTTTATGAGACCAGAACTACCTTGGTATCAAGATACCAAAACCAGACATAAACACCATAAGAAAACTAACAAAATTCATCATGAAAAAAAAGAATAAAAATTTCTTTACAAAATATTAGCAAATTAAATTCAGAAAAAAAAGAAAATATATTGTGACCACATGGCATGCATATCAAAAATTCAAGATTAACCTAACATTTGAAAATCAATCAACATATTATCAAAACGAAAAAAAATCACATAATTACCTCAATAGATGGAGAAAAACATTTGACAAAGTTCAACACTCATTCTTGATTAAAACTCTCAACAAACTAAAGGAAGCAGGGAACATTCCCAAACTAATAAAGACCATCTGAGGTTAACCTACAGCTACATCATATTTAATGGGGAAGGACTGCATGCTTTTCCCCAGAGACCAGGGATAGGCTAGGATGTCTGTTCCCACCACTTTTAGCCAACATGTCCCATAGGTTCTATCTAAGGCAATAAGGCAAGGGAAGGAAGCAAACACAATACAGATTGCAAGAGAATAAATAAAATTGTGTTTATTTGTGGATAAGATAATCTTGTATGTAGTAAATCCTAAGGAATCTACAAAAGCTTCTAGAATTAAGCAATGAATTTAGCAAGGTCATATAATGAAATGTCAATATACAATAAGCCATTGAAAAGTGAAATCTTTAAAATATCTATTATCAACAGCTTCAGAAACATTATATAGGAATAAAAGTATCCAACTATATGGAAAAACTACGGAATATTGCTGAGGAAATTTAAAGAAACCTAAATAAATGGCAAGATATATCATATTCATTGATTGCAATACTTGATATTGTTATAGTAGCAATTGCCCTCCAATTAATTGCCACATTTATTGCAATACAAATCAAAATCTCAACATGTTTTTTGTTAGAAAATGACAGGCTTATTCTAAAACTTATATGAAATTGTAAAGGATCTGGAACAGCCAAGACTGTTTTAAAATAGAGCAGACTTAGTCTGAGTTCAAATGTTATTACAGTAATAAAGTGTCCTTTCGGTATCAACATTAAAATAGACATGTAGATCAATGAAACAGAATAATAATATAGAAATAGGTACACGCTAAAGTGGTCAATTGATTTCTTCAAAGATGATAAGGCAAGTTAATGGGGGAAATGACAGTATTTTTAATAAATGGTACTGGGCAACTGGACATCAACTTAAAAACACACACACATGCTAAACACAAAAATTAACTCAAAATGGATTATAGGCCTACATATAAAACGATAAAACTTATCAAAGAAATAATAGAAAATCTTCATGACATTGAGGCAGGGAAAGATTTCTTAGGGTACAAAAGCATAAACCCCATAAAATAAAAACTGATAAATTGAATTCAACAAAATTAAAAACTTCTGGTCTTGGAAAGATATCAAAAAATGAGAAAGCATACCATTGACTGGGGTAAATATCCACAAGGGTTTATATCAAAATTATATAAAGAATTCTTATCATTCTGGATGACTCACATTGACTGGGAGGAGGGAAAATGTGGTTGAGGTAGCAGTGATCTGTAGTGGGTTGAATGGTGGCCCCCTGAAAGATCTGCCTATGTCCTAACCCCAGAACCTGTGAACAGGATCTTATTTGAAAAAAGGGTCTTTGCAGATGTAATTAAGTGAAAGATCTTGAGGTGAAGTCTTCCTAAATCCAATGATGACTTTTCTTATACCAGACAGAAGAGAAGGCAGGCAAAGCAAGATAGCCCTGTAAAGATGGGGACTGAGAATGGAGCATTGCAGCCACAAGCTAAGAACACCTAGGATTGCAAGCAATTACCAGACACAAGGAGAGAGATCTGGGGAGACAGGTCCTCTCTTGTAGCCTCTTGAGGGAGCATGGACCTGCTGACACCTTGATCTGGGACTCCCAGCCTCCAGTACTATTGTGTTAAACTGCCCAGGTGGTGGTAACTTGTTACAGCAGCCACAGGCATCTGAACTTTTCAGTAATCTTAATTGTTAATAAGAACATTGTATTCATGTGTGTAAATAATATCAAGCCCCACTTGTTTTAGTTTGGACTTGGTTCACCTGTGAAATTCAGAGAACCAGAACAGCGGTGGCTAAAGGCAAGTCGGGATGTGTTTCAGTCTGCCCCAGCACTTGCAGGAGTCTCATGGGCCTTTCTTGCACTTTTACCTGTGGGCACAGTGTCACCTCAACTCCTGGCAGGAGAAGGGGACAAGGGACTGAGGAGGGTGTGCCTTCCATCCCTAAGGGCTGCTAGAAGTCAATGCATTCCTTCTGCTTACATCCCATTGGCCTAACTACAACACATTCTGGGAAATGCAGTCTTTATTCCAGGTGACCATGTACTCAGCTGAAAGCCAAGGCTCTATTATTACAAAACAGCATTTCTAGAGTGGGGGCGATTTCTTATGTGATAGGATCCTGAGCTATACAGAACTCAAAATCACCTCCTGTGGACACCACTGCTCTAAAAGAAGCGGGAATTGCTAGTGAGCAACCAAGAGAAGTTTTTACTAGGTCAGTCCAAAACAATCCATCATTGAAATCATTCAAATACTGCCAGAGGGTCTCCCATGAGAAGAGAGGCATCTCGGGGAAGCCTGGCTGGACAGGGAGTGAGGGTATCCCAGGAAGCAGGTGTGGAGCTGCCCCATCTTTTAGCCTGTCTGTTGCTTGGAGTCGAGACGACGCCTCTTAGCAGGACTGCAGGTGGGACCAGGACACAGGATCTAGGCCAGGGTCCTGAATGGCTTGTCTCTGGAACGGCTGAGGTTCCATCCTTTGTGAAGTCTGTTGTAGAAACAAGTTGAACCAGTTGTGTTCCCAGCACCTCTCACCTGCATCCGAGGCATCTGAGGTGTGTGGGACTAAAGGGAACATTCCAGCAGCATTAAGACGGGGGCAAGAGGGGACAGGAGAAGTCTCAGCCAGTGGGCCACCTGGGCCAGCACAGCAGGCAGAGGCAACCCAAACAGAACCAAGAGGCTCCCTAATGTAGACAGCATCAGGGGAGCCCTCTAGAACTGAGTGAAAGAACAGGTTCCACCCTCACTGCCAGCTGGGCAGTCTTGGGGTCAAGGCAATGGGAAGAAAGAAAGATCAGAAGCATTTCCTCAGTGGAGGCACAGGGAGGGCAGGGCCATAGGAGTTGAAACTTGAGCTTGGCAGCCATAGGACAGCATGGGGACCCTGGGAAGGGAAGGTGGGAGAACCAGGTATTCAGAGATCTGGAAGAGAAGGTATTAGGAAATCAGACAGGACCAGAGACCATCATGCCTGGCCTGCCAAGTGCTCCTTCCAGAGGACTCCCTGCCTTGTCCCTTGAGAGAATCAGAGTTGCTTTATTCTTGGTGTGAATGTCTTGTCCCCAAGATTCAAGGGTTGACCTGCATGGGGGCAACAGCTCTCCCCAATTTTGGAAAGCAGCCAATAACTATTGTCTTCTAGGGTGGTGTATTAATTCTGAATTCCTCCTAAAATCTGTATTTTCTACAAATGTAGGTGGTTGAATAGCACCCCTCCTACAACAGCAAAAATGATACCTGAAAGGATGGGTGTCCTTCTAAGAAGAGAAGACACAAGAAAAAGGGGAAGCTGTGTGAAGACAGAGGCAGAGACTGGAGAGAGGCAGCCATGAGCCCAGGTAGGACACATGGGGCACCAGAAGCTGGGGGAGACAGGACGGCCCTTCTCCTAGAGCCTCAGGAGGGAGCCCAGAGCCCAGCCTTTCCAAGAGCTTGATTTCAGGCTTCTCCAGAGTTAGGGGACAATACATTCCTGTTGTTTTAAGCCACCCCAGCTGTGGTCATTTTTTTTATCAGTCACCTGAAGCGAATACAACATGAATCCATGTTCTGCTCCCTGTGACTTTAGAAGTCTGTGCTCACATCCCTGGATAAGCCCTCACCACCTCTCTGCACCTTTGAGAAGTGCTCTCTCTCTATCTCTCTCTCTTGTCTCTCTCTTCATCCGGTTTCTGTTCGAATGTCACCTCCTCAACGTGACCTTCCTTCTTTCAGGGCCACTGATAAAACAGACTTCCAATGGCTTGTCCAGTTTCTTGTCCTCCTTAGCCCATCTCTACTTAAAACAAACAACAACAACAACAAAAACCCTACGATATATTTGGCAGATTCTCCTGTCAAAGTCATCTCATATTTGTGTCTTCTTAACACCAAACACCAATCTGGCTGGACCTTGACCCTACACCTGGCTCTTCTCTAGCCCATCGCTTATCTGGTCTGCACCTGTCCCTGCCATAACAAGTGGGACTTGACCACAGAGACAAGCCCCGGCTTTGCTCTGATTGGGTGCTAGGACACCCCACATGCGGGTGTCTCCACATCTGCCCGAAATACCAACAGGGGACTCTTTAGCTAGAGACCCAGGCCCTCATGCTACCTTTCAGTGTCAGGACAACACCCCAACCAACGGAGCCTCACTACGGCTTTTTCTCTTTTAAGGATATTTTTGCATGTGTTCTATCTAAGGAATATATGCATACCCCCAAATGATAAAGATTTGTTTCTACCTTTTTTCTAGATGTTTCAGCTTTTGCATTGAGGTTTACGATCCATTTCAAAATAATTTTTATGTGATATAAGTAGGAGGCATGATTAATTTTTTCATAAAGACATTGAGTTGTTCTTGCACCACAAAATTTATGTCAGATTAGTGATCATCTCTGTGTAGATCAGTTTCTGGGCCCTCTATTCTCTTTTGTTGACCTATGTGTCCACCTTCTCATCAATATCAAACTTTCTTAATGACTGTAACTTTACAGTAAACTCGGGGGAAGTCCAGCAGCAAACTTTTTCCAGGCTGATTCTTCTTCGAGATCATCCGACTATTCTTGTCCTTTGTAATTCCACATAAACTTTAGAATCAATTTATCAGTTTCTACAGAAAACCCTTGTGAGATTTTGATTGGCATTGTATTGAATTTACATATCAATTTGAGGGGAAACAGACATCTTAATGATGTAGAGGTTTCTAGTCCACAACTATGTTATGTCCCTAGCTTTATTTGCATCTCCTGTAATTACTCTCACCACTGTCTTAGAGTTTTCCTTGCAGAGATTTTGTGGATTACATTTGCTTTAATTTATTCCTGTTTGTTTAATATTTTTAAAAATATTATATAGAGAATTTTAAATACTAAATTCACTACCATTTGCTGACACTTTGTAGAAATGCAATTGACTGTTTTAATATGAGCCTCATATCCTGTAACCTTGTTAAATGCACATATTAATTCTGATATGTATTTTGTTTTTCTGATACCAAATGACTGTTATGTTGCTTAGGTAACCTTTTCAAAGTTTGTCTTATTTATTTGTTTATTGTCTTATTACACTACTGAGACCTCCACTAAGTTGTTAGAAGTGGGCACCCTTATTTTGCTCCCAATATTGAAAAGAATTTAATCTTTCACAATTAACAATGGCATCAACTTTAGGTGTGTGCTATATCCTCTGTCAGGTTGGGAAATTTCATTCTACTCATAGTTTTCTGAGTGTTCTTAATAAAGGGGTTGTAAATTTTGTTAAAAGATTTTCTGCATCTATGGAAATGATCATAAGTTTTCTCCTTTATTCTGTTAATATGATGATTTACATTGATTGCTTTGCCCAAATTGCATCCATCTTGAATTCCTGGAATAAATCCCATTTGTGTGTGATGTGTTATACTTGCTGGACTTGATCACTAATACAGTTGAGGATTTCTGTTTCTATGTCCATGAGCCATACAGGCCTGTAAAGTGATAATCTAACCATGACCAAGTGGAGTTAATACCAATAATGCAAGATGGGTTTAGCATTTGAAATTCACCTAATGTAACACACCACATTGATAAAATTAAAATTTTAAAATATTTTTATCTCAATAGATACAAAAAATAATTTTCAAAAAAATGTTCAATCCTCATTCATAATAAAAACTCTTAGCAACCTAGGAATAGAGGGAAACTTTCTCACCTTGATTAAGGACATTGTCAAAACTTACAGAAACATCATATTTAGTGAAGAAAGGCCGCACCTTCTAACTAGGGTCAGGGCAAGGCAAAGACACCCCTCCCACACTTCTGTTGCGGTCTTAGTACTGAAGGTCTAGCTAAGACAACAGAGATAGGAAGTAAAATGGAAGACAAACATGTTGGAAAGGGAGAAATAAAACTTTTCATTCACAAAAGATATAATTGTTTCTGTAGGCTTTAAAAAAATCTACAGAAAAGCTAATATAATTAATAGCTGAAGTTAGCAAGATTTCAGAACATATGGTCAATATACAAAAATCACTTGTACGTCTATATACTTACAGTAAACAACTTGAAAATATACTGCAAAAAATGCATTCCCAGTAGCTTAAACAAAGAAAGAAAATGTTCAATAATCACTTTAATAAGTGTTCAAAATTTCTACATTAAAAATAATAGCACATTACTGAAAAAAAAGTTTAAATGGCCTAAATAAAAAGAAAGGTATACTATGCTTATGGATGGAATGCATCAACATATTTTAAGAGAGCAATTCTCTACAAATTGTTCCATGTTACCCATTAAATTCCAGTCAAACCACAACAGGTGTTTTTTTGAGAAATTGAGAAGCTAATTAAAAATTTACATGAAAGTGCAAAGGGCCTAGAATTTCCCAATTTTATGAAAGAAAAATAAAATTGGAAGACTTATACTAAATAATTTAAGACTTACAGTAAAAAGATAAATAAAACAATGTGACCTTAATCTAAGGATAGCTCTCAATGGACCACAGTTGAGAAGCCAAAGACAGACCCATATTCAGATGGTCAGTTGGCTTTTGGCAAAAGTGCCAAGATAATTCTCTGGGAAAAATAGAGTCTTCAATAACTGGCATTAAAATAACCAGTTACTGTAAGAGGAAAAGATGAATATTGGTCCTTACCACATATCATAAGAAAATTATTCCAAAATGGATTGTAATAGACCTAAATGTAAGGACTAAAATCATAAAGTTTGTAAAATTACATAAGACAAAATATTTATGACCTTGGATAAGGCAAATATTTGTTATACAGGGCACACACATGCACACAGATACACACCCCATCAAAAAATTTTTTTAATTGGATTTTACCAAAATTGAAAGTTTTGCTTGTTGAAAAACTCCATTAATAAAGTGAAAAAAATTGAAAAGGCAAGTCACAGATTGGGAGAAAATATTTGTGGCCAGACTACATACAGAATGCTTATAATGCATTAACTCAAAGAAAAACACAGGTTTTTAAATGACCACAAGAGCTGGACACTTCAGAAAAGAAGATGTACAGATGGGCAACAAGCATGTGAAAAGATGGGCAAGGTCATTAGTTGCTTTGAAAATTCAAGTTAAACCACAATGAAATACCACTCTGTTCTGAAACATACTTGTGGGATTTTAATTTATAGAGGTGACCAAGTGTCAGCTCTGAGGGGTTAATGTCACTGAAAGAAGAATTTATTAGTCGCCGGTCAGGAGGCAGAAGCAGGAATGAGGAGAGGGCTTGGGTCAGAGCTTTCATTGGGATTTCTGTGGGAAAACAGGGCTGGACAGGCCCAACAGCTTAGGACTGACTGGTTTGAATAATTCTAGTGGGCTTTGGGTCACAGGGCTGATCTCTAGTTGCCTGGTACCTGACCGTGCGGTGATTTAGGACCGGTCAACGTTGGCTCGGTGTGTGAGCCTCAAGTAAGGATGTAGGGGAATGTACAGGATTGGTTGGTTTGCACACGCAAGAGTGCTCCTGGCCAAGCCTCTGCCCTTTGAACTGGCCAGGCCTGGGAGGGGCGTCTCTCTGCTAGGCCTCTCTTTAAATAAAAGAACAAGGCAGAAATGTTTCCTACTAGAGGTGCCCATGCATCATTGTGTCTGTCTTCACCTTGTGCAGCTTCTTCCGCTTTGCAGCTCAGTAGGTAGCTCCTGGCTTTGCATCTTCAGAGGATGCATCTGTACTATCGCCTTGTCACCTGCCATCTCTTCACGTGCTCAGAGAGGCATCGTATATCATATATTATGGACCTCACATCTTCTTCAGTCCTCATGCCCTATTTATCCCTTCAAGATCTCTGAAAACACACGAGGTCAAGGAACTGAACACTCCCATCAGCACAAGGGCCCCTCCTGTTGCCTTTTATAAACACAACCACTTCCCTCTTGCCATCCACAACTCCCCCACCCTTGTCTCTAATCCCTGGCAAGCACGAAATTGTTATCCATTTCTAAAATTTTGTAATTTCAAAAACGTTCTATAAGCAGAATGGCTCAGTATATATAAAATCTTTGGGATTGGTTTTGTCCCTCAGCCTCCCTCTCTGGAGGTCCATTCGACTTGTGTGGACCAGCCCTCACTGGCTGAGCGTCCACCCATGAACCAAGAGGTCGCGGTTCCATTCCCAGTCAGGGCACATGCCTGGGTTTCAGGCTCCGTCTCCAGTAGGGGGCTTGCAAGAGGCAGCTGATTGATGATTCTCTCTCATTATTGATGTTTCTCTCTCTCTCCCCCTCTCCCTTCGTCTCTCTGAAATCATTTAAAACAGAAAAAAAAGTCGTGTGGACCAATAGCTCAGTCCTGTGCACAGCTGAGCAGCAGTTCAAGCCCTTGGCCAACTGGAGGACATTCAGTTGGTTCCAGTCTGTCTATTACAGACAAAGCTGCTATGTACAGGCTTTGCGTGAACATAAGTTTCTATTTCTGTGAGACCAATGCCCAAGAATGCAATCACTAGGCTGTAGTTGCAAGTCTTATAAGAAACTGCCAATCTGCTTTGCAGGGTGAATGTTACCATTTTATACTCCCACCAGCAATGTATAAATGACCTAGTTTCTCTGACTTCTCACCAGCTTTTTATATTGTCATTATTTTTTATTTTAGCCAATCAGATAGGAGCATATATCTTATTGTGGTTTTAATGTGCATTCCCTTGATGTCTAATGATGTTTAAAATGATTTCATATGCTTATTTACTATCTTTATATCCTCTTTGGTGAAATGTGTTTTTATATCTTTTGCCCAAATTCTAACTAGATTGTTTTTGTTGTTTTGTTTTACTGCTGAGATGTGAGTGTTCTTTATATATTATAGATACTTGTCCTTTATTGGATACATGGTTTACAAATATTTTCTGTCAGTCTGCCATTAATTTTTTTTTTTTCATTTTCTTAGCAGGGTCTTTCACAGAACAAAAGTTTTACATTTGGATGAAATCTAATTTATCAAGCTTTCTTTTTATGGACTGTGCTTTTGGTGTCTGGCCTTAAGAATTTTTTGTCTAAGCCTAGATTATGAAGATTTTCTCCTATATTTTTCTAAAAGTTTTAAAATTTTACATTTAAATCTGTGACCCATTTTTAGTTAATTATTGTATAAGGTGTAATATTTGGTTGAGGTATTTTTGTTGATTGGTTTATTTGTGCGTGTGGGGGAAAGGGGTCTGTTTTTTGCTTATGGAAGCCCAATTGCCCCAGAACCATTTGTCAAGAAAACTAACTTTTCTTCACTCAGCTGTTTTGCACCTTTGTCAAAATAAGCCAGGAATATGTGTGTGGGTTAGTTCCTGGGTTCTCTCCTGTTCCAACGCTCTATATGCCTATCCCTCCATCAATACACTACACTCTCTTGACTCCTGGAGCCATGAATATCTTGAAATAGGGTAGAAAGGGAAGAAATAAATTTCTTCAAAATTTATTTTTCTTTGTCAACATAGTTTTAGCTATTCTAAGGCCCATGCCTTTAAAAATAAATTTTAGAAAAGTTTGTCTATGCCTACAAAAACCTTGCTGGAATCTAATTAATGTTTTAAATACTATAACTCTTTCTCACTCTGAATTTTTTTACTGAAATTATTGTCAAAGTTCAGTTTGGATTTGTTCAAGTTTCTTTTTCTCCAAGTGCTAACATGCATTCACCCGACTGATCGTATTGAGCACCTGCTATGTGCTGAGAACTGAGCAGGTCATTTGAGATGCAAACATAAAAATGCATGTTCACTTCCATGGCTGCATGGCTCTGTTGGTTGGAGAGTCATCCTCTACACCAAAAGGTTGCAGGTTGGATTCCTGGTCAGGGCACATACCTAGGTTGCAGGATCAATGCATCCTGGTTTGGGGTATGTATGGGAGGCAACCGTTGGATGTTTTTCACATCAATGTTTCTCTCTCTCTAAAAATCAAATCAATAAACATATCCCCAGGTGAGCGTAACAATTTTTTTTTTTTAAAAAAAAGCATGCTCACTTTCTTCAAGGAATGAAATGCAAGGTTTTGAGGTGATTGCTAACTCAGAAATTTATTTTAAAAACTAAACGTTTTTTCAAGTGTGCATATCAATTGGGCCCTAAAATTGAACATACAAATTAGATGGTACCTTATACAAGAGAGCCAGGGTCCCTGAGGAGTGATCTAATTTGCCTTAATTATTTGTGGTCCATGCTGCTCAGGGGCAGAGGAGTCTCCAAGGGGGAAGCAGGGCTGAAATGTAAACAAGTGTCCCCAACATTTTGCTGTTTCTGTCCCTCAACATGCAGCTATGCCTTTTACAAGTAAAGGCAAATAACCAAGAGCAAGCAATTCATTCATTTATTCACTTAATCAATTTTTGTCTAGTGCCCAGGACTTGTAGCTCTTAAAGTCAAGGGTGGGACTGGGATCAGAGAACCATCACAGATGGACACCAGCAGCTCTGGGCTCCAAGGAGAAGGGGTGAATGAGAAGCATGGAGAAGGAGCTGATGGTGGGAAGCAACTTGCAGAGGCTGAAAGTAGGAGGGAATGTGGCTGTAGTTGGAAGGGCAAGAGGGCCAGGTTACCCGGAGCAGAGAGTAGGGGGCAGCCGCTGGACAGCTGGGGGCAGAAGCAAGCCCCAGACTGGGCGTTGGAAGCTTGGTGGTTCCCAGGAAATAATGCCCTTCTTTCAGCCTGGCTCTGAGCAGTTTGCGGAACAGAATGACCCACAGAGACCATGTAATCATGGGATGAGGCCTGGCTGCAGGACTTGGCCTCAGGGCCTCTTCCTCTATGCAAGGCCTTTAAGCAGATTTGTATTTGAAGTTCCGGATCTCTCAGGCTGCAGTGGGGAGAATGAGGGCAGAGAGGGAACTGGTTCTAGAAAGAGCTACGGGGCCAAAAGGGCACGGCCTTTTATTCTGAGACAGAGGAGGTGTGAGGGGGCCTTCCCGCCACAAGCCTGGAGTCCTACTCCCTCGCCCCTGCCTCTCTTTTCTTTACCTTTCCAGGCCATGTTCTGCCCTTCTTCTTGCCTTTTTTTTTTCCTTTCTTCCCACAGCCCTTCTTTCTAATCTTGATTTGAATTCGTAAAATATGTTTACTGTGATGTAAACAGAAGGTGCAGAATTCCACACAGAATGAAGGAGTGTCTCTCTCTCTCTCTCTCTCTCTCTCTCTCTCTCTCTCTCACACACACACACACACACACACACACGCATGCGTGCAGGTGGCCCACTGGAGGCCCTTCTCTTCCAGGGGGGCCTCCGTGTACTGTCCATGAACAGAGGAGTGGCCAGGCCCCCACACCCTGCCCAGGAAACCTGTCTCTTCCTTCCATGCTTTGAATAATGCCACCAGGACATGCCCACAAGTGACTATCAGTTTAAAGGTCCAGGCTGCAGGCCCAGGACACTGTTTATGTTTTTTGAAGGGTGAGGTAATAGAGGGAGGAAGAAAGAGATGAAGACGAAGAAAGAAGAGATAAAAAAATTCTTAAGGGTTTTTAAAAAGAAAGAACTCCTTAATTAGCAGATCACACTTCTGTCTTAGGACACTCCTTTTACATGCCATACGTAAGTCCTGTTTTAATTTTCAAGACATAAAATATTTCACACAACAGAAATAAGCAGGATAACATAGTCCCAAGTCGTTCTCATTCAAACTTAATAACCATTACCACTTTTGTCCTTTATTTCACATATATTTCTCAGAAATGAAATATCACTAATGCAGCTGACCCCCCTTCTCAGCCCCCTCCTTAGGGACCCTCAGGGTGCTGAAAAGGGGAGAGGGTCCTTCTACTTCTTACTACAGCGCTGACCCGTGCCTGCAAATAGCACAGCATTTTTGTACAACTCCATCGTCAGCACCATCATCTCTGCATCTTTCTTTTTCAATTATTATTTTTCCCACCCAAATTTACACTCTAAGGACTTGCTGGCCTTGAAGAAGAGGAGCTACTGCCCTCACCTTCGGCCCCAGGGAACATTCTGTTCCACGAAAAATGCCCGATTCTTTACCCAGGCCTCTCCTGATTGGCATTCAGAAAGTGTCCAGTCTTGCACTTTGCAAACAATGCTGCACGCGCTGTGCCTGGCATTTTCTCTGAGGTGGACAATGAGCCCAGGAGTTGCAGGGTGACAGGATGTGGGCATCGTCCGCTCTTTCGTTTGCCATCACGTGCCTTCCTAACTTCTTTGTGGCCATTTAAGCAGCAGTGCGGGAGCTGCCCGGCTCCGCACAGCCCTCCCTGGCTGGTGTCACCCAGGCGGCCCACAGTGGCATCTTCTATGCCGTCTGGAGATCTCCCCATCACTAGTGAGTGTGCTCAGCTTTGGTAGGTGCTTTCTCGTCCTCCTGGGCGCAGAGGGTCTGTGCCTGTCCCCGACCCATTTTCCACTGGGTGTCTTGTCTTCACCAACTGACTGTCAGGATTCTTCGCGATTCTGCACAGTCTCCGTCACTTATAAGTGCTGCCCAGACCTTCTCTCAGAATCTGTGTCTGTAACTTATTTTCTCTTCAACTTAAGTTTTTACTTTTAATACGATCAAAATTTGCCAAATTTTTCTTTCTGCCTTCCCTCCAGTTCTTAAAAAGGAAATTAAAAAAAAAGACCACCCTTTGCTTACCTACACATTCCCGGCGCGTCGAGAGTGTGCCCGGAGTTCCGCAGGGGGAGAGGCGGCCAGTGCGCGGGCCCCAGGCTGCGGAATTGGTCTGGGGACACACACCACATGTGGGTTAGCCAAAGGGCGCGAAGCAGGGCCTCGGACGAACGCTCCAGCGAGCCTCGCTCGCTCGATACAAGGAATTGCCCAAGGACTGGAGGAGACCTTCCTTCTCCAGTGTTTTCTGGGAGCGAGGAGTCCTACGTGCTCCGGCCGGGCGCGAGCGGCCTCCCGCGGCCTCGGGGCCCTCGGGCCCTCCCGCCCCGACGCGCCGCGGCCCCCGGGAGTGCGCGCTGGCGTCTGAACGCGGAGTGCGGAGCGCGGGCGCCGCTGCCGAGGGGCAGGGGGCGGAGGTGAGCTAAGTTCTTCCGAAGCCTGTCTTGCAGAAATACTAAAAAAAAAAAACCACACAAAAAAACAACCACGCAAAACCCTGACAACTCTTCATCTGTTTTCACTCGCCCGGAATAGCTGCAGCGGCGCCGCGCGGGCCTCCCCGGGAAGCGAGCGCGCGCCCGCGTCGGGGTGAGGGTCCGGGCTCGCCCCGCGTGGGGCCGTCAGGGTGAAAAGGCGGCGCGCTTCCAACTCCTCTCCTGCCAAACCGCCGCGGAGGAAGAACCGGGCGCTCGGGTCTTCGCTACTGTGGAAGCGCGTGACTCCGATCCCTTAAAGAGCTCGGGCCTGTCCAGTCCCCGGCCGCCCCCCTTTCTCCCTCCCCTGGCGCCCCGCGGCCGCGGGCGCGGGCAGGGCACACTCGGCCCCGGAGCCCGGGGTCAGGGCCTGTGGGGCCGGCGCGGCCTGGGGAGCTCCGCTAAGGGGTGAGGAGAGGAGGGGCGGGGGAGGGCAGAGAAGTGGGAGTCAGAAAGAGACAGCGTCCCCCAGACGCCCAGAAAAGGCCAGGTGGGGCTGAGCCGGGCGCAGCGGGCAGGGAACCTTCTGGATGCACGTCGGGGGCGCATTTTCAGAGGAGAGGGTGGGAGTTGTGCTGCCCGCGAAAGGAAACCGGGAGGGACAAGTCAGCGAGGAGAGACTTCGAAATAATGACGAGCTGGAGTCAGTTAAGTGGGGAGGAGCCCAGGAAGCGAGAACGAGGGTCTTAGAGAGCCGAGGAGCGCGCCCGCCGTCCAGCGCGCGCCACGGCCCGGGCCTCCCGGCCGCCGGGTCCCTCCGAGCGGCCCGCGGCACTGCCCGGAGGGCCCAGGCCTCCGGCCCTTCTAAAAACACTGCGCTGGGCTCCCCTTCAGGGTTCCAGGAGAAAACCGGGGGATCCTCAGCCTGTGCGGGGTCCCCTCTGTGCGAGTTTCCCAGGCGCACGTAGCAGCATCTGAAGCGAGTTTAGGCTCTGAGAACACCGCTGCATTCGAAACCCTAAAAATACGCTCCAGGATTGCCAAGGGGGTGAAACACCACGCTTGAACGATACTTTTCACTTTGACTAAAAATTTTGTACAATTTGTAACGACGTACTTCTGTTGTTTTTTGTTTTTGTTTTTTTAAAAAAGAAGAAATAAAGGAAAGGAAATTGCAGAACCACACTTCTCGCGCCCCGGTCTTGTCTCGTTCTTGCTGACACTCCCTCTGCAAACAGCCAGAGGTCCTGGGACCGGAGGGGCCTTCGCGAGGAATACAATAGGAATATGTTTTGATACATTGAAATTAGTCACATTTTAAATGTTATCTCATGAAGGGGAGCGCATGTGAAATCTATATATTAACCTTAATTGACAAAAAAAAAATTACACGCCCCAAAATATTCACCCAACTCTGTTACAAAGTCCAGCGAAGTTTGGGGTAACAAGACGCAACGAGGAAAAGGCAGTGTGCGGAGCGCGTTTATTGCAGTGCCTGATGTACTAGTTCTGCTTCCCCGAATTAAACCTACGTGGGAAGGGGTAGGTCGTGCGCCAGAGTCCCGCGCCCGCCGCCCGTCGGTGGCCTGGGACGCTGCCGGGGCCACCTCCGCGGGGACAAGGCCGCAGCCGCGGGCCACAGCGCCCCCTCGCCGCCCGTGCGCACGACTTCGGGCCCGCGCCGCTCCGACCTGCCCGCGGCCCGAGAGCCCGGAAGGGCCGCGTCTGCCGAGCGCCTGGGCCCGCGGCTGCCGCTTTCCCGGTGAGCCCTGGAGTCCGGGCCGCGTGTCTGGCGTTTCTGAGCGCTTGGCCTCGCGGGGAACCTGGCTTCTCGAAACGCACACGTCCACGCCGCCTTGTTCTAAATGCAGCGGCCACTGTGGGTACAAGAAACAAAAATGTGACCGTGCTTTAAAAAAAAAAAAAAAAAAATGCACCCAGAGCCCACAGCAAATCTGGAAGTGCAAATGGCCCATGCAATTGCTGCAAGTGCTCGCGCTGTCCAGGCAGTCCCTCGGTTTGCCTTTAGTGCCTGTCCATTTTTTCCCATTCCATCTCCGAAGGCAACTGTAAAGAAGCAGAAGCCAAGCACCAGACCCTCCCAGGCTCTCCGCCCGCCCTGACACCCCTCGCAGCCCATAAGCGAGGCGTCCAGGCTCCTACTCCCCGGGAGCGATGCTCCCCGCAGTGACCCGACGCGCGGTTCGAGCGAGACCAGGCCACCCTCACAGGTGGCCGCGCGAGGAGCCACTGCGTCGGGCCTCGGCACTGGCCGCATGTCTTTTCGAATGATGTTTCAGAAAGAAGGCCAAGCCAACTTTAATCTGAGAAAGGGAAAAGTGATTTTACAAAATCAGGGAGCTTTAAATCGAAACGGAGTTATATATTCCAGTAACAATGCAGACCGTGAGTTTTAATGTCTCTGCGTAGGCATTTTAATTTGCTACAGTCACTACCAATAAAAACGGCATGTAGTGCGATTCGACTGTTTAATAGTGCAAGGTAGACGGTTTTTATTAGTAGCAGGCAGCAGTATGGAAAATTTAGATTTCAGTGGAGTAGTGTAATTGCTGGGGGAAAAACACACTCAGGAAGAGGCTGTCTTTAGAATCAGCACTGAGCAGAGAGGGAGCAGGCGGTGTTTCTGGAGAGGCACCCTGGGAAACGGGGAGACCCTCCAAAGCCACGTGCACTTGTCTAGTTAGATACTTAATTGATGTCAACATCGAGTGTATTCCCAGCCTAGGCTCCTGCTCCAAACTGGGGATGTTTTTGTAATAATTCGCTGTTTTCTTTTCTGCCCCCGGCAGAGATAGGAGGGGGGAGAGGGAGGGCGAGGCGCGGGGCCCAGCCCCAAATGCTAATGAACCACAGCAGGAATTGGTCTTTAGAAATGGAAATTCTTGAGGCCCGTGCTGCTCAGAGATAAAAAGTTAGACCTGATTTTTTTTTCACTTAAACTATTTAATTGGAAGTGAACCGAGTGACTGCAATCTGATCTGTGGCCGCCTGTGCTCGCCGACTCATTTAAGGCTTCTTCCTGGTCGAATTCCCTCCAGAAAGACCAAAAATGTCATAGATCCAGTCGCTGGCATGCTCCACGGGGCGGCTGGGGCCTCTCCCCTGCTCTCTTTCTCTCCTTTTTCACTCTACACTAATTAATATAACGTATCGGCCCTGCACTGAACTGGGACGCCCCACTTGGGGTAGAAGCGTTGTTGGACAGCCCCTGCTGGGTTCTTGCAGTGGTCCAAAGCGCATGGGGAGTGCTGTGTGTGGAGGAGAGTGGGGGGGGGGGGATGGTGGGTGGTGTGTTGTGCTAGGGGTCAAAGTAAAGACTGATACAGGGGCAAGGCTGTGGTTTGTAAGGATAGTGGTGGGGGCGCAACGGGGGGCTGGGGTGGGAGAGCTGAAGAAGTAGGAAGGAGTTGGGGGCTAGCGTGGGAAGGTGGCTGGTGTCACTGCCTGGACCGAACCTACCAGGAGCGACAAGCCTGCAGGCCAAGGAGGACAATTCGCAACTGGCTTCCTTGGACGGTCAAACTCCGCCTGTGCCTTGCAGGTTCCGCGGGACACCAGGCCGGCGGCTGGAGCCTCGCGATTCTGCGCTGCAGCCTCGATCTCACCCGTGCGCTCCGACTCCTACGAATTCTCGATAAAGGAGAATGTTGCCAGAGCTGCGGAGCCAACAGGGAGGGGGGGGGGGGGGCAAAAGCGGGGGTAGGGAGCTGTAGGCCCGAGCTCCCACCTGAGGTGTTCTCCCCCTACAGGTCACCCACTGGAGATGGTCTCGCAGGAAGAGGCACCTGTTGGGTGGGCGCCGCCATTCAGGCCTGCGGAGCCCCTGAGAGTGCCCCTTCGGTGATTCCCGGCCTCCTGCTCTGCGGCACCCGGCGGGGGAGGGATGGGGAACGGGGGTTTTCGGGGGCTGGGGTCCCGGGCTCCGTAGCTAACTAAGCATCTGTCCTCTAAGCTCCGGAAGGCGCCTCCGAGCCGCGCGTTACCTGAGCTCCCTGCACTGCCGACTGCTCCCGAGCCGCCAGTCCTTAGCTTTCTCCCTCCTTCCTGGGGGCCGGCAGGGCTCCACGCGCGTCAGAGGCGGTCTGTCCGTCCAGTGACAGTCACTCCCCTCAGTGTCTTACAACACAAATGCGAAAGGAAACCGAAGTTATTAAGACAAAATAAAACCCTTTTGAGGATGAAGCACTGGCAGCATGTGCTCAAACGTTCCCGACCTCGGGACGTGCTAACACCCAGGGACCCTGGGCTCCGTCACGGGCTTCGGGGCAGAAGGCTCACCTCTAGGTTTCCCGGCAGTTCGCGGCGAAGGCGCCCCGGATCCGGGTCCCGCGGGGACATGCTTGGCGGCGCGGGGCAGGCGACCAGACGCGAGGCCAAGCGGGGCGCCTCCCACAGTGAGGCGGAGGAGACCCGGGAAGGTGGAAGCGAGAGCCGCGCACGCCACCCCCAGGAGGACCCGGGCCGCGGTGCCCCCATCCCGCGCCCCCCATCACCCTGTAAGCTGTCGGCGGGGCTGGCCTAAGAAGGGTGGCTGGGGCGGGAGTTGGCGGGGGGCGGCTGGGAGTAGGTGCGAGGGGCAGTGGGTGCGCGCCGGGGCGCGCTGCTCGGCCCCGCCGGCTTGCGGGGCCGCGGGCCGCGGGCTGGGGCTGCGCGAGAGGCGACTGCGCCACAAAAGCTTTCGAGTCCCTCCCTCCTCCTTTCCCCCGCTCCCGCCTCCCGCTCCTCGCGGTCCCCTCTCCTCCCCTCCCCGCGCCCAGCTCCTCCCCCAGCTGCGGCTGGGCAGCTGGCTGGGGCGGAGCGGGCGGAGCCGGGGAGGGGGCGGGCGCCAGCATATGCAGATGAGCGCGTGACGGACAGCTCGGCGTTCCAATGTCCCTCGGAAACTCGAGCGCTCCTTCCTCAACTCCTCACTCCCGACTTCAGACTCCCCCAAACCCCGACCGCCGGCCTGGCGCGCGGCTGCGCCCATCCGCTCCGCGCCGCAGCCGCCACTGCCTCCTCTGCCGCCGTCCCGCCGCTCCTCCGGCCTGCGGGCCGCCCGGGCTAGTGCGCGGGCCGGCCTGCCTCGGCCCCGCGGCCCCCGCGCCCTTCGCCGCGCCGCGCCGCGCCCCGGCCGGGCGTGGATGGAGGGCGCCGTGAGCCCTGCCCGCTGCTCCGCGTGACGCGGGCCCCGCGCCCACCATGTCCTACCCGCAGGGCTACCTGTACCAGGCTCCCGGCTCGCTGGCGCTTTACTCGTGCCCGGCGTACGGCGCGTCGGCACTGGCGGCGCCGCGCAGCGAGGAGCTGGCGCGCTCGGCGTCGGGTTCCGCGTTCAGTCCTTACCCGGGCTCGGCGGCCTTCACGGCACAGGCGGCCACTGGCTTCGGCAGCCCGCTGCAGTACTCGGCCGACGCCGCCGCCGCCGCCGCCGGCTTCCCGTCCTACATGGTAACCGCACGGGCGGGCGGGGACGCGGGACACTCAGGCGTGGGGACCCTGCTTTGGGCGCAGGAGGAGCGGGCCCGGGGGTCTGCGAGCAGGGGTGCGGGGAACTTGCGGCGGGCTGTGGTTCCGGAGCGCGGACTCGGGCCGCCGCGCCGCTGGCGGGATAAGAGGCCAGGGTGAGTGTAAACGCGGCCGGCCGGGACCCGCGCCCCGCGCCCCGCGCCGCTTCCCTACGTCTACCGGGGTAATTTTCCCAAAGAGCCTGAAAGTGCGACTAAGCTGGTATTGGGATCTGTTGTGCGTTGTCCTTAGTTCAAGCGCCGAAGCTTGGCGAGGGGTCTATGGCAGGCTCAGGGCTCGCTTCCTTTGGCGCGGGGAGCGAGGGTCGGCGCCACTAGGACCTCCAGGGCGGCTGCGGGGACTTAGCAGTGACTTGAGGAGCTTGCGGAGGTCACCGGGTTGGGGGAGGGAGCGAAGTACTCGCCAGGGGCTCTGGGGCCCGGCCCTGCCAGCCTTGGTCTGGTTCTTAATCTGTCCCGCAGGCAGTGCTTTCGAAAAACGTGTCGATGGGTCTCTGGCCCGCCAAATACCTTCCCGGTCCCCTGGGCACTGAAAGCAGCTCCTGCTCTTGGACCCGGGCTCGGCCTGTGCGCCTCGGGTCTGCTGCTGGGCCCGGCGGCGGTGGCGGCGGAGCTCGTTTCGGGCGATCGAGGCACTTAGGGGGCTGTCGACACTGCCCGCCCTCGGTGGAATTCCAGGGCTGCGACAGAGTAGCTGGGGCCTTGCTGAAGGCGGCAAAGGCTTCGAATTTAAACGTTAAAGGCTGAATTAAAATGCTAATTACCGCGTATTTGAAGAATTCGAAACGGTGACTGGCTTCTGAGTTGCAAATTGGATTTGCTGAGCTTTCGAGCGGTGAATAGCGGAGCCAGGGGCTCGGGGTGATTTTTTAACCATATAAGGGCGGGGTAGGGGGAGTGGGGGGGGGGCGCAGCGCTTGAGAATCCAGAGAAATTTAGTTATCAAGAAACTACCTTCGTTCGTGCTCGCGCGCCTACGTGTTTGCGTGCGCCTGTACTCGCGGCCCAGGGATTTTGCAGAGGAAGATATGCCATTTTCAGATCGCGAGACAGTTCAAAACATTCGGGAGTAAAACTGCAGCGCCTTCCGCGATCCGCAGCTGGCTTTAATACCCCGCTGCGTTTTGTTTTGTGTTTTGTTCTGTTTCCCTTCGTTTCTGCTCTGCTGCTGCGGGAAGCGCGGCTCCACCGTGGGAGGCTCGCCGTGGGAAAGGCGGCCGCCGGCTGGCCGAGGGGGTTGCCTTTGGGCGGCTGCCCGGCAGGTCCTCGCGCACCCCACTCACCGGGCTCTCGTTGGTTGCAGGGCGCGCCCTACGACGCGCACACGACGGGGATGACGGGCGCCATCAGCTACCACCCGTATGGCAGCGCGGCCTACCCGTACCAGCTCAACGACCCCGCGTACCGCAAGAACGCCACTCGGGACGCCACGGCCACGCTCAAGGCCTGGCTCAACGAGCACCGCAAGAACCCCTACCCCACCAAGGGCGAGAAGATCATGCTGGCCATCATCACCAAGATGACCCTCACGCAGGTCTCCACCTGGTTCGCCAACGCGCGCCGGCGCCTCAAGAAGGAGAACAAGATGACGTGGGCCCCGCGGAACAAGAGCGAAGACGAAGACGAGGAGGAGGGCGACGGGGCCCGCGGCAAGGCGGGCCTGGACAAGGCGCAGGACGGCACGGAGGCGCCGGCCGACGACGAAGGTGAGCGGGGCCTCCGCCGGCTGCAGGGCGCGGGGACTTTTCTTACCAGGCGGGCCCGGAGCCGAGGGAGGGAGGACGCTGCCGGCCCCAGAGCCGCGGCTCCAGCCTGGAGCCCCTGCCACCTGGCCACGGGTGGGCCCGGCAGCTAGTGGGCGGAGCGCTCCCCCCGGGCGCGCCCCAGGGCGGCCGCGCTCCCCCGAGGCCTCGGCGGGCTCTGGGCGGAGGGGAGGGACCTTAGGGGGAGGGCCTGGTATCTGGCGACTCGGGGCAGAGGGGCCCCAGGTGCCCGGGCTGCCCCGCACGCCACCGACGGCGCCCGCCTCCCCGCAGGGATCAGCCTGCACGTCGACTCGCTCACGGACCACTCCTGCTCGGCCGAGTCCGACGGGGAGAAGCTGCCGTGTCACGCCGGGGACCCCTTGTGCGAATCCGGCTCCGAGTGCAAGGATAAATACGACGACCTGGAGGAAGACGACGACGACGAGGAGGAGGAGGGCGAGCGGGACCTGGCGCCCTCCAAGGCCGTGACCTCGTCGCCGCTCACCGGCGTGGAGGCGCCGTTGCTGAGCCCCCCGCCCGAGACCGCGCCCCGCGGCGGCGGCGGCGGCGGCAAGACCGCCCTGGGCAGCCGGACGTCTCCGGGCGCTCCGCAGCCCGCCAGCAAGCCCAAGCTGTGGTCTCTGGCGGAGATCGCCACGTCGGACCTCAAGCAGCCGAGCCTGGGCCCGGGCTGCGCGCCGCCGGGGCTGCCCTCGGCCGCGGCTCCCGCCTCCTCCGGGGCGCCGCCGGGCGGCTCTCCCTACCCCGCGTCGCCGCTGCTCGGCCGCCACCTCTACTACACGTCGCCCTTCTATGGCAACTACACAAACTACGGGAACTTGAACGCGGCGCTGCAGGGCCAGGGGCTCCTGCGCTACAACGCGGCGGCCTCCGGCCCGGGAGAGGCGCTGCACGCGGCGCCCAAGGCAGCCAGCGACGCGGGCAAGGCAGGCGCGCATCCGCTGGAGCCGCACTACCGGCCCCCGGGCGGCGGCTACGAGCCCAAGAAAGGTAGGCTGCTGGGGCCGCGGGTCCTCTGGGGGGGACGGCCATCGCCCCGTTAGGCAGCACTGCCGGGAAGGGGCCGGGAGACCCGTGGGTGTGCGGGAGAAACCTTTGTCACTTAAGAGGAGAAACGGAAAAAGACCACGCGCACCAGCCACCCTTTGACTAAAAGTTAGGAGGGAAGCAAATGATGACACTAAAAAGAGGTGGGAAGGGCCAGGCGGCCCTTGCCTTGCAAGGAGACCTCCCTCCCTGTTTTTTCCTATTTACTTACTTATTATGATGGTCATCATCGTCGTGGCAGTTTTCGTTTGGCAAACGGAGACTGCCACAAAATGCAAATTATAGTTTGTCTCCCCGCTGACTGAGCTCCAGCTTCAGTGTGTTGTTAATAGAGTCTCTCCTCCTGCCTTTGGCTGGAAGGAAACAAAACGTTCCAGTTATTCCCAGAGGCCTTAGTTCTTCAAAATAGAAAAACAGAGCCCTTTTTTTCCCCTTTCTTTCCCTTTCTCTCTATTGCCTCTGTTGCTCATAATTCAGGCTTGAGCTGATAAGACCTGTAAAAGGAGCTCAAGGGAGTAAGAAAATGAGAACTCAGAAAGGTGACCAAAATCTGTCTAGGACACAGAGTGGTGGACGGTCATGTCCACCTTACTGTTTGCCCCATGCAGGGAGCAAGCATTCCTGGGTGTGCGGGCTGGTGGCTGTGCTGCTGTCTGGGAGATAGATGGCTATGGGTTGGTTCTGACTAACTGCCCCCTCCCCTGACAGATGCCAGTGAGGGCTGCACCGTGGTTGGTGGGGGCATCCAGTCCTACCTATAGAAGGGCCATGCACAGCAATGCAAGTAAGTGGGCCCCCTGGTGTTTCCGCCTACCTTGGGGGAGCCTCCCTGTACCAATTGCTCTGTAAACTTGCTTAATGTCTATTTCTTGCTTCTTGCCATGGGGTCTGAAGACAGCCTTGCAATCTTCTTGGTCTTTTTTTTCCTTTAAGTGGGAGAGGATTTGTTCTCTTTTGTAGAGTCCCTCTTTTTTTGCTCAAGTTCTGCTTTGAAGAATCACTCCTTTAACTGGAATGAATATATATACATACACACTCATATATATATATATATATATATATATATATATATATATAGATATAGCTATAGATATAGATATGTAGATATACTTTTTTTCCCCTCAATCTGGGAATTCGTGTGCAATATGGAGTGTTTTTGCTCCACTAGACATGGAATAGACACTTGCTTTGATGAGCTAGTGTTACTGAAACTTGGTATCAGAAGCCTTTCTAGATGATGTTTGCATAGTAAGACAGAGACAAGAAGCACTCCTCTGTTAACAGGCCCACCCCCCTGTGTCCAGATGGACTTGATAGGACCCTGCAGATCCTCTGGCTCACAGCAGTACTTAAAAAAAAAACAAAACACCTATTTTTATAAATAGGCAAAATTACTTAGTACACATCTTGAAGGTGGGAAAGAGGCCAAACCCTTTCAGATGACGCCTTTTTATAATTCGGTGATGTTGGTGTGGAACTGAAGGATTTGGGATGATTTGGTTTTTTCCTTGGTCCACAGGTAGGTGTCACAATTGCTTTGGAAAAAAAAAGTCAGCAGGCCATTCTTTCTTCCCAACTTCATAAATACACAGACGTAAAAAGCCGCTCTCTCACCCGGACCGCATCTTGTGCCACTGTAAAAGAAGGAGCCACAGAGCACTGTCAACCCAGACTAACTGAACAGACTTTTGTTGGATATACGTGAATTTGTTGGCATAGTATAGCTTCCCCAATGTATGTGTGACTTTTGAAAACAATCTTTTTTCTCAGGATATCTTGAATTGATCACTTCATTGCCACGGTATATATGCTATAGGTGTGATAGGATTTACTGTAAAATTTATTTGTAAAAGATGTACACAGTAGAAATAAAACGTGATTGAAGAACTTGAGTACTTAAAAAGTGGAAACAAATTTGATATTTATTTTTATAATGATATAAAGCTTCTAGTAATTTATGCAAGTTGTATTGCAATGGAATCTAAACTTTTTGTAAATAAATTCTGCCTGGTTTTTATTTGAACATTGCTGGTTATACAATCTTTGTTGGTTGTTTAACAATAATTCTTTACTAATTTATATCGTAAATTGTAAATAAAAACAGACTAGACTACAGCAATATGGTGTTTGGGGCTCCTTTTTCTTAAAAGAGTGATTTGGGTAGAGAGCCCCAGTGAGAGCCATCTCTCCCCCAGATGATCTGACCTCAGGCTTTTTAAAGATAATCTGTAAAATAATCTCCCCTTTCTGCTCATAAAAAGGGAGGCAGATGGAAGAGAAATAATCAGCAGGGAGATACCTATGATTTTTAGATTATGTACACATGTATTGCGAGAAAATTAAAATTTTGTGCTCTGAATATGCAAAATACTTGTTAGTGTAATTTTTTATTTTTATTTTTTAGCTTGACAAAATAAAATGACCTGACATCCCTGTGCTTTAGGATCCGTTTAATATTTATTTCTGATTCTGGCTTATTGAACCTCCTCAGTAAAGTAAACTGGAAAATTGTGGCAACATAGATAATAAAGAGCTACGACCCCCACCATAAATTACTGATGGAAATGATTATTTATTTTAAAGCCTGAATTATCCAAATTGGCATAGATTATTCAGATTTATTGAATGACTTCTTAACTCTCCTTTTCATATAACTCACATTAAACACAAGGCAAAAACTGGGAGGAGAGATTTATTTTCCTCTCAGTGGCTCTCACCCTTACCCTGGGGGAAAAGAAAAGCTTAAACACCCTTAGACTATTGCCTCGTTAGTGTGTTACTCACTATCTAATTATAGGACAAGTCTAGAATTTGTAGGCAAGTAACATATTTCCTTTGATTAGTATCATAAAAGCAGGAAACCTGTCACTTTAATTTTCAGCAAAATTATATGGATATCCATATAATATAATTTCAGAAAAGAAATGAACAATCATTTATTTCCTCTGCAAAGATAAATTGAGTGAATATAACTTACGGTTATAAAACAAGAATAATAGCTCCTCAGATTGCCCTTTAATCAATCATACACTTATTTTTCAAGAGGTTCATCTATTTTATTCCGTGATTAATAATGCTGCAGCATGAGCACATTATTGCATCCCAGCGGGGGACGTCCCGGGTGCTTTTAGCTGCTTTGGAATGGTCAGTTGGGGTTCATTATGGGCTGATATTGAACAATTTATAAAATCTTGTCTAAACATCTGCCAGCTCAGATAGGCCCATGTGTCTGAGGATGGGAAATTGCTGGACCGGTTGATATTGACAAACGGATCTCTCTCCAGTGGCTTTTTGTGCCTTGGAAATTAGTGGCCTCTTGCTGGGGGTCTTGTTAGAAAGGGTATTTGAAAGTAATCTTAGGTACTTGAGGCAAAGCCAGAGGGCTGTGAACTGGACACAGAGTGGGGCGGTGGGGAGGAGCGGCTGTGGTTTGTGGAGAAAAGGAACAGATTCAGTTTTCGGTTTTCTATGGCTTCTTAGGTATTTTGTTAGTTTTGGATATATAACCATTTGGATGTCAGACTTAAAGTGAATCTTTGGGAGAGAGAACTACTTTTCCCTCCTTCTTGCCTCCCCTCGCAATAGATGAGGAAAGGTTTGGAGCTGAGCTCTCTCTCAGGGACAGGAAGGTTGTTGACGTGGGAGCCTGGCCACTGGGGCGGTGTGTCTGGAGGAAATAAATGCTAGCCTGTGGAAGTAGAAGGGAGCTGGGAGCTTCTTTTGCCTGTTTTTGTTCTTAGACATAAAACCTCACAGAATTTCTGTGAAGATAATGATCCCCCCCCCCCCGCAGATAGCATTTTAGATTACAATATGAAGCTGATGAGCAGTTTGCTTTTATTAGTATTAGCCATATTTCCTAAAGCAGCGGGGAACACAACGCACATGGCAGCAATATCTCTGTTATATGTAATATTCTAATTTGAGTATTTTGAAGACTTCAGTGGGAAGGATGAAAGGTAACAATATTTAACAAGTTAAACACTGAAAGACCATACACCCTAATTAAGATACAGCACAGAAGACACTCCATCTCTTAAAGTGTAGAGTGTGCGAGTAGAAAACCCAAGCAAAAATTGATCTCGGTGCATATGTTCAGAAACTGAAGCCTGGATAAAAGCTGCCTCCCTTTGGAACAGAAGATTGTGTTACCTGGACATGTGATACATCCCCCCACACGGGCACACACCCCAGACAGACCCCAGTCTCAGGGACAACGTGCACCTTTCAATTGGTGAAAACTCATAGCAGCTCAGGAGATTAGCCCAGGCTAACGAATTTTCTTTGATGTTTATATGCCCAACAAATTATCAAAGATTTCCATAACTTACCCACCCTGCCTCCTGACCTGGATTTTCTTTCTGGAGAACTTGATTTTTAAATGTACACTAAGAACATAAAACCTGCAGGTGTTTAGAGGGATCTTTTTAAAGAAATGCAGAGTGATTTATGAGCTCTTCATGCAGATCTTTAGTGAAGATGGGGGTGCGTGAGGAGGTAGCTTTCATTGGGGAAGGAATTAATGGGGTCTAATTTTATTTTTGCTTTAAAATCTAATTAATTAAAAACAAAGTCGCCGGTCACAATAGCCCTGTGCAGTTGTACCCGGAGGCGGGCCCATGGGGCACCCGGAGCCACGCCAGCGGCTGGGTGCTGGCCTGGGCTCACCCCGGCTCTGTGGCCCCCATGCCCTTCGCGGTCCCGGGTTCATTAGAGCTGATTTATCGGAATTCGCGCTTTAATCTCAGGTGGGGCGGAGGCCGGGCCCCGTCGAGAGCACCCGGAGCGCTCGCCCGGCGGCCGCTGCCTCCCGGGCCCGTCAAATGTCAACATTTGTTCCCAATAAAAGAGTTATTGTTTCTGCAAAGCTGCCCAGCCACTGCCTTTGAAACTTGAAAAGAACTTCATCCACCTTTGTCTGATGCGAGGCGGGCGGGGCGGAGCGGAGGGCGAGGCCGGGGCCGGGCTGCGCCGCCTGGGGTCGGGGGGCCCTGCCTGCACCCCCTCGCGGGCCGCGGGAGCTCATTTCCTCGGTGAGGGCGGCCGGGTCTGCACCCGGCTGCGCTCTGCTCCCGTTTATCAGGTATCTGCGGACCGCTGTGCGAAGCACTGCAAAAAGCCCCCCGAGACAGGAATGCAGTGGCCGCGCGCAAAACCCTCGTGCGTTCTAGGGTCATTTAAAATTGCATTACATTATTTATTAAAGAGACTAAAAGTAAAGCGCACCTTTCGTTTTTCAACGTTTCATTATAAATGTGCCCTAAACTTCCACTGCTAGAGTTTAGGTAAACAGATATAAGTAATTAAAAAAGAAAAAAAAAAGAAAATAATTCCAAACCAATTTCTCTTTTCAGTCAGAGTCAACCCTTTTCAAATTTAAATGCAATACACAATGATTATCCACCGTATGGTTTTTCTTTAGGTATGCAGTGCATTGAAATCCCAAGGAAAACATTCATTTTAACTTCAAATTAAGGATATAAATAGATCTTTTAAATATGTGTTTTTAACTGCTTTTACAAAAAAAATAACATTTCAAATATTTTTAAAATGTGTTAACTCAAGAGGCAGTCTTGGGAACAACGTACGTTTGTGATACGTGGATATTTTAACACCATTTGAATTTCTACGAATCGCAAAGGAGACATGTCCCTTTGATGTATTTTCAAACCTTTATGTGACAAATCCCTACAGATATTTTAAAGGCTTATTATAAGGAGAAGTAACCTATGACAATATAATTTTCCAGTTGCTGAAAATTACTTTCTATTGGCCATAAAGAAAGCACACGCCAAGCCCTCCCCTTTGGTGTGGCCGGAACTCTAGGGAACTGGTATCCGATGATATTCGCTTGGACTTCAGCCGTTGGTGGGAGAGGGAGAAGAAACTTCTAACCCCACTTTTATGGTGCTAACACCCCGGCTTGCATGCTTCACCTGCAGCTCCTGCGAAGAGAAAGAGTTTCCACTGACACCTCCACCCCAGCCCCCTACATACACAGATAGGCCTGTGTTCCCTCTCCTGAGGACAGAGCGCGCTCCCTCTTTCTAAGAAAGGTAGAAACTGAAGGTGTTATCAAGGAAGACTATACTGGTAATATAATAAAAACGAAATGAGTTATGAAATCTCTGTCATCTGTTCTTTGCAATCCCAGGTACAAGGAAAGAGGAAGAATGTTTTTGTTTGTTTGTTTAAGTCTGGCCCCAAGATAATAAGGAAAAGTTGTTTGGTTTTTTTAAGGTGTCCCGAAGTAACTTGGTTCTATAGGGAACTAAAGACAAAAGAAATCTAATATTCTTGAAGCGACCCTGAGGTATGGGGCTGCCTCCCAAGGGAGACAGAGTCTATCTCCATAGGACGTGCCCACAGGGAAGGAACGAAACAACGCTACACAAGCACATGCATCTTTGTAGGGAGATAAATTGACAATTTATCCTGTGTAACTCCTGATCAATTATTAATCTTGAGTGTCAACAACAGGGTTATAATTACCTTTGGTTATTTTAATATTTATTTTTTCATCTCTCTGATCCGGTAATTAGTTAATGCTCTTGAGTAATGAACCCGGAGACCAGGCCCTCTGGGCCCCTCCTTTTTGGTGACCTTTAGGGAAAACATTCCCGTTCGCCCCCCTGTTCTCAGACATCTCCCGCGTGCCTCCTTTCCACCACGGGGCACCTTTCCCTGCCATAAATAATGATTCCAGAGGAAAGGGAGAAATGACAAACAAATAGGGCACAGCTGGAATTAATAAGGCTGATCAAAGTTAGAGGGGCTGGGGCTGCTCGCGGCGGCGCAGGCCTGAGGTCCAGAAAGGTGCCAGCAGCTCTTGCCTTCCCCTCCAAGATCAAGAGAAAGGGCAGAGCGGACATTTAACCCCTGACTTCTATTGATACGGGAGGGGTGGGCCAGGGGGGGACCCTGTTTTCGGGCCGCGCTAACTCCGGCGGGGCTGCGGGGCTGGCCGGGGGATGGGAAGGGCGCTGCGCTTTCGCCCGGCGCGGGAGCGGGGCCCGAGCGCATTCCTCTCCCGAACCCCACCTTCCGCCCGGAGCTGCGGGGAGGGGGTTCCTTGGCCCTGGAAGGTTGGGAGGTGAGTTAGGAGGTTAGGTGGGGACCGATAGGTGGCCCTGGAGGCGGGGCAGCCGCTCGGTGCCGGAGAAGCGTGGAGGCGAGAGGCGGTGTCAGCCCGGGAGGCCGCTCCGCAGCGCCGAGAGAAGGCCAAGGTTGTCGCCGCTGTTGCCCCCGCGCCTTCCGAGCGCCAGCGGCCCTGGGCAAAGGTACGCGAGCCGGAGGGGCCCGCCGACCGCGGGGGGCCCGCTCCCGCCCGCCTTCTCCCGGGGAGCTTGGGGCCCGAAGCTCCTTGATGCCCGTAAAGCCCCGCCAGGCTGGTTTCCGAGCGCGCGTGTCGCTGCGGCACAACTCTCACTCCATCAGGGAACTGTTCTTCCCCCAAACGCTCCAGTCCCGTGGGCGCGGGGACCTGGGAACACCTCAGCGCCCACCCGCAGGCCCGTTTCTGCCCTGGGTCCTCCAGCGCAGCGCCGCCACGTGTGCGCTTCCCTGGTCCTGCCGAGGCCCTGCGGGGCAGCGGCTCGGACGCAGGCGCGTGGCCGGGGCAGCGGCAGGTCGGGGGACAGTGGACCACCCGGTTCGCGATCCGCGAGGTCGGGGCGGGAGCGCTCGGCTAGCGGAGGGGGCGTGGGGAGAGGGCAGAGCGGGCCCCGGGAATCTCCGCACGGGAGGCCGCCCCGTGCGCCCGCGGACCGGGGCCCAGGTCCAGCCGCCTGCTGAGGTTCTCCCGCCGCTTTCGGGCCTCCTTCCCTTCGAAGGGAGAGGACGTCTCGGGTCCCCAAGCTCCCGCCACCGACAAGCCTGTAGGACGGAGAGACGACCCGGCAGCTCCTGGAGGAGGCGCCCCCCACTCTGGGCGCCCCCCACTCCCGCCCAGGCTGCATTCAGGGGACCCCCATCCTGGCCCTGCTCGGGCTCCCTTAGCCCAGTTCCCGGCCCCAGGCGGGCTCCTTGCAGGGTGCCTGTCTCGCGGGCCCTACTCTGGAGCCCTCCCCTCCGCTGGTCTCCCCTGTCTTGCGTCCGGCTCCCCGGCCTCCAGTCTCGGGGAGGTCCGGTGTGTCCACACCCGCTGCCCTGAGTGCCGGGTGGGTACCCCGCCGGGCTCCGCGCGGGGGCGGGGGTTGCGCGACGGGGGGACGCCTCGGGGCCGCCGCGCGAACCGAAAGCGCTGCCTCCTAGTTGGCGATGGAGGAAGTCGCCCAGGTCTCTCCTCTGCGGCGCTCAGAGCGCCCAGGAGCGGGGCGCCTGGCCCCCGCCTTTCCCCGCTCCCTTCCGTGCCGAATCCCCTCCTGCGTGCGCCCCATCTCGTCGAGCCGGCGGCACAGCGCACTCCGCCGGCCGCAGCCCTTGCCGCACTGGCCCCGATGGTCCCACGCGCGGCAGTGACCACGGGGACCCCGCGCCGAGCCCAGTGTTCGTGTCCGGACTCGCGAGCGGCACCCGCGGGGACGCCCTTAGACAAACGGAGGAGAGTCCGGGGCGCGCTAGTAAGCCTCTGGTTCTCCGCAGGACTCCCCGCAGGCGAGTGGCCAGCGAAGTTTCTCTTTTTAAGGAAATTTTCCAGGCAAGTCAAGGCTGGACAACACAAATTTAGTCACCTCGACACACTCCTCCCCTATGCGTTCCTCCTAGAAAACCGGTGGAGGGCTGCGTGGAGGGGGTGACTGAGCCAAAGCGGACGGACGCAGCGCGGCCCACTGCCCGGATGGGGGCGCCCGGGAGCACTCTAGATCGCCTGGGTTCCCTCTGGCCAGTTTGCCAGGGCAAGTTACAGAATCAAGGGGGTTTCTCCAACCCAGCCTCTTCCCCACCCCGTCCTTTCTGGGACCCGTGTAGGCAAACCCGGTTGTGGCCCTGTCCTTAGATGGCCACTGGTGCTTTTACCTGGGAGGTCAGCGCTGGTAGTTCAGGTGCAGGACCCTAGGAGCTGCGTCTCCCACAGGCCCAAGAAGATCCTTGATCTCAGGACCTAGAGGAGGCCACAGAGGAGGCCCTGTGTTGGGGCTGAGGGCAGGTGAGGCCGGATCTTGGGTGGGTGCGGTGGTGGTGTGCTTTGTAACCTTTGAGAGTTGGAGCCCTGTTGATCTGGGGGAAGTTGTGGCCCTGAGGTAACTCAGCCCTACCCTACCCCCAAGGACACCTGGGTGTAACAGATTCCTGGAGGGCCTTAGAGCCAGGAGAAATTGGGGAGACATGGGTGCCCTGGGACCAGCTCCCCAAGGCCTGCAGGGAGGAAGGGTGCTCAGCCCCCCTGCTTGGGCAAGATCAGGTTCCTTGCCTACCAATCGATGACATTAGTTTATTTAAATAGGAGGCCCAGGCCAGTTCCAGGTTTATTCTTCCTGGCTCTCAAGCAGTGAAAAAACAATTTGTTTCATAATAATTATGTGATAGTCAGCCCTGCAAATAAAAGTGCCCTTGATGGTAATGGGCCCAGATATAAACAGGGGATACTGGAAAGGCCCAACCCTGTATATTTGGCTCCTCCGGAAGGATGGTCTGGCTGGGGGTGGGGAGTGAGTTTGAGCCCAAGCCCTGGTGAGAGAGACAATTTAACATTTTGGTGGGGCTGGATGTTTTATGAAGGAAGGGGCTGGGTTAAAGCTATGCTTTGAAAGAAGATAAAGCTGGAGACACACCCACACAGGAGTTATACTGTAAACAACTTTCTACTGACTACAATCTTCGAGTGTTCAGGTGCGCAGTACAAACCAGGCACAGTGACAGGAAGGCTAGATATTGGGGCTGCAGGGCTGGCGCTCCCAGACCAGGGGCACTCAGCCTGTTACTCTGAGGTTGAAAATGCTACTGATAGAAAACCAGTGATGGTCCTAAGTCATCTGGTGTGAGGAGGCCCAGAGAAGCTCCTGCTTCTGACATTAGCAGCCTGGGACAGGATGCTTGGGAGCAGGTGCTGGCTACTGTGATGGAATTGTCACCTGGAGTGTATCCCACATGAGATGTAGTGTGAGCTCTGTCCAGGCCAGGTGACTTCCTTCGTGTGGCCCCACCCCTGGCTGTGGGCAGTGGTCCTGCAGAAGGGGCAGTGCATGCATTCTGAAGGTGGGTGCTGCTGGGCCAAGGAGCCTCAGACAATGCTATGCATGAAGGCAACCTTCATGCATGACCTTGGAAGTGGAGATGGCAGCACTCAAGGCTGTCATTGTGTGGTTCTCTGGGTGGCCCAAATGCCCTCCCCAAAGCCCACCTCCTCCCACACAGCCCAGGAGGCTCTGCAAGAAGGCTCCTTCTCGGGTTAGGTGGCCCAGGCATCATCACCCACTGCCAAACCTCACCCTACTCAAGGCTCAGGGATACCCACTCGGATCCAGGCCAAGAGGACAAATGAGTCCCACACCATGTGTCTGAATAGTGAACATTTGTAAATCAGGCTTATAAACTGCTCAATATGATGTGCTTCATCCTCTTACCTTGGAAAACACACCTTCTAATGACAAAATTACAAAATATGTGCAAAGCTTGATTTACATAGAAGTCATGGACACACCGAAGAGGACAGATTGTAACGATCACTGTGCAAGTCTGAGCATTCTGTTCAGGGGGGAGGTGCTTAGATTTGTAATAAAGAGAATAATTCACAAATTCTATATTTATTCCATCGATCTTTTTCTTGTCATCTTGTCAGCAGAATCACTCCTTATCTTGTAGTAATCAAGATTTTCATATAATTTGTGTTCCATTGAAATAATTATTGCAAAATTCAAAAGTCATTTTATTGAAAGCGTACATTAAATATATTTTCAACAGATGTAAAAAATAAAAATAACCAACCTGTTTTTATTTCGCGAAAGACACCATTTCTTCTAAAACATTCTAAGCTACCCATTAAAATTTAAATTCAAAGTCACATTAGAATTTATACATATCAAAGTTTTAAATAAAAACTTTAAAAATAAAGCTGCATTGTCTTAATATTTAAAAAATTTTCCCCAACAGGGAAAGGTCTAAGGAACCCCACAGAGGGAGGGGAGGTAGTGGAGAAGGCCTGGGTAGAAGGTCCCATCTGGCCCTCTGTTCTCCGGCAGTGCTCCACTAAGGCTCAGTAGAGAGCAAGTCCATGGTCATCCCTACTGAGCCTCCTTCTGCTCTTCTGCATATGGGAAGCCAGGTCAATGGGGCTGTAGGGAAGATTAAATGCCAAGGTGTAGCAGGGACATTGGGAGCAAGACTGGTTTCAAAGACACCAGGGGTTGGACATCAGTGAGTGTGGGCTGGGTGGGCAACAAGGTAACTTCAGATAGTTCGAGGCCCAGGAGCAAAGAAAGACCCCAATAATGCCCTAAAAGGAGGAAAGGTTACATGGAGAGGGCCTGGAGCTCACTTTTTCCCTGGAGGTCAACAGCTATTGGACTGGGTGCAGTACAGCCATACTCAGGAGTGCCTTTTGGGACAGTCAAGGCTTTTGAGTTCTGAACCCCTCTCCCATGGTGACCAAGCACCACTGACTTTGCAGGAGCACCTGACACCAGCTCACCAGGGGTGTGATTCAAAAGGCAGCCTCCATCAGCCGAATTCTCAGTTTCCTGCTAACTTGACACATAGGTAACTAGACCCTGCTCACACATTGTACTGCTCACATCGTATAAAAAAATCAAACATTACCATGTGTACATCTTGTATGTTTGATTTTTAAAATAGATTATATATTTTAGAGTAGTTTTAGGGTTACAAGAGTGCCCCTCTCCCCCAGTTTCCCCTCTTATTTATGTCTTGCATTAGTGTGGTGCATTTGTTACAACCGATGATCCAGCATTGACCCATTACTCTTAACTCAAGTCCTTAGTTTACATTAGAATTCACTCTTTCGTTGCACATTCTATGGGTTTTGACAAATGCACAGTCATGATGCTTGGTTTTACATAGCACAGAAATAGACCTCTTCTTGACCTCAGAGGTGTCTCTTAGACATCTAAGAGAAATAATTGATCCAAACAATAAATAAGTACAATAAAAATATAATACAATGAATACATAAATATATAAATATGTTAAACAACATAGTTGCCAAATAAAATAGAAGACATCTAGTTACATTGGAATTTTTAAATAAACGATGGTATTTTTGTGGAATAGGTATGTCCCCTGCAGTGCTTAAGACATACTCTAAAATGTGTTGTTGATTATCTGAAACCCAAATGTAACTGGACTTTCTTTATTTTTATTTGCTAAATCTGGCAACCCTAATGCTGATAAGACACATTACAGACACATTTGTCAAATGAAAAATTTTTTCATCTATGACTTGGAACAGACGAGTGTGGGAGGGAGACAATGAGGCTGAATTCACACAACTCAATTTAGTGACTGTTCATGGATGGAGATGAGGGTGCAAGATGGCTTTTGTTCAAAAGGTAAGACAGGAGGAGGCAAAACTTGTCTTTAAACAGAGACCCCAACAATCCTTTCAACATTTGCCTTCTGCTTTGGCCCATTCTTCAAACCTCCCCGTCTCTCCTTTCTCCCATGAAGGCCTGTTCTCAAATCACACACTTGCCTCATAAGTAAATGCTCTATTTAAAAATGGCCATTTTACTGCCAGGCAGATGGTTCAGCGAGAGAAGTGATGTAGGCTGAGACATGGGGACAGAGGAGGAACAAGGCAGTAAGCCGCAGAGGGACGGATGCGTGGAGAGGGGAAGGTGAGACAGAGGACATCCACGTGGAGTCTATGACTGAATTGACTGATTTTATGTTCCTGTCAATGTTAAAGTCATAGTTATATATATTCTGTAAATAACTATAATAGAGATTCATTTGGGGCACTTCCACAATTCTACTTTTTAAGCAATTTTACAATAAATAAAAACAAGATCCTGAGCATTTGAAAGAGAAAACTCTTTGTTTTAAATAAAGATCTGCATGTTGATTATTTTGAGGCACATGATTTTGGGTTTGGGGATTAATAGGTGATAGGAGCAAAGGAAAGTTGAAGCAGGAATTGAGCCACATTGAAATTACTGGCACTTTAGGAAGGCCTAGTAAAATCACATTGCTAGACTACAAAATCTGACCAAATAATAATTTGAACCAATGTTAGAACTCAAAAACTTATTTTATTGGTAAAGGTCACTTTAATTCAGCATGGCTGTATTGACACTCACCCATGTTCATGGCATTTACATTCCCCATTAGGCGACTTCATGTTTTAATCCAATGGTCCTTAAATCAGGATGGTACTGGAGTCACCTGGAGAGAGGTTTGGGGTCAGTTGCTCTGGCATATGCTCAGGCATTGGTATTTTTAATTTTTTTTAAGATTTTTTAAATTGATTTTTTAGAGAGAGAGGATGAGAGAGGGAGAAAGAAAGGGAGAGAAAAAATCAATGTGAGAGTGAAACATCGATTGTCTGCCTCCTGCATGCCCCACACCAGGGTTCAAGCTCACAACCTGGGCATGTGCCTTGACAGGGAATTGAACCAGCAACCTTTTGGTGTATGGGAGGACACCCAACCAACCAAGCCACACTGGCCAGGGCATTGGTATTATTTAAAAAGATGATGGACCAAGGCTGAGAAAATAAGAACTAAAATACCTGCAGTGGAAATTCAGGCAGCATTCAGGTGGTGGAGCCAAGTAGGTTAGAGATGGGGCCTTTGCAGCAATCATGATATTCACTCGAGTGTGGGACTGGAATATGCAAGAGCCAGATGTCTCCAGAGAGCACTGAAGTTCTACCAGTGGAGGTGTCCAGCAACAGTGGAGGTTAGGGTGGCTTAGCTTAGCCACCATTGGTGTCCAGAAAGCCCTTTGGCTTCCACCAGAAGTAGGAGAAATGTCTGCATATTGCAGGCTGTGATTCCTGGTACTGGAAACCTTAGCCCTGACTCAGCTGTGGGCCCACAGCCACCCTTCCCCATGCTCAGAAGGAAGAAGAGATGACAGCATCCAAATCTGGGCCCTGGCCTTCTTTCTGAAGCTGGATTAATTTACCAGACTGCATGTCCAAGTGGACATAGATACTGCTGGGTTTGCAGTGACCTGAAATCACAGGGAATATTTGTGAGCTCAAGTGTTTGCAGATGGAAAAGGCAAGAAGCAAAATGATGCAATCAAAGCCATAGCTTTGGTCATGAAGTTTTCCTGGAAAAAAGTGTAGTCTTGATGTGCAGTCACGTGCACAAACTGTGTTCAAAGTGGTTTACTTGAAATTGCCAGGTGTTGGTAATGGGTTAGAGTTCCTTTAAAGTACTCACTTTTCAGTTCAACAGTAACTGAAAGCCAGTGATGCTAACTGCGGTTTTCAGTAATTTTTTGTTTGTTTCATTGCAATGTTATGCAACCCCACTCATGAATCCAGGTGTGTTATCAATGAGCTTCTTAACATCTCACAGGGGACACGGTATTCTTAAGAGATTCCTATCAGCTTTGGTGGATTTGAATCACTCTGTGTCCTTGAGGTTGTGTGTTTGGAAGATGACTGCACTTCGGTCTCTGGTCCCCCATCCAGCACACTGCTCTGCTTGCTCCTCAATTACTGTGCCTGCATTGTGGTCTGTGGAAAGACACTAGGGGTTGTTTAGAGAGAGTGTGACTTTCAAGTAGTGTGTCCTAAACAGAAAACTTATACTGAGGAAAAACAAGAGATGCACTAAGCCATGAACTCACATGAAATCGAACATTTTCTTTTTAACTGTTTTTGAAGGGAAGACATGTGATAATTGAAAAAGCAGTGCCTAGATGTTTGCCTCCTCTGTCTTCTTTCCCTGCCCATCCAATCTCCACTACAGCCCTCCTTTTGGCCCTTGTTCTGCCACCTGCCCTTGACAGCCTCCAAACACTGGCCTCATGCCTCAAAACCTTTCCCTCACCAAGCATTCCACACCCAGACTCCAAAACATCTTCCTCAAGCAGACCTGACACTGGCCTGATCAAGGGGCTGCAGGGGACCCCCTGCCTACAGAATCAGACACTCTCGGCCCTCAGCAACAGGACATGGGTGTTGCCAACCTTCAGAGTAATTGCCCCCATCTTCCCTGGCTGGTTCTTTTTTGAAAACACGTCTTTGTGCTGGGACACTGTGCAGACTGCTAGTGGCAGGCACCCACTGTAGACAGTCATCTTCTGGGGCCTTGTGTAAATAGCTTAAAGAGATTTGTGTAGACAACAACCTGCAGAGGCTTTGTGTAGACAGTCAAGTGCAGGAGGCTGGACCCTCAAACTCACATTCTTTGTCTTCTATCCTCAAGAAATCTGTGCATCCTCTTAAACGGGCTTGGGCCCTGTTCACACGAAACTGCCTTAATGCTCTTCGGTGCAATTTAAATTAGCTGCAGGTGATTAGAATTTATTCTAAGTATGTGTTCTTATTGAATATTTGTTAAATAATCGTGGTGTCTTAAAATGCTGTGCTCTGGTTAAAATATGTGTGGGGTGAGAGGCAGAAGAGGACAGTACCAGGGAGCAGTGGGAGAAGAGAAATAGCAGCTGGGGTTAGATTCCCAGTCCCTCCACTTGCTGACAGCTCCTCACAGTTAATTAACTTGCCATCACGGTGGTGCCTCCAGGTCTTCGTTATGCAGGAAGTGAGCAAAAAACATGCTTTCTTAACTGAGATGTCTTCTAATAAAACTCTCTGTGAGAAGTGCTGAATCCCTGTTAGGTACAAATGCAAAGGGAACTTAGGTTGGTAGAACAAGTTTAATTACTACTTCATGGAACTTATGGGCTTTTAACTGCCGCAGAATAAGGGATGGCATTTTAGCAGTGACATCAATTAAGTTGACAACTGTGCTTATAAATGCATTATGTATATGTTATAGTCAAAAAATTTAAAACGGGCTGGAACAGTGTGTATGTCTCTGGGTGCACGTGTGTGTGCGAGTGTGAGCATGCCTGCAGACACTGTGAGCTCTCCTTAAGACTGGTATCAGATTCCAGACCCTCTTCCCAGGTAGTAAGGCTCTACACCAAGACCTTTTGATTGGGTAGGAGACTCAAAGGTGAAAAAGAAACTCGTGAAATTCAAAACCGTTTTTATTAACATTAACTGCTATTAATTTTAATGAATAGCCTTAAAAGAGAAGTTCAATAGGTAAATGCATTTGAAAAATTTCCTCTCAACCTAATATTTTATTTGTTTAATTAGCGGCTACAAACATCGTTTGTATTATAACTGAACCAGTGTTCTGTGGGCTGGGAAAGGAATAGATTATACTCATGTTGAATTTTTGATTTCCGGGGACATTTTGTTTTGGGGAGATGATGGTGGCATGGTTATGTTGGGGCTGTGGGAAGGCATAATTATGATGGAACTAAGCTGTGCTTCTGCTAACGGGCCTGCCCCAGGCTTCTTTGACTTAGCAGGTGTGTTGGGAGGAGTCTCCGATGACAGAGAATGGGCAGATTGACAGCTGCCAATGACTCCGGAAAGTGTTCATTCAGCATCCATGGTCACATTACGACTGGACCCAGCCATTCCATCATTCATTATGTCATGGTTTCTGTGACCGAAATACGACCACTTATTTAAAAACACACACATCTTTTATGGTTAATGTAGAAACCTGAGTTAATTCCAGTGATCAGGGTGAGGTTAAGAAGCTTGGACAATGTTCAGCGCTTAGAGAGAGCAATTGGGGTCTCTCATGTAACTTGCCCTGGGAAGGGGACTTGAGATGCTTTCCAACAGTATTGATTCAGAGCCAGAGTTGATGCAAATTGTGGGATATGCCAAGATGTAGCAGTAGATTTTTTACCTAGCATCTCACATCCATATCATCTTTAAACTTCATACAAACCCCTTAGTTGTCTGGGCTGATGCTACTTCACTTTCACACAGGAGAGAACTGAAGCTCCGAGTGACTAAGGACACACAGGTAATAATAAAGGAGGTAGCTGCCAGCATTCACTTAGTGCTTATTGTGTGCAGTTAGTACAGATGATCTCATCTAATCTTCACAGCAATGCTATAGCGTAGTGATGACTATCGTCTCCATTTTACAGGTGAGAAAACTGAGGCTTGGAACCCATCCAGATTAACCCAGGGCAGGGCATTTGCCATGGATTCTGCTGCAGGCCAGGCACAGGTCCCAGGCTCCCTACACCACCCAGCCCAGCCTTCACCCAAAGTCTGTTCCTCCAGGGTAATGTCTCCTTCCCTGAGCCACACCCCTCATGGCCCCATCCTCAGCTGGCCCTGCTGCTAACTAGCCTTTGGGCAAATGGATATCACGGATGAAATGAAGGCAAAGGGTCAGGACGGGCCCAGGGCTGGCTGCTCGGGTGAGGGTTTTCCAATCTCCCATCATTATCAATGTAAATGCCCACTGGTAATTTTGTGTGAACAGGCAGTGAAGGAAAATGAACAGACTCCACCCTACTTGCAACAGATGGGGAACCGTGGAGAGTCCCTTCTGGTTTCAGGAGGGTAGCTGGCTGCTAGCATCAGTCCTTCTTAAATTACTCTGCAGCAAGTTCACAAAAAGGGCTTTGGTATCTGAAAAAAATAAAAATAAAAATGTGTAATCCAAAATCATTGCCAGGCAAAGAGGTAGCAATGACAGTTGTCTCAGCTCTCAGGCCCAGGTGGCCGCCACCCTCTGTCCTATAAGGGTGCTCATTGGGGCAAGGAGGCTGCTGAGACTGACCCAATGCTCGCCCAGAGCTCAGCAAATGGAGATTAAGAAACTGCTTCGGCCATTGTTTCTTCTGGAACCTGAAACTAAAATCTCAGCCCTCGGTTTCGTTTCTGAGATCTTCCTATTTTGATTTTATAAACTTCTCTATCTCTATTTCTACCCTCTCTCGATCTATCTTTTCCCTTCCCCGGAGAGTTTAAATTTCCAAGAATAACTCAGTCTGAAAGGGAGATGAACTATAGAGCTGCGGCTTATATCAGCCGTTCTTTTAATTTACTCTCTTGTAGTGAATGCACTGGTGGCTTCTCCCTGACTTGGTTCCATGCGACACCAGCCAGGCTCCTGAATTTATACTGAACTGAGGGAATAGCCCTCATAAGCATGTCCCATTCTCTCCCACTTTCTATTAAACTCCTTTCCCTTTTTCTACTGAGCTCGATTGGCTCAAACATTAGTTGAAGTTGCTTAAGTCTTAAAAATCACACACAATATAATTGCCCCCCCTACACAGACACACACACACACACACACACACACACACACACACACACACACACAGCCCCTGGAGGAGACTGCAGTGCTCCCCTAATTGCACTGCAAGGCTCATCCCTTGTGTTTCCTGCTTCGCCTGCACAATCTAATTTTGGAGCAGGAGTTATGTCTACGTTATTTCACATGGATTAACAACCCTTAAGCAAGACGTATCAAGTTGACCGCGTATTTCAGGAATATTTTGGGACTGTCACTCATCACCAGTCAGTAAGTTGGCACATTCTGTCTAGCACCAGCTGCCTGGAGAAAATCATAAGGCACAGTGGATCCCCTCTTTCCTTTCTTTAGGCTCTCTCTCAAATATATCAAGCTGTTCAAGAGGTGTCCACATGTCCAGTTTCAGTGGGCACACATCTCCAGGGTTTGAAAAGTAAATATCCCAAATTTAGGATGAAGCATGAAGGCACTGCTTGAGGGTCAAAGCAAGTTGTTTCTGGAGGGGTGGTGAGCAGTGTGGGAGGCTCCTGAGCCTGTCCTCATGCTGATGAGTGCCCGCCCCGGGCTGGGTCACCTCACCGTGCCCCTCACTGGCCTCCCCGGGAGCGGTTCTCACGGAGCCGGACCCTGGCTGCACTGCTTGGCCTCCCTGAGACCCCCTTGGGGGACAGCGGGTCATGGTGAGCTTCCCTGCAGGGCTCTTTCTGACTGGACTGTAAGCGTCCAGGAGGGACTGCCCATGACCCAGCCGCGTGGCCCTGCTCTCTGCGCAGTGCCAGGCAAGTGCGTTTCGAAAGGATAATTGTGAACATTCTGAACACTGCGTTTTAAATGTATATTAATTGGTGCCTTGTAATCTGAGAAGCTGTGGGAAGAGCAGATCGGGCTTAGCCTTCCAGCTCCAGCGGCCACACCCTTCAGCATGCCCGGCCTCACCTGCGGCATCTGTGTGTGTCCCCAGAGGATTGTACAGAACCACTGCGCCCACAAAGAAACCCCGGGACTCCGTTTCTTTCTCAACTGGGCTTCTAAACAGTTCTACAAAACTTAAAAATTATCAGACCACTGAGCAATGGACTTATTATCGGAATGTAATGCTGTTTCCATTGTAGACTTTCTTAGCCGAGAAGTGAACATTGTAGTAACACATTTGGGATTATTTTCTTTAGAAAAGATTACGTTTAAGATGAAGTACATGGAAAGCACACAGAAATCAGAAGATTTTTAAAATAGTTTAATAATTATTTAATATATTATGCAATACATTGAATATTATTAATTCTATTACACCACTTACAGAATTTTTTATTAGAGAAATAACTTAAAATGGTTCACAAAACTTCTAGACTGCAAATGGATGTTGAGTGTACAATTCATAAATGTGATTCTAAGCCTCAAAGGAAATGTTGAAAAAAGGAAGGGATGCAACCCTCCAACAGTGGTATGTTCTCTCGACAGTGGGAAGGAAGAGAGAAATTGCAGAAGATGCCAGCCATAGCACTGAAAAGAAAGCCCGTGCGAGCTCCACTGACTTACAACCTTTGTTGCTAGAATAGTAGAAAAGTAGTATTGGCAAATTGTTTGCTTTGATACCCCAGGTGGGCCCATGAACTTCTCTGTCCCTGTTTTAGGGAGGGCATCTGGGAGTGCTGGGCTCAAAGGACAGAGTGAATCACCAGGGGTTTCTACCTTACAACATACTGATGGCGTGTTAACCAGATTCGTGCCCGCATATCCCTTCTCCGTGTGTTTGCAGTCTGGGGGAGGACTTCTCTATAAATGGTCGAGATGTTGTTGTGGGACCCTCCCTTCTGTGGGATTCCTGACTTCTGAGACCCTCAGAGTACTTTACAGATATTAATTCATTAATACTCCAACAGCCATGGGAAGCTGCTCCAGAGACAATGTGATTTCTCTGAGGTCACAGGCACCTCTCACAGAGCTGGGGAGGAGCTGTGACCACGGTCCCTAACAGCACACAGGGTCACAGGATACACTGTGCACTTGGAACCAAAATTCAGCATTTTTTTTCCCCTTGAAAAGAGTCCCCTTTTCCAGATCGCAGCATGTTCGTGAAGTGGTTTTGAAGAAGGAAGGCAAAGGTGATCAGGGTGGTGGCTTGCCGCCCCTAAAATGCTCACTGGCTTTCGGTTGGGCTGGAGAAGGGAGCGTTTTACACGTGGACAGACTGTTCTTGCTGCACTTGGAAGTAATGAAATAGATTGAAAGTTCTTTAAAACTACCTTTCCCCGCATGGCAGGGCAGTGGCAGGTGGGTAAGGAAGAGTTTAGTATGCTGGGAGTAGAAGTTCTTTATTGGAAAAGCTGACAGGCACTCCATTTATATGAAAAAACCCAGCTATTGTTATCCAAACCTCTCAGAATCCTTAACATGGCACTTGTCACAGGCATATAGATCATGATTCTGTTTGAGCAGTGTTGTTCAAAATTCTATTAATAATTCTTCACAAGCACGTCACGAATGACTAAAATGACCTTGGATTTTACAAATGAAAAAGTGTCCCAACCACATTCCAGGGGTGAGTGAGAATTAGGCAGAAGGGTCCCAGTGGGTTCCAACCCTTTTATATCATTTGCATGGCCTTTCTTAGGCAATTTTCATTTCAAAGTCTTATTTTAACTTCCCTTGGGGATGCCATTTCATGGGTGTGAATTTAGATTAAAAAAAAAAACTTTCTGCTTTTTTTCCCCCCCATTTTGGCCTCATCAAAACATAAAGCTAATGAGATTAGGCTTGTGGGTTTGACTTTTCTATGAGCTTAGGACAAAATGAAATCATTTTGATAGCCACAACCCCCATCTTATCTTATCAATCAACTCAGAGGTCTGGAGACCACGTGAGAATTTTCAGATAGTTCAGATCATCTGTGATTCCGCAGACTTTATTGGGAGTGCCTTTGACCATGGGTGAGCAGCTAGCTCCTCTCCAGGAAGGAAGGCGAGCTCAGACTGTGGACACCCGGACTACAAACACAGAACTTCCACGTGCCCAGCCTCGGGTCAGGAGTGTGAACCTCAGTCTCGTGCCCACTGTGTGGCTTTGGCCTTACTCACCGTGTTGATTAATTCAACTCACATTATGGCACTTAACTGTGTTCCAGATGCTGGATTCCAATTTAGCCTTTAATAGGTGTTTTCTCTTTAATCTATTAAACAAGAACTGGGAAGGAAGATCAATGCAATCCCTTTTAGATCTAAGAATTTATCATCTCAAGGTACTCTGGGCTGATATATGATCTTTTTTGAGGTAGTAAGAGCTCCTTGAACAAAGGAAGTCCCATATGAAGTTCACCAGTAACACCTGTTTGTCTCATTAAGTTGTTTAAATTTCCTTGGATAAAAGGCCAAGTCATAGATTTCTTTACATAGTGACTCTGTCAGTGTGTTTTTTTTGGTATAAAACAAGGTGTGGCTATAGGAACAGAAGTATCTCACCCCATGTGGAAACTGCTACATGGACACGTGCTTCTGATCACAGATCTGTACTGTTCATGGATATGTGAGATGGACTCAGTAATTGAGTTTTATTTTCACAGTGTGGGTTGAGGCCCATAGTGGGTTATAGATCACTTAGCAGTTTTTCTTAGATGAAATGGGATATAATAGAAAATATCATTGAACAGGTAGGAGTGTTTGTGAACTTGTGTTTTGGTTGTGTGTGTGTGTATGAGTGTAGCTATAAAGTGTGTTTCTTTCTGAGGGCTGTGGTGGACGGTTTGGAAGATGGTCAGGCTGTTGTACTCTACGCGGGAGCCTCCCTCCTGTGGGACTCGGTGCGGCAAAGCCAGCGTGCCTGGCTGCAGGGTCAGCAAGCCTGAAGCTGAGTCCGCCCTCTGCCATTTCCTGCGCGCTGTGGGCAGCCCATCCACCCTCCCGGCCTCCAAGTCTGCCTTTATAGACAGGGGGAGGGGATAGTGCCTGCTTATCAATAAAAAGAGTAACTACCCCCGAAAAGGTGGGGGAAACAAGCTAATGAGAGGAAAAAGCTGGGGCCATGGTGATTGGTCCCAAGTCTCAGTAAACAGTTAAGGGTACAAACTGCTGAAAATGTCCCATGTCTGTCATGTCTTTTCTTGTCAGGGAGAGAAGGTGCCTGGGGCCCAAACCAGAATTATCAGGGCCCAGAAACATCTTTGTGGTGCCCTTGCTTCTGGAAGCTTCCAGATTGCCTGTTTCTGTCTCAAGCACTCTGTGGGCCCACTCCGTCATTCCACAGATGCCACAATGGAGACCATTACACAAATCCCTGGGTTCGTGTTCTGAGGACAGAAGTCCCAACGGGGGAAACTGCCCAGACCTCTGAGTTGAGTCTAAGAAACATGCTCAAAATACGTGGAAAGAAGAAAGCTCACTCACAAAGACTGACCAATTCGAGCTTAATTTCCAAGTGTGATTTCTGCCCCCATAGGGGAAGTTTCTTTCAGGAAACCTCCAAGGAATATTAGTCTTATTCCATTTATCCAACAGATTCAAACAGTGAAGAGCCCTCTTCATTAAGGGCACTCAAAAATTCCAGCCAGCTTTTCCTGCCACTTGGCAGAGGACAAGGTGGAGAGGGAGGAGCCAGGCAGGCTCAGGACTCCCCGGGTCTCGGCGCAGCTCTGCCTGCAATCCCTGTATCATTTCATTCCGAAACCTGTGCCTGGATCCGGGAGCCGGTCGGCAACTTACATACAGGCTTAACTGTGACGCGCTTTCATGCATATCACACACGCTAGTGCAAATCATTTCCAGCTAAGTCTTTGTTTTGTCAAGTACATTTACCCTTAAAATCCATTGAACTTCAAGTCCAGGGATGGTTGGAGAGAGAAGCTATAGCCACCGGCATGCCAAACTGATGGCTCCTTCACCCTGTTTTAGAATATGTAACATGCTTTCCTTTAAAAAGTGTTCCTCTGAAGCTCACTTTGCAATGGGGTTTTATCTTGACACTCAAATCCTCTGGCTACCATTACCGAAGGGCTGGGTAGGATGTGCCCAGTTGTCTAAACCAGTGTATGGACGGCTCGCGTGCACTGGAGCCTGGTGTCGCTGGAGTATCTGAAAACCCAGAAGTGCCCAGGGCAGTGACCCTTCCCAGAATGTTGAGACTCTGGTCTCATTGTCTACAAACCTCCATTTTATTTCCCACAAGTAAATTGCATTTACCCTTTCCTCATGTTTAGACACATCAGTGGTCACTATGCATGATCACAAGACCACAGGAAGGAATGACCTTAGTGCAGGGGACATTGGCTCCCTGTTTCTGTTTTAATGGGGAATGAGCTGCAGTGGTATAGGCCACTTCCCTTTAATCTGGCTGTTCCTCTTAATTAGGGGCTTGGTATTAAATAAATAAGGGGGTCCCAGTGGACTCGTGATGCCCAGTGAAGAGGGGAGCAGGCAAGGTTCTTCTCACTCTGAGGGAAGCGGGAGCAGGCTGTAATTACTTGTAATTGCTCACAACTAAAAACCCAGTAAATGTCCTGACAGTGACCACTGGATGGAGAATAAGGTTTCCTGGGCCTTCAGCATTTGGCTGGTTAGGAGCAGGGCACACACTTAGGACAGGGTGGTGGGGACTGCAGGGGGCTCTTACTATAGGGTGTCTTGTTGAGGACTACTTGTTGACTGACCTTGTCAGGGGATGTGGCTCCTGGAAGAGGGGTGAGCCCAGCTTCCTCGGGTGGCCACTCCCTTCCCTGTCACAACCCCTTAGCACCGGTCTCTCCAGCAGAAGGGAAGGACATTTCTGATGTTCTACTGCCTGCTGGTCTGCACGTGGAAGCACGTGCAGGATCTGCTTGTATTTGATGTTTTAAAGGGGGGGGGTGAGGGGTGGCAGAGAGGAGGGAGGAGGAAACAGTCATCCCAGCTCTGGCCACTAAGTGGGCTATCAGTGGGGATGTTCATCCATGGACAATCATTGTGGCGATCGAGAGATGGGGTTGTGCTGATCGCCTGGCCTGTGCCATGTGCCCAGCCCTAAACCAGTCCCTGGACAAGGGATTCTTTCAGCATGTTGATGGGCCAGCCACTTGTGCCAGCCCCACCTGAACCGCAGGACTGACAGAGCATGTGTATGGGGAGGGACAGCAATTCAGGGTCCAGAAAGGCAACACCAACAATGCCCAGCCCATCTCACCTGCCACATTCCACACGTGTCCCCAACACCCATTGCCCGTAATTCCAAAGCCACAAGTGCAGTCATAGAATTACTCATGGTCACATTTCCAATGGCAATGCCAGGATTCTGTTAGTGCTGAGACCACGGGAGTCTATCTAGCCCATGAATCTGAACATATAGGAAGAAATTATTAATAATGTGATTAATAATGTAATTAATGATAACCCTTTATCTTTTTTCCTGATCAATACAGACCATTGTGAGCATGTGACCTTCTGAAAGGAGCTTTTCAGTATCAAAATAATGCATGAAATTTTATGTCCTGGGATTGTACATTGAGCTAAGCTCTTGGCTGTGGAGCATGCAGCCCTCAGTTTCTCTAAGAGTCTGCCTAGGAGGGAGACGTCCTGTCTCTGTGTAAGAGTGTGAATGTGTACAGCAATTCTTCCTAGTGCTGGGTCACCCATAGGCCGTCTCCTTCAGGCCTGGGGAGGGAGATATGGTGGGTAACTGACTGAAATATGGCTGAGGTTTTGTTTGTTTCAACCAGGCAGCTTTAGGATCTGGGCACCACTGGCTTTTCACAAAGATACTCGAAAATACATGATGACCCTGACCCAGGTGCTTGCTTCCTGAGTGAGGTCTGAGCACCCTGTGCCTACCAGAGGCTGGATGCTCCATGCCAGACCAGAGGGTGCTCGCCTGCACTATGCATGACTCAGGGTGACGGCCGCTTGATAACTCTGACACTTGTTGGGGTTGAGTATATACTAGGCGCTGAGTCGGCACTGACTCATCACAGTCACCCTTCACTCTGCTCACTTCTTTGCAATTTGGCAAAAGATAGAAAATGTAATGGCTTCTATTTTTAAATGCGCAGGCAGGGATATTCTACCCAGAATCATCAAGTTCCAATGTCTCTCTATAGCCTTTGGGTACTAGGATGATTCAAAAGTATAAAATGAAGTTTGTAATTAATTTCATAAATGTGTATATTTGGATTATGAAGCAGAAAAAAATGAACAATCCTTTAAAAATAGATATGGTTTTGAATTGACAAATAATGTGTAAATATGTATAGTTACATAGTAATTTTATTTAAAATTAATCATGTGCAAAGTTAGCAAAATGCAATACTTTAGGCAAACCATCACATCATGAAGTTATTTTTACTTCTGAGTCTATGTTGGGTACTGCAGAACCAAGAAGCAGATGAAACCCATTCTGGAATTACTTTCCTGGTTCTCTGTTTGTCAGGGTCACAAACCTTTGTTTTCCACCCAGAAGTGACTGACCTTGCGCAGAAATTGAACATCTTTCCACATGGATTCTCCTCCCTGACCACAATCTTTAAAAAAGACCCATTTTGCGTTCATTTAAAAATATTTTTTCGAGTAGAATTTCTAAATATTTATAAAAATAATGGGGCAATCAAAATGAAGCGCTTGAAATGGTCCCCACTGAAAACGATGTTGGATCAGCGGCTGCTCTTTCAACTGGGCAGCCCTTTAGATTAGCCTTGAAAACAGCATGGAACTGGAGAAGCGAGAATCTGCCTCCTGGCCACCGGCACCCACCCCTTCTGTTCTGGAGATGAAATCATGGGTGACGCTACCTACAGCTAGATCATGATCACCTACGGGCAGGAGGCATTCCTAAGGAGACCAAGGATGAAAGTGGAAGCTACTCTGCATAGTTTCTCCATAAAATGGCCAGGCTCTCATTGCTAAGGAGGCTATGCCTGCAACACAGTGAGGGAGGCAGCGCCGGCCTACTGGGCACTGGTGGGACCCTGGGCACCACCTGCGGTCACTATTGGCCTGGCACATTTACCTGGCCAAGCCCAGCTTGTGGAAGGACTGTGGCCGACATCATGAGATGCCTTCTCATCCTCAGGCCCCCCGCTTCCTCCTTCCTATAGAGTCTGCAGGAGCTGAGTCCAGGTCAGTATCTGAGGAACACTGATGAGAACAGGCCGGAGACACTGCACATTCAACGTATGGTTCACTGAAATGTGGTTTGCAGCTGTGTATGTCACCATCACACGTTTTTTTGCCCAGGGTGTTCAGGAAATACTTTTGAGCAAAGGAATAAATGTAGTCCTGCCTCTTCTTCCATACTGCCTCAGGAATATCTCTGTTTGAAGTTCGTGATGAGGCTCCCAGAGGAGAAGTCTTTTCCTCGAGAGGACACCGGGACAGAAGAGCACAGGGACGTGTGCACATATATCACCAGAGTCTCACATAAAGGTGGGCTGCTGGGCATCGTAATGCAGAGGCAAAGGAATGTTTGGCTATGAAGGCGCCTGTTCGTGCTCTGTCACTCTCATCTCCACCTGCATCCTGGCACTGAGCAGGGAGGGCTTCTGTGCTACCTTCCTTCACGACGGAGGCGAGACAAAAAGCAAGGGGCCATCTCCTTTGCAGATTTCAGCTTTTTAGTTAAAATTGGCAGTCGCTGGCCCAGATAAGGAGCTTCATTCCCTGTACCAGATTAACTTCCTTAGAAGTTGCTTCTGTGCTGGTGGCCAAATAAATGTAGGTGGGTGGGTTGGTGGGAGGGTAACCTTTTAGCCTGGGCTCTATTTGGTCGTTACCAGGGTGGCCCAGACTCCAGGCTCTTCTAGGATATCAGAGACCCTCAGAGGGTCTGCCTCGTCCTCACTGTCCTTCCTTTCTCTGCCGCCGCCCTGGCAGCCTCTGAAGCTGGCATGTGTAACTTCTCACCTTGGCTGCTGTACCCAACCCAAGACTGGGCTCCTCCTGGCCCAGGTTGCTGCTCTGTTTGGCTGAGCTCTGAACGCACTGGATTTCTGACTTCAGGAGCCCATCCCAGCACTGGTGAGCTGGGCAGCCAGGGCTCTCAGCTCCCTCCAGGGCCCTCTGGGTCCATGCAACTCCACACCCATCATCTCCTGTCTCCAGGCCCAGGGAGATCTCTGGTGACTGGGACAGGGGCTGGTCAGGGCCCCTAACTCCAGACCTTTCTTCCCTCTGTTGGTGGCAAAGATATTTTGCATTGTGTCCACTTCTCTGGGGTGCCCTGTCTGTCCTGTGCCCACCAGACTTGGGTTCTTGGTGTTTCACCAGAATCTTTGAGTTTAAGAAATCTTTTTTTTTCTCAAGGACTTGGCTTTTGCAGATGAAGTTCTGACTCTCAAATCCAGTGGGTTTTTGGGGTTTTTTATTTGTTTGTTTTTGGTGTGTGTGTGCGTGTGTGTTTTAAAGGCTGTTTTGAAAGTCACAGCTGAGCAATGGCTTCTTAACTTTCCATTTCATCTATATAGACTCTAAAGCTGAGCTGCCTCGGTTTAGGTTTAGAGAAAAATGGGCCATTATCTTGATACAAATTCACAGCAATTGAAATACACTGGGCTACAGAAAATCACAGTACATTGAGGATATTTTACAGGATGTGATCCCATATCAGGAGGTTTTGCAAATCTGCAGTAAAGACAACAGACTGGAAAGTCAGGACTCTCAGTTCTAGGAACCAAATATTGAGAAAAAATCCTTCCCTGAAGTTTCAGAACTTTGATGGAAGCATCTAGAGCCACAGGCTGGAGGGCTCAGTGCAGACACTGTCAGCTATTTCTCTATATTGATATAGAATCAATATATATATCACTAATAATCACTTTAGGGAGATTGGTTGTGGCCTATAAACTCTTCTGCCAAGAACTACTCTAGTGGCAGACAAGAGGCTGTTTCTTGGAAACAGTTACAAAACTAATCAATTAATTAATCATTTCATTCACTCATTTAACACCTAGGCATTCAACACCAATGACAAGTGAATTTCTGGGTAAGGCAATTTTCCTCCTATAACCAAGAGTTGTAAGTGGAAAAGTCAAAGTGAAATATTACTGAATGTCAACATCAAACATAAAACCTTTAAAGTGACTAATTGTTAATTCTAAACTGGAAGATATTTTGAAGCGTGGTCTAAGGGAGCTAATGGATTTCATAGCATAAAGTAATGAGTAGAGCAAGAAACACCCTGAAGAAAGGTTCTCAGAGTTCAAGACTCAAACCCTTCAAAATCATTTTTTAAAGATAAAATTTTATTTTATGGAAATCATAAGCCATGTTACTACAAACCCAGTTCACCCTACTGCATATAAAACGGCATCACCTTGCCTCAAGGTAAGAAAATAAAGTTTACTGCTATTGAATCATACTGAAATATTCATCTGTCAGGACTTTGTCAACCATGGTTTTGATGGCATTTAAATTGAATTTAATATAAATTTAAAGGCATCTCCACTTGATGTAATGTATAATGTGGGGTCACCATCAACTTCAATTTTAATACCTTAAATATAGTCGGTTCCAGCTGCCTTGATGCATTTATGGTAGGGAGTAACTTGTTATAATATATATTTTTAACACTTTGTTATTTTAAATCTGCAAATAACACTGAAAGCAGAGGTAGAATCTCAACTTTAATATCATGTTCTTGAATAGGGTCCATAAGCATTTGCCAAGCAATTCCTGTCAGAGGTCCTTTAGTGCCTGTAAAGGAGAGGAGGGCCCCTGGCTGAGTCACCACCTCTGAAAAAACGTATTTTAAATATGCTAAAGGCACTGCTTTCCACACACAGGCCTTCTCTAAATATTTTATGCATGCACAATAGGAGAGAATTGTGCTTCTCCTTTTGTGCATAATATTTTCTTTCCTTTGTTTTGCTGTTCAAAAAACCGCTGATAAAATACACTTTTCAGAAGGAGGAGCCTGAATCTTTTTTTGGGCATTAGCCCATTGATAGTCTAATGTTAGTTCTAGACATTGTTTCTGGTGTTTGGTGTCTGTGCCTGTACCTGTGTGTGTCTACTGCCTCTAAAGAGAACTCCATTCATCAACTTGACCTTGAGATCTGAGTAAGTTATTTAAATAACTAAAAATCGCCTTTAGGAACATTTAAGAGGATATAAAAATGACACACAAAATTAATCGTCTTTCTACGGACCCACAACAAGCACTTAGATATAAGAAAAGAGAAAAATCTCAGTTACAGTGGCAACTAAGAACATGAAATTCTTATGAATAGATTTGATAAGCAATTGCAAAATCTATGTGGAGAAACTTCCAAATACTTTTAAGAGCCTATGAGGTAGACTTGAACCAATGGGAGGGTGTCCCTTGATCTTGGACAGGAAGACTCAGTTCTATCTGAGTCAGCAACTGAATTGAGCATCAGTCCAATACACATGTCAGTAGTCAGTATTTGTCACAGCTGTGCAGCTGAATCTAAAGTTGATATGGACAAACAATTATGCAAGAATATCTAGAAAATCTCCATAAAAATGAGCAAGGAGGAAGAGGAGAGCCAGGCCTACCAGATATGAAAGCCAGTCATAAAGTCTCCCTCACTAAATGGGTATAGAACATGGCTGGACAAACAGGCCAGGGGACAGAGGGGGAAGAAGCAGGCCCAGGGAACAAGGGACTTCAGTTTATGATAAAGGTGGCACCTCATATTATCAAGGCAAAATTAAAAAACATCAAGGAACTAAATAGGAATTTGGATCTATATTTCACTCCAGGCAACAGAATAAAGTCCAAATAGGTTATATCTATAAAAAATTAAAACCAAGCCACAAACTTAGAAGAGCACATGGGCAATTTTTTTAAATCTCAGTGGTGAAACCTTCCAACTAGGACTCAAATTAAGATGCAATTAAATAAAGAAAATTTAATAGAAGCAAATATATATAAATGTTTGCTCTTCCCCTCCCCAGAACACCGTGATAAAAAGCCATGGCAAACTGAGAAATTATTCACAGATGGGTGGGGAAGTATTCTTACCCTTGTGAAAGGGCTAAAACCCTACTTCGAGCATGGTGCTGACAAAAATCCTAACATATAAGATGTTTTAAATAATCAAGGAAAAAATGAATGAAACACTCAGTGGAAAAATGTGCAAACAACAAGAAAAAATACTTTATTGAAAAAACATGCAAATTTCTTTTAAAAACATGGGTAGATATTTAGTCATTTGTATCAAGGGAAATGTCACCCTGTAGAGGGCTTTGCGTATTTGCTCTCTAGCAAAACTCCACAGGCAGCTACCCTTGACCTCTGAACATTTCTAGAACTATGAAGCACTGCATGCACCAGGCACTGCTTGCTATGTCAAGAAATTGAAAATCACCAACTGTAGTGAGTTGGATGGTGGCCTCCAAAATATTGTCCACAACCTTACCTCCGGAACCTGTGAATGGGACCCGATGTGGTCTTTGCAGACCTATTAAGTTAAGGATCTTGTGACAAGGAGTTTATCCTGGATCACCCGGGTGAGCCCTAAGTCCAGTGGCAGGCGTCCTTCTGAGAGTGAAGCAGAGGGAGATCGGGCGGAAAGGGGAGAAGACAGGCACAGGTGCAAGGCCGCGTGAAGCCAGAGGCGGAGGTTGGAATGATGAGGCCACAAGCCCAGGAACACCTGGGGCCACCAGAAGCTAGAAGAGGCAGGAAGGACCCTCCCCTGGAGCTTTTGGAGGGAAAGCAAAACTACCCACACCTCGAATTCATATCTCTGGTCTCTAAAGCGACGAGAAGATAAATTTGTGTTGTTTTAAGTCAGCCAGCTTGTGGTGCTTTGTCACAGCAGTCACAGGGGACAGACACTGCCCGTCCTGGAGAAGGCGACGATAGACTGATGCAGCCACTCACAGCACAGTGTCGTGGGCACAGACCTTCCTGATGGAACTGACAGGACGTGGGGTGTCCGGGAAATCTGTGGCTACGAGAAACCAGTGGGGCTGTGTACATTGCATGTGCAGTCAGTTACTTTTTGTGTCAGAGAGAAAGTGACTAGAATATAAACATATTTTTAAAAAAATATATGTTTTTATTGATTTTATAGAGAGAGGAAGGGAGAGAGACAGAGATATCTATGAGAGAGTCATCGATTGGCTGCCTTCTGCATGCTGCCCTACTGGGTGTAGAGCCCGCAACCGAGCATGTGCCCTGACCAGGAATGGAACCAGAGACCTCTTGGTGCCTGGGACAACACTCAACCAACTGAGACACACTGGCCGGGCTAAACATCTGTCTTAATTTCACAAAATGAAACACAGAAAGGTCCCACTGGGAGTGACGATGAAACAGTCACGCAGGAGATGAGTGGGCGATGAGCAGAGAGTGAGAACTCTGCATACAGTGAGGGCTTTTTGCAACAAGAAAATGTTTTACATGGTCAATAATATAATCACATTTTACAAAATATAAAAGGCAACCCTAAAACTGAACACAAACAGGAATAAATGCTTATTTTCTACCCAAGGCTGGGAATTGAGGGCCAACTTAATTTATATGCAGATTTTCAACTGCCAGAGTGATCGGTGCCCTTAACCCCTGCAATATTCAAGGGTCAATTGTATCTCAAATCCGTATAAGTACAGAAGAAAAAATAACCAATATGAGTACTTTTAATCATTGCACTTTGTATACCCTCAGCAGGATATCACCTAGGGCCAGCAAAATATGTTGTCAAGAAATATTTCATGGCTGTTTAACACATGAATTGGTTATCACATAGAAAAAAGACACATGGTAAAATATTGAGACTGCTTTTGCCCCAGTAATGACTGTGTTCATCTGTATAACTTTTGATATCTGCTGACTTTACTAAGGAACACACTTTTTTGTAATGTGCAGGATAAATAAAGCTAATTGTTTTATTCTTTGTACATAACTGATGCTATAAATGGATTGAGAGGGCAAAGAACAGAATCTAGACTAATAATTATAAATGTCCTTGTAGAAAAAGCTAGCGCAAATAAAAGAGAAGCGTAATCAGACTTAAAATTGAAGAAAATTGTTTCTTCTTGAATAAAACATTTTAAGGTCTCAGAATTTTTCAGGCAGAAATAATGCTTGCAGTTTTATTAGTTTTAATTACGCAACAAAAGTTACTGTTCTATAAAAGAAACAGATATTAGGCTTCCTCCAATGTCAGGGCAAGACCAGCTGCATAGAGACTGAGGAAAATACACTCTAATTCCAACATCTTATTCCCAGACAATGGGTCGCTTACGCAGGAAGTCAACAGGAAACTGTTGTCATGGAGAGTGCACGTGTTCCCATTCCCCCTTTCCAGATTTGACAGGTGGCCCCTTGTGCCTCCCCTATTTGGCCATGAGCTTGCAGTCCTGCAGGGCACTGGCAGCCCCATTGTGATCATGAGGGCTTCTAGCCTGGGACAACACTGACGCTCCATGTCCTAGCACGGGAGTCAGATCACATCTCAGCGAACAGCTAGTCGTTCCCCGTTGTTCCAGTCTGTTAGAGTAGGGCCTTCTGCTACCGCAGCCAAAGACTTCCCGTTGACATAGACATGCCACCTGGATCACACGGCTCACATAGCATGTCACTTGGTAGCCTTTTTTGAAAAACAAAACTCTTTAACAGGAGGATGCCCAAGAAGGGTAGGTGTTGAATCGAACAGAAAGGCAGACTCAGCAGAGGGCGTCAGAAAGTAACATCAAGCAAATGCAAAGTGCTGCTGGAGAGGTGGTGGCCTCCGGGGAGGTGGTGGCAACTGGAGAGGTGGTGGCCATCGGGAACGGGATGGAGAACCTGGTTCTTCAAAGGAGGGTGCTGTGTGTCTCAGCTCTCGTTTCATCAGGAAGAGCTAGGATGTTGGGAGATGGTAAAAACAGACCACAATTTTATCTCTTTAGGGCTGACCCCAGAAGAAGCTGTGAACTTCATCTCCTCCGCTTTGAGGACGAGGTGATTGGCGGCGACGTCACGGTGACTGTGTGCAGATAGGGCACTGAGGACACTGCCACCCAGGAGCCTGGCATGGAATTGACACATTATGTGTGTTTTGAGTACTCCTGTGGCACTCTCCCATGGTTGAAAATAAGGTTCATTTTTTTCCCTAAAAATAAAACAAAATTTTATCTTTTCTGAAGAGATAAAATGATTTTAATTTTGGACTTTAATAATAAAAATGTGAACTAAGAAATTTCTAAACTTAAAGTAATCATGTGGAGAATTAAAGGCAGGATAAATATATCCTGCAGATTCCCAGAAAAGACAGAGTAAACTAAAAATAACTCTGATAGCACAAGATAGCAAACATCAAAGACATTTTTTAAGTCAAAAATAATTGGCCAAAGGCCAAACATATAATTTTTTAATAAGAGTGAGTAAAAGGACAGGACATGAAATCATGCAAACCAACTTAATTTTATTAAAAATGTACATATATAGAAACGAGGCTGAAATGGAATATCTAAGCCAGCAGTTCTCAACTGGGTGCTGTGAGAATTTTTAAAACATGCAATACCTGGCTATTTAGTCAGGGGCACTGGCCTTATTTTTCTTAGATTGTCAAATAAAAAAATGACAACAGCCAACACAACAATAGCCATCTGGTATGACTGAATCAAAATTATATCTATTTTTTGTCAGACAAAAAAACATATTTTGTGTGCCATGAGATTAAAATTAAGGGCTAGTCATACAGGTGATTTTATTTTATTTTTCAATATTTTTGTAATCAATGAGTTCATTTATAACCATGAACTTAGCCAAACTTGAATAAATATTGATTCATATTTACTTATTATTTATACATATTTATTAATGATATATACACTTATGAAAACTATGGAAAGAAGATACTTTTTGTTTTATTTTGTCATATATTTTGCTTTAATTATCTCATGAATGATAGAGTTTGCTGGTGACCTAGCTTCTTGGCCAAGGTGTCCACGTGTTGTAATATCCCCAGGCACGCACTGCAGTGCCCCAGGAGCATCTGCTGAGGTGACACTAACAGTCACCCCCCAGATCATTCCTCATCATCTTGGACCAGTGGGTCCCCTGGTAAAGAAAGCTCCATGTGACCAATGACAAAGGCCTTAGAGGCGCTGGGCTTCTGTTGTGGATCCCAGGTGGCCTCCATCTGAGAGGGAGGAAGGGGGTGGGTCCCCTGCTCACACAGTCACTCATCAAGCAGTCATTGAGCGCCCTTGAGAAGCTGGTGTGGTTGCAGTGTGGATCCTGGGGTGCCCTGTCTCGTAGGGTTTCTTCACCCCAGGCTTCCACAACAGTGCATGCCGGTTATCAAGCAGTGACCACACATGCTGGCCCTCCTTGTCACCTGAAAGAGTTGGTTTCCTAGGAAAGAAATATGGCAAATCCCTCCAGGCTGGGTGGAGGAGGTCAGTGTTCGTGACCGAAAGTGAGAAATCCGGGCGACGTCAGCAGCAGAGCCAGAAATGCAGGCAGGTCTTCCACACGCTGGTACAGCTGCCGGCAGGACAGGAGCAGCGCTCGGGTTTCCTGCCACGTGCCTGCAGCACTTGTTGACCACTTCTGGAGGGAAAATGTCACACCAGCGGTTACTTAGAAAATGTGAGAATGTGGACTGCTTTCCAAAATAAGCTGTTGGTAATTCTCATTGTATTTAATGTCCAGCTGTTTTTCTCCTGTGGTTTTTTGTTTCCCATTCAACATCTGGAGGAGCTCATTAAGTTGGGGGATGCCGGGAAGGTTGAGAGAGTGTCTTCTAATTAAAAAAAGAAAACTAATTAGGAATACGTCCAAAGGGAAGGGAAAACAGTGATTGTTTTTCTTAACATGTAGGGCGGTTGGCTGGGAGAAAAGGTGTGTCTCACTTGTGCAAATCCATCTAAATTTACTAATCAAAGCGGGGAGGTGTCATAAAAGGGCTGCGTGTTCTGGATTTGTTCTAATCCAAACTTCTTTCTTCTTATTAGTAATAAGGTCATGTTTTGGTGATCTTGATGACTACAATGATAGCATTTCTCATATTTTCTCTTCATCATCATTATTATAATTTTTTAAATGTTACAAAATGGGCATTTTCTCAGATCTGTATCCACACTCTGCCCTGACCCCCCCCCCCCACTGCTCTGCTCCCCCCTGGGGCCTCCCCTGAATTCCCCAGAGAAAGACTCCACATTGTCCCCACTCTTCATCTACACTGTCAGTACTGACCCTTTGGTTTCTTCCCAGGAGGCATTTTAACAGTTTCACAATGCTCTCATCCATGCTTGAGTCAAGGGTTTGGGGATGGGGAGTTTGTCTGAGGTGTGACCCAGGAGGCCCGGTCGGGCAGGGAAAGGTGGTTCTCCTGGGGGTGTGCCTCAGTGGGGCCCACAGCAGGTGAGCAAGCTGGGGTATTTATCTCTGGATCCTACCCCCACTGGTGGCAGGCACCCTGTGGGCAGAAAGAAAAGAGCCGAAGCCCTTGGCAAGAATGAAGCCTCCTGAGCGGGTGGCCTCCGAGGTGGGCTGAGGGTGCAGGGTATAGAAGTGTCTGCTCCAGCATCATCATGGGCACAACCCTTGCTGAGGGTCCCCTGCCCCCAGGTTCCCAATCAGACCTCATCCCTCTGTGCCAGCTTCCGTCACAAGCAGCTGTCCTCACCTTACAGCAGGGCCAGCTGTCTTCAACCTTCTCCTGGTCCTGCGGTCCCCAGACTCCCATCCAGCTTTCCTCCTTCCTTTGCAGGTCCTGGAAGGAGCAGTCTGCACTGGCATCCACACTCCCACTCCCCATGAGGCCTTGGTCTCCTCGAGTCAGTCCTGCCCACTGGCCTGTTGAACTGCTTTGTTGTGCTGTCCAAAGGCTGTTGCTCCATCAGCAGCATCCCCAACAGGCAGGCAGTCACTTGAGGTGCCTGTGCTTCATGTCATCAAAAGATTTGCCTTCAAGTGGCCAAATGTGTGTGTTGGACTCCTGTCCCCCGAGGGAATGGGCTTTGTACATATTATCTGGTCCTCTGGCTACTTGTGAGGCATCTCCTTCTGGTGAAGAAGCCAAGACCTATGTGTTGTCCCTTGGGCTGGCCAAGGGCTGGTTGGGTACGTCTGGGGTGTGGGGACCACTGGTGTACCCCACCATAGTGCTCATCTCAGTGGAGGAGCGGGTTACAGAGCTTGTTCAGGGACTTCATCCATGGCCATGAGGATATTCTGGGCTGGTGAACACAGGAACAAAACAGGAAAGCAGAGCCCAGTCATTTGTTTTAAAAATGCAGACACAATCCTGGCCAGGGTGGGTTATGTGTCGTCCCCAGGCATGGAAAGTTGCAGGTTCAATTCCCACTCAGGGCACGAACCCAGTTTTGGGCTAGATCCCTGGTAGGGGGCGTGCAGGAGGCAGCTGATCGATGTTCAACTCTCACATCGACTTTTCTCTCTCTCCCTCTCCATCACTCCCTCTCTAGAAAAATCAATTAAAAAATCTTTTAAAAAATGCAGACACATTTTCCTTCTGTGTCATCAAAATGTAAACTTTAAAAAATAAGGTTTACATGTCACACTGCAAGGCTCCATCTACAGAGCGCCTGGTCTATACCACCCTCCCCCACCCGCTGCCTCATGCGACACCAGAGTTCACCCGGGGAAGGAGGAAGCAAATGTTCCCCAGGAACTCTGGGCATCTTTAAACCCACCCGTGATGAGCACACGGGCCCAGATTGTTCCGACAAAACATGCGCTCCTCCCATTAACCCTGTCTAATAGGAACATTTCTTACTGGTTGCGTGATTGTCTGCTTTGGAGGCTCCCAACGGGAGGGTGTAGCACCATCTCCAGGGTGAGGGAAACTTCCAGAAGCCATCCTTGTATGGTACCAGCGGGTTGAGACCTTCTTAACACATTTCACTTGTGATCTTTTAAAGCTGTCAGACCAGAATGATTTTCAGTCACTTTGCTCTGGAGTGGATTTAAAATCATGTCCCAAAGGTGGTAGATTAAAAGATTAAAAAGGCAAAGTATTAATCTAGCCCATCGTCCTGTCTCCTTACCCATAAGATACAGTATCGCTGTCATGCGGCCGTGGCAGGTCTTCAGTGAGGCATCAGCGGGCCAGGAGCTGGCTTCCCGGCAACGCCTGCTGCCCGCTGACGTTGGGACCCGACTGCTCCCTGGTGTGTCTGGACTTGAGGGAGGAGGCTTGTCCAGCGACTGCAAAGTGATCCACTCTAGGATCTGTTCCTTTGGACACAGGGTAGTGCTGTTCCCTTGCCCACTCTCAGAGTGGAGTGACCCACTGTGTACTCATGTTTGCTACTTTCTTGAGAGAATTAAGTATTTTTCTTTATTATGTAATGCTTCCCAAGGAATTTCGAGGGCAATGCTACAGACATTCTTTCCTTCAATATTTTGCTGCCAAGGATGTGTGGGTAGAAGTGAGAATTCGGATCAACGGCTGTCGGAAACCCCACCAGCTGACGGGGAGTTTTTGAACTGAATTTTCTGAGCTGCTGCTGTGTTCAGGGATGCTGAGGTGCCAGCTCCTCCTCTCACACTTTGTAGTTTCCTGGTCAATTTGTAAGGAAAGAGCAGCTTCAGTTCTTCCCTCAGACAAGACAAAACTCTTCTCATCTGAGTAGAACTCAAGCATCACTGAGTCAGATTGTGTCAGGATGAAGGCATCACCCTGTGCCCCGCTGCATCCCTCTGGGCTCTGACTGCACATGTCCACTGTCCAGCGCAGGACTGTGTTCATCTCTACTGAATGGACAAGCGGTTCCAAGACAGAGCCTCCACTCCTCCTGTCTCCTTCCCTGGAGACTAATATGTACCAGGCACACAGTAGGTGCTCAATAAGTGCTCCATGTATGGAGGCACGTCTGGGTGAATTTATGCTCCAGCTAGAGTCTGCACAAGCATCCCGGAGTCATCTCATATACCCCAAAGAAATGCTTTGTGGCCCACTCACACACACAGATTGTGCTAGAATATTTTCTTCTGTGCTTTAGAGAAATCTTACAAGACTTTGTACTTTAGACACTGCCTTAGATCCGACTTCTCCTTAGGAGGGAGCGACTGCAGAGGGCCAGACAGACACTCCCAGCTTCCTTTATTCTTGGAATGAGCATGGGCCAAACACAGCTCATGTGGAATTTTGAATGCTGGAGGTGCGGGCTCAGCTCAAAGGTGTGTTTTTTCTTCTGAAATGTCAGAAAGAAAAAAATTCTTCCAGAAGCCCCTTAGCGATCTCGCCCCCTAAATCACAAGGATGTCTGAAGTTTGGTGTCACCGGGACCATATTTTCTATGCTGTTCTTTCAGAGTATGTTCCTGGAAAAGTACTTTGGGGCCAGAATCTGAAAGTCTTAGAAATTATTATTATTTTCATTTCACCTCGAGGCAATGGGGCAGAACGGCGCTGGGGGCCGTGTGCCAAGAGTGGTCTCTGCAGCGGCTCCAGCGTGTCTTGTCTGGAAAGACCCCCAGCTGCACGGGCCTGATGGGGCTGGGCCTCACATGCTTTGGGGCCCTGTCCTTTCCAAAGCCACACTCTGGGGAGACTGGGGAGATGATGCCACTCTATCCGCCCAGGAGCCCTGTATGCATGTCATCCATACACTACCCCAGCACAGTTATTTGTGCGATGGACAAAACACTAAGTCAGGAGAGCGTCCAGCAGTGTGGCCAATTCAGTCCTGTTCCTTGGGCTGCAAGGCAAGCCTGGCTCCTTGAGATTCTGGGAGGAGAGGAGACCAGGGAGGGTGCTGGGCCAAGGAGCTGGATTCTCCCCCAAGGAACCAGGCTGCCCTGGCTGAGGTCCTGAGGAGATGGGCAGTTGTCTGATACTTGGGTGACAGAAAGAGAAGGTGCAGATGATCATTTCTCAGGCCACTGCCCCGTGGAGGAAGCCCTGGGCAAAAGCTGGCTGATGCAGTTGTGGTCGTCTGGGAGGGTGGGCGAACAGCTTAGAGGTAAAGACGCAGGTGGAAGGTGTGCAGGCATGTAATCATATGGTAGATACACACTGCTATGCATGTTGCCAATACAGAAAAGACATGCATTTTCCGTGTGTAATGCCCACGAGATCAAAATGCATGTAAAACCTGCTTTTCTTCCTCTCAAAAGTATGTCATTAAGAGCTAGTTATCTTAGAGCTGGGGCATTTTCCATTAACATGTGCATGGATTTCATCACTGGGCACACCTGGTGTCTGCTTGCCTGACATAGGGGAGCACCAGAGGGAAGCCTCACCTATCTCCTCACTGCTCCTTCTCAAGCCCAGGGCAGGAGCTGCTCACTGACGCCCATCCAAGCAAATGACTGAGTGAGTGAGTGAATGACTGAATGGCTGAGTGAATGACTGAATGGCTGAGTGAATGACTGAATGGCTGAGTGAGTGGGGTTCTGTGCTGCCCAGAGTCAAACACAGACACCACGTGTTCTCTCTCTCAAGGAGCTTGTGGGCCAATGAGAAAACGGTGCTACCCCAGGGGCCAGGTACATCTGGGTGCTGTGCTGTGGACAGGGGAAAGGATTCCTCGGTCTGCCAGTCATGGGAAGCAAGAAGCTTTCCTGGAGGAGGGGGACTGGAGAAAGAATCCCAGTTCTTGCCTTAAACGAGAGTGCCAGAGGCTTTGCGAGGAGCCGTAGTCTGTCCTGCACGATCACTTGGGTGTGAATGCGGCAGTGTCCCCACCAGGCACCTCTACGCACAGGGAGGCAGGAGGGCCCCTGAAGAAAGTCGTGAGGACAGCCTCTTGGCACCCCGGGCAGGGCTGGTGTGGGGCTGCAGGTTTAATTACAGATGGAGGGACAGAAGTCCCTCCATTGCTGTCACAGGCACGGTTCCCAGCTCGGGCTGACTGAAAACTATCAAAGCCGGGAGCGTGCGCTCGGTGGGTGACGATGGAGAGGAGGAAGGCGGGACAGATAAGGAGCACTGAATGCGGGATCTGGAAACCGGTCCAATTTAGAGCTGAATGAGTCCTTGTGGGTTTTCATTCTGCCCACTCCCTGGGCTCTTGCTGGATCGGCTTCCACCTCTGTAGGGCCAGGCACATCAAGTCATTACTAAGTTAGGTTTTATTCAGCTAAAATGTAGGGATGGCAAGGCTCCTGTGTCCCCATCAATCCTGATTTTGTACCTGGATGTGTGGAGCTGAGGGGACACACGCAGCTGGGAGATAAGGGGACAGAAAATACCAGCAGTCTTGGGAGGAATGATCTGAGTCGGGTGCAGGCCTGGACGAGGATGGGGAGCAGACCCAGGACGCCCTCCCAGGTGGCTTTCTGGGGATGGGTTGGGGGGTCCTTGTCTTTGTGGGGAGTCTGGCCAAGTGTTAACTGGATTTCCTTGTAGGGGTGCACAGGCGCCTGGTGACACGACTTGAAGTGCACAGGAGCAAGCTCTTGCTGAGCTTGCCACGGGCCTTTTGGAGGGTGTTGGGGTCTCTTCTGTGTGGTCACAGCCCAGGACCCGAGCCAGCTGGGCCCCTTGCTCACTGTGCATCCTGTCTGGCCACATCCCAGTCAGTCTCCCACCTTCCTCTCGGGTGAGCTGTCCTGTGTGTCAGGACACTAATAGAACCCACGGAATGCATGGGTCAGTGAGGAGGAGGCTCGTGCAGAGGCAATTCTGACAATAAATTCCTATCCCAAGTCGAAGGAGAAGTTCCCATGCGGAGGGCAAGTTCCCACTGCCCCAGCAGATCTTACCTCGGACCTGGATGGGCCGCAGGTGTGGGGAAGCAGAGGGCCTGCACCACCAGCTGTCTTCAGCTCAGAGGCAGTCACCTCCTGGGGATGGACTTCGCCCCATGGGGGGTACTCCTAACCTGACCATGTCCCTTTCAGGGTCGCAGGCGGTCTCCTCAGAGGCCTGGACTTTCCCATCCACGCCCCTCCCTGTCTCTGCTCTATTTCTCTAAGAAGCTCGTTCCTGAGTTTTCCCCGATTCATTCCCTGGTGGTGAGAAAGCAGGGGTCAGCTTGAACCTAGGGACAACTTATAGCCACAGCGTGTAGGGGGGACAGTGAGGGGCTCCCACTTTTGTACCTGCTCTCTGCGTTCTCAGTCACTCCCTCTGGTGGCTCAGGTGGCCTCTTCTGTGTACCCCAGAGAGGGGCAAGGACCCAGCCACTTCACCCACCAACAGACTCACTGCTCAGAGTGCCTGGCTTACTGCTTTCCCCTTTCTCCCAGCCGTCCTCGGCGATGGAGTCAGCGCCTCGTCATCACTGTCATCTCGCCCTGGGTCCTCAGATCCCTTCTCCTCTGTGTCTTCTCCTTTTCTGTGTCTTACAAGGACACCCACCACTAGATTTAGGGCCCACTCTAATCCAGGAAGATCTCATATGGAGAATCTTACCTTATTTACATCTTCCAAGTCCCTTATTTTGAATAAGGGTACTGCCCTCTCAGATTCTCCTGTTGAAATCCTAAAGCCCAAAATGATGGTGTAAGGAGGTGGGGCTTTGGGGGGCGATTAGGTCATGGGGGTGGAGCCGCCAAGATGGGTTAGTGTCCTTATAAAAGAGACCCAGGGAGCTCCCTCCCCCTCCCACCAGGTGAGGACACAGCAGGAAGAAAGCTGCCTGCACCTGGAGGAGGGCCTTTATCAGACCCAACCACGCTGGCACCATCCCGAACATCCAGCCTCCAGAACTGTGAGCCATATATTTCAGCTGTTTATAAGCCAACCAGTGGGTGGTAATTTGTTATGGCACTGAAATAGAGAACAGTCACCTTTTGAGGTTCTAGGTGAACACGTCTTTTTGAGGGACACTGTGTGACCCCCCTACAGTGAGGTTGCCCTAAATGGTGACTTACTGAGTGTCAGAAGGCGGTGGGTGTCCCTTGCAGCCCTTGTTTTCTTCTTGTATGTTTATCTTGTCAATTTGTTAACTATTTTATAATAAACCAATCAACATAGTTTCTAAGATGAGGGCAGAAATTCAAAACCCTGTGTCAGAGGGATTTTGTAAAAAAACATTTCTTGTGTGAATATTTTCTTAAATATTTTCCCTTTGGGCTTTATTTTGCATTTTGTCTTGGGAATTCTAGACTATCTGAAAATCCCTTGAGATAATGGATGCATTTTAGATCAGGAGCCTCTGCTCTGAAAAATTATAGTCCCTACCAGAATAAAGCTCTCTTGCTGGAGGAAAACTTGCCCAGCTTCATTCCAGATCTCTCAAGGGGGCTGGGGTTTGACCTAGGTCTCTTCTGTGTTTTGGTTTCCTCTCATTTAAAGTGGGAATTAATAAAAACGGAATCTCTCTGTTCACCATAATGATGTCAGGGGCCTTGGATGAATGCAGCATTAGTAAATGAGGGTTAGAATTCCCCCGGGAGAGGCTGACACAGAGACCATGGGAGAACCAGGCTGAGCTGCAAGGGTGTCAGCCTTGGACGTTGGGTAAACTTGGCCCCACCTGGGAGCAGAGGAGAAGCTGCTCTCGCTGGACCCGGGATGACCCAGGCCAAACTCTGGCGGTGCCCCCAGGGCAGTTCTGCACCCCCCTGTTCTGTTGCATAACCAGCTCCATTATTAAACAGCAAGCCGCTGGAACACCCTTAGTTCTCTTGTGAATACTTTTAAGGAAAAGCACAGATTTGCCAAGAACATCCAGGACTCTGGGTGCCTTTTCTTTGAAGACTTTGGAAAATTAGATTGCATGCCTTGCTCCATAATTTATACTTCAGAAGATAAGGCTGAGCTGGGGAAATGTAATTTTGACTAATTTATTGGCAACAGTTTGACTCTTCTCCCTGCGACACATCTGCAGATAATTTCCCCCCACGATCTGTTTTGGGGTTTCCTGGTTATCAAAGCCCCAGCACATCTGCCTGCCTCATGAGCGCAGAGCACACGCCCGCCCCAGCGCCGCTGGCCCGGCACCTCCAAGTCCTCCCCCTGATGTGGTGGGGACATTTCACACACCGCAGAGGAGCTGGAAAGCACACCTCCTTCTTGTCTTTCTATGTTTTTTGTCACTGATTGGGGATCAGTTACGAGAAACTGGAGGTAACAGTTTGGAGTTAATATCAGGCAGTTCTTCAGAGAGCACCAATTTCAAGGTCAGTGGGTTGAACTGATTTAGCCAAACTCACAGTCCAAAGAAACGTGTTGTCGGAGGCTGCACCCCGGACCTCCCATCGCTTGATACTTCGAAGGATACTCCTGTCCTTCCCTGGCCAGCCTGATCCTCAGAATTTCTGGTGATGTCCTCGTTGCTCTACCCGCCCAGGCAGTGTCAGTCACCATTCACTCGTCAGCAGCAACTGACTAGGTTTAGAGGGATAGTTCTAGAAGCCAGAGAGTCTAGCATTACAGTTACCATGCCAGCCTGAACCCAGGGGAGGCATCCGAACGTTGAGTACAAGGTAAAAAAAGAAGGCTTAGCTTGGTTTCCAGTCTTCATGCAAGAAAAGAGAAGCAGCTCTCAGCCCAAAAAGCAGACAAATAAAAACAAAAAGACCTGAAAAACCCCACCGCAGCAGTTACCTACCTGAGAGCAGAAGTTCAGGCCATGTCCCTGGTCCAGGCTGCTTGTGGCAACCACCCAGGCCTGGAGCCCAAGGTTCCCAGCAGGTGGACATCAGCAGCTGCCCTGGGCGGACAGACAGGCGAGGGCATCTCCACAAGGCCAGGGTCGTCTTAGACCTTTGTGGTTCAGTCAGGGAGTTCACTCCCAGCTGTGACCATGACGAGGCCGTGGCGGCTGTGACCATGATGAGGCCATGGCAGGCGAGGACAAGGTGCTCCGTGTCGAATGTCCATGTGTGCCCCAAATTACAGCTCAGTCTGTCCCTAGGGAAGAATGAGGCAGAAGTGCTGGGGGGTTGATCCATGGGGCAGTGCCACTAGGTGATGTCCCCAGGCAGCAGGGATGTGAGGCTGTCACCAGCGGCCCTAGGCTGCTTCTCACTTCCACAGACAGAGGGGTGTGTCCCTCAGCCGTTAAGTCTTGAGTGACGGTGTTCCCCTTTGTGTGGACTTTGCCTCATGGGTCAACGGAGAAGCTTTCTTTATTACTTTTAGGTTTCTTCTTCCTCGGGATTCTGGTAGGTAAGCAAACATCCAGGGACACAGGCCGGGCATGTGGTGCTGTGTTTGCTAGAGATCAGTGTACCCACAGTCCCCGCTTCTCTGTGACCTTGACTCCATGGCAGCGCTCCCACTGCGCGTGCGAGTCCTCCAGCGGCACAGCCCAGAGTTTTAGCGAAGGAATGACAGGTCCAGTTCTTTAGAGAGAGTGTTTCTGTTCCACTCAAGCAAATCAACCTCTGGACTCCATAAAGATACCTGGAAACAGGAAAAGACAAAGGAACAAAACACAACCACTCTTCTATAGTTCCTACAAAGTTTCCCGGAGGAGAGAGTGAAGTCCGCCCTCCACGACTGCAAGGGGAGGTTGCTTCTCAAGCTCCCTTCGTGTGGCTCAAGAGCTTCCGAAGAATCTTAAGGAAGAAAGACAGAAAGAAGGAAGACTGGGAAGGAGGGAGGGAGGGATGAAGGAAAAGAAAGGAAAAGAGGAGAAAATGTCCCAGAGAGGCTGAGAGAGCTGGTTAGGTCTGAGGCTCAGGGACCTGCTTTAAAAACTGCCCCACTGTTGAATGTTCATTTGGCACCAGCAGTGAGTGAGCTGCTGTTTGGATGATGAAAGTCTGAGAGATTAGTATTGACCTAAGGTGCTGAGGGAGGCGGGAGGAAAGACTATGTTTCAGAGCATGGTGTGAGTCATCCTGGGCAGCAGGCAGTCCTGAAGGGCATGGCATCTGGGCCTTTTACACACTTAGTCACAGTATTGCAGTTCTGGCTGAGCTGGCCATGAACACAGACCTTCGCCAGCTCTGAATGACCAGTGCTTGGTCCTGAGCAGGAGACGTCTCAAAAAGCACACCCCTCCCTCCCTGAGGGGCCACCCCCCCCCCCCCCACTCCAGGTATTTTTATCTGTTACTGTCTCTGTGCCTGGTGCTTCAGGCTCACCAGTTATATTTTGTTCATATTTCACTCATCATTTTAGTTTTATATTCCACGTATGGTAAATGGGGTCAAATATATATATGGTCATGGGAGGAAATTAGACTTAAGATGGCGAGCATGGAATTGAGTACACAGGTGTCGAATTATAACCACCTGAAAATTATGGAATGCTATTAACCAAGGTTATCCCAATAAAATTTAATAACAAGAGTAATTCTTCCTGTTTTATAAGATATAATCTGAGTTTGTAACTGAACACACTTCTTAACCTACTTCTGGATATCAAATGTTACAGCTCCACAACACTCTGCATTTTGTACTGTTGTGGCACCGTTTCAGCCCAAGTTTATAGCATTTCTTTAAAAACATTGTGGGTTTCCCTTGTATCATTTTATAATCCATTCCATTAGTCAAAGCCACATCCACAAAACTCTTCAAGGTAAGTCCTTCTCTAACTTGGGCTCCCTTTGAGCACAGAGTGGGAAAATCCTAAAATGCTTAGAAGCCCAGGTATTTAACAGGGGTCTGTGTCCTGAGATTCTTAGGCGGACCTGCTGGTTTGAGAGTCTATGAAGCACACTGCCTTACACCTTTCTCTGGAGAGACTGAAGGTGTGAAAGTTTATATTCAGAGTTAGCAAGACATGCTAGCTTATATTTCCTCTAAATTCTGCTTGAAACTGAATGTTCCCTTCTGTATCTCACCCATCTTTATCCTTACTTAGGACTCTCAGCTAGAAGAAAGCAGTGGACACTTTCAACACCCTGCCTTAAATTCTCTTTAGCCTAGTTCATTACTTCAAGATATACATTGGCTGTTTTCTCTACTACTTCAGGCAACAATTCTGCTAAAACTTCAACCACTAAATAGCAAAGGTCTTCTTTCCTCTAATAACATTTTTCTAATTTTCTATTGAGTTTTCACTGACACCTCCTATGACACCTGTCTGATTTTTTGCTGTCTCCTCAAGGTTCACTTGCTTCCATAACCTTAAAAACCAATGCTGTATACCTTAGACTTTTATTATGATGGCATTCCACTCAGGCAGCAAATTTCTCTTTCATTTCCTATTGATGCAAAACAAAGTTTTCAAAACATAATCACATAAACAATCATTTTATTTTGCTAATACCTTCAGGGAGCTAAGTATTTAAACAAGGCACCGAGGATTTGCAATTTCTGAGGCTTTAATGGAAATATATAAAGTTGGGGCTGACCCATAGGATGGAGGACAAATGTATTTGAAGAAAATTAGCACAGCTGTAGGGTACTAGAACTGTCAGCCAGAATGCCTCCATGTGGTTGGACTTCTCAACTCTGGTAGACACCCCAATTCCAGGGCTCAAAAGAGCAAGGTGGAAGACACACTGAGTGAATTAGACTCTGTCACACCATGTCCATTGACACAGATATGCCTCTGTCACACTGTGTGGGTTGACACAGACACTAGCCACCAAAGATTGTAAAGGAAAGGACTTGGACCTCACAACTCAATGGGAGGAGCAGCAAAGACTTTTGTGGCTTTTTAAAAATTGCCTTATGCCAAATTAGGTTAATCAAACCAATTCCAAATAATGAAATTGCCAGATAGCTGAGGGCAAATGATTTTTGGCTCATTCATTAATGTAAACAATGCATCCAGCCACACATACACCCACCAACTCATCCATCCTTCTGTTCACCATCCTTCTATCCATACATTCACTATCCATCCATGCATCCATCCATCCATTCATCATCCACCTATCCACTCATCCATCCATGGTTACACATGTGATTACATACATGTTTATCAAGCATCTGAGTTCCCACCATGGAGCTCCCAGTACAGGCTATATAGAGTTGTGTCCACTGTGTCCCTGGCCAACACTCTCATCCTTACTGGCTATGTTCTGTTTCATGGGACCCCTCCCACTCTGGGGGAACTGTGAAACCCTCCCCAAACTCCTCCTGCCCCCTCCATGGTCCTGTCCCATCCACTGGCCATTCAGTAACTGGACATTTCTCTTTCCAGAAGTTTCAGTTCCTTCTATCATAAAACCAGGTGCCCAAGAATGTTCTCCGCAGGCCAGTGATTTGGTCCCTCCCCTCTGTCCAGCCTCGCAGTCCCAGCCACCTCCTTCCTTAGCTGCTCTCCTGGAGAACTGCAGGCATCAAATACGGAGCCTCGCATGTTCCCTCGGTCACTGCTCCCAGGTAGCAGGAGCCTCTTCGTTCCAGCCGCGGGTTCCGTGCACCTGTTTGAACCTGTGCTTTCCTGGAGTCATCTCCCTGACAAGCTGGGGGAGCTCTGATGGAGGTGGGGTGATTGTTTAGAGAGGGAGCGCCGCCCCCCTTCGGTTCATTCAGCACCAGATGTCTTTAATTACTGCCGCGCACGCGGCGCCCCGCACAGCCACTTCCCCTTTAGCAAGATCGTGTGTGAGTGTGTGTGTGTGTGTGTGAAAAAACGTAAACAGGTTGTATAACAAAGTGTTCTCTAGCTGTCAGCAAGGGCTTTGAAAATAAAACACTTCCCTCCCAACTCACAATTGGCTGGCAGTCTGCACACAGTGAGTAATCGCTCCGGGGACCCGCGGAGAGATGTGTGGGAAAACTTTAATTAAAAGCTTGTCAGTACAATTTTACCTGGGTGACATCACCCGCGTGCAATGCTGCTGCGGGCTTTGTTGTCTGTGGGATCGCAGGGCACACACTTGTTTTGCTGACAGCAAACAATGCGGAGAGGCCTTTAAGAGCTGGCAGTGGGTGGACGGCGTGGGAGGGAGCCGCTGGGCTGCCGTGAACCCCTCGGTGTGTGGGGCTCCGGCTTCCTAATGAGCAGCTGAAGTCAGCACACGGCGGGAGGGCAGGGAACAGCCTGGGCCCTGGGCTGGGGCGAGAGGAAGCCGGTTGGGGTCCCACCCAGTCTCCTGGGTGATGCCTGGCATGGGTGCTGAAAATGTGTTTGCCTTCAAGGTGCCCCCGAGTTCTGCCATCAGGGCAGGCGGGGCAGACAACGGCTTGAGCAGGGCTGGCAGTAGCCCTTGGACTGAATGTCCAGCTCCCCCCCTGGACAGAGCTGAGTTAGGGAAGATGAGCCTGATCCGAGCGGAGCTCTCCGACGTGCGGGAGTGCGTCTGAGTAGGCAGTGAACATTTGGGGTTTTGTGTACTCCCAAACACGCCTCACTAAATGCTTCCTCCGGGCAAAGCAATTATTTTCAGACGAACTCTCCATGAAGACACCCACTCCTGTCTCACCTTCAGGTGAGTCATCCAAACCAATACCAAATCCACCTGAGCCATTTAAAATGCCTTTTGAGGTTAGAAAGAGAAAAATTGTTTTAACCCGTGTAAAGACATCCACACTGCAGGAGCTGGGAGCTGGTGGGTTAGGGATTTACAAAGGAACACCCATTGCTTCTTGCTTTTCTTTTGTTTCCTTCTAATTTGTTACAAGCTTGCATTCCTAATATTAACAGATTAATTGCAAGTTATAGCAATTAAATGCTAATTAATCCATTTTCTGAACAATGCCTCCCTTTTATCTATAACTGTTTATTTGACATACAAATATTTTGGTAGCAATTAAACATTACAATATAACCTGACACTTTCCAAACTGTGTTTAGGCAAGTAAACAAGCAACGGTATTACTTTTATCGTTCACTTAAAATTGTTGAGCAACAGAGCCCCGTGCAGTGTTGACATGGCTGAAGTAATGACAAGCCTGGGTTGGAGTGAGCACGTGCTCTGAAGATAGCCACCATGGTAATTTCGTGACTTGATTTTGGATGGACCACACTCATCTCTCCCATTAACATCCGGGTTAGAGGCCCTGAGGCAACCACTCGCAGGCAGGAGGAGTGAGAGCAGATTTAGCTCCAGAAGATCCAAGCACGTCCACGTGAAGCTCCCAGCCCCACGCTCTCCAAGGGAGTACTTGGGATCGATCTGGCTCACATCAAAGGGGGCTTTCGTAGCCACTGAGGTTGTCATCCCACCCCTGTGCAAATTTGCTCGTGGCAAAGGTGGGTAGTCGTCAGCTTATGAATGGATTGAACTCTGAAAGTTCATTTGTCAGTTCCAGAGAATGGGGTTCCAAGGCCTATCTGACCTTTTAAAGGCAGCTGACTGTCTTAAAGCTGATGATAGGAGAGGGTGCTTGAGGAGCCCCTGCTTCCAGCTGAAGCCTCCTTGGGAAATAAGATGGGGAGAGGAAGGTGATGCCTGTGGGAGGCAGGCGCGGGGCTGCAGGAGCCCGCAGAAGACCGCGGTGTCTAGGTTGTAACTGAGGGTAGCTAACGCAGCCTGGAGGGTTCCGTATTTGGACCCAGGTTCAGGAGCTGAGCATATAGAGGGTCTTTAAAGTTGATTTAATAGTTTTATTCAGTATTTCCCTGCTCCCTGTCTCTCCTCCTCGTTTTTCTTCCCTTCCTTCCCTTCCTTCTTTCCTCTTGCTCCTTTAGTTTCCCAAACTAAACAATCTTTCTAAACCGATGACAGAAATCCCTTGAGTCTCTTTTCTGCAAAGAGATCCAGATAAATTTTTAGATCTGTGTTCTTATCACTTTCCTTTTCTCTGCGGCATCTCCTGTTTCATGGTCAACTTGAGCATCTTGCCCTGCCGACAATCTTCATTTTTGAGATACCTCCAACCCCTGAACTATCGATAAGCTCTCTGCTTTCCACCTTCAGGACACATAAGGTCATTCTCAATTTTCCTCCCACCTGCGCTCCGCTTAGTTGACGGGAGTAGAGATGGAAGTATTCTTAGCACCGTTTCAAAAAGCTATTTAGGTGCTGGGTAGCGGTCTTATTAAATATCATAGTTTTGTTTGGCAAAAGAGTTATTTTTCTGAAAACATAGTTTTGAGAGAACACTTGTTAGAATTGCAAACACTTGTAGGTAAGTTCTAGCCTTAAGACAGATTAGTATTTCCAAAAATATTTATTGGGTCCCTACCAAGAGCTGCAGTAGATAGAGTGAACCCCCTGCCCCCAGGCTTACTGGGGGACCCCAGTGGTAAATGTTATGTAGGGGCAACGTGAAGGCCAGCAGAGTGGGAAACTCAGGTCCTCTCTTGTCTGCTTCGACTCCGATTCTGCTGGTGCCGCCCAGACTTGCCCTGTTGGCTGACGTTGCCCTCGTGGTGAGCTAAAACCCTTGGCCTTTTCACGAGAGGCCGTGCGACTCCGAGGCTTTCCTCCCAGTGGCAGCGCGAGTGGCATTGGCCCGCTAACCCTAAGCGCCTGGCATTCCTGTTGCCCAGACTGGAGCTGGCTAAGCCCGATCCCCTGCTTGCTTTCTAGAGGCCGCTCTGCTCCTCGGCATTAGTGACCTTTCCTGGCGTCCTGTCAGCAGGACATTGGAGAATCCTGGCTTCTGTGTCTTCTTCCAGCTTGTTGACACAAATGTTTCCCTCTACTTTCTATCACGAGCTTAGTGTGATTTTACATAAGCCACTACATATTTCTACCCATAGATGACTTATTTTAAAAATACTTCTTTGAGAGTTATTTATATTACTTTATAAAAGAGTTCCAGTCATTAACTCGAGTACTTGTCTAGAAAAAGACAGAACAGTGAATGGAACTGAATTCCTCCTCTAGGAGGTGAGCGCAGAGTGGCACCTAAGGAATCACAGAGGAGGCTTCACGTTGAAGGGAAAATGTAAGCTGCTTACCTCGTGCTGAGACTTCGGGCTAGCCAGCTGGAAATGGAAACAAATTATGTGAGAAAATGCATCTTATGGGAAAATTCATCTGATAAAATAGAAATAGTCATCTTACACAAAAATCAATGTAAGGTGAATAAAATATTCTAATTGAAACCATGGGAGTTCAGGAAAAAAATTAAGTTCGTTTTTGTTACGTTGGTCTGGTTTTGGGAAGGGCGTTTAAAATATGGATTCGAATTATTCTGAAAAGGCATAAATATTTGACTAATGAAAATTTAAAGTCTTCTCAGGACAAATAAAAAAATAAAGTGAGAAGAAATAGTGAAGTGGGAAAAATATATTTATGGCAAGAAGAGAGCTCTACAAATCAAGAAGGGCTTAAACCCCCAAATAGAGTAATAATCAAAGCTCAGACAGTTCACAACAGCAGCAACCACACGTGTGGCTGCGAAAGCGTCCAAAGTTTGTAACCTCGCTGGTGGTAGGGAATGTAAATTAGATGGAAATAAAAAGTCCGTATTTTAAGCTGGCAAAAGTTTCACTGAGGGTGATAGCCAGAGGGGCTGTGGGGTGGGCCCACGCCTACTCTGCCATGTCATGTGCTATGTGTTGTATGGAGGAAGTTAACAAAATATGTTTAAATTTAAAATGTGCAAATTTATCAAGAGGTTGACTCTCCCCTTTCTTCTTTTTTTCTATCTGGTTACTGTAATTTGCAAGATCTGATTTTTTTTTTTTTTTTTTGGTATAAATATGTAGCACTTTCCTAATAAGAAAAACAATGATTTTAAGATTAAGTATTTTTCTTTGCCTGTGTACATTTTAAGCTCCCAAAAAATTCCAAATCAAATTTGCAAATAAAAGTTACTTTTCAGTTAGGCCCTATCGTGTTGCTGAGAGGGCGAAGTGGCTCCCAGTCAACATGAAATGACATTTAACGTCATTGAAAGGTGAGGGCAGGAGAAGAGGGACAAAAAGTGATGCATAGAGGAGCTGAAGGAGGCGGGGGTGATTAAACTCCCCACACTTAGCTTCCTGCTTTCACCAGCTAATTTAAAACAAACAAAAATGGTAAACTAGTTATGTAATAAATGTGTCCATGAGATAACAACCAAAGGAATGGTTTAAGGGAAGTACATTTGATCTTGAGCCCAGTCTGAAGCCCCTCCCAGGACTACCCATAAATAGTACCTGGGGATTGATGAAGGACATTTTCAACTTCCTCTGATCAACTTTGAAAAAGGCCTTCCTGCTAAGAACTTCTCTGGTGAGAGGGACCATGCTCCTTCAGCCCCTCCTAAGGGTGGGATGCCTGGGGTGTGGCTACTTATCTGTGTGATCTTGGCTCTCCAAGCAGTGGCCTGTTTTGCTGATGGAACTCAAGTAAAGAATGTGAGCCTAAGCTTCTGAGCCCCCCCATTCCTTTTAGCTTCTTCTGGCTACCCCCTCATTTCCTTCTTTTAAGTCCTACCCAGTGAGATAGCACACAGGGAGGATGTGGGCAAGTCAACACGGCATGACGACCTGAGAGAATTTAGCCTACACGGTGTGCTCGGCTGTTGGAGCTTGGTGACCTGAGCTAGCCTCTAGTGAGTACCACTGCGTGTGACAAGGACACCTGCCCCTGGTCAAGCTAAGAGAGGATGAGCTGCAGAACACAAAGCAATTCAAGGTAGTTGGCCTCAGGGTTTGGAAGTCGCTGACCTTCCCCCATTGTGTTCTGTGTCTGCCTGCTGGGGTTGATGGACCTGGTCAGATTGTTTGTGAGGTTAAATGGAAGCTCCACACATGGCAAGTGACCACATTTTCCGTGGTGGAGCTGGTTCGGTTTTCAAAGCAGCTCTGACAGTACTTGGTCCACCAGATATCTGAACTTTTGGCAGGATACGACCAAGGCTGCATAATTACCTGTCAGCTCCACACTGCCTGGAGTGTGGAATTATAAATAAATGTGCTTGGCTTCCCTAGAAATCAAGAGCAATGTCTCCTCTTCATAAGGCTGCTTCATCTGTTAGGAACAATTGTCAACATTTACCCAGTTCCATAAATTCTCTCCAAATTCATGGCTTCTCCCACTAGGTGCTTCATTCTTGTGTCTGGAACAAAGAAAAAGGCTAGAGGAGTAAATGGCCCAGGGAGAGGGGCCTAGTCCACAGAGGCTCACTGTGCCCACAGGAATGAGGACTTGGCCGAGCACCTCTCCTCCCAGGACCTGCCCTCCTCCGTCTCTCTCATCACTGTCTCCACCCACTTCACTCAAACCCACGCTCTGGTACCACAGTTTACATGGTTTTCTCTAAGAGTAGATTAGAGCCAAAATTTTCCAGAACTCGTAATTAAAATTAGTATCTTGTAGGCTGAATGAAAAGTTGCCAACTTTTATTTAAACAAAAAAGGCATTAAAATAAACAAAACAAAACACAACTACTATTAAATACTGTCACCAACTTTTGTAAAGAAAAGGACATTTTAACCCTCAAACCATAGGAAGGTGTAATCTCAGAATGCTTCCCAAGCATGGTTTGTTGGCAACTCGAAACCCACCTACACTATATTTTTCTTGTTTTTTGTATTTACCCCAGACTGCTGGAAACTCTGTGGCTGAGAGAAGTTGGGAACCGCAGCTCTAATGCCTGCTTGCCTGCTCAGTGGCATATTTCTACCTCAACTATACATGGAATAGAATCCAGTTATTATTTAGTCTCAAGACAGGAATAATTTTAAAATCTCCCCAAATACACCCTGTCCATTGATAATGGATTAAAATAAACAGGTAATAGAGTGGCCTCCAGAAGAATCATCTCATTCACCAACTTTTACTCCACTTTGTTTGCCAACTTCTACATTAGGCTACATTTCACTCCTGAAGATTGTGCTTTGATCTCCTGCGCCTGGCACCCTGAGCATATCGTGTAATATGAGCTATGTTCTTTGGCGCTCTTCTAGTTCTTGGGCTTTGGGGATTTTGTGATGGTGAGTCGGCTGAGGAATCCACTGGCTTCAGTTCTGTAAGTTGCGCACACCGCTGGCTCTGTGCAGCGCACAGCCTTTCAAACAGGCAGGCTTCGATTTCTTTGTCTGAATTTATTTTGGCTGAGAATCCTGTGTCATTGCTCAGACCGTGCCAGCTACTCTCTCACAGCATATCATTATTCAAGGACTGGAGCTGAAGACAAAACAAAAATAAAGGCACCAAAGCTAGTGAGGCAACACTTTTGTAAGGACACAAAGATCAAACGGCCAGTGTGTTTGAACTTCACTCATTTCTGTGTTTTCAGATTGAGTTATGCAAATCATCATCTGGGAAGCGCATAATTGAATGATTGGCTGGGTAAACCCAGCCGGTCAAAGTGATCCATCTTGAGGTCACAGATAGAAACAGGACTTCTCCTGTTCTGTGCAAGTTAACAAGAGGAGTGCAGACCTTCTTGGTATCCATCAGAACATACAGTTTTCAGGTTGATCGAATCACTGTTTACCCAGGCACACCTGATTAATAGGATGGAGCACTGCCAGGGGTCAGAGTTATTGGTTGAATAAATGAACAAGGTTCTCTTCTCTACAAGTTACTACAGAGCTTTGTCTGTGACAATGAGTGCCAATCACAGCTCAATAGTGGCACAGCATCAAAATCACCTTTGGGTTTCTGAAGCCTTTCCATCCGTATAGCTGGCTGGTCATGTAATCCTGCAGATGGTAATGGTGGGTGATGCTGGCTGTGTGACTTAGTGACAGATAGGATGGAAGAGGAAGAATGTGGCTCACGTCCAGGCTCATCAGAGGACCAGAGGGTGTCAATACCACAGTGACAATACCGAGCATTCGTGGAATTTTTGTTACACAAGGCAAAGGAAAAGGTTGCTATTTGCATAGCGACTGTCCTAGAATTATATTTTTAAACTAACATTTTCTCTCTTAAAAATGACGTTTCCAGTGGGAGGGGCATTTAAACCAAGGCCCATTTTAACCTGTGGTACTAAAGATTCAGAATCGTCAGAATCTGGTATTGCTGTTTCATACAGCTCAATGACAGCGGATATTCTTTTGCTGAGGGTAGATTTACTGTATGGAACTATCCCAAAGCCTCTTAACACTTAGCAGGTGAAGAGAATTTATATGCAAAATCCAATAGCCAATACACCAGTACTATTTATTTTTGTGTCTTCAAATAAAATGTGTTTATAAATTATGACACTAATTATTTTTGAAAATTTAAAAATGTTTTATAAGATGATTCCAAAGGAATTTTTTTTTTTTTTAAGTTCTGAGATTTTTTAAGCCATGGCTTTCCTATTGGAGCAAGTATGTAGTACCAAGACTAATGCTGATTGTAGACCACAATATGTTGGTGTTGTGTTGAGTGTTTTACATGCATAATCTTATTTAATTTCCAGAGTCTTTTAATCCTTGCTCATGGGTTTGTTTTTGAAAAGACAACTACCTTTAAAAACATAGTAAGTTTCCTTGTTCATCAAAAGACACTGCCAATGGAGTAAAAAGGCAACACACAGAATGGGAGAACATATTTGCAAATCACATATCTGATAAAGGGTTAATATCTAGAATGTATAAAAAACCCCTACAACTCAACAACAAAGAAACAACTTGATTATAAAATGGGTAAAGGACCTAGATAGACATTTCTCCAAAGAAGATATGCAAATAGCCAGTAAAAGCAGTAAAAGATCACTAATCATTAGAGAAATGCAAATCAGAACCACAATGAGATACCACTTCGTACCCATTAAGATGGCTACTATTAAAAAAAAATCCAGAAAAAACGAAGTGTTAATGAAGATGTAGAGAAATTGGAACTCGTGCACTGTTGGTGGGGATGTAAAATGGTGTAGTTATTCTGGAAAGCAGTTATGGATGTTCCTCAAAAATTAAAAATAGAACTGCCATAGGATCCAGCAATTCTACTTCTGGGTAAATTTCCAAAAGGATTGAAAACAGGAATTAGAAGAGATATTTGTACATCCATGTTTACAGCAGCATAGCCAAGAGTGGAAGCAACCCAAATATCCATCAGCAGATAAGTGGGTAAACCAAATGTGGTATATACATAAAATGGGATATTCTTAAAAGGAAGAAAATTCTGACACATGCTACGGCATGGATGAATCTTGAAAACATTAGGCAAAGTTAAATAATCCAGACACAAAAGGACAAGTGCTGTGTGATTCTCTTTATGTGAAGCCCCAGCAACGAAGTCAGATTCTTAGGGGCAGACATAGGAGGGTGGCTGTCAGGGGCTGGACAGAGAGAACAGAGAACTATTGTTTCATGGGGACAGAGTTCCAGTTTTGGAAGATAAAAAAGTGCTAGGAATGGATGGTGGTGAAGCTGTATAACAACGTAAATGTACTTAATGCCGCTGAATTGTACACCTAAAGTGGTTAAAATGGTAAATAGATTGTGTATATTTTACCAAAATTTTTAAAAAATTCCTCAAAACATAGTGAATTTCTTATCTACTTGATTCCAGTCAGCTCTGTGTTGCATATTACCAGAGTCAGTTATTTCATAGATGCCCTTTTTGATTTGCTGTTTCTTTGCTCTTTTGCCACCACGCCAGCCTCTCTCACTGGGTCTCGATCCCTTTATTTAATTGAGTCTATCTGGCTTTGGTGGAAGAGCCAGACCTTTAGTCTTGTCCCCAAGGCTTTTTATCCCATTAAAAGCATGACCTTTGCTCTGAGATACCCTAATCTATTCACAAGTTTTAACAAAGGGCTTGATGGCTATGTCTTTGATGAGTAAAATGTGTACCTTTCAACTCTGAAAGCTCCTTAATTTCTGGACTCTCCATTTTCCATTTCCTTTTCTGAGCTCAAATTTTCCTTGTATCATGTTAAATGCAGCCAACAATAACTAGCACAGGATGTCAACCTACCATCATCCAACCTCTTCAACCTAGTAGTTTCATTGTCATACCAGTCTTCTCATTGGCTGACACCTGTCTCCTGCATCAGTGCCCCATATTTTAGATTTTCTGCTATGACAGTGCCTCACTTCTGGTATCAAGTTTAGTATTACTTATGAAAAGCTATTTTTGGCGATGTCAGTAGTTTTAAACCCCAGATTTCTCTTTTTCTCATCCTGAATCTCCATCAAAGTCAGCCGGTAAACTATGCTTACTGTGGTCTTTCAAGACCTCAGTCTGATGGAGAAACCACCATCCTGAATGTTGCCTGTTATGGTAGAAAAGGCAAGAAAATTCTGCAAGGGTGTGTCTTGTTCTGCCAGTTAAAGCCCTCAGCCCAAAGAGACTCACCCGGCTCTGCTTACAGCTCCTTACCTGACTCAGTCACACAGCCCCACCCAAGCACAGGGGACACGGATGCAGCCTCACCATATGCCTGGACTTAAAATAGTTGGTGAAGAGACTGCTGAACTGCCTCAACTTACCCTTTTACAAGCCCTCTGCAGCAGCCTTATGCCCCTGGGAGTTCTCTTTACCTTCTTTCATGCTTTGCATCTCCACTAATATGTCTATTTTGCCTTCCAAGTAACTTTTAATCTTGTCCTCACTGCAAAATATAATGTCTAGTAGGCAGTAGGGGGTCAAAAACTCACGACAAAGGAGGATGTGGAAAGTTTATGTCCTGTTGTTGTTGTGTTGGAACTCCTGGGGTGGAGAGGAGAGAGGTGACCTGTCATGGGGTTTTAATTCAAAGATAGAGCCAAAGGCAGTAATGCTGGCTCCCCCTTTTATAACAATGAAGAACATAGTTGTTTGTTGAGCACCTGCTGCTGGTCTAACATTGTGCCAGAATCTAGGGACACCAAGTGAGGGTGCTCCCCCTTCAAAGCTTATGAAGTCCCTCCATGCTGTCTCAAAGGGTAAGAGCTCCTTCTTTTTTTACGGCTGCATAGTATTCCATGGTGAAAATGTACCACAGTTTTTTAAAATCATTCGTCTACTGATGGGCTCTTGGGCTGCTTCCGGATCTTAACTATTGTAAATAATGCTGCTATATCTTGATTTTTAATGTGTGTCAAGAATCAGCCTGGATATTTTATGAGGCCCCTTTGGTGCTCCTCTACAGCATCTACTGAGGTCACTTTACTAAGTATCTCTAGAAACTTTACTTCCTTGAGAAGTAAAATAAAATATAGTCATCTGTATTAATTTTCTACTGCTTCTGTAACAATGGCTGATACCACAAACTTAGAGGCTTAAAACCACACAGATGGATCACCTCGCAGCTCTGTAGGTCAGAAGTCCCGCTATGCATGGCTCAACTAGGTTCACTGCGCAGAGACTCACAAGCTGAAATCTAACTGTTGGCAGAGCTGCTGTCCTTTCCGGAGGCTCTTGACAGGAACCCACTCAGGTTCTCAGTGGAATTCAGATCCTCGAGGTTGCAAGCTATAATTCAAGGGCCAGTCATTGCTCTTAAGAAGTGCCCATGTTCCCTCTCAGGCTTTCCCTGTGGCCCTCTCCAGCAATGGTGACCCATGTCTCTCTCGTGCTTCAACTCTCCCCAGTTCCCCTTCTGGTGCTTCCTTCTGCCTGTAGCCAGAGCAAGTTCTCTGCTTTTAAGGACTCCTGTCCTGATATCTAGGCTACCTGGATAATCCAGGATGATTCCTTGTTAACTTAAGCATATCTGCAATGTCTCTTTTTTCCTTTAATGTAACATACTCACAGGTTCAAGAGAATTAGGGCATGGACATCTTTGCAGGGGGGCATTGTTTGACTTATCATGTCATTAGAGGCTGGAAGAAGAAAAAGCAAAGAATAAGTAAAACAAAAACAACCCCCAACTCAGACAACCCTTGCCCATGCGTGCTTTGCCTCACTGTTAACAATATATCCTCAAACATTTTTGCTGATTGTGTTCCCTGGGCTGGTCTCCTGTCTTGAGCACGGGTTGCCATCAGCAAGGGAACTGCATAGCTCAGTGGAAAGAGTCAAGTTCTACATCACTTTGCCAGTGAGGGCACTGATGCTTGTGTGTCTTCATAGCCTTATTTGTAAAACAGAGTTTTAAATTTTTGTGGGTCACAGAATCACTTGCTCACCTTACATCTTACTTGGAAATTCAATGTGTTCATATGTGGAGGGGGATTGCTCCAGGTCAGGCTTCGATGAGTCCTGTGACATCACCTGTAGGCTTTGCCCCTGTGCCCCTCACTCCCCAACCAGCACTGCCCTTTGTTGAGGGGTTTTTGGGGGGACTTCCTCTGCTGGGGGCCCTCTGAGGACCTTCCTAACTGTGCATCTTGTGATTTGCCTGGAAGTCTCCTGCTCTTTGTGTTTTGAAGGACTCCAGCCTCCTTCAAGGACAGGGTCTGACACTGAATCAAGAGCCTCACCAGGTCTCCTCAAGATGAGATTTTTGTCCCCTTTTGAATCAGCCACTGAGTTTTCCTTCCAGCTCCAGGAGCGGCGATTACCGGATGCACAGAGTGCTGCCTTGCTGATAGATATCTCTGTCAATGTGGTTTGATCGGGTTCATTTGTACAGCTCGGGGAATTGTCCCGATCTGCCCTGGCTTCTGGTGACCTATTTGCAGGCAAACACCTGCCGAGACCTGCCCAACCAGGGGGCTTGGGGACAGCAGCCTTTGAATCTGTTCTGTCAAATAGCCTGAAAGGATGAAAACAAAGGCTACACAATGTTCAGATTTTTTTAACACTTCTAAGAAAGAAATCTACTTACTTTCCAACCGTGTAAGTTTTAAATTGCAAACATGGAAGCCAGAGGGAAAATGTGAAGATGTAGTTCACATCCTACAAGACTATGTTTAACATCTTTTCTGAAGGTTTGTTCTGGGGACATGACCCATCTCATTAAAGAGAAATGGCACCTTCAGAAAATTTCTAGTCTTTAATCTCCAGACCAAAACTTTACAGTAATATTTTCACTTGTGGGTAGAAGAGCAGATTCACCTAAGGTGATGGCAAGAGCTGTGTGATCCAACCCACGCAGCCCCTAACCGCGTTTCAGTGGTTTTTAGGTGAGACATGTACTCCTGTCCACAGTGAGCCAGGTCTCACGCTTGGCTGCATGTGTAAGGCCAACCGGCTCATGCTCAGGGGCGGCCGCAGTTGGCCTGCAGGGGAGAGTCACTGGGACTGTCCTCACCTTTTGCTCAGGCCACTGCAGCTCAGTTGGCCCTCCCAGCTAAGGAAGGGCCATGCTCTTTCTGCTATGGGGCTGCCCTGTGGCCACCCCAGTCCTCCCTGCACTTAAGGGGCTCTTCTGACTGAGGCGGCAGCATTTTTAAACCAGGGGAAGGAGGGACTGCTCCCAGGCCCTGGCAGGAAGCCCAGCCACTCCTCTCATGGTGAGAGTCACCTCGCAAGGCCTCCCAGGTCGCTTTGCAGTTAGTGTCCGGCCAGATCATACCATAGTGAATCTGATGACTAGAGCCCTCATGTGGATTTGGAAAAAAATTAGACATCGGTTTTCAAGCTACCTCAAACGAAGGTAAACTATAAGATACATCAGTTCGTGGGTTCATCAGCAGTCTCTGTATTTCTCGCACATTAACTGAAATGTGAATGACACTGGGGGAATTTGAAGTATATAATTGAGGTTCAGTTTCACTCTTCAGTAAAATTCTTATTTAAACAAGCCCCGCTTTCTCTGGCGTAGGTCTTGTCAAATTACACTAATCCCTTGGCTGGTCAAAAGATTAAAATAGGCTCATGTCATTTTTCCTTTCTCATCACACGAGTGAGGAATGTTGGGGACATTTTTTTTGGTATCCATCCATGATCGTGGGTTCTTATTAATGAAACCAAAACAGGGACGTAACTGGAGACTTCGCAGGTGGCTCTAAGCATGCAGCAAATCACGATTGGTTCTTATCTGAACAAACACTAAAAACTACGGTCCCTGGTAGTGCAGTTCATACTTTGCAAGAGTACCTTTTACGTGACAGTCACTGTCACCAGAGCCTGTACTTGTCGGTCACTGTCACAACAACATGGTGTCCTGGGGTCTGTGACTGCTCTCAGGGAACAGAAAATATTTCTCCTTCAGGAAAATATCCTTAAAACCCCACATTGCCATCTAGTTATCATGTTGAGAAGCTTTAAGATACTGGGACTTTATTAATTTCCAATAGAATTATGATTTTGTTATCAACGTGGTATTACTGTAAATTGTGAGATGGTAGCTATAGAGGGAAAGAGGTAAGTAGTGACCTGGCCCTAGATATTTTTGCTTCCTTTCTAACCCTTTCTATAAGGGATCTCTTTTCAAGAGAGTCTTCTGAGCCTGCTGAAAATCCCAGGGACCACACCTCATTCCCTGAAAAGTCATGGCTGTCTCAGATTGACCTAACAAAACTTAACAGCCAGGTTTGTACTCATGGGGGTGTGTGCCTGCCTTTATGTGCGTGCACATGTTTGTGCATGCATGTCTGTGCTCTTGTGTGTGTGTGTGTGTGTGTGTGTGTGTGTCTTCTGTGAGAGTTTCATGCAGAGTCAAGGGTATTCACAGTAATTGGTACACAGTGACATAACTATATGTTTTATAACCTTTGTGAAAACATTGTCTAAATAATGTTTGTATTGCTAACTGCTAGCTCCCTGTAGGGCGTGCATGTGCTCTTAGGAGGGAGAATGAACTTGGTTGGCTCCAGCTTGCAGTCCTGGCTGGAGCACAGGCTGTGGCAGAATCAGAGCAGATGAGCCCAGGCATGGGCCAGGGTCCCTGCAGGACAGGATGGTGGGGTTTAAGGGGTCTGGGGGACTGGAAGGCTGAGGGGAAGAAGTAGGGGCAGTGGATGGACAAGTGTCAAAGGGACAGTGGCTGTGTCTGCTGAAGCGCCATGCTCTGCTTCTGTTTGTGGGTCTCGGTGCTCCCCACTCCCTTGAATGGTCCAGCGAGTTTTTCTCAGTGTAATGGGATCACCACTGACACGGGGAGAGCATGGTCTCAATGATGTGCCCAGCTTGCTGGTGCTGCTACTTCTCCATCTGTGCTCTGCGCACATGACCTTTTAATCACATAAATAATGAAATATACATCAATTCCTCAGCAGTAACGTGCTAATTGCTTCCACCAAAATGGTGCCTAGATGGCATAAATGTCACATTGACACTCTCAAGAGGAAACACAACCTTCAATTGACTCCACTGCTGAGAAAAACAAAAGCATTAATACTAATTTTCCCAGAGGGGTGAGCAATCCAAGCTTTGTGGGACCAGACATTTTAGTGCCTCCCAAAGAACTCCAAAACCAAGATAAAATTAAATCTAATTTTTGGCATAGAAGCCAGAATTCGGCTTATTGTTAATCCATAACAACCTCACATGACCCATGTGAATGGTGCTTCCTGGGGTTGTGAAGCCCAGCAGACAGAGAGGCTGTTCAGATTAGACTCCGCAGGTGAAGTGTGCAGATAAAGTATATAGGTGAGGTTTTTAGGTGAGATATGTAGGTAAGGCCATGCAGGTGAGGTGTGCAAGGAAGCTGGGGGTCACAGCTGCTCCTATGATTCCCTGGGTGCCTGAAGGATTTATTTTACACCTTTCTTAGTTCAGGTGTGCATGTCATGGGGCTTGCAGAAGACTACCTTTTTAAGAACTTGGCCAAGGTTTGTTGTCTCTGAAACTGTGTATTGACAGATGTTTTAAATAAATATCATAGAGAAATAGTAAAATTTAATGAGATTCCATTTTCTTTCCCTTTAGAACCTCAGTCTACAACAATAGAAAAAACAATTTACAAAAATCCACAAATCTGAGAATTTAAATAGTTATTTTCCTCATCTAGCAGCCAGAAACTTTGCTATTTAATGTCCACTTTACATTTACTATTTGGATTCAATTCCTATAAAATTATCCTTGTAACTGCTTTCAGATGACCAACAGTTAAGGCAGTCCTCATTTCTATAGAACATGTTGCCAAATTTAGGGAATCATTTCCACTCTGATACATGCGAAATAATATATTGGTGTGATTTTTAAATCTCTTTAAATAAAGTTGAGTGCATCCTGTCTTTTGACTACTTTTCTGAGTTTTTTTATCTTTTTCTCTCCAGTCTTAAAAACTGTTAATATTCACAATGTTACTTCCTTTGCCTACACTATAAATGGCAACTATTTCTTCCCTCAGTTTGTCATTTATTTGTGGTGATTTATTTTTGACATAAACATTGAAAAATTGTAATAGGATTTATCAAAATTTTATTGCTTCTGAATTTTGAGCCACAATTATAAAGTTACCTCCTCTTCCATTTTAGAATCAACTCAATCCATGTTTTTAATTGTTGTCTAATATTTCTGGTTAATTTTTTAAATTAAAAATTTGAAAACATTTGGAATTCTTTCTGTTGTATGGTGTGAGGTATGGATCAAATTTTATCTTTATCAAATTGTAAACCCAACACCCTTTATGAAGAAATCCATTCTTTAAGACAGTGATTTGAGATGTCAACTTTGCCAATTACCAAATATTTGTTTGTACTTTATTCTATTCCTGGACTTTCTATTCTGATCTGATGACATCAGAATATACAGCACAGATTCTAACATTATAAGAGACAGAGATGTAATTGGCCCACATAGCTTCTTCTTTCCTAAGAATGGTGCGAAGCTGCAGCTACTATATTATAAAGTCAAGGACTTTTTAACTTTAGTGACTATTATTAACTTTAAGGAGTTGTCAAAACTATTGGGGTCTTTGGTTAATGTTGGGGAGAAAATTGTGCAATCATGTGGTTTCTATAGGTCATGAGCTTACACTTTGGGGTTAGACAATTTTGCTGCTACACATGAGCTCATCCAATGTTGTGAAATGTTCTAACTCTTGCCTATTAAGCAGATTTTTCACTTTTTTCTTATGACTGAATTATACATTTTTTTTCTCCCTATAAAAGGCAAAGACTATTAACTCTCACTCATTGCTGACACTGCAAACTATTTCAGATTTAGGAAACAGTTGTAAAAACAAAGAGAATGTACTAGAAAGGTACAGCTGTTGAAATATTACTTTGAGTAGTAGTCACGGCTTCTAATTTATCTTCTTCTATTAATTAAATGAGGTTCTTTCACTCAACAGAAGTCATACTGGTTGAAGAGGGAAGTGCCGCCCCAGGTTGGACCCACGTGTGGGCTCTAGTGTGTGGTTTCACAGGGAGGACACTGCTTGCCCGAGAGCAAAGCTGGGTTCCTCCCAAATACAACACAGGAGTTATCTTTTCTCGGTTGAGGGACAGGCTCCAGGGCGGTGAGAGACGGGGATCTAGCACTCAAAGTGAGATTTTGGCACACTGTGGTTTCTAGGGAAATAAATCTCTTTGTCTAATCCAAGGAGAACATAAACCATGCCTCCAAATGACCTGAAAGAAGTCAAATTTTATTGAAAAGAAAATGTATTTAAAACCACATGTTTATAAAAAAGTTAATGAAAGTCAAACTGACAGGAAAATTTTCTCACACTGATTAGTTTCTCTTCCTTTTATGAGAGCAAAAATTTAAAAACTATTAGGTATGTTTTTTGTCTATATCTTTAACTACTGTTTGTAATTTTTTCTTCTTGGGATTTTCCAAACACAATGTGTGTGTGTGTGGGGGGGGGGGTGTCAAACCAACTGTTAAAGGAAATAAAATTTAATAATTTAATAAAAATAAAGTAAAAATAATATTTAACAACGTCCTCAAAGAAAACATACAGGGAGTCCATCTGAAACATATGGAAGTGTGTGGTGCCAGTAAAGATCCTGTAAACCCCAAAGATAATAATAGTTTGCTTTCTCTTTTTGGGCAGAAGGGTTTTTAAAAGTTTATTATGTTGATAACTTAAAAATTATCAATCCAACAAAGCTTTCCTTGTCCTCCAGAGATGTCCTGGCTGGCCCTGCTCCAGCCCTGGAGCCGCCGTCCCCCACCCTGTTCTGAATGAGCTTCTCCTCGTCGTCACATTATGACCATCTCAGCGTCTTTTCCAGATGTGCTGCTCTCCCGAGGTTAAGCCTGATTTAGCACAAAGTGTATTTAATGTTGACGATTAGCCACAATAGGAAAGTTCTTCAAGTAAAAATTAGAGTGAGATACAAATATGATGGGAAAGTCACTAGTGGTTTTGGTTGTGACATCTCTGCAAACAAAGTGAAACATGCTCCTTCTAGGGGTTGGGACAACGTGGTTAATCAGTGAAAAACTTGCTGTTTTTATTCACTGGAAATGTGCTTAATGCATTAAAGTTGATACTAAAGGCCAACACAAATACATACAAAGGGGCATTCTTTGAATATTTGGTCAAATTGAAGTGAAATGTTTAGTAACAGTAGACTTAGAGCCTCTTAGCTCACATATTCAAATGTTTCCTGTACTCGCAGTAATTTTTGGTAGAAATGAACTTAAATCGCAAAGGAAGTTGAATATTTTGCAAAGCTGTATTTTCCTTGAGGTCCTGACTCAAAAGTTGTAATGAAAACTTGCCCAGTTGTCCATTTTATTTAAATAACAGGATTCAATGGCAGGAAGACTCAGGCGGTGGTCCACGTGAAGAGAATGGGGCTGAGCCCACCTACCTGGCTTCCACGGGCTGACCCCAACATGGGGTGGCTTCAGGGTTCAGCCCAGAATGCTAAAACCTTAGTTTTTCTTCACCCAGACCTGTAGAGTTGGCCACACTTAACCACTTCTGGTCATCAGCCAATTAGGAAAAGTTTATGCATGCCTAGACCATTAAAAATTGCTCAGCGGGTCTGACTGCTAGCATGGCCAAATAATCTGTTTTTAATGTAAATATTTTGGCTCCATTAAAACTTATCAAATCAAAGATTATGCTATTCCTTCACTTTAAATGCTTAGTTTGGTACTTTGAAATATGCATGCTAGACAAGCCCAGCCTAACGATGTCTGGATAGGTGGTCTCTTTCCTGAACTTGCTGTGCATTGGCTGTTGGGCTTGGTGGGTGCTGTGCAGCAGGAGGTTTAGTTCTAAGCAGAGGTCAGAGGCCAGGAGAGGTCCACTTGCTGCAGGGTGATCAGATCTGCCCCTATCTGAGGAGGAGGAGGAGAGAGAGATTTATTTATTGTTAGAAAAAATATTGACAGTTCTCGGCCTCCCTGCTTTAGGATGTGTGTGAGGTCTCAAAGGGAGTGGCTATGCATTCTTGGGCAAGAGCGCAAATCTTGCCCAAATTTAGGGTTCAGAGTCAGGGATTATGTGGCGACAAGGGGCAGAAATCTCTGCCAAGGCCAAATTATAAAGCACCGCTGGGCCACTGAGAGCAAACTCTTCCAGGGAAAAAGAGAAAAAGGAGTGAGTCTGCAGCGAGCCTGTGCCCAGTCTGAGGGAGGCACGCGGTTCGGTTCTAGTGGCCGTGTTCTCCGAGGTGACAGAAGGAGAAACCCCCAAACAGAACAGCCCCTGCTATTTAATGACACAGAGCTAAATGCACCTTCTTACACGGAACTGCAGGACCAGTTGTCCTCTACGATGATACTGAATTCCAGGGGTAAAATGAAGGAGGGGGAGGAAAGAAGGGGTGTTCAAATAATCCATTTTTTTCCCTTCTCACTCCCTGCTGAGAGGCGCCTGGGCCCTGTGCAGGGGCGGGGTACACACCTTTCTCAGTGAAGGGGTCTGTTTATCGCCCGAGCAAGGACCTAAGCATTTCTGTCCTTGAATAGGCAATGACTGCTTCTTGACTTACCAGTGGAAAAACAGAAAAGTCATGTAGCTGAACGATAAGAGAACTCTGACCTGACTTATTTCTATCGATTGTTGCTGTTGCTATTGGTGTTATTTATAGATTCTGAATACGTATCATCAAAGACACTGCAGTTTTAATCATTCTATGGAAGCCTGAATGTCACACATAATACTATTTTCATAAGAAAAAAATCCCCAAACAAATGCAGTTAAAACCAGTTTTCGGAATACAAAGCAGGAAGTGAAAGTGTTATGATCTTTATTTTTTTTTTTAACTTTTCTGGTGCTCCAGGCTCCTCCTAAGTTAGAGACGACATCATGGACGTAAGCACAATGGTCTTTACCGGGGCAAATGAGCATTTCCCAGTGACAGCAATAATTGGAAAAACCCCATTACCTCCTCCTCTCTTTTTATGAAACCAGTGCAAATGCAAATGGGCTGCGTGCTTGTGTGCGAAGGCTCTCACCCAGCTTTGCTGCCCGTCTCCCGCCGTCCCCTGGAATCCAATTACATCCGCAGCCCAGCACAGGGCCCGGGGCTGTGTGGGGACGCGGGAGATGGGATGAGAGGCCACCGGTTAAATTCTTTTCTCAGCTTCCAGGATGCGACCCTGGGAAAGCTTTCCTGTCCTTTTACATCTTGCAAAAAGAATTATTAACCTTAAAATCGAAAAGGGACGGATCTTATGCCCTTTGGAAGCTGACTTGGGAAGAGCAAAGATGAAACACCCTCAGAGTAATTCGAGTCCCTCCAGGCTGTTCCTCAGTAAGCTGGCCGGTGTGAAGGGCGCAGTGCCCGGGGATTTATCTTGGTGCAGCGTGCAGGAGATGAATGCTGGCCTTAATTTGGGTTAATTAGGTTTCTGTTTTTCCTGTGGATGTTCCTTTAAGTTTGACTCCCACGGGAACCCAGTGTGTCTTTCAAAGCCACCGGGAGATTCAGGGACTGTGTGTGTGCATAGGCCAGAGTCCACAGGGTCACTGCTGCTGCTGCTGCCCCTGGGACACCCCAAATGTCCCCTCCAGTAGGGAGCGTTTACATGATCCTTATCACTTGTAACTATTATGGCAGAACCATCAATTAGCTCTCTACTTGCAAAATAACACCTGGGAAAGCTTCTTCCACAAACTTGTTTAACCTTTTTCCTCCCCTTCCCTTCGGTGACAGGCCAAGATTTACGATTTTTAAAGACTGCGGCAGCACCTGGGTTGATGTTATCACGTTGATGAGAAATGCCTCGGAGGGGGGGGTTAGGGCAAGAATCGCAGCTCATTAAGAAGGAACTTTACCCTAAGAGCAAATGTAGTGTTTCAACTAATAACATTCTAGAGAACAATTAATTCTGACGAGGCAGTTCTTGGGTGGGGCCGCTGAGATTATTGGTAAGCAGCCCATCTGGCTTTGGACCCTGGGAACCCATCTTCCCGGCGGCCCTTCCTTCCCACCCCCGTGAACTGATGGGGGTGGGTGAAGATGGGAACCCAGTTCCCAACAGTTTTAATATTTCCAGAAAAGAGAGAGGAAAAGGAGCCACGTAAGACACACCCGGATTTAAATCACTCAATTAACTGGTGGATGGGAGTTTTTTTTTAATCCTTTAGAATCTGGGTTCAATTTAGTGTTCTAAAAAACACATTGGGATAACAGATGAGATTAAACCAGCTGTCTCAGCCGGGCTCGCAACCTCGACGGCGACCTACGCGTTTCTAATATCCCCTTCCTGCCCCCTGCCCCCCGGAGACTCTTCCTCAGCCCAGTTATTAGAGAGCCGGGACACTTCACACTGCGCCGTAGTCGGGGTGATGAAACGCGGGTTTATTGCAAAGATGTAATCTGCTGTCCCTGTTTGTAAGGAGCGGGAACAAGCATGCTTTGTGTGCGCGGCTTATAGAGAGTCATGTATCTTCTTTCATTCGGAGCTGTCAGCTACATCGCCCAAACTCCAGATAGCCATCAGGTTGTGTTTAATGGGCTGCTGGCGTTTTTTTTTTGGTTTTTTTTTTTGGTTGTTTTTTGGTGGTTGTTTTTTTGCATCATTGAGATATGGCTACGACTCTAAGAGGCCACGCCTAAGCCAAGGCTTGCTAAATTTGCAAGTCTGAAGTTAATCCGTGCAGATAGCACAACGAGGTTGGCGCACAGACGGCACGCGCGTGACTTTGGTCTAGAATGAGTTGAATGACGCCCCTCCTCTCTCTGGGCAGTGAGTGGGGCTGCGCAGCAAAACAGCTGATGGCCAAGGGCTTCAAAGTAGGTCCTTCCTCCCACTCAGATGAAACAACATCTTTTTATAGGCTCTTTAAAAGAATTTTCCATAATTATAACAAGTACAAATCAATGAAGCGGAGGGAAGTGGAATTTTAGTCCAATAAATCAGTTCATTTTGTTTTCTTCCATCTGTCCTCCATGTGAGAAATCCTGCTTGTGGAGACCCCAAGGGGGGGCATCTTTGTCAAGGTCCTAGATGAGGGTTACTCATCACTTTGGGGATCTCAGCTAATTTTATGGGAACCTCAGATGATTGAAGCCACTTGGGTCTAGAGTTCAAGAGGGAGTCCAGAAGGGAGCTGTCGGGGAGACTGGGCTGTGGTGACCAAGGACTTGAGGAAGGGCCACGCTCTGTGGGCAGCCCTGCAGGAGGCCCCCATCTCCCTGCTTTACTTACCCCCAAAGTGGGAAAACATACTCCCTCCAGGGCTGTTGGGGAGTTAAATAAACATATATTAAATTCTAGATGCTTATAGAAGCATCTAGAACAGTGGGTTGGTGTTACTAAATTCTCAAAAGGGTTAGTTTCCCCCTTTGCCCTGGGAATTTCATGGACTGTCTTCAAAAGCTCTGTAATAAGTGAGCTTCAGAAAAGCAAATTCAAATTCAAATTTTATTTAAAGATGAGAGTGCCATGCAGACTCACTTTTCAGACACTTTGGAATGGCCTTTGGTGAAACACAGAAGATAACAATTAGGTAATTTTATCTGCATTGGAGGATTAGCTTAAAGATCATAGATTTTCAGCAAACATCACACCTGTGGGAGGTGGGTATGGGAAAGTCCCTCTCTGTCCCTCCCAGACACCGCTCTTCCCTGCCAGCCTTTCAGGAAGAAGATATTGCACAACTAAATGGGTGGAATACAGAGAATGTCACTGGATTGCTCCCTCCTGCTTCTTGGGGATCAGGCCTTATTTCTGTCTCTGCTTCACCAAGCTGCACCTAAGCATAGCCCTCAGTATTTCAGACTCGTGCAATGGGTCTGTGCTGTTGAAGAGTGGATGGTGCATGAGTTAGGCTTCAACCCTAATGGCTGGGGACCACCCTCACAGACTTGTAGCAGAGATCACATCTGCCAGGACACTTCATCAGAGCTATGTACGTGAGCTGTCACACATTAGCTCTCCTACCGTGTCACATACTCCTGGCCTGCTCACACTCCCAGCTCTTGTTGGCCTTGGAAACAGCAGAATTAACTGTCTCCTCCAGCTCCTCAGTGGGCATGGGATTCCTGCTTCCAACTCTGCACTCCTCATGGCTGGTAAACTTCTTCTTCTTGAGATATCTGCCCATTAACCAGCCGCTCCCCAGCCAGGCCCTGCCTCTAGTCCCTCTGACCTACGCGGGATGGGTCTGGGTGAAGCAGATTATCGTCCACACTCAAATGCTGTCAGGGTGGAGAATTGATGAGCCAGCCCGAAGGTTCACACACCAGAACTGAGGACCTCGATGGAGCTCTGGGAGCCACCCTGGTGAAGGCTTTGGTCTTCTTGGCTGCCATGGCCCAAAGGTCCCCTGCCTGTGAGTGGCAGCCCAGCACGCAGAGCTGGGGAGAAAAACACTGTGCCCCACCCCTTCCCAAGAGCTTTGTGACTTCCCACTCTTTTCAGGCAAATCAAACTAACAACAGCAATGGCAACAACAACAAACTGAAGTCAGTTCCTGAACAGTTTCCTAGTATCATGCCTTCACAGTGTCAACAGTCCAGGATGAAAAAATAACAAAAAACATAAAACAAATCACTGAGCTAATGATAGTGCCAAACAGGAAGTTTATCTCTTGTTGAAATGACTTTGACTTTGAGTGTGGCACAGACAGTGGGAAAGTAAATGTCCCCATCACTTTTAATGTCCCAGTCTTGTCATCTCTAAAAGAGGGTCCATATAGTCCATTCACTGTCCCATGACAATGCAGTAGGGCTCTGAAGCAGGATGGAGCCTGAACGTTAACACTGAGGAGGAGCAGCGTAGTAAAAGCTGCTGCTCTCTTTTCATCATTGTTGTCAGGTTTTTTCTGTGTTCTTCTCAGGGAACTAGAATTAGTCACTTTGCTCCTTGGGAAATTAGCCCAAATGTTTGTTAAGTGAGTGTTAAGGGCAATATTTTCAAAGGGGCCAAAGGGCAGAACTGAAGCACATGAGCAAATGTTCTTCCACATGACTTGGTGGGGACAAGATATGAAGTTCGCAGTTCATCTTAAATTGGCATGAACAGAAAGATGAGCTTCAAAAAGGAAATGAGTCAGAGGCTCAGGGGCTGGGAAAATTCCCGACAGACGGGGGTGATGATACCCTGGGGAGGTGGGAAAGCGAGGGTGGCGCTGGCACAGGCCTTGCCAACGTTTTCCAACACGTCTTGTTTGCATAGATTCACACCCTCCTCATCCGTCCGGCTTCAGTATGGATCAGTCCCAGGCCCAAGTCAAAGCGAGCTCCTTGAAGCTCCACGCCTGAGTGACATTTGTTCGCACTGGAGTCTCCGCCAATGCCTCTGAGGTCTTGGAAGGAGGTATCGCAAGTTCTATTTTTGTTGTAGATGTGCAAAAAGGGAGGGTTGCCACTGATCAGACTGTCAGAAACAATAGCATTATGATTTCTTAACTGGCCCAGAATTCTTTGCTGGGACTTCTTCTGCCCTCATTAGTATCACAACTTCAGCTGAACGGCCAGAAGGACCAGGGCCCGTTGGTAGATTTCTACACCAAACTCAACACCATCTCCTCTCCTTCCAAGTTGCAGGTATTCAGGGTTTGACCTCCCAATTTCTTCCCCCTATTTGCAGCTTCCTAGATATATTATTCGTTTAATTCCTCTTTCAAAACTGTGAGCAAAGGAAATTGTGTCTGCTGTTTTTTTCCATCAACTTTTGGGGGAGAGGGGAGGTTGTACTTAAGAGAAGTGATCACCTTTGAATGAAGATTCTTCAACCATGGGGCTTAAACTATAAAAAAAGAGGGGATTCCCACTCCCAATTTTTGACAGAATCATAAAAGGTAGTTTTATTCTTTTTAAAATCACCTAGTGTGACTGAGGAGGCCTGGAGGCTTTGATAAACATAAGCAGTCACCTCCAAAACAACAGAGACAAATTAATTCCAAGACTCCTGGTTCTCGGTGATGTAATTTGCCATGGATGAGAGAAATTATGTCCCTATAAATCTAAGCACTTGTCAGTTGCCTTGGCCTGAAAATTCTTACCTCTTGTTACCCATTTACCAATGGTTAAAGCCAGTTCTAGATGAAATGCCATTGACTGGCATTTGTTAACATTCTCAATTTAGACATTCTCTTGGTTTGTGTGTTGGAAACATGGTCTACAAATTATTTTTGCCCATAATGTATTGGTTTGTCTTTATACAGATTTGAATCAAATATGGATGTAATCATATCACAAGAACACAATAGCTCTTCAAATAAAATCTTAGGAAAACACAAATTACTTATCATAACCTATTAAATTTAATACCCCAACTAACTAGCAGGATAATAGTTTCCCACTGCATGTCACTTAGATCCTGTGATTAAAACTTACTGGAGGGTCTTGGGCTGTATTTAGAAATGCACAGGAGAAGGGCAGGGGCAGGGATAGGGCGGCTATGGGCCTGGTTTCTGAACACAGATTCTGGGAAATCACAGTTTGTGAGAATGTTTCTCACCAAACTTCATATTTAAAAAAATAAATGCTCGCGGTTAGATGCCCAAACCCACAAATTATTATCAAGTAGCACTGAATCTAAAAGTTATGGTCAATTTAATTTTTAAAAAATTGAGTAAGGTAGATATCCTATTTTAAAATATGAGGCTCTTTTATTTTATTGTATTTTCCTAATGGTGCCAACAACATTCTTTGCTTATTCTTTTCCATTTGTGATCTCTTTTTATATCACATACATATATCCATATACGCACATATATCCATATACGCACATATATCCAGATATACACATATATCCATATATACACACATATATCCATATACACACATATATCCATATATACACATATATCCATATACACACACATATATCCATATACACACATATGTCCATATATACACACATATATCTATATATATGCGCATATATCCATATACGCACATAAATCCATATATACACATATGTCCGTATATACACACATATATCCATATATACACACATATATCCATATATACACATATATGTGCATATATATATTTTTTTCTTCTGACAGAGTTAATTCTACCAAGATGTGATCTGGTTGCTCTTGTATTGATTCATTTGCCAATAAACACTCCAGTTCTCCTTAGGACACTTGTGAGACGTCACCTCCCTGACCCCCTGAAGTTGGGTGTGCACTGAAGATGTGCAGTGGTCAGTGAATTTGAGTGGAGGTATTGCAAGTGGCCTCCATGAGGACATTCTGAGAGCCCACGTGTGACACTTCACATCCTCCCTTACAGCCTCACAGGGAGCTTATGAAGAGATGGAGCCTCCGACAGCCGGGTCCTGCATGACCGGGGTGAGCAGAGCGTATATCCCACCACCATCTACTTGCACATGGAGTGTGAGTAAAAAACAAAAGTTTGTTCTCTCAGTCTGCCGAGGTTCTAGGGCTGAGAGCTACCACAGCATCACCTCCTATTGCCCCCCGGACAACTACACCTCTTATAATTGTTGGTGCATGTTTTGTGATATATCAGCTTAATTAGCAAGCTTCATAAACCTGTGATAAAATCCTTTTGCATTTCTGTTCAAAATATTCTTAAAAAGCTTTACTGCATAAGATTCATAGGTTAGCTTTAAAGTCACTTCTTAGTACCTGTCTTACTGGACGTCTCCGGAATGGAAGGCATGTCCTTGGGTACTGACTATGGATCTGTGCCACAGTGAGAACAGGATTCAGCAGTAGAGCTACAGTGACGAGAATCATCTGGGTAGGACTAGCCCTTACGCACAAAGGAAGACATTTTAGACATTGAGAATAGACCCAGTCATAGGCTAGCCATCAAACCAAGAGCTCCGAAAGAGTTGATATTTCATAGTGAATTCATCTTTTTATCTTGACCAACACCCACTAGTTTACAACCATCTGCGATGAAATTCTTGAGGCCTGTCAGCACTGGGAAACAGGGACAGGCTTCCTTTGTTAGGGGCCATTATTATCTACGTCTTGGAGAAAAGTCTACAGCCTCTGAGCAGATGCTGAGCTCTCAGGGGCTCTCGTAACAGGCTATTTATTTGGTCAGATGTAGAAGGAGAATGGGTGGGGGCTCTTCTGGCCCACTGGGGGTGCCTCACAATGACTGACTCTCAGTGGTCTAGGGGTGGTTCTAAAGGAAAGCTTTTAATGTGGGTGTGGGGGGAGGGGAAACAGACCGGAAAGAAAACTAACCTGTGCATGGTTCTTTTTATTTCTCCGGTGGGAAGGCAAGAAAGCACGTCGGAGGCTGGTGAGCGGGTGCGCGCAGGCCTCAGGAGGAAGGGGGCCCAAAGCCGCAGGAGGACTTTCACGGAGAATCCTGGCCCAGGACTCAGTGCATCAAAAGGGGGCCAAGAGCAGGTGGCCTGCAGCGTGCTGTGGCTCTTCTGGAAGTGGTCTGTATTTTGGAACATAATTCAAAGAGACTGACGAAGAATCATTACTAATAAGTCTGGGGGAAAGGCCACGATTAGATTAGGTTGTTTCACTCCTCTCCAATTTTCCATCAGAATATTATTGAAGATATGGAAAATGAAGAACACTTACACCGACTCTTGGAGAAATATCAACTAAACACAAGTAAGAATTTTTTTTTTTTGGGGCTCCAACAATTACGCCACTCAAAAAATGAAAATGAGAAGGCGTTTTGCCTCTTTGCATCGTCTAACTTAGGCCAAGAGGCCCAGGGTAGGTATCAGGAGAGAAGCACCCTGGCCATTCTTTTCAGAGCTGGCCAGAGCTCTGTCTCCATCGCAAACCCTCCACCGAGCCAGTGCTGCGACACCGAGCAAGGAAAGGCCGCGGCAGCTGGCAGGGAGGGCGGCCGGTGAGGCGCAGTTAAAAGCAGGTTGGCAGCAGCCTCTGGGGGCTGAGGAGTGACTGCAGGAGGAAGAACCTGGACTGCCCTGCCACAGGAGTCGCAAGAAAACATTCCCTGTCCTTTCAGGGCTCTGAAAGGAACAGACGGTGCGCTCCTTGGGAAAGAGCAGCATCCCTTAGCTGCAGCGGTGAAAACGCAAGAAAGCTCTTGAGGACAGTGAGGAAACTTACAGCTGGCGTTCAAAGAAGCGGTGGGGCCTCAGTGGGGGGAAAATGGGACATCCGTAATACTTTCAACAATAAAGTTTTAAAAAAAAATAAAAAAAGAAGCAGATGAGTTAGAAATATCCAAAAGTACAACTTTCATAGGATGGGTATCTTCTGCATTTGATAAAACCAGAAGCAGAATCCACACCGTGAAACATCAGCTCATTGCCACAAAGGACACATTTCAGAACGTATCTAAGAAGGCAGAGAAATGCACAATGACAATAAAATGATTTTAAAAAGAACATGATATATATCAAGAGAAAGAAAAAAAAATCCTAACTTAAGGGTCATATCTTTCTTGAGGAAGAAATTAAAAGAGATGAGCAGCAGCAATTACAACCACAGTGGGAAAACCTTTTTGTATGAAAAAAGACATCACATAGACAGAAATGGCTGTCAGTGTTCCAAGCAAAATGACCCAAGAGGTCACATGGGGAACATCCATATATAAATAGACTGGCAATTTTTTAAAGCCTAAAAATTTTAAAATGTACTTGTAAACATTTATCAGAAATTTATGAGAAATAAAGAAGGGAAGTTAGCTGAGGACTTCTCTGTGATCCTAGATGACGGAAGACAATGAATCCACTTTACACATGGAGAAACTGGTGGCTATCCCAAAATTTCATTCTCAGATAAATTCTTTCATGTTGGAAACTCCTCTAAGTGAAAAGCCTCAGAAAATATACTGCCTGCCCACTCTTCATAAAAAGAAATTATTCGAACATATTCTATAGACCTTAGAGACAAAGCCATATAAAATCAAGAATAAAAGTCATACCACAGAAAGACACATACTGAGCCTTGAAGCTGGATAAATTAGAGACAACTGGAGTTGTCCATTGGTCTCAGAAACCAAGTGCCCCTTACAGGTTTTAAGAGTTTCAAAGAAAATGTTATTTTTGATTCTTTGTTGTTTGCTTGCTGTTGCCCTTTTTTTTACACATTGCTAATTTATTTACTTTTTTAATTTTAAATTTAAAGATTTAATACAATTTTTCTAAGTTACAAGTAAGGAAGGGAAAAGACAATTTTGTGCTTAGGCAATTAGCTAGAAATGTGGCTTGGGAATAGCTTATTTGGGAATAGCTACCCCAAATTACAGTTTTATTTCTCTGTGCCATATTTATCTGGAAAGCTGAATTTGTCTATCTATCTATTATCTATCTATCTATCTATCTATCTATCTATCTATCTATCTATCATCTGTCATCTATCTATCTATCTATCTATCTATCTATCTATCTATCTATCTATCTATATCTATCAAGTCTTTAATATGCTGATAATTGTTCATAAATGTGACCATTTGAAATACAAGAGACAGTAACTGGTTGTTGTCATTCCCACCCAATAGTATGTGTACACTGTCCTAAGAAAGCCCTGCAGGAAGAAACACATGCATGATAAGACTCTGCTATCTGGTCTAGCTTTCTAGCAAATCATCAAATAACTATCAATCAACCTATCTACTGATTTCCATTCTCTGTGATGCATTGGTATGGGTGTGATATTGTAAAGACACAGTCCTATCTTCATGAACTTATAATGCACTTGGGGAAGCAGGTGCTTGAATATAAAAATTTATATAAAATATAATCTGGACATAGTTATCTAAGACAGATGACACAAGATAGTTTGGATAAAATATTATGTAAGTTTTCTGAGGAGGCAGAAATCAGGCCAGTATGTTAACATAGGTTTAAAGAAAAGGTGAGATTTAAGTGATGTTTAAGTGAGAGGAGAGGGTGGTTGGTTATGCCAAGTAGATAGTGTGAAGTGAGCCAAGGCATGGAGAGGACCTGGGCGGGGAGGGGTCAGCAGTGCAGCTGACTGGCAGGTCTGAGCTGTTGAGGAGGCAACTAGAAGCCAGATGCAAAGGATCTTGCTTGACATGCTATGAATGCTCCACTTTAATTCTGTGGTTGGGAGCCATTGATGGTTTTCAGATGGCAAATCACTTGAGTAAGATGGATTTTATTTGCTTCTAGATTTATTTTAGTTTATTTTTTAAATTGCACAAATAGGCCTAATCACCATAACAACTGAAACTGCTCACAGATATGTAAAAGAAGCATTCGCTCCACCCCTTCCATCCCCCAGTCAATAGCCCCTGGAAAGCATCTTTTCACACCTCAGTCCACTCCTATCAACAGGGGCACACATACACCAGTGGAATGGGTACCACCTCCCAACATGCAAATATAAACATGGCTCTGAAATTCCTCCTTCTTCATGCAAGGTATGTTCTGGCCTTCTACCTGCCTATATAATAACTAGCTATTTAAGAGACTCCTTTTAAAAAGACTGCATTAAATTTTATAGTATCTATATGTTATTATTGGTCCAAGGTCTCCCATCTTGCTATATTTTAGAGGAAAACGGTGCCAGCTCCTTGCAATTTGCTGGGAATTTGGAGCTGGGTGAAAGCTGGTGGAGCTCATGCTGGCCCGCCTTATGTCACCTTGAACATGTCAACTGCCTTCCACCAGGCACTGTGAAGAACTCAGAATGGATGTCCTGAGTCAAGGCCCTCTGCTGACTGTGGCCAGTGGTGACGAAAGCCAAGGCACAGGTTCTGGAGCCAAAGAGTCATGTCAAAAGAGCCCTCCACACCTGGAAGGCAGTTATAAGAGGTGGGGAGAGGTTCAGAAGATCCCAGCAATTGTATCCAACCCAGGTCTGAGCTCAAAAACCTTCCGTATAAATGCCAGGTCATTGCCCCTTTAGTTCTTTCATATTTTGAATCTTAAATGGAGTCTGAAACCTGAATCAGGTTGGGGTTGAGTGTCCTTGTCACCTTTGAGAGATGTTCTAGTGACTTTTGGAAGAAGTCTATGTGGCCGGTGTGGAGGCCACACACCAGACACTGTTTCACTAGAGTTTTGTGGTTCCTGGGTCTTCCCTTGTTTTCCTGAAAATAAATGATATTAGAAATATGGGATTCATGTAAGGCCTTCCGGTTATGCATTAAGTTCAGTTTAAAAACTCTGCACCCACATCTGACAGGAGCGTCCTCTCAATTACACTGGAGGGCATTGTAAACTAGCGTAAGAGGCTGGCTAAAGGTCATCGACAGATCCGAGATCTATGAGACGTTTGCATTGGTGTCTTTCTGGTATTTGTGTTCATCTGTACTGCTCGATGCTATTGCAACATTGTATTGGATTTTTCATTTTGCTTTATAAACATAAAGCAAAGCATACTATAAAGTCATTGGAGTTATCCAAATAACAACTTTTCTTTCGTTTTGAGAAACCTAGTTTTCTAAACAAAAATGATGCTTCCCACCACTGTATCTTTTAATGGAGATGAGCTGAGGTGAGCTTGAAACTCTCTTAAGGAACAGCCGTCACGCGTTTCAAAGCTGATGAGAAGGCGACACCTGTTCTGCGACCTCCTGAAACGGCGTCTCCTACCGCGAGGCCGATTCCTCTGGCGCCTCGCTCGGGCGTTCTGTTCTTAAATTGTGATGACTCAGTCCCCGCACCAAGGGACTTGCGGGGGGAATAGTCCCACGCAGTCTGCACGATAGGTGTGAGCCGTAGCTTGAAGGACAAGTGTCAGGACGTTCTGCTCCCGTGGCATGACTGCAGGGGACCGGTGAGTAAGGACGGTGGCATTCCTCCCACAGAGCTTGAAGGAACTTCGGGGAGCTTTCTGCCGCTCCGTGCGTCCCCCGACTGCTCCCTCCCTGAGCACGTCTCTGCCATCACTCACTGCCCACCAGGCCGGGCAGAACCCCACCACTTTGCAGGTGGGGCCGGCTGCTGCCGGTGGCAGAGACGGATGACATATTTATTAGCTTGTCAAAACCTCCCCTGTTTATGGAAGCCTCACCCGGCTAAACAAAACAGTCAGCTTCCCATTGGCTCGCCAAGAGGCCCCTGTTGAGAGCTTCAGCAAAGTGCTTGATGAGGCATAAAATGATGATTAATTAATTTACTGCTCAGTTGATCATCTCACGGTGCGGCTGATGGTTCTCCCAGCGGTCAGCCCTCACTCCACGCTGCTCGGCCGAGCCTGCCTTTGGTGTGACCTGAGCTCCCAGACGCCGGGGCAGGGAAGGAGAGGGAGGCAGGCGCAGAGGCTCCAGAGGCCCCAGGAGGCGGTGCGGGTGCAGCGACGGAGAGGCCTCTGCAGCGGGTCATTAATCAAGACACACTTGCCCTGGGAACCTAGCTGGCATCCAGGAGGAGGCAGTTTCTGCGCTGGCTGGTGTGTTCCAAGCTACAGTCTCGCGGGCCCACTTCTCCTGTCCACAGAACTGGGGTAGTTTGTCCTTGCCCCGCCATTCCTTTATGGGATGAAGACGGGCTCCTCCAGGACAAGAGAATGGCACAGAGCGCTGCTTGGGACAGGGTGTTTGCTTTCACAACTGTGTGCGAGGGGACAGAGGCCTGGCCCTGCTCAGAGTGGCCGACGTGAGGTGCAGCCTCAAGGCCCTGCCTCCACATGAGCCTTGAAGTTAGGTGAAGGAAGGCTGAAGGAAATGAGATTTTTATTTCTTAATTTTAACTCCATGAGGTACCTAAGTGGTTCTATTTGCTGGGTATTAAGAGTTCGGGAAGTGTAATTTAATTGAAAGTTAGAGTAATATTTCAAATGAGAGGTCTTGGTCGATTTATACACTTTTAACTGGCTGTAAAGAATAGATTTACAAAACGAAATCCATTTAAAGAGCAAAATGACAAACTGAAAGGCCACATTTCTGAGGGACATAGCCATGAATAAGTGAATCTCTGTGTTGGGGAAGCACACAGTCATTATAAAGCAGGTTATATAAGAGACATGGCACCAAGTCACCCAGCCACATCTCGGGGAAGGCAGGTCCTGGTCACGGGAAGTGTGTGAACTCCGGCCCCTCGACAGCAGGCAGGAGCCTGAAGGTTGCTGAGAATGCTGCATAAAATTTCACTTAGAGCGAAGGAGCCCTGCACCCTCCTTTACGTCTGAGATACCAAGATGTTAAGGAGCTTTGAGTCCCTTGAGTTAGGGAATGGCACAATTGTGGCTGACCTTGTCATGCCCCTCAGAGATAGCTAGCCCCCATTTTTTGGCTCTGCTCCCAATATCAGGTGAAGCCCTTGCATGTCCAGGATGGAATGTCTGCTAATGAGCTCTAGACTCTGTAGAGACTCTACGGGATAACCCCTTCTCTGCCCTGCCCGCCCCCCCATGGTGTAGCTATGAAGGAGATGTAACATAGCCCACTGCGGCCAAGCTGGAGCTGGACGACACAACCCTTTTCATGCTGATCTCTACCGTGGCCTCTGAACGCCTCTGGCTGGTCCTGTGACAGAGCTTGGGGATGTAGACTATGACTGTGAAGCAATCGGGGGATGAGGTAGTCCTGCCAAGGCAAATTGTGGTCCTGCTGATAAGCAGCCATCCCAGTTGAAAAAGGTCCTGGGCATAAAGGCAGCTCCAGGGGAACTGCCAGGGGACTCAGAAACTCCAGATGTGGCCCTGAAGTGCCAGAAGGGTTGTGTGGGGTGTGGAATGAGTTAAGGCTGAAGTATGAGAAGTCTTTTAAAAAGGTGAATTCCACAGCAAGGTTGCCCATCTAAGGCTGCTCTGCTGTCCTCAGACAAGTGGAGTTTGCTACTTGCAGGTACTCAGTTTCCCATGTAAAATCGGGACAGCCCTGACCGTGCAGGACAGTTGATGGATGGTATGTGGCACTGGGAGTTGCGCGGTGTTCTGCTCCTGCCACCCGGAGGCGGGGAAGTCCGAGTTCACGGCCCGAGGCGGCGGAAGCGCTTTGGTTGGGTCGTCTCTGAGACGGAAACTCTCAGTCCCAAAGCAGGCTGACTGCTCTTGTTTCCTCTCTCAGGGCAGAAACACAAGTGCCCGGGGTTGGTTGTTTACCTCTAATTTACTGCTTCTCTTTTGTTCTTTCCACACCCCTGCCTGCATTTTTACAGACTGTTTCTGCGATTGGAAAGGGTCACTTTGGTGTCACCAGCGTTATAAAGCACCCCCTCGATGAGATCATGACAGTGTGAGGCTCAACAGAGTATTCTGAATTTTTAAACATTTCTTTTTTTTCTTTTTAAAAATTAAAAACTGCATTTTGCCAAACCTATCCATGGGCCAATTTAAAATCAGAACTTAATTTTTGGAGAATGGCTAAACGTGGCCGAATGCCTCCGAAGGCCAACTGTGACATCATCAGGGAGGCAGTCTGTGCTCGTGGGGCCGCCTTTGCTCCCGTTACAATAAATCAGCCGGGTTTCGCACACGGCGCGATAACCCCATCTGGCTCGCACCATTTTCTGAGATGTTTTTCCTGCTGACTGTTAGCCATGTGTCCAGGATATTCAAGCTAATGAGCGCCCTGCTTCCTCCTGTGCACAAATCATTTAGCTCTACAATCAGGACTTGATCAAAACTTCCAAGTCAGAGAGGTTATTCTAAAAATTGAATCTCTTTCCCTTTCTTTTCCCTGGAATTTTCAGATTCTTCTGTAATTTCACATCATAGGGGAAAATTAAGAATAAAGACACAATTACCAAAGAATGTGATCTGTCCTTTTGAGATCACCATGCGCGCAGCACCGGGATCCCGTGAAAACAAGCCAACAGATACACTCTTTCCTCCAGGCCAAGTGCTGGTCTCCTTCCCTGTCACCTGGCGAGTTGCGTCCGTGGCTTTGCCCTATCACCTGTCCTGGTGAGCTGGAAAACATCAGAGTTGCTTTTTTCTCTAAAACACTCAGAGGCTGTAGTGGAAAGGGTAAAGGAAGTAAACTGCAATTAGGAAATTTTCAAAGGTGAGATGAGAAAACTTCTGAAAAGCAAAGATGAAACCTCCAAGTATATTAGATGAGTTAGCGTCATAATCATACGCCAAGTCTGAGTCTGGGACACAGTTCAGTCCATGGAGTAGCACTTGGTGACTCACAGGGAACACAGTTTCCCCCGTTCCAGGTGCATAGGACCAGTTATCGGATGCTTCTGACTGTAATCAAATAAAACGTTCGCTCTGACTTTACATGAACTTTAATAGGCTCCCTTAACAAGTGAAATTTAAAGGGTTCCCCCCCCCAAGAGAACATGAAGAACTTTCTCTAAACCAATAATAGAGTAATGAAAACAATCTTGTATGTGTTTCTTGTACAAATTAGAGTGTTCTCAGTGCACCCCTTCTCCACATCAAGGAGCTCAGCCTCCAAATGAATATATTTGAGGATTATGTTGGTTGCCCAGAGAGGCATCTAATGACTTGCTCATTATTTGGTAGAAAGGTGAAAAATTCAATGTCCTATTCTCCCATTTAATTTACAAGTGTTATAGTAGGAATTTTTCTAAACACCAGCTCTCTTACTTATAAATATAACAATACATTGAAGTGCTAATACCTCATTTTAAAAACATAATCGAGATGTGTACAACAGAGGCCAGGGGGCAGAACAGGAGCTGAACAAGCTGATAGTGATTCTACATTCATGGTCTGCTTCAGTCCTCTGGCCATGATGAATCACACATCACACAGTATGCATGGTCTCGTTTCACAGGTACAGAAACAAAGCCCGAGAGATGCAGGTGCTGTCACTCTGGGTCCAGGTCCAGAGGTGCCCTGAGTTTGTCATGCTGGGTCTATGGAACAGAGAAACCACAGAGGAAGGGTGTGGGACCGAGGGCACCAGAGGCCCTAGACACTGGCTGCCCTATGGGTTGCAAAAGGGATCCAAGCAAGAGCAATGGCCAATGTCAAGTGGTGGATCTGAGTCTTAACTGGATGTTGCATTAACTGGCTCCTTTATTTTTCATCTAGATGTTAAGTGGCTTTGCTTCTGCTAAGACCGTCTCTGCGACAGCAATGGTGATAGAGCAAGGGGAAGGAAGGACGTTTGTATGCAGGACCACGCCTGCCACTAATAAAGATGCAACGCCTCATGTTAGGCAGAGATTTACTCATATTGATGCAGATTTACTGCTCCAGGAAAAAAAGAAGCCTTATTGTATGATCAAAGCTAATAAAAATAGAAAACAAATGACACCGTAGACTGAAAAGAACCAATGCACTATGTAATGAACACTTATTGACCAGTAACCTGCAACTAATGTAGCTATAGATTTTTACTTTGTCTATCCATGGCTTTAAGAAGCAATCAGTTGGGTCTCCCTGGACTGCAGGATGAAGTGATAGTTAACAAAGCTGTGTTTTATTTAGTGCTAAACAAAGCAGTCAATTTAAATTTGAGGTGGATGGGAAAACCATCATGTTATGTGGGATCACTTGAGCTAGGATGTTTCTAGATAGTTCTTTCAGAGGCTATGAATTGTTTACTATGTAAGACCACATCCTACCCATTTACAAAATGTGATGGGAGAATTAGTCAGTGTCCAAATCCCCGGATGGGAATCTAAAACCAATATCCCATGTGTGGAATGATTTTTAAGTAAAGTCTACTGGATTGAGTCTCTGTACTTAAACTTTACAATTTACTTGAACTCTCTGTACATAGAGGTATGGGGAATGAGCGGGTTGCATTAGTGTACACACAACTTAAAAAGCACATCATCTGACAGTAAATGACTGAAGCCACTGGGAATAACCATCGTCTCTGGTCTCTGTGGTGCCTCTCAGCTCCTTCGGTGCCTTTGCAGGAGAGTGATCCATCCTCCACTGGCACTCTTCCCATGATAGTGACCCACACATTCACTGGGCAATCCATTTAGACCAAGTCAGAGTCCCTTTCAGAGGCGTCTCCCTCCGTATTAGACACCCTTAGGTTTGTCCCAGAGCTGTTGCAGTCCTCTTGGGTTATCTCTTGGCCAAGTCACCTTCTCCCCGTTTCCTCATTGGCTCTGTGGCCTGGCCCACCAGGACAGGGCTGCTGGACTAGGGCAAACTCATTTCATCTTTACGCAGCCCTCGGTCAATCCCAGTTAATAGCTCCATTCCCCAGAGGAATCTCAGTCCCGGAGAAGAAAAGTTTTGGCCCTGAACCCCACAGCGAGTGAGTGACCTGTGTTTTGCCAGCCAGACTTCTGCATGAGTCTACTCGGCTCATGTTCTTAAAAACCCACACATGCCAGCTCTGAGCAGGCAGGGAGATGCCCGGCACAAGGAAACACAAACCACTGTTCTCTCTGGATCTTACCCTGTGCGAGTCTCCACTGGCATTCAGAGGCCATCACTTCCTAGCGTGTTGGCTTTCCTGGGGACACTGTGTTCACTGGTTAGGGAAGGGAAATGGAGGGAAAGGGTTTTGTGTTGTTTTTGCCCATGCACTTGGTTGGGTTGCTCCATAGCTAAATCAGGAGCACGTCCGCCTTCTGTTACAGAAGGAGAAACCAAGGCTCAAGCAGGTTATACATCCCTGATAGGAATAACTAGATGCATTTTATTTTATTATTTATTTATTTATTATTTTAAAATATATCTTTATTGATTTCAGAAAGAGTAAAGAAGAGGGAGAAAGAGAGATAGAAGCGTCAATGATGAGAGAGTCATTGATCGAGCCCACAACCGGGCATGTGCCCTGACCGGGAATCCAACCCCTATGGCCTGGATCCTAGGTCGACGCTCAACCCCTGAGCCACGCCCGGCCGGGCTAGATGCATTTTAATTAAACAATGTTTTTGTGCGAGTAGAAAACACAAACAATTTTAAATGACTTTACACCCACCACTGTGGCCCACAGTTGGCACCAACAGATGCTGCTTGCTCCCAGGAAAGAAATCAGATTCTACACGGTTAGCCCAGGCTGTCTGTCCCAAGTTACCGAGAGCTGGGGCAGCCCGCACGAGGCAGAGAGTAACTCTTCCCTTGAGATGGTTGCAAAGTAGCCCGCAGCATGGGACAACCTGGCCGTCCCTGTCATTTTTGTTCCTGGGCAGGCATGAGTCTGACTTGTGCAGCTTTGCCAATCCCACGGTTCACACAGAACGATTACCCACAGCCGGGGATCTGCTCGTCCTTCTGGAGGCACGATGTGTCATCAGCAGTCAAGGTTTGCTGAAAGTCAAGTGGTGGTGGCGTCCTCGGGTTCTGGTTCAAATGTTCACTGTGAGATCCGCAACCCCACAGTCAGGAACTCCCGGGAAGGGGAGTCTGAGAAAATAAGGTCATTACAAACCTGGCTGTAAAGAAGTTAAACAGGATGTGTGCCCGGGGATCTGGAGCTTGACTCTCTTCCTGACTGAGAGGAGACAACAGTGACAACCTGGGGACAGGAATCAATAAACTGCAAGGGAAGGAGAAATCAGGCCTGGAAAGAGGAAAAGCTCTAACATCTTGGAACTAAAAATAAAATAACACTTGGAAAGGAAGCAGAGTCCTTGGTTTGGATGCTAACTCCTGCCATGAGCTGGTGTCTCTACAATCCGAGGGGTGAGCAGTGGTATTATTTTCAGGAAAAAATAAAACAGCAGCCTGGCCAGGCGTGGCTCAGCGGTTGAGCCTCTACCTAGGATCCAGGAGATCGTGGTTCAATTCCCGGTCAGGGCACATGCCTGGGTCGAGGCCTTGATCCCCAGTCGGGGATGTGCAAGAGGCAGCCCATCAATGACTCTCTCATCATTGATGTTTCTCTCTCTCTCTGCCTTTCCCTCCCTCTCTCTGAAATCAATGAAGATATATTTAAAAATAAAAAAATTAAAAACAAATAAAACAGCAAACCTGAAGTGTGTTAAATGCTAACTAGTGGACTTTTAATGGCCCAATTCTCCTCTTGTGCTTTCACTTATTTTTTTTTTAAGACTAGAAAAGAGTGTACGAATGTCAACACAGTTAAGGTCACACATGTCAAATGGTTAAAGGCTCTAGCTTCAGAACAGAACTGCAGGGTTTGACTCAGACCTCAGCTTTCTCAAATTGGTCACCCTGTGGTGAGTTAGTTCCTCCACCTCTCTTCATGGTGGCTGGAGTTGGATGTTCCCATCACTTCAAATTTGGTGACATACGATAGGCAGCTTGAAATTCGGCAGGGAGAAAAAATTTACACTATGGAAACAGGCAAGCGCTACAAGTCACAGCCCTGTTTCCGGGACAGCTAACTGTTCAATATTGAGCATACTCCTTTCCCTCAATGTCAGTTTGCTTCTCCATGAAAGGGGATCATGACAGTGCTGACTTTGTACCGTGGTGGTGTGGGGATGGAAGGACATCAAGCAGGGAAAGGGTGTGGCACATCACACAAGCCTCATAATCAAACACAGAGAGCTATCCTTATTTTTTTGCGGTTAGGGACTGCCTTTCGGCTGGCTCCTGTATTTAGTTTGTCCAACTGGATAGCTTCCCCTGAGCTGAGAAAACAAAACTTGAAGCAAAGAATCACAACACATCACCTCATGGAATAGAAAGTATCCCTGGGAGAAAAAGAAACTTCACCAAGATTCAGGTTCAAGGTGAATTTTGTATGACTTGTGGGGGGCAGAAATGAAACCCAGCTAGAAGTGGCAGTGTTTGAGCAACTACAGCCCCAACCAGTCTCAGGCACTATGGGGCTCAGGTCCCACGGTTTCCAGGAGACCTTGTGATCAGGTGTCTGGAGCCTCCAGCCTCTCTCCTCACCCTGGTTCCACAGGTGTCAGCCCCACGCTCCCCTGCTAGGTGCATGTTCCAGTCTTGCTGGCACAGGCCTGCCTCAAGCACAAGCAGGCGCTGCGGGGAGGAGAAAAACTTTCTAAACCTTATGCTGAGCTCTGGTTTCCAAGAGCTCTGTCCTTGTTCAGCAGGCACATGCACTCGCGCATGCAGCATTTGCGATGAAGCTGGGGCAGGCACATCGCTGGGGTCCTGCTGGCCTGTGGCCATCCCAGCAAGTGCAGTTTGTAGTATTTGAAATAAGCAACTAAAACAGTTCAGGCAAGAGAGTTACCCTGTTGAGCATGGATCCGGTTAAGGGAGCATATTACCTGGCTCAGGAAACAGGAAAAAGGGAAGTTCAGTTACCAGGTGTCCTAGTTCCCTGGGCGCCTGATCCTGGCCCCTCCCGCTTCTCTAAGGACCACCTGCATTCTCCCAGTGGCCCCATCTGGAAACGCCACATCCCTTCACTCTCCTGTCAGTGTCAGGTCACATCGCACCCTCAGTGAGACCGTGTGATGAGATGCCCTTTGTACTTAGCTCTCTCCTAAAAAGAATTAGAGACCCAGGACACAGTGCAACATAGCTCGAAGGCTCTGTTTTATCTCCTTGTTCCACCACTTTCAGGTCCTGCTGGTGGAAGCAACTCTTCTGGAGTTTACAGAGGCCTGAGGAAGATGGCCAGGCGGGCATGGCTGTGTCCCTGAGTCAGGCATGGCTGTGTCCTCGAGACATGCTCGCCCCTCCCAGGCTCCTTGTTCTGTGAGTCCTGAGGCTGAACCTGCACCTGTGTCTAAAGCATGCAGCCTGGTTGGCAAACTCCCAAGCATGGCTCTGAAGACGATCTCACCACTGGGCTGTGGGATTTTCTTGCTACAGCTGATGCCAAGCGGGACCTTGGTAGGGAAGTGTTCTGACTATCGCATGGGGAGGCCTTGTGTGGTGGGGATGGACGTGCCTGGCTTTGCTCATCTGAGGCAGTTACTTGATGAAAGCACCCACTTATCAGCTGAATCCAAACAGGGGCCCCTTGGAGGAACTTCCTGACTTTTCCCATTAGCAGCTCTCCTGCTGACCGGCTCCCCATCACTAGCTTTTGTACCTGTTGGTGCCCCGGCTGCTCTCAGACCGCGCTCCTGCAGGTTGTATTTCATATTCTCTGAGAATCAGCTGCGGCTGTTCCTGGCTCTATGTACACCAGTCATCCCTGTCAGTAAATTATACAGTTCAATTAAATGTCAACTAAGCGAATACTCAATATCGATGTACGTATAACACAAAATATTAATATAAGTGTGAAGAGATCTACATTTTTATAAAACTAAAGCTGCGTGCTTTTAAAGACTCTAAGAAGACATCATCCAACTATTCTGTCATATAACTCTACGAAATTAAAAACACACACATTCTACTTGGTCACAACACTTCGATTGCTTTGCAAATATCTTAACAAATCACTAGATTTGACAAAGGCATACAAACTAGAAATCATAGCTGCTGGTTCCCTCCAATGAGAAAACTCTTCTCCGAAGAAAAGCCTTTCACCCGAATCGAGATCAGTGACTGAATGAATATTTACATTCTAAATGTTTAAGGCATGTTTATGTTCTCTGCAAATGACTTTTTTTAAATTAAAGAACCAAGTGCTCACTCCAGCTGGGTGGAATGAGAGGTCCTGTGTGTTTAGGACGCCTCTAAGGGACTTTGTTGGCATGGCTTGGTACCCAGGCATGGTCCCCACCCCTCGGTCCTATGCACAGCCCCTCCTAGGTGTAGCCATGCCTGCCTTGACCTATTACATCACAGTCATCTTCCTAGTAATTAAATGTACATTCTTCACAGCAAAAGGTTAGAAGACATCAAGAGCTTCCTGGCAGCGTAATTGACAGGGATTTGTGCAGAAAATCCGTGTATACACAGAACAGGCAAGTCACTGTTCTCAGACAACGGAGGATGACAGATGCAAAGAACAAATGTTAAAGGTAGCTGTTTTCCAATATTGTTTGAAAGTACATATCTAATTAGCGATGAATCTGTTTAAATTCACCAGTAAAATAAGCTAATGAAAGAGAAAAAAAGAAACTAGGTCAGTTTGAGATCTGTGTACATTGGGTCTCTAATGGGACAATCATTAAAAATAATTTCAATTATTCACGTTTGAATGACTTTTATATAAAGCTTTTTAAATAACGTGAAATCTCCTGCACAAAGTCTAAATGAAAGAATGGTCGATTTAATCTCTGACATGTTATTTCAGCTTGTACGTTATGAAAAAGAGCACAGCAGAATGTTAAATTTCACATAAAATACTCTGGTTCTCTGGTTTATTTCAGAGCTATGGTGTCATTTATGATTATATCGTATGAGAAGATAATTACAAGCAGAACTGCTTTTCTAAGCCTGCAAAAGGTAATCTAAACACTAAGATTAATGCATTTGGGGACATAAATAAGCTCAGTTCTCCCCAACTGGATGGATCTGTCGTGTGGACTTGAAGCTGTGCTCTTCGGAGTAGCCTTCCCTCTAGAGCCCGAGAACCCACCACAGGCTTCCCTCCTGCCTACTGGAGAGGAAGACAGTTACCTTAGGCTCACAGTGAGATTAAATTCTAGCTCTACAAGGGGTATGGGCAGATGCTATATTGAGTCATAGGAAGAATTAAGTGGTCTACAGTGTAGATATTAAAAAGAGGGACTGGAAATGTTGTCTTTTGCTATGATCACCAGTGGTATTCTACCTGAGGAAAGGAGTGAAGGTTCCAAACAGACAAGTAGAAATGTTTAAAGGAGTAAAGGGTGAAATTAAAAGATAAAACTTCCCAAAAATGAACATTAAAGCTCCAGATATATTAGATGAGTAAACATCATAATCAAAAATTTTAAAATTTGGGCTTGGGGAAAATTTAAACTTCTGGGTCTATAGCTGAAGGGAATTAAATCAGATATCTGCATCCCCATGTTCACTGCAGCATTTTTCATAATACCCAAGACAAGGAAATAACCTAAATGTTCACCAATGGATGGCTGGATAAAGAAGATGTGGGTCATATATACCATGAAATGTTTTTCAGCTACAAAAAAGAAGGAAATCCTGCCATTTGTGAGAAGATGGATGAATCTTGAGGTCATTATGCTAAGTGAGATAAGTCAGACAAAGAAAGACAAATATTGCACCATCTCACTTATATGTGGAATTTTAAAAAGCTGAAATCATAGAAACAGAGAGTAGATTGGTGGTTACCAGGGACTGGGTGTGGAGGTGGGGTGGAAAATGGGTGAAGGTGGTCAAAGGATACAAACTTCCAGTTATATTGCTGAATACGTTTTGGTTATATGATGTACTGCATAATGACCATAGTTAACAATACTATATTAAATACTTGAAAGTTACTAAGAGAGTAGATTTTTAAAGTTCTCACCCCCCCACCCCCACCCCCGCACACAAATGTGTATAATTATGTGAGCTGAAGGATGTGTTAACTAACCTTATTGTGGTGATCATTTCACAGTACATATATAGAGATATATATATCAAATCATCACATCATACACCTTAAACTTACACAATGTTGCATGTCAATTATATCTTAATAAAGCTGGGAAAAATTGGGGCTTGGAGCATTCTTCATTTCTAAAGAAGGGGCGTTTTGTGTGCTCTCAGGGAAGGCAGTTTACCTGCGGTCCCAGGTAAGACGATGACCCTCCTATTGAGCCCCTGAGTTCTGCTGATGCGCCCTGAAAACTTCATCTCCCACATTCGGTGAAATGCCTGTGTACAAATGTTTGCTCGAGGCGTTGCTGGGATCGCGAGTGTGAATGAAGCTGTGTTGGTGCCACAGACTGTGGTCCCTGGATATGATGGCGCAGCACACCTCCTGGTTACCAAGTTAATGTGGTGATCTCTTCATACATGAGAAAAATGGGCAATGTTCATATCATTTCAAAATGTAACAATGCATCTACTAGATAAGGTTATTATTAAATTCATTTTCAGAACTTCATCTGATGGATACAAAGAAAACCAAATTGAGTATTAAATTTTCTTGGTCAACAGTCCTCCAAGGAAGCCTACCATTAATTAAGAGGGACAAGAGCGAGAAACAGAGACTGACCCTGGACTGCCAGTACTCACAGGAAAGAAAGTTAGGTGCTCCGTCCAGCAGAGCCTTGTGTGCTCCGAGTTAATCGCTCATCTCAGACACGCGCCTGCTTGTTGACTGGCCATATCCCTCAGGAGCAATTCTATTGTCACTGCTTATTCAAATCACTTAAATTCTTAACCTTTCTTTATGCTATTCTTTTAGCTATTCTGTTTCATTTTAAACCATCTACATATTCAATTAAAGCATTGTCATGCTTTCATCCAAGTCAATGAGCAGAATGTTCTCTCAAATTATCCCTCTGAGCTTCTCCAGTTGTTATGATCTTGGTCAGGACATGGTGATGAAAGAGATGTCATTATCATTTGTACCTTACAAACAGCAGCGAGATTAAACCACCTGCTGATTATTGGGTTATAAGAAAGTGATATTGGTAGAACCAGAGACCTTTTGAACTCAGAAGTACCCAGCTCTTGCTTCCCCATCTCTGTAGGTTCCCTCGTCCTGTGTCTGGTCTCGTTTGCATGTCTGAGTCCTTCCAGCATGTTCATGTGGTCAGCCCCCGTGTGCCAGGCACTGCTCTGAGCACTGGATTCAGTTATGAGCTGGAGCGTGCATGGTCTCCATCCTTATGGATGTGTAGTGAGGAGGAGACACAAGCATCGACTATCACACAGACATAAGTAAAATGGGTGGGGCAGACCAGTGAACAGACTAGGGGATGTCAAGGGAAGCTGTGATGGAGAGATACGGAGGAAATGCCACAGGGCTTGGTGAGGGAAGGAATGTGAGTATGACAGGAGCAGAGAGCTTGGAAGAGGCTAAGCCTATGATTAAGCCATGAGAAATCTCTAATATATTGCTAGCAAAGGACAGATTAGCAAAGGGATGGTCAGAAAAACAAAGCAGATTCTACAAAGCATGGGTGTCCTCAGAGTCAAGGGAGGAGAGGGCATTTCAAGTCAGCCAAGTGGAACAGGGAGCACTCCTGAGAGATCCAGGAAGGTGATAAGAGTAGCTGTGTCTTTGTCACTGTGGAAGTCACTGCAGACTTCAGTGACAGCTGTTTGGGGGAGCAATGTAACTAGACCCAGAGTGGACTGGTGGAGGGGTAAGTGTGAGGTTTGAAAGTAGAAACAGAAGTGTAGATGACCCTTGAGAGATCAGCCTGTGAATGTTAAGACAGATGGAGAAGATAGAATCTGGTGAGGGTTTTTAATTAATTAATTAAATTTTGGGGGACTTGAAGAAGGAGGTGATCATGCTTTAAGCCACCAGAGGGGAACCCACCAAAGGAGGGGGGAAAGGGACAGGTTCTAGGGCAGGGGCTCTGGAAGGCAGGAGGGCAAGGCTCCACAGCATAGGTAGAGGTGTTAGCCTGGGGTAGGATGAGGGCTCCTCTCTGTCAAGGTGGATAAGACACAGGTGTTATTCTGGACAATGGCCTAGACTTTTGCTCTTCCCTCCATACAACACCCTGGGAATCTCACCTGCCCTGGAGGTTTTATTAACATCTGCGTGCTGAGAATTTTTATACCTATGTCTCTGGCCCAAACCCATACCTCTATGTTTTTCTTGAACTGGACATACCGGTCTCTAAGTGCTGCTGGAGGTTGGCTCCTAACTGCCTTGCATTACCCCAACTTACCGTGTCATGCCGAATCCATCATCTTCTCCTTAGAATCTCTTATTTTCTTGGTGTTCTCAATGTCATCAGTGGTGATCCAGCTGCCCAAATGGGAACCCTGGTCATCATGCTGACTTTTCCTTCCTTTTCCTTCCCAATGAGTTCTGCTTCTTAAATATTTTGCAGCTTCACCCATTGCTCCCCACCTCCCCACCTCTGACTGCCTGTGGGCACCATCTACACTCACTTGGAGAATTTCAACGACATCTTAAATGGTTTCCTCATCTCTGGTGTTACTTGTGTCTCTGCAGCTCCTAATTCTCAGTGGTCAAGTTTCCTACCAAACTTTCAGAATCTGGGGCTAGAAGAAGACCAAGAAGCCTGGTCTCAAATAACTATGATATGAGGGCTTTTCTGATGTCTCCTGAAGGTGGAGAAGCACCCTGAGTGCTTCCTCCCCTTTATTATGTGATTTCCCACAGTACCTGATGGTGTATGCTATACATGGCAGGCCCCCAAAACTGATTTTTGAGCACTTGAATGTTAACTTCTTGCCAGATCATACTGGTAAGGGTCAGGCCACAGGCCAGCTAAGGATCCTTTGCAGACAGAGGGGCTGTCTGTATAACGAAGGGACAGAGTATAAGGACCTAACTTGGGAGAAGCAGAAATCCCCTGAAAATATCCCCAGACATTTTCGAGCTGTGAAAATTATATCCAGATCTAGAGATATCTGCCATTAACCTAGATACCTGGAGCCAGGCACTTTGGTCATCCAGGAAGACTTGGAAGAGTGATGACATTTGTGTTTAGTTGTAAGGGCCATGCAAAATAGCTAGAGAAAGAAATACATGGAAATTATGTGCGCCCAGCTGCTGGGAGGGAAAAGGCAAGAGTCTATAGTGATTCCTGGTTTCTGGTTTGGTATCTGAGTAGATGGTAGTGTCTTCGGATGAGCAAGGGATTTCCAGAAGGGAGCATGCCTTGAGGGATAGTGGGCCAGGCCACCAATACACATCTGGAATTTCATGGGGCAGGATGAGCAAGTGCTGTGCAGTAAGCCCCCCTCAGAGTGGAGGAGAGCATGTGTGCACAGATGAATCACATGGATAATTGCTCAACCTTCACTTTGGACTTTGTGAACATCTGTCTTTAGGGGAATATTTTACTTTGTTATGACAAGAAGTGTGGAATGTTTGATGGTAAGTCAAGTGATGCAAGACGATGATAAGAGCATCTGATAAGACATTCTAGCTTACTAATTACTAATTGTGTTTCTAGAACATGAAACTTTCATAATTGGCATGCTCTCTGCCCACACAAATACAGATGCCCATTGACTGAGGAGTGGGAGGATTAGGGGAGTTGGCTGTTTGCTGTATCTACAGAGTAGTTTGATAAACCAACTGCTTTAATAAGCCCACAGAGAAGATTAGAAGGGCACACAGCTGTCCTTCCCTCTAGAAGGGACTTTAGCTGGCTCTGCTGCTCTGTCCCATCCATGTCTGACCACACCTGAGAAGGAGAATGGTGAGTTCTGCCCCTCACCTGCTACATGTGCCCTGAGGATGTCTGTGGATTGGAGCACTCAATTTTTGAGAAGAATCTTTTTTTTTTTTAACAATTCTTTTGTCCATTGAAGAACAATCTGGTAAGTCCACCCCTTTTCCTCGAATTGCCCATTCAGAACTGAGGGCCAGCTCCCGTGTTTCTTCATTTTCTTTTTCTTTTCCCACGAGTTCTCTATTGCTTTTGGCACTGGGCAGTAGGTAGCATTCACCTACAGGCATATGGCACACTTCAGGTGAGTTTATTCAAGCCTTGTTAGGACCTGGGTGGCTCGCAGCCAGAGGGAGGAAACGGGGCTTGTCTACACAGGAAGTTATGATCAACGACCTCACGTATTTAAGTAGGTTGAAATTTTCCACTTTGGAGGATTTCTTTCCTTTTCTTTTAAATTTTGACTCCCTAGATCAGGATTGCTAACATTTCTGTCTATTTTACGGCAGTAGTGGTAGAAAGGAACTCTCGAGTTGGCTGAGCCAATGTTTTTCCACTCTCTAGTCTCCATAGGTCTGAGCCTCGGACACACATGACAACATCACATCAGGAGCTGCACCCCAAAGTCATCACTTCCCCAGAGGATCCCAGACACCTTAGTCTAGGTGATGCATTTCTCTTATCTGACCACAGGTGCCTGTGTTGACAAAGCATTGAATATTGGATATAAAGTTGTTAAAGAAGTTAGAAAACATGAAGATTTTTTCAACTTACTTTGTCACATTCTTAAGACAGTATCAGATCAGTGGGAAATTAGGTTATAATTTTTAATCAGGGTGATAAACATTTATTTTGAATGTCTGCCATTTACCATCCAGCCTGACTTTTAGGTCAGATTCCCCCAAACACACTCTGAGACAAAGACATGCCCACAGGGTTGTTAGGGAGTGACTGCCAGGTGTTGGGAGCAGGCAGGGGAATGAAGAAACCGTGCGAAGGTGCCGTTCTGATAAATTTCCTCCTTGGCCAGACCCCACAGGGGCTCTGGATTGGAAGTCCCCTCTCCAAATTTCTCCCAACTCAGGCACTGGAGTCTGCATATCTCCTCTGCCTCAGACAACCCTTGGCCTAGGGCTGTCCTGGAGGGACGAAGGGATGTTCCTGGCTACTTTGGCCCTTGCCATTTGGTCAATTTCCTCCAAGGAGAATTTTAGGTGTGAACAGTTAAAGTCAAGACCAGAGAGGCCAGGATGCACCTGGCACGTGCTAATCCCTCAAGAAGCTTTTGGAAGAAAAAAATGAATGAGTGGATGGCCCTTTGAGCATGAGCACGATTATATTCAGCACGAGCTCAGCAAGCACCCTGCAGCTTTACATTCTAAACACTCATTTCACTGGGGGCTAAGGTATCACTACTGGAAAGCCATTAATTTATGTGGTTGATAAGTCTTAGTTGATAAATGGACATTTCCAATGCTATAGAAAATGCTTTTGTGATTTTGCTAAGAAGATGATAAATGTTTCTTTAAAACTTTTCAAAATGAGCTTGACTCTATCATACTCATAAATAAACATAATTTGTGTTTCTTTGATCATAAAAATGCATATGGAAAAACACACAAGTGTGTTAAAAATTGGTCAATATATTGCACTGATATTTTTGGTACATCTCAACTCAGCATAAATTGAAAACGTTATCGCAATATTTTCCTCAAAGCAAACTGTTTTTGGCTCACACCAACTGTTTTCATAGTAGAAGGAAGATCATGGCAGGAAAGAATGGGACTAATTCCATGTGAGCAATTGGTTCCCCCAAATAAAGTGTAAACTTTCACTGGAAAATATGGCGCCAGGCGGAATCTGGGAAGAAGGCAGGGAAACACAGAAAGTCCAGGAAAAGCCACCTCGACTGCATGTCTCCCACTGGGTCCTACATGTCCCTGTGACTGGCTGCTTTCAATGCCCTTTGTTTTATCTGAATAAATAAAAATATATTCCAGCATTTTAAAATGGAAACAATTGCTTTAAAATCCCGTAACTGCCTTTAATCCTATAATCTTCTGACTTTCAGCTTTGTCTAAAGTATACACATTATGTTCATTTTTTAGAAATCATTTTCTTCATGTTTTTGGAAGTTATATTAATAAAAATATGAAGACAAAGTGGATCACATTTCTAAAAGAAAAATTTAATGTTTCCGTTTCATCACTTAAAAATGGTTATTAGATGCTCTAAATCTTTTTATGAGAAAAAAAGTGTGGTATAAATAAATACAAACACCAATGGGTAAATAAACACTGTGAGCCATTCATTTTTGTTTGTTTGTTTTAGATTTTAAACTTTTTTATTTGATAAAACTTAAAATGGCATCATATTAACTAATTTTTAAATTTCATTAAATTTATTGAGGTGACATTGTTAATAAAATTATATAGGTTATGATTCTACAATACATCATCTGTATAATGCATCATGTGCCCACCATCCAAAGTCAGATCTCCTCTGTCACCATATATTTGACCCCCTTTACCCTTTACCACTCCCCCCACCTCCCTTTTCTCTGGTAACCACCACACTGTTGCCTGTGTCTATGAGTTTGCTTGCCTAGTTTGTTCATTTGTTGCTTTCAGTTTTATATCCCACATACGAGTGAAATCATGTTTTTGTGTTTTTTTCCACTTTTTCCATGTGACTTATTTTGCTTAGCGCGATGCTCTCACGGTCCACCCATGTTGCCACAAATGGCAGTATTTCGTCTTTTCTTACGGCTGAGTAGGATTCCATCGTGTACATGTCCCACATCTTCTTTATCCAGTCATCGGTCAAAGGACACTTTGGTTGTCTCTACGTCTTGGCCACCGTGAATAATGCTGTAATGAACATAGGGGTATATATATCTTTACAAATAAATGTTTTCAAAAATTTTGGGTAGATACCCAGGAGAGGGGTTGTTGGGTCATACGGTAACTCTGTTCTTAATTTTTTGAGGAGCCTCCACACTGTTTCCATAGTGGCTGCGCCAATTACATTGCCACCAGCAGTGAGTGGGGTTCCCTTTCTCCACACCCTCCCCAACGCCTGCTCCTGCCTGTCTTGTTGGTAACAGCCACTCTAACAGGACCGAGGTGGTGTCTTGTGGTGCTGATTTGAAGTTTTTAGGCCTCTGCTGCTTGTGCCTCCGGGGGCAGCTCGTTACGCGCTATGTCTGGCGACGTACGTGGTCTTCCTCTTGCTGTGGTGGCCGTCACACAGCGGCTCATCCTGCTTCACGCATAGTGTAGGTGCCGCTTGGGCGCTGGCAGGAGTCACAGAGCTAAGGACGCGCTTGGCAGTGGTGCTGCAGGTCCCCTCAACAGGATCTCTTCCCAGTGCGGATGGCTCAGAAGAGCAAGGAAATACCAGACTCGATCAAGTCCAGTGAGCGGCGTTTAGAGACAGACTGCCCCTGGTTTTCACAGGGGTGCTTTCTCACTGTGGTGACAAAAGAGTCTACTGGCACAGGAAACACAAGGCTTTCTTTCCCGGGGGAACCTGGGCTTCAATTGATACCCTGGGATGTGTAAGAGGCGTCTGGGCACAGCACCGACGTGTGGCTGGCCTCAGCGGGCAAAAGCCCAGCCCAGAGCCAGGCTGCCCGTGTTCCACTGCTGAGAAGCTGCAGGACTTGGGCAAGGCACTAACCTCTCCCTGCCTCAGTTTCTCCTCTGTGGTAAGGGATTAATGATTGAAAGAGCTTCCCTCTTGGCCGGTGCTTAGGACTCAGTAGTGACAGGCCCTGAAATGTCTTTGATTTCATACCTGCCTTCGGTAGGTATGAAAAAAAAATACACAAATGATCATCTGAAAAGTCTTGATAGAAAAATTTCTAGTATTCTTTGAATAAGTCTGAAATATTTCACAGAACAACGAAAATGCAGACATATAGTGCTGGCTTGTGGAGATGGTAAGGGCGGTTCCGACTCCCTGTTGGGCAAAGTGCCTGCCTCCTACACACTTCTCATGAGGGCATGTGTGACAGGGGAGGGGAGAGAGCGACAGCCCTGCCTCCTGTCAGCTCAGAGAAAGCTGTGAGGAGTTCAGGACGGAAAGTTGTCAGACCCAAGACCTGTCAAATAAAATATGGAGTGGACTTGTCCTTTGTTATCACAGCAAAAGCCAAAGGTGGGAAGTCATAAGGAGACAGGTTCCAACACAATAGTTAAAAAATGTATCTTTTCCTTTCAACAATCTGAGCTCCTCACAAGGGGAGTGCTGTGACCCCAGGAATGGTGGAGGTGGTCCCACCAGGTCACGCTGAACCCGAAGTGGGGGAGAGGATCTCTTGGCATTTCCTTTCTGTCTGAACATTACTGGGAAGGGCTCCGTGCACATGGCTCAGCATAGATTGAAAATGCACACTGTTACATTGGGTTCTGCCATGATTCTGTTTTCTGCCCTTCCAGGCTTCATGACTATGAGTTGCGATCACAAGGTGGCCATTTAATAACCGCCTGCTTCGTGGCACAGATTAATGACTTCACAAAAAATCCAGCGTAGCCCTTATCACAGTTTATGTCCAAGGGTGGACGGCAAGACTCCTCACTTAAGATTAATCTAAACCATAAAGTTTCCTTTTTTAATGAGGACTGGAAAACTCATGCAAATTTATACTTGCTTAGATATCATGATAATACATTTGTGATTATTAAAGTATTACTGAAGTCTGTAAAGTATGTATAAACATTTCCTTTCCTTACACTGTTTTGACAATAAAATATGTTGACTTCACAGAAATAATATTTTTGAGCTTGAAGAAAACCAGTTTGGACTTTAGTGCTCATCCTGATGTAGAGCAAAATGAAGTGATGGCTGGGGCCCTGGCCCACCGGGCAGCCTTGGGCAGCACCTTGCTTCTCAGTGTTCTCGGTGTGGCCCTGACCCCATAGGGTGCCATGAAGGTTCCACGCAACCCAGTCTGGGTTCGTCCCCAGGCAGCACCCTGGGACTCAGCCCGTTATCACTCCCTTCCCCTTCCCCACTCTGCCTCCATTGCCCAGTTCAACTCAGTTGGAGAGCTCACACTAATTTGGAAATCTTTTTTCTGTTTGCCTATACATTTAAAAAAATAAATCAACAGCAGGAGTGAATTATACCTAAATAACTATTTCTCATTCATTCACTTCACTAATGTGGACTTGGGATGAAGAAATTCTCTGGAATTGCAGACTGTCCCCCTAACTGAAGGGGAGGGGATGTGGGGCAGTGGTAGCCATACCGTCCTCTGGGCAGGAATGTGCAGAGATGGCCTGGCACAGACAGAGAAGGGAGGAGCACGGAAGGGGGAACGGGCTTGAGAGAGCCCACGTCTTTGCAGGACAGCCTGCTAGCTCAGAGCCTTTGAGTTTCCACCTCCCGCTCCTAGTCTCTAGTTACATTCCACAGAGTGCCCAGAATGCCCTGGTCATTGTAATAAATTACACATTTTAGCTTAGTCTAACCTGATCTGATTTCTGTTATTAGCAATAAAAATTATTTTAGTTAACTATTTTTAAAATTGAGGCAGATTTAGATTGTTTTTATGTAGAAAAGGTTGACTCAAATACTTGATATTTATTTACAATTGTTTTATCGAATTAGAAATGTTTTTCATTCTATTCTAAAGAAAGAAGCATAAAAAATAACTGAAGACACTTCACAGTATCACAAAAGTAAGACAAGGATTCTCTGTCTTAGAGAAAAAAATCTGGTTCTGAAAACTTTTCAGGGGTGTCTCGAAATATTCCATTAGAAGCATCAGCGTGCTGGCACCACACAGGGAAACTATACGTTTTCCATATTTAAAACTCAGACTGGAGGGAAATCGAAAGAACATCGTATCTGCCCCTGGGCAAGGCTGTCCTGAATCCTGAAATGCGGCATTTGACAGGCGTCATTAGCATCGGGTCCTGTAACCCACTCCTACGCCTACAAGTCACAGTTTCCATATTTAGGAAGACGGAGATCTTGTCTGGGTTGCCAATAAATTATCCTTCCCTAATATCACTACACCCCCAACCACCAGAAGGTCATGTGGCATACTTTTAAATCACAGTGTTAGAATTGATGACCGTCTTTTGAATGAATATTGGGTGAGTCTTCAGATAATGACCGGGTGGGTTGGGGGGGGGGAGCTCTGGGGAGGGGCCTTCAGGCTGTTTGGGATGCAGAAGGTGGAGCCCTGCTCCTGAAAGCAGGAGACACAACCAGGAGTGTGTCTGCTTCTCAGAAGAGGCAGCGATGTCATGGAGACTGCACGCCTGCCCCACAGGCAGGCAGATGTGATCCGATGGCACGTGGCCACATCTTACATGAGGCCCGGCCCCCATGGAGCATTTGGGAGTGCGTGTTTTCCTTTTCTGTCTTCTGCCATCCTAAGGGGGTAATGTTAGTTGTTTTGTGGACTTGAGTCATGTCTTGAGCATCCCAGTGCATTCAGGGACAAAGCATGCGACAAAGTACATTGCATAGGAGTGAGGGATCAAACTCTTCGTGTTCAGCGCAAGTTCTCCCAGAAAGAAGGGGTATATTCTCAGGCTCCACAATTTGTGTCTTGAGCTCCTGGGGGCTTAGTAACCTGGCAAATACGATCAGTTTGGGAGATGATAGGGAGAGAGAGAAGGAGAGAGAACTTTGGCTAAACTAACCTAATAGGAAAGTCTGTATGCAAGCTGGCATACCCCGACAAGTCAATCCTGGGGACAGAGTCTCTAACATAATATTAGAGGAAGAATCAGTAGATAGAATTATCCTGCTATTTAATTATAGCCTGGTAATAGTTATAGGAAGATGAATATCTATGAATGATAAGAGGTTAGACAGCATAAACGGAGGGAAAAGGGCACAAACTTTATCTTTTAGAAGATCAAGTTCTAAGTAGTCAAACAAAAGCAACTGCTAAAGCACTGTCACCATTATTTAGATGAAGAGCAGCGCTCCTCCTTGTATATCAGTTTGAGACAAGCTCCCCACCCCGCCCCGCAGTATGTACAAGCCCAAACCTACCGCTCTCAGCAGTTGCCGTAACGACAGACAAGCAGCTGTAACTGAGATGAGCAGTGCGTTGGCCAAGCTCCATCTTCTGTTTCCACGTGGGATTGTGTGCTTCGTTCGGGCTGGCCATGGAGACACTTTTGCTTTGTTTTGTTTAATATATGAAACAAAGAGGTATAGATATGTTTGCATAAGGAGTGGGTGGTCTCAACTTCACTGAAGTAGAAATTGAGCATGGGTTCCAAGGAGATGAGCTTCTTCCAAGGCACAGGCTTTCCAAATAAATTACATCAGGGGAGAGCACAACTACCTGATTATGCCACAGAAGGCACTCTGTTTTCAGAGAGGAGAGCAGACATACAAGGATGTTCATGTGGAACAGTGTGATGGGCAGGAGATAAACGTGGGTATCACAGAGCTGGTGGTTGTAACACGTGTTTTCTCTGTAAGGTGAACTCTGAAGGCATGGCCTTGGTTGGACAAATTCCAAAAGGGCTTTAGTGCTCATGGTGGCAGGTTTGAGATGGCCACGGACCCTTTGCCTAACACCAGCTGAGAAATGGTATCTGCTCCCTCCCCTGGATTACCGGCTGGTTTAGTGCTACTTTGACCAATAAAATGTGCCGAAGTTACCAGGTCTGGGTCTGGAGAAGCTGGAAGCTCCCACTTTCTTGTCTTGGACACCTTCTGAGGAAGCCTTGAGCCACCATGGAATAAGCCAGAATAGCCTGAGACTGTCTTTCTAGAGAGGTCGTGTGCAAAATCTCCATTGACAGGCTCAGCGCAGCCCAGCCTTTCAGCCATCCCCGCCGGATACCACACATGTGAGGGAAGCTCTCTCCGGCCCTTTAGACCAGCTGGTCTGCCAGGTGAACACCACCAGGTCACCTCGGTCAGCATCACATGGAGCAGAAGCAGAGCCCAGCTGAGTGCTGCCTAATGCACCCCCAACTGTACTGTCCTCCGCCATCCTTGGCTGACCCTTCCCCGCTCCATGAGCTCCCAGCACTCCCATAGCAAAGCACCTCAACCTGAGTGGCTTAAAGTAACAGATGCTTATTCTCTCCCGGGTCTAGAGGCCAGAAATCCTAATTGAAGTATCAGCAGGGATACACCTCCTCTGAAGGTGCCAGGCCCCTTTCCCAATCCTGGTAACCTCAGGTGTCCCTTGGCTTGTAGATGGCTGTCATCTTCCCAACATGCCTGCCTGTCTCTGTGTCCAAATGTCTCCTTTATATAGGGACACAGTCATATTTTATTAAGACTCACCCTAATGCCCTCATCTCATATACAGCTGCACGGACCCTATTTCTAAGTAAGGTCACATTTATATGTGCTGGGGGTTAGGATTACAACATTAAATTTTGGGGGGAAAAATTCAACCCATAACATCCACTGTCTTCTGAGGACTCTGAGGAAGGGAGATGGGGGAAGATGTGATCTGGAAAAGGAGGATTGCGCCTGTAAAATCTGCAACCCAAAAAAGGGGGGACTAGGGATGACAGCGGCCACCATTCCCCTCACCTCGAAAGCGTCATTGTCCCAGGAAAAAAGCAGAATGTTCTTCAAATGTGGGAAATGGGCATTTGTATTGATCCACTCTGGAACGAGATGTTCCTGAAGTGAGATGCTCAGGCAGGGAGGGTCTGAAGCTGCCTTTGAGGAGGAATGTACAGCCCAGGGAGGATCAGAATCCACACACCACCAGCTAACACCTCACCAGAGGCCACCATCTACAACTCAGTCACCGGGAAGTTGGTTGATTAGCGTCAAGCAGATCAGAAATAGGATTTAATCAGTGAAAATAGATCATTAGACTGACAAAGTTAGAGATAAATTCTCATGGATGAAATTAGCTGTGTTCAAGATTATGCAGATTGGTTAAAATATATAAGAGAGGCTCCCCACCTTGCATACACAGAGCTTATGGTCTAAAAAGTTCTACCTAAGTATAAAGAAGGCAGCTGAGGCTTGACTCCTAAACCATCCTCTGTCCAGCCCTTGAGTTAGAGGCTTTCTGGTTGTATGATAAGGTGTTGGTGTTGATCTGGCTTCTCCAGAGAAACAGAACCAATAGGATCTCTCTCTGTCTCTCTCTGTCTCTCTGTCTCTCTGTCTCTCTCTCTCTCACACACACACCCCTATGCATCTATCTATCTATCTACTTATCTATCTGAGAGTCAGAGAGATTTATTTTAAGCAGTTGGCTCACAAAACTGTTGGACCAAGAAGTCTGACACTGCAGAGCAGGCTGGCATGCTAGAAACTTGGGGAAGAATTGATATGTGGTCTTGAGTCTGAAATGTTCAGGCTGGAAACTCAGGCAGGTTGTCTCAGTCTTAAAGCAGAATTTCTTCTCCTTTGGGAAACCTTATGCTCGTAAGCCCTTCCATTGATCGGATGAGGCCCACCTACTTTAGAGGGGGTGATCTGCTTTACTCAGAGTCTACTGATTTAAAAGTTATTCACATCTTTTTTTAAAAAACATATTTGTATTGATTTCAGAGAGAGGAAGAGAGAAGGAGAGAGAGATAGAAGCATCAATGATGAGAAAGAGTCACTGATCACCTGCCTCCTGTACTCCCTCTGCTGGGGTTTGAGCCCACAACCCTGGCATGTGCCCTGACGGGGAATCGAACCACAATCTCCTGGATCATAGGTCAGTGCTCAACTGCTAATCCACAACAGCCAGACAGACACATCTTAAAAGTACCCTCACAACAACATCCAGACTGGAGTTTGACCAATTGGGCATATAGCCCGGCCAAGTTGACAGGTAAAATGAACGCTCTCATGATCATGCTTCCTGACTTGCTCAGGGCGGCCCTGGTTTATACAGTGTCTTGGCATAATTATAATAGCACTCAACACCCTGGTAAAGTGGCAGAGTTCAAAAGAGATAGATGCATCCCACTTCAAGGGAGGTGGCTGGGGCTCCATCATGCTTACAGAACAGGGTGGAGGGAGTTTTATATTTCCTTGTTCATAAAGGCGGATTTAACAGGTTTCACAGGTGTAGCCTAATTGACTCTAATATCTGCTTTCATTATAATCACATTATGAGGTTAGGAGAATTAGACAGTTAACCTTCATCCACCTAAAGTTTTCTACAGCTAAGGTTAGCTACCCAAAAGGACCCATGTGTGTGGGGGACTGAAATGGCTGAAGTCTGCTTGAACCTGAGAAGACACAGCTGTGGTTGATCTTCTACTGGGAAGGGGGGAGTTCTGATTTGATTTTTAGTTGCCCTGAGTTGATTTCACATGACAAACTGGTGTAACACCTGAGTTGCGTGGGAGGGGTGGCAGTGGCTGGTACTGGGAGTAGCGATGGAAGGAGGCTTTCGTTCTGAAACTAAGTCTCCATCACTGTCCTCTTCCATTCAAATCCTTTTAGGGACCTCTTTGCCTTTGTCAGTTTTCCTCAAAGTGAGATTCACGAGCCCTCTGAATCAAGGTAAACTAAGGACTCGTGGGAAATGCCTTCGCTCAGACCTGACCAAGCAGAATGAGGAGCACAGCCAGCCTTCGGGATGACCCCAAAGATCCAGCTTCTTGGTGTCCATGCTTCATGCAGCCCCATCCATGTGTCCCTCGGGTGTGACCAACAGCATGTTCAGTAGTGATGGCATGTTGCTCCTGAGGCTGCTCATAGAAGACTCTGTGGCTCTCCCCTGCTCCCCTGGATCACTTGCTCGAGGGGAAGCCAGCTAACCATGTCTTGAGAACACTCAGGCAGCCCTGTGGAGAGGCCTGGCTGCCAAGGAACTGGGGCATCCCACCAACAGCCAGGTAGGAAGCCATCTCGGGAGCAGATGGCAGCCAAGATAGATGGGTGAGTTGTCGTCATCCGAGCACTCTTGTCAGGTCACCATCTCGGCCCATCTGGACCAGTGTGGGAGCCTCTCAACTGTCTCCACTTTCTACCTGTGCCTCTCTGGGACCTATTCTTCACACATCATCAGATGGAGCTTTCAGCAGGTAAATCAGGTCATGACTCTCACCTGTACAAATGCCTCCAGTGACTCCCATCTCATTCCCAACTTGTGGCCCTATTCCTGGTCTGCAAGGCCTGGCAGGCTCCATCTCTGGCCCCTCCCTGATCTCATTTCCTGCCATTCTCCCTTCTCCCTCCTCCCTTCCCTTCTTCTGCCCTTGCCCTTCTCTCCTCTTTCCCGCCCTCATAATCACTGCACCTATTCACTCTAACTCCCCCACCCAGTTGCATACACATATTGTCACCCTCCCTGGAATGTCAGCACCAGGAAGGTGAGCACCTAGCTTACCTGGCTCACTGCCATCTTCCTGATATCTAGAAACACACCTGACACATGATTGTGCCTCAGTCAATATTTGTCAAAAAAAATGGGGGGGGGGGAGAAGCATGCCTGGCAAGTCCACCTTTCAAAGCTAAGCTCCAGTGTTTATCACTTCCAGCATCCCTTTGGCCAGTAAATTTCTTAGTCTGTGTCATTTTCACAGCTTGATTAATTAAAATTAGAACTAAGATAACATAGAATTCAATCTCAATTAAAATACTTAGAATTAAAACTTAGCTTGAAACGCCCCTCTTTCTGACGCTCTATGCCTCCCTACACTGCTGTGCTCCTCTGGGTCTGACCCTTTCAGCCCCAGAGACATTGCATGAGACTTAGTCACACCTTGCCTCCTCTCCAACACTGTCAGCCCTTCCAGGGCAGACAGACACCTTATTTCTCCAGCACAGAGGCATCCAAGGTTGGTCCATGGGCCACATGTTTCTGTAAGTGATGCTCGTTGGGGCACACCTGTGCTAACACATTGTCTCTTGCATGCTACAGTGGCAGAGTGGAGTAGTTGCAACAGAAAAGAGGGTAAGGGCTGAAAAACTGAAAATTAAGCACTCTCTGGTCCTTTAAAAATGTTTTCCAATCTCTGATGTAGAGACATTTAACAACATTCAGGTCTCTAAAGGAATAATCCTACAACATGAGGAAAGCTGTGATAAGCTAAGTCAACATAAACAGGAAAGTTAAATGTATATTATTCAACTATTCACTGAGTTCCACTGAAACAAACTTATTTAAAATTACAAAATATTGAGAAACAAGTCACTTGTAGAGTTTATTATTCTGTGGTATCCATGTAACACAACCTAAAGTTGGGAGATTTTAGTAGTTTTCATGTAATAAAGTTAATATTTACTAACTCTATGCCTGCCCCACATGTTTTAAAGGTAGAAAAATTAACAATAACTTAGGAAATCTCAAATAAATGATTGGGGTAAATTTTGTTGTGAAGTATTCCCTGCTTAATGGATCTTTTAATATTTATCATTTTATCACTTTCATATCACTTTAATTTGCCTTTTAAATGGATAAATAGCCTGAGGAATTTTTACTTAGGAGTGATTTCTATTTGATACCAAGACTAAATGTATGTATTTAATATCCCATAAAAGAAGGTAGGTTTCACAGGTCTTAAGAACAAAGTGGAGCCCTGGCTGGTGTAGCTTGGTTGGTTGAGCATCATCCTGTGAACCGAAAACTCACTGGTTCAATTCCCAGTTGGGGTACACGCCCAGGTTGTGGGTTTGTTCCCTTGTCGGGGTGTGTGCTGGAGGCAAACGATAATGTTTCTCACATCAATGTTTCTCTCTCTCTCTCCCCCCCCTTTCTCTCTCTCTCTAAAATCAATAAAAACATATTTTAAAAGAAGAAAGTGGGACCCTCTGAACCCTCTCTAACATGTAGCCAGCCCCTTACAAGATGCGCATTTCAGCATGGAACCTTCTCAGAATGCAGATCCTCTTACTGCACAAAGGGAGGCTTGTCCAATGTTGTGCAGAGTAGCTTAGGTGGAGTGTAATCATTTATACAGAGTTGAAACTGAATTTATGCAAGGAACAAGAACAAGTGAATATCAAAGGCAAGGCCATTAAAAATCATTAAAAACCATTAATTATGACCCTTGCCATTCCCAAGGCTTCAGGCTTGGGAAGCTGGAGGAATTCCCGTGGGAGGTGGAGACTCTGCCAGAATTCATCCAGGTGCAGAGGCAGGGGAGGTAGTTACCTGGGAAGGTCTGGCTTGGCCACAGGTGTGCAGCGCTGGGTCCTGGCAATAGAAAGAGGGGTTCCAGAAAGACTGGCCCCACCAAGGAGAGGGCGGGGGTGGGGCCAATTGGCTTCCATTTTCTGTTTACATGCATATTATTGGTGTGTTTTCAGATCTTTAGGCATTATCCCTTCCTTAAAAGTGAAGATATATCTGCCGTTCCAACTCCCCATTTCTTTTTAATTTATCTTTCATACTTTTGCAAAACAATGCATTAGCATTAAGGAATGACTATATTATGTCATGATTGCTATTATTTTGGGGGTCCATCAGCCTTGTGAAAAGGTCATTAAAACATTTTTTTAAAGTGACTTTTTCTTATTACTGTGCATTTGCTATGAGCACAGTTACTGTGTTAAGATGGCACTGATTTAATAAACACTGAGCACCTTCTATATACAGACTTGAGATACAGCGGTGATCAAGGCAGGTGCCTATACCTGCCCTTATGGAGCTTGTTTTCTGTGTGTATTATGTGCTGTCGAGTTGGATTCAACTCCTGGCAACCCTGATGAGTGATGTCCACAGTGTCCTGTCCTCAACAGCCCTGCTCGGCTCCTGTAGACTCATGCATATGGCTTCTTTTATGAAGCCAATCTATCTTATGGTTGGTCTTCCTTTTTTCCTGCTGCTTTCTATTTTTCCCAGCATTATTGCCTTTTCCAAAGAACTCTGCCTTCTCACGATGTTCCCAAAGAAGGAAGATGCCAGATTGGTCCAATAGAATGTGTAACTTCATTTCTCTGGTCCTTCTCAGACTTTTCTCTCATTGAAAATACTTTTCTTTCAGGTCAAAAATACATGTGGAGGGGTCCCTTGTGGGCCAGCGGTAACCTCTGCATTTGCAAATGCTTCTGTTCTATGAAAGCGCACAATGGAGAATTGTGTTTGTGCTGATCATGGAAGATCCTTAAGTGCAGACACTGAAAACCTGCATCCTTACCTCTTTTAATAAAGAGACTTTTAAACAATTCATTGTTGTTGGAATTTTCCAAGTTTCTCAAGTAATAAAGATCATAAATGACTGAAACTCTAGGCATAGTTGATTCAAAGTTACACAAATTCATTTGGCCTGAGTTTAATTCAATTTCCTGAATGGAGGTTTGTTTATTAACAGTAAATGTTGGATGAATACTGAACTCCCTGAAATTGTATTTTTATGCATTATGAAGAGGTTGATAGGGTCATATATTAGCTATAGAATGCGTGTTAGTAATTACTCACTGAGAACCATTATACAAAAGCTGAGAAAACAACATTGGAGTGGATTAACAGGTGCCAGAAAAGTTTTGTTATTCCTTACCTATTTCCAGAGGGCCCCAAGTCCTCTACATTACACAGAAATCCAATTTTTCATGAAAAGAATGTATGGACTTTTGTACTTTATCAAATGGTCTATATTTGAATGGGCAACATAAATACTAGAATAGTAGAGTGTTTTTATTGCTAAATTACTTCCAATTTATTCAGATTCTTTCTACTCAAAGACCAATCTCTGTAATGATTTAGCTTTTACAAATTTTATAAAAAACAGGACTTCAATTTGATTTAAGTACAATGTAAGAATTTTGATTAGAAGCTCCCCATGCAGTGCACTCAAAAGAAAATGCTTGAGCCAACACATAAACTTAATATCACAAAAGCTGGCTAAATATAATTATTTTTTACATGGAACACATCCTACTTTAGGTAAGCAATTCTGTCTAGCAATTGAGTTGATAAGCATGTTGATAAGCAGCCAACATTACTTGAGAGGTAGAATGTTGCATACTAGAAATTCAAGGATATCATGCAATGAAGACAGATAAATAGAAACAACAAATGTACAACTAAAAATTCTGAGAGACTCTCAGTCCAAAGCCTAAAATTAAAATGTTTCATGCAAGTGGCGCAGATTAGCATCTGGGATTAGTACAGTTCACAGCATGAACTGGAATGATCCATAAGGGTGCGTGCATGTGTGTGTGTTTCTGTATAATTCCATTATAAACATTATTACATAAGTAACACAAAATAGTTTCTCACTGTAAAGTATTTGCATAGGAATGGAAAAGAAAATGTTTTAAAAATCACTGACCTACATTTCCAATTTAAGAGCTAGAAAAAGGAATGCAAATTAGATATAAATCAAGTAGAAGGAAAATGAATAAAAGAATAGAAATCAATGAAATAAAAAACAAAAACCACTAGAGAAAATTAACAAAGTCCAAAATCAGTTATTTGAAAATATTAATGAAGTTGATAATCTCCTAGTAAGATTCATGAAGGAGCAGACAGACTACATATTCTGAAGACATTTAAAGTCTAAGTGATATGTATTAGCTTTTTAGTATTTCCAAAGTATGTGTAGGTGTCTCTTCTCCCATGGCAATCAATTGAATAATATAGATAAAATGGACTCATTCTGAGAAAAATGCAACTTACCAAAATTGAATCAGCAGGAAATAAAAAGCATGAATAGTCCTATAGCCATTAGAGAAATTCAATTTTTAATGAAAACATTCCCCAAGGAACAATCCAGATCCACATTATGTCACTGGGAAATCCTATCCAAGATTTAAAGAAATTATACCCATTTTATACAAAGACTTTCAGAATATAGAGGGGAGGGAAAGTGATACTACCCAACTCATTTGGTGAAGCTATTAGTACCCTAACAACAATATCTGAGCAAGATTTTTCAAAAATTAAAAAGGAAATATTTCTCATACAAGTAGATACAAATCCTTTATAAAGGACTAACAAAAGGAATTTAGCAATATATATGATGCTTTGGTAGGTTTTATCCCAGGAAAGCAAAGTTGATTTTCATTTGAAAATCAGTCATTGTGATTCATCAACTCATGGGAGTGATCTTTCTACTCCACAAGATCCAGGCCACTTACAGCTACTGTAGGAATAGTGGGTGCACTTTTCAGCCATGAACAGTGTGTGGATCCAGCTGATTAGCAACAGAGTTATTGGTTTAGTGAAAGAACCTATAGCAAAATCCAAAGGTATGAACAGACAATCAAAACATAAAGCACATACTTGACACAGCAGATTCTATGTAACTGGCCAAATAGGTTTTACAGATGTTGGTTTCGTTGTTTCTAGAATGAAGTTTCTTCTGAAGTTGTACTTACAGAGTTATTCCCTTGCTCTCTGTACCCACATGAGTTCTGAACTGGTATGTTGGATAATTCCAGCTCTTCCTGGTTTCTCCAGTCCAGAGAGGAATGTGATGTTCTGGAAAAGTTAGGAAGGACCAGCCTTGACGTACTCTTCTCCCATGGTTTAGAACTCAACTTAGTGGTGAAGTTGCTAAGGTAATGTCAACTGCAATCAACAAATGTCTGCTGACAGTCAACATAAAACACTCCTTTTGCCATAATAAGCTGGTAACTCCCCAAATATCCAATAAACTAGAATGTTAAACTATGGAAACAAGCTTTTTAACATATTTTTTGGCTGTATTGATCCATGGAGGGGGTAGGTATTCATGCAGTTTTAAGGTTCATAAGGTTTGGGAAAGTCCTATTATGTGGGTAAGTGATATAAAAGTTGGGCAGGGTACCTTTGAGCTATCCATGCCAGTAGGATTAGAGAGGCACAGTTAGGAATAGGTCAGATGTGGGAAGCTGGAAGGCAGAAGTCCCAAACTAGGTTGTAAAGTTAGGGTATGGGCCTGACCCAAATCAGACTGAACCTGTATCAGGCCAAGAAGATTTTCCAGATTCTCCACTGGGGAGCAGGATTATGGCAAATTAGAACAGAGGACAAGGTGCCTAATTTGAGAGCTCCCCTCAGTTAGTTTAGAAGAATCACTTTTAGGTTTATTTATTTATTTATTTATTTTAGTATTTATTTTTATTTTATTATTATTGTTTAATCGTTATCCACCCCCCATCCACCTCTCCCCCAGGCCTTCCCCATACCATAGGTTATGCATATAAGCATATGAGTTTTTTGGTTAATCTCTCCCCAACCACTCTCTCACCCCCATCTTCCCTCTGAGATCCCTCAGTTTATTCGATGTTTCTATGTCTCTGGATTTATTTTGCTCATTATATTCCACATATGAGTGAGATCATGTGGTACTTGTCTTTCTCTGACTGGCTTATTTCACTTAGCATATTACTCTCCTGGTCCATCCATGCTGTCTCAAAGAATAACTGATCTTTTTTACAGCTGGGTAGTATTCCATGGTGTAAATGTCCCATAGTTTTTTATCCACTCATCTACTGATGGACACTTGAGCTCTTTCCAGATCTTAACTTTTGTAAATTGTGCTGCTATGAACATAGGGTTGCATAAGTTTCTTTCTAATTGGTGTTTTGGGTTTCTTAGGATATATTCCTAGGAGTGGAATTACTGGGTCAAATGGCAGTTCAATTTTTAATTTTTTGAGGAAACTCCATACTATTTTTATCCAAAATATATAAGGAACTCATACAACTTAACAAAAGGAAGACAAACAATCCAATTAAAAAATGGGCAAAGGACCTAAATAGACATTTCTCCAAAGAAGACATACAGATGGCCAATAGACATATAAAAAAAGCTCAAAGTCACTAATCATCAGAGAGATGCAAATTAAAACCACAATGAGGTGTCCCCTCACACCTGTCAGGATGGCTACCATCAACAAATTAAGAATGACAAGTGTTCCAGAGGGTGTGGAGAAAGGGAACCCTAGTACACTGCTGCTGGGAATGCAGACTGGGGAAGCCACTATGGAAAACTAGTATTTTTTAATAGCATGGGTCTCTGCCCATGAACATGACCCTCAGTCTTGAAAGCATAGATGGAATGAGGCTTCAGTGTTGGTAGGTAGAGTCAGTGATTCTTAGTAAGATGATCTAGTTGCTTAGCAAACTATATGTGTGCGTGTGTGTATTTTAAAATGAATTATTCATCCACCAGTAATGACTATAAGTGGGAAAAGGAAGTTCTGTTTGGTCATATTTATACATTTCCATTAATAAGTATGAAACACAATATAGATTGACTTAGAAAAAATAATTGGTTTGGTATTAGGTTCAAAAATGTCTTTGTTTGATGTGTAGGAAATAAGTCTCTTTAAAGAATAGAACAGTCATTTTTTTTTTTTTTTGAGATGGCAACGTAAGCCCAGATGTCCAACATCCCTCTCCCCAAAACTGACAGTGATAATCAAAGGAAGCTAAAAATAGCTTCAGTGCTGGAATCCAGGAAAGGCTATCATCAGAATGCCGAAGTTTAATGAATTTCTTGTATATAAAGTGCAGATGGGCTAGATTAAAAGAAGTCATGAGGACTCACACGTCCCTTTCCTAGAACACTCCTGCCTCTTGGCAGAGCTCCTGTTTCTCTCTGAAATGAGTGTGTTTAAAGTGAAAGAAAAAGAAAGACCCCTGTATCTAGACCCCAATCTTCTTTCTGGGACAAACCAACAGCATTCAGAAGTAGCTGTGCCAGAAGTTCCTATGGAAAGAGAAGCGACACAAAGCAGAAATCTTAGTATAATTGGGCTTCTCCTGGCTGCAAATGTCCCTTGTCAGCCTGGAGTATCTACTTCCTGATCCAGTGGGGTTGCTCTCACACACAAGGCATAGAAAGCCAGACATAGAAAGCAGAGTGGAATTAGCCACACAAGAAATCTAGAGTAGAAGATTGGCTACATAGGAAACTAACTAGAGAACATCAGTACCTGAAGTAGCAGCTTCAGTAAACACAGAAGGAAAACATCTAGGAAGACAAATGTGGTTGGTTCCAGCCAATCCTCCAGGTCCCTTCCCATCTTCTGTGGGTCATGCCATCACCGGGCAGGGAGTCTGAGCCTGCTCCTCCATCTCTCCAGATGAGGATGAAGATCACTCCAGCAGCATCCGGGGGACCTGTGTAGAAAACCAGCTGTAAGTGTGCATAGCATGATGAGCTTCCCTGTAAGCAGGAAAATTCAAGAAAACCAACGTAGAACCTACAAAAGCATCTACCTTGTTTTAAAAACAACTATATAAGCGTAGAGCTGAAATAGAGGAAGAAACTATTTGGGGGAAAATACCCTTTTACTAAAGGGAGTGCAAGTTACGTGCATTCAAAATCTTTTTGTGCTCTCACTGAACATGAAAAATGAAAACTGTGAACTAAGAGATTAGTGATGAGAGATGAAGCTGGAGAGTTCTGATGGAGTTTAGGAGAAAAGAATCCATACTTTAGGGTGACTTAAAAGACATGGGAGCAGAAAGGGTCAGAACCAGTAACACTGAGTCGGGCTTATTAAAGAGAAACTCAAAAATATCTCCCCAAAAGCAAATAAATAAGACAAGGAGATGAAAGTCATTGGAGAGAAAAACAGGAGAAAATAGAGATTAAACAAAAAAATTAAATTCCTGAAGAAGATATAAATCAATATTTTCCCCTCATTAATATTTTAAAGAAAATGTCAAGCTTATGCTATTTTTCATCTGATCTCCTCACCACCCCTCAATTTTAATAGCTGTAATTTATCTACATTTTTAGAGCATAAAGTCATTACTTACTGTCATGTAGACCTTATAACTACCTGTCTTTCCCCTCTGCATTTGGATATACTTTAACTGCTCACAAACACTCCTTATGTAGAATGTCTTCCTTAATGTTGGCTTTTAGAAACTCACTTTCTAACAGTCCTCAGGCTGGGCTCAGAGAATCATGCATCCTGAGGGTTTCCACGTAGGAACCATTTTCAAAACGCCTTCATATTTAAGCATCAGCTTAGCTCAACGTCAAACCCTTGGCTCAGCTCATTTTCTGTGCATATTTAAAATATACTCTATTATTTTCTGACATAAATAATTGCTGTAAAAAATTCTCATGACAACCTGACTTTTTAAAATAAGTGACTTAATTATTTACTTGTATTTTCAAAGAGTGGTGTTGTTGCTGTTTGTTTCTTGAGAGTCCAGTAGTTTTACATTAAAATGTTTCAGTGTTGCTCAGTATGATTTTTTTTCCTTTTCCCAACAAGTGTATCTTTTAAATATGTAACTTGAAGATATTTTCTTTTTTAATTCTAGAAAATCTTTCAGAAATAATAGATTTAGTGTCCGTTTTGTCACATTGGTTTGCTGTCTTTTTTCATGGGTTTCTATTATAATTGTGTTAGACCTTCACTGGCCATTCTCTATTACTATCACTTTTCTATCCTTTTAAACATTTTCTTTTTTTTCACTTGTTAATATGTTCTTCATTTCTCCTATCGTTTTGTAGTCACTGTCTGTGATATTTATTAATCTTTGTGCTACTTCTAGTTTAATCTCCTTTCCAGAAATAATTTCTTTTTAGTCTTCTTTGAGTTCTATCACCATATTTCTAAGCTTTCATAATTCTGCTATATTTAATTATTTTATATAGTCTATCTTTTTTTTTTTTTTTACTTATTTTAGCTTGTCTTAAAACACACTAAAATGAATATCTCTGCTCATCCAAAACTATTATAGAAAAATCAAAATGAGACACATTCAATGCAAACAAAGTGTTTGCAGCACACAACTTATTTGTGATTAGTAGTCTAAACACATAATGAAGTTTTATAAATAACTTAGAACAATTTGAAGAAACCAATATAAAAATAGAAAAACATGCATATAGACAAAAGTCATAAAAATGTATGGCCAACTTTTTTTTTCTTTGCTAATTGGTACATAAAAAGGAAACTAAAGTGTTGGCAACGGTGGCAGTTGATCAGGGACTCTCAAAATAGGGACACTTTCCCAAGAAAGATGAACTAATTTCTACTTTTTTCAGAGTATGGATGAAAGTAGAAATTAGTGAAATTTTCTAGAAAATAGCCTGTCAATAAGTATCACATACTTTTAAAAGTATTTTTATTGGAATTGAACAATTTTATTTCTAAAAATTTAATATAAACAACCACCAGATATAAAAACAAAGATATCTGAGTAAAAATAATCTAACTTTTATATTTATTATGTTATTATGACCCCCCATAGAATATTTATTAAGTACATTTGAGATACTTCACAATATAAGCTATTTATATGTATTAAAATAATGTTATAGAAGCATATTTACTATTATGAAAAAATGTTACCCTATGCTATCAATAAAAAAAGTAATTTAAGAAGTAGCGTATTTAGTATATTCTCAATTTCTAAATAATATTCATAGAAGAGTGAAAGTATATATATAAAACAGTTCAAATTTATTTAGTCTAAAATGTGGGACTACAGGAGATATTTTATCTTATGCTTTTTATTATTTTCTAAATTATATATGTATATAGAGATATTACTAGAATAATGTATCTATTATCTATTTATCTGAAAGAAAAATATAACCTGAAGGAAATACTTATTGATGCTATAAATTTTTCTTTCTAGGTTTTTCTTTTGCCAATTTTTTCTATTGAAAGAATACAGACACTTTATAACTTAATTTTTAGAATAGATGCGTCTATGTGAGCCAGAATATGTACTTATTTACTCACTTTGTGACTATGAGCACTTATTAACAAAGAAATGTAGTATAGTGATACTACATTGTCAGGTAATGGCCACTTTGTTAACAATGTTGACTTCTACTTAATTAAAAATGATTCATGTACCATAATTAAGAGTGATACTACACTCACCACTTCTCCTGTTTCTCTCAAGTTCATCACACTAAAGTATGAGGCAATAAAGGGTTTTATTTGGAGAAGAAACTCTCTGACCTCCAGTAGAAGCTATTTCTTTTGCAGTCTTTACAAGCTGAAATATGAGGCTGTCTAAACTTACAAAGTTTAAATGTTAGGACCCTATATTGAAAATTACTTCCGGGCCATTCCTCTTCTTTTTTTTCTTTCTTTTTTAAAAATATTTTTATTCATTTTTTATTGATTTTAGAGAGAGAGGAAGGGAGAGGGAGAGAGAAATATTGATCCACTGCCTCTTGCGCGCCCCCTACTGGGGATTGAGCCTGAAACCTGGGCGTATGCCCTGGCCAGGAATTGAACCAACGACCTCTCAGTCCATGGGATGATGCCCAACCAACTGAGCCACATCAGCCAGGGACCATTTCTCTTCTTTGACACCATACTCCCTAATCGTTTTATCGTTTTGATCACAGAGACTGGAAAATGTGGTTGTGCGTGCGTGTGTGTGTGTGTGTGTGTGTCGGCCTCGAGGTGGTGCTTCTGTGGTGCCAAGGACCTTCCAGAGCTCCAGCGGCTCCGCTCCCCGTCACGGAGGCCCAGCATCACCCCTTACCTGCTTCCCCAAAGGTTCCCCACCGGCATAGCCTCGGTCAGATACTCCATCTCAGCCTCACCTCTAGGGAGCCAAGCTACGCCACTTTCTATTAAGCTTTTTTCTTTTTTCATTAAAGAAAGACACCTCTATTTAAAGAGCAGTGCCTCTTACCTCCTCAATCAGAATAAACCAAACAACACTTAACAGAGATTGTTTTTACTTTGTTTTTGGAGCTTGTTGGCCAGGCCACCTACTCCTGGGCGTCTTTGCTTCCCATGTGGGCTGCTTGGGTGCTGCTGGCGCACCTTCCTGCCCCTGGGCTTCTACTTTGCACACACGGGAGGGCTGAGCTGGTGGGACTGTGGAGTTTATAGTGAGGAGCCTGGGGCCTCCATTTGCCTACTCATGGCCTTCTTATGTTGAAGGTTCAGATTCTCCAGAAAAAACAACACCACTCCCACCCCCATGAGTCATTTCTAGCTCTTTATGCATAGAAAGAAACTGTCTGCAAGAATGAATGACACTCCGAATTCCTTCTAGACACCAGCTGCTCCCAGCTAACTCCATTCCCCAGATTAGAGCCTCAGGTTCCCACATCCACCTGGCGACTCAATGTGTGCAGGTTAGCAGCCCTCACAGATGCAAACATCATTTCTTCCATGAAGGAGAAGCCATGCACACACACGCACACACACACACACAAAGGTCTTACACACCACTCACACATACACACTTCACATATACACGTACCACACACACACCACATACACACACTCACCAACAAAAACATCTCTCTCACACACACCCACACACATATACATGTACTACACTCCACACACACACACACACACAAATGTTACCCACACACACCCACACATTCACACAGAAGCTTTCTTTGAGGCAAGTAGATTTTAAAGATAGGAGTTGTAATCTTAAGCCAGTATCATTTTCTCTTTCTCCATAAATTAAAATCATTTCAATTAATGATTGAGGCAAAGGTTTACACCTGTCCATACATTAATCATTTACAAAACTCATTGTCATTAGAAGTCTCTTACAAGATATTCGTCTTTTGGCAGCGCTGCTTGTTTGGTTTAATTGAGGTGTTAGGCAAATGAGAAGTGACATCATTAGGGAGAAATGGGTGAGTGGTTGGAAGTGGGTCAAGGCTTCCTCACAGAGAGCCGAAGGAGTGCCCGAAGGCATCGTCCTGTTCATCTCTTAAAGGTGTATGTGTTTCATGCAATTAAAAGAAATCTTAGCTGGTGAGGCTCCAAACCCGAGCAGGAGCCTTCTCCGGCAGGGCGAAGCCTGCTGAACTCCACAAACGGCAGAGCTCACAGAGAGCATCTAATCTTACCTGCTTTTCCCCAGAGTACTTGGAGGGTTATTTTCGCAGGCTCAGCGTTAACTGCCTTATTTGTATGTGGTATTTATATAACGTGTGTTTATATCTCAGAAAAGGAAATCACTCTTCATATAACTTTCTTGTGTTTCTGTGGTTTATATTAAACCATAAACTGTATCACCTGAGAATGAAATATGCTCGCTTCCCACTGCAAAGGCCAAATTTGATAGCACCTGACAGGTGAGCTCAGTGTTGTCGCTGCCTAAGAGCCTTACTATTTAAGGCAAATCACACAGTGCTCAGGAATCCTGAGGACAGATGCTGTCAGAGTGCCTCAGACCCATGTCAGGTCCAAGCAAGCAGCCCCCTGAGCTGAGAGATGGAAGCAGAGGGGGCTCTGGAGGGCTGAGAGGTCCACATGAATCTGCCACTGGCCACCAAGAGGGGTTGCATCTGCTTTGCCAAGTAAATAAAAGTTTTTTAGAGCTAAGTGCTAGGACCAAAGGCCAAGCTCTAGAGGCAGCTACTCAACACAGTCATCGCTGACGTATGGAAAGTAACCGTGCAGGTGGGCGCCCGGCAGTGCAGGCGGGGAGCTTGTGCAGGTGTGGCGCCCAAGGCAGCTCTCCCTGACACCGCTTCCCTTCCTAGGACCATCTGTGCTGTTAGGAATCTCTGCAGCTTCTGTGTTACAAGAACATGTCTGATTCCTCTGTTGCAACTTATCTCTGTGCTGATCTGAAGCCATAAATAAACTGCATTTCTGCATCCCGGGTCCGGGGCAGCTGCCCAGAGACAAACCCTGAAGCATGTGAGGACAGCATCCTGCTCTCCGAGCCAAGAGCCAGGCCGCATTTGCACAGGACTGAGCTGTGGGAGTTTCCTCCAGCGTGGGTGCTGCTTTCACTAGAGAGGGGTCTGCAGATCCCAGTGTGCACATCAGGACTGAAGCTCACAGTGGCACATCCAGAGTGCTCTAAGCCGCCGTCCCTTGGAGTCACAGCTGAGACATTCCCCCAAATTCTTCAAGTTCAACGGCCTCTGTCCCACCCTGAAAACATATCTCTGGTAATGAGAGGTTTCATGGGGGAAGTTTTCAACATCCCAGACCCTCTTCACTGAAATGCAGTGGCTGTTATCTCCACTCAGTCAATGGCATCTCTTCCCAGGTGCTCAGACCCGAAGCTTTACAGTTTCTTTCCTTCCTCTCCCTCACTCTCAATATTCAACTCAATAGTCAAAACTAGCTTCAAATCCTTCTGTCAACTAACTTCTCTCCCTTCCCACTGCCCTCACCTTGGTCCAAGCCACCACCCCTCCTTCTTGGATCCCTGCAGTCCCCCCTGGATGCTCCTCCTTTGTTCTTCAGCATCATCTAAAAGATTGGTGACCCTGACCATGTCTCCCAGCGACTTCAACCCTGCCCTGATCATGTCTCCCAGTTGCTTCAACCCTGCACTGGCCTCCCATGACTCAGATTGAGACCCTAGCTCCATCCCAATTCCTCCCAGGCTCCCTTTCCACACAGCCATTGGCTTGCCGTTGGTCCCACTCATAGGTGAGATTCTAGTCTCTGTTTCAGGGCCGCCCAGGTATGAACATGGGTCTGTTTCAGGGCCTTCCAGGTGTGAGCCTCATCTGTTTCAGGGCTGCCCAGGTATGAACATGGATCTCTTTCAGGGCCTCCCAGGTATGGGCCTGGTCTGTTTCAGGGCTCCAGGCATACATTCTCTCTCTTCGGGCTGTTCTCTGCCATCTCTCAACCTACCTCACTCCCCAGCAGTCAGGGTTCTCTTGCCCTCCCTTCCTTCCTGGCGACCTCCTTATGGAAGCCTGGCCTTGGTGGCATCTAGGGTTTGGGGCCCATGCCCAGGCTGCAGTGTTATCTAGAGAAGAACAAGTACTCTGCTCATGCTGGAGGGAGCTGTTGGAAATGGACACCTGAGCATACCTCTGTTTCAGGCTGAGTCCTCTGGGGGCAGAATTCCTGATGCCCCCAGTTACCCTCACTCTATATGACCTCTCTTTTTTGAGTGTGAATAGAACCCATGGATGTGAGGAACTAGTTCATGATTATGCTATGCAAGGGGAAATCATCTTGATGGGCCTGACCTGATCAGGCAAATGGGTTTTTCTCAGGGTGCTGGCAGAAAAAGAAGTTGCAGAGACGTGCTCCGCTGACCTGAAGCAAAGCAGACAACCTTGCTATGAACTGCCTCTGGGAACCTCATGGAAGGCACCTGAGCAGGCTTCTAGGACCTAAGTGTGGTTGCAGGTAACAGCCAGCTACAGTTGCAAGGAAATGAGTTCTGGCCACAAATAGTGAGCCTGACCAGGGTCTGGGCACTGATAGAGAATGGCAGCTGGCTGTCACCTTGATCTACATCCACTGAGGATGTGAGTGGGAATCCAGCCACACGGTGCCTGGACCTGTGACCTATAGAAACTGCCTGGTCATAAATTAATAACGCTTTAACTAAGTGTATGATAATTTGTTACTCAGCCATAGATAAGGAAAACATATGTAAAACTCTGACTGTGGCTGGAACCCCAGAGATATCCCAGTGGTCCTGGGTTTAAATAGTTTGCAATTTTGCAATTAGTACACTCCAAGTGTCATTCTTTAATTTGAAAGTTATCTTCAAATCAGCTCCTTACGTCTATTGTTTGTAAGTCTTGGATAATCTATGGCAAATCTCTCCATGGCAGAATAAAATGGGGGGGGTGTGTGTGTGCGAAGTCTGATAATCCAAAAGGCTCAGCATAATGCTGCATTGCTCAAGCTAATTTTTGGTGACTCATTTAAAAACTAAATGGAAATCCTAGAAGGATTAATGAATTCATGTTTTGAGATGTGCATTAAGTAGGAGCAAATATTATTAAAATGAGACCTATAACATGATTGTTTGTAAGTCTTGTAACTAAGTATATTTTGACGCTTTGAACATCTGACTAGCTGGGGGAACTTCCAAGGGCACATACTCCAACTGAATTACCTAAATACACTTCCAGTTGTAATCTAGCACAAGGCTGGGACAAGCACATGTTGGGGGTGTAGCAGCCTACAAGAGGTTTCCCTCACCACGCCGGGTCCCTGTGACCATCCTTTGATAGGACTTGGCATCTTCTACTGGCTTTGCTCTTTCATGAAAACTGTTATGAATGTGTCTACGGAGAGGACAGTGATCCCTTTGATTCTTATTTACTGTGTCTTTTACAAGAGACTTTTTCCTTCTGGTTATTGAAATGAAATATTAATCGTCCGTCTGTGAGGGTGTCTGCACGCCTCCTGCTTTGGTGGCATCCTTCCAAGTTAATGTTTGACCTGCAGTCAGTCGGCATTAGCTCTGCCGGCCCCACACTCCTGTGAGCGCCCACAGCAGACGTGGACCGGGAAGCAGGGGTAAGTCTGTCTGTGACCCTCTGCTCAGGGAGACTTAACCCTCAGAAACAAATTGGTTTACTCGCTTCAGTGAAATCCACAAGATAATATTTGACATTCCTAATGAGTTGGTGACTGAAAAGGAGCTGGTTCTTTTGGAAAGTATTGAGTTGATGCTAATTACCAACCTGTGGGCGGTGCGATGTGTGTACCTGTGTTTGTACATATGGGTGGGGTGTCATTTTAATCCTGTAATGGGGCTTAATCAGGTACCCTGATTTGCTGCCAGCAAGACTCTCATTTCCCATCCATGAGCTCATGCTCACAGGAGATGTACCTAAGTATTTTATTAAGCACTTTCTTAGGGATTTTACCACACTGAAAAATTTAAGTGCTTATAACTTTTTAAAGTTTTCTCTTTCCATTTGTCTTTGAAGTACATATTATCTTCAGAACATAGGATGATACCCTCTCTTTCTTAGCCTTTTTAAACCAGCCACGCCCTTCCACATTTATACTCTAGTGATGCACAGTATCTCCCTGGATCTCCCATGACAATCAGACATGCTTTCCACACCAGGCATGACTGCAAGTTCTTCCTGTTCGTTAATTAGACTTCAATTTGTCCTCTGTGCCAATTTTCAAACCTCCTACGTTCCTTACCCACCTTTTCCCCCCATCAATCAACTGTTCTCCAGATTTAATTAAAAGCTTATAAAGTGTGCAGAACATTGTGTGTGTGTTGAGAGACACAGGTGAAGGGGGAGGAGAGAGAGGGGGAGAGAGGAGAGAGAGAGAAAGCTCAGGTCAGGTTAGGATATGGGAAGCACCCATGAACACAAAACTTTTTTGTAAATAGTATAGTGATAACAAAGTAACATGGTGCACCTGATTGCAATTTAAATAAATTATCAATCATATGACACTATAAATCCACAAACCATGACTTTCCAAGAGACATTTCCAAAAGTCTGACTTTTCTCTAACAACAGGGAAAGGTGGTGAATAGAAATCTCTCCTTCAAGCTGCAGGGCAAACTCAGAAAACTGATCTCGTCTTTTAATCGGTTGATGTAAGCCAATTTATGAAGAAAGAATTTCACAACCTCTACCACTAAAGAGGCTGTAAGCCTCTAGCTAGAGTTGGAGGGAAGCTGTGCCCTGGGAGGCACGTCCGGGCACGTCCTGGCTGTGAGCCTGGCTCAGGCCCTGCACCCCCAGACTATTGGGCAATGGAGATGGGAGCCATGCTGCTTTTCCCCTTTTCCCAGGGTTGCAGGAAATCTGCTGACCAGGACTATGGGAAAAGCATGAGCCTACATATTATAACAGCAATTTGGGTTTTTAAAAATTTTTTTATTTGACTTCCTTTTTGTAAATAGTAATACCTACTTTCAAAGTATTAGTTTGAGGAAAGCACAAGCTCAGATCTGGAACAGAGTGAAGGTAATGTCTAGAATTGGTGGATTCAAGAATAAATGTACCAGTCTTAGCAATTGATTCACTTTTTTTTTTTTAAATTAGAAATATCCCATATATTAATTGTGATTAAATCTAGGGATTGTTTCAAGTAAGAAATCATAGTTTAAAAGACACAATAAAGTCCTAGCAGGTGTGGCTCAGTAGGTTGAGTCTTGTCCCATGCACCAACAGGTCTCCGGTTTGATTCCTGGTCAGGGTACATGCCCAGGTTGTGGGTTCAGTCCCCAGTCAGGGTGCATTTGGGAGACAACTGACTTATGTTTCTCTCTCCCTCTCACTCTCTCTAAAAATCAATAAAAACATTAAAAAAGAGACCTAATAGAGACTTAAGAGCTATCCTATGATGTTGCTTTCATTAAAAAAATAATTTACTTACAAAAACATCCTGTGTAGCAGAACCAATTTCTTTTTCCACCCTTATTCCTCTCTTTTTATGTGCGTAAATTCCTCCTCAGCTCAATACACACACACACACACACACAAGCCATTTCCTCTGGGGACTTACCCTCCCCCCATCTCCATTCACTTGAGTACCTCAGGAGCCACCTGTGAGGACCATGTGTCCCTGAGTCCAGGCATAGACAGCTGGTCCTGAGACGCCCCATGAACCCAGCTGCACGTTGCAGAGCCTTCACTGCAATTAGAAATTGGAAGTTAGAGATTCCAGCCCAGCCTGGCTGTTCTCTTGAAAGCATGAGCTATGAATTTAAGGACTTTGGCTGGCTTCCATTTCATCCCAAGTGCCCTGGAAATCAAGAATGGAGACTTGCAACAAAAAAGAGTAAGACAGACACAGATCCTATAGAGGTGAGAGCTGGAAGCAGATTCTTACACCCAGCCCTGGTTCCAGGCCACCCCTCTTCTGAATTCTGAAGGACATGCAGCAGTCTTTGAAAAACTCTTTTATTGCTTCATGCCACATCAAGTTAGGATTTCTCTCAGAGATTTCAACGCCATTGAATAAATTGGCTGCCTAGTTTGTATAACACTCATTATTTTTATCATAATTATTTTGCATAAAGTAACCAGACAAAACAATTAGCATTACACAGGACAGATAGCATTTACTTGAGAAGATATAATCAAACAATTGCTTAAATGTATTCTTAAGCTTGAGGAGCATCTATCCTGGAAATAGTTGACATATAATGAGATATTTGCTAATAGAAGCAAGATGCTGGTGTTTTGTGAGTAGACAACTTGAAAGAACATTCTGAAAAGTGATTTGCTGGAAGAATCATTCTAGAGCCAGGCCCACGTCTAGTTCTTTCAGGACTTTTGCGTGTTTTGCAGAGAGGTTGGAGTGGTCCAGGGATGCAGACGCTGACTCCTTTGAGGAGTTTGCAAAGAGCATATGATCTCAGGGGAGGACATACTTGCTTCTGTCAATTCAAAATGCAACAGGGTTGCCTTCTTTTTCTCAGGTGTATGTGTTCAGAGAAACACAGATGCTCTGCTGATTCAGAGGTAAGAGTGCCATCTACTGAATCAAAGACCTCATTTCCGCAGCCCCATAGCTGATCCTGGGAGACTCCCACCCAGGAGAGGAGAGAGAAGCTGGGGCTCAGAACAAAGACAGCAGGACAGCCTGAGGCTCAGGCGCACCTCTGCTCAGAGTGTTCACAGGCAGAAAGGAACCCTCTGAAGCAGAGGGCTGATACCTGCTGCTTGAAAAGATGATTATTGCAACTGATTTAAGAAGCTATACAGATGCACTGAGAGTCACTTGGGAGAGAGGATGCACGGGAATCTGAGAGCAATGCAGACGGTGCAGCCTGATGGCCCAACTGCGAACAGTTCAGACAGGAAGATGCTCTGCAATTGGGCCAGGGAGACAGCTGGGCCACCCTTGCCAAGTACCAGGCAGGACCACCAGATGACCAAGGTTCCACCTCCACCCTGGACATATGTGTCTGTGTGCACAATCTTGGGCATTAAGAGAACCACTTTCCCTTAGTTTCTATGTGGGCGAAACATAGTTGATAACGACACACTGTTAGTCTGCCTCACATCACGATGGTGGAGATTAATTTGTAATGTTTTAAGGAGTCTTTGAAGATGCTAAGTGTTATTATTATAATTGTTATAAAAGTTCCCAAAAAGACATAGGGAAGGCTGGAGTCCATTTGCCTCCCTTCCATTTACACGGTGGAGCTACCCATCACCTGCCACCTGTCCAGCTGTATTAAAGCTGAGACGGCCATGGCCCGGCCACAGCTCTCTCGGTGGCTCTTCTGTTTGGACTGTGGGTTGCTTTCAACTGTGTGTGCACAACCAGAGGGTTCTAGGGGGTTGTTCAGGGGTCGCCTGTTACAGACCTCCCAGATTTCCCGAGGAGTTAGAACCTAGTTAATAGGTTAGAGAAAATTGATCATGCGCTATTTGGAGAAATAGTCCCAGATTCCAAGTGGAAAGAACAAGGAGCCTCTCCTCCTGGGGGTGCCCACAGAGATGGAAGCTGCGGCAGCACTGAGGCTGGCCGTGCTCATGTCCTGTCATTCCCTTCTGTGGTGAACCTCTGGAGACAGGTATCATCCTAGTGTTTCCAATGTGGCGCAGGCTACACTTCTGGGAGAGAGTGGCCGTGACAGCCTGGAGGAGCACTCTCAAGGGCCAGAGCCACCCCAGCTTCCTTTGGGACGGGAGGCTGAGGCCATAGTCACTCAAATGAGAATGTGTGACCAGGACCCTGTCCACAGCCACCGGTGGATGGGGTTGCAGTCCCCCTTTGGCACCACTTTTGGCCTTGCCTGAGTGGGCCCAAGGGCATGGTGTCATAAAAATGTAAACACAGGCATCTGATGGTAGAACCTTAGTCTATTGGAGTTTACACTCTGGGCTGTGAATTGCCACCCCAGGCCTGTCTTCCCATTCATTGAGGGTCCAGGGACGCAGCTGGCACAGCCTCTGGTGTGTGGGGAGGGCTCACTGTGCTTAGGCTTCCATACAAAATGTCACCGACAGGGTGGACTAAATGACAGAACTACTATTTCCTCAGAGTTCTCCAGGCTCAAGGCTAGACGCCCAATATCAAGTATTGGCAGAGTAGGTTTCTCCTGAGGCTCCTCTCCTCGGCTTGCAGATGACCATTTTCCCCCTGTGTCCTTACACCGTCATCTTTCTGTGTGTGTCTGTGTCCTAATATTCTCTTCTCATAAGGACACCAGTCATATTGAATTAGGGTCCCCCCACAATAAGCTCATTTCAACCTAACCGCTTCTTTAAAGACCATCATGTTCTGAGGTTCTTGGAGTTAGGACGTCAACAGGCAGATTTTGAGAGGATACATCTCAGCCCACAGCGGAGGAGAAGACAGCATTGCGGGAAGGAGAGCAGAGTGAAGAGAGGCAGCTGCAGTTTTATTATCCCATTAGTAGCAGAGTACAACAGAGGTTCTAAGTTATTCCTCCAGGTAAAGGACCTAAATAAGAAAATAATAATTTTTTGCACCACCAAACTCTCATTACATTTTCTTTAATGTTTTATTGCTAAATTTTTGTTTTCCATGGTGATATTCTGGTTAAATAAGAGCAAGCAATGCACATTGCAGCTGAGAATATACCTAAGCTGCTATAAATATGTTGGCAAATAATAATAAATATGTTTTCTTTCCAAAATATTTTAGTGATAATTGATGTGTGCATTTGATAGTTCACTAAGTCTTCAAAGAGATGGAGGTTCACCAGGAAATGTGGTGCTGAAATATTTGAAATGGCCAAACCTTCATTCTTGGTAAAATAATAGAGTCATTTCAAACTTTCTGGGAGCAAATGTGCTCTTCAGCCCTTCCATCTTTGATGCAGTGACTCTGTGGCCCATAAAAGCACGCAAGTCGGTTATGAGCCAAATAATTTGGTACGTAAATTATTAACTAATAAAATAGCTTTTCCCCCATAATCTACTGACTATCTGGAGTAACTTATCACACAGAAGCAAAATAAATGCTCAGAGTTGCAAAGAGAGATAAAAATCATTGACACTTGTGCACAGAACTATATTGGAAAAACATCTACAGTGCTGAAGATTAAGGATATGAAATGCAAATGTTCCATGCATCACATGTAAGAAATCTCCACAACTGGATGGGCTCTCAGCTACCACTGGGCCATTATTTGGAGGGTCAGTGGATGAGCAGAATTAATGCAATTCCCAGGTAAAGATGTGGGGGAGACTTGTTGAGGCACAGGCTGGGCCTAGGCCTCTCTGGGTGGGCGGGAAGGGTCCTTCTGCCAGGTTGGGAAAGCTGTTCTATGAAAGTGCAGCTGGGTTTTGAGGAAAAGCTAAGTGAAAGAAGCCACTCTAAAAGGGCAGCATATTGTATGATTCCAACTATATGACATTCTGGAAAAAGAAAAACCATGGAGACACAAAAACACCAATAGTTTCTAAGGGGTCAGGGGAAAGAGGGAGCAGGGAGTTGGTCAGCTGAGAGGCTTTTCTGGGCAGTGAAACTATTCTGTGTGATGTAATAATAGTAGATACAAGATGTCGTGCATTTATCAAAACCCTTAGAGGGACCCTCAGGCAATCTATGGACTTTAGTTAATAATAATGTATCAGTATTGGTTCATCAATTGTAAGAAATCACCACACTAATGCAAGATATTAATGGTAGGAAAAATGTGGGGGGGGGGGGAAATGGTTATAAGAGAAATCTCTATACTTTCTGTGCAATTTTTCTGTAAACCTAAAACTGCTCTAAATATAGCCCATTACAATTAAAATAAAAACTATGCTTTCTTGAGATCATTAGCTTCTAGGGCCATAAATTCCCTTAACCCACTAGGAAAAAACCTCTAAGCTTCCCTCCCAGGGCTTTAGAGTTCATAATATCTGTTGACATTTATCATTCATTCAACAACCACGACCTGAGAGCCAGCAATATTGCCTGATTCCAAAAGCATGTCCTCACCACTGTACATCGATGTCTACTTGGCTGAGTTAGAAATAATCTGTTACTATTATAACAGTCTAATTATAATGGCTTGCTTTGAAAATGCATGAAATGTTTGCCCTGTGATTCTGATGGGGTAGGTTGCGGTGGGCCACAGGGAGAAGTGTCTGGAAGAGGTTCAGGCAGGCGTGATGTTTGGAAATGAGGCTGAGATATTCATGTACAAGCACTGTTCCAGGTCCCGGAGATGCAGCAGTAAACACAATGATTCGAGTACCTGTCCCCATGCAGCCTACACTTTATGGGAGAAGACACATATGTAATCCAATCAATAGAATCATTTCAGATAGTGATAATCAGAATGTTAGTAGAAGAGAGAGTGATGGGATAGGAGCTGGGGGGTCAACTTTAGCTGGAGTGATCCTGGGTGACCTCCCTGAGAAGGTGTCTCTTAAACTGAGCCTTGACAGTTGAGAAGGAGGCTGCAGGTGGAAGGTGTACTTGGCAGGAGGCACTACAGGGTGAAAGCCCTGAGATGAGAAGGTATTTGGAATGACTAAGGCTTCGAAAAGACAACCGTTGTCACAGAGACTGAGGTTGCCAGCAGCAGAAGAAGTTGGAGTAATGGGCCGGCACCGGGTCCCACTGAGGCTTGTTCTTGTGTGCTGGGAAACTTCCAGAAGAAAGCAGTTGTCCCTCTGAGCAGTTCAGGGAGCTCATGCTGTAGACTGTGTCACATTTTCTCATACCTGATCAAGTCATTCATAAGCAAGGGCATTTTTCTTTTTTCCTTCCCAATCTGTGTGTATTTTTCTTTATCCCTACTTTGCTGAAAGTTTTTGTTATAAATGGGTCTCAGATTTTGTCAAAGGCTATTTCTGCATCTACTGATATGATCATGTATTTTCTTCATTATATTGGTTGCCTTTTGAATGTTGAACCAGTTTAACACCCTGGAATGTATCCCTCATGATGGTAATATATTATCTTTTTTTATATATTGCTGGATTTGATTCACTAACATTCGTATGAAGAATTTTATGACTATATTTATGGCCTGTAGTTTTCTTGTCAAGTCTCTGCCTGGTTTTCTTATCAGTATACTGTAGGCCTCGTAAAATGAGGTGTTAAGTGTTCTTTCCTTTTCCATTTTCTTAGCAGCAGCAAACGGTAGTTGCCAGAGGGAAGGGAGTAAGGGTGAAGGGGGGGCCTAATATATGGTGACCAGAGAAGATTTGACTTTGGATGGTGGGCCACAGTGCAATATACAGATCTCGTAACTTAGAAACCCACACCTGAAACCTGTATGTTCATATTAACCAATAAATTTAATTTTTAAAAAGTAAAAAAAAAAGAGTCTCTGTAGAGCTGGTATTATCACTCCCTTGAGTGTTGGATAGAATCCCCAGGAAGCCCTCTGACCTTGGAAGTTTCTTCCCGAGAAGGTTTTAAAGTATGAATTCAATGTCTTTAACAGACACGGGGGATTCGGATCATCTTTCTTCTTCAGTGGGATTTGGTGCCGCGTATACTTCATGGACTTTGCCCATTTTCCCTAAGCTGTTGAGCTTATGGCATGCAGTTATTGATAAATGCCCTTTTAAAAATTAATGTCTTTAGGCTGTGCGGTGATGCCCCCTTCATTCGGACTCTGGGGCAGGGAAACTGAGGAAACGTCATGCCAGAGACTCAGGTACATAGTGATCAGTGAACCTGACACCCATGAGCCCTCTGTCCTCACTTCGCTCTATAAATGTTACCACCCTCAGGGCAGAAGAGGTGACATGGTGACGCACAACCTCCATTCCCCACGACATTCCTGACAGGTGTGTCTTTAGAGACTGGGGAATTCCCAAGTGGCTCCAGGTCGCAAACACCTTTTCATTTAAGTCACCTTTGAATTTCACGAACCTTGCCCCATAGCTCTCTGTGTTTGTGTAGCTCCAAAGAAGCATTGCCTGCATGTTAAAATCACAGGTAAAGAGAAATACTGGAAGGTCTCCAGCGTCAAGCAAAGCACCTGAAGTATGGTAGGTGCTCAGTAAATGTTCCCTGAGTGCCTGGGTGCATGCATGAACGAGTGCAGAGGCGCAGAGCAGAGGGAAGCTTACTTGAGACCAGAGACCTTGCATGTCCTGAGGTCTGATAGTCCAGGGACCTTTTAACACCTACTATATTCTTCCATGCCCTTTGCTCAATATCAGGGGCCTATGTTCTTGTGTTTATATTTTCTCTTGTTTACGATGTTTCTTCACATCTCTGTAAAGTGATTATGAGATAAAATGTATTTCTCCAATATCAAAGGAACCACCATGTAGGATTGATAGGCTAATATCTAATCTTTTCACCTTCATCATTGATGGGTAAACAGTGATAATTGTCAAGAGTCTGAATAGCAGACTTATTTTTGGACTTGCTTTAATGAACAATAATAATAACCCAGAAGAATAACAGGTCCTTGTGAAATCGTCCCAACCTTTGAACACTGTCCTAAGTATTTCATATGTATTATCTCTGTATCATTCTCAGAACAATCATGAGGTGGGCATAATTTTTATTCCCATTGTACAAACAAAACAAAACAAAACCCCAGCACTGAGAGTGATCAGTGCAAATGTCTCAGTGGGTTGTTGGAAAATTGGGCTGGGAGCCAACAATATTGCCTGATTCTGAAAGCATGTCCTCACCACTGTACGTCAATGTCTTGCTGGAGGAATTAGAAATAATCAGTTACCTTCATAACCACTTAATTATAATGGCTTGTTTTGAAAATGCATGAAATGTTTGCCCTGTGATTCTGACAGGGTGGGGTGGGGTGGATGACAGGGAGAAGGGTCTGGAAGAAATTCAGAGAGGTGTGATGCTTGCAAATGAGGCCGAGATATATATTTGTGCCCAAGGCCTGCTCCCTCGTAAATGTCTCCTTTGCAGACCAGGCAGTGCCGGGAGGTAATTTAGGATTGGATAAGGCCACGAAGAACCGTAAGCTGTGCCCACATCCTGGTGCCAGCGGAGGGATTCTCATGCCTGCGTTACAAGCAATTAGTGCATCTATGAGTGAAGGCCTGTTGTTAGTCATGGTGCAGTGCTATTCATTTGTCTGTTTTCCTTTCTAGCATAAAGCACCAGTGACTGGGAGTAAATTTAAACCTGTTTCGGCTTCCTGGTGTGTTTTAATTTCTCATACACTGCTGTTGACAGTGGGGGTCTGGGCCTCCATAAGGCTCACGGACTGACACAGCTTCTCCAAGCACCCTGGGTTTTATTACATGCCAAAGAGTGAGAAATGATAAAAAACCTAAACAGAAAGGAAACAAAACCCCAATAAGCAACAACAAAAACCCCAAATCTCCCCAAAGATTTATGTATGACTGACAGCTGTGCTGGATTGTATGCCCTCAGCTTTCAGTTTTAGGGGCAGGAGTGTGATGTGCTGGAGAGCTGGGGTCTAGTTCTATGGAGGGGGAGGTCCTCATCCTGCAAGGAGGACACCCCTACTTCTGCTCTCCCAGGCTGCCTTGCTCACTGGCGGCTGGCCCGGCAGGTCATGCAGTGGCAGTCACATGCCAGAGCCTGCAGGAGGCACCTCCATTGTCACTGGAGCCATAGCCCTATCAGGGTGTGACTCTTGTCTGAGATCTCACCAGCTGCAGGTGGTCTCCTGTTGTGAGGTCCTCGGTTCCAGATTTCTTCAGCCCCATCAGCCCTAATGTTGGATAAAGCCTGCCTTTGTTTCTCCTCCCTGGGCTTAGTAAACAGGTTTCAGTTCCTAAATTCTGGGTGCCCATCACTTGACTTTAAGTTCTCCAGAACCTTTGTACCTTCTCAACTACTCTCAGCCCTGTCAGATGGCCTTGCTTCTGTCTCCTTGACCAGGCTGACTGATGCACAACTTTGGGACAACCTGTTCAACTTAGAGTCTATCATTTGGATCTATAATGATTAAATATTTATAGACAGATTAGCGGAAGCCAGAGGAAAGGGAAAGTCAGTTTCTGTTAACTGCTTTGAGTTGTCTGTTTGTTAATCCTTCCATAAATGGACATATTGGTCTGATTGCAAAGGGACCTAAAATCCACTTACTTCACAAGTAGCAAAGTTTAGTGGGGCTTGCGCTAAGTGCGGAGTGGGAAAGCATAGATGTTTGCGTGCTGTCAGCTAAGGCTGTTTCTACACTGGCACGGATGCGAGGGTGTGCTGACATAACCACAGGGCGATGTCATCAAGGTTGTGAAGTGTGATGTGCATTTGCTGAAAAAGGAGGGGTTTGGGCCCAGTTATGCACCCCCGGCTCCGGGGGACAGAACCCCAGCAGGCCTTCGCCACACTACACCCTCGGCTGTGCTCAGACCTGAGCAGATGTTTAGGCTCCGATGCCGGTGAGAACACTGGGGGATTGTTGGCAGGACTGAAATTTGGACAGTCACATTTCCACACTAGAAATAAAGTCAGAATTCACCCAAAAAGGTTTAAGTGGGAGTCTTGACAAATACAAAATATGCACTTACTAGTGCATATTCACTGGAATTTCAATGTCTTATATATAAAAGCAGTTTTTATTTTTAGGCAAATGAAGACATAAAATAAGCATTTCCATGGTTTATTTATTTAATTTTAAAAATCCCATGTTTGCCTTGTTGGAGAAAATAGTAAAAAAAAAAAATGCAAAGGAAAGTTTAGGATACATTTCTAATCCTTCAGGGCAACCTTCCCCAGTGCCGATGTGTTTGACATACACCGTAAAGCCAGGAGCCTCGCCTGGTGCATAATGTCCTAATGTGCCAAAAATGGAAAGTAGAAGATTGATGTAAACATGTAAGCATCCAATAATGCTGTCCCTTTCTATGAGAGTGTCTCCATAGATATACCCACACAAGTGTCCAAATATTGGCTGCCCAAGTGGACATGTTCACATGAAAACAGGGACTCGGGGTGTTTTTTAAGCCCTCTGAAGCACCACGAGGATTTCGGCCGACACATGACAGGTGATTTCTGGTACCCAGTGAGTGAGGAACTACGGGGGGGACACCAGCTCTGCTGCACTTGGGAGCCGTCTGCGGGGATTTGAAGAGCGGGCCGCTTGCGCTCACGCACCAGCTGCGGGCGCTCCCTCTGCTCACCTTGCCGGCGCCCCCAGTCTGCCACCCTTTGCCTCCCCTCACAGGGCTCCACAGCTCCACGTGGCAGCGCACCTTTGGGAGCAAGAAATAAATAAATGCATCAGCCAGCCACAAATTGTCTTCTTTCTCTCATGTGGCAGTTTTCAGTCCTGTTTCAACTATTAGTCTCAGCTCCCATGCAAAAGAAATCCTTAATGGTGGGCCGATACATCACACTCGTGTCCCACTCTCGCTGACTTTTTCATCCTGATAAGGAGTCGGCCGTGTCACTCTAGATGGCTGAACACTCCGCTGGCTCTGCAGCCCGAAGCCCTTCTAAACGAGCCCTCCTCCCCGGGGGACACGGTGCAGCCCGCCGGCCGAGCTGCTGGCCGCTGCTCAAGGCATAGGCGCTGGGCGAGCCCTGAGCCTGAGCTCGGGCCTTGCTGCCTTCACGGGAGCTGAGACTTCGAGCTTCATCTACTGAAGCTTCCTGGACGCAGCACAGCGACAGGCACCCAGAGGTCTGCTTGTGCCGACAACTGTAAAGCAAAACCAACATTTCCATTGATTTTGTCTTCCCGGGCCGCATTACAGCTGCTCTGCATTTCTTAATCAGAGGTATCCAATCCTGCCCGAGCACGAGCCCTGTGTGCTTCCCTCTTCTGCTGAAACTGAATTCCACTCCACAAATATGTACAACCATTTGCTGCTCACGCTCTGTACTGATATAGCAAGTGCATTAGGAGAGGCCTCCTTAAAAAAAGGCACAGAGTCCAAGAACAGGGCTGGTGGGGTAAGAAGGTGGGGGTGCATTCAGCCTTCCAGAGAAACAGAACCAACAGGAGATAGGTAGATAGGTAGGTAGGTAGATAGACAGATAGATGATAGATAGATGATAGACAGACAGATAGATGATAGATAGATTTACTGTAAGGAATTGGCTCAAAGGACTATGGAGTCTGAGAAGTCCCAAGATGTTCTGTCTGCGCACTGGAAACTCAGGAGAGCCGGAGGTATAGTTTCTGTCTTGTCCAAAGGCCTGAGAACCAGAGGAACCGATGCCGTAATTCCCAGCCTGAGAGCAGGAGAAGGCTGATGTCCTAGGTCAACAGTCAGACAGAGGGAGGAACCCTCCCTTCCTCTGCCTTTTGTTCTATCCAGGCCTCCAAGGATTGGATGGGGCCACCCACCTTGGGTAGGGCTATCCGCCTCACACAGCTGATTCAAGTGCTAACCTCATCCAGAAACACCCTCAGGGACACACCAAGATCAATGTTTGACCAAGTATCCAGGTACCCTGTGGCCTGTCAAGTTGACAGGTAAGATTGACCATCACAAGCAGACCGTGGGTGTGGCTGAGTCTCCCCGGTTGAGCAAAGAGTGATGCAATCCTTGCAGCCTCCCTCTGCCATCTCAGAGTGGTGAGTGAGGTGCCCCCTTCCAGCCCCATCCTCACTCTCCCTCGGCTCAGGCTGTGACACCACTTCACTTGGGGATAACTGTGGTGGGGTGGGGAGCTGGTTCCATGGCTTCTAAAAGGCCCAGCCTTGTACCCAGGGGCTACTGGGGGAGGCCTCTGGCCCCGAGCACTGTCTTCTTTAATAGAGGAATGAGAGCAAGAAAGGGCTGCTACTTCTTTTTTGGTGAAAAACGAAGAACCGACCACATTCTAGGAGGACATGTTGATGGGGGAAGAATGGTGAAATCATAATCTTGAAAGCACCCCTTGCTGGCTCCTGCTGCTATCGGATGAAGAAGTTCATTCTCTTTGAACACAGCCCCCCGTGGCATTGCATAATAAAACAAGAACAGGCTTGGAATGAAGAGAGACTAACCCACCATTTCATACAGAACTTAGTCCTCTGGTTGGACTCACTGCCTGCACTGAACTCAGCTCCAAGTTCATTCACTTCAGCACGTGTTCCCGGGATAGCTCGCTTTGACCTGGAGCGAGTCTAGATAGAAGAACCTGCTTCCCACCCTCTAGGAGGCTTCTTAAAAAGAGGAGAGAGCTGCAAATGTGGCACAGCAATGAAGACCAACGGTAACCTGCATTTCATGTTCTTTTTAAGACCTTTTTACAGTAAATGCTTTCTCTGGCTTCAATTAATTTGAAATGCTGTTGATTCTATCTTAGTTTTTGACTGAGATGCCTACCACTTGGCTAGGGAACAACGTGCCTCATTAGAGTCTCTAATGAGTTTCGTGTGGAATAACAATCTCTGAGATACTATGACATTTCAGACTCCAACCCTAAGTAAGGTTTTTTCCCCTTCTTGAAGAGGGGACACAGAATAAATGGGTTAAACTAGAATTAATGAAGATCTGGAAAAGGTGCATCAGTTTATTATTTGAGTAACACTGTCAGGAGATCACAGGTCGTCGGGTTGACATATAAAGCACTGGTCAGGGAGCCCGAAATATTTCTTAATCGGGAGCAAGACCTGAGCAAGACCTGAGCAAGCCCATCACATCTGATGAGTTTCAAACAAACCCTGGATTCTTTGTCCCCTTGTGAGGAGAGCAAAAACATTCAGAGGGTTCAAGTAGAGTCAGGGATGGCATCTCCTGTTTGCCCTGAGATGGTGTTTCACACGTTTTAGATTACGGAGCTTAAATTAGCATGTCTGATAAGGGAGACTGCATCTTTTCTTGTCGTGGGACAGCGAGTGCCGGTTGCCGTGGCCAGGACCGTGACCTCCGAGCAGTAAGGCGAGTCGTCGCTGGAAATTATTTATCACCGGAGCGGTCATTCCGTTTCAGCCTCTGAGGCTGGTGCATCTAATTGACACAGCAATAATGGCCTATGAACTTTTGATCCAGTTAATTGTTAATGAGAAGTGTGATTAGCAAATAAAGGGCCTATTAGGTTAGCTGTTTGTCTTTCTTTCATAACAACAGAGGTCAACATGTCGCAAAGGGAAAAATAAAAGTATTGCTGGTGATCCACTCTTTTAAGTAAGCCACGTGCTATTTGATGTTAAGTAAAGTTAAATACAAAGTTTGGCCACCCCTAGAAACTCATGTAAACACACAGACGTGGTGTATTTTTTTAAATGTGTACTGATAGATTGAAAAAATTGTAATAATTCTTGTGATGATTATGATGTTTTCCCCGTATAAGTGTAACTTAGAATTTACTACCCCAGTATAAACTACAGAAATTTTATCTTATGTGATTGGTTTCCTTACTTTCTCCAATATAAAACTGAATTTATATCTTTCAGATTATGAATGGAATATGGAATATATTCTTATTGCAATAGATCAAGAAAATCAAGGAACATATTTTTTAAAAGTGAATGCCACCCATAACGGCAGAGGGAATAATTGTCAGTTTGTGCACTGGGTACCTCCAGGGGGCACTGTTTGTGCCTTGATCTACTGGAGTTGAACTGTGCACAACCCATGCAGGCCCTGATGCAACCTGGATATTTGTGTATACATCTTATGTGAATATGTGTCTATGTAATTCTAAAAATGGGCTCATGTGTGAATTCTTCATTTTCAATATGATAAATTTTAAAACTTCTTCCCCAAAGAGCTACCTTGGTAATATTTGGAATCCTCAACAAAGAATGTAAAGTCTTAAAACTTCTACACTATTGGAAGGTAGAAATTGCACCTGGAACAGTCAGGCAGTGGAGTCGTGGTGGACCACGAGGAGTCGGCCAGAACATTTCAGGCTGCATTTCTGCTCTGCCTGCAACAGGTGAGCAGGGAAGAGGCAGGCTACTGGGTTCTCACAAGGTTCATTCTCAACTCTGGATGACACTTGCTATGTGACATGATTGCAGCACACATGGAGAAGCTTCTGCTGAAATTTCACCTTCAGAGCTTTGCATATGCAATGTTGTTATTTTTAGAGTTAAGACTTCAAGTTGTCAATCCATACAGCTCTACAGCTTGCTGCACTCTGGCTCCCTGAAGTACCAAGTGTATGGCCTTCTGCAAGGAGCTCAACACCTTAGAGCCCCACATCCCTTCTCCATATGAAGGGTGGGTGACAAGGGGTGAGCCTCCTAGCTTGTCTGTTGGAGGGACTGGAACCCAGAAAGCACTCAACCAACAGTAACCACAGTACTGGTCTTATTTGTAACACTATTGCAGTAACAGAAATTAGATACCTACATGCTCATGTGATTTAGTTTAATCAGAAGACAGTTCCTAAATGGTAGACAAGATGGATGCGTTGTTGACACAGACAGTAGGACAGAGGGCGAAGAGTAGTCTGTGGAATGTCAGGCATGGGCCCGAGCTGAGCGTCAGTATGGAGAGTTCCCACAGACATTGGCAGCCTGAGGACAATGGTGTTTAATTATGCTCTTCCACCAGGTCAGGTTTGTCCTCAGCATCTAGGTGATACATCTTGCATATTTAAAGAATGGGTTTTCACCCTTGGTTAAGCCTGGTTCCAGTGGTCTAAGTCTGACAAGACCAGGCCAGGCTGGTCCAGCTCAGGCCTTCTCCTGCCATGTAGGGAGGCCCTGTACCTTTTCACACACAGCTGGGCCCAGGAAAAGAGGACATCTGACATAACAAATACCTTCCAAGGAGAAGGATGGGATGGCTGGGGAAGAAGTAAAGGGAGAGAGTGTAGAGGGAAGAGGCACAAAGCAGGGTAGATACAGTCAGATGGGCACAGGTTGTCCAGGCACAGTTCAGTGGAGGCCACATGCTTCTTGGAGAAGCCTGGCATGTGGCTACACTTCAAGGTTGGGACAGGACAGAGTGGCAGATGGGGGTGTCTGAGGCAGAGCTTTTGGAAGCCCATGATGTTCGCACATGATCTGGTGGCTCTGGGTGTGACTGTGGAGTTGCAGAGGGAGCTGGTGAGCAGGGTGTAGTGCATGAGGCCGCAGAGTTTCTTTGGAAGCGATATTAATGGTCAGGAGTTTGGCCCTGGAAAAGTGTGACAGCCAACATTTTGCTCCAAGTGGCCAGGTGGCATTTTTGTATCTTAGTGGTCCTCAGTCTGCTCTCTGGTTTGGTACTCCACCACAGGCACCCCACATGGAACACAAGCTCCTTCCACCCTTCCAAGAGATTATTTGACCACCCCTACCCCACCCTATGCTCAAGTGCCACCTTGGACCAGAAGAGGCAGAGAGGGAAGTCTGAGAGAATGACATTACTCCAGAGAGACCTGCATCGCAAAGAGGTTCTTAAGGGGTCCTGGTGGAGGATTTTATTGAGTGAATCATTAATTTAAACAGATTGTTTAAACCAGAAAAAAGTTAAGATACTTTAAGAGAAAAGTTTAAGTTTCAAGCTACCTAAAATGATTTTTTTCTTAGGATTTTTATCTCTCTGCTTACATCACCCTTCGTTCTTCTGTGTTGCCTTCTTTATTTATTAGAGACTTTAACATATTAATCATAGTTGTTTCCAGTCCCCGGTCTGATAACTCCAGCACCCCTGCCATGCTGAATACTCCTGGTTCAGGGGCTTGCTGCTCTGTCTCTTAAAATTGTTTGTTTGTTTTTTTTCCCTTTATTATGCAAGGAATTGAAATAAATAGGTCTTTGCTAACTCGGTGAAGTGTGGGGAAGGGAAGTGTTTATGACCCTGTAATTGCTCTGCAGTATTTTAGTGAGCCTGTGCCTCTGGGCTGTGAGCTCCACACGTTTCTCAGGTTTTTTCTCTCTTGTTAGATAAGACAGGGTGGCCAGAGTGCTCTTGAGTTGGGGGTTTCCCTTCTCCCATGTAGAAGTCTAGGGCCAACAGGGGTTGGTATTTCCCAACCTCCAGGACAGCAGGTTCTGATAATATCCCAGCAGGTCAGGCTCTGAGTCACTCGCATCCCCTGAGGGTAGGCCTTGTTAGGAACAAGAATGCTCTGGTGTATTCCAAAGTGGCTCCTTTCCCCTTCCATGCCAGACATACAAGGAAATTTTTCTGATAGTTATTGTAGGGACCTGGTCAGTCACTTGAAGGTAAATCTCACAATATTATGGGATTCCTATATGATCTGGTCTCCTTAGAGTTTTTAACTCTTGAACTTGTCCACACTAAGCCTCCAGCAATTCCTCAAATACAATTCAAGTTTTCCTACCCAGCCCTGTTGGCTCCCACATAAGTTTCTGCTCATGAGTCTCTGCTTCAGAAAGCTGTGACACGCTGTATCACCTGTTTGTTCTCCAGTCTTGGGGTAGCATTTTGCCCTATGTCCTTACCTCTCCTATAAATCCAAGAAGAGTTGAGTTTTCAGTCTGTTCAGCTTTTCACTTGTTAAGATGAGTGGTGACTTCCAAACTCCTTCCTGAGAGGTGTTTAAATCAACAGAAATAATTGCCTAATGACATATATAAACATGGTGCTGATAATGAATTAATAAAAGGAGTAGAGAAAATAATGTTGAAACTGTAATTATTTCCTCATACAAAGATTATATCTCAAACCATGTCTACATGATAGTAGGTTAAGTGGAGATTCAATAAATATCTTACTTAATCAAGAAAAGTCAACTTGATTATTTCAAGCCAAACAATTTAACTCTAAGAACATAATAACTGAATCAGTTATCTACATTGAATAAATTAACCAGCTAATTGTCAAATTTTTACTTAATTTTCTCTTGTTGAAGCTTTAGATTAGATAATATAAACTTGTTCATCCTGAAGTACTCAAAAGATTTATGTTTTTCTAAAAGCTCCTTTGTCACAATAAAATTATTAAGCCACATTTTCACGTCCAACCATAATAGAGTAATTGATACTGAATCAGTCTTCTTACCATGACCAGCTATAAAACTTGACAAAATCTATGAGGCAGTGTTTTTCAGTCAATTTGCAAGAAATAAGGCAGGAGGGCAAGAAGGTACACACAGGAGGTGAATCTCATGGTCATCCTGCCTTTACTTCAGAACAAACCACAACCAGAGCTGGTTTCTGTAGAACAAGATGGACCCACTGAGTCAAGGAGGCAGATGTCAGACTTTGGGACAACAAGAACAATTGGAATCTGTGGGACAATAAATCTGTGTAGCGAGGGAAGCCATTGGTCCATGTGGGGACCCTCCTGCAAGTGCATGACTGAAAGCTGGGCTCTACATGAGTGATGCAAGCACTTCTGAGGTGTGGCTCAGAGCAGTTGCTGTGGGGTTGAGATGAGAACAGAGGTTGAGCAGTTTGGAGAATGCTTTTGGAGTTTCAGGTATGCCACTGTGTCAAGGTCCCTTAAGTCCTTACTTATACCTCTGGCCTCTAGCAGACTCACCAGAAAGGGTGGATTTAAAAGCAAGGATGATACCTCACTCTAAGGTGTACTCTAGGTCTACCCTAAAGAAATGTAAAACCAAGTATTCACACATTGAATAAAATGAGCCAGTGATTTAGTGACTGCAAAAACTAGAATCATGATCTTTCAGAGAAAAAAAAATTTTCACAATTTACAAAGCAAATTATATACACTGTCCAGTATTCCATTAGAAATCATTAAAAATACAAAAAACTAGGAAATGATTTTAGCAGCCAATGACTTTAAAGTAGCTATTATAAATGCATTCAAAGAAAAAATATATTTATATTCAAATAAGTAAAGGAAAATATGGTCATAATGAGATAACAGAAAGGATTTGAGGAGAGAAATGGAAACTATAAAAAAATAAAATTATATAACTGAAATAAATACCAAGTGGATGGTCTTAACAGTAGATTACGGATGACTGGGGAGAAAAAGCCAATGGACTTGAGAGCAGAAGACTAGAAATTATCTAACATAAACATCAGAGAGAAAATAGATTGAAGGAAATTAAACTGAGTCTCAAGATTTGTGTAAAATTATCATATGGTCTAACATTCAGTAAATTGCAACCCCAGAAGGAGTAAAGGAGTAAAGAGTAAGACTGAGCTAGAAAAACATTAAAAAAATAATGGCTAGAGTTTCCTGAATTTTATTTTTAAGACACTAACAGATCCAAGAATCTTAGTGAACTGTGTGTTTGTGTTTATGTGTGAGTGTATATGTATGGGAGGAGAAGGTATATGTATGTATGTGTGTGTATGTGTACACATATATGATATATATATATGGCGTATAACATGATATATGGCATATAGCCAAAATTAGTTTGACTATATTGATATTAGACAAAATGATAAACTGAATTGTATCATCTTAACAATGTTACACTCTTCAAAAACCATGTGAAGGACATGAATAAGTAAGCCCAAGCCTGGAAAGAAACAGTCACAACACATATATACGACATATATATTTATGAGAGAGAGAGAGAGTATAGAGTATAGAGAGAGAGAAAGAGAGAGACAGACAGAGAGACTGGGAGAGAGAAGAGAGATAGAACCACTATAGTAAAAACAAACCATTATGTCACAACTCAATGCTTGATAGTCAAATAGTTAAAAACAAAAGACAAAGAAACTATTTTGAAAGTAGCCAACAAAAAACAATGAAGAATATTAGGAACATGAAAAATGATACAAAATATATGGATTTCTTATCAGAAACAATGAAGGCCAGAGACCATGGAACCACACCTTTCAAGAACTGAAAGAGAAAAAAATTCTATATTCAGTAAAAATACTTTTAAAAAATAGGGCAAATTAAAGACACTTAAACTTAAAAAGTCTGAGGATATTCATTGTCAGCAGGTCTAAACTGGATGAAAATTATACGAGGTAAAGATTTGGATCTCCAGAAAAAAGAGAGGAATACCAGAAATAGAAACTAAATGGGTAAACATAAAAGTGTTTTTCTTTCTTCTTATAATTTATTTAAAAGACAACTAATAAAAACACTGTAAGGTAAGAAATTTATCTCTGCAGAAGAACTATATCTCTGCAGAAATACAAAAAATATATATGACAACAATCGTAAAACGGGTGAAGAATAAGTAATAAAACTATATACAGAAAAGTTATTTCATTTAGAGGTGGAACATGGAAAACATCAAGCATAACGTTAGAATTCTTAAGTATGTAAAAGTACAATATTGAATATAAATAGACTGTCAAGTTACAGATGAATATTATTAGCTTTAGAGTAAATAATTAAAAATAATAAAAATTTATAGGTAAGAAGGTAATAGATGAAATAAAAATGAATATTAAACTATTTATCCAAACAGAATATCAATATAACAAAAGAATAAAACCCAGAAAGGATAAATAAAGAGTAAAAACCCAAACATATCAATAAGCACATTAAATATAAATGGGTTATACATGTAAATATAAGGCAAAGATTTTAGACTGGTTAGAAAAGTCAAATCCAACTAAATTCTGTCTACAAAAGGTGTGTTTTACATATAAAGACAAATATTGAGAGTAAATGATGAAGTGGATATATCACTAAAAAGTAAACATGAGAAAAGTAATTTGGTTATTTTAATATTTGACAAAATTATCAACTGGATTGTATCACCTTAACAATGTGATACTCTTCAAAATACTCTTCAGAAACATTGTGAAGGGCATGAATAAGCAAGCCAAAGCCTGGGAAAAAACAGTCACAACACATAAATATAACATAAGTCTTGGGTCCAGCATGATGTATATTTATGTATAAAATATGGATACAAGTCGTTATCCATATATAAATAGGTATATGCAAGTGTTACATGTTTATTTGTGTATATATATAATATATAATAGTTTAATACATAGGTAGGTATATGTATATATATACACACATGTATACAAACAGTGATTAAAAATTTCTTGTAACAGAACATTCTAATTAAAAATGGGAATGCTATTTGAGTAGATATGCCTCAAAAGAAGATGTAGAAATGACAACAAGCATATGAATGATGCTCAACATCAGGCACCCTGAGGTGTGCGCCCATCCAATTCACCATGATCCCCAATCTCACTCAGTTTAAAGGTTAACTGTGAAATGTTAAGGAAAACAGAGCAAATGAAACTCAGACTCTGCTGGTAGGAGTGTAAAGTGTTTGAACCACTTTGCAACGCAATGATAAAGATGAACGTATAGTTACTATGTGACCCACCCCTAAGTATTAACTTCTGAGCAATGAAAAGTTATGTTCATAAAAATGACTTGTACAAAAATTTTCACAACTGCTTGTTCATAATAGCTCAACCTGGAAACAACAGGCTTGTCTGTCAATAGATGGATAGATTAGGGGGGAAAAAACAATATATTCAGAACATGTGACAACTTTCAGAAATAGAAGCGCATGGATTACTGATGCACATGACAGGGATAAACTTCACAGCCCTCGTACTGAGGGAGAGAGCACAGACACCAGTGAGTAAATGCTGTGTAATTCCATTTATAAAATTCTAGAACTGGCAAAATGAAACTGTACTGATAGAAATCAGATCAATGTTGGCCTGAGGAGGGGTCTATCGGTTGGAGGAGACCCAAGAGAACTTTCTGGAGAGAGAGAGAAATGGCCTACATTTTGACTGAAGTATACATCCATCAAATCTCCTCAAGTTATACACTTACCATGTGTGGGTTTTATTGTACGCAAATTACACATCAATGAAGTTGATTCATTCAACCACGTAAGGCTTCCCCAAACTTCTGAGACTCTAAACAGTGTTCTCTGCAACCTGTGGTCCTGTCCTCTATTAGACATTTGGGTGAGTGATGTGATCACCACTTTCAACACAACCAGGTGAGGAAGCAAAACTAAGGGCAAAAGACCATCGCCTTCGCTGTGGTTAATCAAGTCTGAAGATTTGTGGTTGTGTCTCAGAAAGGTGGCAACTAAGGGCTCATCAGATTCCAACAGAATCAACAGCTTTCATCAGCTTCTCCCCACTGCCAAGTCGTGGGGTATATTGAGAATAGAGCTATTGTTTGTAAAATCCCACGAGTACAATTCTTTCATCCAGGACTGAGTCACCCCAGTCATGTTACTGGACTAGAATGTTATAAAATAATAGGAGTCCTTGATGACGGCCACATATGACTGAGCTCTATGGACTCCTTACGTTTAAATTTCTAAGTTTTTCTTAAGGATGTAATTTCCTTGTAGTTACCTAAAACATCAGTGATTAATGCTACATGAAATCTTACTCAGTTATGCTTTTGATTTACTGCTTAAAGCTGTCTGCATTACCTAGAATGTATTTGTGAGCTTCACTCACAATTAATATTGTCTGTAGTTTACTAGCTTCATAACCTTAGCGGTGTTACTAATTTTGCCTCTTTATTTTCTTTCAAAGCCCTTAGAGTCTAATTTTTCTACTTTGCTGAGATTATTGTTTTGTCATTAAAATTTGTTTTGGCGCTTTCCCAGCTCTTCCATCAGTATGTTATAATCTCACAATTAAAATGTCTAATTTATTTCCTCATGTTCCTGATGTTATTGAAATTGGCTAGCACTCTCTAGAAAGGATGCCAAGGTCTTAATAGGCACCAAGGTAACAAAACATTTTGTCTCCTTTTATTTTTCTGTTTTCATTATGCTAACAAAATAAAATATTGAACAGAGAGTCAGATGAAAATCAATTTACCTTTATTTATTTTAGAGAGAAATTACTTTGCGACTTTAAGTAAAGTTGCTTTTATGAGTTTCCATTGAGAACGGAAGTATTGCTATAAAATGTAATGTTAAGATGTTAATTTTCATAAAACAGTAATTTTAAAAGATGCCTCAGAGCTATAAATAATGCTTTAAGGGAAAGGGGAGCAGTTTGTCTTCATTGTCTTTTGAGGCTGATGTGTCTATAAATTATTAACCTGATAAACAGAATAATGGTATTGAAATTTTAAAAATGCATCCTGAAATTTAATTGTTTTGCCTTGCCACTCAAAAATTCCTTTGTGAAGTTTTATTTATTTCTCATATAAACTTTTAAAATGAATTGAAACTGTTAAATTCATCCCAGTGATGGATGGGTGTAACACGCAGGGCAGACCGCAGCCACTGATGGATTTGGAGGGTCTGTGTTTTGTGTCATCTGTCAGGGTCTTAGCTATGAGGCTCTCAGAAGCCAACTCTCGGACTCCCCATGTGTCATCATCACCAACGCCATCCTGCTGGCCAGGAGGAGAGGCAGTGTCATAAAAAAACCACAACTAAACGTTTCTGCATTCATTTATTTTGCAAATGCTTACTGAGATTCCACTGGGCATTGGGCTACACTCAGAGCTGAAAACAAAAATATGTCCCAGTCCTCAGGGACACTTAGTGTAGTGGAGAGGGACAATAACTAGGCAATGCTGTGAGAGACAGTGATAAGGAGTGAAGTTCATCTCATCAACCACAGAAGACCAAGTTAGTGGCTCTATTCTGATGTCTAGGTATCATGTCACTCCAACACTAGGTGCCTTAAGATAGTGATTTAGTCTTAACTCTCAGGGTTCTGTGCGTCCGTAAGGCTCAGTTGGGCAGTAGGTGCTTGGGCCTCAGAGGTTGCTGGGCCTGGAGCAGCCTAAGGGCTCACCCTGTGTGGTATCCAAGATGGTGCACTCACACGTCTGGCGTTGATTCTGGCTGTTGCCTGGTTACTCAGCTGTCACCCAGAGTCCACAGTGTGGCTACCCTCCATGCAAGGGCTTCTCACAGCACAGATGTTCCCAGAGGGAACAGCCCAAGAGTAAGCATTCCAAGAGGCAAGAAGAGGAAGCTGCCAGGCTAGCTATACCTAGACTGGTCCGGTGTCACTTAGGCTGTGCTGGTCAATGCAGTCTTTGGGCCCTCCCAGAGTCAATGGGGACACGTTTGCTGCAGACATGGGACTGAAAGGCTGCATCTGTAGGATGTGTGGAGGGACGCTGCCGTGAGATGTCTTTGTGGCCTCAGGTTTCCATAACAAACCCGTGTTGATGGTGCTACCTGTTTCCGAGATGGGCACAGGAGCAGATTTGGAGAGAAAACGAAGAGCTTGTTGGTGTACTTTCTGTCTTCATTCCACTGAGTCTTGGGAAGCAGGAAGACACCATTAGGATATCCACAGTAGATTATAGTATATATGGCTGTGTGCTCCTGTGCTCAGGCGTGCCTCTCCAGGGGCTGATGTCCCCAATTTTAAATAACATGACCAAAACTCAATCATGCTTTGGCTTGTGCCCTCACAGGTTTGCAGGTAGCACTGTTCTGGACACTGCTATCATCATGAGGCTCTTCAGGAGGTTGGCTTGAAGACCTTGAGCTCCCTTTTGTGGGTGTCACATGGCCTGGCCAACTGGAAGTTGGGTCTCAAGAGGGGTGGGGAAAGGGAGGGAAAGAAAGTGAAGTTAGAATAAAGTGACAGAGGGTCTTGGGGCACAAGGGACATCAAAGAGAGAGGCATGGTGAGAATTCATTATTGTTCCCAAGTATAAATTGAGATTCTAATGAACAGTGTGATTTTCTGGCAATTAATACAAAAAAGGCAAAAAAACCATCCATCCCCATCTTTAAATTGCTAGATGAGGCCGACTCCATGCAAGTCCAAGGAGTATTTTCAGCTACTCTGAGAGAGTGGCCAGGGCTGGGAGCAGCATAAGCTAGAAAGACATTTGCTGGGTCGCTGGCTAAAGAAGAGATGTCTCATCCTCATGAAACCACTGGTTTCTTGGATGGAACAACCCTGTAACTGTGGGCATAAGAGTACTTTGTGCTCCAATGTCTTGGGGAAAAAGTACATTATTTAAATTGGGGTTATAGACCCTGTTTTCTCTTTAAAGCCCACATAATAGACAGCTTCAGCATAGCTCTTCCAGTTTTAAAAGTAGTCAGATATATTTATTACATTGACTTTCTTTCAGATCTTAATGCTCGGAGAATAATTTCTTATTGGTATTTATTTTGCTCTAAATTAGCTATTTGCTTATTGACCCAAAATAGTTATCATCTCAGCTGGAAATATATTGGAACTCTGGTTGCCAAACAAATATTCAGCAAAAGATGAATAAAAGCATATGGGGAGGAAAACCCTACCAAGTCTGGCCTGTCGCGCTCTGGAAGGCGTTCTGGCCGGCAGCCATGTGCCCCGCTGAACGCAGGCATCGCGGGTGACAGTGATCGATTCGGCAGCGGGGAGGTAGTAATGATATTCAGCGCTGATGGCGGAGGCACTTCACCGTCATTTGCATTTCCATTTATCATCTCTGCATTTATCATTATGAAGCGGACGCCAGAGCTAATTAAAGTCTGGGCTAACAGGGTGACCGGGGAGTCTGGTGGCCACCAACACCCAGGAAGACCTGGGAAAGTTTCCAGCAGGAAGGACACCAACCTTACACCAAACCCAATTAACTTAATTCTTCATGAAACCGTTTGAGGCTCTTTCATTGGGGTAGGCTGGAGGACTTGAGGCACGCCTCATATATTATGCTGGAATCAAGGGTTTGCTCACATGCCTTGTCTACTGGGTTCCCATAGCCTAGCCCCAGCCACCCAACCCCAGCTTTGGAAATTCTTAAAAAACATCTTAATCATAGAAACCTGGTGTATTTTGTTCACACAGCCCTGCACACTTCTACATATCTACTTCTTTTTTTTTTCTTCTTTTTTTTTGGATTTTCTATAATTTTAAATGAAAGGACAAATTCTGGACCATTCCTTTCCTATTTCAGAGCAATCTCTGGTGCACACATTTAGAATGAAATGGGATTCTTGTAATTTAGTCAAAGTGTAAATACTCCACAAGTTATAATTTCTAAAGTCAATTTTCACTATGTACAAAGTTTCCTCAATGAATTTTCATTAGTATGCCCCCCCCCCTTAGTATCCATGACAATAAATAGTGTCATTAAAGAATGGAACTTAATTTTTTATTAGGAGTTTTAATTAGAGACTGACATTTTGATTCTCCTTGGCCACCAGATCTACAATAGGTTGTTTTGGGGATTCAGCTCAGTTCTTTTTCTGAAGTTGATCCAGGAAAATCAAAGATGCCCTTTGGAGAAAGCTCTCCATGGAAGCAAATGTCTCTCCAAGGGCTTCAGGAGCAGGTATCTCTGAACAGAGCTATGGGCATTGCGGGTGCACAGCCAGCAGCTGTAGAATGAGTGGATGGATGGACGATGGAGCGATGGGTGGACAACGTTGGGGCCTTAAACCCAACCTTCACCTGACACGCTGAGGATGTGCAATAGGATTGGTCTGGTCTGTACCTAACTCCTGCTCTGAGCGCATTCCCAGTTAAACAGCTCCCTGGCTCCCAGCTAGTTCAAATCCCTGCTCGAAGGGTGGTCCCCTACTGTTAGTAACCCTTGGAACGAGGGTAACCTTCAGACAGTTATCTGAACTCCAAGGTTGCTCCCACCCTCTCTCCCCAGTTCTCTCTCTCCATGCTCTTCACAATAAGGACCCAACAGGAGCCAACCCATTATGACCCCATATAGTAATTTTGCTCTTTGTAATAAATGTAGCATTCTCAATGCAGCAACAAAGAGAGACTATGTGACATAATAATCAGAAATATATATTTCATGAAGAATGATAGTGTTTAACATTGGTGGAAGTAAGCTTTTTTTAATTAACAACAAATGTTAATATCAAAAGCTAGTCTGCCATTTTGAATACTGTGTTTTGATACCATTGTATCTCACAAATGAGCTAAGTTATTCTGAATGCACAATTAGGAACACATAGAATTGAAATGGTCTGAGTAGAATTAAATTCTTCTGAATCAGAGGTGAATATTTAGTAGGAGAAATAGAGAACTTCATCGAGCAAACCATTAATTATCTTACCCTTCATTAGGCCACTAACCTTGTGGTTCACCAAAGATATAAAGAAACTGATTTTTCATTTTATAATTTGATTCCAGGGAGTAAGGTTCTCAGAGTATATAAACTTCCCCCAGGAGGAAGTTAAGCACCATTATCATCAACATGGCCATCATCAAGACATTTATTAAGCACTTAATTGTGCATAGCACTTAGACGGTGAAGAGAAAATTAGGTAAGCTGGGTTTCTGGCCTTCTATGAACTTCTCGGGCATGCAGGAGAGCGAATTAAATGACAAAACGAGACCAGAAAAAAAGAACGAAACAAACTACACCATAAATCCTTTTAGGTGAGACACAGGAAAAGGAAAAATTTGGGATAAGGGAGGGGAGCCTGGAGAGTGACTGACTAACAAATGTTATCTTTCCTGAGCAGAGCCAGGTGGGGCTACTAGGAAGCCTCAGAAACTAGGGCAGCACCGTGCTGAAAGAGATCTCAGAGGCCACTGAAATGCCGAGGAGCAGAAACTGCCTTCTGAGGGGTGTGGCGGGGAGCAGGAGGTACCCCATCACTCCTGGAAGCTCCACCTGTTCTGGACGCAGCAGCCCACGTGGACCTGGGAGGAGAAACTGCTGGAAAAGTGCTGGCTTGGCTGCGATTGGGTGTGACACAAAATAATGGAGACTTTAAATAACAGGGACCTTTCAAACGACTTCTAGAGGTCATGTCTTTGTCATTTGTTTTCACTCTGATGTAACAAGTGTTCGATTTTGTTTATAAAGCAGAAGTGCAAAATGGAAATGCCTGGAGAGGATGTGTGACCAGAGTTAGAAAATAGGTGTTCCAGTCTCATGTCCTCCTTCGCCACCAAAACAATCAAGTTGTGTTTAATGGTAAAATCATTTCCATTGCTTCAGGCCCGAAATCTACACATAACATTTTTATCATCATATCTAAATATAAACTAATTAAGATTAAGATTTCAAGTTTGGTTTCTCCATCACACTAACTACATTTTCAGTGTCCAGAGGCCCACAGGGCCGGTGGCTACATATTGGAAAGCACAGGTCAAGATTTTGCGGTAACTGAGCGGGGCACCAGAGGTAGGACAGAAAAGAACCACCTCGGTAGCACCATCCATTACCTCCTCCTACGGATCAGGAGGTGCGTACAGCCATTCCCCCTTGACATAAATGATGGCTGCTGGAAGACAGGACTTGTAACTAAGAAGGATTAGAACTTGACTTGCTACTTTCCAGGCTGTACAATTAATTCCAAGCCCAGGAAGGCCAATAAATCAAGTATTTGAAGCATATCAAGGGGACTTTGGGGAGAAACTTGACATTTCTGCATAGAGAGCTGTGTGGACTGTCTCCTGGGGTGCTAGCAGGCCAATCACCGCTCCTGAGGGCAGGGGTCAGGAGGAGATGCGGCCACCTCAGGTTCTCAGGAGCTCCCTGGTACATGGAGAGAGCCCTCCAGACCCCTTTCTCTTCTGTCCCAGGGGTCCTCACAACCCTCCTGCAACACCACCTCTGCTGGGTTCTGTCTCCCTGCTCTGTACCCACCCACACTCTCACTGCAGCCCTGGTGACCCTGGTGGGGATGGTGGGGGTTCCTCAAGACTGGGGGCTGGTCTCTGATGATGCTCTTTACCTGACAGCCAGCCCAGAGCCCAGTGCAGGGGACCTGCTCAGCCCCTCGGAGGTAGGGAGTGAATGGATGGAGTGATATAATCATGTAAGCTGTTGTAGAAATGTCAGAGTCCAGAATGAGTACAGGGGATATGATTTTAAAAGCCCCCCTTATTTTTTCAATAATACTTGAGCTACATTTTGAAGGAAACAAGAAGTAGAGGTACCTTATAAATATGTCTTTCTTCTGAGAAAACATCTGGAAAGTTGACATGGAGGGGCCACAACTGATTTTTGTTGTCCTAAAGTCTGTGGTGGAACTGAAAGGGCTTGGGCACAGGGAGCCAAACCAATCATTTTAAATTGGGCTGAGGAAGGCCATTCGGTTCCACTCCATCTGAACTTACTACACACTTGGTTCAAACCTCCTAGGACCCCCAGCTGCTGCCTCCTCTGGGCCCGGGGCCCACAGCCAAGCTGACAAGCCTCCAGAAAACGTCTTGAATGCATCTGGCTGAAAAAGAATGGGTCCAGCCTGGGAGACGGCAGGTGTGAGGGTTTGTTAGGGGCACTTCCTCCCTTCCCTCTCAGGAGGAGCTGCTTCTTCGTACAGAAAAACCTATGGTGGAACCTCCCCCCCACACACATATGCACACACCCGATTAAGGGAAAAAACCCAGACATTTTAACAAAGTAAAGAGAAAATTTATAATTTTTAGAAAAGAAAAAAATTGTTAAGGACGAAGTTCAACATGTTTGTCACTGGTTAGTGAAGCTACGTCAGCCCCAGGCACAAGGGGATCAGGAAAAGGTAGAGTCATCTTTTGGGGGAGGGGGAGCTATCCCATGTGACCTCTGAATTACCAAGAAGTGGGCTGAAATCAGCACAGATCTGGCTCACGCAAGCCAGGTGAGCCATGACTTGGAGCCTCGTGCAGGACAACTCTGACCACATGTCCCTGCCTGCACCCTGTACACCCCAGACCCTGAGCACAGACAGGCCTGAGCTTCAGGAGGCATTGTGACAGGGGGTCCAGGAGGGAAGTGGTGAGGGGACAGTGGGTGACTGGCAGGGAATCTCAGAAAGCTGTGGGGAGTGGGTGGCCTTGGGCTGGACTTGAAAGGTGGCAGCTGAGACAGAGAAAAAGGCTCTGTAGCAGCAAAGGTTCTGAAATGGGAACCGTTGGCAGGAATCTGAGTAATAGCATCAGTTTTGTTCTGCTGTTTTCTGAGCTTCTGGGAGATGTACAACTGGAAAGGGAAACACCATTTCATCTATATTGGGAATTATTAGAGTCGTTATATTGTCCCACCAGCCAGTTACCTTTGGAGGTGGTCAAGGCTTATAAGACACTCTTAGATGGTCAGAGTTTAGATAGTAGGTAGTCAGTTGTACTGGCTAGAGGGGAACAGACCCACTGATGTTCTTTCCAGAACCTAGCAAGTCCTCTAATGCTTCTCCTGAGAGTGGTCATGGAGAGGGCCATGGAAAATTTGAATTCCATAATGACAAGGGAAGTGAAAGGGGAAAAGACACAAGTGACAGTGGTGCCCTTATATTTAGCTTGTTGGAAAACTGTGAATTATTTATATATTGAAAGAAAAATGATAATTGCCAATGGACATAATCATGATAGATGATAGATAGATGATAGATAGATAGATAGATAGATAGATAGATAGATAGATAGATAGATAGATAGATAGATAGATAGATAGATGATAGATGATAGACAGATGGTAGATGGATAGATGGTAGATATAGATGATAGATAGATAGATGATAGATAGATGATAGATAGATAGATAGATAGATAGATAGATAGATAGATAGATAGATAGATAGATGATAGGTGATAGACAGATGGTAGATAGACAGATGGTAAATGGATAGATGGTAGATATAGATGATAGATGATAGACAGATGGTAGATATAGGTAGATGATAGAGAGATGAAGAGGGAAAGAGGCAAGATAGAGGGATAGGAGGATGGTGATGTCTGGGAAAGTAAGAGCATTGACAACACACATGATCCCTAAACCTACTAGGAGACCCAACTCCCAGCATCTTTAAAATCTGATGTTATGAACATGGAGCACAGAGGTCATGGAGTCCAACTCTAGGGTTGCTCTTGTTTGACTTAGAGATGCTTAGAGAGCCTACATTTTGAAAAAGGAAATCAGAAGGAATTTATCTTGTGTTCACCCCGATTGTTAGATTAGTTCCCTGGATCTAAACCCTGAGTCCAGGGCGAAGGGCCCTGACCTTCAGCATCGGTCCATGTTCCCCTAGCAAGTGTCTGTGTACTTCTGAGTGATTCCCGCCGAGGTGCTCAGCCTGGTTCATTCACTCTGGCTCCAGCACTGACTGCGGAACGTGCTGATTGTTTCTCCTCCTGCAGGGTGCAGAGAAGTCTACATTAGAAGGGAAAAGTGCACAAGTTGAGTTCTCAAAAATATGACAGTGTCTCTCATTCTACTCTGCTCTCAGCAGGTTAGGGGTCCCAAGGAACCAGGCACCCTACTGAGTTCAGGGTCCCCATTCCATATCTCAGGAGGCAACACCTCACCTGTCCCATTCCTGGTCATCAATCTGCGTGGCCTTCAGCAACCATTTGTAGGTTTTAGCATCCGAAGAGGAGGAAAGGTCTTGAGTGGGTTTATAGTTTTCTCTATAGGGGCAGCTGTGCTACTAAGTTGATGTGGAGCCATCTCAAGCATTTTTGTGGTGGTATTAGGTGTTTAGCCCTCACTTTACAGGGCACCTGGAGCAGTGAGATGGATCTGCTGCAGTTAGAGGTATTTTCTTCAGGCACTGGCTGGTCAGGGCAATGTGCTGTGGCCTCAGAAACTTGAACGTACCCGACCAGCACCACCTCCACCAGGTCTCTGGGCGTGAGGGTTGGCAGGAAAGGGTCCTCACCAGACCCTGCTCCAATCAGAGGTGGGGGTCTGTGTGGGTGGGGAGATGTATGTCAATTTTCAACTCCAAATCAGCTACACACACCCTTCAGTCAACCAGCAGCCACAGTCCCCTGGGACTGAGCTGGAAGGTGCCGGGGCCCGGCGTATGCACAGGTGGGGGCCTCCCCTCTCTCTCCTGAGCTCTTTGCTTACCATTTCCCTTTTCTCTTTTATTTTCATCCCTTTCTAATTTTCTTTATTTTTGCTTAAAATTTTAAAGCCCTTTCCCATTCTATCTTTTCTCTTTCCAGTTTAAAAAAAAATGTTCGCCTCTTCATCACCCCAGCTTTTGTCCTGTCTGCTTCTTGCCACAGACCTTTTCCTTTCTCCCCCCTCCCCTCTGTCCTCCCTGCTGTTTCTTTTTCCACAATTTTTAAAAGTTACTGAGAACTCCTGGTGGCGGCTCTCCTGCTGGGCCGGTGACAATGGCAAGACTGAGACAGGAGGAGGGGGAGCAGAGCCTGACCCTCTGGGAGGCGAGAAAGGTCCCTTGTCCTGCCCTTTCTTCCTTGGAGGGGGTGGGGGCTATGTCCCAGACACTGGCCAGCTCCAGAACCCTCTGTGGCTGCCTTTTGTGGGAAGGTTTCCCAGAAATTCATTCCCTGCCCTGCCCCTGAAGCCAGGTGGCATCTCCCATACTGTCCACCCCCCTCTCCTGTCTCCATCGATAAGCTGCATCCTTTCAGCTGTCTGTCCAAGGGAAGAGGGTCTGACATCACTGCCCTCTAAGAAGTTAAAGTGAGAGGATTCCTTCCAATAAAAATGACCTACAACAAACACTGCAGAATAATTCACGAAGCTTGGTTATTTTTTATTTCATCATCTCATCGAAAGGAAACAAACACAAACATGCAGAACTGGATTGAAACAGATCTTCTAAAACAAAACAGAAACACAACAGCCAAAAAACCAGTAAGAGCACATCTTAAAATAGCTCAGGGTTTCAAATTCATTGGCCCAGGAGTCTGCTGAGGGTATAGTGTTCAGGTGGCAGTGTGCGTGTGTGCACGGAAGGGACAGTGCCGGGCTGGTGTGCCAGCTTCGTGCCCACAGTCACAGGGTGGCAGAAGGACACATCCCTCGCCCGTGAAGGATGCTTCAGCCACAAAACAACACGGAACGCAGGACAGAGCAGAGAGATGGCACTGCTGCTCAGTGCCCTGTGTACCCTGACCCAGCTTGTCCTGTGGCAGCCGCGACAGTCATTAACCGCAGCCGCTGAGAGCGATGAACCACACACGAGTACAAAGTCGCCCCCGTCAAAGCCGTGAGGGGAACGAGGAGGGACAACTTTACACAAGTTGTTTCGCGGCTGCTCTTTGTGATAAGGGACCTGTGCTCCCCGTCAGCCCGGTGCCATATGCTGCAGGAAACCAGGGGCCCTTGAAGAAGAAGCGGCTCGTGAATTATTGATCAATGATTAGCAAATGCAATCGAAATTGTAGACTTGATGTTGTGCGGGGATCCATAATTTATGAGTGGACAAAATAGGAGGTAGTAGAGGTAGCAGTAGGTGATTGCAGGCCCGTATTGATGACTTAAGACAACAGGAGGGAAGTGTATGGTGACAGATGGAACCAGAGCTGACGGCTCCCGGCCGTCCATCAGCACAGCCCGCGCTGGGGGAGTCGCCGGCTGCAGAAGCAAATACATTTCTATTGTGTCCCTTTGATCATCATGCTGTTCTACGAGACCAAAGGACATATTTGTTTATAATTTATGTATTCTCTCGCTATAAAAGATTGATGGTGCCTATTAGATACTCGAGTATCTAAATTTCCAGATCTTTTGTACCTGTGACAGCCGGCGACGCGGGGTTGTCAAAGTGTCCTTGGCTGTCCACAAGCAGAGGGACGCGGCTGGCCTCGGGTGGCTGTGCTGGACAGAGGGCCACTTGGAACCGTCCGGAGCCAGGGGCCCCCGCGCTCAGCGCCACTGCACCCGCTCTGATGGACAGAGAGCTCTGCTAACCCGCCAGGGCCGGCTCATGGGAAAGTCAGCAGGACGGGCCACGGACGACCTGACCTTGACCCACGGTCGGTTCTCGAGAGGGTGGGAATCAGCTGGAGGTGGACATTTTTTCCTTCTGGGAAGTTTAAAGAAGACAATTAAGATTTCTCACATTTGCACAAATTGTATATCAAAAAGTTCACTGTTTTAACGACAGATGGAATAAAAAGCAGTTTGGTCAGTTCAGAGCCGTGGTTCCCAATGTGGGGGTGATTATGTCTTCAGGGAGGTTGAGTGAAGTCTGGGTATATTTTGGGTGGTCACACTGGGAGGGAGGGGCTGGGAGCAGAGATGGGGAAGCTGCTGAATGCCCGCAGTGCCTGCAGGGACCACTACAACCAAGAACCACTCCACCCCAAACCCCAAGTGCTGAGAGGGAGCCGCCTGACACAGAACCAAGACCCCTCCCTTTTGGGGAGACCTGGCCAGGGGTCCTCGCTCTCCTGCACTAACAGCAAGTGTTCAGGACCCAGCTGTGCTGTTGTCAGACCTGCCCCCAGTCCCGGCTGCTTCACCTGCCAGCTGAATGAGGGTGTGTCCCAACCTCCGGGTCACTATCTCGTCCCTGTAAAGTGGGGAGAACAACCGCACCTCCTGGAGGATGGTATGGAGGTCGCTCAGTAGAGTACAGAGCCTGGCACACAGTGCGAGTATAGTACATGCCAGTTCTTCATTAAATTCATGTGACTAGTGTTCACTAAATGGTGCAAACCCAACCCTTTCATGGTAAAGTGCTGCTGTGCAGGGTCTCAGCTCTGCCAAGTTTTTAAATCTACCCCTTTCATTCTATCGATCATATGTCTATCTATGATTTAGTAAATCTATCATTTATTTCTCACCTGTCATCTATCTTTAACATCTATATCATCTATGTATCTATCACATATCAACTATCTCCTATCTATCTATCTATCTATCTATCTATCTATCTATCTATCTATCTATCTATCTATCTATCTATCATCTATCTATCTATCTATCTATATCATCTATCTATCTATCTATCTATCTATCTATCTATCTATCTATCTATCTATCTATCTATCTATCTATCTATCTAATCTATCATCTATCATCTTTCTTTATGAGTTTAAACAGCAGCTAAGACAACTTGCTTAATCCTGAGCCAAAAGGACAAAATGAGGTTACAATTGAGAATGAGAGAACAATGTTTCTAAATAGCTCTGTTACAATGCACAAAACCAAACACAATATTACATCATAGTGTCATAAGTGACAGTACACATGCCACTGCAGGCTGTGTTTTGGAAAGTCACTGCAAAATGCATGTTCCATAGGACAATAGTGCTAAATTATGAAAAATATACAAGAAGGCTTTTGAAATCAGTTTGAAACTCCTGCCCTCTATTGTTTTAAAAATGTAAAACAAAACAAAATGAAATTTGCTCACAAGGGCCTTCATGGTTTTTCATCATCTTTTTAAATTTTTAACTAAAGTAGTATTGGAGTAGTTGTTTGCAAAAAACTGCTAGCATTCTAGTTTTCCTAATTGTTTCATTGTTAAGATCTAGAAAATCATCAAGCAGCCCACATGGGCAATGGCTCCCAATCCTGACAGGAATGTTTATTGCTTTAAAAATGGAAATAGCCACACACCCAGGGCACACAGCACATGCACAACACGTCAGGGGCTCCTGGGTCTTTGGAAGCCCGAATCTAGACCCCGTGATATAGAGCACCTGCCGTAACCAACACACTGCATCAGGGTGTCCCTACACCTTGTATTTCCTCTAGAAGGGCTGCTCAGTGACCTGAAGTATGTGACACAACACAAATTTGTTATAAACTCAAAAGAAGTAGACAATGCCTTTCTCAGTTCATATCGAGGACTTTTTTAGTTACTGAAAATAATTCACATCAGCATATTCTGAATTTGCTACTAGGCTGTCAACTAAGTCCAAAAGACTTGATGATCAGCTGTCAGCTATGGCAGGCGCTTTCATTAGAACATCCAGTTTCTCTAGGAGACTTTGGTCACCCTGGGAAGTCACACAAGGCTGTGGCAGTTCATACAGGTGTGGCAGTTCTAAAACATGGTGGCAGAACCCTGGACAATCCTCCCTAGAAAGGCAGGTCCATGCATAACCTACCCCTTGAATCTGCCTGGGCCTTTGCCTGCTTCATCCAGTAGAGTAGTGCAGAGGTGATGTTATGTGACTTTTGAGGCCATCCAGGTCACAACAGGCCACCCAGTTTCTACCGTCCATGATCCCAGGCAGCCCTGAGCTGTCTCCTCAGAAATCCAGGTACCCTGATACCACCTTGCCAGAGGGCCTCCTGTGGGTACAATTTTTATTCTACAACTCTGCAGTTCTCTAGTTTCTTATTTTCTTTGAGGCGAAGTGCCTGTTTGGCAAATTTCAATTTTTTTTCCAATGCTAGTTTTGCTTTATTTGCTTCTGGAAATGTTGAACAGTGATTGCAGGTTTCTGAACTGCTGTGAGTCTGGCCCTTCTCTCGACCCTGGTGATGGACCTCGCCACGTGTCATTAATTGACTCAGTGCTTTTTGACTTCCCTCCCTGTTTAGTGGAAAAAAGTTGCCTAATTTTTATTTTACAGGCATATTCACTCAAATCCAGTGATTTTTTTCAGCCAAACCCCAGTCTCCCCTCTCCTTTTCCTCAAAGTTCATCTGTGCCCTGTCCTGTGGGAGGGGCCATCATGGTGGCTTCTCTTAGCACGGTGCCTGGCGTCTTCGGTTTTCCTGGATCACCTGTTGTCCTGCTCCTTGGTCCTGCCAGGTCCTAAGCCAACACTGTCCGGGACACCCTTGTCCCTATAGGAGGCCTCTCTCTGGCCTTGACCATTCTCAGCTGTGTGGGCAGCCCTCTGAGGGCAGGGAAACTTCCAGGCTCCCCTTCCCCACAGGTGATGGCCTGTAGTCTCAGGGTCCCAAATGGAAGGAGGCTCGGTCATTGCTTCCGGCCCACCCAGTCTATAGCAAAGGCAAATGGGGGGCACCCCATCAGCATTAACTATATGGATTCTTCTCTGATTCCTATGGGTATTACATTCCCCAGAGGGCAGTTTCTAGTCTCGTTTTGCTGGCAAGTTTCTTCCAAGTCTGCTCTCCTTGGATGAACTCTGTTCAAGACTTAGAGGATAGCACAAACTGCCCCACTCCTAAGACACCCTTCGATGACAAAAGTCTGAAACTTAAAGACCAGGAAGTCTTTCAGAAGGACTGATTCTGCTCTGTGTTTAAATACAATACGAAACAAAACAAAAATGGCACACACAGCCAACTGACTATGAAAACACCTACATTTAGAAACCCAATGAATTCTTTGTGCTCCTTGGATTCTGGTGTGATTTTTCCTCTAGGGCACAGGAAAGGATCTGTGTATGTACACATGCATATATGTATGTATGTGCATGTGTGTACATCTATATATGTGTATGTGTGTGCATGTGTGCATGTGTGTTTGTGTGTGTGTGGATGTGGGTGTGCATGTGTGTGCTGTGGGGGAAAGAGCTCTGAGGAGGGTACTGGGGCAAAAAGAGAAAAGTCAGTTTTTGCTTCCGGATTCATCTGGTTGTAGATAAATGAAACAACCAGATGAGACTCATGCAGAGATTCATGAAACACAACTGTTCTTTCCTCAAAATAGTGGGAGTATAAGTCAAACAAAAGATGTGTCATGGAAATAAAGGAGCTAAATAAGACAGTAAAACTATATTAAAAGTGCATTGCATATAATTAGGCAAGTTCACCTGAAATAATGTGAAACCATGATTACTTCGTACATCATCGCTGGGTTCTGTGAACTTGAGGGGGAAGAGTTCGAGTCGGGCATTGTCCACACTGGTGAAAGTGATCATTTCATTGTGGGGTTCTCCATCTCCCCTTGGCCAAGAGGACAGACACGTGGGCATCCCCTCAGCCAAAGCTCGCCCTTTCCCTGCAGCTCGTCCCCTTGCCATTATGAATAAATTGTCCATTATTAATTCACTGATAGGTTCTGGTTAACCAACCTGCCCCTAGCCCCTGGGCCCAGGCCGGCAGTGGACACCTGTGGGATCCTTGGCTGAGTGACCAAACACTTGGTTAACGATTGAGCTGCGGTTTCCTTGTTTTGCTTTCCCATCATTTTATTTCTCTGAACATAACAGGGCTAAAAGTATTGCTGGCTGCCGAGGCCCTAAATCCCAGGCTGCCCTGGCCTGCCACTTGTTCCCCTCGTGCCACTGGTGCCAGGCTATTAGGCAAAGTCCGCCTTTTAAAGATTAATTGATTCATGAACTTAAATATAGTGCCCTGCTTGTTGGAGGACTTTTTCCTTTGTAATGCTATTTAATGATTCAAAGGGTCTCATTTTATCAGCATGGCCACCCTGCTCTCCAGCTGCTGCCACCATATGCCGAGCCCGCCTGCGGACAGCGCGCACAGCACAGGACCTCCGCCCAGAGGAAGAGACTGTGGCCCCGACCCAGGGCCTCCCTGCCTGCGACTCTCATTCTGCCATGGCTAACCCACACCTTAGGAATGAATTAATTTTTACATACAAGTGAATAAACCTGAGACATAGTTTAAAAGGAAGCCCATCACAGAAAGTATTAGGCCTTGAGTAACTGCTTTTTATGTTGGAATTTGTTGGGAAACTTTCCTGGAGGCCCATGGCCTGAGGCGAGTAGTTACTAACTCTCTGGATGAGAGTTACATGAACTCTCTGGATGAACTTACATGAACACAGTTGACAACAAGGTTCCTTTCTCGGCAGTAACAGTCTGAATATTAACATGTTCGGCTAAGCGCTCTGCAGAGGGGCTCACCTTCTAGATAGAACACCATTCTGTTAACACAGCTCTGTCCTTGGCCCAGTGGTGGGCAAGGTCCAGAGTGACCTTGGAAGTGAGAGCTCGAGGCCCAGTGCCAGCTGTCATCCTGTCTGCCCTCCCACCTAAGACGTCTGTGGGAGAGAAGACCGAAGGAGATGACAGTCCCCTCTACCTGAGAGGAGCAGCCTGGGAGTGTCTGAAAGACTCAGCTGCAGCTCCTGGAGCTGCCTGCCCACCTTCCTGGAACTCGGCTCTTGCCCAGGTAGGAACGGAACACGGGCTCCACGATGCTGGAGATCCATGAGCCAACACTGAGAGGGGCCTGATTTGCAAATGGGAGAGGTGGAGAGCAGGGCAATGTTATCAGCGGTGGCCCCATAGCCTTTCGCCTTTCTCTATATGATAAGGGCCAGTCACCACAGATTAGGTGTCTGAAAAAATGGTTTATAGTGTAGAGCTCATTCTCACCCCCCCCTTACACACACACACACACACACACACACACACGCACATACACTCACACATTGCTTTAGAGGCCTTTCCCGTTTCTCCTGGCTGGCCAAGTGTACTGACTCCCAGGCCAGCTTTAAACAGCGACTTCTTGAACAAAGCTATCAACATCACACAGTAATTTCCTATAAAGCCTCTTGGCTCGTCTCCAGAACCAGCCTCATATTTTTCTCTCATATTTCAAGAAGTGAAATGAGATTAATTTCGGCATCTTCACATATGGTCTCATCAACTCAGTATAATATTCCTGCATGCGTGCACTCCCCCCGTGAGACGTTACTAAGGGCCTACTATGCACAGGCTCCATACTGCTTGTTGGGTGCTGGGTGAGCTGGCTGAAGAGAATACACAGACTTTTTTTGCCACTAAGTAGGTTTCTTTTCCTTCTTCTGGTTCTCCATCCCTTCTTTTATTTTTAATCATATTCTAGATATCCTAGACATTATCAAAGATAAAATGTAAGCAGTAATTCCCGTTTCTCAGGAACTGAGGTCCTAGTGCAGTGTTTAAAACTGTGTCCCATGATCTATCAGCACTCCTGAGACCAGCATTTGATAAAAAGTCAGCTCTTCAGGCACTTGACACACAGAATATGTTCTCAAAGCCCATGGACATATCAGAGGCTCTGGTGTGCGTTAAATTTATTTCATTTGAACTTAGTGTTTCAAACTCTGTGCCCAATTGACACTTAGAACACTGATAACCCCTGAGGTGCCCATGTCTGAGAACTAGACTGGACGTCACTGAGAGGTGCAATGGGAAGTCAGGACCGGTGGGCACTGTGGGTTTCCAGGTACTCCAGGTACCCCATGTACTAAGGCACCACAGGTACTACCTACACTGCTTCAGGTACTGGGGACTCAGTGGTCAGGTGGCCTTCAAGCTGTTGTGGGGAAACAAAGCAGCTCACCAACAGTCACGATGTCATGGGACAAGCGTTATTCCCTGGGCCACCAAGATAGCCTTGTCCAAGTTTGGTGACTAAGGAAGCCTTAAAGCTGCAATCCAAAATAGATCAAGTTCAAAGGAGCCTGGCATGAAGGGTTGGAGAGAGAATGACTCTGGGCAGAGGAATAATGGCCGGTTTGGGATCTGGAGGTGCAGTTAGAAAGCCTCTCCTTTTCTTTCCCTTCTTATGTCTTATCTCTATAACAATCATTTTCATCCTATCATTTATTTATCTATCAACTATCTATTGTCTATCTATCTATCATCTATCTATCTACCTATCTATCTATCTATCTATCTATCTATCTATCTATCTATCTATCTATTGATCTATCTATCTATCTATCATCTATCTATCTATTCTTTGCCAAGTTTGATAAGCTCTGACCCACCTTCAGAATTTCATTTCCCACAGCAGAATCTGTGGATCTAATTCACTGACTTGCTTTAAGATCTTGCACAAGAGCTGAAATGTCTATGGCATCTCAGTGAGGTCAGCCCTTGAACTGAGGCAGCGCCTATTTCATTGATTGATTAGAAATTCAACAAGTTAAATTGAATACTGCATACCGACTTTCTTTCTACAATTAAAAGGTCACCTTCTAGCTATAACTTACTATGTCTATGCTGAGAGCATGTACACATATTTGGGATAGAATTCTGAAACTAACAGCAAAAGTCTCCGGACATTCCTTAAAGCCTGGGTCGAGTATCATCCTACATGCATTCATGTTTCCTTTTGTTCTTAAGAACATTAAACACATGAAAATACATTTGCAGCTGGGGACATGGGAGTGGAGAGAAGAGAAGTGAGGACAGGCAGACAGAGGATGGAGGAGCAGAGCTCCTCGCCAGGACACACCATCCAGGTGTCACGGAGCCATCAGTGATGGATGACTCACAGGCGAGGGCTCCAGGGCACGCCTGCAGCCTCTGCAGCTCCTTCCCAGAAGACATGCAAAGAGATGCCACCTGCCTCTGGGGTGGCTCTCAGCTTTGACTCACTCCGGGTCACATTAGTAAGTCTTCCGCTTGAGAATTTGCTTAATAATCTCACCCAAGAGTCTTCCAGGCAGCCCTGGTCACTTTGTAATGAGAATTTTATCCACAATGGCCTCTCTTTTCCCGAAAAATGCTATAAATAGGGTTACAGCACAATCGTCTCCTTTCATCGGCAATTCTGAAGGGACAATCCTACGTTCGTAGGCCTTTTTGGAAGATGTATTGGACTTTAATAAAATTTGATCAATGCATTTAAGTCCAATTGAATTATATTAAGTGGGTAGGGTTGACATATGTTTCAATATCTGCGGGTGATACATTATTCTCCAGCGAGCAGAAAATTTAATGAAATATAAATACCCATTAATCCTCAGGTTTCAACCAATCAGTCACTGTTGCTCCTGCCTGCTGTGAGCAGAAGCAGGCCCAGAAAGTCATCTGTTTCATCTAAGCAGGAGCTCCAACCTGGAAAGACATCAGAAGGCGAGAGAAGAGAGGCGGTGAGCACGGGAAGCCTGCCAGCATCTTCCCAGGGCTGCGTCGCTCACGGGCACCCGGCAGGCGGCGCTCTCTTCAGCCCTAGTGTGTGAAGGCCTTTGAAATGGTCAGGGGAAAGAACAGAGTAGAAGGGAGACTCCTTTCCCCTCCAAATAAACTCCTTCTTCTTGTTTCATAGTGGATTGGCTGTTGGACATCATGCAAATGCCAGGTGTGGATGCTCCTGCCTCGAAGAGCGACACAAAGGCATTAGGCTGCAGGAAGGAATCTAGATTGTTCCATTATCCTGATTGGAGGGCGGGGGGCAATCAGCAACATGTTTCCTTTGAAACACATACACAGAAATATAAAAATATAATAACAGAAGTGGTGAAGCTGTGAGCTGAATTTATCATCAAATACCACTGATAACCTCAGTGAACACAGCTTCTTTCTTTGCTTCTAAGAAGTTCTCCTGAGATCGCCTTCTATGTGTCAGGGCATGCAGCAGCTGGAAACTCAGCCCGAACCACACCTCTGAGGGTGCCCCTTCCCCTTTCTGGGCCTGTGTACCACCCACACACCAGTCTATACCCTAAAACTGTAAGAGTTGATGTCACACTTTAATAATTCAAACCATTTGTTAGGATGCCTGTCTTCAGTGAGAGGAGAGAAAATGCATCCAAGAGCAGAGGAGCAGAAAGGTCTGGAGGTCACACCTCTATCACTTCCATCACCTCCCTCACTTCCCTCACCTCCATCTTCCACATTGGTAGCTGGAAGGAAGCTTGCAGACACTCACATGCTAGCACTGCAGAGACTGGAACTGCAAGCAAGAGTCACTGTTATGTGACAGATCTTTTTATCCTGACCATCTTCTTATTGAGGGGTCACTGTGTATCTAGCCGAGAGTTTCAGCCAGGAGCAGGGTTAGACCTTGCAAAATGAGACCCTCTAGCCAGTTATTTTGTTGATTTGAGTCAAATCAAAACTTGCTCACTGAGCAACTCCAGCTCCTTGGGAGGACAAGGGGACAGAGTGAGACGCATACCTGGTGCTTAGAGGATGTACTGCTAGTTAGAGACAAGGTGGTCGCGAGGACAACCATTTGTTAAGGGGACCTGTCAGAATTCTAAGGCATGGAGGGAGCATACAGGAAGAATTTCAGGAAGGGAGAGTCAAATAGACTGGAGGGCTAAGGTTGTCAGGAGGGGGCAGCTCATTCTGATGGGTGGAGGTGGTGTGTGGCCCCAGAGAGGAGCAGAAGGCCCTGTTGGCAGAGGAGACAGCCTAAGCAGAGGCATGGAGTGGAGTAGGAACAAGCTTACAGACCCAGTGGGCAGCGCTGGGGGAAAAAAAGGAGAGTGGAGTTCTCTGAGCCCTATATTCCTGAAAGCATGGAAAGCACTGGAGTCGAAGGTGACCCCCACTCCAGGTTGATGTTGTCCCACACCATAGAAATGTGCATAGTATTTTTTTTCAAAGAACACCTCACACCTACTGTGGTGACTGGAATAGGGAAAGGAGCAAGTAGCCATTATAGAAGGAAGACCAGTGCTCATGAGGCTGCAGAAAACACCATGCTTTCCAAGGGGCAGTGTTTCCACCTCTGGGGTCTGGGGCACAGTGAGGGAGCTGCCCAAGATCCCTGCAAGTGGGGATCAGATCCAAGGAACAGAAAGGCTGCCCAGTCCCTTTACTCAGTGCTATGTAGATGTGTTCAATGGAGATGTTTAAAGGCAGGAAAGAAACACTCACAGGAAAGATCTGTGAACTGGTGAGGAAGGTTGAACCCCCTCAAAGGGAAGATGGAGCTCTCATTAATTAGATGAACTTTATGTTGCCACTAACGTATTTATTGACACTTGAATTTTTCCATATACTTAACTCTTGGTTAATTAATTTACATAACATTACACTGAAAAAAGTTGCTCTTCTCATTTTATTTCACAGATGAGAGCCATAAAATTAGCTAAATTTAAATCGCCCTGGTAGAGGGGGCTCACATATATGCCTGCCCTCCATAGGAAAAACCACCAACCTAAATGCTGACTGCCCCACAAATCAGGAAGCCAAGTTTAGTTAGTAACAATTTTTGTGTACAGCCTGGAACCCAAATCATGTGCAATCACAAATGCCAGTCTACTTTTAAATAAGCTGTTCCCTGGTCAGGAAGAGGGGTGGGGACTGCTGATTCTGGGAACCTCAGAGGAGGTGCCTAGGGACTAGGGGCTCTTCCAGGGCCCGGCCAACCCAGGGTTCTCATCAAGATTTTGGGTCACAGCTGGGTCTGATGTTCCTGATTGAAATATGTATTTAAACCTGTTTTATTTTTATTTCTGTTTTATTTCCCCTCATATTTTAAGACTCCAGAAGAGCCTGAGTGTGACCTTGTGCAGCACAGAGCAGAACTCCTGTTGTTCCAGGTAAGATGTACATGTGTTCTTTGACTTCTTGATACCAAGTGTTCAGTCCAAACCTGCTGGCTTCTTAGCAGAGCATACTCTGACTCAGCTTCACGCCTGGCTCAGCCCCGCATGTGGCTCAGTGTGTGGGTTCAACGATGGTGGCTGACCCTGTGACCTCAGTCTGGATCATCATCACGCTTAGATAGCACCAGCACGCCTCTCTGTGCATGACATATATTTGGGGAAATTTTTGTTCAGTAATTGGAGGCCACCTGTGCCCATTGTGACTGGGAGACCTTCAGGGGAGGTTGTCCACATCAAGTGAACTTGTTTGTGGTCAACAAAGTATTGCTCAGGGTGAGAAGCCCTCCCATCGCTGTTGCACCTGACCATACGAAGACAAGCTGAGGCCTGCACCACATGGGCTCTGCTCCGGGGTGCTTGCTCTAGGTGGAATTCTCCCGGCATCCTCAGCTCAGGGCAGTTAGCGCCTTATAACCCCTTCAGGGCAGGGCTCAGGCTGGTTGCTCCTGTTCTTACAGCACAGGATATCAATCTAGAGTGAGTTGTGCAGAAATAAGACAAAGCCCCCACTTTTATTCAATTATCTGCGTAAATGAGGTTTGGACAAGGATTTCTTGTCCAAGCTTGTGTTGTTTATTAGTTATAGTCTCTCAACTCCAAACTCACCAGCCCTCCTGTATGAACTCGGCAGGGCCGTCCTGGGGTTCAGACTGTGCAGATGGCTTCTCTTCTCTGCCGGCTGAATCCTGGTGAGCTCTTCCAGCAGGGCACCGCAGGAGAGCACAGGGCTCGGGCAGACAAAGACCCTCCCTCCTATTGTGAGCTGCTGCCCCGATGGCTTCACCCCGACTATGGCCTTTGTTTGGGTCCAGTGTCCCATTCCTAAAGTTCCCATGCACTCAGGTGCAGCTGCCCTGAAGACGCCAAGGTGGTCAGGCACCACCCCTTGCTCCCTAGCTTGAGGTCCCAGCCCCATGGGGGCGTCCTCCAAGCTCTCTGCTTTGACGTCCCACCTCTTCCCTTCTTTTCCCCAGAGCAAGCGTGGGAGCTGCAACGTGTGGTGACTAGATTTTTGTCATCTTAGGGTCCCCTAAATTGTTTTCAGTTCTCCATCTGTTTAACCGATTTTCTCTATCAAATTCTTTCTGCTGTAACAGTGAGTGTCATTTCTGAATTCCAGGCTGGACTTTTGCCTAATTGCTCACAAGTCCACAACGTGAAAAGAAGCTAGAATGTGAGAAAAAAAATTATACTGAGCAGTCAAAATGTTCCCAAGTCTGTATATCCACAGGCGTGTCTGTGTAAGGGTCACCAGTGTCCTGCCTCATGCAAAGCGATGTGTTAATCGCTGTGGCACCTGCACAGGGAGGGGCGCCTCCCGACAGCCGCAGACAGCAAGGGCCGGGACACTGTGCTGGGGGACGGATGCGGTGCCATTCCACCGAGCTCAGCCGAGAACGATTAATTCAAGGCTGTTGATTTCACAGGGGAGGTCGGAGCTGCGTCGGACATTGAAGAATTAGGAGTTTGGCCAGCCGAGTGGGGAACAGGGCGCTCTGCAGTGAGGACACAGCGGGAAGCAGAAAAATCCCACTCCTAGAAGGAGCTCCCCAGACCCCATCGGGAGCCTTGCAGCTCACTCGGTGAGCACGACCCCGGCAAGAAGAAGATGAATTCTGGAAAACTGTAGAGGACCTTCGCTAGGTTAGATACTCATATTTTAACAGAATATGCCCAGAGCCATAGAAACCATGCAACGCAGATATAACCTTATGTTAAAAAAAAACCATCCTCCCTAAATGTCTCACAAGAATTTGAGGCAGTGCTGGGTAAGACACGATTGCACAGTGTGACTGAATGGTCCAGAGGTAATGGAACTGTACTGAGGAGAGTGTGAGAGGAGTGAGATATGTGACAATTTCAGGAACATATGCAGGTAAAATGATTTAAACTCACGCACTCAAACAAGTGACACATTGGGCTCTGAGAAACACGACCAGCACAATGCACCCCACTCTCTGGGCGGAGAGCTTCAGGGCTCACCCAGGGCCTCCTGCCTGCCCTGGGCTTCTGCATTTGGGGCTTGGTGGATCCTCTGTGTTCACTGTGCCTTCTACAGTTCATACCCTGTGTGCAGGCCATCCCAGGCTCTGAGCAGCACAGTGTCCCCTGACGTGGCTCAGACAGGCAGAGCAGCCACAGAGACACCAGGCTGCCACCCGGAGAGGGGACTGCACCTGGAATATCAATGTTCTCACTGATAGCAGCTCTGGGGCTGTGCCAGGGATGCGAAACAAAGCGCCGCTGGCCGGCTCCTGTTCCTCTCCAGGTCCCCGCCTTCCACAGAGCGCCTCCGCCCTCTGCGCCCGACTTAGAGCTGCGCCTTTCATCCCGGTGCTGGCGCCGGCCCTCCTGGCTCAGCGCGCGCTCCGCAGCCTTTGTGAGGCTGCTGCTGATCCAGGTCTTTATGTTCCATCAAATGCCATTTCCACTCTCCTGAATCCCTTCCCGCGAAGCCGCCTGTGGTGCAGCCAGCGGAAGTCTCATCTGGGACCGTCTTTCAATTAACCTCACAGAGGATCGCAGGTTGACGTCAGGCGTGCCAGAAGACAGCTTCCCGAGGAAGAAACCCCAAGGTCACAGAGCTCTTCAGAGTTAATAAGCCCTCCATGATCCACCCCACAGTCCCACAGAGTGGAAAGAATGTGGTAAACGGCTCTGAGCAAAGATCCGGCCTTGAATGGAACCACAGCCTGAGGTGCGTTTTAAGGAGAGAGCCCTGGCCCAGCAGGTCGTGAAGTCTGGGCAGCCAGTATCCTCCCCCACCCCTGGGAGACAGAGGAGCACTAACAGGAAAGGTGCACTCACAGACCAGACCATGGACACCCTGGAGACTCCTACCTGCCCCAGATGCTCTGGCCTTACCCCTTTTCTAAGACAACGATACCCACTGTCCTAGATGTGGCCTGAGCTGCCTATTGGGAAAACAACCGAACAGAACGCACACTGTGTGGAGGGAACTTATCCTTTCTCTGGTGCATCGGGGACGAGCACTTTGGAGTCAGGGGTCTGGGGAGTGGACAGAGAGACAGGAGCTCGTGGCTGCTGAGCAGAGTGCTTGCAATGAAGACCGCAGAGGGGCAGCCCTGTTCTAAAGCCCCCAGGGTGAGGCTGAGAGGGGAGGACAAGCTCATGGGAGGCGAGGAGGGTCCCAGCGGCAACTGATGAAGTCATCGCAACTCCTGCAGGACTGGCATGAAGAGAGGGCGAGTGGTCTTGGAGCTTAACCGACAATGGGGTGGGGAGCTCTGGGAGGTGGGTTTTCACACTGAGCAGGGTAGATTGACCTTGACTGAATCGGTGTTTTTAGGGAGGAGGCCAAGAGAATGATCTGGAAGCAGCAACAAGGAGCACCCATCCCAGGCTCAGTGGGGGATGCAGAGGAGAGGGTGAACCTGCCACCTCTGGAGGGGACGTGTGGGAGCTTGACTCTTGGAAGGTTCCAATCATGGAAAAAGGGGGTGACCACTGAGAGAAGATGTGGGAGACAGAGGCTGCCTGCTGCGGGGCGATGCCCTGCATACTGGGAGATGTGGGAGGTGGATGGGAATCAATTATAGGATGGAAACCCTCAGAAAAAGAGAAAGCATGAGGAAAGTCATGAGCCCCAAGTTGTGTGGCAGCCTCCACCTGACTGATCAGAACCAGAATCATCAGCCAGAAATGCAGATTCGTGAGGAGCAGCCGGTGCCCTGTCAATAATGTTCTAACTGGCCATAATGAGAAATAACGCATCCCCTTTTATAGGGCAGGTGGGCTTTGAGAAGCGATAGCATGAGGGAACATTGTCATGACTAGTGTGTATTTTGATAACGGGATTCAATGATATTTACTCAGAGCTCAATGCTGACTGTTCTTGCCTCAGGTGACAGATAGGACATGCCCAGGTGCCCAATGGCTAGGAAGCAAGGGGTGTCTAGTGAGCCAGAGAGGAGGGGGGGCTGAAGTGAAGGCAGGGAGCAGCAGGAGTGACCCCATGTCCTGGTAGGATGTCCACTGAGCCACCATCTGGAAATGGCCCTGATGCCTGAACAGCCAGAGGTGGGAACACAGGCAAGGATGGGACCCAAAGTGAACTAAGCACAGACGGTTGGTGACATATTCTGACTATACTACACATCAGGCTTCTTGACATCAGGGTGCTTGAAAAAGCTCAGAAGATAAAGGACTTCAGCACTGAATTTCTAATTAGCTGCCCAGTCTCTATTAAATATCCATAGAGTGTAGTCTGGGTTTGACTTTATCAAAATAAACTGAGTTATAAGAAAAAAACTGGTCTTTATTTCCAGATTTACCCTGACTTACATAAGACAGTGATTAATACACTGTCATCTTGTGTCTCTTGAGCAGAGATTGCACATTTTTCACCGTCGCTTACATTCTCTGTGATTAAAAACCCACGTTTTTCTACAAATCACAGAGTGTGTATTGTTAGAAAATAATTATTGTTGATTTTGTAGAATTCTCCATTTCCTTACTCTTTTGTCTCATTTATTAATTTATTACTCAGTGACCATTTATTAAACCTGTTGAATTTTCTGTCCTACAGGGAAAATCCACAGAGCTAAAGGTTTCTTTCAGTAAGCTGTAAAATGATAGCAAAGCCCTGGTGGGCACCTGTGATGTCCGATCACCTGACCAAGGCCTTGAGGCCAGCCACGGGCAGGAGCTGGTATGGTCCTAGTATGCATTTTGTCAGTAAATGGTATTCCTCTGCCACATCTCTCCATTGTGTCCTGTGAGAAGGATGGCAGTGGGTAAGGGGAAGGTCTAGTCTGAAAGTGAGTGTCCAGGGGCCCCAGGACTTTAAGACTTTGTGTGGTCAGAGTTTACAAAGATGGGAACCTGTCCCCACTTGTTAGAGGAGAAAGGGGTTTGGTAAAAGCTGATAGCAGCCCCAGGATCTCCAGGATAAGCAAGCTCCACACTCTGGTCTAAGAACAGCATAGTTAAAGGCCATCCCCAACCCGTAAGCAAGATTCTTCTGTGGCTGTCACACCACCCTTGAGCTGGAAGCCAGGAGCTCCATGGGCCATTCCAGAAGAACCAGATGTAGGGGTCATTGTCTGCCCCACTCATTTCCCAAAGACCCTCCAGGTGCCAACACGTGGGCTCACCCTGGAGCTGTACAGGAGTCTAGGACTCTATCTCCCTCTTTTTCTCTGTTAAAATCTGGTGAAACAGAACATATGATTTGGGAAGCTGTCATAATGTCAAAAGAGCCTTCAAAGGATTTGGGCAGCCACCAGGGAGAAGTACCCATGGAGAGCCTCGTGGTTTCGTGGTCTGAGTTATTTGGACTGACCATTGTTATTCAGAATCTAACACTTGAAAAGAAGAAAGACACAACCCTTTGAAAGTTCTTAAGACACACGGTGCATTATTTGAGAAAGTAATGCATAGATTGGGTCTTTATAAAAGCGATAGCCGTAGGAATGGGCACTAGGTAGCTATAAGGAATTATCACCATATTTGGACTGTGATTCTACAGTTTTCTAAGAAATAGGCAATGACTTAACAGTCATGCAAGAACCAGAGAGCAGGGCAGGGTAGGGGTATTTTCTTAGGATGCAATTATTTTTACCAGACACAGGAATAACTTATCACCCTTGAAAATCCGATGTGTAAAAATATAATTAAGTTTCTCAGGGCTTGAAAAATATTCAGCCCCAAGTCATCACCCCATGCTTTTCAAATGTATCCTTTTTATCTCTTTCAGTATCTTAGAAGAAATTTTACAAACTCCAAAGCCAGCCTGAGATACACAAATTGGGCACAGGAAATCAACAGGGATCCATGAATGCCTATGTGGTGCTCCCGGCTCCTGCAAGTTGAGGCCGTGGATCAAGGAGGGATCTGAGACAGCTTCGCATGCATTCCAGCAGGTGCTGGTCTGTGCCCTGGCCCTGGTCCTCATGCCCCCAGCCCACGTGGTAACTCGTTGTAGAGAGAAAGGGTCCTTGCAGGGCTCATCTGCAGTGATGAGGAGGAGTCCTGACAGCTCTGGTGCTGGTGGACATGCTGCCCATGACCTCAGATCACAACGGGAGGTCTGGGTAATCACCTTTTAGTAGACCAACCCCAAAGCCCGGGCTGCATGAATTTCATTTCTCACTGGTTACTGTTGAAAGATGCTCACTCAATTTTAAAGTTTCCTCATCATTAGATAAAACATCTAGAGAGAGAGAGCAGTGATAACCATGGGAATGGGCAACATGAAATATGCTGTCTGTACAGCTTGCCTGTTACTCCTGCAACACTCAGCATAATGTAGTTGGTTGTGAGGCAAGTGCCAGGAAGTGTCATAATGTAAGCTTTTTGATTTTTTAAAAATTTGCTCTATCATGAATGGTTTGTGTTTAATCATGGGTTTTTTTTTTTTTAAACCAGAAGAATCTTTTAACTGTCCATTTTTTGTGATGTTCCTTAATTCAGTCTTCTTTGCTCCATGAAGAAATTGGTGTTTCATTCCAAAGGCTGAACCAAGAGTCAGAACTACCAGCTCTGAGGGAGTGAGGAGAAATGTGTGTGGGGTCTCTAAGTATACAACAGGAGCTTAATGGGTAGCTCTGAATTTGTTTCCAAATAAAACATATAGAGTATCATTTTTGCACAGTATTTCAGGATAATTCCATTACCTCCTCTTACTATGATAAATAAACTGGAATTAATTAGATTACTAGAAAGGAGTCACATTTAGGACTTGATCAAGCGTTTTCATGAAACAGATTGGGCAGCCCTTGCTGACCCAGCCAATGATTTGCATTATAATAGTTACACTGTAAGTACACATTTTTCTCTGTCACCATGATGTAGAGGGTTTAATACCACTGTGAGTGAGACATATCTGAGACTGCAAAAGACGACTTTGAAAATAGAGTCATTTCTGAAGGCCTTATAAAGTCTTTACAATTCGTTTATTTGAATATTGCCAATGTAAAACCAGTAGCTAATCTGGCAAAAATTTTACTTCATAGCCTTTTTTTCTTCATTGCTTTCATCTTAAAGTATGTTGTGGCTGTTGTTGGAAAGGAGCAAGAATGTTGCTTGCTGCTAACCCCCTTTTCCCATATTCACAACGACCAGGCTAAGCACAGTTGGAACCCCACAAAACTCTTCCTACCTGGCGGTGAGGAGGGTGAGCAGCGGGTCTCCACACCTGAGCACTCGCACACCTGCGTCTATGAAATGCCTCCTCCTGCTCCCCCTCCTCTCTGATTGGCCCAGAGTGACGTCACGGAAGCCAACATTCCAGCATTCCAGGCAGCTCAGGTGCCACACAGTGTCAGCTAGTGACATGCATCTCATTAGTCTTCCAGAATCTATCTGGAACTAAGTTGGAGTTAAGAATAAACTAAAAGAATGCACATGAAGTGAGCAGCTATGAACCCCTTTGTTCTAGAAAGCCCCCTTCGGGGTGGTAAACAACCTCCATAGATTCTTATCAAAGTGCAGTTCCACTGATGTGAAGGGGGGGAGGGGTCTTTTCAGTCATGATTATTTGCCCCAGTGGAAATCAGAGGTCCAGTGACCTCCTGAAATCAGGAGTGGCAGCTACCTCCTTGAGGGGTATTTAGCCAGGATGTTTCCACCTTAATTCTAGAAGCTTGGCCACATTGGTTTTATTAACATAAGTTGGGAAGTGTTAGGGCACCAGAAATTTGATGGAGAGAATATTTTATTTTCTATTAGGAATTTATGCAGAAGTCATTATTACTCTAGCATCATCATTCAAACCGAGTTTAATTTCTTCCCTATATAGTTTGACTTATGTTATCCAGATACATCCGGGAAACTTATGTGACTGGTCTCCTAATTTTGCTCAACAAACATTTATCAACAATCTACTATATACTAGACTCTACCAGGTAAATAGAATACAAAAATAAATATGATAGCAACTAGAAATTTGCCATCTGACAACAAAAGTTTATCTTCTGAAACATGAAAGTCTGTGGCCGGCATCATGGATCAGTAATCATGCACAAGGCACGGCCACTCAGCATTATATATTACCTCTTTCAATTATTGCAAATCCCATATGGTGGTCTGACAGTCAGGATGGCCTCAGTTTTGCTGCAGTAACAAACAAGCTTTGGTCATCAGATGTTCACACAGCCAATGTTTACTTCTTGTTGATTCAATGCCTTTTGTGGGTCTGCAGAGGTCCCCGGGACAGTTCCCTCCATATGTTGACCCAGCACTCCAAGATGCTTAGTCTTTGGCCACCTTTCTGGCCACATATCCTCCCACAAAGTCAGGATAAGTTTAGAAAATAGAGCATGACAATTCAATGCTTCTCTCTGGAAGTGACCCAAATCACTTTTGACACATTTTATTGGCCGAAAAATCCACATGATCATGATTCTCTTCCAATGGGGTGGGGAGATGTCATCCTCCCTCTCTATGCCTACAGGGAGAAAAGAACTGGTCCTAGTGCTCATGTGCACTCATGCAGGCCCCGGGGTGAACTACTTACGATGCCATTTTATTGATGAATGACATGAGTTACGGGCACATTGCATGGTCAGCAAGCTACAGTGCTGAGCTTGACCCAGGCAGCCCCTTTGTGGAACCCATCATTTAACCACTGTACTCCGTTGTGGTGTGCCATTGCATTCAGAACCCAAATGGTGGAGTAAAACAGCATGGACCACCCTGGGGAATGGTGTCTGGGAACTTCTCAGACTCCAGCCAGCTCTGGGAGCTGGACAAGGGTGCCCTCTGAGGTAGCAGTGGCCAGGGTTCCTCAGATCCAGGGAAGGCACTGAGGAGGTGTGGGAAGGCTGTGCCTAGCACAGGGAAGCAAGGGTGCAGATGTGGGATGGAGATAGAATGAACAATTTCTGTGTGGTTAGGTCCAACTGAGCCCTCAGCTACACCCTGGTGCATCTGCGGGAGGTCCTCACCTGGCCAACAACCTCAGGTTTACTGTCAAAGCAGCCATGTGAACTGAACAGGAGACATTTTCCCCTTCTTGTTTACAGCCCTTTCCTCCACATGGTGACCCATGATGGGCCAGGGGAGAGGGGTCACTTTTCAGGCTTGCTGATCACTGTCCCTGAGAAACTGACCGGACAATGGGTATCATTTTTATCAGGTTGGAGTATTTGACCTGATTAATAAAATTTGGTTAGTTTCAATAATTATATGTCTCCAATATGTCTTTTGTCTCATGGTTAAAAACAATAGTGTTTGAAATTGCAACTTAAAATCTGTTAGTCATGTTTCTCAAATCTGAGTAATTGTGAAATCCCTTCCAAGTTCCTAGAGACTCCAAATGCTCACTTAATTTGACTTTTATTATAATATTGTTAAAATATATATAAGTTGCAAGGTGGGTATTAGTGACTTATCCTTAAATCAGCCATGTAACTATAAAGCTAAACAGATTACAGGTTAAATACAAACAAAATTTTAAATCTCGCATAATTCCAAATGTGACATGAATTTAATGTGACAGATGAGGTTGTTTTGTTGAAACACAATGGGAGCCGGACAGAAGGTCAGCCACCTTGCAGTCGTGTATTACTCGTCTGCAGAGCCTGTGACTGCATGTTGGAGAGTAATTCGACTAACATCCAAATACCCCGGGAGGAGTAATATGCGGACTCATTTCCATCAATCACTGTCTCTGCTCCTGGTTGCCGGAGAGTTCAGGGTTCTCTGAGTCCACAAATGTTGGATCCTGATTTCACTGTAAGAAGAATATTTTTGAACTCTTAGTTTAAAAATCATACACAGACTAATGTGTTGTAACTGTGGAGGACCCACTGCCCTGGCCTGCGCATGGAGACACGGCCGTTAGACTGGGCTTGCTGCGCCTATGAGCGGGCCTGCGTGTGTCTGCCAGTGTGAATGCACATGCAATTAGGTGTCACCTCACAGGTGTGCAAAAAACAAATCCCACCTAGTACAGGGTGCACTGCTCTTTTGGAAGTTTTAGTAACTCTTATCTGACCTTTAACAAGCTGAATAACCTAATTGAACAGCTCAGGTTCAGAATGCTTAGACTCAAGCACAGGGCCAAGGAATACATGGAAATTGTAGAAATAAACACACATCTAGTGGTTCAGAAACTGTGGGTAGACACCTGACCAAAAGCAACACTAAGGTACCTGAGATATCAAAATGTGTTGGACACGATTTAAGCTTCATTTGATAAATAATTTATATAAAATAATGAAGATTTAAACTGACCATGGAAACATCTGTCGGGTTCATGGACTCCCTCCAAGTCACACACTTAGAAACCACAAGAAGTAGATCGGTGCTCTCAGGCACTGGCTGGGATTTCATTTGAAACTGCAGTACCATCCCCATTCAAGCTTCCAGGTTGGTTCCACTGAGGCACAGCTTTGCAAGTCAAAGCAATTAGGAGAGTTGCCACCAGCTGTAGCTACTTGCTTTTGTAAGTTGGAAGGTTCCTGATACAGAACAAGCAGAAGAAATTACCACAAATACGAGTACAATTAATAACCCTAATTAAAAACTTGTATTCAGGCATCGCAATTTTCTGATTGATTGACTTTTGCTAAATGTTAGTATAAACTTGAACAAGCCAATTAATTTATATGACTCAAATACCACTTTTATCTCTCTTTTGGTATCCTGAGGTTTTAATGGAAAAATAATTTTAAGAAAGAGCTATGACACAGACAGCAGTTATGGGGGCTGCCAGAGGGAAAGGCGGTGGGTTGAAGGTTAAGAGGGTAAAGGCGGCCACATATATGGTGATGGAAGGATTTGAGACCCAGGGTAGTGAGGATACAATGGCATATACTGATGATGCGTTATAGAATTGCACACTTGAAACCTAAATAATGTTCGTAACCACTGTCACCCCAATAAATTTAATTTAAAAAAGAGTTAGACTTAAAAAAAGTTTTTAATATGTTGAAATAACTTTCCCTTGGAAAATGGAGACAGAAATAATATGGGAAATAAAGTTTAAAATTTAAAATGAGTTATTTTTATCAGAGCAAAGGAAAGCAGGTGTGGAGGTCATAAAGAGAGAGCACATAGGGATGAGGCACCAGGGACTTCTCTGCGACAATGTGTGGCCCTGGGCCCCTGGGTGGGGTGAGGAAGGGGAGCAGCATCATTTAAATCACACTCTGCCCATTGTCCTGAGCCCATTGAGACTCAATGGAAATCATCTATAAGGCTACCACATAAAATCTTAGATTGATATGGAAGCTTTTACATTTTTCCCTTCCTTTTGTCAACCCCAAAATGGTGGAATATGCATTTACACTATGCAGTCCTGCTGTTCACACTGCTTTGTTGAGAGTATCCTACATGCACTGTGCATCATAACTAAAGCGACTTTATTTTAAGAATTCAATGGTGATAAATACTATAAAAACTATTAAGCAAGTCCTATCAACAAGTCAATAGGCAAAAACAAACAATTAGAAGTAGATAAGCAATAAATCTTAACTCATTACCAGAGACTAATTTTTTGGGTAATCAACATGTGTCAAGAATAATCATTTGCAAATTCAAATTATTTATAGGATTATTTAGCCAATTAAAAACATTTCCTTTTTATATAGAGCACACTGATCACTTTCTGTAGGTAAGAGAAACAGAATTTAATTTTACAAACAAATGTTCATGGCAGCTTCTTATTGCTCTCTGGGTTCTTCTTCAGTCATTACTTTTTTAAAATGTTTTGGGGTTTTTTTATTGATGTTAGAGAGGGGCGAGGAGAAAAGGAGAGAGAGAGAGAGAGAGAGAGAGAGAGATAGAAACATCCATGAGAGAGGAACATCGATTGGCTGCCTCCTGGGGATCGAGCTCACATCCCGGGCATGTGCCCTGACCAGGAATCAAACCAGAGACCTCTTGGTGCCTGGGACTGTGCTCAAGAGCTGAGCCACACCAGCAGGGCCTCAGTCATTAGCTTTGAAGAAACACGGTTTAAGAGGGGCTTCAGCAGGTTCAAATGAACCATCAGGAACCACTGCACTTACAGAGCCAGGTATCCTCACACGCACCAGTACCCCTGTGCCATGGGCAGGTCTGAGTTCATCTATCTGCTAAAGACCAGCTAGCTATAGGTGGCTAACACTGGGATAGAAGGATGGTCAGTACAAGGATTCTTAGAGACTAGTGTATTTTGTATTTCTATCCATCTGTGCTTTTCATTCCTACCCTCAGTAGAACTGTTAGCAGCTGTCTGCAGATGAGAATGCATTGATAACAAGTTTGCATTTCAAATGCTGTGCAGTTAACTAAAAATTGCAATTTAATTATTGCTTTACCATCATATATTTTTAGGACTAGCAAGCACTTAGAAAATATGTAGTCTAAAAAATCCCTTTCAAATCACATTTAGAAATGGGAACTGGGAAACTGGCTAGTGGAAGCACCAAGCCTCAATTAAGACCTCTAGCACCCAAGCCGTGATTTCCCCATGGTGGTTCCTTGCATAAAATTGTTTAAACTTAACAAACTGCTAACCTCCACAATGGAAATTTAATTTTAATATATGTTCAATAAATTGTGCATTTCTGGTGGAAACATTTGCCACTGGGATCTTTGGTCTAAGCACACACGCACACAAGGGCAAACGTGCACACACACACACACACACACACACACACACACACACACACACACACACACACACACACCCCGGCTGGTGAAACCTGCATTTGTCTGAGGATGTGGCGGGGCCTCTAAACTGTCTGTGTTACAGAATTCCTAGACCCTGACAGTGGCTGCAAACCAAAATTACTACCTTGCAGGTGTCCACATTTGGTTAAGTCTCCAAATTAACTGCTGCAAATACGAACTTAATTTAGATTTAATAGGACAGTTAGTGTATGCTAATTAAAGACAAAATGATTCTTTAAAAGGCATTTGCTGAGGTTTAATAGAAGCAGATGCAGACCAGTTACACACCATGATTGCTAAACTTCTGTAACCGGGTTTCTATTAATCAATTGGGGTTTAATCATCAGGAAAAACCCATCTTGGAAAATCTGAATCACTTTACAGGGTGGAATTTCCGGCTACTGAACAGAACGTTTAGGGCTTAATTGTTTCCTGGCCCATTGCTGGCAATCCAAGGTGCTTCTGTCAGAATTCACCATTTCCTTTCACTTCTTTTTCTTCTTGCTTTCCTAATGTAATCTCATTCTTTCTTCTTATTTTAGTTGACACCATTCGGAAATTTTTGTACTATATGCTGGTTTATACATATATTTTAGTTTTTAGTATAAAATTGAAATTAAAATGGTATTTCAGTCCTTTTTCTATTTTGGAGGATAGAGATATTTTTATCAGTTGTGCAAAAGTACATGTTAAAAAATTGAGATATTATTTAAAATACATTCGAATGATTTTTTTTGATCCAGTAAATCATTATTGAGTAAATAAATCAAAATACAGTTGTAGTGGTTTGTTTAGGCTGCCATCACAAAACCCCACAGACCAGGCCACTAACCACAGACATTTATTGCTCACAGTCTGGAGGCCGGACTGGTGCATTAGGGACCAGCCTGATAGGTTCAAGTGAAGGCTCTCTTCCTGGTATGTAGATGGCCACCTTCTTGCTGTGGCCTCATGTAGCATCTCCTCATTGCCTGCCTATGGACACAGAGATCTCTAGTGTCCCTTTTTCCTTTTATAAGAACTCTTGGGTGGTTCTGCAAGTGGGCAATTGAACACTTGAGTGTCCACTTCACAAGCTCCTTGGTCCCCATCTCGCAGATCAGGTTGAGACCTCCCAGCTGACAATCTCTGTCCTAATAACTACAACCTTAGTGACTGACTGACTGACTGTCCCTGAACTTAATCCAGCCAATAATCAGTTCACAGGTGATTAAATAGAAAAGGAATTTTTGTCACATGAGAGCCAGGCTGGGGACAGATTTCAACTGTGGTATAGTCATCTTACCTACTCAAATAATTCAACGATGAAGTTAACATTTTAAACTCTTTTTTGTTTCCAGTGGAAAAAAGCCAATTAGTTTCATGAAGCAGTTTTGCTACTATTTCAACTTGAGCGAAGTATTAAAATATTAATATACTTTAATTTAGCAGTTAAAATAATAATAAAGGGGTTTGTTAACTTTTTTGGCTTTGAATCTTGTATAGTTTAATCCAATAATTTAAAAATCAAGTGGCATCGTATCTTAAGTCATGAAGGAAGCTGCCCCTATAGTCCCATAATTCCAGTGGGCCGATGCATGCAGGGATGCTTTGCTTCTGTATGATGTCATTCTCTCAGGAGTCCTGCCAGGCCCAGGCCCCAGGTCCTGAGGGCACAGAAGCTAAGACTCTCATGCAGATAGGGAGCAGCCCTTCCTCCAGGCTACACTGAGTGAGCCTGGGGTCTGTGACCACATCTACTATCTGAAAGCTCAAGTAATACCTCATCCTCAACTTCTGCTTAATGATCTCACAATCATCTAATGATGAGTACATTTTAAATAGAGGAAATTAAATTTCATTGAGGAACAACCTTCAGAGCTAAAACAAATGTGTGATCTTTCTCCTTATGTCTTATTACTTATGATGCCAGGAAATGCTTTTCTGAGCATAATTCAGTGAGATGTGTAGACCTGTAGACGATTGCACATCTACAGGTCGCAGGTAAATTCACATCTTGGAAAGCAAAACGTGAATTTCATTTGGGAGCAGGGGAGGGAATGGACAAATGCTGTCATCAGCCAACTCGCCGCTCCATGAAGGGACAAGATGGGTGCTCATTAGGGATACTTCTCACTAGAATGGAATCCATGAAATAGCTTGCAATAAGGGTCTTCCTGACCACTGTCAAAGTTAAAGCTGATTGGTAGAAACTTTCCTTTTTTTCTGGTTAATAATGCATCCTGAGAACTTACAGCTCACACTGCCTTTGTTGTCAGCACCGCTCACTTAGTCGCATTTCTTTCTCTGCTTCAGAAGCAGGGCCCGTGGGAGGTGACGGAGCAGCTCCGCCTCTGCTCTGCGGAACGAACTGGGCCACACAACTGGGTCTCAGCATTAACCCTCAATAATTAATAACGCAGCTGTGAAACCTTAATGGTGAGTTGATCAGTAATGGTGCGGTTGCCATGTCACTGGACTGTTCATAGACCTAGTTGCCTGGAAATGTTTTGGATGGTCCACTTGAACCCAGAGTAATGGAGGTAAAGGGATGCAAAAGAGAAAAGAGTTTAAGGGACTGTTATGCCCCTCTCAGTCCCTGAGAACTGCACAGAACATCTGTTGGAAAAAGGAAGAATTCATTAGAAGATACTGTGAATGGGTCAGTAACTCAATTGACTGCTCTCTGTCGCAGCCCCCCTTAAATGTAAGCATCATGGTATGTTGGTGTATTCACACATTTGGGTAGTTTTGACAGGTGAAAAAAGTAGCCATATCCTGAGTAGACCAGAGACAGAGCTAGGGCCAAAGATTGGATGTGGTGGGAAAGCAAATCTGGTCTCATTATGGGAAAACTTTTCTACTAAAGTCACCCGTAAAACTATAGACATCTCACGGGACAGTGACTACTCAGAAACTGGAAAAGGAAATGTCAGGGGTGGGAAGTCTTACAATTTCTACAAAGTTGTCCGGCTGGTGGGGGTTTTTCAGCTGCTACATGGGTCCCCTGATGGGTCAAAGGTGGGGCTCATGTCCCACCACCACCATCACCAAGTGCATGTGGGCTTCCAGCCACTGAGCCAGCACATGTTTTTCAGAATCTGCCCATTTCTGGATGCACAGATGGTGACATGGCATTTCAGAAACAACTTCCATTAGGTCCGACCTCGAGACTGTGCTCCATGCTATGTGTTTCAGAGTGGACTGTCTGCTACATGTTCTTGATATTGGGCTGCAATGGGAGGAAAAGGTCTCATTAAACTTTATGTTTCTGATAATTATGTCAACTAGCCCACTGCAAATAAGCAGCTTGACTTGATGAGCAAAGCTTTTGTTAAGGCACCAGCTGTGCCGTTTCCAACTCTACCGGGGCTGCCTCTCTGCCTCCCTCCCTTCTTCACAAGTTGGGGACACATGGGGTAAGAGACCCTCAACCCTGGGAGTCACATGCTCTACTACTAATGTCTGCTGTTGGATCCAACAAGCTCAACTAGTAATGCCTACTATGGGAGTCCAACAGGCTCTACTAGTAATGTCTTCCTTGTTATCTCAGCATTGCTCCACAAGTAATTTCTACCATGGACTCCCAATATGCTCCATTAGTAAAGTCTTCCAACTTATTGTAAAGAGCTCAACTGGTAATATCTGCCATGGAATCCCAAAACACTCAGTAATGTCTGCCAGTGGATGTCGACACACTCAACTAAGAATGTCTACCATGAGATCTCAACAACAAACATATCAGGGTTTAGGGATGTCTTTGTTGGAAGGCTTTTAATTATGTATTTAATTTCATAGTAAATTTGGGACTCTTACAATGTCCACTTCTTATGTAAGTTTTAGAGAGTTGTGTTTTTCTAGTAACTTAACCATTTCATTTAAATTTTTAATTCTATTGCCGTAAGTCATCCACAATTTCCTCTTTTCCCTTTACTGTCTGTGGGGTCTGTGGTAATGTCATATTTGTCATCCCTGATACTGGTGGTGTGCCTTCTCTCCATTCACCTCAGAGATCTTTATTAATTTGCCAACTTTTTATTCATTTTATTAGTTTATTCAAACCAACTTTTAATTTTACAATTATCTCTACTATAAATTTATTTTCCATTTTATTACTTTGAGTTCAAGCTTGTATGCCCTACTTGTTCCCTAATTTCTAGATGCATAAATTATGGGAAACAGATTTAATGTTATTATTTTTCTTTAGATAAAACTTTAGATGCATCGCTTGAGTTTTATATAATTATTTTAATTTTTCCTCTGTTCAAAATATTTTCTAACTGGCATTGTGGTTTCTTTCCTGACATATTAATTATTTAGAAGTTCATTGCTTAATTTCAAAGTATGTGGGAATTTTCTGGTTTCTTCTTTTTTTTTAATTTCTGACTTGCTTCATTGTAGTTGCTGTGAGTGATTTCAGGTCTTTGAAATTTGTGAAATCTTGTTTTATGGCCCAGCATATGGTCCAATTTTGTAAATGTCCTATGGGGCCTCAAAAAAAATTCATAATTTGTACGAATTAGCTCCAATATTCTGAGTATGCTAATTGGGAAATGCTTGTTATTCATGTTGTTCAAATCTTCTGTATTGCTAATGATTGGCCTTTATATATTCTAGATACAAATCCCTTAGCAGATATATGATTTGAAAATATTTTTTCCTATTCTGTAGATTGTCTTAATTTTTTTGGTATTGTCTTTTGAAACACTTTTTAAAAAAATATATCTTGATTGATTTCAGAGAGGGGAAGGGAGAGGGAGAGAGAGAGATAGAAACATCAATGATGAGAGTCATTGATCAGCTGCCTTCTGCATGCCCCTGACTGGGAATAGAGCCCACAACCCGGCATGTGCCCCAACCAGGAAATGAACTGCAGTCTCCTGGATCCCAGGTCAGTGCTTAACTGCTAAACCATGCCCAGCTGGGGCCACTTTTTTTTAATTAGAGGAAGTCCAATGCACTTTTTTTTTCCATCTATTGCTTATATTTTTAGTGTTATATCTAAGAAATCGTTGCCTAACCTAAGGTCAGAAAGTTTTACACTTATGTTTTCTTCTAAGATTTTATGAATCTAGTGCTTAATTTAGGTCTTTGACACACTTAGGGTGAATTTAGTGTGAGGTAGAGGTCAAGCATCATTAGTTGAAAATACTGTTTTTTAACCTCTGAATTGTCTTGCCTTCTTTCTCAAAAATCACCTGACCATAAATGTATGACTTTATTCTGGACCGTCAGTTCTATTCCATTTAACTATCTCTGTCCTTGTGCCAGTTCCACACAGTATTGTTTACTGTAGATTTGTAAAAGCTTGAAAAAGGAAAGTGTGAGTCCTTCAACTTTTTTTTTTAGATCTTATGCGTTTTCATATATAAGTTTAGGACTGGATTTCAATTTCTGAGAGCATGCACACACACACACAGAGCTGGAAATTTGATTTGTATTGTGTTAAACCTAAAGATCAGTTTGGGATGTTTTGCCATTCTGACAACGTTAAGTCTTTCAGTTCAGACACAGACACATTTCCATTTACTCAGATTTTATCCAACTTCTTTCAGTGATATTTTGGGTATAAATCTTATAACTGATTCTTAAATATTTTTGATGGCTTTGTAAATGAATTGCTTTTTAAATTTTATTTTCAAATTTATTCTTAGAGTAAAGATAGGCACTTGATATTTGCATATTGATTTTGTATCCTGAAACTTTGCTAAACTCATTTATTGCCTCTAATAGATAATTGTTTTACTTGTGTATTTGCATGTGTGTGTGTATGTGTGTGTATGGCTGTGGATGTGAATTTCTTAGAATATTCTTTTATAAGAACATGTCACCTGCAAATAGAAATACTTTTATTTTTCTTTTCTGGATGTTCCTGTTTCTTTTTCTTGTCTGTGGTCCTGGCCAGAGCCTCCAGTACAGTATTTCATATAAATGATAAGAGCACATGCTTTTGTCTAGCTCCTGATCTTGGAGGGAAAGCTCTTAGCCTTCCATCAAGTATTAAATGAGCTGTGGGATTTTTAAAAATTTCCTTTACAAAGTTGAGAAGTCCTTTCCTATTTCTAGTTTGTTGAGTGTCTTTATCAAGAAAAAGTGTTGGATTTAGCCAAATGATTATTATGCATCTATTTATATTATCATATTTTGCCTTTTATTCTATAAATTTGGTGTATTGCATCAATTGGTTTTCATATATTGAACAACTTTTGCATTTGTAGGATAATCCCACATGATCATGGTAGAATACTCCTTATATGTAATGCTATATTGAGTTTGTTAGTATTTTGTTGAAAAATGTTATGTCTATATTCATTGGTTTGTATTTTCCTTTCCTTGTGATGTTTTTGTTTGATTTTGGTATCAGGGTAATACTGATGAGTTGAATAGTATTACCTGATACTCTGTTTGGGGGAAGTATTTGTAAAGGATTGGTATCAATTCTTCCTTAAATGTTTAGTAGACTTCACCAATTACAGTAATCTTTACACAAGCATTTCTCTGTGGAAAATTATCGATTACTTATTTAACATCTTTATTTCTTACAGGTTTATTCATATTTTAAAAATTATTTTAAAGACAGTTTCAGGAGTTTTGTCTATCTGAAATTTTTCTGTTTCATCAGGTATCTAATTTTTTTGGCATACAATTTTTCACAATATTCTAATATGGTTGTTATTTGTGTAAGACCAATAGTGATATCTTTCATACTATTACTATTCTAGTAATTTGAGTCATCTCTCTTTTTTCTTGGTCTGTCTCTTTTGTTGATCTTTTCAAGGATCTAACTTTTGGATTCATTACTTTTCTCTATTGTTTTCCTTTTATCTATTTCATTTATTTATGCTCAAATCTTAATTATTTACTTCCTTCTGATTGCTTTGGGTCCAGTACACTCTCCTATTTTCTAGTTTATTCAGGTGGGAGGTTAGATAGCTAGTTTGAGATCTTTCTTTTTTTTAAAAAAAAATATCTTTATTGATTTCAGAGAGAGGAAGGAGAGGGAGAGAGGGAGAGAAACATCAATGATGAGAAAGTCATTGATTGCCTCCTGCTGGGGATCGAACCCGCAACCCAGGCATGTGTCCTGACCTAGAATCGAACCACAATCTCCTGGATCTCAGGTGGGTGCTCAACTGCTGAGCCACACCCAGCCAGGCTGAGATCTATCTTTTTTACTCTAGGCTACAGCTATAAATTTCCCTCTAAGCATGGTTTTACCTGTATTTCACAAAATTCTGTATATTATTATTTTGCTTTATCTCAAAATATTATTGAATTTCTCTTGTGATTTATTCTTGACCCATTTATGTTTCAGGAGTGAGGTGTTCAATTCCCACATATTTAGAAGTATATTAATTCTTACATATTTGTGAATTTCCCAAATAACCTCTGAGATTTATTTCTACTTTTATTTAGTTTCAGAGAACATACTCTTCATATATATATTCTTTAATTTGACTAATTCTGCAGAAGTAATGTTCTAAAGGGAAAGCTAGTTAAAACCATTTCACGTGTATTACCATTTCTAATTATTAGCTTTAGGTCAGTTCACTTCCTCCTTATGAAATCTAGGCCCTCACTAACGAGAAATATGTCTATTGTGGGAGCAGGACACTCATTTTTTTGTCAATGTTGTCCTTTAGTTATGTAAGTAGAGGACATAGAAGATGCTGGTTTCCTCACTAATATAATCCTTCAAGGGAAAAAGTGAAAACCCCTCCTATGTAGCCAACAGACAACCAGATTTTATGCTAGTACATCTTTGCCCAGTGCATTTCTGTAGATAAACTCTCTGGGGCCTAAAAGTGCACAGTGAAATGATTTAGACTGAAAAGTGTGGTCTTATTGCAGCCCAAGTGCCCACACAGGTATCTCATGTCATCTCAAGGGGATCCTGTCCTCTGAATTTTCCTTCTTCTCAGCCCAAATACATTTTTCAGTGTTACACAAAGTCAGCCTATCACGGTACTTACGACGGTGCCCTCTCTTCTCCCCAGTGCTCCAGTGACGCATCCTGGGAGGAAGAAATGCCATCCTTCATGTCCTGCAAGACAGTGTGGCAGGAGTGTCCAGGACAAGAGCATCTGTGCAACTCAGAAGAGCTCCCAAAACATGCTCAGGTGATCGGGTTCCATCACTGCAAGAACAACACACCATCTAATGTGGAGATGAGGGTATTCAATAATAGAAGCTCCTATTAGGTGAATTTATGAAGAAACTGTGAAAAGTTATAACAATAACATGTACCCTTCAACACGTCCCACTCAGTGAACGTGGAAGTGGCCCTGAATCATTTATGCCAACATGCGGGAAACTGATAAATTTTGAACAAACTTAATTGAAATCACCCCTGGAGTGTGTGAAAGGGGGATTCAATTTAATGATCCTGCTGAGCATCACAGCACTAGACTGCTCCCTTCTGAAGTCTATTTTTTTTCCTGAAATAAAAGATTCCAAATTTCAATCAAGAATGCATGTGAGTTTAATCACATCTTAGAAATAAAAGGTTTGTTGCTTCTCCATGTAATGAGACTTAAAGGAGATGTTTAACCAGACAAACCACCACGTTTAGCTTTGTTTTGATAGTGGGAACAAGATATGTTCACCCTGTTAGGAACTACATCCCCTCACACAGGATGGCGTGTCCCCAGGCCCTTGCACACATGACAGGAGGGTTTGTGGTTTCTGTGCTCCACAGCACAGAAGCCCCAGTCTCCATGGAGGCATCACCTCCACTCAGCACTGGCTTATTCAGAAAGTGCCACCTTTCAAACTTGATGTTTACAAATTCTTGATTGACAAGGGAGAGATACATGTGGATGGTGTGGATGGATCTTCTAAACCATGGAAATGTCAAGCAGCAGGAACTCCCTGAAATGCAAACCTCTCCATCGCAAAGAGGGCTGAGCATGGTCCTCCAGGAGGCAGACTCCCTCTCAGCTGTAGAGAGGGGCTTTCTCTGTCCATAGTAATGGCTTCTGTGTGAGTGACTGGTGCCTTGAAAGCATGAAGGTGAAAACACGTTCCCTCCCAGCTTGTGCAGGAGCAGTTTGTCCTGGGAGAATGCAGCTCTTACCTACCCACCTGCATCTGGCTCATCTGCGCAGTGCTGGTTAGGAGAGGGTCATCCTGTCTCACTGAGGCAGACGGTGGTGGCTTAGAGATGACAGCCCAGGTCCAGGTCCTGTTATTTTTATCCGCCCCCTGAAAGTTTTCTCACCTGTACTGTGGTGAGAGCTGGGAGGGGCAGGTTTGTTCATTTAATCCATTTTTTGAGTGACTTTATTTATTTTTTTCTGTTCCATTGCCAGCCTCCAATTGCCAAATCTCAGTCCCATTTCTAAAGCAGAGCAACTGTGTTTGCCATTAAATACCTCTCTGTATATTCAACCTGAGTGACTTTAATACCAGATGTTTGCTTCCCAGCCTGGTTCCACCGGGTCAGCAGGGGCTGGTACCCTAATCCAACAGGTAACCCATGAGGAGGTACTGGATACATCCCCTCTTCACCTGCAGGGAGTCCTTGGACTCTCCATCAGGAGCCAGCCTGTGGGACACCGAATTGCAATCTTGAAAAACTATGTCTCTTCACAGAACTAGGGGAGTGATGACAAGGGTCTTAGTTTGCCTGGGCTCCTATAACAGAAGACCACAGACCCTGGCTTAAACAACCAATGTTACACCTCACAGACTGGAGGCTGGACGCCCAAGATCAAGATGCTGCACATGCTGTGCCTCTTGAGACCTTGTTCCTGGTGCACAGACACATCCTCTGGCTGTGTCCCCACAGGGTGGGAGGGGCAGGGAGCTCTATGGGGCCCTTTTACAAGGATCCCCATCCCATTATAACAGCTTTACCTCCTGATCTAATCACATCCCAGAGGCCCCACCTCCTAACACCATCCATAGGGGGTAGGATCTCAACATATGAATTTGGGGTGGGGGGGAGGCACAAACATTCAGTCTATAGCAACCAGAAAAATGAATTTCTTTACAAATGAAATGACTTGTTCTAGAACAGATTTCTAACCTTCATTTAGCCCGAGGTTTTCATAGACAAAAAGAATCATTTCTACAGGATTAAAAACAAAAACAACAACTGTGGCTGTTGTTGTTCTGGGAGTGAATTCAGGTAAGTGAGGACACAGAGAAGAAGGTTTGTCTGTCCCTGAAGGAAAGGTGTCCCCACTCACCACAGGTGAAGCTGTGTGTGTGTGGACTGTGCAGGGCCAGCACACCTGCCTTTATAGTCGGATAATGATATTTATAAAAAGATGAGACAGAGTAATCTCACCATAGTGTGAAGGGCTAGAGACCTTTTCGGATTTCCGATCACATGAAAACTTCAGTTTCATCGAAAACTGGACAATTGGTTTTACAATACTTTCCACACCCTCTTCAGTTATTATTTTCTACAATTTCATTTCCATTTTATAGATGCTGCCTAATAAATAAGGTTATCTCCTCCCTCTCTCATCTCTCTTCTCTCTGTCTCCCTCCCCCTCTCTTATTCCCCCTGTTTTTAAGAAATAAATAAGAAAACAATGCTTATTTTCCCTGTTTCCGGAGTCCCCCTGTGGACATTTGGGAGCAGAGCCTGCCCGGGAGCTAACACAGCAGTTTTCTTCCAGGCGGCCTCTGGCGCTGCGGGGACGCGGGAGGTGAGGACCCTCGCCCTGAGCTTGCTCAGGCCTCGCTCGCTTTAGAGAAGGCAGTTCTGGGGCCTCTCCTCCATAGCTGAGCTGGGCTCGGCCCAACTGAAGTCACTAAAGTTTGTCCTTGGAACCCAGCTCCTGCATTTTAACTCCATTTCCAAATATAAAGCCTTCAGCTGTGTCAGGCACTTTGATTTCTCTGGATGTCAGGCTTGGTTTTCAAATGTAAATGTGCCCCAGGTTAGTCTTAGTAAGTTACCTGGCCTGGGACCAGGAGCACACCTGTCAGGTGCGGGCCCCCATCCTTGCACCTTCGAATAATCCTTCATGTCTCCGTCTCCTATCAAAGACACCCTCCCGCCCAGAGTTGAAAGCAAAATCACTCTGGGAGGAATTTATGACAAATAGAGTAATTCCTTTAATGCAGGCACTGTTTTATCTGCAGCACGTTAACGAGAGAGCTCCACCAGGAAACCACCGTCCTGTCCACGGTCACCATGTTCTCTTTAGAAAACACAATCCTTTAATTGCAGTGAGAAACACAAGGTTTCCTCTGCACAGCCCCTTGGATGCTAATGGAGGCCACACGGTCACCTTAGAGGAGCCTCATTAGGTCACTTGGGCAAGTTCACCTCCAGTGGGGACCTCTCCTGGGCTGTTCACACCTTTAAGGCACCTTGTTCCCTGGTAATAGCTTCTCCAAGCACTGGGCCAGTTTTAATTCATTCCTAACTTTTAGGTCACAGAGGTCTGATTTTCTCCACAGGAAGTTAGAAATGGCTCAGGTTCAGCCTTTTGCTCACAGGGTGACAGTCATCAGCAGGGTTTGGACTGCCTTTCCTGACTTTCTCTCCATTACCGTGCATCATCAGGCCACTCTTCCGAATTTCTGTTCACACCTGACGCTTCGCTTGGAGTTTTTATGGTCCCCAAACCAGGTATGAAAACAAGTTTAGAAACTCACAGTCATTTATTTACAGAATAGACGTCAGGCACTGCATGGTGACAGACTGGCATTTGGTAGCTTCTTTTTTTTTCACACAAATGTGTTGCAGGGGCTTTGCCCTGTCCTGGGACCTCTTCAGAACCTCTCTAAATGTGTGTGCAGTGTCCACTGTACAGAGATGCCCCGTAACCAGCTCACCGTTATTAGACTTCTAGAAGGTTTCCAGTTCTCCTTGTCATCATGAGAAAAGGTGCAGGGGACATGAACTCTTGTTCAGTTCACAATTTATCAGGAGCATTTTTCTTGGCAAATAATTTTAATTAAATATATACTTTTAAATATTCTGATAATGAAAACAGCAGTTTAGAAAATAGTGAAAAAAAATTATTTTTTTTTTAAAAAAAGAACCATAACCTTACTTCATAGATCTATTTTAAACATATTAGGGCCCGGCCGAGCGTGGCTCAGCAGTTGAGCGTGGACCTAGGATCCAGGCGATTGGGGTTCGATTCCCGGTCAGGGTTGCAGGCTCGATCAATGCCTCTCTCATCATTGATGTTTCTGTCTCTCTCTCTCTCCCTCTCCTTTCCTCTCTCTGAAATCAATAAAGATATGTTTTAAAAAAATAAATAAACATATTAGGGTAGTTTTCCCTCCCAGACTTTTTCTATGTATACATAAATGTTTAAGTTTTTCTCTCATAAGTTTGGGATCATTAAGAGATTTTTTAATTCTACTCTTTAAATGTTCATAATAAAGTCAATTTTTCATGTGATTACCTAGGATTTTACTCTATGGACACATCTTCCTTACCAGTGGACTTGTAGCTACTTTGCCTTTTCACTGTTCTGAATTACATTGTAATGCACATCTGTGCATAAGTCCATGTGGCATTTTTCTTCCTCTCACAGGCTGTATTTCATTGGAGGTGATCCCTAAATTTAACCAAACAACTTGGTATAACAATATCTTAGACTCGTGCCCTGGGGTGCACCATAAGGAGGACCCCGCTCACACTGAGCTTTCCATGCGTGAAGGGTAAGTGCCCCCATCTCCTCTTCTTCTAGGCACTTGGAAGTTTTCAAAGCAAAGTAAACTACCACTGAGTCTGAAGAAGTTGATCCAGTTAAACATTTTCTCTTTCTTGGGCAAAGGTGAATGCCAAACCAATCAACAGGAAGTACAACATCACTAAAAACACCTTGTTTTAGGACTTTGAGAACTTTGTAAATGAAGAGCGGTGGCCGGTGTACGCCAGGAGGAGAGAGAACCAAGGTGGAGCCAAAGGAGGTGCGCTGAGGCTTGTTTGTGCCTTTTCTGAGAAAGAGCCAGGCCTGCGGGCACAGTCCTGGAGATGTCCCATTGTGAATTATGCATCTCAACCGCCCTTCTGGGTATTTTGGTTTCAAGGCTTTGTCCTTTGTGACAGTGATAATGAGGACCATTGTCCTAAACAGGCACAGATTCATGCTTCTTTTCCTCTGCTTTTGGTGAGAGGACACCATGGGTTATTGAGTTAAATTAGATTTCTATATGTTTGTTCAATGGTTCTTAAGAATTTTTAACTATTCTTTTCCTCTTAACATAATGACACGGAGCTAGCCATTGGCTGTTGGGTTCGACAAAGAAGATTTGGACATTGCAGGGCAGTGGGCAAGGCATGTTCTTCTAGCAAAATTCCTGGTGAGGTGGCTTCTCCCAGAAGCTTCTTCCAGGGACTTAACATAGTTGCAGGAGCCCCACGGAGCTGTGATACACAGATAAAAATCTATACCATGAAAGGTTTGATAAATGTCTGTTTCTCTTTATTGGGCAACTGCACATTCTTTCTCTTTGAAAATGTTCAAAGTCATTCCTTTCACATTCTGAAGCTGTTTATAAAAGATCTCCATTAATGTGTTCTTATGGGAGCGGCATTTTACCGGGGGCTTTACTTTAAAAATGTTAAATATATATGAGAAAATTTAAAAGACAGATTGTCTGAAAGTATGTTAGTTATTACATCAGTTGAACTCTCTAAGACCTCTGCACTGCAGTGAGAATCTAGGACTCACGGTCCAGAAAAAATACAGCATGGTCTGGAAGGTTAGGAAATATTTAGGGCTTTCACATTTGTTAATACCATATGTGTTAAGTATTCGCTACTGTAACAAAACTGTTCCCACTTATAAATGCATCCGATGCCTATTCTCACCTGTGGTTTTACTTAAAGATTCTGTGTATATTATTTCACAGCAGACAACTCTGACAAGTCTATGCTAGTGAAGTATGCAATTCCGGGCGATTCCAATCTTTCTAATTAATTGAGTTACCACCAAAGTAAAAGTAATGTTACAAAAATATGTTGCTGTGGGTGGTGTTCCCTTTGGCAAAGTAGCAAATGCCGAAGATGAAACCACCATCAAAAAAGAAAGAAGCATTTAACTTAAAATTAAAACAGCATATTGCTTTGTTTCCTAGAAGGAAAATGAAAATCCTATCAGGCTGGCATTCTCTGAAAATGTGTGTGAGTTTATTGGGTATGACTTTGCCTGAAGTAATTGCAAATGTAAGCACAGTCCCATTTGGTGCCTTGTTCTCCAGGTTTCTTTGATCTCAGAGTCCCAAGCAGACAACGCATAACTCAGAATGACGTGGGTTCCACTCGGTGAAGTGCCTGCTGCTTCTCCTCGAAGTACTGAGTGCACACCTAGTAGGGTTTATCTCAAAGCCATATTTTTCAAAGAAAAAAAAAGTTCATATGGAATCATCCTAACCACCTACCTACCAACAGTTTTCTTTGCTTGTTTTCGTTGAGAGGAACCCACTGCTGGCAAGAGAAGGCCCTTGCGAAAGTGTACTTTTATTTGCTTATTGTAGTTAGGTACAGACCACATTCCAGACAAGACTGAAGAGATCTTTTGAAAGTACTTTTTTTTGCAGTTGCTAGACAAGAAGTTCACCAGGTGTGGACTGTTTCTTGTGTGTGTTTGTGAAAACAATATACAATTGACGATGATGACATCTAATGTTATTGTACTCCCGTGTGGGCTGTTATTTTACATACATTATTACATTTTTTTATAGCAACAGCTTTACCAAGTGGGTGCTGTGACCACTGTCTCCGTTTCAGAAGTGAGGAAATGGAAGCTCTGGAGGAGGGTGATTTTCCAGGGTCCTCTGAACTTAGGAAAAGTCACCAGATCCTGGTGTGGTCCAGAGCGGCCACTATACCAGCTGGGCCACACTGCTCCGCCTTAGCACTGCTGACTTGCTGTGCCAGGCTGTCCTTGGTGGCGGGTCTGTCCTGGGCATGGCAGGACCTTTTTGTAGAATCCGTGGCCTCTACCCACCAGAAGCCAGCACCACTCACCAGCCATGACAACCACAAATATCTCTTGACAGTGCCCAATGTCCCCTGGGTGGATCTGGTACCTTTCATCCTCGCTGATGCACAAACTTTTGTCTGCTTTCTAGCCCTGGGTCCCAGGCCCCTGACTGGTTACAGAGCCGATGGCACGTGGCTGGGGCCCAGCCATGGCCCCTTTGCCTGCCCCTGTCCTTCGGTGCTATGACGTCCTTCACGCCGTGGCTGTCCAGGATCCCTGCCTGTAGCAGCTGGGGGGGCTGGAGCTGGCCTGCATCAGCATCCGCTCAGCCAGGCTGTGCTCAGGCCCCAGGTGATGCCAGGTCACGAGCTCCCTGGGGAAGCAAAGCCAGGAAAAGGTGGACCAAAGATTTCAGCAGAAATGAGAAAGATCCAGGACCCCACTGCGAGACCAGAGAGGAGGCTGCAGCGGGTGTTGTCCAGGCGGCAGCAGGGGCACGCATGAGGGTGCCTCCCTCTGGGCAGCGAGAGCAGCTGCGTCCAAGCCCCCTGTCCCAGGCCCCTTGGGCAGCCTTATGGGGACCTGGCCTTGTGGCCCCTCATGAAATTTCCAAGGAAAAGGCAAGGAAACCATGGTCTTCCCCTCGGATCCCTACAGCATCCCTTCATCCCAGGGGAGCATTTTCACACCATGATTGCCAGGAACGTCCGAGGTGGGGCCAAAGCACAGGCGGAAAGAGTTCACATGTTTGAAGGTCAGAGATATTAGCGACACACCTGTCATCTGGGGCAGAAGTGAAAAGGGAAAAACAGCCAAAGGCCCCAGAGCCAGGAAGGCGTAGAGGGCAGAACACGGTGGCCAGGGAGACGGGGAGGGCAGAGAGACCACACAGGGGCAGGACGGCCCTTCTTGAACAATTGTCAGTGCTCTTGATAATAGTAATGAACAAAATAATAAAACTGTCTTATTATTCCTACTTCATTTTAAAAAATATTTTTTCCTATTTTACTCCCACACAGCATCTTTGTTTCAAGTTTTCATTTGCTGGTTCCTGGTCCCTGCGGCCTCCTCTCCACCATTTACCAATTATAGAGAAGTCAGAGGCTAAGGGGTGGCGCCTGGTTAATTCCCACACTTCTCACCTGGAATTGCTTTCCTCCTGCAGGAACCAGGGCGGGTGGGGTTAAGTGACCTACCTGGGGTCGTGTAGGGCCAGGTGGGTGAGCCTGGGGCACACTCGGCCTGCTCTCCCATCAGTGGCCCAGCCCACCATACCTACCTAAGTCAATTATTTTTAAAACATACATTTCCATTTAGTGATTCATGCTGGGTCTAATTCACTTGCTGTTTAATGTCACTTAATTATCCAGAGACTAAAACAGGCCCACAGAGAACAGATTTTAAAAGTATATTTTAAAGATAAAAATGGGCCTTTCACATTCTACAGGATTTCAAATCCCTGGACAAAGAATGTCAGCTTAAATTTAAAAGAAGCCCTCTAAGATCTGTCTTTTAAAAAGAAAAAGGCAGCCTTGGCCTTCGAGAAAGCAGAGGACTCACCTTTTTCAAATTACAGTTTTCAAGTCTGATACACCAGATAATCATCAGGGGCTCAAATAAAATCATTATTTTGTCAGAGAGAGAAAGCACGTTCAAGGGGGAAATTAATGACAGCAGAGAAAGAACAAAGTCGTGCCTAATAGGGAGGGTTTTTCGAAGATTAAAGGAGGGCTTGCCCTCAGTTTTGCTTCAGGTGTTACTCTAAAGTCATTTTTAAGGCTCCGTGACAATCCTGCCCTGAAAGCAGGGACGGGAAACCCTTTCAGGAGAAGCGAGCCCCTAACTCCCACCCACACGGGAAGGGAAACCGGTGTCTTTTTCGCAGACACTTCCCTCGTTTCATCCTGGGTATCTCAACACTGCTTTAGCGGAGGGGGCAGACTCAGAAGCAGCAAACGTGCTGACCCCGGGACAGCATGCCCTCCTGTGGAAGAAGAGAAAAAGGTACATTCTGAACGATGCAGAAGGAAATTTAAAGGGGCGCCCAGACCTCTTTAACCTAGACCCCCAGGGCCCCTCTTTGAAGCCCCGTGGCCTTATTCTGACAGCCAGCTGGCACTGCTGCACCCTGACGTCGCTCTGCCGACCGAGGTTGGTGAGGAGGCTGAGTCGCCTCCCCCTGTCCTGCTGTGCTGCCGCCTTGCTGCAGGTTTCCTGAGGATCCCAAACACCTGAGCGTGGGTCGGGCCTGCCGTCCAGGCTCCCCGCACAGAGTGGATTCTGAGGTCCCAACCTCCTGCCCAGACGTGCCTCCTGCTGGTGCTCACACTCCGGCCAGCACCCTTCCCGAGTGCCTTGCTTGTCTGGAAGGTCACATTGCCCTAGCTGCCGCATCATTTGTCTTTCTGCAGGTGATGCGTCTTCTGGGATGGGCTGGGCTCCGCCTGGAAGGCTGGGAGGGTCTTCATAATATCAATCAGAGTCTGAACTATATTTCTACACCAAGAGTCAATGGGGCTATCCCTGGACAGAAGCCCCATGGTTAGGGCCCATAGGAGGGGGAAGAAGAGGGGCACCCGGGCCATGGTGCATAGGCCAGTGGTCAAGAAGCTGGACAGGCCTATGTTTTCACGTGGGGATCCTGGGGGTCTTCCCTGATGCACAAAAGATGGATTCCTTCTTAATAAGAATTAATAAATTTACAGGTATTCACATCTATTAAGTTTCTCATAAAAGGAAAAATAACCCAGAAGTTTCAAGTTCACAACCTATCTGAAATCTAGTCCCATTGCATACACTTTGTTAAATTCCAATGTGATGGCTGGATTTGGACGCCAGCCCACAGACAGGACACACAGGCTTGCCCTTGAGAAATTTCACTTCTCACGAGAGATGCTGGCATTTACAAAGGGTGGGAGAGCGAGAGCACACGTCCTGCAAACATGTAATGAGCCTGACAGGGTTGGAGAGATCAAAGGTGTGCAAACCACAGCCAGAGATCCAGTGTGAGCCTGGGGCTTCTGTGCGGGCCCTGGGGTGCTTCACCTGGGACTCCCGCTTCCCATATCTCAGCCGTGGAAAGAGCTGTCTGACCTGTGGAGTTTGAAACTGAGAGCTCAAGAAGGCACGGTGGTTAATCAGTCCCTCTGCTCTTGGAATAACAAATGAAGGGAGTGTGGGAGGGACCCAGCAACACAGCAGTTACCCCCAAGGGAAGAAATGTCTGGGGCAGGCAGACTCCTGCCAGAAAGTTTCCACATGTAGGAGGAGGAACTGACGCTCAAGTGGCTAAAAACCACCCAAAACATGGTCCATTCTCAGGAGTATGTGTGCAAAGCTCCAAGCCCTGCCAGACAGATGGACGGATCCACGTGGGATGAGTGCAGGTTATACCCCATCTGGGACCTAGGAATAGGACATCCACTCTCCATCCTCATAGTTTTCCTCAGAATTTTCAAACGCAGGGCACTTATTTCTATGCAGTCACCTTGGTACCCATGAGCTCATGAACCAGGTCAGGATGGTGTCAGTGTCATGGCTGTGTGAGCCCATTCTTTTCAGGGTTACTGCAGGGTGTGATGCGCACACCCTGGCTGAGCCAGGGCAGTTCCCTGAGCCCGGGCGCGATGCTTGGCTTGGAGAGGCAGGTACAGCATGCTCTGCTTTTGCAGAGAAGCATGAGTGTCCCGGTCCTGACGGGATGACGGATATGCTCCGGGCTCTTAAGCAGGCTTTGGCAGCGATGCTGACTTTCTGGGTCGGTGCAAACATTACGATATTGTTAGGCTGTGAATGGAGCTTTTGTTCGGGTGTTATGGGATTACAGTATTTAGACGAGCACATCTTACTCAAAGATAACTTTGAATGTATTTAAAGTGCATTTCTTGACAGGCTGTTATTGTAAATGGATCTGGTTAAGTCACCCACGCGTTTAGGAATTCGGCTTCACAAGAGGTTGTCTTGCACTGTGACCCTCCCTACTGCAGGAGTGCAAGAGGCCACAGGAGATATGGATGGGGACAGTTCTCCATTAGCTGCTCAGGACAGAGATTGGACCGAGTTCTTGAATCCAGACAGTTGTGTTAGAGCAACTGACATGATTTGCAAGGAAGCCCATAGCCAGGCACAAGTGGAACCAGCAGGTGAGGCACTCAGTTGCCACAATCTAAGTGGGAGGTGGAAACACTCAAGAGGCGAGTGACCTGTCCTGTCCTGAGAAAATGTGGACCAGTCCTAGGAAATGCACGTGTAAGACAGGAACACAAAACTTAACTTATGTGTAGGACTTTCATACCCCAGGAGGATATGGACACATTTTCCAAAATCGAGATTAATAGACTGAAAACAAAGTAAGAATGTTGAGAAAAAAGTTTTAAAACACCTAAAGGGTTCAACTGAAGAGAGTAATCACCTGTCCTCCCTCACCTCCCGTAAAGACCAAGAAGGATGGGCAGTCATGGATTTTCAAGGTAGGTTCGAGGGAGCCTTACAAAGTTCAGCTGCATCTCTAGAATTCAATGATAACCCTGCTGCGTCTGTGTCAAAGCAGTTAAGTAACCTCGGTGCTCCTTCTTACCCTCCACTCTTTATTTCTCAATAGTATTAGGCACAGACAATCAACAATGTATTTACCGAGCATGGACTATGCGTCCCTGTCCTCGCCCTTGCAGGGAACAAGAATGGAGGTTGGTGTGCAACACTCATCAGAGCTGCAGGGCCGAGTGGGTGGGAAGGTGGAGGGGAGAAGTGTAAGACAAGTTGCCACGTGTCCCGAAAATACCACTGACTACTAACATGGGAGGGACTGGCAGACTGTCCCGTGTTTGAGGTTCATCTAAATACAGAGACACCGCCCAGCTACTGTCACTGTGAGTGACCTGGTTAAATCACCCACCCTTTTAGGATGGCAGCAACCACACCTGCCAGCCCTCGTAGTAGCTGCTCACGCACTCACCTCCTGACCCAGGCCTGCCAACGCACCACCCTGCCACCTGTTTGAATTACGGACTTTAAAATATTTATTCTATATGGTTATGAAAACTTGATGCTGGTATAAAACATTTGATCTTGTTCTTGAAAAAAAAAAAAAATCAAAGGATGCGAGTGGCATGGAATTGCATCCCGACTATCACAGCCTCCTTCAGGGAAGCAGTCGGCGGTTACTTCACTCCTCGCTCCGTCCTGATGACAGCCCCCAGCTCCTATAACACAGATCAGGTTCATAGGAAAACTGCAAGGTTCAGGTCTCAAATGATGTTCTGACCACCATATATCGAGGCAAGAGGCCCTTATTCAGAGAAAATAGCCCCAGAAAGAAGGAGCTAAGACAAGAGAAGGTGGGGGCCAGTGAAAAAGAGGAAAGGACCACATTAACAGTCTGGCATAAAATGTATGAAACCCAGTCTGCTTCATAAGTGGAAAGGGTAGTATAAGCCCATCAGTGCCATAAAACAGAATTTAAGCATTTGTAAGGGACAACACTTGTCATTCCAAACAAACATGAAATCAAAGCACATATTTGTCCTAAGCTGGGTGCTTCCAGAGGTGGGTGGCCCTGCCTGGACCCCACCAGTGGGCACAGTATTTCTAACCCTACTACAATCATGACATTCTGAACAAAGCTTTGCACCCCCATTCTAAACACCTTGACGAAAAAGAAACAGTAATGGGATAGAAAAAGACAGATAGTATCCTTAACAACCAACCAATCGGGCAGTTGAAAGCTGGAGATTCCAAAATAGAAATACAAACTTTATATATAATTTGGAGGCTGCTGGGGACCACCTTTTGGGAGAGATGAGTCCCAGGGAAGCTTCAGGAAGCAGCATTTATAGGCCTAAGCACTTTCTAGAGGCAAGAAGGACATAAGCAGGGTCAGGGCAGGGGTCCACAGGGCACGAGGATTTATTGAAGGCAGGGCCTCTCTTGAGCCAGGGAGAGTGTGGGGGCCCTGGAAGGAAGTCAGGGGCCAGAACCACGGGGTCCATTGTACAGCAGGACCAAGGCCCAGTTCAGGAGGGACCTAGGAGAATGTGCTCAGTCTGCTCACGGCTAGGAGCCACCTCTGGAAAAGGTTCAACCACATCTGGACCTCGAGACCCACACGGTGGGCAGGTGGGAATAAATTCCCAGGAAAGAGATGGAGGCTCAGGTCCTCAGCTGAGGCCCAGGGAGGAAGAGGCACGGTGCTAGCACAGCTGCTTAGGGCTGGACTTGAAAACCTCTTTGTTTCTTTTCCTCCTTGTGGCCCAGAGAGCCAGGCAGAGTGTGGTGGGAATGGTCTCTGAGCAGACGAGGAGGGGGAGAGAGGACCCTAAGAGCTGGGTGGGCAGCAGGCCCTGAGCCCCTGGCTCACTCTTTGCTCTCTGGGACTGGAGCCCCCGCAGTGCCTGCTCCCAGGGCTCAGTCAGGACAGTGGCTCACAGCCTCCTTCCTACCCCAACACCCTTGTCCTTCACCCTGAAGACCACAGTCAGAGTTCTCAGGGTCCCCTAAGTAAACTCCTCTCCCCTCTGGATCCAGGTACCAATAGGAAAGCTGTCAAAGGGTCAGGGCCAGGACTGGGGTGAGGAGAGAGAGGCACACACTTTGTAAATATCCTGAGGCCACCCATGACAAAGGATCCCAGACTGGACAGCTTGAAACAACAGATAATTTCTTCCTCCCAGGCCTGGACTAGAAGGCCCAAATCAAGGGCTTGGCAGGTTGGTTCCTTCCGAGGTTGTGCGAGAATCTAGTCCAGGCCTCTCGGCTTCCAGAAGTTTGCTGACACTGCTGAAGTTCCTTGGCTTATAGAAGCATCATCCCACTTCTGCCTTCACGTCCACTGGATTTCTCTCTGCCTGTGTCTGTGCCCAAACTTTCCTTTTTATAAGGACCCAGTCATATTGAGTCAGGGACCCCCCTTCTCCAGTATGATGTCATCTTAACTAATTACATCTACTATCACCCTCTCTCTGAACACAGTCACATTTTAAGGCCTTGGGTATTAGGATTCAACACATGAATTTGAGTAGGGGACACAATTCAACCTCCTGTCATGGGAAGACCTCACTCTCAAATCTCCCCAGGCCCTATCTTCTGCAACCTGCCCAGGACCTGGGCGGGAGAGGGGCCTGGTGCTGGGTGCTGACTGGCAGCCACGTGATGGAGCTACCTGCCACCATGGCCTGCCCCTGACCCCAGCCCTGCCAGGGCTCAAGTCCTCACCTGCTCTCTGTCCTCCAGGTAGTAACACTAGCCATCTCGTCCCACCGAGATGACCCTGCGGCCAGGATCAATAGCATCCCGATGACCCCAGGTCACCGATTTCCCCAGAACCATGTGAGCTCCTGCTGTGGAGAAAGTCTCCCTTCTCTTTTGTTTAATGGGGATCCTGGTAATAAAACATGTACAGTGACTAAAAGAATGATTGTATCTTCACCTCCGCATGCATTAGTAATGCAGGTACTCAATAAAGCCTCCCGCTTTCCGCTGACAATGGTTTAACTTCTCCTTACACCGCACGCTCACGCCCTCTCTGAGTAGGGCAGAGCCTCACGCAACGGCTGAGAGACGCCTCTGCTGAAACGCGGCTGTCATCACGATGTCCCGCACGGGGAACCCTTCTCTTCGAGGACCTGGGTTAAGTCAGTGATCGAGGAGCGGCGGGGAGAACGTGCGTCCGAGCCCCCAGCCCGCGCAGGCCCCAGCAGAGCTGACTGCCCTAGTGCGCTGCTCAGCCGCTCACGGAAGGTCCCCTTGCTGGTGTCCCCGCCTGTGCTGTCCATCGTGAACACTGTCATGGCCGCGCTGTAAACATTAGCTGCTGCCCTCCAGAGGCTAAAATTCCTTCTGACATTGGAGGTGGTCACGCCAGGTTAGGTCTCAGGCTCACCAGTAACAAGCTGCAGAGGAGCCTTTCCTGACCTTGCCGGTCCTTTGTGTGTTTCAGTCGTCAGAGGAGTTGGAGAGGCTCAGGGGGGGCTCCCCCGAGCTCCCGGCGAGGAGGGGTGTGCCCCTTCTCTGCCTGTTTTAGCCACGTGTTTGTTTAGCTGAGGCAAATTGATCCACTTGCCCCACACAGAGGGTGCTGAACCTATGCCCGATCGTAACAACCCTGAATTCCCCCGTCAGTGGAAACACAAGCTGCATAGTTATCCCAGAGTCCCCAACAGAGGCCTGGCCAGGCCACAGGCTTCCTGTGCCTTGGGATTGGCCACATTATAAATATAGTTTAATCAGAAATTCAGTCTGCTTCATGAGGGTGGCTGAGCTTTGGTTAGTCTGTGCCCCAGAGACGGGATTGCCGCATCCTGGGTGAGGTCCGCATAGTAGGTTTAGATTCCTCTTGTCACCAGCTCTCTCTTTCCCTTGCCCCTAGTGCTGGAGAATCAGCCAAGCCTCTCTGTGGGCGCCTAAAGCCCATCCGCGGGGTCAGCGCTGGACATGTGATGTCTGCTTCTCACAGCCGGGCCAAGCAGGTCAGGAAGACAGAAGTGTTCATTTGTCCACTGGGATGAAGGTGTCACCTTCTCCTAACCTGTGTCAGACTCACTTCCTATAAAAGAACCCCTTTATAATGTGCCAGCCGTCACCCTGAGGGTAGTCCTGTGTCAGCCCTCTTGCCCCAACATAGGGCACCCACTCACAGGCAGATATGTACACAGGGCATATGTACACCCATGGACACACACAAATACACTCACATGAGCCCACACATATACATCATATATGCACACACACTGTATGTGTGCACCCATGTATACACACAAACACACACCCATACACACATCCATACATTTACACCCAGGCACACAAAAGCAACTCACATGGGCACACACGTCATACATGCACACACAAGCACACAAACCACACACACACGCATGTTAACTACACAAAGCCTGCGGTTCCATAGTTCCTGCCAGTGCCCATTCCCAGGCTCATCTCTGTGCCCCTCCAGGCAGTGAATCTAGTCTATCGCTGCCCAGGCATTTATTTCTCCAAAGAGGCGCTGCTGCGGGTTTTATAAGACAAACACAGGACTCTACATTTATAAAAGTATCTGAAGTCCTCAAATGAAGAGATTTCCACCCACTCAAGATGCAGGAAGATCCCACACGTCCTCTTTGATGTGCATTTCCTGAGTGCACAGAAGGATTTCTGGGAGGCTGTGTGAGTCCCCTTTGTTTCAAGAATGTTGGTTGATGTGCTTCAAAGTAGCAGTAGGAGCAACTGCTGGCAAACGTGTGCGCTTTCATTGTGGTCCTGGGACACTCAGGCGGCGCGCTGGCCCCGGGAACGGAATCCCACGCCTAATTCCACGCTCTCGGCGCTGACAACACACCCTCTGCGAGGCTGCGCTGCCGCTAAACTGTAAACATCTTGGAAAACTTGGCCAACATTACTCAAAATAGGCAGCTGGTGGTTGTTGTTTTTATCATTTCCAGGTGCATTTGAGGGAGAGGAGAGTTCTAATGGATCTAAATCGGCTGTGAGATCCAAACCCTGAACATTATACCTACACATTTCAAAGAGATTCTGCTCGGGAGACTTCAAGGAAGAAGGAATGTCCCCGAATCAAGGGTGCCATTGAACACATTTTCAATTAACCCTTAAACACGGTTTCTGCCAGACAGTCTTCTCTCTGGTACTATTCTCTAACTCCAAATTCTGGGAAGAGACAGCCCTGCCACCAGCCAGGGAAACTCTCGACAATAAGCTGTACATGGACTAAAATGTGCTGAGGACTCAAAATCCAATTTCAGAACCTGAGATCAAGAGTATCCTGTTACCCACAGACCCTGAGGCTCCCCAACATGTTGGTGTCCCCAGAACACAGACTCACTTAGGGTGGCAGTTCTGCTTTCCCACATGGACAAGCATGTGAGGCTGAGAGTCTGTGTTTTAGAGAGAACACTGTATCCTAACAGGAAACTTTAAAAGCTGAAATTTGATAGAAAATTCACTTCTAATGAAAATGTTCATTAATTCAGGTCCATCAAAGCAAAAATGTAGTTCATGTTGTATTTTAATTTTTTTGTTTTGTTTTGTTTGTTTTTTTTTTAGTAAGATCAGGTTGGGATCTTTACTCTCTCTTTGGGCCTGGGGGTAGGTAGATTTCATTCACCACCCAAAGGTGCTATATTTCACTTTAGATTCTTAGGAGTATGAACCTTGGGACAAAAGTCACACCAATATAAGGTTAAGTAAGATGATCCAGGAATGGTCACCTGTCCAGTAACCAGGGAGGCATCCTCGCTGAGAGGGTGTCATGAGCTGTGGACCCCCACAGCGCTCTCCATGGGCCACTCCTGATTCACCTCTTCCCAATGGAACTGTCCAGCAGAGCTCTGACCAAGTTGTCACCACGTCCTCAAGGTGCTTTAGGAGCCCCTGATTATTAGAAGGCACAATTACTCTTGCGTTTAGAGCCCCCTGCCCGTTATTTACCTAAGCACGTTCCCCATTGCTCCCTGGCACCAGCTCATTTCTTTAGGGTCTTCTGATGTCTGATGTCCTGCACATCACGGCCACCTCCACCTTCTGACTGGGGCAAGCCAGGCTTTTGTTCCACTCAGGAGCACATGCATTTGCACAAGATCATGTCAGCTCTTCATTGTCTCCAGGTTAGTGAATTTGTGATGCTCCCCACTGCACCTGGACATTACTGGCTTCTTGCCTCTTGTGTGAACTAGTAACAGCCAGGGACTTTGCTTATGTCCTGTTGCTGCCCCACTGCACCAAGCGAAGTCTAGGTGCACAGCATCCACTCCAGGAACACTGTGGGCTTTAAACCTGCCAAGGGAAACAAGGTACCCTCTGGCCCAGCCCTCTGGGTCCGGGTCCAGGTCCCTCACTGACACAGGGTGTCTGTCTCCTTCCATTCAGCCAGGTCTCAGCAATGAGGCCGGTGAAAGAGCTGTCAGAGCAGAGCTGCCTAACGTAGCAGCAGCTCCTGCTCCAGGGTGACACCCAGTGTTTCAGTGACGGGGTTGAAATGTAACAACTCTGATTCTACTGGAACACAGCAAGGTTCCCTGTCGGGCTTCCCTCCTAATGGGGCAAAGCAAGCTCAGGACACTTGACTTGTTGCCTCCTGATGATGTGGGGACACCAGGTGGGGCAAGGCCTGAGCTTCTAATCAGCCTGGCAGTGTGGGGCTAACCTGGAGGGGAGCACAGAGAGAGCCCAGTTCCTCTGCTTAAAGAGCATGATCTTCTGCTAACATATTCTCAGAGCAGGCCTTTGAGAGCCATTGTGATATTTGCCTATTGACATTGGCTACCTGTTTACCACAAAGACACAAAAACCAGAAATAGGGCTTCATCGCAATTTGAGTCTCCTTTGCACACCTTTTGGATCTTTAAGAAAGCAAGGGCTGCTTTGTGGGGGTGTTTTTTGTATCTGGGTCCAGTTGAAAATTAAAGTTGACACTCAAGAGCAGCCAGGCTTAATCTCTTCAGGTCACAGGTTAGTTGCACTCTGTGTCTGGCCTTTATTACAGCCCTCGAGGTATTTAACCACTTTTGACAGAATTTTTAAAACAGTTATTACAAAGGATCTAATTGGAATATTTAATAAGAGTAAGCAACCTGTTGGTGGCCTTCACAAAAAAGAGAGAGTTTTGTTGCTGTTTTTAACCTGAATTTCTCATCAATCTGATACTGATATGAGAAATTAGCCTCCTGTTCTCCTCGTGTGAATGAAAAGTTCCCTGGAGAACTCACTCAGGGGGTCTCACCAGTGGGATGCCCTTGGCCATCCACGTGTCCACAGGAAACGTGTCCACTTCTAGGGTGACCCCTCACCCTGGTTTCCTTCACCTTGCAAATGCCGTTGAGCATACCTAGAGAATTATGGAAACTTGCTGCAGCACGTTTAGTTAGAAAGGAAATTCCACAGTAGCCAGTTTACATTGGACTGGATCCCATGAAAATTAAATAGTCAGTTGACAAAATGCTCTCATTGGTGAGTAGATGGGACTAGGCAGTGCTCCTTGGCGTGGATCCCTGAAGAGAGTGCTCAAATGTTATTTGAGTATATTTGTTTCTTAGAAAATTGCATTAGTCAAGTGATAACACATTTATTAAGAATGAGCACCAGTTATTAAAAATATTCAATAAGGACTCATTGAGCACCGATCGTGTGCCAAGCATGCCTGGGTCCTGGGGTGCCGCTGTGAAGATGACAGTCCAGCCCCAGGCCTCATAACCCTTGTCTTCCAGAGCAATTTATTTCCCATTTAGAATAATGTGTCTCCTTAACGTCTTTATTACTAGTTCTTTATTGTGTTCCTATGGTTATTATATTTTAAATTATAAAAAGATAAGATTTAATCACACTAATTTGGTGTTACTGCCTGGTTGATGTTTTATGTAGCCAACCTATCTATTTGCCATGATTACAGAAATTTATCTTGCTTCTTAGTGTATCTAATACTCTAAGTAGAGCACTTTAAGAAAATCTAATGTAAGTTAAAATTAAAGACTGTTGAGCAGTAAGGTTTCTTTCTTTTTTTAAACAGCACCTCAGCACAATCCTATGCCCATCTGAGATGTTTGTTTTTAATTATTGGAAAGATTTTTTTTTGTCTTATCAGCACATAAAATGTAAAATTTCTGTAAACAGCAATGCCATAGTTGGGATTAAATTATGATTCAATTTATATAAATCAGCCTCTAAATTCCACAGCAGGCTGTGTCTGTGTCATGCTTGTGTATTGTCTGATGTGGGGTGACAGTATCCAGGTCTTTACCACCATGAGGAGCTCGGGAAGTGTAAATACCTCATCACCATGAGCGTTATCAATGTCTGCATCCTAGATAAACTGCAAGAAATTATTACCAGAGTCCTCTTATCACCAGCAATCTTATGAGCTGGCCTTGGAAGCCCTGGGCTGATTGATCTCAACATGCTCAGGGCCGAAGGGATTCCTGGGATCCTGGTTTTAGTGTTACAACTTTGAGAGCTCCTGGCAATCGGGACAAGCAGACCACTCCACTTGCGACATATCCTGTTGGTCCAGGAAGTCACTAAAGCAGCTCAGAGTCAAGAGGAACAGAATTGGAGTCCACTGCTCAATAGGACAAGTGGTAAAAATGCTGTGACCATCTCTACTCTACCACACGTCACATGAAGGAAGCCTGAACATGCGAAAATATACTTCCCGACGAGGAATTCTCACAAAGATGACTGTCTCTGTCACTGTATGGACTGAATGCAGTTACAGTCCAGAGCTCCGCATTGTCTCTTTTTGGGAGACTGGACATTCCATAGACACCAGGAGTGGAAGAGCAAATATAGAGCAGAGACAGGTGGGTGACTACATTGTGTTTAAAAAGTTGGTAATTCCCGTGTAATGAAATTCCACTACCTTATACTGTCCATGGAAACCATACTACAAAATCTCCATGTGAAAAGCAATGTTTTAAAGCATGCCAAAGACTACGTAGGTAGTTACCCTTATGATTTGGAAGGTAAGGAATGATTTTTTTTTTTTTAAAGACACAAAAGCAGGGAGAAGAAGGTAAAGTGGTAAAGAAAAAAGAAACTTCATTCTATTAAACTGAAAGACTTTGGCCAACAAAAAGCACTATAATGAAGTGATGAGAGAGGCCAAAGACTTATATTGCAATTACATAAGTGATAAAAGATTGGCTTCATGAATTATAGAGAAGCCTTTCAATATAGATAGTCTCACAAGAATATACAAAGGAAAACAAAAGATAGAAGAGAAAGCAAAGAGATAAATATACAATTTATAGAGGAGGACACTGAAAAGAGTCAGAGAAATGGTAATTAAGATAGATCATACTTGTCGATTAGACAAAAACGCTTACAATCTGATCTAGGAAGCATTGTTGAGAAAGCAGAGTGTCTGGGCGCCTCAGATGCTCTTGGCAGGAGTGTCAGTTGCTAAAATAACTTTGAAAGTAAATATAGCGACGCCGAGGATGTCCCATGGAGGGTCCAATTCTAGCTATGTATCCGAGGAATGTTTATTTCTATCTTGTTTGAGACGGAGAAAAAAATTAGAAACAATGGCAACCCCTAGCAAAGGGAGAGTAGATAAATAAAGTATGCAATATTCATGTAACGGATACTTTACAACAGACTTTGTCTGAGACAGGGATCGGCAAATTGGAGCCTGTGAACCAAATCTGGCCGGCTGCCTGTTTTTGTAAATTAAGTTTGATTGGGACACAGCCAAGCCCATTAGTTTACGCGTTGTCAATGGCCACTTTCACGTACAGGACACAGCTGAGTAGTTTGCCCACAAAGGCTAAACCAGTGATTAGCTGGCCCTTTACAGAAATGGTCTAAAGCATTGAAATTTTAAAATGGAACAAGTAATAACTCAAAGTAAGTTGCAGAAGGACAGCGGCAGTGCAATGCCATTTGCATAATATATCAGTATGTAAAATAACACTCTACGGTTTATGGATGACTGGAAGGGAGTAAAGTTAAAGTCACCCACAGTAATTAACGCTGCACCCCACTGGTGGTTGCCTCAGGAAGAATGGGCAATGGGACAGGAAGAGGGCACCCAGTGCGCTAGAACAGCCTCAGCAATTTTTCTATTCTTTTTAAAAATGTGGATAATATGAGCAAGTTACAGGGTCTGAGATGAGCATGTGCTGTTGGGTAGAGTCTGAGACAGACATGTGTTGGGTACAGGGTCTGAGATGGATGTGTGTCCACTCAATACAAGAGAGGGTGTCTTGGAAAGGAAACAGCGCCAACATCTCCACCTAGGCTTTATTGTTTTTGCTTATTTTACTAAGGTATTGTTAAAAGGTCTGAAAAAAACACAAGGAATGTACAGACATAAGTAACAAAATAGAAGAAGGCACAAACTGGATGAAATCACTCAGGTCCTAAAGTACCTGGGTGCTCCATTTGGAAGCGGCAATGGGTGCTTTGGAGTTGAACAAATCCGTTTAGATCTTTCTCCTATTTGCTGGTCATCTATATCCAAAGCATGCACATGTTGGTAAGAAGTTATATATCCTTTCATCCACAAAATAATATATGTTTTGTTTCTGAGGCTATTTTAACAATGGGAAGTGAGTATGTAAACAGGTAGCATGAGAAATTTAGAACAAGAGATTTGGACATCTTGGTTCCTACTTGCTGCAGCTTGGGTTCCCCTAATTGTTACAGGTTGAGACAGAGGTTAGAGTTTAGATTCTTTGTTAGGGGTGATCTTGGGTTCACACCTGTGGAAGGTGGGGGAGAAGCAGGGTTGGGCAAAGAAGAGGCTGGACTGTCCACCAAGGTTTTGGCTGAGTCCTTGGCCAACTCTGAAGAGAGATGTTCCTGAAAGTTTCCTCAGCTTGGATGAGGGGGCAATTGTCTCTGGAAAGGAGAGTGACTTGGGCGTGACAATGTTCTGCAGTCGAGGCAGACTCTTCAGACCACTGACCACTGAGGGCTGTCTGCTGGCCTCATTCCCAACAGCTGGGGAAATGGGCTTTCCCCCCCTGAAGAGACATCTTTGTGACACCTCAGAGTTCACATAAAATCCTAAAGCACTTTACCCTTTAAAACCGTTAAGATTAATGGCTTTCAGTGAAGCTTGAGTTACACAAAGCCCATGTTCACTATATCTTGTAGACTATTTTATTAGGGGTTCAATTTAGTTTTATTGAGTTTTATTGGGCAAGTTATTGTTGGGAAGCAATTTTGATTATTAGAGAAGTTAGGTGGAGTTCATATCTTCCTTCCTTGAGGGTCCACATGACTCAATTGGATTCAGACCATCCAGCTCCAGTGCTATGTTCTGTGTTTCATATGACTGGCAAGCTTCGCCCTGTGCCCCCTTCATCTTAGATCTCCTTCTGTTACCCAGCCCACCCTGGGGAAATGGGAATATTCTCCTGAATGTGTGATGCCCTCTCTGGGTACCCCAAACTCAAATCAAGCATCGCAGGAACAGCACAGGCTTTGACAGACATCCAGCCTGGACTTCAGACCCACACCTCCCTCTGTTCTCGACAAGGTAGGAATGTCTCAGCCCCTTTGGAGTTTTATTTTCTCACCATATGATATGGAGTTGATGTTACTTTCTTCACTGAGAGGTTGTTAAGATCAAATTTGATTACATCTATTAAATGCCAACTTAGAAGTAAATACTGGACTAACATAAGTTTTCTTTAATCCCATTCCTTTGAAATTCTACTGGATTTTCCTTCCTCATTTGAAATAACCAATTGCCATCACACCATTTACTAAATTCTTTCACCAAATAGTTTCTTAAAAATTGTATATATATATTCTATATCGTGTGTGTGTGTGTGTGTGTGTGTGTGTGTATGCATGCCAAGGTCAGCTTCTGGCTCTCTCTTCTGTTCTGTTAACCTGCCCATCCACCCCTGTGCCAGCACACATCCAATCCATCAACTCCTTGTGACCGCATCTGATTCTATGACAAAGTGCGGATCGAGCTTTGGGGTTGGCCACTTCAACAGAGCCTTGACCTTGAACCCCGGTGTCCTCTGTGCTTCCCTGTCACATTGCTGATACCCAGGTCTGCATTACCCTGATGTTTAGATTTTCTGTTTTCTCCTCTAGGAGCAAGGGTGTCTCTGGAGATCTTGGAAGATTTCTGTTGTTCCCCTTCAATGTTTTACTAGTGTTCCTGATGCAGCTGTGCCCTCCTAGGAGGCAGTGTTTTCTGTTAGGTCTTCTCCACCCTCCAGCACAGTCCCCACAAGACCTGCCCAAAGCTTCACTACTTCATTCAAGTTACCCTCTGCCCTTGCCCGTCAATGTGCATCCTTCAATCTTATTAAGAAAACTGAGGTCACTTGCTATCCTCCATGCATTAGGGTCTTTCTGCCATTTTATTCAAGCAGTTCTCACAGACCTTCCTGGCCCCTCATGCCCCCTCCTTGCCCCTCACTCGCTCTTCCTCTCAGTGAGAGCAGCACCTCCCCTGCCTGTTGAAGGCATCCTGCAGGGCCCTTCAGGGGATGCTGGATGCTAGGGTCCCTCCCAACACTTGATTCCCTCATGCCACCCCTTCTCCGTCTTAAAAAGTCCCCCATTGCCCAAATGCTTTTCACGATACTTCCCAGTCTTCTCTTTCCTTTCCTGAATGAGCTTCTCAACGTGATGTTCTCATAAACCAATTCTTCACGAACCTTTACTTGAGTTTCTGTGACTTAACTTTGCCTCTCAGACAATTCTCATCTTTATATGCAAGATGATACCAATTTATACATATATAGTAAATAATTAATATATAATCAACATAAAATATATAATATGTATTCTGTAAAACTTTTAAAATTATAGAAAAGTATGTATAATAAAATAGAAATTATCCATAATTCTATAACTGGCCTTCAGAAGAGTACTTCAGAGCAAGCAAGACACATATAAATACTTTTTACATTTTATATAATATATATATTTTATGTGTATGTTATCCATAACATATTTTATATATAATATAATTATAATAATATATCATTATATAAAAGTATAATTATATCAAATATATAAAAATTGTATGTGTAATTTTTTCAAATTTTACAGAAGGAACGGTGTTATTTTTATAACTATAATGAGTGAATACATCCTATAAATAACACAGAAAAGCATAACATTTACTGGTTTGACCTTCAATTTCTTGTGTGTAGATTCAGTGTCAAGCCCAGCTATACAACATGCCTGACTCTATTTGCAGATGAGAAGATGGAGACACAAGAGAGTGAAATGAAAGGCCCCAGACACAGAACCTGATAAATAAATGTCGAGTCACAACAACACACACTGACAATGCCACAAAAGGAAACAGCAGTGCTCCCCCCGCTTTGATGCTGTCGCTCCCCACTCTATCTCCCAGCGCTGTCTAGGTGTTCAGTGAGGACCGATAGCTGGCCGAGCCCTGATGGGGAGAGATGGGGTCATTAATCTTGGTTACAGCTGGCTCATCGCTGACATGGGGCCCCTTTCCCAGAGCACTCCACACACAGAGATCCTTTTGATGCCCAAGACAGGGTCCAGCACACAATTTAAATCTTTAAGATTCTAACATAAACATGTTTATAAATTTCTACAAGGATACAGAGAGAACATTACTGGGCAGTTATTTTTTAAATCTGCATTCCTGAATGCATTTGTATTGGCAACCCCAGGTTTTGTTATGACTAATGGATGAATTGTTCTGCATCTCAACACAGAGAGAGGACTGGGAAGGGTCAAGTTCAAACAAGCAGCCTGCTGGAATTCCTCTTGGAACTCCCTTTGAGAAAGCATAGATGATGGCCGACTGGGTGCAAAAGAGAGACAGAGTGAGGGTGCCGAGACAAGACCAGCAGGGGTGTGATGCTGGTCTGTTTCCATGGTAGCCGGTACAACTGTGCTCTTCTCATCAGCCTGGTAAAGAGGCCTGTCAAGAACCGACACCAGATTCATGACCTCTGATGGACACCAGGGCTTACCATCTAACCTCCTACCCATAGCTGACAGTCCTTTCTTCCTTCCGAAAAGAGCACAGGTGAAAGGTGACTTCTCCTGGTACATATCCACATGCATTCAAGAGTTGGATTCAAGTCACAAACTGTGAGGCTTATTTTTAAACTGCTCTTCAAATTCAGGCAGGGCATCTAGCTCTAAATTTAGTTCCCTGAGCTTGGTTATCTGGGTTTTCCAAAACTGACCCTGTGTTCTTTCTGGCACTAATGAGGTTCCACTGCCCACATTCTCAGGCTCCATTGTGAGGCACCCAGGAAAAGGAGGGAAGGGAGACCAGTTGGCCCAGATCAGGGACACCAGCCCCCCAACTGTGGTAAAGTGGCCCAAGTGGCCTGTTAGGAAGTATGATGTCATCTTTTCTAAACACTTTCCTATGCACTGGTAAGAACTACCTTCATCTGTAAGTTAAAGCTGACGGAAGCTTGGGAAGGTAACAATGTTGTGCTCCTTGGCTTGCGTTCTAGAACTTTCACTTGAATGAGAGAGGTGGGAGTGTAACATGCTGCTAATTGTCTCCCCCCAGAGCAGGGGCTACTTTCTAAGTTGCTGTGCTGTGATCTCCCCTCTGCATCATCTGCACCCTCTGACCCCGGGTCTTTCATTCCCCTGCATGTTACTGTGGATCCATCCATGTTGGGGACTCCACAGCATCCAGCCTTTGCTCTTGGAAAAGCCCTGGTCCTGAGATGGCAGTGGGCAGTTTGGTGCTGGGTGCATTCAGTCAATGCCCCCAGACTGGACTGTGGGAGCATGGATGGGGCCCACGTGCTGTGTCCCCGACTGTCCAGTGATGCTTTGCAAAGCTGCTTGGAGACTTGCACCATTGACCCGAGGACAGGGAACTCCTTGACAGTCAGATTTTTTTTTTAATTATTGCTAATTTTAATTGGCAGAAATGTTATTCTGTTCCTTGCATATGTATATATTTGATTCTTTGTGAGGCTGAGTACATTTTCATATTTAAATAATCATATATTTGTCTGTTTGTGAATTTGCTTTCATTTTTTTTTTCTGAATTTCTTGTTGAAGCGTTGATGGTTTGCCTACTGAGTCTAGCACTTCATCTGTGGAGCTGGAGAGCATCGGCTGGGGAGCAGCTGAAAGAGCCACAGTGGTGCCCCAGGGCCTGGAGCTGATGAGCAGGTCCTCTGGCAGGGTGTTGGCAGTTCCAGCTCTCAGGCGGAACTGTTGGGCACACGGGCTGTTCCCACCTTTATAGTATTGGAGAGCCTCTGTGTACTTGACTTCAAACAGAGCATCGTCTCTAGCCGGCACTGATGGGGCAGCCTGATCCATGTGCACAGCGCGCTCCAAAGCCACTGGGCCAGGCGTGGGCATTTCCTCACTTGTGAAGACAAGCGCGAGGGCACAGAGGGGCAGGGCACCCCAGGCTTGGCCCACAACCCTGAGACTACAGCCCCAGTGCTTTCTCCCCACTGACTTTCTGGCTCGAGTCCCCTGATCTGTGACCCCCTCCAATTGTTATCTAATCAATTCATTAGAAATTAAAAAGGTGAGTCTGTATTTGCTTCAGCACCCTTTGCTCCGGTGTTTGTGGCAGTGACCTTTCAGTATTGATAGCTCTGTGCTGGCCAGATTGCTTCCCTCATGAATAATGGAGCGCCTTCTGAGGAGGGAGAGGCCACCCGGAGAGGCCGGGCAGGGGTCCTGCACCCGCCGGGCCCACAGGTCTGAGTGGGAAGTGGAGCCTCAAAGGCCTGCTCGTGGACAGATTTTTTTCCCTATTGCATTTACCTGATTTGCCTGGGGTTGATTTTAATATTTTTATTGTAATAAAATGCACATAACATACAATGGACCAATTTAACCATTTTTACGTGGCATTAAATATATTGAAAATGGGTAATCATCATCACTATTTTCACAACTTTTTCACCATCTCAAACAAAGCTTTGTACCTATTAAATACTAACTATCCCTTTTCTCCCCTGCCCTAGAAATCTCTGCTCTACTTCTGTGTCAGTGAATTTGCCTGTTCCAGGTACTTCATGGAAGTGGAGGCATGCAATATCCATCCTCCTGGGGCCCCTGTGTTTTGGCACAAATCAGTATTTTGCAAGCATGAGGCTGACTTTCAGTGTCTTCATTTATTCTGCAGCACACACAGATAAATTAAGAACTATTAAAGAAAAAAGTGGAAAATATTTTAATATCAAACCAAAAAGCCCATAGAAAGTATACTCCTTTGAAACTAAAAGACAATCTCGGCTGCTTTAGAGTTCACAAAATTAAAAGGTATTTGAAAGAAATTTTTAAAAATTAATAACAGGTTCACTATAATGGCTGTTTCAAAGGCAACGGAACTGGTGGCCTAGCTCTGTGTTAGAGCATAGGCCAGGGAAATCTCATGTGCATATAATCACTATCATTTTTATGGATTTGTAATTGTAGTAATTTCCAGCCCAGAGTCAGAGGCATATGAAACTGGTTAACTTTACAAAACTTGAAAAACTATTTAATCAAAGGATACAAAAAATGTAAAACAAATTATGATAATACATAAGGATGGTAAGCGTTCATGTTGACCAGATATTCTATTTGTCTCTGATTTTTGGTTTCCTGGGTGCTCAGGTCCAAAGCACCTGTTGCATTCATTGCCTCATAACCTTCTAGCCCAATCTCTGAAGTCCCGGAGGCTGTGGGGAAGAAGTGGGGATGCAGAGGGACAGGAACCCAGGCCAGATCTTCCTGCTCTTCCTTTCTTTGGGCCCTCAGAGTTGAAAACACAGGACCTGGTGCCAGAAAGGTGAGGAATGAATAGACGAATATTAAAGGGGCTGAGAAGGTAAGTGACCTGGTGCCAGAAAGGTGAGGAATGAATAGACGAATATTAAAGGGGTTGAGAAGGTAAGTGGTCTGAATAGAGCATTCTGGAATATGCTGACCTTCCTATCAAAGCACCTGTTAGAGACCTTGCCACTCACAGAGGACACCTGGACAGTTGGGCAGTGATGCAAAGGGGCATATTTGGAGCATCCTTGGAGCCTGACCTCCTTCTGGGCCATGTAAATCAACTCCTAGGGGCTGAATTTTAATTCTCAGAGCTCTAATTTGTCTATACCTGAGGCACTTAATAAGACAATGAGGGTGATGATGGTGATGATGGTGATGATAGTGACGATGATGGTGAGACTGATGATGATGATGATTGTGACAAAGATGGTGATGATGATGACGATGGTGATGACAGTGAGATGGTGAAGCAAATAACTTCAATTCATTGAATTCTTACTACATGCTGAACACTGCAGGAGTGCTTTGCATTTATCACTTTCAAAGTAGAAAAGTATAATTCTCTCCTCCTGCAGGAGGTCACAGGTCAGCAAAAAAAAGTAACCAGCTCAGAAGTGACAAAACTGGTTGACAGATCTTCCTTGCTGCCTCTGAAACTTTTGCTCTTTCCAGTGTTTGATATTGGCTGCTCGAGAGACCTAACTCTGAGCTTTTCCCTTTTCTTTACCAAGTTCAGGAGGCGCGAACTGATCTGAGATGCACAGGTTTTGTAACCTCCAACTCTGTTTGGCCTATTACATAACAGAATTTCCCCCTTTACATGTAATTCTTCTGGTCTGAGGTCTATTCTTCCCAGGTGCTGGTTTAGCATGGGTTACTTTCCTCCTGCCGTGAGCCTCATCCCCCAACTTCTCTCTTCTGTGTCACAGTGTCATGCTCACCTGCCTTTCTTCCTCTGCATTCTCTCTGAGGGCTAAAGGCTGCTGAGTTCAAGGGGAGACTCAGAGCTGCAAATGGGAAGTATAAATATTGTGGGTTATTAATAGTTTGAAATGGAGGAAATTTTTCTTGTCCCAACTCATATTATGTCAAAAGGAGGGAGAACATCTAAGGGCCGGGTCATAAGGAGTGGTCTGAAACCTGAAAAATACCTCCATGTGCATCAGGCGAAATGATGAGAGAAGGTTGGCAGGGAGCCTGTCACTGCAGACATGCTTCCTGGACAACGGGACACGGTGGGTCATAAACTCTTTACTTGGCCAAGCGCTGGACTAAATCCTCTTATTTAAAATGAAATAAAAAAAGTGGGTAACTTTAAAACTTTTATTTATTTGTCCTATCTAACTATATTTATGTGTATATACCTATGAATATGTGTGTGTGTGTATGTACATATATATGTATAAACACATTTACCCATGCGCACATCTTTTTTTTTCCTGTGTAACTCCACTGCTACAAAAGGCCTTGATATTGTTGCCGCTGAAGTGAGTCCGGGGAGCTCAGGCCCTGCGGCCAAGAAGGGGTTTTTCTGAGCCTGCGAAGCTGTGTATTCAGAGCATTGTAAGTGACGGCCCCCAGCAATGGGGACTCGCTAGCTCTCCCCGAAGATTGCAGTGGGACTCGCTCCCTGACCGCGAGGGCTGGGCCAGCTTAGAGTTTTCCAAGGTGCTTTGACTGAGGGGCTCCCAGGAACCAGCCCCCGACCAGCCCCCCCACACACATGTCAAACCAACAATCAGGAAAGCAAACACACTGGGCTTGTCCCAGCACATTGGATTGTGAGGTCATACTCCTTCAGGCTCATGTTATAGTTGTCCCTGTATATGCCTTTTCCCCTGGAAACCGCTCAGGTGTAGTTATTTAGGTGGAAAGAGCCAGAAAATTAGCTGGATTGGTTATTTGATAAGTATCGTTCTATTAACACAAGAACCAGTATGAACACACACGTGTAGGGTACCTTACACATACATGTTTTGATTACTCAGATCTGAATTTTGATTCTAAATAACATCAATTTATTTTAGCCATTTGGGAGAGTATGTCTAAGTAATAAAGTGGCATAGTGCTGCACAGCCGGGCGGGGTGACCTGTGGTCTGTGGAAGGCGGCTGGAACACTAATGCCACACAGCTGGAATGAGGGCCTGCGGAGCACCCCACTAACACCCCGTCCTGCGGACATCCACCCCAGGCAGTGGCATGCACTGTGCCTTGGGCTTCTAATAGCAAGTCAAATTGCTCATGTTTGGATTTAATTCATGCCGGCGGTGCATTTTATTAGAAATGTTTTAATCTTCCATGGTAGATCAATCAGTGTGAAGTTAATTGGCCAAAAAAATGCTAATGATCGGTTATTCCCAATTGTTATTTTGCATATTAAGAACTCGGTGAATTGAAAAGCTATGCAAGAGGCATTATTATTAATGAGGAAACATTTAATAGTAAAATACGGCCAATCTGATTTGCAATACATATCACCTCACCGTGTTATCAACAAATATTCATTAAGTGCTCAAAGAACACGCTTTCCTTCCAACGATGCATAAAAATGCTCCATTCTCCAAACAAAGGTGAGGCAGAGAGAAGTGAAAATTTCCCATGAGCACTCAGAAAAGAAAGAAAAAATTGAGTTTAATGACGAGGAATTATAAGCAAGCCTGTGTCTGAGAAGTGCAAGCATAAAGATTGCCTTGCGCTGGGAAGGAATTTGTTACTGCCCTGACGAGATTAACCGCAGTAATTGGCACCTTTTTTTTTTAACATATTGCGCAGCCCTGTAGAGGCGGCGGTCATGAATAATGGGCACTTAGCCGCACCATTGGTCATTCCCGTCCGATCACAGCCACCTCCCCCATCCGGGAAGATAAATGTGATTTAAATTAATAGCCAGTCCTAAATAACTCCTCAGCTGGTAAACGGCGCATTTATCAGGCCCAGACAGGCAGTGTCCTTTGATTCATGGTCCCCCCCCTACAATGTGAAGGGTGCGTACAAAAATTGTTATTACTTTTTAATAAAGTGTAGCAGTCAGTCCTCAGTCATTTATCAGAAACGGTGGCATTCTGACAAACAGAAATATCTTAGCGGAGGATGAATGAGAGGGATAAAGAACACATTTCTCAACAAAAATAATCACTGCCTAAATAATCTCATAAAAGTCAGTTTTTAAGTACCTTGAAATAAATGTATCCAGAAAGATACAGGCCTTGTGCGTTGTTGAACTAAAAACGAAACAAACTATTTTCACGTTCACCTTTGCAGGGAGGAGAATTCTTGTTATTGTCATCAACGCCGAACAGCAATATGGATTCAAATACATGTCGAACCAGTTTAAAGAGAGATGCCCACCAGCACCCCAGACGGACTGGACGCAGCCGCTTGCAATCTGCATGTGCCTTACGCAAATGCAAACAAAGCAAGGTCCTTAACAACGGGCAACACCTTTACTACATTTTCAACATTGAAACTCCACGGTTGCTGCATTTAATTCCCTCCTGATATATTTTTCAGAACAGAAGCCCACTTTGCTGGATCTTGATTTATTTTGCGAGTCAATGCCCGTGCTTTTCGAAATACACTTACAATTACCCACATCATTAGATTGGTCAGCGAAAATTACAAAGGAAGCTCAAAGCCCAGTCTCCGCCGAAATCCTTTCTCTCTTAATTAAATAAGGAGTAAAACCTCCCTGGTGTCAGCAGGTCATCCTTTCAAAGATATTGGGCAGGTTCAGAAAGCTGCTGAGTGCCGATCCCTCCGCAGTAATTTCCTTTGTGCTTGGGGAGAGGAGGCAGCGCTGGCGGGATCCCCTTTAGTTACACATAACCACATTGGCAGGGCCATTGGCCAGATTGACCTTTGCCGGGCACACAGCGACCATAACCAAAGAGTTTGCAACATCAGAAAGGCTTAGGAGCGGGATGTTCTTTGCAATTTGTAGCGCTTCGGCTATGATACAATTTTCAAGCCTCACCAAAGTGTGACTCTGCAATGAATTGACATATCTTAAAGAAGGGCTGGCTGAAAATCAATTTCCCTCTTAAGAGGCACCAACCCCAGTCCCTCTCCCTCCCGTGGGTTTGCTTCTTCTTTTCCTAGGTCAGCCTGTTTCTGAAGGAAAATCGTGTATCTTGGGATTAGATTGAGTCCTTAGATTTTAATTCATTTGCAATATTGATATGCATTTTAAATGAATTAATATGTCTTAAGCACGCAGAGCAATGTGCAGCACAGGGCCAGTGCTCTGGGAGTGTTGCTATTGTTGTTTATCTTACCCTAATGAACTCATGTGCCTTTTATATGTAGAAATGGAGAGAAAGATTATGCAGATGAAATAAACAAAAGTGAAAATAACTGAGGGAGGGCATCACACCCTTCAGAGCACTTGGTGTCATAAAATAACTTTCCTCTGGCTGACATCGACATGGCCATAATCACGCCGGCTCACTGACTTGAGTGGCATTTCCGCTTTCACCAGTTTCTATGTACTGAAGACTATAGCTTTATTCTGGATAAAGGGTCAGCCAATCTGATCTGCGGTCGTTTGATTACCCTGGAAATTTTAGGTCAACAAATTTAAACCCACAACAGGAAAGAAATTCCAGGGTTGGCACTACAAGTTAATGTCATCAAAATGAAAATAAGCATTTTGCTTGAAATGGCCAAAATATTTAGTATTGCATATACTGTTTGCCTGTATTCCCATTCCATAGAAAGATGTAAGGAATGCTGTTATTAACCCTCTTGGTTTAGGCACGTCAACCTCACAACCACAGGAGAACACAGGTAGCTTTTTCCGACGTGAGTGTTTCTAGGAAATCACTTGCCCATCCAGGTATATCCAGTCAGTTTCCTCCCCATCAGGCCAGCCCCTGTCCTGGATTTTCTGGAACTGCCTCGGTCCAGGATGCGCTGTCCGACGGCCGGATCAGGCACATGGGCGATGTGCTCTGATATTGCGATGGAAGGATATGGTTCACGGCTATTCACCAAGCGGGATTTTTAAGGGAAATAGCTTTTGTGGAGGAAAGTAAGGGCTTGCTTCTGGTACTCTTAGAACTGTTTGACTTCTCCTTTTAAAATCCACTTCTTCCTGCTTGCCATTCAAAATATTTTTCAGTCTACAGATTCATGTTTTCATTTTTACACCCCAACCCCTCACTACTAGAGATTATACCAAGAAGTCAGTGAGCACTTTGTGCTCTGTCCCATGGAAAGGAGATGATAGGAAAAAGTGGGCATCTGGGAAGGAATGGGGCCTGGTTTCTTCCCCTAACACAGTCCTTCTCCGGCTCCGTAATGTGGGGCTTAAAGGTGGATACAATTCCCCTGCACCTTTTCAACAGGCCCTCCAGGGTGGACACAATGACCCCCTCATTTAGTTTCCAGTAAAGAAAGAACAGGGTGCCCCAGTCCTCCAGCACTCGCCTCACACACAGGTAATAGTCAATCCATTAACCTTTGCTGCCCGCCGACCTGCCAGCCTGGCGCTCGTCGTCCCAGCTTTAATACCGTCCCCTTAATAGTGGCTCGCCGCCACGAAAGGGCAGAGCAGTGACTGGCGACTCCCAGGGCCCTGCAATAATAAGCTCCCGCTCGCGGTCCCCCCACTCCCGCTTTACTGCAGTGTCAGCCCCCATTTTTCTCTCTCTCTTTCTTTCTTTTTTTTCTTTCTTTTTTTTTTTTTAGAAGCTAATCTAAAAAGAGCTGCGGAGGCAGAGGTCGTGTTAAACTGTAGCGCAAATGTTACTCCTCGATTATCTGGCTGGGGTAAATGTCAACTGCTCCGGGCTAAAGCAATTGGGGAGCGAGTGTGAGGCTGCTGCAAATGGAGGGAGGCAGGGTTGGGGCCAAGGCTCCACCACGCAGGAGCACCTGCCTCTCCACCCTCACTCCCGTGGCCGGCCCTGTGCTTTCTCTTCACCTGAACCTGTCCCCACCTGCGCCTGCCTGCAGTCACCTCTCTGGCGAGGCGAGGCGAGGCTCTACTGAAGGTCACACACCTGCTGGGACAGGGGGGAGAGCCTTTAAAAACTACAACATGCCAATACCACCCCCCCTCACACACACAGGCACACACCCAGAACATACTCCACCCCCCACCCAAGCACACATACACATGCACACTCACACCCACATGCACGCACACAGATACTTTTTTGTAGAGATTAAATACAGCAAGCTGAGTACATCTTACAGACAGACAAAACTTGTTTTGCAAGCTAGAGCCTTGATAATTTATATGAAAATGCTTATTTTATATTCCAAAAAACAATAAGACATAAGCTGGATCGCATTAGAAAATGTCTTTGAGCCCTGCCGGCCAGCTAGTGACAAAAGGCAGGGAGAATGAGATGGAAACAGCTGCTCTCTTTGGGGCAGAGGTAGGATTCAGCTGCTCAGTCACATACCCTTGAGGCTGGTGCTTCTGCAGAACCCCCCACCCCTCTCACTGCAGGACCGGAGCTGGTAAGAGCCAGGCTGTTACCCTTAGTGAATAAAGCCACTGGTTTCCAATCCCCGGTTGCCTGTGGCCCCGAAGCCCAGAATTCTAAGGCTCCGTGAGGGGAGACCACGCAGCTCCCTCGCCCGGTGCCGGTGGTCAGGGCTGAGGCTGGAGGCGGAAGCCGCCAGGAACGCAGGTTCTCACTCTGCTGGGCAGGGCAAGCAGGTGCGGGGTCGGGACACCTGGACGGCCCCCATGTGGACATAGATTTCATTTTCACTTCAGCTTTCTCTTTTTTCTCCCAACCCCTATTTTTTGGTCCAGTTCCCTAGGTGATAGAGGGATCTTATTACCGTCTAATTTTAGGTGTAGGGATCCAATTATTTACTTATTCATAATTTAAAGCCAGGCAGTGGCAGGTCACTTGCTGTCAAGATGACAGACTGTAAATAGCAGGACATGCTCCCTGCTTACCCAGGCAATGGAAAGAGGACATGGGTGCGAGCAGGCGCCTCCACCAGGGCCAGGCTCCTCGGGAGCCCAGCCCACTCTGTACCCTGGGAGTGTGTTTAGAGATCTTGCTTCCAGCCCAGACTGTCTGCCTTCTGTGATACCTGTGCTGAGGCCCCTCGTCCAAGCGCCAGCGCCTCGGAGGAGGCACAGGAGAATTCTGATGGGGACGGTCGGGCCCGAGGAAGATGGCTGGGCTCAGAGTGAAAGGTTTAGATGCTGAGGCATAATTCTGTTTGGCTTCTATGAACCCCCAGGACTCTCACCGCTCCCACACATCTGAGACACCCAAGAACAAGTCTGCCAAGGTCGCCATGCCCTGCAGCCTCTTCTGTTGGCTGTGGCCTGACTCCTGGATCCAAAACATCAGAGCAAAGTGTCCACATTCATGCTTCTCAGACTGTGAAGAGGGGCCAGGGTGCTGCTGAGTGAGTGTGTGTGTGTGTGTGTGTTTAACTTCTAACTGATGTGTACAGACAGTTCTATGAAATAAAATAAAAATTAACTCCCAGTAAAAGGAAATTATAAATCAAAATCCCATGATCACCGTTATCTTGGTATTAGATTCAATGCACAGAAAATTACTCTGTCCAGCTAAGAAAAACTTTCCACATCCTTGCTCTTCATGTCTCTACTCACCTTCCTCATGAGCCAGGAACACTTTTTGAATAGTTTGCTCCCCATTGTTGCTGTGACGCACAGAAAGAAGCTTGGCCTCCTGTCTATTGGTCTAGGACAGAAGAGAACAAAGCCCAAGGTCGTGATAGAGAATGACCATCGTCTAGCCTCCGGCTCACCAAGACTGACCTCTGTTAGTTCTGCCCGAGAGGGGCTGCTGTTTAATCTCCAGGAATCTGACACAGCTTTTCACAATCACCGCAATATGACAGACGCCGCTCCTCTCCAAGGGGGACCACAGGGAGTGGCAGAGCCAAGCCGCTCGCCCAGGAGTGTGCCCCGGGTCCCGGCCAGCATCCCTCCTGGAGGACAGGAAGCATGGCGAGGCCCCGTCCTAGGTGCCAGGCCCCACAGGTGGACAGCAGCTCAGCACTGAGGCACACAGGCCAGGCTTAGCAGGCTTAAAAAAAAAGTAAGCTCTTTTTAGTGCTTTCCTTTTTGTTTTTCTCAGAATAGAAATATTAAACATATACACAACTATTTTTTAAAGCAATGAGGTAAATATGGATTAAATGCAAATTGATGATTTATATTTTCCCTTGTTCCAATGAAAATTAGATATTTGAGCATTGAAACATAGAGAGAGGATTTAAATTTAATTCTAGCTCTTTCAAAAGTTTAATCGTATTTTAATTTTCAAATAATAAATTAAAATGTTATCACGCATTAATATAACATCTTTCTTCAAGGAAATCCCATGCAGTCATTAAAGAGGAAAAAAGGGCTTTGTTAGCAGCCTAGGACGGATTTTGGTGAGAACAGTGCCAATGAATTATTTCATGTAGTAATTGGCATAAGGGGCACTGCCCAGGGACATGGGCTATTTTAAAGCTTTGCTTATGTTGCTCTCTTTCTAACAGGACTTTGCAAATATTTATGAAATCTTCTCTTCAATGTTGCTTCCCTTTATCGTTCCACTCGCCCAGCCCCGCTACAGCCTAATTGAAATACAATAATTATAAATGGGCTTAGTTCCTCGATTTAATTTCCTTGCAAGCAATGCCATTTGTTTTTCTTTGGCTTTGTTAACATGCTTTAATTAAAAGATTTAACAAAGCTAAGGAAATAAGATGCCGTGGGGGGCATTGCACCCCGGGTTCCTCCCACAAAACAACATTGTGTGACTGTGTCCAAGTCCCCCTCCTGAAGGGCAGGAAGGAAAGCCCTCACTCACCCGTGGAGCAAAGCTGCCCCTTACGAGCCCGGGCGCATGAAGCACGGAGGGGCTCTGAGGGCAGGAACAGCACGGGGCCCAGGAGAAAGGGCCCTGGAGTCCATGCTGCCGCATCCACCCTGGTGTCCTTGGGCTGGTGGCTAATTCCATCGGGCCTCCATTTCCTTATTTCCTTTCATTTTTTTATTATCCTCACGAGGATATTTTTCCATTGCTTTTCAGAGAGAGTGGAAGGGGAACAGAGAGAGAGAGAAACATCAATGGGGAGACACCTCTGTTGGTTGCCTCCCACACAGGGCTGCGGATCAAGCCTGCAACCAAAGCACACGCCCTTCACTGGAATTGAACTCGAGACCCTTCAGTCCGCAGGCTGACGCTCTAACCACCGGGAGAACCGACCAGGGCCCCATTTCCTTATTTTCTAAATGGGCTGAACCCATTCTCTCTTTCCTCACCTCTGTGTAAATCTTCGTCCTCATGCTCCACAGTGTCCCACATGCATTTCTTGTCTTTGTTCGGTCATTGTGACCGTGTAAAGGGGCTTTGTAAGTGGAAATGTTCCTAGGGGTTTAGTCCCCACAGTGAGTGTCTAAAACAGTACCTTCCAACATGACACAAAAACACCAATTTTTACCACATCTGTGTTAACTACTTTCCTCTTGAATCATGCTTTTGGTTTGTGGGTTCCCTATACTGTTACCTAGAAAACAGGAATCCTATTTTGCAGGGTTATAGTAAAATTTATACTGATTTAACAACCCCCCAAAATTAGACACCTACTAGATGACTGGAAGCTGGTTGTGAACTCTAAGATGCTAACAAGTGTTTATGGTTATTATTTTCTTAGAATTTGCTTTGCACTAATATGAGCAGAAATCCACATGTCAAAACTGAAAATCTATGGTCCTTGGTCTTTCCTCAGGGGTCATCCAAGAAGGGCGCGTGTACCTCCCGAGAGGGCGAGGCCTGGCGCACAGGTACAGAAAGTACCCAGTTCGTGCAGGACTGGGCAGGCTTCACCTTGCCTCCCTGACAAGATATTTCCAGGGCTCAAGGAATGTTTTAGAGCTTCCCCTGACATTTTACAGAAAACTGCCATTCCTCGGGAAGACGCCACAGTGTGTGAAGTCCTGATTGTCCGCAGTGCAGAAGCTGCTGGTCCCAGTCACTGTCTGGACACAGAAAGTGCAGCCTACAAGCCTGGAGGCCCGGGCGGCAGAGTGCACACAGACTGAGGCTCTTAAGGGTTTTCTTTTCCACGTTGTGAGATGACGCTCATGTGCCCAGGCTCTTTCCAGAACAACCACCACCATCAACACGATCCATTAGTTAACGGACAAAGAGGGGCTGGAGCATTTGTGTTCTGTAAAACCAATCTTGCGTGGCAATCGAGTGTTAAAACCAGTGGGAGGTTTTAATTAGATTTCTGTATTTCCAACCCCAGCTTGCAATATAAGCTTTATGACGGAGAAATGAGTAATCATTTGGACATTGAGTTTGGGGTGGGAAGAATGGATTCAATCACTTCCTTCATCAGCCGTCTTCTGGGCTCAAACCGCACTCAGGGCGGCCAGGAGATTTTATCCTGGGGTCCCTGCGCGAGACACTGACATGGGGAGCAGGAAATTGGACTGTTCCCACACAGGAAATAACAGCACTCCGTCAAAATCTACAGGAGAAACATGTGTTCAAATTTGCTGTCATTGCCCAGCATATCTGATGAGAGAGCGAGCTGGGACAAAATTACAGGAGCCGTGTGATATCTGTGCAGGCAGCTCGCCCCGCACCGTTGCAGTGGGAAATGCGTACCAATTTGAAGAAAGTGACCAAATGTCATGTTCTCTAACAAACATGTACACATCCTATGAAATTTGCACATACAATTATATGTACTTTAAAATTCTATAGTGATTTTATATAACCAGATTTTGAAAAAAAATAGCCCTAGTCAGCGTAATTCATGATTCACAACCAAAATAAAGAAAGATCCCTGGATTAAAATGAGGCAACAGGAATTGGATTAAAAATTGCTGAAATTATATACATATATGTGGCATTATATTTGATGTAATCTATTAGCTGATGTCTGTTATATAACATATTTATGATATATGTTATATATATCATGTAATACATATTATGTAGTATATAATGTATTGCATATTATGTAAAATGCAATATATTATGTCTTAATAGCTTATGTCGATAGCATATATTATGTATGACAGGGTGTTCACCAAGCACATGGTTGGACCTGAGATGTAATTTTTTAAATACCCCACTAGATCTCAGGCTGTTCCAGCTAAAGTAGAACACAGCTGACTGATGGTCCATGGCCCACACATCCCACAGCCTTGTCCCCTCTCCTGTGACAGCAGCAGCTTTGGGACCAGCTCTTTCCACCAGTCTGCAGTGATGCTCTTGAGAAACCCACCACACCCTGCATGGATTTCCTGGGTTCACAGATGCTTCTTGGTCAAGGTCAAAATGAGTTAAAGGCTAGACCCATGACCTGGCTTGTAGGGACATGCACCTGATGTTCTCACAGATTCAAGACTGTAGAGATGAGCTATGGAAACAGCAAATAATAACTTCCTGTGCAGAATGATTATAGACCTTCATGTACCCAATTAATTTGATGGATGTCCTTTCTACATGAAATAGAGGTATTCCTCAAAACCACAACAATGGTGGGAAAGACAAGGTTTTCCAATGGACAGATTCAATGTGTGTGTTGGTTGAGTCAGAGGGGCCTGAATGAACACCTGGCCCCAACAGCTAATAACTGCCAGGGATAGTCTGCGAGCAGCTCTTCTAACCCACTCATTGCCTCATCCCCGCATGTGACCAGAGCAAGGTGTCATTCTTGATGTAGGCGATTTCCATTGCTGTTGTCACAAATTCACAGATTTTGTGGCATAAACAAGACAAATTCATTCTCTTACAGTTTTGGGTGCCAGAAGTCTAACAAGGTGTTGTGAGGCTGCTTTCTTCTAGCAGCTTCAGGGAGAACCTGCCCTGCCTTTTTTAGTTTTTGAGGCTGTCTGCACTTCTTGACTCTAGGCTTCCCCTCCCTCTTCAAAGCCAATGGTGTGGCACTTTTGTCTACGACTCCACTTCCAGCCTCGTATCCTCTCTGGCTAACTCCAACTCCACTGGCCTCTCTTATAAAGACCCCGTGATTGCACTGGGCACTCCCCAAAATTAAAGATGATCTCCACATTTCAAGATATTTAACTCAAATATCTTCTACAGTTTCTTTTGCCATAAAAGTGACATAGTCCCAGATCCTAGGGATTAGTACATGGGCATCTTTGGGGGTGTAATTCAGCCCACCACACCTACAGAAAGTCTGATTATCACAGCAGCTGACTCTAGCTGACCCATGCTCCTTGGAGAACAAGCCTGAAAGCCACAGTTATCCAAAATAGACATTCCATGCACATGCTACTGGGGGGTTATAAAGGCTGGGATGCTGAGGGGTGTGAGCCTGCTAAGAACTGCAGTGTTTAGTACAGTGATGTTCATGCAGTAGGCACATATCAAATTACATTTATTGATGGAATACTACCAGGAAATCAGCCCAATTTTTAGGAAGACTTCCTCAATTACATGAAATAAATTCTACATGAAGATTTTTTGATACAAAGAAATGATGATTAGTTTCAGAGGGAGTCACTCATTTTGTAAATTTAAATATCTTTTTGTACACATGAAAGTGATGTTGCTAACAAGAGCCTGTGGGTGAAAACATCTCATGGAGAAATGAATTCCAAGTTAATTATTGACAGTTACTGCCTTGGTCCTGATGTGGGCTTAGCAAAAGTTTTATGTCACATCTAGTTTGATAGGAAAGGGTTTGAATTCATTCATTTGTTCATCCATTCATGCATTCAAAACTTGTGTTTAAGGCCCTTCTGTGGGTCAGCGTTGTCCCAGAGAGGGGGACTCTGACTTGGATGAGATCCTGCCAGCAGTGAGGGCTGAGTTAGATCACATCCGGGCTACATTAAGTTGGGCTGTGAAGGGAGACCTCCAGAGGACACGCTATTTGAACTGAACTAGCATGACAAGAAGGAGCCAGCCAAGTTAGATCTCAGTGGAGCGCGCTCAGGATAGCTGCTCCAAGGGTGCAGGGGTCAGGAGGGCAAGGGGGCAGCAGCATCGGGATGGGGAGCAGACCCATGCAGTGGGAGCTGAACAGGGAGAGGAGGGGTCAGTAGAGTGATGGAAGCTGGAGTGAGCATTTTTGTCCCAAGTGAGGCTGGGCCTGGTTCTCAATCATTCCACTGCAGTGCCCAGAATGCAGTGTTAAGGGACATGGCACAACAGAGGGGTAGCTCAGGTGACCCCAACATTAGGACAGCACAGCTGATGATGACGGGGCCTGCAATGGGGGGTGGAGATGAAGGAAATTGGTGAAGGGGGCGTAGGGTTCCAAGGTGCCTAAGGGGAGCCAGGGCAAAAGAGGAATCCAGGAGACTGATGTTCAGGGCTTGTCTGGGATGGGAGACTGGACAGGGGAAATCAAGACTTGGCAAGTTTAATTCAGATATCTCAGTGGAAATGGTGAAGGGGGAGGGAGGGGGTGAGCAGGTACACAGGTGGTGTTTGCAGCCTGGAGACTGTGAGCTCTGCTCTCCCCAGAGTGGACGGAGAAGAAAGATCGGTAAAACCCTGATCTGGGCTTGGATGGGAGCCAGTGGCATCAGAGACTCATTCTCACTAAAACATTCATTCTCAAACACAAGTTTCCTCTCCAGGCAAACACCATCTTCTGAGAGCCAAGCCAAACTGGCCCCCTTTGTTAAAGAGCCGAAGCTGCTTGCTCTTGGGTTGGCCAATGTTCAAAGCTGATTGACAAGCATGGCCAAGGCCCCCAGGCAGATCCTATGAAGGAAGCTGAGGGCTAGGCGAGCATGGTGGTCAACCTGCACCCTACTTCAGGTGACGGGCCCCTGGCTCCAATGTGTCTTTGAGCGGGATATATCTCCCGTAAAAATGTTGAAAGCCACTTAATTTCTTGGTAAAACCTCAAATATTTGGGGACCAACATATCTGATTTATAGATACAGTAGACGCATATATACGAAGAGTGAAAAAGATCTGTGTGTATGTGTGTGTGTGCGTAGAGGGAGAGAAAAGGGTTGATTTTCCAATAACACTGAAAAGAAGGAAATGTGGGAACATGTGGGGGGACACGGTTTTGTTTATTCTCTGCCTATTTCTTCTTTCCCTTTAATATTTTGCCCCTGGAAGGATGGTTGCCCCTGAGGATGTTATATTTAGAAAAGCAGCTGGAGTGAGCAGGGTTACCTTTCAAATCCTGCAGCAAGTTGATCAAATAGAGCCTTCCTGTGTGTAGCTCTAAGGCACAATTATGTGTAAGCAGGACCCCCTCTGAGAATTCATGTGAGAATCCAAAACTGAAGATGGAGTCGGAGCCCATTTGTGTCTTATTTAACATAATTATTCCAACAGCTAATCTTTTGCTCCCGCATCTGTCCTCTTCTGTCTATATACAGAAGTAGGAGCCCAGACACTTCCACGGTTCCGTTTCTGAGCTGCGGGAGGGTCTGTGTTTTGTTATCTGCATGAGTCCGTTGGGCTGCAGGTTGTTCTGTAGGGCTATGAAACTGTGAATGGATAACCGCGTGCCCGGTCACCCTTCTATCTGCATAATATTCAAGAGCTCGTATGTTGCATCACTCCTCACCCTAACCCTGTGTGCTAGCTAAGCTTGGCAAATAGAAATAATTACATCTTGCAGATTAAAAACATAATGAAACTTAGATAATCTAGATTAAGGTCCCACAGCACTAAAATTGGCCTAAGCAGACAAGCAAGAGTTGCTCCCCAATGCCTCTCCCAGCCCAGGGACACAGGTGGCAACAGGACTGGAGTTGACGATGGCTGCCTGGGCATGCAGCCTGCCAGGCCCCCATGAAGTCCAGGAAATAAGCTCTTCTTTCTTCTCCCCCTCCTCCCCCTCCCTCCTCTTCCTCTCTCACTACGAGGCTCTTCTCCAAGGCAGCAGCATCGGCTTAGAGCTGCCCCCCCGCCCCCCGGGACACAGCCACACCCAGGACTGCTGGGCCCATGCTTGCCTCTTGCAGAAGCACCCATCCCTCAAACTGTCCTCAGGTGTGAACCTCTGCCCCAGGTATAAGATGCCCCTCATCTGTGCACCAAGAGCAGTACAGGCCCAAGCTCCCCATGTGCAAGGCGCCTGGAAGATGAAAATAAGGAACAGGCATCACTCATATTTGTTAAGTGCATCAGGCCCGAGAGTCCCTGTGGATATAAGCTATTGGGCATTTTGAGAGAAAAAACTCTAGAAACTTGGAATTATTTTTTTAATTTTGTAAAGAATTTGTGAAGGCTGACATAAGTCAGAGCCATTATATTAAGAGTCTCAAATAATTAGATGGTTTCACTTAAAACATTGAGAAAATTCCATTCAAGCTGAATGAGATTTGTGAGCCTGTGGTGGTTGGTCTTTGGCAGGGTCCTTAGTGGAGGCCTGACAGGGTACAGAAAGTCCCTGACCAAAGCCCCGCCCTGCCCCCCACCTTCACTTCTCTGGGCTCAGCAGTGTGCCTTAGGTACAGACAAATCCCGAAGAGACACAGGTCCCCTCCTGGCACATCGCCTGCCCTGAGTGGTTCAAGTCCCTCTTCATTGACATAAATTTGTCTTTTCAAAGGGCAAACTCAATAAAGTACATGTGGTTTTCTGAGTATCTCATACATTTTATAAAAGTTAAATGTGCAGTGGCAACTAACCACAACATGAAAGGAGGCAAGACACACACATGCTGATATATCGAGACTACTGAAGGACACTCTCTGACCGGATCCCATCTGGTCCAGACATGACCAATTTCCCTGCAGAGGAAGACGGTGAACTGCTCACCCAGGGATTGTACTGCAAAGACTTAATATTTAACTTGATTATTGGACTAAGAGCTTTGTATTAATAAAGACAAAATAGAAACAAAACTTTCAAAATGGAAAAGTGTCCTAATCCATCTCATTTGGGTCTTGGGAGGTAGGCCGTTGTTTCTCTGGAATCCTAGCTTAATATGCTGAGGGTTTTATTTAAACAATATCAAAATTCACATTACTCCTGGAACCCTCTTAATTCTGCTTTTCCTCTGTCATACCATCCCAGGCGCATGGCAGTTTCGGACAGACGCCTTCTGTGCGTTTCATTCCTCCAATGTAATCCAGCCCACAGAGCCCGGCAACCTTCAGCTCCTCGTGAGTGGTGACAGACGTCTCGAAGCTGCTTTTGCAGCTAGACTGCCAGGCGAAACCTTAAGTGAGCCTGTGCGCGTGGGCTCTGTGGGCACGGGGACATCTCCAGCACCTTGGAGAGCGCAGCCTCCTCTTAAGGGAGCATCATCCACGTCGACAGGAGCCATCTGCCCTGCTTTGTTCAGGACCCACCATGCCCAGTGTGGCGTTTACCTTCCCACATTGCTTGTCCTTTACCAATGGCACTGGTTATCGGGATGCGCATCATTGTTGTCACACAGACCATTGACATTGGTCACTCACTGATCCTCCACCGTTACTGCTTGGCTTTAGTCGCCCCTGGATACTGCCCCTCAGATTATTTCTATCTAACCCCATGAGTAATTACACTCCCATATCTTGCTTGGAAACCTTCACTAAGACTATGTGACACTGGTCATTTGCAAACTATAAGCTGATTTATTTATTTAACACACCATTATGCATAACTCTCTTTGCCAATACACATATGCATTTTCTTTTTTCTTTTCAATTGCTTTAATTTAATAAGCACTTGGAAATTCTGGTAAACCAGAGTTGGGTAAGTAAAGGCATGTGTTTATCTCCAGAACATCCTGAAACTCCAAGAGGTCAGCAAAGATTGTGAAGGTGTAAAATAAACAAGATAACTAGTGTAAGAGAGTACAGCAGAGCAAAAGAAAGATCCTAACACTTTTCCGGGGCTGCCCTATAGGGAAACAATTTGCACCTGTGACTGCCCAGGGGACCCCAGAGAAGCCAGAGCCCTACATTTCAGTGTACCTGGGGTCTCCTGGGATTTTGTCCCCAGTAGTTCAGCCTTCTTCCACACAGCGTTTGTTAAAATGACACTCAGAGTGAGCTGGCCATCCCTGTGTGAGTCCAGAGCCACACCTTATCCCACCTATGGGGACAGTGTGCTCTAAGGACCCCAGCTCCATCCAGTTCCAGCACCTCCACCTGGCCTTTGGTCTTTTCTCACATCCTAATCTCACTGTGCTGCCCAACGCTGAGGCCTGTGCCCTCTCTATGCAGTTTATCTGAATCTCAAAGTCTTTTATCTGTTTTAAAACTCAAAGGAGTGTCTGGGAATATTAAATCTAATAGTATTTGTAAAATTTTAAAAATAATTTAAAAATACAATGCATAGTACGAATGCAAGAATAATTATAAATAAACAATAAATAAGTAGAGAAATTCCACAAGTGGAAACCATGTGAATGTCTCGATGTGAATGTTCAGATCTCTACATTATGCAATTAAGTTACACAAGCTGTAATTAAACCCTCACCTACTATAGCAGCATCTAATAAAGCAGGTGATAAAACAGCTTCCATGAGGTGTGTGCTACAGAAAGGCTATGCACAATTTGCTACCTGTTTCTCCTCCTGTTTGCACTTGAACTTCTCAATCAATAAGGTCAACTAATCAACTCAACCCAGGAGGACCTGAGAGGTAAGAGCGAGGCCCTGACCTCCGCCTCACAAGGAAACTTCTGTGAAATGCAGTCCCCAAGGCCACTTGCTGGTTCCCTGGTCTCTGGCTAAAGACATCTTTTTGATGGAGAATGGTTGACATCAGCTGACAGGGCTCACATTTCAGTAGGGCTCAGCTCCACAATGTGAGTAGGCGACTCACTCCTGTCCTTATCTAACTCACATCTGGTGGGAGAGAAAGACAGAGAAGCAGTTAAATGTTGGAGACAGATAACAGAGCAAGAGAATAAGGCAGGTGGAGGTGGGAGGGGGAGATAGAGACAGAGACTGAGATGTCAGGAAAGGACAACACAGGGTGACACTAGAAGACAGATCTGCAGCAAGTGAAGAAACAGATGAAGATAACCTGAGACAGAGCTTTCTGGTGAAAGAAATAGCCAGTGCAAAGGCCCTGAGGTGTGGTGGGCCTGGTGTGTTGAGGAGCAGTGTTGAGGCTGTGGCTCAGGCAAGGAGAACACAGGAAAGAGCTGAGGGAGACAGGAGTCTCAGGCAGGGTTTGAGGGTGTGGGTGTGAGGACCCAGGCTTCTATTCCTAGTTGGTTGGAGACCATGTGAAAGTTTCAAGCAGAGAGAGAGTGGGGTCAATGGAGGCTGTTGTTTGTTTGTTTGACTTATACTTTAAGAGCAGAAGTTTTTCTGCCAGAGTAAGAAGGACCTCAGAGAGGAAGCAGGAGAACACCCAAGAGGCTGTAGTGGGGGGAGTGTAGTAAGAGGAAGAGAGCCCATGCCAGGGCCACAGCAGGACAGATGGGGAGAAGGGTCTAGCCCCAGTGTGTTTTCAGGGGGATGTGGCAGGATTCGTGACGGATACCAGATAAAGAGGATGCAGGGTGGCTCTGTGGTTTGGCTAGAACCACTGAAGGTGTGACCACAGCTCAGAGTAAAATGAACAGGGAACAGGTTGGAGAGAGAGGGCCCCCTGGGAGCTGCATTGAATGTGCAGACTTTGCTATCTTGTATCCAGAAAGGATGTTCACACCCATGATAACACTATCCTTGAGGTCATAGACATGCTAAGGGTTGAACTCTGGAGAAATCCAAGGGGCCACCTGCCTTCCTGGATATATAATCCCCCTAACTCTTATAAGCCACTGGGGTGTTGATCTCTAGAATCCAAACCAGTTTATGAAAATGGCTGGAAGCTGAACACCAAATTATCACACACAGAGGCATCCTCTCCATGGAGCCAGTGGCCCAGTTTCCTAATTCACTGACTCAATAACATTAACTAGTCACTGAAATGGGTTTGACTCTTTGGAGATTTTCTCCGGAATCCATTGGCAGCTGTGGGTGGCAGGATTCGGGCTTCCTGTTCCAGATTTGGGGGAAATCCCACAGTGTATGAGTAAAATGAGCAGCTCACGACCTGCTCGTGGGTCAGAGAAACTAAAAGGACAATTTTCTTGAACAGCAGCACAGATTAAGTGAAAACAGGGTTATTTCACTGTCCCTCAGAAAGCCTCCCACACCTGGTTTATAAAAGACGGCTCCAGAGTCAAGCGTGGGGCTTTATGGGGAAATGCAGTGGGTGAGGGGGCCAGGGAGGGAGACACACACACACACACACACACACTGCTGCACACCAGGAGGCCTTTCCCAATAATAGCAAAATAGTTTGCTTCTCACATCTGCAGCAGAGAGAGAGGGAGAGGTGGGGATGGAAGGGGGTCCTGGGCCCTGCCAGCTGCTGCTGCCACCCCTCCCGCCGAGCCTGGGGCCCTGGGCCCCATGGCAGGCAGAGCAAGCTGTTGACATCCAGATTTGTGCTACTCGGGGACAGTCAGGTGATCAGAGCCAGGGCGGCTCTGGTCCTCATCTGGGGAGGGGAGCGGAAATCGGTGCCCACAGTGAGAACACAGACCAGGCTCAGAACAGATGGCTGGCTGCCTGCTCAGCGCTGTTTCTGGGGCTGTTTACATTCGTAAGTGACTAATTTTGACATGTTATACTAGTAACAGAGTTTTTCGGTGTGACCCAATAAACCATGTGCCGTGCAGCCCGGCCGCGTGGTTCAGCTCTGGAGCCATGTGTGGTCTCTGCTCCACCAGGGACAGCGGAGGTGGCCAGGACCATCATGATGACCAGCGGGTCACCCAGGACGGGCTAAGTGAAGAAAGCATGCCTGTGTCCTGCTTAGGGCAACAGAAACATTTAATCAAAGGCAGGCTTTTCACTTTCGCCAACATGTCACCAGTCTGCCCGTATCTGCAATGACAGGAAGTAAAATCAAGAGGGGGAAAAACAAAGCAAGCTGTCACCTGAGACTGGGGAGGGGCAGAGAGCTCCACCCAAGTTGGCCTTCTCAAGTCAACAGGGGGCTGCTGATGGTGACCATCATTTTGTGTCTGAAAAGTGAGCCCCAGAGATGGGAACCAAGGGCCTGGAGACCTCACAATTCTGTGGGCAGAAATCTTGCTGCAGTGATCAGCTCTCCCGACACATTGTTGGGGCCACGTACAATTCAGGATGCAGCCCAAACACACTCGTGCCCAAGAGGAGCAGACTGTGAAAAGGGACACCGATGAGCTTACTTGAACTGTAAGTGTGGTACAGCTGAGGAGGACTCTGGGCAAAAACTCAAGCAGCCTTTAAGTTTCTCAAAACCCGTCTGCATGCTCTGATTCTGCAGCCTATAAATCCAAAAAGCCAGCAAAAACAGGCCACACAGCTCCCCTGCCCATGCCAGCCAGACCCTGCCTAAAAAGGTACTTGCAGTTGGCACCCTATGCAATGGGCATGTTGTGTGAACGTGACTGACGCTCCCACATTCTAGCTACTTTCAGGACTAAGATGCAGGAAGTATAGAAAGTACATGAAAATAAGTCTTTTACAAGTAGAATTTGAGCCAATATTCTAGATTAGCTCCCTATTAATATATGAGCATGTATAACTTTGTACATATGTGTTTATATATGTTGATATTTATAGATATATTGTTGACATTCAAGGTATTATTATATCATACTTTATCTAATTCCTTATTAACTCTAATAGTTAATTATAAGGAACACTCCTCTATCTGTGTTTGTAAAATAATCATTTTAAAAGTCAATGATTCATCACCTCATCAGTCTTAATATATAAGTGATTTTTCACATCATTCCACACATTTTTTTTCTCACCCGCATGCCAGGAACTGTGCTTAGTATTTCTGGAGAGGCACAATCAAGTCAGATGTGATACATGATCTGAAGGAACTTGGTAGACTAGAAAGTCACGTCCATTAATACAACATGTCAGGGAGGTAACACTGCAAACATTGAATTAACATTCGGTGCCGTAAAAGTCACTACAGTGCCACTGTAAGACAGATTGGATGAGCTGTTTGTTACCTGATAACAAAGGGAACCCAGATAGAGCACAATCTAGTGAACATTTTAAGATAATACAAGACAAAAATCTAACCACTGTTTAAACAAATAAATCTGGCGGATTTTGTAACTAGCCATCAGTCCAATGCATAACTCATGTCCTAATATGAGCAGTTAGGACATAGGCCCTTTAGAGTTCTCCCAATTCCTTCCAGAGAAAGTGTCAGTACCTGTTGATATAAACACTTATCCCAGTAAAAGTGGTTTGCTCAGAATAGCAGATTTGTATTTTAACCAAATTTTGAATATACATTTTTAGTTATCCATAGATACCCTGATGTTGAATTGAGAGCTATGTAAACAGAATTTTTGTTGGTATACATGTGCTTACAATATAGTGCTCATAGGAAGTCAATCACAAATATTGGGAAAGCAAATTCTGTGCAGACTTAGACAATTTAAGTCTGAAGCTACCCATGTGTCGAGGGACAGTCTCCATGGCAGAAGACTAGAGCTGTTATGCAAACCCATGGGCTCCTCAAGTGGCAAACGCCATCAGGGTAGGACTTACTTAATGGTGTCTCTTAGAGCTGGGCACAGAGCTGGCATCTGGGAGCTTTGCCATAAATATCTATTGACTGTTGGCAAGATCCTTGGAACCACGTTGATACTGCGTCACTGCCCTGCTGCAGACATGCTCCAGAGAAGGAGGCCCCTGAGGTCCCTGGGCCCTGAGTTGGGGGAAAGCTTTAAGAAAGAGGTTCTGGAAACAACTTCATGATTCTGCTAAAGCTGGTTATGTTATTATTTGAAAGCAGTGACTTAGAAACCTTAATAATTTAAATAATGCTTTGGTGTGCTCCAACAAGAATGGCTTAGACACTCCAAGTTTGTGGAGTATGAGTTTCTGATCAGCGCTATAACATACCATGCGTGTGACGTATGGCACGCACGCCTTTCATAAGGTGTGGGCCACCTTGCTTTAGGGCATTCAGCTCATCGAGGGAAAATAAAGTTTTAAGAGTAACATGAACATGAAGAGGTATATTCACTGGAGTATAAATGGAAACTCGCAATCTAGGTAAATATAAGTGCAAAACAGAAACACAAGTAGGAATGAAAGGGGAGAGTGACACGCGCAGCTGCTCTTTGAACAGAGTGCAGGGTATACCAAGGAGAAAGTGCCACCTGCCTTTGCCCCGGGGCAGGGATGTCAGTAGACACAGTGCCTCGAGGGACAGCTGGAAGGAGGGGAGCACTCACCCTCTCAGATGAGGGAACTGAAACAGCGGGATGCCTGCTGCTGGCTTCAGTCCTCCGGCGCACCTCAGAGGGGGGTTTGGGACATCCTGAGGGTGGCTTTAAATGAGCCTCTGTGTGTGAGGCAGGAATACGTATCCAAAAGCACAGGACAGAGCACCACTGGTCTGGAAGGTCTCCACGAAGGACGCAGCCGCAGGGAGGGTGAAATCCATGCCATCTGTAGAGCATGGGTTTCTGATATGTGTCTGTGTGTCTAACTGCGGGTCACATGGAAAGGGGACATGTGGCATGATGGTGATTCGTGAGCAGTTTTATTCTGGTCCTAGTTGGTGAGGGCACCAGAATCACCTTGAGAGGAGAGCTGGATGCCACTGAGGTCCATTTCACAAGCGGCCACCTTAGGAAAGCCGAGCTCGCCCTCCCCAAGGCCTCCTTGCACGGCGACTTTCTTCTGTTTTCTTGGCCTGGGCACTGGCAGGTAGCAGGTGCACAATTACGAGCTCGTGGACTGAACCCAAACACGAGTAATTGGCTGTGCTGCATGGGGAGAAGGGCTGTGGATCAGATCCACTCAGGGTAACTGCTTTGTAGAGAAACATAACCCACTGGTGGTGAGACATGGTCTGGAGTGAAAACAGGAAATTTCTGGGTTTCTCAGCTAGGTCTGTTCAGAAGAGTGAAAGTTTCTAGGAGCCAAGTTTTGAAATTCTGCCTGGTGTTTTAACAATGAATAAAAAGTGTCTCGGGCAGAGTTTTGAAAGCCCAATTTCTGCCTTTACCACTTGAAGGTTTCATTTGTTTTCAAACGTCTTCTTCATTAAGTTAGTGATTGCAGCTCAGTAGACACTATGCACAGCTTACACTCAGTCATGAAGCTTACTGCTAATGGCCATTTAAAGCCCTGCATTTGTAAAGCCAGTGCCAAGTTCGGCCGTGTTTCCACAGAAATTGTCATTGGGGTCTCACTCCTCTTCTTGTAGGTAGAAACAAAGCAAAGCCTAGAGAGGAAATGACTAGTCTAGGGTGACATGGCCATGCAGCAGGGCTGGTCTTACTATCTGCAGATGAAGGTTACTGCAGGTGGGTGTGTTTCTGCTGTGGCCACAGCTGCAAGAGCAAGGTATGAACCCTAGAGTGACACGTGTCATTCTGCACACCTCTAGTCTTACTGCAGGATGAATCACTCCTGTGGCCCTGGGCAGCACCTGCTACCACCCACCACTGCTGGCCCTTATTGTAGTTGTTTGCTGTTGCTGCTACCGTCCTTTGGGAGAGCTCCTCTAGGAAAGCATGTCCCAAGGCCAGAGGCTTCCCAGGAGCATCTGAGAAAAGGCAGTTGTGCCAGGAGGTCACAGGGTGCTGGAGAGATGGGGCAGGCTGAGTGGTATGAAGCACGGAATTACTATTTCTTTCGACCTTGCTCTGTGGTAGTTGAGTCAATACAGGATTGCATTCTTTCCTTTTTTTTCAATTTAAAAGAACAAGTTTAAGTGACAAACCATGTGGCCGTGGCCCTCAATGTCCCTCATCTGGTCAGCCTGACTGCAAGGCCCAGCAGGGCAAAGTGACTAAGGAACTTTTTAGGGAAGGGGCAGGCTCACAGAGCAGCCCCAGGGCCTCCCAAGAGCAATCTCTGGGACCCTCCTCCAAATTAGAAACATCAGAGTGACAGAAAATGGGTCACAGTGCCTCTCAGATGCATTTCTCTAGGGCTCGTGGGTAACAAGGGCAATCATGTAGTTGTCAGAGTTGAATGCCTGTTGTAGTTTATAGATCCCTGTTTATCTGCTTCCAGCAGTGGCAGAGCAGACAGGAATCCAAGAGTCATGAACAGTCCAAGGAGGGGTTCTGTGGTTGGGGTGCGATCGAGAGAGTTCCCGAGCAGGTCAATCATAGTGCCTGGTTTGGGAATACATCATCTAAGGAGTAAGAATCATTTGCTTTAAGTAGATAAAGAAACGAAGTCAGAAAGACTTCAAGACTGGCTACAACTCCGGTCACTAGTGAGTGGTGGAGAGTGGCTGATGAATATCCCTGGCCCTAAAATTCAAGTTATGCCCAGGTGCTACTCCCTAGTAGCACCATGCCACCAAAACTAGAGTGAGCTGGAGGGTAGATGGTTTTATTGATTCACCAGCTGGAGAATTCTTACCTCCCATAAAATACTGATATAAGAATGTGCATGGCTTAGTGGCTGAGCATGGACCTGTGAACCAGGAGATCGCAGTTCGATTCCTGGTCAGGGCACATGCCCGGGTTGCCGGCTCCATCCCCAGCAGCGGGGTGCAGGAGGCAGCCGATCAATGACTCTCATCATTGATGTTTCTATCTCTCTCTCCCCCTCCTTCTCTCGGAAATCAATAAAGGTATATTTTTTAAAAAGAAATGTAACAATACTTTAGTAGTGTAAGTGAAACACCATTTAACTGTTGTGTAACATAAGAAAGCCCAGATGCAAAATGCTTCCACTTCCAGAAAGTTGCCTGTGCTTGGGGTTGTCTCTCAAGAGGTACCCAGGAGCCTCTTGAGAAACAGCGTTATCTAGAAGGTCAGGGTGTGGTTTACGTAAATGAGAGGTAAATCGATTCATCAACGGTTAATTCCACTTTTGAAATCTGCTTTATAAAACAGTGCCAGAGTGAAGATATTTATAATAACTCTTGACCAGTTTCTCAGGGTTCTGAGAATTCCAGCTTTGCTGACCGGGTGTCCCATAGAGGACAGGAGGCTGCCTCGCTGTGCTAAGAGGGCTTTCCCGGTCCAGCGCTCGCCGAGCTCCTGCCTGTCTTGCATTAGCAGAGGCGAGATGCCTGGTCAGCTAGGGTGTTCTCAGACGACGGGGCATTTTTACAAATGTTCCTGTACGGGAACAGTTAACAACTCGAGGCTGTGGTGCCCTAGTTGCCAGCTGCCGCAGCGTGTGAGCTCCCTCTCTTTCAGGGAAGGTGGGCCTCACTGAAGGCCCAAAGGCGATGCTCAGGTGCTCCCGGGAAGTGCGGCGTTTAGATTTGTCTTTGGGACTGCACGCTGAAGCCACAGTTCAGGATGAATGCCCGTGAGTCAGCAACGTGGGTGCCATGCTGGACCAGCACTACAAAGGCGCCCTCCACAAGGAGGGGGCGACTCGGGTCTGTGATGGGTCCGCAGAGGATGTAATGAGGCCGGAGGATGAGCCTCGGATGATCCTGCAAGGAGCTCCTGAGGCCTGAAGGAGCTGTCTGTGAGCTGTGGTGGCTCTGGGGGGAGGTGCAGAGAATGACATTCACTGTTTGTTGTGCAAACAAGATTCATTAACCCAGGTGGGGGGGGGGGAGGTGCTGTGCGGTGCAGTGCTGCTGGCCGTGGCCCTGGGTGTTCTCTCAGGTGCCAGCAGCGAGTTCCCAGGTGGCCCTCTCCTCCTGCTTCCTTCATGCTTTCAGACAATGCTGGGGAGCCCAGGGGCCCACATTGGGGGCTGTCGGCATTACCCTGGGGCACAGCTGCTGGGAAGAGTTAGAAGTGGGCTCTGTGGGGTGTTTACTTTCTTTCTATATGTTCTTGGAAAACTTCCCTTTCCAAAGAGGGCTCGTTTTTGTCTCTTTTAAAAACATCTTTTCACTCTCTGAGGTCAAGAAGTAAAATGTTTGATTAGTTGCCAATTGGCTGTATTTGTCCAGCAAAGCATTAAGTTTGCAAGTCTCGGACCCAACGAAGGAACCACCAGGGCATCTGTCCATGTGAGAAGCCCCTCTCTAGTCCCAACAGCCGTTAACCCTTGTCACGGGGCCTCCAGGTGTCAAGGTCACAACTGTGAGAAAGACAGAACTGGGTCTCCCTCACCGTGTGCTCCCAAGAGCCTGAATCTGAGTGGTCTTCCCACGCCTGGCCCGGGTTCTAACTGAAATCAGATTGACCCTCAGACTTAAGAGCAGAGAGACCCAGAAATGCAAGATGCCAAGAGCCGAGGACATGATAAGCAATTAAGTTCTGATCCAGTGTCACACAACAGAGTGGGCTAAGCATCTAGTTTTCAGAAAATCTCTCCAAAGAAAACACCCACATGCAAGGACAGATTTTTAAATGTAAGTATTGGGGTGTCTGTAAAGAGATTAGAATAGTAACTTTATCACCCAAAGGGACTTCGAGATGAATGAACAGGAGAAACAGATGTCGCAGTGGATTTAGGACATCACAGCACATGACGCACTTAGCTGTGGGCAGCGGACAGACAGCCAGCCAGCCAGCCATAGGCTGATGGCAGGCGTGAGGAGCCCGCCGGCTTGGTGAGGGTTCCTCCCTTCTTTGTGAGCCGAGCAGCCGTGGCCTCAAGCAGCGCGGCTGCAGCCGGGTTTGGCACACACGTGACAAGGACTCTGTGGTGAGCAGACAGGGGAGGGGAAAATAATGGAGGCACCCGCACAACCCACTGTGAGCTGGCAGATGCTGCTGGCTCCCACTCCACCGCCCTGGCCGCACTCTCTGGGCACCTGCCGCAGGAGCTGGAGCCTGCAGCCTCGGCCGGGGTGTGGGGGGTGCAGGAAACAGCATGGTGCCCAAAGAGGAAGGTTGAAGAAGAAAAGGAAATAAGAAAGGCAGGGCCCTGTCCGTGGAATGCAATGCACGGGCACCATTGTGGGCTGGCCTCACGTCCTCTCACCTTGATGTCTGAGCACACTGTCACTCTGGGCCATCAGTGACTACTCAGGGCTGCCCCCTTTGTTCCAGAGCTCCCAGTCCAGCAAATGTCCTCTCATTACCAGCTCCGACGGCAGCCTGCAGCACAATGGATGATCAGATCCACGGGTACTTTGCGGCCAGATGTTACAGCCCCAGCAACACCTGGAAGAGCGGCAGGGCGGAGAGCAGGTGACCTTCAAATGTGGGCTGAGACACCTGGCCGCTGAGCCGTAGGTATCCATCCACTGCCGCACCCATGGAGCTCCTCTGTCCACCACACCTGCTTGTGGAAGAGACGCCAATCTCCCCAGCTTGCTGCTGAGAGGGCTCCTACAGAACCATCTGTCAGCGCACTGAAGGAAACTCCTAGTGCGAGGGAAGGTTGGTAAGCAAGAAATCCTTTGCCACCTTTCCCACTGGGGCTCTGTGACTATCAGGATTCCAACCACAGCTTATCATTGAGTATCGACTATGGGTTAACAACAGTAGTGGGTGTGTCAGGTACCAGTGACAATCTTCATGGAGACCTGGGAGGGGGTGTCCTCTCCCCAGTGTATCAGTGGAGAGCACTGAGGCTAAGAGAAGTCAATGGATTTGCCCAGTACCACACAGTACGCAGGCTGCAAGGTCAGCCTGGGTCTGCCACCAGTCCCCCTGCTTCCACTAGGTTTCATTGTTTCTATGACAAATTATGAGAAGGGTCTATCTTCATATGTCTTGACCTCAGAGCAACACAACATTTAATTCTGATATCGGTTTAGAAAGTCACCTAGTAATATGTTAATATATTGTTAAAACAAATGTTGGGCTCCTTTTAGCCTTGAAAAGAATGCATTGTCATTCTAGGTGTAAGTTATCACATTAGTTTCTGAGTGACTCTGCCTCTCCTTCTGGATGGGTTGGGGGTGCAATGGCCTCCACTGAAATTTATGTAACAATGCGTGATGTACACGTGGACTACAAACATAGGGGCCCAGCAGCTGGCTGTACAATGTAGTCCTAGGCCACAGAAACTCCCGTGGCTGGTATTGGTTTATTGCCACTTTCATGTCACTTTAGGGTCTGCAAGGTTCCAAGGAGGCCATCTAGGGCCTTTTGAGTCACACCTTCCTACCCCCTTCAGCTCTACCTGTCCCAGAATCTTGTAGCTTCTCCAACAAAACCTAGGAATAAAGACATGCCCCCAAGACATGATTCCCCCATAATTTCATCTTCCCCAAAGGGACAGAAAGCCAGTCTCTGAGCTCCTCAGTATCTAAGGGGGCCCACATCGTCAGCTCAATCATGGCTGCTCTCTAGCACACCTGAAGTCTATGGACTGTTTCCGCAGGTACTTTGTCTTCCACCTGTCCTCGCCCTGAGGGTTTCTGAGAATCAGGAACAGGAAAGCACTACTGACTCCCCCTGGCTCAGGCACTGTCCCCTCAGCTCCTGTTGGGCTGGCTGATCAGTGGGGAACTGGCTCTGATTTGGTGCTTAGGAGGGCATGTGGAGAGGAGAGTGCCCCCCAGCTGAGCAGAGAGAGGGGCTTTACAATAGCGATATGGGCTCCTGGCCTTTTAGTTCATGAAATCTTGGTGGCTCATTTTGTGGTGAACTTTTGATCAGTGGCTTTAGCTGGTAGTCTCACTGAGCAGAGGACCCTGTCCTTCTGTCTTGGGAATCCAGCCCTGTGGGTGGGTGAGATGGACGACAGGACTGTCACTGTGAAGAGAAGTCACTTCTCCTGGGTCCTGGAGTCCACTGCCCCCCCTCTAGCACCTGCCCATCCTCCTCCCACCACTGAAAATAAACTAACTAACTAACTGACTAACTAACAAAAGCACGCACACACCCATGGCTCCTCTCCAGAGGCAGTAAGGTCAGCAACTGAGCAAAGTTCAAAGCAGAGCAAGAAAGGTCTCCTCAGCTTCTCTTTTCCAAGTTCAAATTCTACAAACACTTGACCAAAATATTAGGAAAAAGATAAAAAATTACCAGACTTAGGTAACACATTCTTCAAGTCCAAGTCTGATTCTTGAGGCCACCCCCATCTTCGAGAGCTTGGTAAGCCCAGGGTATCCTGGGCCCTTCTCACTATGAAGGACCATGCCCATGCGTCTAATCTGTGCTGAGGTCGTGGTCCCAAGGCCTCCTCAACGCCACCCCCTGAAGGTTCTGGGACCTAGAGGTGTCAGCATTTCCCCCATCAGCTGAAAAAATGGCCCAAACCACTGAGCTGTGTCTCATCTCCAAACAGGAGAGGGGCAGTGAGGACTTAGAGAGGGAAAGACACACAGCTCTTAGGGCTGACCAGGTACTTTGAGTCAATTCAACAAGTCCCTGTTTATTTCAAACCTGTCATTTCAGAGCCAAACTTAGATGACGGGCAGGAGCACATGGGTGAGGCCCTGTGGGAAATGCTTTAGAGTTGGGGCCACAGAGAAAGGACACCCATACCAATGCAAACCCAGCACCCAGGACAAATCAGTCCTCAAGCACACTGTTTGGTCCAGGAGTTACAGAATGGTTTTCTTTTAAGAGATAAATTCTTTAAAAAATGCAACTTCATCCTATTTTATTGATGCAGAATGGTGAATTTAAAGTGACACTCACGCATTTCCCGTAGGTGACAATTCCTTGTTTGTGAGCAGTGGGAATAAATCACAATTTTGAAGTGTCCTTCAGAGATTTAACAGCATTTTGTGTGATGAACCCAGCAGAGAACATGGGACACAGTGAGTGACAAATAAATAAGTCCCTGGAGATGGAAGACATTTTATACCAGTGGCCTTTAGTTCAGGGCATCCCCAGGGCCCTCAAAGACATAACCTGGTTTCCTCAGTCCTGGTGCAATTTCTAACCTGGTGACATCTGCCTGGATTTCCCTCTTAGGATCTGCCATTGTTACATAGAAAAATTGTTTGCGCCCAGCCAGGCGTGGCTCAGCGGTTGAGCGTCGACCTGGGATCCAGGAGATCGGGGTTCGATTCCTGGTCAGGGCACATGCCCGAGCTGCGGGCTCGATCAATGACTCTCTCATCATTGATGTTTCTCTCTCTCTCTCTCCCTCTCCTTCCCTCTCTCTGAAATCAATAAAGATATATTTTTTAAAAAAAGAAAAAAAAAAAAAAGAAAAATTGTTTGCTAGGTGCATCCACCCAGAAGATTTTTTTGCAGCCCCTCCAGGTGCATAGGATGCCTTCCCCCTGACCACCAGCACTGCCCAGGTTCACTGGGAAGGCAGGGCCCGTCCCTCCTGCAGTGAGCGCCCGGCACTGCCGACCTTGGGAGGGCAGGCAGGCGGCGAGGAATGAAGCTCCGTGGCTGATTCATGAAGCTCACATAAGACTGAACATAATGGAAGCAAATTATGCATGAACAAGTTGTGGTTTAGATATATGATCATTAAAGTTTTGAGCTCCAGTTTCCTATGTAATTTATTGCAAAAATAACGCATGTGCACTAGGCAGTGTGGTCTCCTTTAGAACACCATAAAACAGCCCAAATTGCCGCCTTCTATTTATTTGTGCATTCTGAAATATTCTTCCCTAGGACATGGTCATGGGGTGGGCATGCTGCCCTCGGGACAACTGGGAAACCCAGCCTCACAGAAGCAGTGTCTGGGCCACTGACAAAACCAATAGACGAAAGTTACAACATTGACAACATCCCTGCTCAGACAACCACACACAAATAATAAAACCGTTCGTTATCCTGCCTGTCCCTGCCATGAGGGGTCATCATTATCACTCCCTGGGACAGTTGATGTCCATCCATTATCTTGGTGTCCAGATCCCCCTCCCAAAAGAGTCCTCAGTCAGAGGGCTTGTGAGGCTCATTTAATCTGTTTTCGCACCATGCACTGCCTACATATTAACAAAAGACGGGTGGGGAGTATGGAATTTTAATTTTGGTGACGTGAGCAAGCAGCACCCTTGCAGGATGTGTGGCTGTGTCTGTAGCGCTCCAATGTGTGTTGCCTTTGCTTCTGCTCCGTGACATGTAAGTGCACAAGACAGACCCAGCTGGGGGAACGGCTGGTCTGTGCCCAGTGCTCAACAGCTCTGCAGAGTTTAGCGGAGGGATTGATCTAGAAAACACGTTCCAGCAGATGCCATACTGAGGTCCTGAAGACCAGAAGGAAGCCTGGCCCCCTCTCTGCTTCCACGGGGCAGCAGGCGGGCAACACCTGCAGGATGCTGGCCTTGGTGAGTCAGCAGTTGCGGAAATCCCCGACAATGCGTCATTTGTGTGCTCAGAAAAAAATACAATGAATCGTTGAGTGTAGAACTTTACATCACTCAGCTCCAGACTTTCTCCAAACCCCTGAGGCTGAAGAGGCATGAAGTGGACATTACTTCCAAGAGAAAGCAGAGCATCTGGTGTGTTTTGGAATTGAAAACCACGAAAACTCTGAATGGTGACATAGCGGTAGCAGGCATGTCTGTCAGCATTGTCTGGGCCCCAGCTGTTCCAGGGACTTGGCTGGTCCCTGCAGGACTCTTGGCTCCCATAGTCTTTGTGGGAGTCGGGCACACTGTGGGTCAGTGTCCCCAGGGCACCTGTTATTTGCAGGGCTAAGGGGCAGGTGTGGTGTGAGCAGTCCCTTGTTCCCAGGAAACAATGAGACAGTGGCAGCCACCATCTCAGTGTCCAGGTAGGAAGGCAGCCCATAGGGAGATAGACTGTGCTTCTGTGGGCAGGATGTCAGGGAAGGGGACCTGCTAGATGAAACTATGGAAAGTCTAGCCCAGAAAGAAGTTTCCTCTTTGCTTTGAGCTGTTAACCAAGGGACATGGGCTGAACTCCTCTCCTGTGCTAGAAAGAGCCGTTTGGACACCACCAGTGAGCAGGTGGGGGATGCACAATGGAGTCACTGTTCCCAGAATCACTTGACCCCTTACTGCAGGGAGGGAACCTCCCTTCGTAACCAGGACTCCCTCCAGGGGCAGCTGCCACTTGACCTCAGGACCTCCTTCTCGAGTTTCACCCCTTGCTCATTCATTCATTCATTCATTCATCCATGCGTCGGCCCACTCACTCATTCAGCAAGTGTTTAAGACCTAGTGCTAGTGATGTTCCCAGATATCTTTTTTATTGGTGATCTTCATCTCAATACCAACGTAATATGTCTCCCTCTAAATACCACCCCTGATCCAACCAATGGATCAAGAAGCTACAGCAGCTTTTTGAAGCCTATTACCTGAGGAGGACTTTTTCCCAGACTATTGCTGCAAATAAGGACACTGATGCCATTCCAGAATGATCACACCTATGTCTGCATTAAGAGCCTTGCTGGGCTTGGGGTGATATCACCAAGGAAGGTATAGAGAGGCATCTAGAAGAAAGGCACTCAGGAGGTTCATTCATGACTTCAAAGGATTTGTGAAGGTTGAGGAGGTGGCAGAACTCAACAAGTCTGTGGTTGACATGACTGACCCCCCAGGATGGTTGGTTTGCGGAGGTCATAGCCTCTGTTTGGAGCTGAGTAAAGCCAATAGCACATATCCGGGTTTTATCTAACAGTGCTAACCACCAGCCTTGGGGAGGTACCATGGGCTATTTAATTTAAGGACCCGTGTGCTTGTGTCGTGAAGGTAAAGAAAGGCAGGCAGGCACCAAGAGGTGATGCCAGCCAGCAGAGTCCTTCATAGAGCTGGGCATGCTCAGGACCCACCAGGGTCTCCCTGCCATTCAGGGACCTTTCCAACATGCCACCTTAAATGAGAATTGGGTGCTCTTAGTGTGTGGAGGTTGTAATGGAAACTGAGTCCCTGTGAATACACCTGGACCTCGAGTGAATAGAGGATGGCGCACTGAGTCTGCCTTTGCCTGGAGACTCATCAGCTCTCCATTAGAATGTCCAGAAATACAGATTCCAAATAATAATCACAGAAAGAAGGTTCCTATCTGGAAGGTCTTAACTGGATTAAAGTATTTTTGAAAACTGATAATTAAAAAAAGACAGAAAACCTTCAGGGAAACTGGACTGAGAGGCCAGGGGAGCTCAAGGAGCCTGAGCCCTGTACGCGGGCCTTGCAGGCCTCTCGGGCCTGAGGCTCTGCGCTCGCGCTGGCTCGTTAATCACAGCCTGTTACTGTAATTCTAATGAATCTTTATCCTATTTTCTTTGTGTAATCCAATTACTTCTGTTTTCCTAGCCAGCACAGGGGATCTCTTCGTTTCCAGAATTCTGCCAGTCAGTCCACTTTAGAAGAAACAATTCAATTCATTATCATTAAGCGCCTACTTTTAATACCACTTTGGGGGGAATCGGTGAAAGAGAAGCCACCGGTGGCCCGCTCGCAGCTCAGGGGAGCCGTGCTGTTCTGCGCACCTGAGCAGTCCCAGCCTCCGTCCCCTGGGCCCCTGATAACATTCTGGGCTGCCAGCTCATTAACCACGCCATCGTCTGGCAGCCCTGCTTGGCAGGAAAGAAACGACACGTTGAACTTGAGGGTGGTGAAAACGTGCAGCATTGCAGGGGAGATAGGCGATCTGTTATGGATGCTGCCAGGCTTGGCCAGAGCACTGGGGGATGGAGAAATGGCCTTTGTGCACATGTGCACAACTATGTATGTACACCAGCGTGTGGACGCCTGTGTGTGCACGCCTGTGCCTGCACACACACCCTTACTCCTAACAGGAGGCCACGGTTCTGATGATCCCATCAAGCTCTTGTAACTCTCACTGGTTGGAGCGGCCACCGTGGTCGCCGCAGGGTCAAGGGTGTTCCATGAGCCTCTTTATGAAGTCAGCTAAGACAAAGCGGCTGTCTCTACTTGGCAATGAACCTGTTTTCTTTCTCAGAGTCTGGACTAGAAGCCATCCCTAGTGTTCCCTATTGTATTCATTCATTATCATTAAGCGCCTACTTTTAATACCACTTTGGGGGGAATTCACCAGCCCCTGGTCCCTGTGTTTGTGCATTGTGTTAGGAAGCAGGCACTCTCCCTTGTTCCTCAGAAGTCCCTCAGTCCATCTCATCTTGATGGGAATGGAGTTAATTCTCCTGGAAGATTGGACAGATTCCTTGGGCCACTGCAAGGACAGCTCAAAGGCCGGGGGCAGAGCAGAAGTCCCTCAGACATTGGAGGGACACAATTAAGAATTACCTGAGGTCCGCATAGAGGAAATAGAAAGGGGGAAAAAATTTTCTAAATAACAAAAGAAATCTTGCTTGAGCAGCAGAAGTCATGGACAGCTGCCATGAACCTGTGGTGGCCAATAAATTGCATGGCAGGTGAAGGCGGTGAAAGTGTGCAGTCTACAGGCAATGGCTTCCCCAAGACAATTAGGAGGGTAACGCCATAGTTGAAGTGTGGTGGATGACCGGTCAGGAGAGAGACAATCAGAAACAGATAGTGTCTCCAGAGAGGTGTATTTTTGGAATAGCCTGGTATTCGAAGTTCCTAAAAAAAATGTGCACAGATTAATGGTTTCACTAAACAATAGACCTTAAATTATGGAATAACAATTAGCCATTTGAAAAGGAGAAGCTCTCCTTCAATGTTGGCACATCGAGTGGCTTTGTTGACAATGTACATGCTTGGCTGGCAGCCCTGAACAGTGAAGGGTTTGAATGCATTATCACGGTGACAGTCAACAAGGTGACTACCCACCTTGATCGTCTCGTAGGACTTCTAATCATCTGGTGCCTTCTTAGCCTTGACTCACTCGCTTCTGTTTGTACACCTTTGGGAACAAAGATATTCACAAGTAGGGTGTGCTACTGAGAAAGGTCCTGCACCCTTGGTCGTCCTCAGGGTGCCACTGACACTGGCACAAGAATCAGCCTCCGTCTCCATAAATGTCTCTGAAATATATGACTATAAAGAAAATGGTATGCTTGGAAGCATTGGTTCAACTCCAAAGCACTTAACAAATGCAAGGAGTTTTTAGTTTTTAATTATAAAAGCACTTTATGTATTGAATTACATGGTTTTGATTATAAAATTGAAAACAAGTCCTGAAGTGGTTTAAAGCAAACATGTACACAGAAATCTTGATGTGTAGATGGATCACTGGTGGGCTTGTTACTGGGGGGATTCAGATTCAGTGGGTGCAGTGAAGGTGGAGTCTGAGTTGGGGTGTTTCTAACAAGCCTGAGGTGATGCTGATGCTGCTGGGCCTGGACTATATTTTGAGGTGCAAAGGTTAACAGAGCTGGCCTGAAGCCAGCAGCCAGGGCTCTTCTAGTTTTGTCTAATAGACTGTATAATATAAACCTGTGATTTGACTAGTGGAACATGTAACACTTGTTTCCATGCCTGACATGTAGAAAGTTGGCACAAATATCATGAATACTCTTGGTATTTCTTTATTCAATCATTGGGTGGTGCTAGATATATACTAACATCTTGATCTTGGTGAAAACACTGCTTACTTCATAAAGCTAAATTGCTATTTTGTTTTGAAAAACATATGTAAAACAATTTTCAATGACCTGGAGCATATTATTTGATATTAAAATTTTAGGAAAATAACTCAGTCAGTTGGAGTGTTGCCCCATTCACCAAAAGGTTTCGGGTTCGATTCCTGATCAGGGCACATACCTAGGTTGCAGGTTTGATCCCCAGTTGAGGAGCATGCCAGGAGCAACTGATCAATGTTTCTCTCTCACATGGATGTTTCTCTCCCTCTCTCTCTCCTCTATTCTCTCTCTAAAATCAATAAACATATCATTGGGTGAGAATTCAAAAAAAATTAGGGAAATAAACTAGTGTATTTTACTTGCACTGCTTTTGAAGCATTTTTTATACTTTCTTGTATTAATTTTGCAAAAGCAGTTTGTATAATGTCTTTGTAAATAACACCACTTAATTACAGCATAAAATAAGCTATCACTATGTTATTTGGTTTCTCCATTTAAAAACATAGAAAATCTTAAACATTACTGCATCAGGTGTACAATTTATCTCTCAATGTGATTGTTTCTTTCTTTTAAAAAATGACACAGTTTCTACCTGAGGTGATTTTCTTTTTTAAAAGCTACCTCCTGTGTATGTTTTACAGTCAACAGCATCAGTGTTGACTGGTTGCTTCCAGTTTAAGTGACACTCACGGACCTCCATCACGGTCCTCTCCCTAGGAGACAGTCATTCTCTGAACCATGTGCTGGGCCTGTGAGCTGAAGAGCAAACTTCCATCTCCCAAGGAACGCCGAGCTCTCCAATGCCGTCTCATGGGATGTCTCTCCTACCTCTGCACCCACCTTCCCCCTCAGCCTGTAACCGTCGCAAACATGAAGTCATCCCTAAGCAAACAGTAAAACCCACCCTACACCTTCTGTGTCAAAAAAGTCTACCAGTACCTGCATGAAAGACATTTTCCTTAGTTATGTACTGTTTGCACACATTTTACGCATTTGTCTTATGTTTCTATCTGTGTATTTGCTTCAATGTTCCTTCTTTCAAGTTGTAAACTAGAAGGTGGAGAAGTATGTTTTTAATGATGTTTGCCCAGCACTTAGCACTAAATCTTGTTAAGAAGAGTAAGTCAGATCACGTTGTCTGTGAGCGTTCAAGCCTGCACATCTCCCCAAACCGGCAGCTCAACATGTGTATTAGGGTGTCTCTCCTGTCCCTGTAGGTATGAGAAGCTAACACTTCCTTAGTGCTTACTACATGTGTGTGTCTAGTTACATGCATTTATTCCTCACAGCGTAAGAGCCGCAGGTTGCGTTACCACCTATCCGAGGGGGCAGACGGGGTCCTTGAAGCACTAAGCATATAACTAATTTGCCCAAGTTCACACAGCTAGGAAGTGGTGCAGCCAAGATTTGAACCTAGAAGTTGGACTCTTGACCTTGTTCCTTAAGTACAACACCAAGGTTTTTCAGTGATGGCATTTATGTTAGATTTCTATGCTTTGTAACAATTACACAAACTCAGTGGCTTAAAACAGCACCTATTTACAATCTCACAATTATTGTAGGTCACAAATGTGAGCACAGATTAGCTGACTTCTCTGATTTAGGACCTCACCAAGCTGCAATTTAGATGTTGACCGGGTACATCAGAGTCTCAACTGAGAAAGGTGTCCTTCCAACCTACATCAGGTGAGTAGCAGATCATCTCCTTGAAATCGTGGGACTGAAGTTTCTTTTTTCTTGCTAGATGTCAGCTGAGAGCCACTCTCATCTCCAAGAGTCCACAGAAGTCTCTTGTAGTATGATCCCCTCATAGCATGGCAGCTTACATCCTCAGAGCCACGGGGAGTCTCTCAAACTCCAGTCTGCTAAGAGGCAGTCTTATGTAATATAACCCCATCTTGGGAGCAACACCCCATCGTATTTGTCACATTGAATTGGTTAGAAGCAAGTGTAGGGTTTCACCCAAATGTGAGGAGATCATACAAGGTCAAGACTCATGGGGGGTCACCCTAGGGTGTGTCTGCCACAGTTTATTATGGAAACAATGTTGATACTAGAATCTCACTAACTTAGGGAACTAGGATGAATTTAAGTGCCACTAAATATCAACTTCTCTATTTGAGACTCAAGGGATGCACTGGAAAGACTGTCATCTGGTAGCAGACCTGAGCTCTCTCACTAGCTCTGTCACTGACACATTTGGTGAGGCACAAGGAGACCAAAACTAGATGGTAAACTGAAACACAGGCACACCAAGAATGCTTCAGGAGACCTTATAGTGTATCATAAAAACCAGGATGCTCTTGAGAGTGAAAGAGAACAATTTTAATAATGATTCCAAGATGAGTGCAAACCAGGGCTTACTGAACACATGAGGAGAGTGACTACTCTAGTAACACTCATCCATCAGTATGGCTCCCAGAAGTCTAGAAGCTGCAAGGAAGTCAGATAATGTAGCACCATGGCTCTAGCACATACCTGACAGCCAGGCTCAAGTTCAAGTCCCAGGTCCCCTTTTTAGTTTCATACACCTTGGATAAACAACAGTCTTTTGAGTGTAAATGAGAATAATTAAACATTTTAAATTAAATATTTGAGGAGATGAAATGAGATAATATATGTAAAATCCTTAGCAAATAATTTAGAACATAGAAGGCACTGACGAATGGTGGGCATCATTAGTGCCATTACTAATTAAGATTTAATTAGCATATTAATATTGTTATTACTGTAGTCACTTGTTGAAAACGAAGCACAAATGAGAAGCCAACTACCTGGGTTGGAGGTCAAAACATTCCCATGAGAATGGCTATGGGTCTAGAGAGACAGCCACAGAAAAGGAGTTTCCAGCTTGAAACTGAAAACGGCCCCTTCCTCTTGGGGGATCAGAGAAGCTGAGGAAGAGAGGGAGGCGGGTGGACACAATGGCTTTGAGGTACCTCAAAGAGAACAAGAAAGTGGAGTCACATGAAGTGTACAGAAGAGAAGATATATGAATGTATATGTAGGTATGGCATCGCTAAACCATTTGATCTGTTTTCAACGGGTTTTTCAATAACTATTCTGGCCTCTGTGCCCAAACAATGGGTCTCTCCCACTAGTTGATGAGTAGTATGTGGCCTTGAGTGAGTGTTGGAACTACTGAGTTGGGGTCAGCCTGGAAAGACCGTGGATGAAATTTTAGGACTTGGGATGGTCTGGCTGGGTGATGAAGGCCATGGAGGAGACAGGAAGGTGTGTTCACAGATCCACCTACTAGAAGGACAGATGGGAATGAGGAGGAAGTGCAGGTGAGAGGATGCAGGGCTCAAGGTCAGGGGCCTGGGGACGGAGGAGAGGGACCGTGCTCAGAGACTAGGAGAATCGCTCCGCAAGATACTCGCTAGAAATGCAACACACTAATGCTGCTTTCACAGCCTGAGTCAATTTTATTATTTAAAACTATCCTATTTCCTTGTTATTAAATCCAGCTTTAATTGTACATACTGACCGGCATTTTGCATAGCTTTGTCATAATCTTCCACATGTCCACAAGAGTGAATTTTATGCTACTCAAGTACTTCTAATATGTTGCACCTACTTAGGAACTAATTCTTACGTGTTTTTAATATCATGACTTTTCAATGATCACAACACTATTTGCAAGTACCTGTAAAAAATGTTACAGAAAATGTGAGCTGTGTTAGGGTTACTGTGTAGGTCAGCATTGCCCCATCTTGTCTTTCCTGCATTAGCATAAGAGAAAAGTGTTGGTCATTACAGTGTCCTTAACATTTTGCAAATTCCTTGGTACACTGTATAAAAATCTTTAATATTGCAATACAAAGGAGGCACATATGACCAGAGGTGCCTCTTGGTCCCTCTTCTGCAAGTCCCTCCCTGGGGCCCTGTAATTGTTTTAGCCAACCAACAACCCAAAGCAAGGAATTAATAGAGAGTATATTATTGTTTAAATAATGCATTTGCTTTGAATATACAATTACGGAGTGTGGATGGGGGATCATGGAAGGAATATAATGTAGCGAGGATCTTCAGCACGTGAGTTAAGCTTTTTAACCAATTTCTGCAACTCTCTACTTCCAAAGTGCTCTGAAAATAACATATCCATTTTCTTAGCCCCCATCTTAAATGAGATTGTGTCTGAACCTGACGGGGCCAGGAATCTGTTTGTGTGGATCATCTCTCTTATCCCAGTATCCCACTGCAAGTCTCATACTTTGATCCATTTACCAGTGACTTAAGTCTGTGACTAATAAATTGAGCTAATGATCATTTAGTTGCCTTTGTCTCAGAGAAAGATGTTTGCCTTTGTTGAGCAGCCATATTTGAGTCATGTTTAGCAGATATTTATTGAGAATCTGTTACAGGGTAGACACTATGGGATTATAAAGATGAGTAAACTGGGGACATTAACCTTGGGCATTTCTAGCCAGGTGGAAAGGTAAAGCATATGACAGAATTGCATAAGATGTAGCTTGAAAGCTGCAACCAGTTAAATATACAGTGTGGCAGCCTCTCCCTATGTAGGGACCATTGAGCTCAGCCTTGAGAGATGGGCATTGTGTTGACAATCAGGGGGGAGGAAGCTCCTACACAATCCAGATTTGGGAAATTCCAGACAGAGGTGCAGACACCGGCAATGGTTGGGCAACTCCAAGGAGCTCAACTCTGCTGGAGGCTGGAACAAGGGGAGAAGAAGCTAGAAGCTCCACCACGGGTGTCAGCAGTCTGGGTGCGGAGCTTTCTCTCCCTCCTGGTTGGAAATGGGGGACAGTGAGGGTTTTTATGGGAAGACACTTCCATCTTGAGAGTTGTGCTCTGGGAGATTCCTAGCAGCTCACATAAAATGCACAGTGATGGTGAGAGTAGCAAAAGCCAGATAAATTCAGATACTATGAGAGTCAAGACAAGAAAAAAGGGAAGGGAAATGCACTGTTGTTGAGCATCTCACATGTCATCGGGCCTCATTCTCATACAACTATGACTGGGAATTATTCTTCTTTCCTGCCAATAAGAAAACTGAGCTCAGATGGGTAAAATTCCACCAGCCTACATGAGGTTATGTCTAAGGCAATGTTTGAATTGAGAGTGTGGCATAACCGGGGCCCAGGGATAGAGAAGTCACAGGCAGTGGTAGAACACACACAAAAGGCAGGGGTTGGGCCTGAGAGTCCCCCTGAAGGAAGGCGTGCTGCAGGTGGTCACGTGGACTGGACTAACTGGGGCTCAGCCTGCGCGCCCGTCTGCAGGGGATGGCTGCTCTGCTCAGAAAGCTCTTCTCGGGGGCTGGCACTTGCAAAAGAGGACCATGTGGATGCTCAGAGACTTTGCAGCATAACGTCTGTAATGAACTCTAAGGTTATTAAAAGCGAATCCTCCCCTCATCACACAGGGAGACTCGTTATAGTGGCGTCCTCAGAAGTGGCCCGGCCAGGTGAGGAGCATGTGGCACTATAATGACGTCCAAGTGGCACATACAGACACAGACCCCTGTGGACTCAGTGCCAGCAGCCCAACTGTTGCCCAGCAGCCCAGGAAAGTGGTCAGGCGCCCTGAGTGGGCGCAGAGCTCTCTCTGCCCAGCGCCTGTGCTGTGGGCTTTGCACATCGGTGTCTCTAATCCCCCTTCTTTGTGTGCTTCAGGACTCTGGGTAAACACCTCCTTTTTGCAGGGGATGAATAACAGTCCTCATCTGCAACTTGCTTATCACATAGCAAGGTGATGCTTGTAAACATAAACAAGGAAGCCAGTGACTAAAACTGGCCAGTCAGTGCTTGACTCCGTTGTTGGTCCAGAGAAATAAAGGCACCTTTCCTGGGACTGGGTGTCCCCATAGAGCCATGTACTCAATGGTTTCTACTGGAGGCAGGAAGGTGACTGAAGGGCTTTCTAAAATACTCCTGATTCAGCCATCTGAACATGAACATGCACCTTAAGGTCTCTGCCTGTGTCCCCACCTGAGAGGCAAGACAGGGTGGCTGTGCAGACTCAGAGCTCACAGTAAGTGCCACATTATGTGCTTGTCGCCACTGTTATTGTTCACCCTGCATTTCCGTTTCCCCTCGTTTTCTCGTGGACAGCAGTGGGAGCGAGAGGGAAGGAAGCTGGGCCTTTCACGGGTGGACCCTCGGCCCCGTCTTCCACACCGAGGAGCCCGCCGTATCCTGACACGTGCAGCACCTTCCCTCACCTCGCTGAACTCGGAGAAACCCACGCTTCACGCGCATTCTGATGGATTTGTGGAACAGGCATGCAAATCACGACAAGGCCAGCCTGCCTGCTCCCGGGGACCCTGCTGCCGTTCCCGGCACTCCTGACACGCTGCTCGGGTCTTAGGAGATGATGGACATAAACTATGCAGAGAGCCCAGGATAGCAGGCTACTGCTCAACTTTAGCAGATACCTAAAAAACCTCGTAGGTGCCATCACCTTTCCAGATGCGATTGCCGATGTGAAGCACATTTCCTTTAATTTGAGTAAACTGGAATAAACCCGCATCTTTGTTTCAATTCTGCGCCCCCTGGTAGGTCCAGGCAGGACGACCAAGCACTGGAACCGCTGCTTTTTCCTTCTCCTTTGGTCTGCACGTGTTCCCTCCCCGTCCCCACGGCGCCGCGCAGTCATCTAGCCGTGGCTCACTAATTAGCCCTTCTCGGGGGGGCGGGGGGGAGAAGGTTGGGTGTTCCTCCCCCCAGACTTCCTCCCTCAGTAATAATTAAAAACCAAGGGCCAGATAGTTAACCCATGTTGCAGAGACCATGGTCCATCGTTTCCCTGGAAATGTCAAGAGAGCATAAGGTACGATTCTTCAAACCACCTCTGGAAAGTTTGCAGGCTCAGAATGTGGTTTTGAGAATTTAAATGAGTTCTGTATTCAAATGACCAAGTAAGAGGGACTTATGTAAGTTGGGGGAAAATGCATGGGTCACAGTTGTCATAAAAACCTTAACTATGCTTCAAATGTATCACTTGAGAAAGGGCAAGAAACAAGTGCTCATAATATCCAAGTGAATAATAATTTATTTTGTCGGTACCATCATCTGTATAGCTTTTAATAAGGGTCACAGATGAAAATTATAAAATTAAGCTAGATCTAGGACCACTTCAACAGTGTTATCGTGTAGTCTGGATTTTTTAAAAAATATTTTCCCAACATGAGTGTAACATCTCGCTCTCAGAAACAATCACAGAGTAAGTATACTTTCTGCAGAATAAATTGTATCTTATGTGGGGTTATGAAAATTGACACTTGTCATAGATGTCTCTAAACTTTTAAAACTTAACTATTTGGCTCTAGTGTGAAGCCTACGTCATAATACCATACGTATAGTTTACGGTAAACATTTGGATTTTACACGAGGAAATAAATAGCAGATGAACTAAGCAGTGTTGAAATGTGTTGAACGTGCCTGTAAATTGAGCAGCAGGGCGCATCCACCATGCAGCCCCTCTAAATGGACATCCTGCACCTCCAGCTCCAGCCTCACCTGGAACGTGTGAGGGATGCAAATCCTGGGCCCTCCCTGCAGCTTGTGGGTGCTACAGACAGAGGTTCACCCACCACTGTGTTTCGCATGCACTGTGGGTGATCCTGATGTAGCAGAAATTTGAGACCCTGCACTGCAGAAAGCAGATGACTAAGTTAAAATGAAGCCATTAGGATAGAGCCCGATCCAATAGGACTGTGTCCATTAGGACACACATGGGCACAGAGGGAAGACCGTGTGAGGACACAGGGAGAAGACTGCCGACAGCAAGTCCAGGAGAAGAGCCTCAGAAGGAGCCAAACTTGTGATACCTTGATCTTGGACTTCTGGCTTCCAGGACTGTGAGGCAATAAGTGTCTGTTGGGTAGGCCCCCAATCTGTGGGGCTTCATTATGCACCCGAGCTGACTAACACAGTCGTCAAATGTCCTGAGGAGGTTTATATCTCAGGGACGTGGGTGTTTGCAGCCTCTAGTGCAAAAGTCCCTGGAAGTCCACTTTTTATTGTTCAAATACTCTTGAGGCTTACATGGCATTCTGTAGCATATCATATGGTTGCATTAACATATGTTTAGTTTCTCGGAATGTTTGGTCACAAGCAGAGTGGGAACAAGCCCGGCGTTTACCTGGATGCGAGTGTGGGGAGCTCTGCACACATCCCGTGCACACAGGGGCAGACAGGATCGGTGGTCCACGCTGCTCCAAATACACATGAGATTCTGCAGACTCTTTCCATGCTTTTAGAAAGGGCGTAATTCTTTACAGTGTTTCCATGCAGTAGGTTTGATACAAAAAGTGAAGCGCATCTGGGCAAAAATCAAAGAGTGGGCTGCATTTTCTTGCTTTTGTTCCTTTCTAATACTGTCATTAGTAGCAAACTTGCCGACTGATTGTGGACCCTGATGTGGGCACGCCCTTTCAATAGTTCAAGAAAAAGTGGCATCGAGCAAAGCAGCAAATGTCCCCTGTGCTGTGGGCTGACCTTTACATAATTGTGGATGCTGGACAAGCAGACCCCAGGCAAGGGGTAGGGCCCTTTACAAAATGAGCCCCATTTAAAGTGAAACAGCATTATTTATCAAAGCTGGGTGACTATGTAGAGAAGGGACAGCTGGTGTCCCCCCATGCCACTCACACACTCCGCCACAGACGCCCACCCCTTATTAAAAACGGGTTGGACTGCGTTCCAGGTCCAGCCTGCAAAATTAATGACAAGCCTGCAATAAAGTACCAGCATGGACTTGGACCTTGTAATACAACGTGATTACTGGAGCTGTTTTTATTAGTGGGCCTGAGCAGCAGGCCTGGCCGGCTGGTATTTGACACACAGACAGGGATGTCCCAGGCGTTCTGCGCAGCGCAGTCACTTCAAAGTCGTAGCCCTGCTGGCTTGGTTTACACCTGAGCCAATTAGCCGGGAGATCAGAAGAGGCCTGGAAATGGAGCTGAGCCCTTACTTCGGGGCTGGAGAAAATCACTTGATCCCAGGTAAGATGATACGGCGAGAACAATGGTAGATAAAGCGGAGGAAGGAGGGGGTGGCGAGGGCGGCGGGCACGGCGCACCCCATAAGGAGCAGGAAATAAAGAAACCCCTGTGTTGGGCTGAGCGCGGTGGGCCTGGCCTTCTCTCAGGGTGTTTGTCCGGCTTTTGTTAGCAACAAAGGGGCTAATTGAAATGAAACAGTCTGCAGTCTGTTTGTTGGCACATCAAATATGCTGTAAGATATGCTGATTCTTGCTCCTCCTGAATTATTGAACAGCGTGGCTTCCAGAAATAAGACAGGCGTGCGAGGGGGGGGGACATGGGGTGGCTTTACAGAAGTGACATCACTTTGCTAAGGTTCTGTTTGCATTGACTTCTTTTTAAGAAGGTAAAAGACAGTACATTTAAAAATGGAGAACTTAGGTGCTAAACTCCCATCCCAGTCAGTTCTGAAACTGCAAAATATTCCAAAGCCCTTGAGTGGAACAAGGAATGTAGCCATTTCTATTTGTACAGTCAACACTGTGGCCCAGGGTCCCCAGTGCCTTCCACATGGAGATGCCCTCCAGCTAGGACGGAGTTAGGGTGTTGACACCTTCCATTAGGCCAAAGCATAGGACTGATTTAAGTCAGGTCAAAGTTCCATCCATTCAATAAACAAGTTCTGAGCAGCTTCTTGGGTGAGGTGACACTTCTGCTGTTGGAGACACAAGCGTGGATGAAACCTGACTCTTGCCATGGCTGAGCGTCCATCTGTCAGGGAGGGACAGACACAGGAAGACATCCTCTGTCTGCAGAAATGGAAGTGGGTTGAGCTCTGTTCAGGAAAACCATAAAGAGAAGCAGAATGGGCACATAAAAAATAGTTGTGTGCATGTGGGCCTGTGGGCATGTGAGCATGCATAAACATGTGTGCGAGCGTCTGAGGTTCGAGTGGACTGAATGCTGGGTGCAGTGGTGAGGAGGGGAGGCATTGAGTAGACCCATGACTTAGGGACCTGAATATTTGAATATTTAAACATTTAAAGCCTAAAGGAGGCACACAGATTGATGAAGTTCATTAATACCTGAAGGTGTGTTTTCATTTCTGTAGAAAGTTGGGATTAGACTCTTTCCGAATTTGGCAATAAGAGAGCATCTCGGGTGTTTCTTTTTCCCATGAGGCTGGGCGATCGCATCTCAGGAACATATAAGCGGCTCTTCCTCCTGTGAATTAGAGATCACACTCTAATTGCAGAGCTGTCTGTGGGCAGCCGCTTGGATTTCAGCCAAATGCGCATAATTATTTTTCTAATAAAGGGAGTGGGGTGTCCCTGGCTTGCGGAGTGAGGTGGTGACCACAGCTGATGGAGGACAGGATGGGCGATGCTGTGCACCAAAGTGAGGAATCCCCATTTCCCAAATGCGGGCAGGTGCACCCAGACAGGGGCCCTCCACATGCATGCCGTCACTTTCCTCCTCCTGTGACTCTCACCTCTTCTGGTCTGCACAGCTGTCCTCCTGCTCATGCTGGTGCTGGGCGCGGCCCCATTGGTTTTGGACATTTGGAGAGTAATGGAAGGAAAAGGTGCTAAACACAGCATCCCAGGTGCTATTCTGAGAGTGCGAGCTCTTCTAGCACCCTTGTGCTCAATTTTCAGAACATAAATGCACGTGTGAAGATTATTTTGGGGTCCTGTCAGCAGCGTGAGACATGGTCCTTCTTCCTATCACTGTCACTTTGTCTCCCTTCCCAAACCAACAGCAACACAGAGCCCCACATGTGCATATGCATCACACATGTACACAAACACGTATGTGTGTGCACACACACGCAGACACACTTATTAACTTGCTTTGCCTGGAGCTTGCCCCATGTCCTGCTGTCTTGGCACTTGCTATTCCATGGAAAGCCCTTTCCAGTGTCTCACATATCTCAATGCCACCCACTTCGCACTGTTTAGCTCCATGGCCGTCTTCTCCAAACAGCAACCCTTCATTCTCTCAGCTGAATATAATACTCCCTGCAGCATTTTCCCTGTATACCTTCCTTAGCACTTAGCATTTTCTATTTGGTAAAGCAATTCTGTAAGTAGATACTTCATCTCCCAACTGGATGAAAATTTCTAATGGCACAATTCATTCATTCATTCATTCATTCATTCATTCATTCAGTAAGTGTATATTCAGCTTCTACCATGTGCCAAAACCTGTGCTGGACCTAGGTAAAGAGAGATGGAAGAGGTGAAGCATTTCTGCAAGGATGGCCCCAAGGAAACAGACATCCTGCCCAAGAACTCGGAGGAAGAAATGAAAAGCCATCTCTCCTTAGTCTGCTTTGGGATGAGTCAAGGCAATGGGCTGAGAAGGATGTGCATGCCACTTGCCTGCCCCCCTCTCTGCCCTGCTTGGAACTGCAGGAAGCTCCATTTCCAGGTTCCCATCACTGGCACAACAGCGTCCCAAGACTAAGGTCTCTCTTTTCCTGGTTGGCTTCTTAGTGAGGCAGAGAGTGGGTTTTAAATGTTCTAGTCCCTTTTGGACCAAACACAGAGACCTAGGGTTGGGCTGTAGAGTGAACTGAATTTATCTGGGCTAAGGGCAGAGGGCTGAGGAGGAATTTGATGGGGAAGGCCAAGTGCAGAAGCCCATGGAGGACACATGTTTTAAGTAGCTGTGTAGTAGAGCCAGTGCAGCAGGAAGCAGCAGGAATCAGGGAACCAAATATCAGTCATATGCAGGAGCTGTGCGGTGATAGTGGAGGACGTTTGGTGACAGTTATTGCAAACTACAGTGGCCTTAAAATGATGTCCTGCTTCATTGTTCCTGATTTGGCCTGCTTCCTAGAGACAGCCAAACGCTATGGTCAGCACCCTCCCCCCATCGCTAGGCTTCAATCCCAGCTCTCGCCCTCACCCTGTGATCTTGAGAATGTGGGTGATTATCTACTTATTTACCTGTAAAATGGAAACAATAAAGCCCCCTCTTCTTACAAATTCTATCGAGATTAACTGAAATTATGCATGGCATGGGGCACATTTTAAGTCCTTTCTACAAGCGAGTTTTATATTTTGCTTCATCTCCAGTCTCTCCTCAGACCACTCTCCTCCTTGTCCATGCTGCTCCAAGTTATTTTCTATCTCACAAAATTGCATATATTATAATATTTTCCCAGAATGTTCTTCTCATTCTTTTCCCTTTGCTAAGCTTTATCTATCATTCATGTATGACCTTAAGTTTCATTTCCTCATATTATTACAAGGTTTCCACATTTGACCTGAAGTAATTGAATATTAACTTTAAGCAAATTGGTTTAAATTTAAGATGCCCATAGTAATCTCTAGTGCAATGACAAAAACTAATGCTAGGAAGCCAATAAAGCAATTAAAATAAAATGTTATGTTAGTTTGAGTCCTCCAAGAAGCAAACACCAAAATGGGATTAGCTACCTAAGTGAATTACAGGAGAAAATGCCTGTAACAGAATATGGGACCAGAGAATTGTCAGATCATGATGCAGACCAACCTCCCACAGAAGAGAAAGGAAAGGAAGAAGGACTGAGTAGGAGAAATCTTAGACTGTGATGGACCAGCCACACTCAGTCATTGATTGGGAACTGGCTGCCAGAAGTGTGGGTCAGGGGCAAACACAGTGATAAACTCATGTTGCAGCAGCTAGAGCTGTCAGTCAGTTAAATCTCTGAATCAAAAGACCTGAGAGATATATTTTCATGGCCATCTCTAAGACTAAAAAAATATTTGATAAATATTAAAGAAGATTGGAAAAGAGGGACAGCAGCACAAAAATAGATGAGGCAAATACAAAACCAATAGCAAAATGGTAGTAGGCCTCAATGCAATTATATCAATAATTATATTAAATATAAATGGACTAAATACTTCAATAAAGATGAAGATTGTCAGAATGAATGATAAAGCAAGAACCAACTTATTCTCTCTATCAGAAATGCTCTTAAAATACCAAGAACATAAAAAGACTGAAAGTAAAAGATTGGGGGAAAATGTCATGCCAACTTTAAGCGTAAGAAAGCTAGTTTGGCTCTGCTAATATAGAGAAAAGGGAACTCTGTACAAGAGCATTTCTAGAGAAAAAGGGGCTCACTTTAGCATGATAAAAAGATTTATACACCAGGTGAATTTAACAATTATAAATATATATGCACCTAACAACAGATATGTAAAGCAATACATGAAGTGAAAGCTGATTCCAGAATTCATTTTTTGTCTCCTGGCCTTGGAGATTGTTGAGAGCTCAAGTGCTGAGCCACGCCCAGCCAAGCCCAAAATGTTTCTTGTACAACAACCATACATATATCTCAAGAAAAATTATTCAAATATAAATGTTGTGCCTGTCTAGAGAGAGGCATATAAAATTTTCCTTTTTTTCCCTAAAATTAAAGCTACAAGAAACCAAACAGAGCTTCAGTCCCTCATTTCTAATCTTATCTTCTAATCTTATTGACAAGAAACTTAATTCACTCTTCCACTGTATCTGCTGATAAAGCACCGGGGACATACTGGATAAAAGATGGACAATGCTTCCAGTCCACCCAGGAGTCTGAGGAGTTGGAAGACATCAGTCATGAATTCAATATAATAGCAGCTTTGGCAACACAATTAGAAATAAGATACCAGGGCTGCTTGCCATGATCAAGACCCCACTCCTGCTTGGGGTGTGTGGGCATGAATTCAGTACCTAGAGGACCAGAGGACCACTGCCCTGCACCAGCCACCCTATCAAGGCCCATCTAGTGCTGACTTGAAGTCAGATTAACACTTGTTTAACGTGTTTCAAATGTCAGTTCATGCTTCAGGGAGAACTTTATAAACACCCCCTGCCAAGCACACCTCCACCAGACCACCAACTCTTGCTCCACAAGAAAAGAATCAGCTCTTGATTCTTCTAGACATTCCTCCTAGCATTTAACTTGATTTTTTAAGCAACATATTTATACTGCCGCTTTCTGGTTCTTTAGGTTTAGAATCCGTGTATTGACTTTCTGCTCTAGAAAACAAGGACTTAGTGGGCTTACCCTCTCCCATCCAACATGCACACACACACACACCACCACACAAAGCGGATGTGGTTTCCTTTCTTCATAATGCCTGTTGCTTTGTTTGTGTTTTCTGGATTTCATTTTTATTTACTCATAACTCATTTATATCCAAACTTTCTGTTGGAGCTAGACAAGTCCTCTTGGCTCAGTGAAACACATCAGGCCTTCATCAGTCCAGTTTGATGAGAAGGGAATGCTGTCCTGCTGCATTCCTATTAGGAAGAGTTGTCCCCACGGCTGGCTCCATGCCCCCCCACACACACACACACTGGGCACTCTCCTATTTTCTTGTGTTAGACGCTGTCTTCTGGGTTCCCATCTCATCCTCTTGGTGGAAGCACAACACCCAGTAGTTTTGGGGTGGAAGGGAGTCTTTTATTCACGCTTTGAATGTTTAAAAACAATTTTGGATTTAACATTTACATCTGAAACCTGGGTTCCTGGAAGTAACTGAATAAGTGTGTGCATGTAAGTTATTGTTCCAACTGGAAGAATTTCAATGAGAAAACCACAAAAGAACTGAGCTCCTTGGCTTGAGCTAGATTTTCTCCAGAGAAGAAGGCTGCAACTCCTATCAGAGTTCTTGAAGCACAGAGAGGAACAGCTGGATACATCCCATGTGACTTTTGTCTTTGGAAACACACCTGCCTGAATCCGCAGCCCTGCAAGCGCCTGGGGACCACTGCTGCTTTCTGAGTCCCCTCCAGGTAGTGGGCCTCTTGCTCCTGTTTGCCTGTGTGTTTGGGGGCAGGGGACAGTTGCTTCTCTGTGTGGGAGCTGGAGGGGATCTGCATATGTTCAGCTCTTTATAAAGTGCAGACCACTCCCCTTCCCGGCCCTAACCCACCATCCCCAAATCCAGATCTTCCCGGTGACTATGACTTCCTCCTGGGTTGGCAGTACCTGTTGGCTTCCCCCTTTCAGAGGCTCTGATGTCATTCCCTCCATTCTGCTAGGTGGACCCCACTTGCCCTTCTTCCTCCAAATTACCAGCCATCTCGGCTTCCCTGAGGAGGCTTCCTCCTCTTTCTCGCTCACTCTGGCTGGTAAGTCCATGCCTATTTTAATCTTCAGTTGCATGAGAGCTCCAAGAGAGAGGAGGCATCAGTGTCTGTTCAAAGAAATGCAATAAACTGGAAACATACCGAGTTACACTAAGAAGACAAAAGAAGCGTACATTTAAAACAAGTTGTGTCACTTTTCCATTGTGTTCTGACAAAATAAGTTCTGCCTACACATGGACATTCCACGTACACACAGGAAGTCTGTCATTCCACTGTGGGTGTTTTCTCTTCTCTGGTTCCTTTCTGATCTCCACATCAATCCTTCCTCTCTGATGTCATACCCAGAACACACTCACACACACTCACACACACTCACACACACTCACACACACACTCACACACCCTCACACACTCACACACACACACACTCACACACACCCCATATCTCTAACGGAACCTCCAGGCCTGAGCCCTTGTCTCATGTACGTCCAGGGAGCGAGGCCGAGAGGACTCACAGCTCCTTCTAATACTCACCCCATGTCGGTCCGCTTTTAGGCCACTTTCCAGAAGATCTTTATGTCTTAATTTCTTAAATGAAGCTTTTCGTGTTCTTTCTCTGATTTTTCTTATATATTTGTCTCTCTCACTCTTTTCTCAGGCGGGTCCTGCTCCATCTCTGTTTGCAGGTCCCGCTGTGCTGACTGCTGGCTCCACAGCGCCCTGCTCTCCACCGCCCCTGAAGCCACCAGCATTGCAGTTGGAGTCTGCAGCGCTCCTTCCCTAGTCTCTGGCTCCCCCAGTAGACAGCCCAGCTCCATGCGCAACACCGGCCTGGTTCTGAGGCTCACAGGGCCCCTGGACGAGCAGAGTCCCTGGCTTCATCCTTCGTAGGACTCAGATCCCCCTGACATTTGGAATGTAGATTTTTTTAAAAAATATATCTTTATTGATTTCAGAGAGAGGAAGAAAGAGGGAGAGGGAGAGATAGAAACATCAGTGATGAGAGAGTCACTGATAGGCTGCCTCCTGCATACCCCCAACTGGGGATCGAACCCGCAACCCAGGCATGTGCCCTGACAGGGAATCGAACCCCGATCGCCTGGATCCTAGGCCGATGCTCAAATGCTGAGCCACGCCCGGCCGGGCTGGAATGCAGATTTTTAAATGAAATAATGTGTTTTTCTTCGATGTTATTAAAAACTAGGAAGTTATTTAACATTTTTACTAGATTTGATTTATAAAAAAATTGCAAATAAATTTTTAAATATATGAAATATAGCTTAGTCCTTAAATGTGTGCTTTATGCACATTATTATACATTTGTGGAATATTATGCTTACACTTGCCAGACCAAATATTAATTCAGAAGTGAGATGTGCTACCCCATGTTATGCCTTATGCATCTTATAAGCACTTTAATGTAATTCTATTTTATTTATATATAAATACAACACACACACACATATATATACACACTCAGCTTGCCTTCTGGTTAGAATGTAAGAAATCAATCCTGATGTTTGAGAGGCTTATCACCTCAAATTGTTAAATCTCTATTGGCTTAACTGATATGTCCCTCCCTCTTTTTCCCCCAAATAATTCTGTCGACTTAGGGGTATCTCTAGAAAGACAACTTCATAAGTAACATCGATTTGGAAGGGGAGGAGGAAAGGTGCTCCATGTGCTGAAGTTGTGGCACATGGTGCTGTCCTGGTAAACAGGACCGCGCGTCTTTCCCATGGACTGTCCACTGGGAGCCTGGAGGGTAGACGGGACAGCCAGGGGGATGATGCCCAGGGGCTCTCAGGGAGACCTCCCACCCCAGATGCAAATAAGACTCAGTGCAGGGGCCATGCCAGAATCCCACCGCAGTGGTTTCCAGCTATTCTTCCCCAGCCTGAAAGTTTAAGGACAAAGAAAATGGAAAACAATATTCTTTGTAAAACTATATTTTAAGCATTTTCATTTAATTAATTTAAGCAAGCCGTGGCCCCACATTAACACACATGGCACCAGTGCCTTTCGGCGCAAGCCTTCACAGCTGTAAGGGGAGGTCACCTGCTCACAGGAGACAGTCAATGCCAGGTCCGTTTCCTCTGGTGGTGCGGAGATCTTGTCTTACCTCTGTCTCCTTGGGGCCCTGGGCCTTGCTCCCTGTGAGGTTCCTTCCTCCCCTTCCATAGTGAAATGTGGCAAATACAGTGACTGAGCTGTTTGACTTCTTAATTCCTCTCTGGAGCATCTTTTTCTTCAACAGATGTTTTCAAAATAATTAAGAGATGGGGAGCATGCATTATTGAAAATGCTGGATGCCTCCCTAATGCTCTCCATGTCTGTGTATCTGTCAGTACAGAATTGAGTGCTCAGAAACCCTGTGCTGCTTATTTTGCAAATTACCCAGCATTCACTGCAGCCCAAGAGGAGAGGAAGAAAGAACACAGCCCAGCAAGTTCTCTGGTCCCTGCAAATGTCCCTCAATCAGGCTTTGAGAATCGTGACACACTGCATGATTTGAGAACGAAAACCTTTTTTTAAAAAAAATATCCAGCTGACCACCAATACATAAAATAATTTCTGGAATTAGAGCCATTCACTTATTTAATTTGAAAATTTTATACTTTCTGATGGTAACCTTTGTTCAAAATTAAGTAACCCTTGAACTGGTAAATTCCTTTAATGTTAAATTATTTTTAAATTATCTGGATCTATTTTGATCTTCAAGTCTGGTTCACAGCTCTTACTCCAGCTTCTCAACTTGCTTGACGTGAATATTGGACTCCCAAGTCATTAGTCTTGGTTCTGACAATGTTTTTGTGCTGGGGAGGGAGGAATCCCAACACATGCCTGCATCTTCAACATGGCAAGCATATTGTGGTTCTAAGAAATATATGGGTCTTACCTAGGGAAATAAATTTGCAATTTGCATGTGACTCTGGATTACTATTTACTCATGACAGTATAGTTTTGGATGCAATTGGAATTCATCTTTAAAAAACTTTTGAACTTGGTAGTTCAAGTTTGGGCTGATGCCCTACACTGACCTGTCTGTGCAAATTTGCTGGAACCTGCTCTGAGATTAAAAGTGTCAAAATTAGGTGTTTTCATCAAAATAAATAAATTCTCAGGCCCTTAAGAGTTGCTCAAATTCAAGAATATCTCTCTAAAAGAAAACAGATTGTTTCAGAATGTCTTGGCCTTGAGGATGAAAAATTTATTTATTCATTTTTCCCATGAATACTTAAGGAACACTTACCTAGTTCCAGGTGCTGTGGATAAAGCTATAAATGTGACAAAAGAAACTCCAGCTCTCACAGAACTTATACAGATGGAGACAGGTAATAAACAAAGAGATACAGAATATCATTTCAAGTCCTGATTAAGGCACTTAGAGGCCTCCTGACAATTGTAGGCATGAATATTTGTCTTCTCCTGATGATCATATTTCCAATTACTCCATGCCAAGTTGGCTATCTGCCCTGGTTTCTGGAATTCAAAGGAGGTTTGAGGAGGTCATAATCTAAACTGTGTTCAGGGATACTGCCTTAGTTAGATACAGTGTTCTCTAAATGAGACATGGTGAGCATGAAAATGCCTTCACACATCACCTTCTCCCCTAGCAACTCTATTGCAATGACAAAGGACCAAGTCTAGTAACAGAACCTGCACCAGATTCTGAAATATGATTCATGGAGAGTTGTCTCATTCTCTGTCAGATAACATTAGTTACTATCCACTAGTTGGATGGGATATGAAAAAGAGAGAGAGGGAAGAGGCAGGGAGGGGGAGAAAAAGGAGGAGAAGGAAAGGGTAGATTATTTAAAATACAAAAAAAAAGAAAAGAAGTATATATTTAATTTTTATATTAAATGGCATTTTTGGTACTAGAGGAATTTTTGACAAATGATGAAAAATCACCATCTAACACTACGTGCCTTTAAGAGATTTGGGATATTAAATATAAAAAACATGTATATACTAGACTGGGATGCTGTGTCACAAAAGTGACATAGTCAATCAAATACTCTCAATAAGGAAGGACAACAGTGAGTCTTAGATTGTTGATATCCCCAAGAATCATAAAAGAAATTCCTTCGGAGAAAAATGAATGATTACAGAACTTCTGCTTCTGGGAAGATAGAGTAAAGGTACATAGTGGTGAATTAGCCTTATATATCCCAGACTTGGAGCTGAAGAAGCCAGCACCCAGAAAGCCAACAGAAGTCTGTTTTCTCTTGCAAAAGGACCAGGAAATTAGCAGCTTAGCAGGGCAATCAACTTTAGACAATAGCCTCTCTACTCCAGCCAAATGCCATTTAAAAATTCTGGTCCCACAAAATCTACACCACTGAAGTCCCAGTAGGGGACCTGAACTCTACCCTTATGTGGTTGTAAGGAGACACCCAACACCCTTGCCAGCTGATGTCTAAAAAGGCCAACTACAGAGACTGGACTCTCATGGCCATTCAGCAGTAAACAAGACCCCAGGCCAAGGCCGTTGGAGACCATATAAGGAGCCTGAATTTATGTCCCAAACAATAGATGTGAGTTGTGCTTCCCCTCTCTGCTGGATGATATCAGAGTAGATCTAGTGGATGGACAGGACTTCCTGCTCATCCACTAGAAATAATAAGGCCATTCAACTTGTGGGGTCAGTGTTAGCCACCTGATCCAAGGAAACCAGAATGCTTACCCCACCCAGCAGCAGTGAGGATCCTCCTTAGGTTTCCAGGGAGGTCAGTGCAAAACATGGACTTCTAACCCACCACCGTAAACTGCTACACTGGTGCCAGAGAAATCCAACTAAGTCAGAGGTGTAAATAAGATCCAGAATCTCATAATATAATATGAAAACATGGAGGTTTCAGTTAAAAATGACTCATCATACCACATATCAGGAAGATCTCAAACTAAATGGGGGGAAATGGCAATCACAGAGGTCAATGCAAGATGAAGGAGATGTTGGAGTTATCTGACAGGATTTTAAAGCAGCCATGATAAAAGTGCTTCAATGAGCAATATAGACACAATTAAAATAAAAGAAGAAAAAACATTTTAAAGCAAAAAAGAAGATATAAAAAAGGACCAAATGGAAATCTTAGAATTAAAATTACAACTTTAATTTAAAATATCAACAGCTTCACTGACACCAACATGGAGGAAATGGTATCAGTAGACTTGAATATATAATAGTAGAAATTACCCAATTTCAACAACTGAGATAAAAACAGAAAAAGAGCTATCAGAGCCTCAGGAACCTGTGGCACAATAACAAAATGCCTAACATTCATGTCATTGGAGTCACAGAAAGAGAGGAAAAAGAGAGAGCGACCAAAAAATTACTCTAAGAAATAATGGCTGAAAATTTCCCAAATATAGTAAAAGACATAAACCTACAGATTCAAGAAGCTGAGCAATTCTTCATAAAATTTCTGACATAATAAAATCCCCCAAATTTATACCAAAACATATCATAGGCAAACTTCTGAAAACTAAAGGTAATGAAAAATTTTGAAAAAGGTGAGGAAGAAACATCTTACCTATAGGGAAAAGAAATAATTCAACTTGCAGCAAATATCTGAATAGAAAGTCTGGAGGCCAGAGCAAGTGATATACCATATTTCAGTTCTGAAAGAAAAGAGCTATCAACACAGAATCTGAACCAAGTGAGAACATCCTTGATGAATGAAGAGTATATCAAGGCATTCTCAGATGAAGGAAAACTTAGAAAATTTCCTGCCACTTGATACACCCTAAAAGAATGCCTAAAGATATTTCTTTAAGCAAAAAGATAATTATAAAAGAAACTTAGAATATCAGAAATGAAGAGAGAAGGGCAGAAATAACAAAATTAGAGACATATACATTATATTTTCCTTCTCCATCAAATCTAAATAGTATTTGATGATTGAAATGAAACTTTTAATACTTCTTTATTTTATTCTAAATATATGTATAGAGAATATTTAAGACAATTACATTACAAAAAAGGGGGTATAAATGACAAAAATAGAGATAAAGTTCTATACTTCACTAAAACTGGTGAAATGTCACAAGTAGGCTGTGATAAATTATGTACGTATAACACCTAGAGCACCCACAATAATAGCTATATGAAGGGATACATTAAAAAACACTATAGATATAGCAAAACTGAATTCTAACAATAATATTCAATTACACTATAGTAAAGCACGACAAATAAATAAATAAAAAGAGAACAAATAAAAAAAATTTAAATGGCAAATTCAATCCCTAACACAACAACAAATGCATTAAATGTGAGTGACCTAAATATAGCAATTAAAAGGCAGAGATTGGTGGAGTGGATTTTTTAAAAAACGTGACTCAACTATATGCTGACTATAAGAAATTCATTTCAAACATAACAATATAGTCAGGTTGAAATTAAAATGATGGTTCAATGCAATACCTATCAAAATTCTAGTAATTATTTTGTAGAAAGACCATATTACTCAAAAATTGTGTGGAAACAGAAAGGAACTGGAAGAGCTTTTCTTAAAAAATTGAAAAAGAATAATAAAGTTGGAGAAGCAGTCTAACTGATTTTCAGACTTTTTATATAGCTCTAGTAACTCAGACTGTGTGGTATTGGTGAATCACATGAATTTAAAAAATAATGGGATAGAAAACCCAGAAACAGACCCACACAAATGTGCCCAGCTTATTTCTGATGAAAGTCCAAAGCAGCTCCATGTGAAAACTAAGATTTTCAGCAAATAATGTTAGGGTAATTGGACATCCATAGGCAAAAAACAAACAAACAAACACACACCCTGATCTAAATTCATAGTACAATATGGAGCAAAAGTAGATTTATAGTCGTTCATATAAAAAATAATACAAGAATTAATAAATAATAATACAAGAATAAACTGTGTTCTGTGTACTCACAACTGTCAACCCACATTTGCCCCACCTTGTACATACAAAAATTAGCTCACAATATATCAGAGAGTTGCATATAAAATATAAAATTTTACAACTTTGGGGGGAATAGAAAATCTTCAGGACATATGGGTAGGCAAATAGATCCTCCGCCAAATACATATGTTAAAATCCTAAACCCTAGTGTGGCTGTATGGGTGATGGGGCCTCTAAGGAAGTAGCGGTCATAAGGGTGAGACCCTAACTCCATAGATTTAGTGTCTGTATAAGAAAAAATGTCAGAGATCTCCCTCTCTCCCAGGGCACACACTGAGAAAGGTCCCGAGGACACAGTGAGAATGTGGCTGTCTGCAGCCCAGAAAGAGCCTCACCAGGAACCAGATCACTGAAATCTTGACCTGGGGCTTCCGGCTCCCAGAACCATGAGAAAGTAAATGTGTTTTATTCAAGCTACCCCAGTGTGGTGTTTTGTTATAGCTGCCTGAGCTGGCCAATCTACAGCTTACACAGCATTTCCCATTTCCCAAAGGTCAGCTGTCAATTGCTCAGGGAGTGAACAGAAGAAGGTGTGAGGGGTTTGCTTCGGAGCAGAGGTGGGCAGAGCTTACGTCCATTCTTTTATGTAAATACAGCTCCTATTTCAGTGTAAGACAGTCTGAAAGCTTCCCAAATGTCCCTGTAAGCTGCTGGTTTTGCTCCTTACACATGGATGGAAGATGTGATGTGATGTGATAGCCTGCTTGCTCGCTCTCAAGATCTGGGAATCATTTCCAAGTTTTCTGTGGTCCGAGTAAGAAAATGGAAAGAGGGAGAATGAGGGGGCAGGAGAAGTGGATGCATTTGGTCCCAGTGTGCTTGCTGCATGGTTAAGAATCATTCACATCACAAATTCCTATTTTACATTTCAATACTGAGTTGTGGTTGCCGAAGTCAAGCATAAGACACCACACAATCTGGTTTTGTGGACAGGGGAAGGGACTGGAGCAGACTGATGGCCCTAAATGTCCGCTAGAAAATGTTGAAGTAAGGTGGGGTTCGATCATATGTAATAAAAGGTCACCCTTGAAATAGTTAAGGAGTGTAGGTAATAACAAGGAAAGTGTTTAGCAAAAACACATGCTACGATGTTAAGTAAAAATACCTATTTGCATGTATGTGTAAAATGTACTGTGGGTGCTTGTGTGTGTGTCACCAACAAGAATCAAGACATAGAACTGACAGGACTTAGCGATGGTTACTGTTCCAACCAAAAGCAAAAATATAAAACAAACCTGAGAGAACCCTAGTAGTAAGTGGGAACAAATAGCAAGTGTTTTTGGTTGGCCGCCATGTGCATGGCATCTACACTGCTAAATTAATTAAATTTATTACCTTTGAACCCTTCCAATGCTTGTTTAAATTTGACTTCCCAGTGACCAACATGGGGTCTCCATATAGTATGTGTTCAATAAGTATTTGTTGGATAAATAAAGCCCAAAGGCATCATTAGGTGTTTAAAGAGAAGAGGGTGTGGGAGGTGAGCAGACATACTCTTCAAAATGAATTAATATTAGAAGAAAATTATTATGGGGGAAAAAAAGTAGTCTCCAACTAAAATACTCCTGAGGGGCAAAGACTGGCACTTCTTCTTTCCAGTTACCATGCTCCACAATCCAGGCTGACCGTGTCTGGCACCAAAGCCATGCCAAGAGGTTCCTGCTTAGTTTTCCCCAAAATGTTTGATGAACAAAGAAATGTATTCCTTTTGTTTGAAAATTAAGTCGGGACTATTGGCTTTGGCTTTTGGGGTTGGAGCTGCCTTGCGTTAGGTGTGTGGTCAAAAGTGGACAGAGGAGACTCTAATACACCGAGCACCCAGTGTTTCCACATTGTGGTCAATTGAATTAACACCTTGAATCTTAAAACACTTATGTGCTGTGTGGCTCTGGAGACAACATGGGAATCAGAGCAGCCCAAAGATCATAAATAATTAAAAGTGGTGAGAAGATTGGCCCGCCTGAAAATAGCAGCCCTTGAAATGAGTTCTGTAGGATAGCCCTGCCATCCTCCTGTATCATTTCGTATACTTTATTTTATATGCTTATTTCCTTTTCTCTGAATATTTTTAAGTACTCCAGCATATAATTTAGCTTTTGGAAAATCCAAGTCTAAATTAATTATAGTTCTGCTAAAGGGGAGAAAAGATATTAGATGCCCAAGCTAAAATGAAATGAAGTCAACTTTTTTCTTTCCTTATTAGATTTTAATGGTATTATTATAATAATTAAGCTTTTCATTAATTTTCTCATGCTTCTTGAGTCACGGCTCCCTGCAGATCTGAATCATATTTAACATATAATTATGGCAGTCCGGTTTGGGAAGGGAATGAAGGTGGAGATGTGGGGCTTCACCTACACTTCTTAAATTAAAAACGAGCAGCAAAGGGGCTGAATCACTCTTTGTTGCCAAGTCCAGAGTGGCTTCAGCGAAGCTCCTCCCTGCTTCTCAGGCATGTCTGGGACTAGAAATTGGGGGAAGTATGAGGGGCTGCTAATTCTAGCTTTACTATGTTGCAACTTGAATCTGCTATGCAGCCTTCCAGAAAGAAAGAATCAAACTGGTCAACGTGGATGACCGCAGCCTCGTGCTTTATGCATCTGAAGGAGAAATGAAGATATGTCTGGTCCCAGGGTTCCCTCTTTGCACACTAGGGACCCTACCTACATAAGGTGTTTGGGGTGACATAACCTATGGCAGAACACTTATAGGTAAGAAGGTCAACAACAGCCCACCCACAATTAGAAACAGCTTAGTTGAGAGTTTAATTTATTGTTCTTATCTTTCAGTAAGGAATGAAAACTGCTCTCCAGCTGTGCAGAGCAAGGTTGGGGACTCTACGGGTTTATCTAATAACAAATGCTCCTGAGGCCCAAACATGCTTGAGAGCCATCAGACCAGAGGGCTCCCTGTGCTGATTCTAGGACTAGCCCTTTGTCAAGACAGTCACTTAAAACCGCTCCAGCCTCATGCAGCAGCAGCATCTTCCGTCTTAACACTTTATATCTTTCTTACCCCACATTTAAGGCAGACCCCAATGCTTTCTCTTCCCCTTTCAGCAATGCCCATGTGAGGCATACGGACATGTCTTAATGCCACGAATTTCATTAGAATCCAGGTATAAGTAATTCCAGATTCCAAAGTTTTCCTATGTTTTCCTTTTAAGTAAATAAAGACAAGAAAAAACGTGGACTAGCCTTACTAGACATTGTCAGCACTCCAGCTTGGTTTGGTTCCCCGGGCAGGCGTCCAGAGAAGGGTGGACATCCCACCATCCCAAGTCGAGCTTCTAGAACTAAGCCTCCGGCTGCAGCAGGCAATTTTCTGAGGCTGCACTTGGAAGGTTTGGCAAACCCATCTTGCTATTTGGAAAAACCGACCAAGGTACACACTGAATACAAGGCAGTGATTTCTCCATTTCTGGGACTGGGATAAAAGAAGCTATAAGGAGAGGGGGCCCGTCTGGAAGCAGGCAGGTGGTACTGTTTGCTCCTGGCAGGGCTGGGCTTGCAATGCCAACCCTGCAGCAGACATTCCCACAGTTTGGTCATCCCACAAATCCCCTCTCAGTCTCCTTGGAAAGCTAACTCCAACATCGAGCCCCACAGCTGCTGTTTCCGTAAGCTGGCAGGAATGGTCCCTAATCAACATTCATGAACCGTCTCGTGGAGCCGGCCCTTCTCTGGGCGCAGCCTGGCTGGCAGGGAGGCTCCGGAGACTCGTTCTACCTGAGTGCACTTTGCCAGACGGTGCGCCTCGTTCCGACAGCTGACGTTTTGTGTGGAGAGTTTGTTTGGCATGCCCAAGCTGTTCACATCCATATATTATTAAAGGGAAAAAATCCCTAACATTCGCCCAAAGTCACTGACAAGACACAAGGCTAGATAGAGCATCTTCTCCAAGGGTGCCCAGAGCAGACACTTCTGGTCCCTTAACATGAAGACCCTTCCCTTGGACAAGCAGAGGGAGACGTCTTCCCTGAACCCTCCCCCAAGCCCCACCCCCACCCCAGATAGTCTCAAAGGCCATTTGATTGTCTCTGGCAAAGCGTCCTTGGCTTTAGCCAGGAGGCGACTCAGCGGGTCTGAAGAGTAAACACAAATGGATATTGCTCGTGACATGTTGTGAACGTGTCTCTCTCTTGTATCTGGAGGGAACACGGCGCCTTCTGGGCCTCTTGGTGCTCTGCTTCATTTTTAATGACTGTCCCTGAAAAGCAGGGAGAGCAAGATGTTGTCACCTCGGCGTACTTCATCCCTGATCAAACACTGGCTGGCAGCCACTCTGAACGTCCTGCCCCCTCCCGCTGTCCGAGGTCCAGGGGAAAGAAGGCAGGCTCTCCCCACCTGCCCTCCAGGCCCCGCTCCCCACAAAGCCTGTGTTTTAGAAGAAACCCGCTGTTTGCAGGTTCATGTTGTGGGTCCACTATTGGACCTGTGTTTGTAGACCCATTTGTCGATCCACCAGTTGGATCCCCAATGCATGGGACTATGACAGGTGCTCTAATGGAGACTGTAAAGAGCATCTGAAGTCCCTTTCCTCTGTGACACCAACCCACAGCCATCCCAGACATGTGGCTATCTCTCACTAAACCAACAATGAGCCAGGAGGGACCTCTTCCCAGAGGCATTAAGTTAGGACACCTCAGGGGGTTCAGGGTGTACAATTCTACACCTCATGGCCATGCTCCTCCCAGCAGAGGTGGGGAGGATGCCCTTCTGCCTCTGTGAGTGATTTCTCAGTCGAGGTGGTTCACATTCCCATACGTGTATGAATGTACAACAGGCACCTAGCGGGGGGCTGGTGGGAGGAGGGGGGGCTGGGGGAGGGTAGGCTTCAGAGGTTTTCAGATAAAGAGCAGGGGCTGGGCCTCCCTTACAGCTGTTTCAGGTACATTAACCCATCTGACCTGCATCTGTCTGAGGATGAAGGGTCATATGTGAATGACAGCACCATTTCGGGTGATGAAGTTTACTGTACCCAACCTGCCCTAGATCAGAGACCCCAGACACTGGAGCCCTGCCCACCTTCCCCAGACAAAACCACTCAGTGGTGTCCCATCATGTCTGACATGGAAAAACATTATTAAGATTAAGCTCATTTCCAGTTTAAACTTTTAAAAATTATTTTTTGTGCCTAGGTCAAAGCATTTTTGATGTAATAAAATAAAATGGGCTCGGTGGACAAATTTGATGCTTTGGACTCTTATTTGCTCCCTGATCCATGCTGCAACAAAATACCTGTTCTGCCACCCAACAGCCAGAAGTTTGCCAGTCAAAAGAGTGCTGTGTCCAAAGACACCAAAATGACAAATCCCCACCCAAGTGCCAGGCCCCACTAGGATTGCGCCTGTGCAGGGGAAGGGGATTCCTTGAGCCAAGGGCTGGAAGAACGCCAGTTCCCCATCCTAAACACTGTGAGTGGCCCATGAGCTGGGGCATCTTGAAAATACTCAACTTAAGGCAAAAGTGAGGGTTGGCAAACACCCCATCAAGCCCTGTCTGGCCCTGGTGGGTGCAAAGCTCGAAGCTCCTGTGTCCGTGTGCAGTTAACTCTCGGATAGGGTGCCCAGGACCATTTGGTTCTTCCCAATGACCTATGAAGGACTAAGCTGAACTCCACACTTCTCACTGTTTCCTCCGTGATCACACAGGTGAGAGCAGATGGTAAAAAGCAGAGGCTATGGAAACAGCAGCAAGTGCCAGTGAGACTTTCCTGTGCCTCTGTCTCCTAACACAATGACACAACCATCTTTGCAAAAAATTCCCCTCCCAAGCTTTGCAGAGCTGGTTATCACCACTGCTTTTGTTCTTAGTGAGTTCCTAGCAGGGCATCATTACGCCTTTGTGTTATTTGTGCAGATGAAATCATGGTTATCTGAGCCCTGAACCCACCTAAAAGTGCAGGGCTCCAGACTCACTGGGTGGTGGGAATGCTGAGGGTCTTCCACAGCAGCTCACTCCAGGTCCAGGCAGCTGGTCTGGGGCCTCCACTTCTCCCTTCTCGTAGTTGAGGCCTCTCTGAAGATAACCTTGGATTCTGCAGCCATCCCTGCCTCCACTGGGCACAGGGGCCTTCCTCTTCCATCTCTGTGGGTGCATCCCTCTGCTTGGAAAACCACACCCCCATGGGCTCTGTCTCCAGGCACCTGGTCCTCACCTCCAGGAACCACTGTCTTCCCCTGGGTCCTGGTGGATCTGCCCCCTACTGGGAGTGCTGGGACCCATGACGTGCCAATACCAGGTGCAACCAGGTACAAAGCAAGGAAGAGCACTCTGCCCTCTTCACTGAGACACCTGCTAAAGAAGCCCAAGGGACCAGAAGCTTCACTCTGTGTCTTTCAGGGTTTATAGTGACATGGAATTCCATCTCTCCCTGGACCAGAGCCATGGGGTGCCTCACCAGGCACTGACACCTGCAGGCTGTCACACCTGCTCTTTGGGTACCTGGGACCCACTGGTTCCCTGAGCCTCAGACTAGCCCTTGCCCTGCCTCTGGGCAAGCTGCCTGTGTTCTGAGCCTGGGATTCCTGTTTCTGTTCCCACATAGGTTGGGCCTGTCTTTGCTGTCCCCTCACTCCATGGGAGACCTGTCTCCTGGGCTCCTGCCTGGTCTAAGGAGCTGCTGCTCCAGGGTAAATGGGGTGGGCTTCCTGATGGTGGTATGTGAACTGCGCTACCTGGACACCCCTCAACTCTTTCTCCCCACCTGGGCCCATCTCACATTCTCTGAGCCTGTCTTGGACGGAGACGAAGTCTCAGCAGCTATGTCTTGGAGCAGGATCTTCCCTGTCCATTCGGCCTCCAGCCTCAGCTCTACCAAGGGGAGGGTCTGTCATCTTCCCACCCCTTCCCCTGGAGACCAGGCAAATCTCTAGAAGACTAAGTCCCTGGGAAGTTGTCTTCCGACACTGCACCCTGTGTGGATGTGAATGAAGTGTGAGTGCTGAAACCCCTTGACTTCTAGCCTGGCCCTTTACGCCACCCAGCAGAGGCCACACAGGTACACGCACTGCGTTAATCTCTGTCCCGGCCTCGCCAAGTTCCTTTTGTCTTAAACTGCCGACCTCTTCCATCTTCATTTAATCTCTGTGCCAACCCCAATTTCGGTCTCTTTCCCTTAACAAATGGAACATTATGTCCCATGCAGGGTCACGTGCTGGGAACAGAGAGTTCCAGTCAATGAGATCAGCACAAGGGGGTTTGCTCCCCAGGGACCTTGAAGTCCTGCCTCCCCACAAATTCAAGGAGCCATGGCTTCTTGTTCCTTCCCCCTCACTTGATTTCCACTCTGTCTCTTCTTGTTAAATACAAAAAATAAAACAAAAGGAAGAAAAGGCTAGATGTGTCGACTGCAACGCCAGCACAGGCACTGGGATTGTGTAATTCCCTGGAAAAACTGGGAGGCTTCCTCAGTCCTCTGCCCTTTGTTGTTACTACACAAGAGAAAAAAGACATCCAGCCCTTGAAACAGAGAACGGCTGCAAGGCTAATCGGGATTAAAGGAAAAGGGAGCTAAAGGACGGGAAAATCCTGCACCCACATGGCCAAGGAGGAACACAAAAGACAAGTAAATGGAGGCTGGAGACCAGTGGGCAGAGACTAGACTGTCGGTTAGGGCTACTTATTTCATCTTAACGCTCAAATGTGTCCAGAGGAGACACTCCTGGTAGAAGGAGGGCTCTGGGCTAAGGACAGGGTGTAGGAGAGGGTGCACCCTCCACTCATATGGAACAGACCGTGCCATCACGGTGGCAATAGTCATTCGAGAGGCCACCTGCACTGTCTACCAGGCCCCACATGCTCCCCACATCACCCAGAGAGGGCAAGCAGCTGCCCGCTTCCTTCTGTCCTTGCCCCTCACTGCTTCTACCGCCCAGTCAGCCTGAACCCACATTTCTAGGTTAGAGGATGAGTCCCACTAGGGTCCTGCTGGCGCCTGACCCACTCAGCCCAGCACCCCTGGAGGGAGACCAACCAAGCCATGTGCACTCTTATTCTCAAAACATACCCCACATTCCCCAGGTACCCCACACACATCACTCACACCCATGCTCCCCATGTTCCGTTGTGCACCTTACCCACTTTCCATGTACACTCCTGCTCTGCACAGGATGGAAGGAGGCTACCCTCCCCATGCCACACAAAACACATTCCCAAGCACCATAACCTACAAGTCATCTTTTCTCCAGTGGGGAGGAAGGCATGGCTGCTTGGAGACAGAGCCCAGGGCCCCTCAGGAGAAATGGGGCCAATTGGTGAACCCCAAACCTGGTGATAGGCTTAAGTGCCCCTGAGAGCTCCTGGTTCCCATATTCTTAAGTTCTGCCGTGTATCTGCTGGTGTTATTTATACTGGATGTGCCCCAAAACCACATCCAATCTTCATTTTTCCATACAATGGTTAGAATCTGAAATATCAAAAAGATAATATTTTAAAATTATATTGCAATTGGTTACTTAATTCAAGGGGCCTGTTTCTCCTTTTCCTATAAGTGGGAAAGAAATTCATGCACCAAGGTATCTAATGACATACCACCCTCACTGATACCCCGTTTGTCTTTGGCCCTCTCTTATCCGAAGCATCACTTCATGGCTAAATATGCCTTCTGTAAAGACACTGGAGCAAAACCGTACTAGCACATCCATTCATCCACTCATCCATCTACCCCCCCATTCATCTATCCATACACCCACCCACCTACCCATCTACTCAAATCTCACCCAGCTACTCACTCACCCACAAACTACCTATCCATCCGCCTACCCATCCATCCACTCACCTACCTATCCACCTATTCATCCACTGGGGTAACCACACATCCATCTCTCCATCCATCAATCTCTCCATTATCCATCCATCTACTCAGCCACTCAGGAACTTCCACCAAATCACAGAATTATTGGTTCACCTGACATGCCCACACCTGTCTTCTTTCTAGGTCAGCGGATGGGTGACTCACAGTGTGGAGAACCCTTCCTACAGTGTGGAGAGGACAGGAGGAAGAGAGAGTTTCTTCTCGACTTCACCCTTAAGGAATGTAAAGGCTCTGCTCTCCTCGAGCTGGAGGAGTCCATTCCTCTTGAGTAGCAGGAATCACAATCAGGATGGACGATTCCATTTTATAACACAAAGAAGTTACTGGAAGTGCAACAAGTACGGTGCTCAGCGAGGCTCCATGGGGGTCTGTCTACTGACCCTCAATGAACACCCGGAGTCCCCGGGTTCATAATAGACCCGATTGCCTTTGTGCCTAATTGGATTCATATGAGAATTGACATAACCTTTGACATCCAAATAATGAATGCTATGATGCTCCCTGTCACTTCTACCCATGAGGTTCAATGTAGTTTTCAAAATAAAGAAATAAGTCACCCACAATTCAGGTCAATGGCCTCCATGGATTTACTGAGCTGTGGGGAAGCTCTGGCTACTGATATTCAGCCAAACCTGAATCGCCTGAGGATCCCACACTGAATGATGGCCCCAAAGGCACCATCACCTACTTGGTGTCAGACCTCAACTCTAAGTAGTTCTGCATTGAAAGACAGCTTCTGGTCACTTCTGGGGACGGCAGCAGGAGGAAGGGCCAGTGCATAATTTAATTGCTTTTCCTTCCTCCCTCAGGTCTGCATATTATATTATGTTGAAAAGTAATTATGCAGGGAAAGTAGAATGTCACCCAGACTCTGTCTGGGAGTGGCGGCCCATTCGTGCAGCGCTCTTGGCCACCCGTCCTGCAGACGGCCCCATCCCATCCCCTTTCTGTCACACACCCCGGCAGCGTGGCCCCTGTGCCGCGGTACTTATGCACCCGAGATGAGATTTGCTTGGTTGTGTTTTTTTCCCCTTCCCCTTGCAGGATCTAGATCCCAAGCTGAGGTGCCTCGTTGGCAATGATTGATTACCCAATATCTAATTAAACCTGATCCAATCACTTATTATGCAGAGTGGAACAAACAAACTGAAGGCGACTGTCAGCACAGTGATTGATGATGTGGCCAAGCCGGCTTTTGTGGCTCCTGATGTCCCGATGCTTGTTACAACCAGGCAAAGCTGCACTGGACCAAGCGCCTGTCACTCCCACCTCCCTGCCACCCCCACCTCCTCCGAGTGAACTTTCAATGGAAAAGTAAATGGAGTGGAGGGGGGCACACCAGTTATTGAAACCTGATGAGATTCTGTTTGAGTCGGTTACATAATGAGATCAAGTCCTCCCCAAATAGAGTCCTTAAGTGGCGAGTGGAGAGGTCACAGGGGACGTGCGTGTGAAGGAAGAAAACAGGGAAAGGCTCTGTGGTTTTGTGTGTGTGTTTGTTATTGTGATTGTGTATGGCCTTGGTTATGTGTGTGTGTGCGTGAGTCTGTGCCCTGTCATGTTGTCTGTGTGTCTGTCTGCTGTTGTGTTGTGTTGTATATGCTATTGTGTTGCTTTGTGTCTGTGTGCTGCTGTGTCTGCATGTATATTTGTGTTCTATTGTGCATGTGTCTGTGTGCTGTTGTGTGTGTCTCTGTGTGCTGTTGTGTGTGCTGTTGTGTGTGCACCATGGGCTGTATGGTTCCGGGCCATGGCACTGCTACACCTTGGAGAGTGACAGATAGGACATTAAAGTGAACCTAGCAGGGTAATAATTTTTTTTCTATTGTCTGCCAGGCAGGATTCTCTTAGCAACCCTCATTTATAAATTTTTCAGTTTTAATGTTTTAATTATTTAAAATGCAAATAGGTTCAAGAAGAAAGCAGCAGAAAATACAAATTCCCTAAACAAATTCCCCTTCAAAGGGGCTTCAGGGCTGGGCAGGGCACCTCCCATAGGTTTGGGCTCTGTCCCCCCACCAGGCTTTGTCCCGGGGCCCTGTCCTTAGACTGAAGGGGCTAAGGCACCTCTGACTCCACAGACAGGACCGTGCATGGGACACACACGTGTGAAGGTGTAGTGCGATGACTGCGCTGTGAAATGTGGAACATGTTGGCACCTGAGTCACTGTGGTAAAGACATCTCTTTGCACACCTCATCCTCACACTAATCCCATGTGTGCAGGTCTGACTTATCTCAGTGTAGGTGATGGGCATGCAGGTCTCATGACAGACCCAGGGGGCAGTCATTGCAGGCTGGGCACTGTCCGTCCATCTATTACATGGCCTCAGAAACTCAGCAAGGTGGGCCTCCGCATGGACCAGGTGGCCTTGCACAGAGGGCGGAGGAAAGGAGGGTCTGGCTCAAGCCTCAAGGGCTGAATAACACACCTCAGCCCAAGTGGCGCAGCCAGGATGTGGGTGTGGATGGTCGCAGACCTGTGTTGCTGCCCCTCCTTGTGCTCAGCAATCTGAGAAAACCTGGGGAAATGGTGAAAACCTGGGGAAATGGTGAGAGTGGAAGGGGCCCTGGAAGAATGGGACAGGAACAGTCCAATACAATCGCAGAAGACTGGCCACCCCCACTTCCTCTGCCCCTGGGCATATGAGCAGGGCCAGGCACAGGGGCACCCCAGCTGCAAATTGTCCACTCTGTCTCCTCATGCACCTGTTCCAGAGGCTCCATTTTCTACACACCTTCGTGCAAATGGTAAAAGCAAGTTGCAGATGTGTACATTTCTTCCAAATGTTTGTGAAGTAAAAAATAACTGTCAGTAGCCAATACTCAGGGCCCGGAAGAGCATTTCTGTAGGTCCAGCTGATCTCGCTCTTCTAGGGACTGGAAACCATGTGGGATTCGGAGCCAAAGGCCCAGGCTCACATCCCACACCCTGAATTAGAAAATTCACCTGATCTTCCCGGGACAAAGTTCCTGTGAAATGGGTGTCACCTAGCATTGAGCAAAAACAAGACAATGCGAGTAGAAATTCTTGTACACTGGGTGTGTGCACAAGGTCATGCCATGGGCATTTTCCTGTGGAAAAAACAGGAGTGACAGACACTCAGGTCCCTTTCCCGGCCCAGAAACCTTCCCCTAACGGTCACATGTGTGTGCTAATGGTAACGTGTGTGTGCTCATAGGACCAACAGTATTTTCTGTCACCCAAAACAACTCATAAACTCTTCCTCATGTTAAAAATGAGCTACCACGCCAAACATGTGAATGTTCTATTTGTGTGGTTTTTTACATACTTCATATGTGATTCTCTTTCAGCGCACCGTGGAGTGAGGTTTCTCAGTTCCAGCATGGGACTCGAATGCCTCCTACCCACCACCGCCCACCCTACCTCTTCTCCCTGACTCAGAATGTCAGTTTTGGAGGTTTGAGCCAAACTTCATATCAGGCTTTGGCACGGGCTGATTAAACAGTAGGCACCCTCCCTTTTCAGAATTGGCTAAGAGACAACCACACTGACTAGTGAATTTGATCAAAATGGGGTGTACAATTTTCCCAGGTAAACAACCATGTCATCAACTCCCCACCTTTCACAGAAAACAGTGCACATTGTAACATCCGGAAGAGCTCAGGGCTGGCACGGACACTCTGCATCCACACTATTGCATTTTGGTCACAGGCTCAGCCATGTGGCTGTAGCACACACGCATGCAGGCCTGTGCCTCAGTGGGTTCTTAGCTACAAGTCCCTGGTAAAGCCAGGGCCAGCGACCCAGGAGAAAACAGGCCTGCTGCGTGAGACTGAGGCACCCAAGGAAGGCCCCAGGGCTCTCGAGCACTAGACTGTCTCACCCTCACCAATCAGAGCTGGGAGTCTTAAGAAACCTCTTATTTAAAAGGTGAGGAAAACTTGCCTTGTGAATGGACCCAGGCTGGCATGCAGCCCATGATGTCAGGTCTTGAAGGAAACACTCAGCCTGAGTCCTGGACTCAGTCTTCAAGCCTCACTGGCCTCCTCCCTTCCACCCTGCAAGCTCCCTCCTACTTTCTAGTCACTAGACAGGAACAGAAGAGAAATAGTAGAGAGGGCCTTTCAGACCAGGTAGAAACGGGCGTGTTTAGAATGGAGGTCAATCGGAGTGTTAGGAAATGAGTTTTACCTTATTTTGTCAGAATGTGCAGAGCAGATGAAGAAACTGGGAAGTTATTCCAGGCAGTAATGTGAGACCAAGGACACACTTTGGCCCTGGTCTGAGCGCTCTTCACAGGGCTGCGGGCCCAAGTCCCTGGAAGCGCTGAGCTCCAATCATGAAGAGACGGGACCTTGGGCATCCACCCAGGCCCAGGGACAGATTACCTATGAAACACCTGCAACCAAGTACTTAATCCCCCCAACCCAAGAGCAAGCTTTTAAAAAATCAACTGGAAACCAAATACAGTTTTTCCCAGCATTGGAAATAAGTGTTTTACATAAGGACGCAATGCAGCCGACACCCCTGGATGCAGCTAAATTTAGCCTGAGAAAGGTTATCTCAGGCAAGCGCTTATGGTGCTTCTCTCTAAATTTTCACTTCAATTAATCTCTAGAAATTCGGTGTCTGATCCCGGTGACAGTAGCCTCTGGCTTCTTCACAGTGACTGCGAGGAAAAATTATCTGACACATATCAAACAAGCCAGAAACGACACTGGACAGCATTAATCAAAACTTTCTCATTTCCCGAAGAATTAAGCATTAAATAATTAATCCCAGCACTACAGGCAGCTGTAAAGGAGGCCTCATGCCTCCCTGCTGCTAAGAATTTGTCCTTGTCTAAAAGACTAGATTGATATATTTATTATTTATCAGATTAATCATGGCCGGGAACATTATGGATTGGCGGCCAGGCCCGGCTGGCGACGCGTCTGGCCCTTATCTGAGCGACAGAAGCTCCGGCAGAGGCGGCGCCCAAGGGTCAGGCGAAAACAGCTACCTCCGGCTTCCTTGGTTAAAAGAAAAGGTGTTCAAAACATTATTTTTTTTAAAAGAGAAAAAGAAGAGCAGACGAAGAGAGAGCTGACGAGGGAGGTGCCACGGATGTGGGGCTGGAGAAAGGGCCGCAGAGCCCAGCCTGCTGGAGACCAAGGGGCCCGGTGAGAATTCCAGCTGGCCTCCAGGACACCTCAGTCATTGGTGTCCCCTAGCTGAGCAACACAGTCATGTGGGTCCCTGCTCCCTTGTTGGATCCAAAGGTTCTTCACAGCCCCTCACCTCTCCAGTCTGCCCCACAAAACCCCCTGGAAGGCAGCTTCTTCCCTCCTTTAGCCAGTGTTTGTTCCCAAGGCCATGCCATCCAGCAGCTGGTGGAGGAGTCTTGGGGGTGAACACATCTAACAGCACGACAGAGCGCAATGTTTAAACCGTACAGCATGTGAGTTGCTGGTGATCTAATTCCACTGAAATGGGCCCTATTTCCTAAGGACAAGGGCTTTCTAATCAAGCAAAGCCAAAGGTCAGCGACTTCCCCTTGGATCTGACCAGCAAGGCCAGTCGTTGGGGACAATGAAGGCAGTTATGTTCACACGCAGAGAGGTGCATGAACGTTTGAATCTCCTGCGTTTTCACAGGTAGTTTAGGGAAGAAAGAGGTCACTTGGTTCAATAAATTTAGAAACTCTGGGTAAATCAGTTCGAATAGCCATTCTGCAGGACTGCTCAGTGCCTTTGGGGGGCAAAAATGCTTTGTGGGACTCCAGATGGTTAAGGTTCAGAGCTGCCCAGCTGGCACCCTGTACACACTTCCAGAGCCTGGCCAGAGAGGGTGGGCCTTGTAAAATGCAGATCTCTCAGGTTTTGTCTCCCACAGTGGTCCCAGCCCATTTTCTGGCCAAGGGCTTGGGGGTGGCTCAGAGTCCAGGGGGAGTGAGGGGTGACTCTGGCCACCCCCCATCCACTTCAGGATGGCCTGTCCTTACTGAAACACCTTGGAGCTGAAGAAGCCGTGTCTGGCCAGGTGAAATCACACACCTGTTGGCTGATGAAGGGCGGCTATCCCAGCTCTCTGCCCCCCTAACAGTCTCTGGGGTCCCTCCAAGATGTCTGTGCAGCAATGCTGGGAAATGCAATATTGTAATGTCTACTCACTGTCTTTATTGCTTAAATAAAACTTACTGTACAGTGTAATTAAAACACATTAATGTATTTGTATAATAAATAACTATAAGTGCTTATTGCAAATAGTTATGTAAACAAGTTGTGCAGAATAACTTTATTCTATTCAAGTAAAATCCAGTGAGCTTGAATTACTCACATAATTATTTCAGATTGCACTTTTCTCTGTGCAGGGCAGGTGGACCTCATCTCCAGCTTCTTCCATGAATTCCCTTACCCTGACCTCTCCTCTGTGGACACACATTGTCCACATGGGTCAGTGATGACAGCCACAAGCTAGTTATACCCTCTGCCCATGTCCCCTCCCTACTAGTGTTGAATACTGGCCCACCACGGACAACCCCAGCCACAACACTGCAAGGGGGGGTTCAGGCTGATCTCCCTTTTGGAAATATGTGGGTGAAATTTTCAGAGATGGCTTCCAGAGGGAGTCTGCATTTGGGATGGAAAACCAGCCCGCTCCTTATAACCATGTCCCACAAGGCTCAGGCATTCACGGTTTTCTCACAGTTTTCTCATCAACATCATGTTTTTCTTAAGTGATGTTTGTTTCTCTAAATTAAGATAAAATATTCTGTTTTACAGAAGGAAAACCTAAGTTACTAACAGTTTCATATGACTTTTTCTTTGCTGCACCCTGACCAAATATAATTTAACCACACTTTCACCCCCTTCTCTCAGCATTAAGTCAACTAGTGGAATCTAAATGTTACTAGATTACAAATTATGTATTAACAGTCCACCCATGCCTCTCCAGACTGCCACAGACCTATTGGTGGATTTGGAAAAGACTGTGAAGGGTATGAATAATTTAATTCCCATTGCCCAGCACATTCGCAAACGTTTTATAAGTCATCTATTTTCCCCCTTTAGTTTGATTAACTAGACATCGGTTTCATCATTCTCAGTATTGCACATGTGTCCTGAGCAGGCCTGTGTGCTGAGTCCTGCAAACAGACAGGGTCCAGGCACTCCCTGGGGCTGGCCACGCAGGCAGCGCAGGCAGGTGAGCAGCTGGAACAGAGGTGATGAGGGCAGCCTGCAGGGGGGCACACCAGGTGGGGACAGAAAGCCCTCACCTGCTCTGAAGAGGGGCAAGAGGGACATACCTCCAGGGATTTCTGTGGGGAACTACAGAGGCTTCCACCAATGTGAGCTCTCAAAGCCGCTTGCAGGTTGATGTGGCTATAACCTGAAATGGGACAAAGTCCCTTACAAACAGCACCTTCCTGCAGTGAAGTGTTTCGAGGAAGAATCTGTTTACTGAAATGACTGATACTAACCACTCCATCTAGTAGGCCAAGTCCAACTCTGTAAAACAATTCACTGGAGTTCAAATACTTTTTGTGCAGACTCAGGTTTTGAATGCACCACTAAAGACACAAAGATTCTTAAAATAAATGAACAATCATGCAGTCCAGCTAGGTCCAGCGTCTGAGAGGGGCCTCCTGCCCCCTCCTGGCCCTCTGTCAGGCGCTGCACTCACCTTCCTGCTGGGGAGACTTCTCCCCCTTCCTTAGGAAAACCTCCCTTGGTCCCCACCTGTTGAAGAGCGTCCTTCCTATAGGTCCCTCCCCTTTCTCCTTCCCCACAGGAGGCCACACAATGTGGCTCCAGCACGTAGTAGGAGGTCAGTAACCATGTTGAATCAGCACAGCACTCCAAAGGCCATCTGGATGTGGATTCCAGGAACTGAGCTGGTGTGGTGATTTTTTACTTAAAAAACCTCAACAGCTAATTCAGTGGAGTCCAATTGACTCCAGAGAAACTCTTCTGAAGAACTCATAGCATGATGAGTTTAAAACAAAACGAAGCTCCATGCCACCGCCATCTGGGTGGGCCAGGGGATTAGAGAGAAGGCAGCTGCTGGGTGGGAACTGGGCACCTTCCTGCTTCAGGAGACCAGGGGGCCAGGGGCAGCTCCAGTTGGGGTGCAGGGGGTGGGGTTGCCAGCTAGAAAGCTTCCACGATGTGAAAGATTATGAGGATTATAAGGATAGAGTTTTTCTTACTTAATAATTTGAATACATCAGTACAATTCATAATATTCTAGTAAATAAAAATAACCACAATTAATTCAAAGTGAAGGAACTTTGAGGTGATCAGTAATTATTCATGGAACTAAATAATCAAAGAGTCTTTTCCATTACAGTTTCTAGGGCAAGGTGGATTTATTGGTTAAATCTATCAAAACTTTAAGCAATATTATATTCCAATACCTTATAAATTACAAGAAAACTGTAAAATAAACACACACAGAAAAGCTACTCAGTTCAATTCATGAAAATAACACAAATCTGGGTGTGAAAACCTGACAGAGTGAGAGAGAAACACAGCTCAGCTTTATGTTTGAATTTATACGCCATCCATAAGAACGGTTAAATAGGAATTTTGCAAGCCACTTGTTAAAAATGACCATTTCAAAGATCAAATTATGTAAACTTAATATTAAATAAATTGTATTAACATGGAAATACTAAAAACACTTCCTAACTACTTTACTATCATGATTGCTCTATATGTCTGACACCTCTAAGGTGGGATACTGCATAACAAAGGCCACAGAGCTTCTCTTCCCTGCTCCACAGTCCCTGAGCAAGGAGATCAGCTGCCATAGTGAGATATTTACACCACAGACAGTGGCAGACACTACAAATTGGGTCTTGGTTTATTTTTTGTTTAGTTGACTGTCCAGATGTAGAAAAGTGATGGAGAAATACCTATTAAACTTAAATGAATATCGTTAGCAGTTTTATTGTGGATATAGCACAACAAATTGATGAAAGGTTCTTCCAGTATGTGAAAACTATTGTCTGATGCCCCAAAGAAGTCCCTCACATTGACAACTCAGTGAAGTTTCCACACAATACCCACCCACATTCAACTCATTCATGTTGAGACTGACAGCCTGTCCCAACCATAGGTTGGCTGCAGAGTCAAGGGCTCAGAAAATCCAATAAAACATTTGAGAACTGCTTGTGCGTATGGCATTTACAATAAAAAGTATTGCATATTGTATTTTTTATTAGTTATGTGTTGTACATCCTTTAAATCAGTAAAATTTATTTAAGAACTAAGGTATGTATATGTTTGCATATAATTTTTCAGAGAGCTAAGAATTTTCCAACACACCACTGTGTAACATACCAATTCAACAAATCTACCAAATCAAAATTGATTTATTAAAAAAGAGTAAGGTGGCTTAATTTAACAATATGTGTGTTAATATGCCATATCACATAAATCAGTTAAGTATCAGGAGGCCATATAGTCACACAAGTAGATGTTCAAAAGGCAAACCCATTAACATCTTTATATATTACTTATATATAATCATCATATATATTAATATTATTAAGTTGTGATATTCAACTAGTCTATCTCATTAATTTAAAATCTCTGTTAAAGAGTATGTATTTAACCTGATGATATTTGCCTCAACCCAACACTCAGCATCATTAACAGCAAAACTCCAGGGTTTCTTCACTGAAATCCAAGGAAGAACAGATGTCCCTGTGCTCCCAGTGGCTCCCCCAGGTGACCTGCAGGGGCTGACTCCCCAGGTCAGAGTTGACTTCTGCTTGGCCACCAGCCAGCCCTGCAATTGGGGTGAGGTTTGTTTGTTTGTTTTGCAAGAATCTGAGGATTAAATTAGATAACCCAGTGAATTGCTCCATGTGGAGTCACAAATGTTAAGAGCTCAGTAGACACATTATGACCAACATGAATCAGAAACTACAGGGAAATCGGGGAGTAAGTGATCGGAGCTTGCTGATCTTGTGATTTTTGTTGTTTGACTATGTCCAAGAGTCAACTGAAGATAACAGAGTAAATGAAGTGGCAAAACATTGGGTAGAGATGTGTACGTAATGCTACCAGGTCAGTGCTTTCAAGCCAAACTGCAGTGATCACTGGGAATATATGACAAGGCAGCCCATGTGGAAAAGTATTATTATAAAGGGAAGAGTGTAGGAGAGTTTGGGTCAAAGGAGGAGTTGAAAACACATAGGTTTTTAAATTTTTAACAAATTAGCATGAGAACCATTTCAGAGGTAAATGGCACAATGCTTCTAAAAATTTATTTTAAATAACAAAATTATGGCAAATAGCTTCTTTTCTCCCTCTCTGCCCCTCTTTCTCTGTCCGCCTCTTACCCTCTCCTCTACTCTGTTTTTGTGTAAGACCAATTTTTTTTTTTAATTCTCACTGGAGAAGGACATGCTTAGAGAAAGAGAAAAAAAAACAAACATCAATTGGAGAGAGAAACATTGATCAGTTGCCTTCCATATGCTCCCTGACTGGGGATTAAACCTACAACCCAGGTATGTGCCCTGACCAGGAATTGAAAGAGCAACCTTTTGGTATATGGGACAACTCTCAACCAACTGAGCCACTCTGGCTTGGCAAGACAGATTATTTAATCTAGAGGAGTGTGAAATATGTTTTAAGGTTATAGTTATTACACTTTGACTTTGAAGCCAAAATACATAAATGAAGCAAACAGGTGCCCCTCCTCGAGATGTGAGTATTAGCACATGATGATTAGATATTGCAGACTAGTGGGCATCAGTCATTGTGATAACAAGTGAGTTTGAAAAGCTACACATTAAAAAAAAAAAATGCAAACATATGAGACACTAAAAAAAAAATAGGGTCAGTAATCTTTGCAGGAAACAATACCTTTTACCATATAAACAATTAACACATTTGCACATTTCAAAAATAAAACTAAGCAATAGACACAATGAAAAAATATTGCAACAGATATGATAAAACATTTCTTATAAATCAGTGAGAAAAATACTCAGACCTCAATAGGAGAGTGAAAGTGCTGATAGGTAGCTCAGAAAAGGGTCTGTGTAAGAAAATAGCAGTCATAGATCTATAGTAATTAAGCTAATACAAGTAAACTCTCAGGAAATAATATTTCTTATCTGTAAAATTTGTAAATTTTTAAAAAATGAGAACTCCAGTGGAGCCCAGAGTGTGCTGAGTTGGATTCCTTCATGTTCCTATCATTATGCATACTCCTTTTAACATTTCACATCAGGTGTTTTCAAGTTATAGAATGAATCTAAACCATTGTAGAAATTTTCATTGGGCTAAAGGTACAAAGAAAAATATAAAAGCAAGTCACAGGTGACCTGCTTATGCTGACTTTTCCTGCAGCCATTTGAATGTATGTGTTTTCACATTTATATTTATGCACATGTAAAATACATGTACTCATATGTATTCTGTGTACACATAGAAATATATTTCTATAGTAAGTAGACATATGTTAGATATATTGTTTTTATATTGTCTTTTTTGCTTAACAGCCTATAGTTACCACTTTTGCCATCTACTTAAATATCTCAAAATACACCTTTAATAGCTTCATACGGTCCTACTTTGTAAAAGTATTTTATTTAACTCTCTTCTAGGTCAACACTTGGCTTCCTTTAGAGATTTCACTATTGCCGACTGTTCTGCAGGAAGTGACTTTACACATGTATCCTTTGGCACACCTGGGACCACTGCCTCACGTAGCTCCTGCCTGGGTTATCACAGGGTGGCTGGGCCTAAGCCAGCCCATTTCTTCTACCTGGTCCAGGAGACTGAGAGGCCTAAGGTCCCTGCATAGCCATGAATAGCAATGGCATGCCAATGGCCTCTGTAACTCACCTGCCTGGGCTGTGTCCCAAATGTCTTTTATGTATCCAACACCATACCTGAGGACAGGACTTGACAAATGATGATGGTGACTTTTATTCCCCTTCAAATGAGTCACCTCCAGGATAATGCAATGGTCAGTTTCATTTTCTTGGACTCTGTCACCTGCAAAGTGACATAGATTCATGTGTTTCACATTGTGAAAGATTTCCTTAAACATTTCCAGTTTTTAAGCCTTTATAGGTCTTGGAGGTGTCCTTTCAAGAGTTTTGGGATGTGGGACATTGTTCTGGTCCCATAATTATTGGATCTGTAAGATTTTCTAGTTGGATACCCTAGATTTCACTTTATATAAATGAAACCCCAAAGCTTTCTCATTGCTATTTATTTTACTTTAAAAAGAACAAACTAAGTAAGAAACATAGCTGTAGAAATTAAGATAATAAAATTAACATTTCCATCCACATGAAGAGGTGACATTTGCAATTATCACTATGCTTTGATAATGAGTAGAGTCTAATCTTATTTTAGTTTTAAGAAATAGCACATTCATCTTATTAAAAATAAATATTTTATACATGTTTTCATAATTTTCTTCATAACAGATTGCTGTTGGAATTGTTCCCATGCTTCTATCTTTTTCCATTTGGGTCTGGTTCCCGAGTTTGATTATTTCTTCATTGAAGTTGTTTCATCCCACTGAGCATTAATACTTTGAATTTGTATCATTAATTTCAAACCTGACCCTGAGCTATATTTTTATTACATTAAAGAGTTCTGGAGTAGGTTGTGTTCATTTAGAAATAAGTATTAGAAAAAAAATCCAGCTGAGAGTGAGTTGAAGGGTTTTCTGTTCTAACTGTATGTTGCTCTGTAAACGTGGTTGTCAGAGGTCTGGTCTGAATGTGTGGACTGCAGAGGCAGAAGGGATGCCTGTCCCCTGATAGCTGAGGTGGCCCCAGCGGCACCCCCTGCACAACCTGCCTGCAGTGGCCCAGGCTACCTTGTTCTCTTGTCCCTCTTATGTGGGTCAGGAGGATGCTATGGAGGGACCTCCTTTTGACTCCTCACTGTCCAGACATACCCTTCTCCAGGACAGCTCCACCCATCTGTCCATCCATCACCTTTGTGGGAACCATGCCAGCTTTCCAGGTTCCAGAGGTTTCCCTTTGGCTTCAGGGTTGCTCTGTGCACAGAAAAACTAGTTAAGACCCCAGCCCAGGGGGGAGGAGCAGGGCGGAATTTGCTGAACTCTTACTATGTGCCTGGCAGGGCCTGAGAAGATCTTGTTCTTGGCGTGTGTGTGCGTTTTTTAAGTCACAACCACTTAACTTAATAGTGACAGCTGACTAATGTCCACCTGGGGTGTCCAGTCTCAGTCTGTGGTCATTCTCAAGATTGGCTGTGGGAAATGCCGGGGTTTGAGCAGGAACCGAAGGGACTTCCTGGCCAAGTGCTTGGGAAGATGAGCCCCTACACCTTGTCAGGGGCTCGGAGTGGGGCAACAGATCATTTCCCTAGAAAAGCTGCCAGGATCAAGATTGCACTTTATTAGTTATTCATCACTGCCAACGCAGCCACATGCTCATGTACACACACTCACATACACACACTTGTACACACACACACACACACACACACACACACGCTCATTCAGGCCTTTCCCCCTTCCCCTCCACAAAACTTTCCTTGCTCACTGTGCACAAGGAACCAAAGAGTGGAAACCTGCTGGTGTGGCCCTGAAGTGATGACAAACTCTTTGCAGGAGGACCTCAGAATGGCCATTGTGGGCCCCATGTTCTTCCTTCTCCCAGCTTCTAGCCAAAGATCACCACAGCGCACAGAGCTCCACACACTCAAGATCAGATCAGTCCACCACATGGCCAGGGGTCCTCACCTTTGTACCCATGGCCACCAGAGCCCTAATCTGAACATGCCTCTTCTGTTGGTTATCCATGATCACCATCCACATGGGACCCCTTCTGCTCTGAGAAATGAACCTGAGAGCGAGGCGCTAAGTCTGATGTCCTTGCATGGGGGCTCCAAGCCTCTCAGCCAAGACCACAGGCCCCTGAGCAAGGGTGCTCTTCCAGGAGACTGGTGCTCATCCTATAAATCAAGATGAAGACCTGGGCAAAGGGTCCTGTTCAGGGAGGTGAATGATCGACAGCTTCACAGGCTGCAAAGCAGAGACTGTGGAGGAGTTCAGATGTTTTACCTATGAAATGGCTACTTGATAATTTGTTAAGCAAATATCAAAAATATGCATACAAGTGCCAGAGGGAGTGCTTTCGGGTGTTCTATTTACAAATTTTTAATTACATTTTCTGTTTGAATTGGTTCTCCAAAGAATTAAAAATAGCAGCATGACTGGGGTACAGCTTTCGGAGCTCCCCAGTGGCCTCATTCCGAGCACGCCTGGTGTTCGTGTGTGCAGCAGGCACTGCGCTTGTTAATTAGGCTGAGTGGGTGCCCGAGAACCACAACTGGAGTGGGCCTCAGGACTGCCCGGCCTCCAGCTGGGCAGGGTGAGCTGATGCGGTTGACTTACTTTTGCTGAATGTCACCAGCATATTAGCTTGTTGAAGCAAGAGGGTATATTTATTGTTTTAAGAGTTGACGGGATACGTTGCTAATTATTTTTCCCTCAGACACAATCCTTTAATGTTATATTTAGAAGTCTTCCATCTGCACAGCAGCAAAATCAACTTTTAAGAAAACTGGTTGGAAGTCGTTCAGTGACTTCTGAGGCTCTCGCTACTATGGGAAACTGTTGAGATTCTGTAGGACAGCTGTTCAGCATCTGCTGTATCCTGTGACATTCACACATGATGCTCCAAGTCTACTACAAGCATCAAATGTCCCCCTCCCACTTCCCTGCAGCATGCCCTCTCCCTGTGAAGAAGGGGGTGGTTGGCTTGGCTTCAGGTCACCCACTGAACTCATCTCCACGTGCATCCGGGGGGAAGCAGAGGGGTGTGGTGAAGCGATGGGGAATGAGCACCACGCTGCCATCCCAGAGTACAAATTCCACAGAGCCCGAGCCTCAGGGGGCAAAGGCGCAGGCAGGCCCACACCCAGGTAAGACTGTGCGTAAGGAACAAGTCCTTTCTCAAGTTGCCCCACAGTGACCTTGTGGAAGACCTTTCTGCAAAACCACTGTGAGTCTAAAATTCAAGAATGAGACCCTCTTCATCCTCTGTGTCTGAGGAATTGAGGACCACAGGAGTCACTTTCAAGTCACCAGCTTGAGAAGATCTCAGAACATGCATCTGAGTTCCCATGGGGCATTCTTAGAGAGGTCCGAGAGATAGCCCAACCCTAACAGCCAGGCAGCTCCCCAGCTGAGCCCAGAGTTGTTGGGCCACCTCTGGGTCCTCATTGCAACGTTCAGATGTCACTAGTAGAGCCCAGACCCCCAGACGTATATCATGGAAAACATCATGTGCACAGGTCCATAGGGTGTCCCCTGCTTCCGCTGTCCTGCTAAGAGGTGAGTGTTGGCTGTGGGGAGTGACAGTGCCTTGGGCTCTTGGAAGGAGTCCCTGTGCTCTGTGGACTGCTTGAGGGAGAGGCCTCTTGTTTCCAACACATTTCAATGTTGGGAAAAGTCAAGTAAGAGAGAACGCCTCCTACAGGCAGAGAGGACCCCAACCTGAATTGACACCTCTCCATGTGACACCACTCCTCAGCCTGCCTTTGACCCCTCCTCCCCTGGGAATCCATTTCCTATTCTAATCCCCACCCTTCCTAACCCCTCTAGCCAGATCATGGTGATGTCATTCATCCAGCCCCCGTGAGATATAACTTTCTGAGGATGCTTGTGTTGTAATGGCCCACAGGACAACACTTTCTGCCTGTCACCCTGGCTGAGCCAGTGGGGGTCAAGCAAGAGTGCGAGTTGGCCCCTCTCCTCCTGCCCAGTCCTCCCACTTTTTCTCCCCTCCCCATCTCAGCCCCAAATCTCTGTGTCTTGGGGAGATCTGCAGCGACCTTGGATGTGGGCCTCCTCCCTTCTTGCCCCTGATGAGAGCCAGGGTGGGGCACTGGGCCTCTAAGAGGGTGCTCCAGCCTGGACACAAGTCCTGCAGGAAGATGGGCAGTGCTGAGGCCCCACAATTCTGCCTGATCCAAGGGTTTCTTGGGACTCTTAGGGAAGACTCCTGAGCTCTGGATGTAATGTCCTGGGATCTGAGATATGAACTGTCACATGTGCTCTGCCATGTACTGACCAGTGATCACAGGCAAATGGCTTGGATTCTTCATGTATATGTTGGACAAGATCATCTCTAAGGGTTTTGAGTTCCAGCATTCAGATTCATTTTCCAGCTTGACAAGGAAACCACTATAGAAATCATGACAGATGGCACTTCTATGATGGTCAACTTCCCAGTCACCTCCAACCCTAACAGTCCTCACCCTACAGGCAGAAATGCATGTGTACATAGAGGCACACACAAACATACGCTGCTTGTGCACACATGCATACACACAGACACACATGTACACTCTTTCACACAAACTCCCACACATGCACACACTCTCAGACACAGACATATGTGCATGCGAAGCAAGTGTCTGCCCCACACTGTACCCGTGGCCTGCCCTGCAACCAAGAGCCCTCCTACCCAGCCAGCTCTAGCCAGGTTACTCTAAAAACAGCTTCTTCTTGAGCACCTACTGTCTCTGCTCTGGCACTAAAATAACCACAAATTTTACATGTACATAGTACACACACATGCACACACATGTGTGTGCACATGCAAACTTAAGAGTTTGTCCCAGTGTGTCTGTTACATATAACCCACTTATTAGCACTCTTGAAATTACCCACCACCACCTAAAAAGGGATAAATTGGATAAACTGACTTTAAAAAGCTTACCTAAAATTTATTTTTAAAGAAAATCTGTGTTCTGCTTTTCAGAAATCAATAGACTTCTTTGAGAGCATGACTTTTTAAAAGCCAATTTTCAGCTGGAATTTCTTCAGAACTTCGTGCATAGAGACATGAGTGCCACCTATAGAATGAAATCAGAGCCACGGATTGCCTCAGAGTGAGAGTGACAGGAGAGAAAGTGAGAGCGGGAAGGAGTAGGGAGCATTCGGAAGGACTTCTAACTTCTAAGCGTTGAGGCAGGCCTTGCCTGTGTCATAGGATTCTTTTCAGGAGGCTTTGGATGTTATCATATCTCTTAGTTTATATTATAAATTTAATTAACTTTACTATATGAAAGACCTGAATATTTTTTAAAGAGAACAGTAGTCTAAAAAGAAACAAATTTTAAAGCAATTGTCAATACTAAGAAAATAATTATAAAGATAAGATTTATTCAAAGATGAGAGGGGCTTGCTTTAAATTCTAGTCTTTGTATCTTGGTTTCAGCAAAAATCAAATGGCATAGAGCAAGATTTTTGATAGTTCCAAATCACCGCTCCCCCAGAGTACAGTAAAACAAATAGAGAATTTCACTCTGCGTCTTTCACCTAATTTGTTTTCTGTGATCTTGTCTGGCCTTCAGTTGAAGCTATAAAGATATAAAGCGTCTCTCTTCTGCCGATCTCATGAAAGGTTTCTCTCCTGTATCTGCTCTTCCCCCTCCTGTCCGCAGGAACCACTTTCTTTTCATGATGAAAAGGATTTTAATTGCAGTGAAGGGAGGGGATTTTACTCCTTTATCTGAAGCCTTTCTGCTAGTCATATATCTTTAAGTTGCAAATATATCCAGCTTGTAATTTAAACAATAATTGTGCTTTCTGCGAGAGATACTAGGATGAAAAGCAGAGGGCAGCCTACCACATACAAATGCAATCACACAGACACACTCGCACCCAAAAAAAAAGAGAGAGAGGAAAAGAGCAGAAAAAAGGAAGAACAGAATAAAAACAGCTTGTGTCAGTCTTTAAAAGAAATCCATTTGTGATCACAAATGAAACATTTCCAATCTCATAATGGGTAGATTGCTTGGTTTTATTACCAGCCATGCAAAGCAAGACCTCATCAAAAGAAGAGCCGCGCAGAGGTCCCAGTTTTCCATTAAAATAATTTCAAAAAGCTTTTTTTCTCCCACTGAAAGAACCCATTTTGCGAGATGATTTAGCTCAAAATCTGCTGGGAGTAACCCTTGACATAAAGTCATATTGTGTTGGAGTTTAGTCCTAAATTCATACATCAATTATTTACTGTCAACGCCGATTGTATAAGTGTAGAAAATTACTAGGAATGATATTTTCTCTCAGGCAGAAAAAATGTGATACAGCAGATACACCCCCCTAATGCGCCTCCCTCCTGTCCGAGCCCAGAATTATTTATGCATTGGAAAACAGCGCTGGGCAAGAGGGAGGGAGAGGGGAGAGCCACAGACACATTATTTTAAACCTTTCATAACACCCATAAATATTTCATAACAAATAAATAAAGAATGTCGGGCTTGTGTGGAGACAGCTGTAGACGCATGGTTCAATGCTCCGCAAAGCTCTGGGGACCCCACGCTTACCCTCAGTTAAGCCCCCATTTCTTTTTAATCATCCACTTAGTGCATTATGGGTAGGGGAGCTCTCCAGGTGAGTGGGGACACTGAAGGTTATGGACGTGAATGCCACTTTTCATCCTAGCTCAGTTTTGTGCTTTCTTAATTTTTTTAGACACTAAAACAGAAGTCTCCTTATGTTTCTAGAAATCTTATCGCAAGGCTCGTCTGACGGTTTCACACCAAGGTTACTGACAATGTGGCCTCTACAATTTCCCCCCAAATAAAAATAATAATAATTTTATAGCCCTTAGAGCCCATTTTTTGAGATTAATACCATTTTAAACTGTGCCACAGTAGGCTTTCCTCAAATGCAACTATTGTGCTTAGAAAGGCCCAATGTGCCCTTTCTGACTTTTCCTCCCACTTTATTGGTTTTTAAATTGATAGGAACCCTTCATGGAAAAAAAGAAAAAAGAAAAAGAAAGAAACGAAAAGAACACTGCACACACATCAGCAGAGGCTAATTAGCTTCTGACTCCAGGAGGGATGTGTGTGAGCTCACGCGGGTGCATGTTCCTGTCCGATATGGTTGCATCTGGGGGCTTGTTTACAATGAGTGCAAGAAGCGGTTGCTAATATACAAGAAATCATGTGTTCATGTGCCTGGGCCTCTAAGGTGCTCAGAGAGTCCTGCGGAGGGTCCCAAGGAAGAGAAAACCCGCATGCTCTCCTGAGGGCAAGAGGACACCACCCTGGTCCCTCTGCCTCACAGAGCTTGAGGGACTCCCACATTCCAGCACCTCACTTCTTCCCACTGTCTGGGACAGTGGGAGACAGGTGTTGTTGCAGCTCATTGACAGATGGAGGGTCCCAGGCAGGTGCAGGGCTCACCTGTGGCCACCTAGCACCTGGCTCAGACTAAGGCAGGGCACAGAGATGGAGCTCACAGGTCCCTTCTGGAACAAAAAGTCACTCTAGACTAATCATAGTCCAGAACATAAACTAAATGTAGCACTGGAAATGTCAAAGGCTGGTTCTCAGTTCTGCAGGGCTCTCCAGCCTCCACCCTGCCAGGCTGCAGATGCTGCTCCAGTGCCTCTGGGAGGCAGCCAGCCTATGGAGTCTGCAGGCTTTCAACAATTCTCCCAGACTCTGCAAGAATCTGCATCTGAGCAGGACCTGGACTGACTCTGAGGTGAAGGGAGGCTGAGGAGGAAGGGGGTGCTTCTCATTGCAGACCCTCAAGTCCCCATCATTGGTGCCACCAGCACACAGGGAGTGGATTTTCCATTTTCCACATGCTGGTAGTGGCTCTGGCTCCCCCAGGACCCTTTCTGCAGGGTTGCTCTAGGGGTCTCCTTGAGTAGCCTGTTCTGCAGCAGCAGCTCCCCTAGGCAGGTTCCATGGTGTTGCGCTGGGATTGAGTTTGTTTCTGAAGTCAGGCTCACAGTCAGGTCTTCAGCCAAATTCTGAGGCCCTAATTCCCTGTTCTGAATCTTTTCCTCTCAATAGCCAGGTGCTTTCCCCTACCATGGAGCAAACCGTTGCTTCTAGTGGATTCTTATGGATCTTGTCATTGTGCCCCAGCCTCTGTCCCCAACATCCCTCTGCAGCTTCCATTCTCTTGATTGTCCCACCCTTCTTTAGAAAATAAATCCCTTATTTTCTGATTTTAGGAAGAAAGGTACATTGTGAAAACCCTTTTACTTAGTTGTAGTTTAAAGTTTTAATAAACCTCTCATTATTTTTTAAACATTTGAGGATATAACCAAGATCCCAAATAACCTGCTAAATATTTACTTCATTAATACTTAAATACACATTTATTTTTACTAATTATTGCACATGTTGCTGAGGTTTAGTCACTGTGAGCTCATCAGAAGTAATTTCAAGTTTAGAAAAAATCAAGGCAGACAGTTAAATTCATTTTCTCCAGCCAGAGGAAAACTTGCTGTCACTTTTACCAGGTATGGGTCCCTTCTTCCTTCAGTCCCAGACACAGTGCAGAGCCCTCCTCAGGTGTGAGGACACATCCATTCTTGCCCATTATTGAAGATTTCCTCTACTCCCTGCATGGCAGCCCCAGAAACTCAATTAACAAATTGCCATCCTCAGAAAAGTAAAAAATCTGAGGCTTAGAGGATACCAGGCTGCCTGGAGGAGAGGAGGGTGGTTGGGAAAGGAAATGCAGACAACAGACTACAGACATGTGGAGGAGACATTTGATCCACTGGCAACCCAGATGGGGAACTGGGAAAATCCTGTGGAGAGTGTGCACTTGAGTTCCTGGGTCAGCTACACCCACTTATTCCTATGTTGGCTAACTCAACACAAGCCCTTGGGTTTGGATGTTAGCTTTATATTCCCTACTGCTCCCAGTGCAAGTCTACACACAGTGGGTAACATAAGTAGAGTGATTGAGATTGGAAGAATCACTGAAGCAAGAATAAGATATTAAGTGGATGAAATATTTAAATGGTTTAAAGAGAAAAACCTACCAACCTATAATTCTATAACCAGTGAAATCAACCTTCAAAAGTGAAAGAAAAATAAAGACTTTCTTGGACAAATAAAACATGGGAGAACTTATCAATAAATGATGAAAGAAAATTTAAAAACAGTAAAAGAAGTTTTTCCAAGAGAAAAAAAAAAAAGTGATGTAGGTCAGAGACTTGAATCTACATAAAGGAGAGAATTAGAGAAGGAACAAATAACAGTGAAATGTATTGGGTGACCACAGTGTATGGATAAGCAAACTAAATGGCAGCAGTGTCACCGGGATGGGGGGATAGGGATTCTCTGTCATAAGTTACCTGTGCTGCACTACAATTGTGTTGTACAAATGCAGTACACTTGTGTTACTTGTAGGTGGGCTTAGATTAGTTTAAAACATATATTGTAAATTTTAGGAAAACCACCTAATTCTTTTAAATAAGTTTAATTGACACACTAAGAGAGAAGATAAAGCAGACTCATACAAAATTCTCAATTAAAGCCCAGAGGCAGAAATAGAATCCTTTGGCATTGAATAGAAAACAGTGACAAATGTGGTTGGTCATGTTTGAACAACCAATTAGATCGATAATCACCTTAACAATAGAGTGCAAAATATGGAGACAAAGGCTGAAAGAACTGAAAGGAGAAAAAGACAAATCCACTTTTATAGTTGGAGATGTTGACAACTCCCATCAATAGGTGGTAGATCAAGAAAGCAGAAAATAAGTAAGGATAGCATTGAAATTTCACATTTAGTAAATTTTAAAAAGTTTACCTGAGAGAAAGAGAGGCTCTGAGGTCCTGCAGCTGAAGGAGGGTCTGGTAAGAGTGGAAGCAAGGGAGCTCCCCACCTGTGATGTGAGACCCTCCTTTCTCTAAGGCTGAGAGCCTGTGAGCAGTTGCCTCTGGTAGGTGGGCATGCCTGAAATCAAGCTGTCCTCAATAGCTTTCAGGAAACATTGGGGAGATATGAGCTTTTCTTGGAGCTCTTGCTCTCAAACTTTAATGAATATAAGAATCACTGAATATACTTGCCCCTAACCCTAGAAAATCTTCCCAATTTCATATACCTGGGAGTGGAGCCTCAACAATTGCAAAGTTAATAAATACTCCAAGTGGAAATCCAAGTACAGGAGCTGAAAATGTCAGATTGAAAGATTACAGGGTTCATTAGAATTAGGGAAAACACTGTGTCCCCATTGGGAGCTGGGTCCTCAGGCACCAGAAAGACCCCAAGGACTCTACTGTTCCCTAAGAGAACCCAGGGCCACAGGAACATGGCAGGGTGGCCACAAGCCAGGCCAAAGGCACATCACCAGAGGCACAGCCCCACAGTGTGCACCTACCCAGTCTATTTCTTTACTTCAATAAGTGAACACATGGTAGGAGCCCAGAGATTAGAGTCTCTCTTAATTCATCTCACTGTAAGCTTTTGTAAGGTGGATTCTAGGCTGCTTCTCAGCCATACATGCCTCTCACAAAACAAAGGACACTGAAGCCATGAGTGAAACACAGTTGGCAGGTTCCCTCCAGGGAGGCCAGGGGCAAAGTGGGGGCTGTTTCAGGTCAGTGCTCACTCCATTCCATAAATTGATTCCAAAGACAATTCATTAAGTCACTTACAATTTAAGCCATGCTAAAGTCATCTTCTGTCAATAACCAGATATATTTTATTATGTTTTCCCTTCCGGCAGAGAGGTAAACAATCCTTCCTATTTTAGCCACTTATGGGAAATGGGCACAGCCTTTCCTGGTATATGAGTAAAGTGTAAGTAATATTTTTCATAGTTCCAGCTCATAATTTTCCCCAGAAAAATTGGAAGTAAGTTATTGTACATAATCTAGGGAATGATGTGAGAAAGATATGTAAGATTAAGAACATTTAACCACTTGAGATAGTTGCCTGATTAAATTGCTCAATAATGCTATTCACTATGAAACAAATGCACAAACAGAGCTCAGAGGTGGATGATTTGAACTTTGCATCAATGAGAAGTGAAGAATTTATCTTTTTAAAAAAAATTTTTTTAATATATATCTTTATTGATTTCAGAGAGAGGAAAGGAGAGGGAGAGATAAAAACACCCATGATCCCATGATAAGAGAGTCATTGGGGATTGAGCCCTCAACCCAGCCATGTGCCCTGACCAGGAATCGAACCTGGATCTCCTGGATCCTAGGTTAATGCTCAACAGCTGAGCCACACCTGGCCGGACAAGAATTTGTTATCTTAAGTGAGGTCTGACACCTGTGCATGGTGTTCCATTGTACACAGGAGCCCCACCAATGTGAGGTGAGCGTTCTCCTGTCTTCTTCCAGGGGCCCTGAGCCTGGGCTGCAGCTTCCACAATGTTCTTCTCAGTTTTGTTGGTTTGCTTTGTTTACCCTTCGGTGGGACAGGATGGCTAGGTGGCTGGGGTTGGGTGTTTTCCTTCCCCCAGTAAGCCAGGCTTTGGTTAACTAGTTTCTCCTGAGGGCAGGCCTCATTCAGGAGAGCAAATGCTCTGGTGTATTTCAAAATGATCTGTTTCCATTCCTGCTTCCAGCTGCTGAAGGAAATGTTTCTCTAACCTCCTCTGTGAGGACCTGTTGGAGCTCCTGGAGGGCAAGCTCACGGACATGTAGGTGCCCTCATGACTGGGTCCCCAGAGCTTTCACCTCCCAGACCATCCATGCTGAGCCTCCAGCACTTCCCCAGTTATAGCTCAGGTTCCCTGCCCGATGGTCCCCATGGAGGTCTCCCTTCCTGCATGTCAGCTTCAGCAAGTTGACTGTATCCACCTGCCTGTCTCTGCAATTCTGAGGCAGGAGTTTAACCTGAGACCTCATTTCTCTGACAGATATAAGAAGAACTGTTAACCTTCAATTTGTTTAGCTTTTTTATTATTGTAAGGATGGGAGAGAGGACTTCCAAGATCCTTGTCTGTTGGGATGGAAATTGCAAGTCTGACTCTTGCTATCTTCCAGGGAAATGAATGAAACATCAGTGCTCCTTATGAAGAAAACATGATTGTCGTCGCTGGACATAGCTAGGAAACGCAGTTAGTGGAGACCTCATCACCCAGCAAAGACCTGTATGGAGAGTAGACATCCACCAGGCTCCTATCTGAGCAGCACACCAAGGAGACACATGTGTCCACGCCTTTCAGGAAGACGCACATACTGGAACCTGAGGATTCCTTATCCACCCAGGAGGAGTCCAACTTCGGCCTCCTGGCCAAGACTTGCCAATTCGTTAGACCACCATGAGTGATGAAGACAAGAAAAAGAACGATGTACTGAAAACCGAGAATCTGTAGAAAAATTTGAAGTCTGTGTGTGGCTGCCACTTGGCAGACACTTAGATACCAGAGATGATTTTAGTCATTTTTAATTATTATTGATTTTAAATAATCCCACCAAAGACATTTTGTTCACCTGCTGTAGACAGAACCAGGGACCAACTTCTCGTCTGCATGGTGATGGAGAATAAAGGTTAAACTGGAGAATTCTACTTAAGGGTAATGAAAGTACCCAGCCCCGGGGCAGTCACACTCCCTCCCAGAACACCAGGCCCTGTTCCCTGCCATCTCTGTATTTTGCTGAACACGCCTCCCTTCACTGCTCTGGCGCCCGTGCGCCATATGTTCATTAAAGGTCTAATTACGCTCTGTTCTACTAATCAATGATTAAGAAAGCGACAACATGAAAATACTAAGCCAAAATGAGGGAGAAAAGAAACACGTCAGCTAACCGCTCCTTGAATTCTTTCGAGTCCATGTCTTTGCCTTGCTTTTAATTTGTACTTCACTTCTGGGGCCCCCTGTGCATTTCATAAACACTGCTATTAACTAGGTACGCTTTAAATCCTGAACTAACACAGGGAAACTTCATGATGATCCGCAGCTACATCTTTAATTTCTACTGGGTTTCTGAAACAAGGAACGAAGCACACATGAGCCCCTTGCCTTGCTGGGTAAAATACTAAGATTACAGGGCCCACCTGCCATAGCCAGCGGACCCCCAGCCCAGCATGAGGCCCTGTCCATGGCCTTGGTGTTGCAGGACTGACTGGGAAACCTGGACTTGCAAATTGGCCACTCGCCTGGGTTTTTATGCTCCCACCTCTGGACAGACTCGCTGCTCATCCGCCCTCCAAGCCCTGCCCTCTTCACCCATATGGCCCGGTGGGTGTACAGAAGGCACATCTAAAATTCTGTGGGCATCGGTCTGTTCATGTTCCCATTCTTGTTTTAAACTCTGGAGACCTTGGACAGGGTCAACAACCCCTACGTAAAGCAGCTTCTGGTTTATTTACTTTAATTCAACTGACAAAGAGCGAGCATTGGGTGTTCATCCGACACTGCGGTGGCCTCCGATCCCCTCGGGCGCATCCATAAGACAGGCCGCGGGGCCGGGGCCCACTCGTCGGATCCCCGACTGCTCGAAGCAATTGCGCCACCGTTTGAGCCGGGTACGGGGAGCCACGCACAGCGTGATGGGAAGAGCCAGGTGGTAAGAGTGGTTTCCCTGGAGGGGCAGCTCACTGGCGATGTCTGAGTTATTTCTTTCCATTCCTCCAGTTTTCCTCAATGAGAGGCTTCAGGGCTCCTTTCTCACGGCCCGTTTTCCTGTCCCACGCCCTCGTGTCCTTCCCCTGACTGCATGAGCGTGGTAGGCGTTTGGTCTGCCTGCGTTTCTGTCACTGCAGGGATGTCATTCGCGTCCTCCTTTTCTGATTAAAGCTTTGCTTGGGATTCGGCACTGGTACTTTTTGTTGCTCATTTGTAGGTGAATTTAGTTTTCGTGAACGGGGGGAGTGGTGACGTTCAGGGTAGCTGTCCTCACCTCATGGAATTCCTTCTGGTGGCGCCTCTAGCAACAGGACAGGCTGTTGCCCCCTGAGATCCCAGCTCGGCTGCCCTTTCTCTGGGCCTCCCTTCCTCCACCTCTTTCCTCTCTGTCCTGCTCAACGTTGGGTCTAATTAAAGCAGTTTCTCCGCAGAAGGAGCCCCGTCCAAGGACGGAGCCCATGGGGTTGGACTTGGCCAGATTTCAGCACATCCCAGTCTCACCCACTCATGAGCGGGCAGGCCCCTCCGAGTGTTTCTCTGCTGTTCTGGGGGGACAGGGGTTTCCAGGGGCACCTGTCAGATTTTGTAGGTTCCCTCCATCTAGGCTCAGCAGCAGCCCTGTTGCCTTCTCTGGCCTCCTTCACACAGAAGCTCACACCCAGCAGGATCCAGCAATTGGTTCACCCTCATCACATGTACTTTGGGTTCATGAGGTGCCTTGTCCGTTAGTTTTCTTGCAAAAGTGTTCATCGGTTTTTATTTTACTATCTAGCTGCTCTGCCTGTTTTTATGTGTAGATTGAGAAATTCAAAAGCTATTCCACCACCACAGCCACCATCTTCCCAGGCCTGTCTTGCCCTTACTTTCAGTAAATTTTAAAAAGGGAGAGATAGTTTAATTAATCTCTGAACCACCCTTGCAAAAATGATATTTGCCATAGTGTAACAGAAGGGCTGCTGGATTCTGCTCAAATACTCTGAATGTACCCATTCATTGGAATAACAGACTCTGTTACTTGTAAGTCCCATTTAGAAGAAATCTCATACTAGGAAATTCAGACTCTTAATTCAGAAACAAGCAAACAGAAAAGATGTTCCATCTAAAATCTGCTTTTTATTTCTTTTTTATTTTTTTTATACTAACACACATCCTCCAGCCAGGATACTTCTTGGTGAATACAAATTTTATCACTTTACTGAGATCACAGATGTGGTTCAAGGGCTCCTCGCCCCACCTGCTCTCATGGGCCAAGGTCCACTAGCAGAATAAATATTTTTCCTTCAACCCCTGAAGGAGACACGGCTGCCTTGCCACATCTTCTGCAGTATTTGCTTTTAGTCTCTGAGCAGTTTTCCATACATTAGACGTCTCCAAGCATCATCAAAACGGAAACAAAGTGGGTCTCATGGAAATAGGTAGTTCTCTTTTTCTGCTTTTCTTCCAGAGATTTTGATACTCTTAGCTGACATTACTTGGAAAGTTTACTTTTTTAAATTATAAAATGATTACTTGTGACATATTTAATTTACAAAAATTAGAAAATCTAAAAACAAATAAAGAAGAAAATTAAAATCAACTCAATTATAGGATGTCAAGATTTGTGTTATATGTTGTATCACTTTATTTTTAGATAACAATGAAATAATAATTTTAACCACTAATATGAATTCCAGACAATACCGTAAGTCAGGGTCAACAAACCATAGTATTACCAGAAAGGGGACCTGGCCCTTGGCAGGAGCTGCCTAGGGCCAGTCAGTAGTATGTGGGTTCTCGACTTCGTGCAGGAAAAATTTCACAGCACTAGTCCAGGTGATGATGAGGGAACATTTATTAAAGCTGGGGACAGTAAAACAAGAAAAGACTTAGCATAGAAGCAGCAACAAGAGAGCCTAGGCTGTGCTGCCCTGGCTCTGTGGAAAGTCAGAGAAAGGGGGGCCTTGGGGTCAGGTTCAGGGGACTAGCCTGTGACGAGTTGCCATTGCCCATTGCTCCCCAGGTTGCAAGTCTTGTGGGGTCCCTTAGGGTTTAGGATGCATGCCCATGGAAGAAGGAGTGAGGGAAGAAGAGGGGAAAGGGGATGGGTGGGGAGAGTGTTCTCCAGAGGGAGAGTAGGCCCTGGGTCCTTGGTTTTGAGGCTTTTATTTCTCTTTTGAGGCAGGGATCTTAGGAGGTCTCAAGGAGGGTTCAACAGAATATTTATCAGTTTTCTAGGTGTGTTCCTCCTGAGCAGTGGCCTTCACTGATTGGTCAATCAGTCATCTCAGCTGGTCCTGGTGTCACACACCTGGTTTGGCTGCTTTTCTGGGTCTGGAGCTGGAATATAACTGAGGCCTAGATGTTATTTCTGGGGAGGTGGCCTTTTGTATCTGCTGTAAATTGCTCTGCTGGTTTGTTCAGCTATCTGCCTCAGTTTCCCTGTTCTACTTGTCCTGGCTTATTGGCCTGTCTCAATAGGGCCGGAGCCAAATTTGTCTGGTGTTTGCTTTGTACAGCCCCAAGCTAAGAATGTTCTTTACATTTTTAAGTGGTTGAGAAAAGCCAAAATAAGAATATTTCATGGCATTCCAAAATTAATGGAAATTCAAATTCAGTGTCCTTATAAGTTTTGTTGGCACAGTCCCGCATTTGTTTATGGACTGCCTGTGGCTGCTTGCAGCTGCAATGGCAGAGTTAACTCGTTCTGACGGAGACTGTGTGGCCTGAAAAGATACTTACAATCTGGACTTTACAGAAGTTTGCAGACTTGGGGCTACGCACTCAGCCAGTTAATCCTTCCCACAAACCTGGGAGGCACTTACCGTTCCAATCCCCTTTTCACAGGCGGAAAGTGAGACTTCAAGATTAACTTCCCCAAGAGTCTCAGTCAGGAAACCATGTCCTCAAGACTGAGAACCAGCTTCCCCTAGGCCAGGTCCCTCTGCAGCTTTCCTGGGAATTTTCTAGGCATCAAATTTATACATTTAAAGCTTATTAGCGATTATGCTACATGAGTTTAATTTGATTGTAAATTATTATTATTGTCCCATGTTGTTGAAAAGTGTTTAAGACTATGAAAATCAAAAGGACCACAATTAAGGAAATCCAAGAATGTCACTGCACTGTCAAACATTAAGTAATTTTAAAATGGGAGCTATTAAAACTATACTAAAGACATTCATACCCATATCTATTACACTAAAGTCTCTGCCTATTTCTATCTATCTGTATACAATCCTGGAATCATGAAGAACGGCTCGAACTATTTTAGTGTTTTTCAGGTCCTTGGTTCACATTTCTATGCTTCTCTCCCAACAGATGCGCATGATTTCCACTCCCACCCACATGTATGTGAATGTCCCTATGTTGTGTAACTCTCATCATTTCCTGGTAGTTGCTAATAATATTAAAGGGTTTGGTTTTTTTCTTTCTTTTCTTTTTTTTTTTTTTTTTTTGTTGTTGTTGTCACTTGATGTATTAATTTTTTGCTCATATTTTCTATGTTTTTTGTTAATTTTTAAATGTACATAAAGAACTACTTATAGTAAATGTATTAACCTTTTGTCTGTCACATATCATTTGCTAAAAAGTATATTTCTATATGGGTTAATATTGACAATATTAACTTATTTTACAAATATAGATTGTTTTAATTTAACATAGTCAAATCTAGGTGTATTCTGTTGCTTTTCCCCACAGAATGTTCAGGTTCACTCAGAGATTGGTTAATATCACGCTATAGTCCTCTGGGTTTCTTTTTATTTGCTTACATTTCACTGAAGCTGCATTCTCTTTTCTCCTTCCTGTCCCTACATCCTGTCCTTACCTCTGGTCCCAAGAGGCACTGTGAGAACACCCCACAGTGTTCTGGGCACCCCCTTCAGGCAGAGAAGGGGTGTCTGCCAGAAGCCACCTGAAGGGAAGGCTCAGAAATGCAGGGGTGTGTGATATGGAGAAGGGGTGACTGCATTATCTTTCAGGTTCACCATGGAGAGCCACAGTGTGCCTGTCAGAAGCACCGATCTACAGTGCCTTTGGACTGTGCCCCAGCTGAAGCATCTGGAGGGGACAAGGGGCTCCAGCACCTTCCTGGTGCTTTTCTGCACTGTGCCACCTCCCACAGCCTGCACTACATGCTAAAGCAAAGTCAAGCAAAACCAAACCATGAGGCTCTTAGTAGCGATGGGAGACACCTGAGTCTTTACCACTCAGTCCTGGAGGCTAAGGCCTCAGCAGCCTCGCCAGCCAGGATGCGGGGATGGCCCAGCACCATAAAACAATCACATGCATGAACCAGAGCGACTTAGGAATTACTCGGTTCAATCCGAGAGATTATGGTTGATATGAGACCCTGGATTCCAGAATCGAACTATCAGACCTCAAGTCCTACACCCACTGCTGCCAGTTGCCTGAGCCAGGGCAAGTCTACCCAGCCTCGGTCATTTGTTTTCTGTTTGTAAAATCCGGGTCCTGATAATGCCCCTCTTCTGGTTGTCAGAACAGCGCCTGACATGTGTCAGTTATGAATATTGAGATACATAACTATTTGAAAAGAGCTAGGTAACTGTGGAAAGAGTAAGATAGTCCTAAGTATGCTGCAACAATATAAATGTAGATGGTTAATGTCAACACCCTGCGCTGTGCTAAACTCACCCTTCATCCAAATTCTGCAGCCACTGCTGGAGGTGGGACCTCACAGAGGGCGAATGGAAATCACTGGAAAAGAGTGGCTTTGAAATAGGAAATGGAACAGTCAAGAAGTCAAATCCTGGGGTTTGTGAAATGGAAAATAAATAGGAGAGGGTTTGGGGAGAAAGTGATGAGCCCTTATTTATAGGGAAAATACTTGAATTATGCAGAATATAAGAAAATTACTTTTCTGTTAAACCTCACAGGTTCAGAAAATCAAGCTTTCACAAGAGAATGAATTTCAAAAGATTTATTAAAGCTTTCTGAGGTTTTCAGCACGTTCAAAAAGATCTGTGAAGACGTCCCATCTCTGCCTTTCCGTCTGACTTTAGAAGGCTCTGCATTTTCTCCTACGATGCCCTTCGCCCCGTCCTGCAGCTTCCCTCTTGTTTTCTGCTTATAACCTTTACAATACTTTCATGAGCATGTGCTATAATTCTCTCCCCTTTTCTTTATCTTCTTGTTCCTACAAGCTGGCTTGAATAAAGGCATCATTATCAGCGGGCCCACAATGGACCCAGACATCCTCAGTCAAGATGCTGTGCAGATGAAATATTGATCAGCCCTCAGTGAGTAATCACGCTCCGGTGAAAGGAGCGTGCAGACGGTAATGGGCCTGCCCCTGCCAGCCACAAACGAGGCATTCACAGCACAGAGTCCAGTCCACGGATTATAATACTCCCTACAACAATAAACGTCAGGACTGTTTTTATTTATGGACCACAATCAATGAGCGTCTGTGGGCTACACATTGAAAATTCATTTTACAAACCAGCATCCCAATTGGGTTGTTTGCTTTTGTCCGGTGACTGCCGAGAATTAAGCCGAAGCTGTCTGTAGGGCTCAAGCAGCAGGAACGGGGTTCTCGGGATGGGCCAGGAGAGCGGGGTCAGGAGGATGTGGGAGCTAATGCAGGTCTGCACAGTGCAGGCCCCACAGAGAAGGTGCCTTCTGAAGGGGACCAGGCTGAGGAGCTGGCCTGCTGCTGGCAGTGGCCCTGCTCACCATATACGAACTGACCCGAGCAGACACTAATAGCCCCAATCCACTGGGAAGGCGGTTAGTTGGATGGGTGACCATAGCCAGCGCCAAATCTTCTAGGTGCTGGCACCCCTGGATACCAGACGAGGCCAAAGATAACGTTCCAACTTGTCGATGGAAATAGATGTAAATTTTGATAAACTCTTTTAGTTGGTACGTTCAAAATCCCAACACCTAGAAATATATCCCATCCCTAGATCCCAGCTCTTCTATGTGAGAAAGCAGCCATCTTCACTGCTTGTGTAGGGAGACGCCTAAAGGGAGTTGGTGGGGCCTGTTTAGGGAATGAGGGAGGTCTCCTAACACCTCAAGGTGACAATATGCAATGGCTCCGCCTCTGGAAGAAGACCCAGAAGATGAAGGCAACTTCAGGAGGACCTAGAAGAAAGTGCCCTGGTGCCCTGATTCTTTGGGAGAATCAGGGCCCAAGGCCGGGCTTATGTGTATGAACATCTCTGTAAGAAAGAGCTGACCTGTAAAGGGGGTGATCTAATGTGTATGGCCTAAATTCTGTCCCTCCGAAATTGGTGTGTTAAATCCTAACCCCAGCTCTTCAGAATGGGACTGTATTTGGAGACAGGGTTTTAACAAGGTAATTAAGTTAAATGAAGTCGTCAGGATGGGCCCTAATTCAGCATGACTACTGTCCTTATAAGAAGAGGAGATTGGGACACAGACATACACAGGGAGAAGATGACCATCTACAGGCCAAGGAGAGAGGACTCAGGAGAAAACAAACCTGCCAACACCTTGATCTTCTACTTCCAGCCAGCAGAATCTTGAGAAAATACATCTGTTGTTTAAGCCCCTGGTCTGTGGTTGTTATGGCAGCCCTCACAAACTAATACCCAGGGTATCAGCAAAAAGACCTACCTTACTCAAAGGGCTCAGGGTAGGAAATGTAGCCGGCAACGTTAAAACAGCCATGGCTCTGCTAGGAGGGCCTTGCCCAGGTGCATCTGCCAAGAAGGTGCCAGATCTCAGGGCTTGGTTTGCATAGACTAGAAAGCCAGCTCTCACCTTCCAAGTTGTCTATTTGTTTTTAGGTGGGAGGACGTGTTACTGGGAAAAGTACTAGGGCTCGGTGCTGCAGAGGTTGTGGACAAAAGCATGATTGTGGCTGTTCCCCTGAAGAAACAAATGTTCCAGGAATTATTGCCCCATTCCCCCTTCTGGAAATGCATCGTTGGACACTTCACTTTCTTCAGAAGTTATGTGGTCACCCCCTTCAGGACAGCTGAACCCACTCACCCTTCTGTGTCCCATAACCCCTCCTCCTTAATGATAAAACGTGTGTCTATTCAGACTGAACTCTCCAGACCAGGAAGAAACTGGAAACCACAGAATAAAAAAATTCCACCTGGAGCTAATGTGGGGCAAGAAGAAAGCATGTTGGTCCCCTGCGCAGGGTGCCAGATAAAGGGCTGGTTGCCACTGTGCGGGCCGGGGAAGGCTGGTCCTACTGAAAGTTGACAGAGTAGATGACCGTGATGAGGATGAAGGTCACTGTGTCCCCATTTTTCTAACTGAAATCTGGAGATGATGACTTGTGCTTTATAAGCCTATTAACAAGAAGGCTTTGGGGTTTGCGAACTCAATGTAACTGATCTCCCTCGGCTGCTCACAGAAACGCCAGAGAACCACTTTCTAAGGAAAACTCCTGGGGAGGTGTCTGCCCCGGGTCCCAACAGGACTGGGTGCACAGGGAGAGGTCTGTTCTGCATCCCTGCTGGCCAGGGTTGCCATCCTGAAGGAGGAGCCTTGCAGGGAGGGCTTCTCTGCTCCCCTTTAGAGAAATCAGGGGAGAAAAGTGGGGACTGTGCAGGCTGGAGCTGGGCTCAGGCATCACACTGTGAACCTGTCTCCCGCTAGTTCTTAACGTTGGGCGATGCATAACCGTCCCCTTGACCATAGATAGAGTGGACCAGAGGACTTAATGTGACAGTGCATGTGGGACAGAGGAGGCTGCCCAGTCCAATGGGGAAGCATTATTATTTCAGATACTACGCCTTGTATCCAGGGGTGATTTAGGTACAGCACCCATGGGGCCTATTTCTTACTGAGTTTAACGAGGACTGGATCATTTCTTCCCTTAAATGTCAGTAATGAGAATGCCCAATGCATGCACAGGGCCCATGGCGCACACATTTATTAGAACCCATTGTACTTAACTATTGCAGAGGCGATCAAAGAACAAGTGATGCCCGATAACTGTTTCCTCCAATGCTGAGCCTCGGGGCTTGGCGTCCCTGCTCTGCATCCACGGGGCCCACAGCTGTCCTCCGAGGAGAACGGAGAATCAGCGCCCGTGAGAGCACAGAGGCCGTGCGCCATGACGCGTCCACGGAGACCTCGGTACATTGTCACCCGGTGCAGTGTGCGGGCATCGCCCTGCCTGTCCCAGGGCGCAAATGGAGCACACTCGGAAACCTGCAGAGGGACGGGCAAGGGGGCAAAGCTTTGCCACTGTTGTATTTTAAGGCCAGTTGTAATAAGTCAGTCCTTACAGTGAGGAGCGAATAACCAAAAGCAGTGAGCACCCATCGTCAGAAAGACAGGAACGATTCTGCAGGGGCGATTTTGCCTGTACTATGTACAGCTTTTCTTTCCTTTCTTTTTTTCTGCCGCAGTTTCAAACTCGGACACACGTCTCTACAGCACACTTCAAGAGCCAGACCGTTTTTAAAATTAATTTTTAATAATGTGTAATAATCCGAGTGGCCCTGGTCTGTGTGCAGAATTAGAATTCCTCTGATAGAAAAAGAAATATTTGTGCTGAGTTTTATGAGCAAAGTTGACCCGAGGCTTCCCGAGGCTGATTGAGAAATTGCAGCAGCTGCTTAACCCCTTCCCTTCCCTGCTCGGTTTCCCATTTCCCACTGTCCGCCGAAGCATCAGCCACTTCGGTTTTATTAGATGGACTGAGACTGAGAAGATGGGCTCCTTCTAGATATTAGAAGGAAGACTCTGAGACTGAGCGTGGGTTTTATTTAAAATGCCCAGAGACCATGAGGTCACAGGTCAACGCTTTCATCCCACCAGGCACAAAGCCTCAGCCTTGAGAGACCAAGTGAGGAACCTGAGCTGCCTGCGCTCCGCTCCTGCTCGGAGGAGGCCAGGCCCTGGCAGCACCTTGTCTGCCACCAGATTCCTTGGCCAGAGTCCTGTCACTCTGAATAATGGGGGTACGCAAAGGGGCGGGATATCTTCATTGTAACAACAGGCATGATGCTGGCAGTCTTACTTCTTCAGGCCCCTGGCAGGTGAGAGCAGTGTGACAGGTTCTGGACGGGCAGGTGGAAGTTCTTTGCTCCTCTGGCTGGAGGAATGAAGCATTGCATATTTAGTTCCTTTGCTCTCACTTACAAGGCAGCTCAAACTTGCTTATAAAATCCTTGAAATACCTATGTAAAAGGTTTTATGGTCATCAAAAACATTTTTAACTAATATGTAAGACATTCAAGGGAGCTGGTGTGAGGAGAAAAGAACTGTCATATGTGAACAGCACCAGGAAACCAATGGGGAGAACCAACCAACACAAATGGGGGTCTCAGGAGATCTAGATCTAAATACAGAGTCCCTTCCCCCTAAAATCTCCTGTATACCCGCTGGAAATTATCAGTGCCTCAATGCATCATCTAAAATGAAGCCATAAATTCCACAGAAATAAGCTACCTCAAACCCTTTTCTAAAACAAAAGGTTTATTAGTAACAATTATTATTTTATTGGAATGTGATTCCTTTAAGTCACTCCCCAAATAGTAGCTAAAATTATAAAAACCCTATCAGAGATTCATTTGATAAAACTGAAGCAAAGCTCTCATTTCAGGACATGTTTTGTTCCAATTGTAGAGACTCCATTGTTTCAACAACATGAACAGTGTTTGGAGACTCTGCTCTGAGCCAGACATGTTTCTAGGTGCTCAAATGCCTGAAAGTGTCTAAAACAACTTTAACATACAGATATCACAACATGAGCTAATCAAACCTATTTGCCAAACTCCCAATTTACAAATTTGTAATGGTAACTAACAGTAATTTACAAATCTGTAACTCTAACTAACAGTAATACCTCCCACCTTAAAAAATAAAATACTTTTTCTGAGAGTTTTCATTAAAACAAAGGAAAGATGTAAAAGCAAATTCAAATGTTTATTTTGTCCTGCAAAAGTATAAAATTTTAAAGTAGAACTTAAGTAAAAATTTAAAAAATGTTTCCCTATCGAGCTTTATTTACAATAAGAAAGACACCCTCTTTTATAAAACGACCACAAAACTAAATGGAAAATTAAGGCTACCAGATACAGTAAGCCAGGGACAGATGACACACAGTCCCTTTTAGGCATGTGTTGGATGTAGTTTTCAAGGAGATGAAAATGTGACTTCAAGATCCGGCCAGCATGTATTTCCCTTGCCACCTCCAGCATTGCTGTTGTCACTGTAGCTTTCCTGATAGGGGACTCAGTGAGGGAATTTCAGAGTCTCTGGCCCCAGGGGGAGGGGAAGCACTGGCAGGTTAACTTTGGGTCAGGTCTGGGGACTTTGTAGTATTTTGTGTGAGGCAATGGGGTTTCTTTAGAAATAGTCCCCAGTGCTGCCCATCTTCACTTCTGGGCAAGAAAGAGCAGGAAGCTCCTCCTGCCCTGTCCCACCCACCAGGTCCTGACCAGGAATGTGGCCAATGGGGAGAAGATGGTGCTGGGGCCCAATGGTGTGAAACAGAGACACCTGCTGGCAGAGATGCAGCCAGGGCCTGTCCTGCTCCCCGTTTGGTGGCCCAGAATGGATTAAGCATTTGTAATCTGTTTGTAGACTTAGAATGGGAGTGGACACAATTTCACACTCACGGCTGACGTGAAATCTGAAGAATGTGTTTCTCCAAAGCTGAGCTCTGGGACTAAGCCCATCCTTGTGTTGACGGCCTATGGCTGTCCTTGGGGACCATAGAATTCGCCACGAAGAGTGAGGCCAGCCAAATGACCAGATTATATCTACCATTGCTATATTCCTCTGTGTGTGTTTAATACGTGGACTTCAATTCATGGATAAAATATAGACACTGGGCACCACAGCAGCTTTGAAACGGCATTGTGATGCTGGGGTTGGCCTAAGGGCTGGATCTGGTGGCGGAAATGCCACCTACAGGCCCACAGATGGGTAGGGCTGAAATTTACACTTGCTTTGGAGAAGCAGCTCTGCTCCCAGGTCTTTTCTGGTCTACCTTGCATCTTACATGATCTGCTGAGCAAGCAGGTTGCCCTGCAATCTTTGTGGCTCCTTGTTGATTTTATCACCGATTCTAAATAGCAAGGGTTTAGAAACTCAGGGGCTGGGGACCAATGGAGGGTGTGGATTGTTTGTTTGCTTTATGTCATTTATTTGTCACTTAAATGCTGCTCTTTTCTCATAAACTGTAAGTGCATCTGAGGAAGTGCAGGGACATTTCCAACACCATGAACAGTCACTGATGGAGCAGCTGGTTATTTTGGATGCAGGCATGGGATCCCTGAGTGATGAGGGGGGATGGCCCCTGTCCTCTGAAGGAGAGCTGAGCCTCACTCTGGGCCTCCCAGCCCTGGCTCCCTGGGCCTTGGCGTAAGCACATCGTTCTCGCTGTGGCCCTCCCAGCAGAGAAGCCAATACTGAAACGTTTTACCTGCACACTCGCGTTCTCCCACTAGCAGTGATGCTTCAGCCCTGGCTCTCAGGAACCAAGTCTGGCTTCCAGCCACAGAGAGGACAGGCCCCCTCTGTCCTTGCCTGGGATTTAAAGTCAGCCCCTCTTGCACTGGGTCTTCACATCAGAGCTGCAGTCCTGACTGATGTCACTTCTCAGGGTTGGGCTGGGGCAGGGGCCGCCAGCTCAGGTCTAATTGTTGAAATGTGTGCTTAGCGCACGTGAAACAATGGCTCCCAGGGAAAATACAAAACCCCGCAGAGGTGCTGCATCCTAAAAAGAGAGCTGTTTGGGAGCCTGGTTTCCTGAATAGACTTGTTAAGGACCATGGCTGATGTATGCTGAGCGGGCACGGGAGGAGGCCAGGCCCGGCCCCTTGCGAGCAGGGCTGGCCGGCCGACTCCTCTGGAGGTAGGAGCCAAAGCCAAACTCCGCTCTCCCCTCTATTTTCTTTCCATTTCTGCCATGCAAAGATAATCAGGTTTATGTAAAGTATGTGTGCTCTTTTGACAGCCCGAGGTATCTCATTAATTCAATCACACCAAACACCATTGTTCCGCAAGTGTTTGAAATGCGGCTCGGGACCCGCTTTTCTAATCCTGTCAATCACTGTTAACATTTTTCTTGCAGTTGCCATGGCTGGGGCCAGAGTTCATGAAAACACAGAGTAAGAGCCAACAAAACAAGAATAAAGACTTATTTGAGACACTCTTTTTAAAGGACATCTACCATGCGCAAAACATGGGAAGTGAATGTAGACAAGTTTGCACACTGCGCTCGCTGAGAGGAAAGAGGGGAGAAAAGAATTTGAAAATCAAATAGGCCTATAAAAACTTGACCCAAGAGTCTCTGGGAAAAACCCGATGAATTGCTCCCTCGTAGAACAATGTTCTTTCTTTCGTGTGTTCTTCAGGGGACAATGCCTCATATATTATAACACATGCCACCGGGGTCTTTACACTGTGGTAAGCGGCTCAGGCCAGCAGAATGCTGATAGGCGACAGCAAGGCCTGCGCGCCCACGACGTGCTCTTTCTCTGGCTTCGCCAAAAACAAGCACTGGGAAAATTATTCATGCATAGAGGCCAACAAAGCAGGGAAGGAGATTGGCGATGTCACACAGCGAGATCACGTGACACACTTAAAAAAAAAAGGCCAACACGCATTCACCCCAAGACATTGTTAAATTCCCATTTTATCTGCACGAAGGCACCCGCGCCGAGGTGCCTCGGGCTCGTGGTTGTTCCTGTGCTGCCACACGAATTAGTGACACCACGGTGCACACACTGGATGAGGTGTGGTGGTAGTGACCACATTTCTCAACTTCTGAGGTCACACATGGATTCCTCCAGGAACACTTTGTGTGGCCCACCCTGGGGCTCAGCTCCGAGGGTGATGGGAGAGACCCGACCCAGGGGTCCCTGCTCTTGGCTTCACTTTTCCACTTGGGAAAAATCAGGCAAAATATTGGAGCGCGGGCTGGTATTTAACATGAGTTACGTTACCCTTTCATTTTCATCTGTCGGGTGTTTTTCTATCAGAGGCACATTATGTTCAACACTGGGGAAGTCCCTTCCAACACACTCGTGGTCCCACTGACTGAAGGACAGCCGGGTCCCTTGTGACTGCAGCTACATGTGCCTCACCTGCTCCGGGACCCACAGCCCAGCCTCCAATCAGGCTTCCTTGAGTAATGATCCATGGGTGATGACTTAAAACTCATGACAACCCTCCACTCGCAGTCCAAATGTCCAACAGAGGTCAGAATTCAGCCATTTCTCACAGTCCCCACTGCCACCAGCCCTGACCAAGGCACGATGCTCTCACATTTGGGTTCAGGCGCAGGACACCTCTGGGCCTTCCTGCTCTGCCCTTGCCCCCTGTAGCCCGCCCTCTACCCCTGCTTTTGTCAGAGTATGCCCTCCCCGCTCCAGACCTCCCAGGGGCCGGGGTTCCCTCGGTGTCAGAGCCTGCGTCCCTCCAGTGCCCCCAGACCCATGGCCCCTGCATCTTCCAGAGTCTCCCTCCCTCACCCGCTGGGGCCAGTGGCCCTCAGTTCCTCAGCCCTTCACAGCCTCGTTTCCCTGCACCTGCAGCACAGTCCAGAGAAGGCCACTGATCCCGCTCCTTGCTCCCTGAGGTGCTTTCCAGCGCCCAGAGCTCCTGCCCTGCCACTGCTTCTCACCCACCTGTGTTGTCCCACCTCCTCTGATCACACTTCCTCTTGTCCTTTCTTTGGGTTGGTGGAGAGTTAGCTCAGATCCATGCTGTGTCCAGCCCTGACCCACTTTCTAGTCGCCTCATTTTGGGTGGCCTTATCATTCACGGTGCCTGTAGGCAGTTGCATCAAAACCCGATTAGGATCCAGTCAAGGTACAAACACAGTATCTGTGAGTGTGCAAAAGAAAAAAGTCACAGACTCATTTGATTTAATAATGAATGAAATCTCTTCTCTAAGTCAAGAAAACACAATCTTAAAGGCATTTTTTAAAAATCTGACATCCCTGCTGTCCTTTTCTTTAATGGCCTCGCACAGCACAATCTGCTGACACACAGCACCGAGAGCCTGTACGTTTATGCTCAGCTCGGGACGCATCTATCCCTTCCTCGTTGCTTGCATGTTTAGTGGCCGGCATCTTTTTCTCACAGGGGGCATATGGTAATACGCTTGCATCATTGAGCTTTGTGATTTTTAACACTGGACTCCCGAGAAAGGGCTGGGAATGTGTGGGGTCCAGTTCTGGACCTGGTGGTGTGTGCACCGTGGAATTGCTCACCTGAAAGCACCTGTTTCAAGGTGTCTCTGCCTGGTCCCACGGCCACATCTATGACATCTCTGTGGCTTTATAATTGCCCAGACATTCTCCTTTCATTTTTTTCTGTTGAACAATTTTGAAAAAAAAAGAATACGAACTCAGCTAATTCAGGAATATTTTTACCGGCTTCATCACTCTCATCTTATTAAAGCTTACATAGCTCGCTTTTTAATCAAATAGTATATTAGTTTAATAAAAAAGGTTCCTATTTATTCTCACCCTCCAGCATTAACACGCTGTATTTTTTTAAGAACCTATACTTCTCCCTTTATATTTTATAGGGTACTTATAATAGATTCTCTGTCTTATCCACTTATGACTCACTTTCTTCAGCGCTCAGGGCCTTTCAGCCCATCCTACGCTCTGGTCTGACCGTTTCCGACACCACACTCACCTTCCCTTTTGGTCCCCTTTCCTTTTCTCTGAGGGACAGTCTAGCCAATCCTCAATTTTCCACGACAGTGAAAGGAAGGGAATATTTTAATCATCCCAATCTCTAGACGAGCTCAAATATTTAATATTTGGTCTTGAATTGAATTTTAATGTAAAGCCACATTAAGACTTTGATTTATAATAATTTTGAAGAGCATTATACATAAGTTTATACTTTTTCTAGCTATAAAAATACTGTGACCAGGGCACATACAAGAATCAACCAATGAATGCATAAGTAAGTGGAACAACAAATTGATATTTCTCTCTCTCTCTTCCTCTCTCTAAAATCAATAAATAAGTTAAAAAATTAAAAAATAAAAATACTACCATTTAAAAAAAATACTGTGGCTGTGATGAGGTGTGTTTTAGAATATTACAATTACTTTACAGCAGTTTTCCCGCTGACTCCTACCACCTTTCTCTGTCTGCTAAATCGAGATCTCACGAACCTTTCAAGTTCTAGACATTTGAAAATAAAATCATGGAAAATATATTAAAATATTTTTATATCAAGCATTCTACTGATGGAGGTTGAGTTTCCCCAAAATATATCCAAAAGAGGGAGGCTGATTTATTGCAGTGTGTAACCCTTACTGATATTAAAATTAGACTGAATTCCCAAAGTATACCCTGGAAAGGACTGCCACCTACAAGAACATTTACTCTCACCCCAGCTACACCCTAAGGATGTTGGACCCAGACAACGGGGAGACCCCTCCCTGCAGCCTGCTCTACTGAGGGGAGCGGTGGAGGGGGAGGTGACTGTGCCCGTGGGAGAGCAGGCCCCCCTGTAAGCCCAAGGCCCTTCTTGCATGGATGTCTTATTGGGAGGCTGGGAGGGGCACCTGCATCATGCTGAACACCTGAAGGTGGAAAAGAGAAACGTTACCTGCACAGTATACACCTGACACAGCCTTAAGCATCTGTATTTGCTCCTTTGTTCTAGTTTAAGTGAAGCAACTGATTAATTCAGAACAAACTGGCTAGTGATCATTGGTTTAAAGTGAAACAAAATTCCCAGGAGTGTTTATAATTTGAATAGCAAACATGGGTGAGAAAAATAAAAGGGCTCTGAGTTTGTTAGAAACAAACAAACCGCCAAGGAATGAGTCTTACATTATAAAGCAAATCTGGATAAGTCCTGATACCTTTCAAGTCTAGACATTATATTTAACAAAATACCCTAAACTCTCATTGCTATAGAGAGAGATTCTTCTCTTCTCTAGTGATTCCAATACTGGCAGGCAGTTCCTGATACAGGGGGGCGTTGGGGTGCAGGGTCTCCTGCCTCCTTTAAGACCTTGCCTGGGGGCCCAGTGAAGGCAGCAGAGCCCAAGGGGCTGAGTGGTTCCTCCTGGGTTTACAGGGTACATGTGAAGCCAGGATCTGTACTCAGGTTTTTTTGCTTCCTAGGCTTCCCAACCCAAAAAAGAATTAGAAGAAAACAGACCTAGAATTAATAAGAATGAAATCTCACCCATGAAAAATAAATGCCTGGTCTAGCTAGGGCAAGGACTTCAAGGGTAGCTTGAAAATGTAAACATAGGTCCTGAAAAACCAGGAGCCATTTGGCCAAAAACAGCTTTAAATACACCCTTAGCAGACCCCTAACAGATCACGACCTTGTTTAGTTGTGCACTTACTGACAGTTGTTTCCTGGCAAGCAGGCAGCTGGGAGCCCAAGAGGACCAGGAGGAAACAGGCAGATAGCGGTTTCTGGGGCCATTCATTGCCATGCCTAAAACCCACCAGAGGCTGGGTGACTGTGACACCCCAACCTCCATCCAGCGTTCCTGCGCTGCTGCCTGCAGCTCCTATGGAGTGCCCCAGAGTCCAGCAAGAAAGCAGGAGGGCACTTCTGCCCCCCATGGTGCCCAGACTGCCTAGAAAATCTCTCAGCCATGCCAGTCTGATTCCTCCATAGTCCATCTTGCCTTCCCCTGCTGCCAGATAGAAATGGCCTGCCCTGAATGCCCAAATCCAAACCTGGAGCTCTGTTTGGACCCCTTAGCCACACACGGCTGGCAGGGCGCTGAGGCACTCTGTACTCAAGGAATGGAAGAGAAAAAGCCATTCTTGTGGGCCCTTGCAACGAGCTGACACCCATAGAGCACGAGTTCTATTTAACTGAAGAAGTGGCCTTCTGTCATTTCTTCATGAGCATAAAAGAAAATTATACAACTACAATTGCTGCCTCTAAGCCACTGTCCTTTCCCTCAGCAGTACACATGTGGGACTCTGAGCCTCCATGGTGCTCGGAGAACCTTGGGCCCCAGAAGGCTCAGCTCCATGAATCTACTCCGAATCAAGCTTGCACGATCCCTTTGGTTGCTGCCAGGAAGATGTCTTCTTTAAGACTCTTTCCTACAGGCTTGAAAGGCTCTCCTTCTAATAACAAGTTCTCTTGGGGCTATCATTTTACTCTCTACACTTAGGAGATAATATCCCTAACTTCTAATTACTTGCGGTGTTGAAGGAAGGGAGTAGAGTGTTTATCTGTAATCCCTAGGTGTTCTTCAAGTACTTTTTAATAAATATGTAATAGTTTCAGACATTTCCCCAGGAAAACCATTATAGACCATTAAGACCTCTAGAGTTTTGATTCTACGTGTTTGTTTGTTTTATATTGTTTTTCTTTTTAACTGCAGGAAAAGATCTGTAGACAGAAGGGCTAACCTGCTGAAATGGCTGACAGTTGGGTGGGGAGAAACACAAAAACCCACCCCCATTATTAAAGACTAGCGTAAGAATTGCCTGACAAGCAAAATTCACTGGCTCAGACTCCACCAATTCAGAATTTCTGGAAATGCGGATGGCACTCTGAACTAAAATGTATGTTTTTGAAAGCTCCAAAGGACATGGAGTACAAGAATAGATGATATAATTAGGATTTTCAGAATGCTGCCTAAACTCTTAAGAGACTGTAAGAGATTTTTCAAGTGCTCTCATGCATTTGGGAAACATTCATCTGTGTATGAACAACCCATATGCCAACCCCATATTGAAGTCAATGAACTGAGTTGTAAGTTGAGTCACCTTTCCAAGGCACTCTAAAGTCCAAGTCTTTCTCAGTTGTGGTGACATGAAGGAGGTGGCAGTGTGGGTCTCAGCAAATAGCACAGAGTGGGTCGTCCCCCAGGCACAGCCGCAGACCGTTTTGCCCCTTCAGGCCAGTTTGTAAAATGAGGGTTGTTTTCTATTAAGTGCAAGGCCCTGTCGCATGCTCCCTGGTGGCCTCGGGACTGGGGCCTTCGTGTTTCTTTGATGCTCAGTCTCACCCTGGCTCTTCCACCAGCAGAGTGACGGGGTCTCCTTGCACAGTGCCTGAGCACACAGCAGGGCTCAATAACCATTTGCAGAATGCATCCATGTGTCCCCCGTGGAACTGAGTGGTGACATCTGACATTTCACATGGGCTAAGGGTTGTTCAAAAGAGCTCTGAGATTCCCCGACCGCACCTCTTCCTTCTTGGAGGAAGGATAAGCACAGCTCCGAGGGGAAGCCAACCCCTCATCTGCCTTGATTACAGCAGTGGGAAAGGTTCCTGCTCCTGAGAACACCTGAGCACTGTAAGGAGGCCGCGAAGGTGGACCTGAGTGAGCGAGAAAACCGTCCTGTTTGGGAGAGCCCTTGGCTCCATTCGACTGTGGGGGACTGTGGGAGCGCCACCGTTGTGTGTGACTATCCATTTTCATCACCAGCTCTTGCTTACTCCCGTTCCAAATGGCATCCGTAATCCCTGAAGTCGCATACCATTTCATTAAATTAACCGCACATTTGTCTCCCCCGTTTCCCTATCAAAGGGTTGTGCTCAGGAGAAATAAAACCTTCATTCCCACTATTTGGTATAGCTGACAGTCTTTCCTCCATTTCTCATCCAGCTCCTGGCCCGGGTTCTAAACTGTAGCTGGTGAGAGGGAGCTGTTAGGGGTAGTGAAGCACGTCCAGGAGGCAGACGGGGAGCTGCCTCCAGGAAACGGCAGGGCCAGGAACTCTGGGTCCACAGTGTCAGGGTGGCTTTGTACCAAAAGTTGCCCTTTTTAAGTAAAACATTTAACCTGCAAAAGCAGAAGGGAGAAGACAGCTGGCACTGGATGGAGAGATGGAAGGTGGTGAGGAGAAGAGTTCACCAGACTCTGAGCTCCTAGCCTGGGAGCAAAAGAGGATCTGTTTGCAGTGATGCTGCTGGGCCTTGTCAAGTGGAGATTGAAGACATTGTATAATTGCACTGAAACTGGTGGCTTTAGCACTGAAACAATCCAAATGAACAATTAATTAGAATAACAACCTAAGTGAGTGAGTAAAATGAGATATGTTTGTCAACAAAAGATTCTAGATGCTTTGTGACTACCTGGGGGTCTTAAGTGTAGACGAGTCACTGTACCCGCACCCTCATTCATTTCTATGTTTGGATGATACTGTCTTTGGCCTTTGATTCTTCTGGGGGTTGACCCTCACCTTCCGAATGTGCTGGACCACTGACAGACACACAAGTAATAGTTCACAGCCAACACATGCCCCCTTCCATGGACTTAGCCCAAATGAAGACACTAGGACCTCTGCTTTTTGACCATTAGGGAAACCGTGCCTTGTCCAGGAGTCCCTGTGAGCCCAATACCCAGGCTCACAAGTATCTGTCTGAGCAGGTGTTAATCTGTCCTTGACCTTAGTCCTGCTAATTCATCAAAGAAGGTGACACATTTCATGCAAACCCACAAGGGACCTGAGGACACTTTAATGTCCTCTTGGCTTCCAGGGCTTGCCCTTGGCATTCGAGGCTTATCTGACTCGCAGGAGCAGGCGCCCTACATCCCGCAGACATTCAAGTGGATTATAAGCAGCCTTTTGTTTTCTTCAGCAAAGCAGGTCTACTTAACAACAGCCAAGCCCCTCACACTCCACCATCGCACGGTACAGACACGAACTCATGCTACTAGTGACATAAAAGCCAGGAGAGCCTCCGACTGAACCAGTGAAGACGATGAAGCGAAGCTGTACACAATTAATAGAAATGTGAACAGTGTGGGGATGCATGCGAGTTATATATTGAAGGCAGATTAGTAAAATTGGGCGCAGGGGCCTAAACCTGTTAACAGCAGAAAACTGAGCCCCCGTGTATCTGGCCATGAAGTGGTGTCACATGCCCAGCCCAATGGCCTAGCGGCATGTTGGATCCCCACCGATCAGTTTCTTAGGAAGAATGACATGGCATCAGTTATTTCATAATATGATTGTGCTGATTATGCTAATGATAAAATGTAATTGATCCTATGATGATGGGTCATTACTGGTGGATTAGATGGCAAATGATGAACACAAATAGATTTTTTTTTTTTTGGAAGCACCTTAGAAATGCACTAAACCAGCTCATGCTCATTACAAGTGTCAAAACACCCTCATTCATTATTTCAAATCACAAATTCAATTTACAAAAATGAACCCAGCAGAGTGCTTATGGATTTGCATATGTACAAGAGGAAAGGTGGGGGAGCTGCAGAATATGGAAGGAGTTCCTTAGAATGAGGTGAGAGCAGTAAAGAGTGGGTGAACTGCTGCACAGCGGATGGGCAGGAAGAGAGAGAAGGCGGATTCTCCAAGAGCCTTGTTCTCAGCACGAACGCATAACCCAGGAGCAGACCCTAGCACCCTGCTTTGACATTCCAGTGGATTTTAGGTCTGCCTGAAGCAGGACCGGAAGAAACTTCTGGAAGGGAGGAGGCTCAGTTATAGAGATGAGGAAATGAAATTAAAGTTTAAAATCAAACCCCAGGTCCCAGACACTGTGCCAGCTGGGCCTGCTATCCCTCAGTCCCCTGACGTGGGCTCCATTCTTCTCGCTTCCAGATGGGGCGGGCAGGCTGGGAGGTGCTGCGATTTCCAGTAGCCTCTCTGCCGGTCAGTGCTGAACTGGGGTGAGGCTCAGACCTGCCTCGCTCCAAATGTTGGATTTTCCTCCAGTTCTCAAGGCGCAGGTGAGAGCAGTGAGGCCGTTGTGGTCAAGAGGGATGGAAACACATCTCCCAGGCACCAAGGCGTGGGGTTCGAGGAGAGTGGCAGGAGGTCCTTGAAGACCACCACCACCAGGCCAGGTGTATAAAGGGTTGGGGCAATACCTCTGCGGGAGTGAGCGTCTCACTCCCAGTCCTATTGGGAGAACCGCAGCACCAAGAACCTGCTGATGGTCTGGGGCATGGGTCGGGCATCGGAAGGTTCTTGGTCAGCAGAGCCCAGCAGAAGCATTGATGGGGGTGTTCTTACCCCCAGGACAACAAAAGGCTCCGAGGTCTCTTCTCCCATAAAAGAACAGATTTTTACTTGTGACCCCAAATTATGACTTCCAAATTATTCATTCTCTGTGCAACAGAATAAAATGACCACCTTTGTTTTTCTTCAGGGGGAAAAAACTGCATGGATGTATTTATTTAATCACAAGTTTATTTCAAGTAGTCAAAGAACCTTTGCTTGCTCTCCTTTCCTGATGTCAATATTGCATCCCTGTTACGGTGATGTTGATGTTTTTACTACATCATAACCTGGGCTTGTGTTCACCTTGCAGTCAAGAAAATGCCTTCACTGGGACCAGCTTCTTCTAATCCAGCTTTTAAATCTAACCTTTTTCCTTTAAATCGAATGGTAAGATGTACATTGGCTATTACTAAAGTTGAGTTTGCTAATTTCTTCTCATTCATTTTTAAATATTGATTTTGCCAACTTGAATTTTAACTTTTCCCACTAGCAGCTTTGCTTTTCTTCTAACAGTGGTGACATCTCATAATTGACATTCAATGGGCCACCGAAGGTGACACTAGGAAGGTCCCTCCAACTCCATCAGTACTTGGTTCAATATTCCCTGAAACTTACACGATATTATGTGTCAATTATATCTCAATAAAAGTGAAAAAAATAAAATAAAATAAATTTTAAAATTAAAAAAGATTTAAACCAATAGTCTCTGAATTCAGCAATTCATTCAGTTTCCAATTACCCAAATCTCATATCTCTTTTGTAACCATTCAGCTACCCCAGTCCTCAAGAATATAAGAAGCTTTCTTATATATTTTTAAATAAGATCCACTGTATTTGGCAGAAGTCTCACTTCTAATCCTGATTTAAAAAAGGACACTCACAATTTCAGTGTGCCTTCTTATTGAGCCCTCACTCTTTATATAGCTGACTTCTTGCTTACTGTAACTTCTTACAAATTAGCAGATTAGTTAAACACTAAATCGATATTATGTTTGCCAGCTATGGTTGCTATACACATCTCCTCTCTATAATATTCCCACAAGTATTCCCATTTCCAAAGTCATCAGCTCTACCAGTTTTCATAATTTGTCAAAGACATATATTAAAAAACTTAACCCTCCAAAACAGTTTGCATTTGTCTTAGTCTAGGCTGCTATTAAAAGTACCATATGCTGAGGGGTTTATCAACGATAAGCATTTATTTCTCACAGCTCTATGGCCGGGAAGTTCAAAATCAAGGTGCTCCCAGATCCAGTGTCTAAAGCTCCCAACTTGCAGATGGCGCCTCCTGGCTGTGTCCTCACTTGGCATATAGAGAGGGCTCTAGTCCCTTGTAATAAGGACACTAATCCCATCATGGGGGACCATACCCTCATGACCTCATGTGACCTTAATTACTTCCCAAAGGCCCTGTCTCCAGATACCATCACCTTGGGGGTTAGGGCTTCAGTGAATTGGGGGAACACAAACCTTTAGTTCATAATATCATGTACATTTGTACATTTCATTACAGAACTAGGAAACAAGATAATATTATGTTAACAAATTAACAGAATTAAAAGAAGCACAAGATGGAATTAATAAAGAAATCAGAGGAGGAAAAAACTACCGACCAAAAACATATAGAATAGAAAACCTTCTAAAGGTCAGAGTTCTCCACAACAAATACCCCGAGGAACAACTGCCCACCCTAAAACCAAAAGTCAAACAGGAAAAAGAAACAACAACAAATAACAAAACGTGAGCCTAACTTGAATGTGATGAACCAACATGAAACGACTGCACAGACTGCACCTGCACCGAGGCGATAAGAACACCAGCTGGTTCCCTTTGTCCAGAGGCAGCCACACTTGCAGGTGGGGAACAAGCTGAAGGTGCGCTGGGCCCTTGAACTGGCCACTCTGGACCTCGAAGTCACAGGCACACTGAGGGCCCATCTGGAGTCTGCCCAGCACAAATAGGCTCTGTGGCCCCCTGGGTTCTGTGAGGGCCGTCCTGCCATCGGGCAGCCCTCCGGTGCTGCACTTGCACTTGCTCACAGCCACAGGGCCTCAGATGAGGACAGGCCCCCGAAACCTGCCATCAGCACCTTGGGCTCACCAACCCACCTAACCACCCTGACCTGTTAGCAATGTGGAGCCGCAGGCGCCCCCAAGACCCACCGACTTCCTCTGCGCTTGACTGGTGCCTCACAGCCAAACCCTGGTGCAATATAGTCTGAGGAACCCTGACCACAGGTCACTGGGACCAGGCCTTGGTGCCCCTCAAACCCAGCAAGGGCAGGGCCAGGAGTCCTCCCACAGGCTCCCCCACCCTCCTGAGCCTCAGAGGTGCAGGGGGGTCTCTCTCTTCCCTAATGTGGAAAGGGGGTTGAAAAACCCCCAGGGACCCAGTAAAGTCAATTTACTCATAAAAAGGCAATGTATTATGATAGGATTCAGATTTTCAATTGAATGCTGTAAAGGGAAGTTTTAAAAGTCACATATAATTTGATTTAATAGGGTCGCTTCCCCCACTCAGCGGGAAAATGGGATGCAGACAGAAGTGTGATTTTCATTTAAATGTCTTTGTATGAGAGATGACGGGCGCGATCAATCTTCCAGGGGACAAGGAGTGAGGGCAGGAATTATTGATGTTTAGTAGCCACAGGATTATAAACAGGGAAATTGAAAGCGATACCTAATTGACAGGGCCTGTCTGTGACCGTGGGAAAGCTCTGCCCGTTCCCCCCGAGAGGTGTGTGCCGCTAACATGACATTATAGCAAAAGGGAAGCACGGAAAATTAAGCAACGGGCTTCAACCTAAAATGCTTTCTCAGCCATCAGCACGAGGTAGCCACAGATCCCGGGGGCTTCTGAGGACGTTTGAAGGGAGTAGCTGCTTTTAGCCACACACCTGGTTGAGCTGACACACCACTAGCAGAAGGGAAAGATGGGGACACACCTGGGCTTGGCTGTGCTAACCCAGGATCAAAGCCCTGGATCTGGACGCCGGCTGAGCACTAGCTGCTGAGCCTTAGGACACTGTGATGTCTAATTTCTAAGATGCGGTCTGAGCACCTCATATCCCTGAAATCTTGTTATGGGAATAGGGGGCTGGTATCCATGGAGTTACCACATGACCCTAAAACATCAGGCAACAGGTGAGTGATCAGAACTCAATAATTTTCCTCTTTTTTCCAGGTCCATGGATTTAGGAATGTACATATTTGTTGATAGCTAGATCTGTCTACAAATGGCCAGTCGGGCACTGTCCAGATTCAAGGGCTTATTGAGCACTTCCCTGCCCTGGGTCATGCAGAGGGACCTGTAGCAGTGGTCACGGGTGCCCTTCAAGCCATCAGACAAGGTCTTGCTTCCTGCTCCAAGACATTTCTGGGTTTGCAGGTAGAGAAATGTCAAGGTCAGGTCATCCCCTGAGCTCGTCAAAGAATGCGCTGGCTTGCAGTAAGCCAGCGTGTTGTTAGGTGGAGGTACGCCTGGCTGGGAGCGAGGTCCGGCATCAGCGGAACCGTCTTCAGCAGAGCACCCCTGCTTGTCCTGTTCAGCGCTCACCACTGGTCAAACCAGCCTAGAGAACACACTCAAAAAATGCTGAAAACCAACCAAGTGACATTTAGCAGGGATAAAAATAAAGAGTGGCTGAGATTTAAAAAGCCAACTTCAGGAAGTTAGTGACCTAGATTAGTAGCAATTCATTAAAAGAGGGTCGATTGTTTTGACTAAAAGCTTTAAAATACCTAACATGATCAGAAATGTCTGCTGTCCATTCAGACCATGTGTACTAGACTACATGGACGGATGGGAAGAGGGCTGCCTCTGGAGCAGACCTGAGCACACGGCAGGCAGAGGGTTCAGGTGTCCAGAAGAACCCATCCCACCTCACCACCCTGGGCTGGCAATCTTAGAGCTGAAAGGACAGGTGCTCCCAGCCCCAAGTCTCTTTAGGACCAAGAAGCCTGGGCAAGACCCCAAACCAAGACCGCATGGATGGATGGAGCACTGTCTTCTCAGCATCAACCAGATTCGGAAGGCAGGTGACTGGGATTGACCAGTGGCCAGCTGAACAGGGCAGAAGCCAGGTGGAGAGTCTGCACCCAGGCAGCTCAGGGTAACAAAGACCATGAAGGGAGCTGGCTCGTAGGCCAGGACATCCCCACTGGCACCTCACAGAAGTATCAGGGACACTTGAAAAGGACTAGAATGGTTCCCAACCGAAGGTTACTATAAATTTGACTTTATTTAGAACATGGAACCCCCAGTTTCCAATCTTTAGAAAATGTCACCCGAGAGGAAATTACCAGGGAGTATGATCCTTCCCTCAAGGTCTTGCTTGCATACACTCTCTTCTCTTTCCCATAATGTGGCTGCCACCGAAACACACTCATCACCCATCCATGGAAGGACTCTTTTCATAATTAATATGTTTATCAATCCAAGCCTCAGAGTGTAGGGTGATGATTGAGTGCAGACCGGAACATGAAATGTTATGAACGCAGGAATAACCTTCATTACACAAATATCGTGGGCTCATAAAGCACAAGGATGCTGTATCAGACCGATCCTATCTGACATTCAATAAATCAAAGCCTTCCCATTCGATTGGCTCTTCCTATGTGATACCTTTGGTGGTTTTTCATTTCACAGATTCCCAGATTCATCAGAGAATTAAAAGACAGTGATTGATTCTTAACTGGAGCCCATCAACCACAGTTAAAATTTCATAATATTCACATTAATTAAAGTGCTTCATTATCCATTGTCTTTTGCATTCCATGAGCGGGGTACTTCCAAGCTTTGGAAAAGCAAACCTATTTGAAATAAAGCCCTTTCAACCACCAGGGGAACAGTCACCAACTATTAAACACAGAGTGTTAGGAGGTTGTTCCAGAAATGTACTCTCCAAAATAAAATCTCACCAGGCCAGGGGCTTGTGATGTCACAGGAGGGGGTATGTGACTCAGAACATTTTGAGCCACAATTTTTCACATACAAGAAATGACTAATTTTTTAGGCAATGCCAGGAAACCCTCAACTTATTGAAAAATATTATGCTGTAGGGCTAAGAACATTGGAATTGGGTCAGGATATACATAAACTAACCCATAATTTGTGTGACCCTCGTTTCTATATGTCTGACATTTGTTTCCTCTATGGAAGGCATGGAGTCTAAGAGGAGGAATTAGGAAAGTATTAGAAAAATATAGTTTTCTTCAATTGCTACACCTCCTACACTGGATTAAAAATAATAATAATAATAAGGGAAAAAAGGCTCAAGACTTAAGAAGACAATACTTTATTACTATACAAAATAATATATATATGTAGGCTGGATCCCTCCCTAATCATGACAGTGTGCACCACAGAGATTCAAAAAGAACCACACTGACAGTTTTGTTCCTTGATACTCCAGAGCTCCTTGATGCTATGACAGAAAATTCTCAAAGTACTACTGGATTGTTGGCTATACTGTCATAACTCAACACCAATCATTTTGTCTCAAGATAGAATGGTAAAAAATTGCTAGGATGGCTCTTGTGTAACTACTAACCTATATAAATTGTATTTCTTCAGTATTTAATAATTGACCATCTCTGACTAAACCCGAACAGTCTAATTTTTGTCTGACAGACACAATAATGTAAATAGTCATCTAGGCTTATCTTCTGTGCTATTGATCTCACTAACCAGAAAAAGTAATTGGAACATAACTCAGTAATTGTCATAAGAAAGCACTAAATTGGACAGAAAATGGTTTTTACTTCTTACAAGATGCAGATACGTAGGCAATATCCTTCCCCGATTTTTTAAAATGGTGAAGAAATCTTGTCAAAGCAGATGTAAGAAGAAAAACTATAATATTGTAATAAGCCTAAAATTTGGCAGGAACAACCTTAAAGTAGTTAGAGCCTGACATTGACTTGGAAAGACAGTAATGAGAGCTAGAGACACATACTCTTTGACCACTTCTGAGACACTGGGATTTGATGTATTAACATTGGCAATTCTTGTGTACCTTGTTATGCCAATAAAATGATTGAAATTGAAATTCATTCCACTTTGGTGCTGGTGGAATCTGTTTTAGCTATAAATTTAAGGGTGGAATTAGAAATAGTAGGGGGCTATGTGTAACTAGCACTGTCTGTAGGAACAAGTCATTCCTTAAGAGTTTGAAATCAGGGTTTGTTCAGTCTTCATAATGGAAGGATTAACTTGACACCTATCTTGCATTTTCTCCCTTGGATGGAAGCCCATGTCACTCAACTGTTCTTCTGGAGATGGTAATAATGGTGTCAAAAATATCCAGAGTATGAAGAAGACCTTTTCAGGAGTAAGTACATGCTGGTGTTGGTGGTGGTGATAATGAAGATGATGATGATGCTGATGGTGGTGGTGATAATGATGGTGATGGTGATGGTGATGGTGATGGTGATGGTTATGGTTGTGGTGATGATTGTGATGTTGATGATGTTGGTGATTATAGTGGTGATGGTGACAGTGATGATCATGGTGACAATGATGATGATGACTGTGGTGATGATGGTGATGCTTGTGATGATGACAGTGATTTTGATGACTCTGGTAATGATGTTGATTGTGATGGTGTGGTGATAGTGATGGTGATGATTATGATGGTCATGAAAAAGTGATGGTGATGATGGTGAAGATGATGCTGATGGTGGCAATAAAGATGATGGTAGTTATTATAACAATAGTGATGAGGAATGTTGGCCATAGTGATGATTATGGTGATGGTGGTGATGGTGATGATAGTAGTGATGATTTTGGTGAAACTATGACAATGGTGATAATGAAGGTAATTTTTATGCTGGTGTTGATGATAGTGATAATGAAGGTAACTAAGATCATGGTGATGGTGATGGTTACGTTGATGATAGTGATGGCGGTGATGTTAATAATAGTTATTATGAGGTAGTGGTGATAATAATGGTGACATTGCTCATTATAATGATGCTGATGCTGGTGGTGGTGATGGTGGTGATGGTGGTGATGGTAATCATGGTAGCTAATATCTGATGGGTTCTTATCACCTGTGTACTGACTGTGCACCAGGCACTGTATTAAAGGCTTTGTACATATTCTCTTCTTCAGTCTTCCTGAAATCCCCATAAGGTACAGATCATCATTATTCTTATTTTATTATAGAAAATATTAAAATTTTAACAGTTAGAAAAAGTGCCGCAGGATACCCCAGAATCTGCTTTATCCATTCAAGCTCCATAGCAATGAAACAGAAAAAGTGTGACTAGCAGACAGAGGTTAGGATTGATTCAGTCAGTTGCCACTGATGTTCTTAGCCACCATCTCCTTTATTTTCATCATGGCTCACCTCCACTTACAACCTGCAGAGACGAGGGGCAGCAGGAGTGCTCAAGGTGAGTCAGATACATCTATCAGCTACACTACCCACCATAAATACTGTAGAAAGGGATCATTTGGAGGGTATCTCTTCATCTGTATCCACTGCAGTTTCCCTGTCTGGAGACAGGAGAAGGAAAACTAGTCTTGACCATCGCTGAAGACTACTGTAGAACTGGAGGCCAGAGGACTGGGAGTAGGATTTTATTTCTAATGTTATTGCAGACATTCAATGTAAACCAGGACATACCACTATCTTTTCCCAAACCTCCATTTGCTCAATCTATAGTTGTATTTTCCTAAGTATTTCTCAGGAACTCTGGAATATCAGGCACCACACAACAAAGCTTAGGAGCAGGGACTAGAAGAGTTAAAATGCTCCTACATAGTTTCACTGCAACCTAGAAAAAAAAAAAGGCTTGAAACTATCTATAAGAATATAGAAATAGCATCCAACAGGGCAAAATTTACAGAGTCTGACAACCAACAAAAAATGACCAGGTATGCAAAGAAACAGAAAGTCCTCCATAACAGGGGCAAATCAAACAATGAAAACATGCCCCAAAATTACACAGAGGATATCATTAATAGACAAGACATTAAAGCGATTATTATAACTATATTTCTTATGTTTAAAAAAGTAGAGGTTGAAAATGTTAAGAAAACATATGAAAGATATAAAAATGCCATCGGTCAAACTTCCAGATATCTAAATATACAATGGGTGGAATAACAACAATTAGACAACATAGATGAAAGGATTAATGAGCTTGAAGAAATAGCAAGAAAAGCTATCCAAGGCTAAACACATAGAGAGAAAGGTTGAGAGCATCAGTGAGCTGTAGGATGACTTCAACTGCCTAATTTATGTGAAATTTGAGATCTTGAAGGTAGAGGGGGGAAAAATTAGTTAAAGAAGTAACCTTAACATTTCCAGTCCAGAGCCTCTGGGACCTGCTCCTGGCTGGACATGACAGGAGTGGGATGGGGCTGTTCCTCTGCAGGAAAAGCACCTGTATTTCCCTGACACCACCGTGTGGCAGGCCGCAGGTGAGAAAGGCCAAGGGGAGAGGAGGCCTGGCCCACAGTGTTCTCACGTCCAGAACTGCAGAGCTGAGTGTTGAGGACTGGACTTCCTGTGAACAAGGTCTTACTCTATTCGGCTGGAGAAACGCCTTAGCCATGCGCCAGACTTGGCTGTGAGGCTCAGGAAGAAGGGCCACCCCTTTTCTCCCATACAGCGTGGCCAAGAGCCTGGAAGCTGACCTGTGTCAGAACCACAGGCCACTAGGTGAGAGAGGCGCGTGCACTAATTAGGTGCCCTCTAGGCCACTGCCAAGGATGCAGCCTGCAGAGCTGACCCGTCCTCATAGGAGGGCGTGGGAGACTGGGCTTCAAAGGCACTGGGAAATTTATTGTGGTCATAGTCATAGGCAGGCTGGTTTACAAGGGACACAAATGCTCGGGGAAGAAGGGCCGTAAATTATGTCTCAGTGCCTCTCTGTGCCTTGGCAGTCCGTCTCATTAGCTCTCACAGACAGCAATTAACGTGCACCCGGAGCCTAATTCCAGGGCAGACCTCTCTGAGTCTTAAATGAGCGCCATAAACAAATGATTTGTATCCCATAATTGGCAACAAATACAAATTCACAAGTGACTATTAAAACATTGTTATTTAACTAAAGTGCAAGAAGGCTATTAATAAACCTGGGGGGGAGCAGTCACCGCACCTGTCAATGACCCACAGCCTCCTCCAGCGTCCTGCCCAGGCCTACCTGCAGTGCTGTCCATGCTGCCCCCTCTCATCTTTATAAAGCTTGCAGGAAATGTGAACACGTCTGTTTGGATTGAGTTTATAAAATATAAACTCAAGGTCAACTCTCCAAATTTCCTCTGCGTTTCTGGCTGCTGGGCCTCCCAGGAACTTGGGATGCAGAAGCTTTGGGTGCTGGGTGCTAAGATCTTCCTGCCCAGCTCAGCTTTTGCAAACTTCACAGCTCTTTAATCCTTAGTGTATCACTCCTGCCCTCCAAAATTCTCCAAGTCCTGACTGCCAGCTGTTCTTACTGTGCCTGTAGAATTGTCACCTGTGATAACAGGCTCGCTTCAGTTTGTTTAAACGTTTCAGGTGCCTGTGTTCTGCCTGCACGAGAGGTTGGCCGCACCTGTGCTGCACAGGCAGGTTCGCTAGAGGAGACCCTGGGGCATTGACGCAGGGACAGGAGGAGAAAGAGGCCACTGAAGCCATCAGCCCAAGGAGCAGGCGGTTCTGAATCTCAGTCCCTTAGTGAGGATCTAGGTTTCCGGAGCAGAGACATGAGTGGATAGCGTGGAGCACCTCCAACAGGGTATTCTGTTCGCCGCAGGTACTTCAATTTACCCAAGTCCATGTGCACTGAATTGTCCTGAACCCCCCAGATGGCTCTGAGGCTCCCCAGTGGTGGCAGCAGCTCTAGCAGGTGCTGAGGAGGGCCCTGCCTTCCCAGATCCTGCCCAGAGCCTCCCTGTGACCCTGGCTCTGCCCTGGCTTGGCCTGAACCCCACCTGTCTGGGAACATACGAGGAGGGAAATACTCAGGCTCACTGGGGGGGGGGGGGGTCGTCACCCTGTTGCGAGGCTGGCCTGTAAAAACCCTCTATGTGAGGCTCTGGCCTGTGATAACAAGCCTGTCCTCACAGTCAGGTCACGCAGGGGAGCTAGACCAGCTGGGCACAGCCAGAGCAACACGCAGCAGCCGGTTCCCCACGTGGTGGCCCACACCGACCTGCTTCAGCCCACGTCGGAGCCGAGCACGCGGCGAGGGAGGGCCAGCCCACGCACAGCCCATGGGGTGACGGGGTGGGCAAGGAAGATGCAAGGGGCAGGGCAAGGGAGAAAGGCAGCTGTGAGCTCATGCGGTTATGTGGGGGAAATGCCTGTGTAATGATCCCCACATGTGAGCAGCCAGCCCCGCAACAGTCACGTCTCGCCTGTGGGCTCATCCCCCAGGCCTGGGCGCCGACTCCTTTCCGCCCTCGGTGCGCCCACAACCCTACCTTCTGTAGCCAGGTGGCCATTGAGGTCCTCATTCCAGTGCCTTCTCCTTTCAGTACAGAACTTAGGAATCTGGAAATATTCCAGGACCCAAAGATGGAGGAATAATTGCCAATCTCAGGAGCTGCCGTGGGCTGGGCAGGAGGCATAGGAGTGGCTTCCCGCCACCATCAAATCGTTTGCTGAGGCCCAGCTGCTCTATGAATGCAGCCCGAGCCTCACATGACGGAGCCTGGCCTGACCCCAGGGCCGAGAGTGAGACAGGGTGAGGACCGGGAACAGTGTGGGTGCTCCTGAGGGATTCACCACCTCTGCCAGGGTGGGAAGCCCACCGAGGTCAGCATTGGGCAGGGGACAAAGAGCAGTCCCCAGGGCTGGCTGGAGCTGGAGGCTGGCAGAGCAAAGACAGCCTCCGTGACCACGAGAATCCTGCACCCAAAAGGAGGCAGGGGGTACCTGGCAGAAGACACAGAGAACCAGAATTGGGGCCTAGAAACTGGGACACCCCTCCTCCCAGGCCCCGATGTCACCGAGATCCCACTCCAGAGTTGAGAGGAGAAAACCCGGTTCTCATCTTCCTTACACGAAACTGCCTAAAGATACTGTGTCTTTTCCAGTCCCGGTTCTGTCAGCTGCTGGCTAGATGTAGCTACATATCTATACAAGCTTTCTGTACAGCAGGTCGGTTTAATCATTTGCTTAAAGGCTGTATTTCATTCACATTCAAATTCAGTTATTTGAAATAAATTTACTTTTAAATAAATCATAGGATGTATGCATTACAAATCACAGTCATTATGCTCAGGCAAAATGACAGGCACTGACTTACAAATAAATCAGGCGTTTTCCCAGCAAGTGATCAAATGATAAATTGGCATTGATGTTTGACTCACTTTTTATCCAGAATTCCATCTGCAGTAGTCAACGCACCTTCAGAAGGTCCGACCCCTCTGCAGCCGTGCCCTGGCAGAGCCAGCTCTCCAGGGTACAAGTCAGAGCACTGAACTCCACGTTTCTTTAATTCTCTGCCCAGTTCATCTACTTGTTCCAAGGAACAAAGCAGAGAGATGGAGAGATTTCCACACTCTTTAGGGCCCATAACCTGTGTAATTTCATGTTTTCCTCCTCTCGTTTCTTGGAACGTGTTTAAATGCCTCGGGTCACACACAGCAGCACCGGTAGGGATTTATCTGACACAGAAAACAGTCAAGAAGCAAACAAATGGTAATTATCAGCTTAAATAATTAAGAAAATTGATTAACAAAAATGTTCTTCCTAAAAAAAAAAATTAAAAGAATATTCCTCATATCTGATTCGCCATTTTTAAACAGTATAAGGAAACCTCAAGCAAAATTAACTGTTATCTTAAATATGATTAAAAACAGAGGGACTCAGAGAGAGACAGACAGAGATACAGAGACAGAGAGACAGAAACAGTAGAGACAGAGAAAGACAGAAGAGACAGGAGACAGAGAGAGACACATACAGAGAAAGGGAAGAGGGAGGCTCAATTCCCTAGATCACTGGTGCCTAGGTCAGTCCCCAGACCAGCAGCAGCAACACCTGGAAACCTGTTGGAAATACAAGTTCTCACCTTCCCTCACCCCTGACCTGATGAATCTATAATTCTGGGAGCAACCTGGGTGTAACCGTCTCCAGGAGATACCGATGCACCTTCTGGTGTGGGAACCACTGCCCTAAGTCTGAGCTGACCAGCCCTGCTTGCACCCATGCCCCTGGTCATCAGTCCCTCTCTGCCTGCCAGGCCCAGTGGGGTTCAGAGGTAGGTGGCCCAGCCCCAGCATGGTTGAGAGGAGGATGGCTACCCCAGGTGGCCTCCCAGGTGCCGCAAGTCTGCAGGGCCAGCACCGCCACACCACTCCCCCTGGACTGGCACGAAGCCACAGGGCGTGGGAGAGGGCCACACCCTGTAAGGTGAGGCTCCTTGCTGCTGTCTGCAAAGCCAGCAAGAGAGTTCACAGTAGGTCCTCTCTCAAAGATTGCACTTCAAATACCTGCCTTGGAATCACCTGGGAAGCATATGAAATGCAGATTCCTAGGCAGCATGCCAGAGAGACCATGCTGTGCCCTGCTTTGCTGGATTTCTTTGCCTAACTTCAGAAAACTTGCCACCTGTGCCGGGGTTCTGCCCATGAGGGCAAGTGAAGGCTGGGAGCAAACAGAATCTACCCAAATGCCATTGCCTTCTGAATCAATTTAGAAATGTAAGACATAATTAATGAGTTAATCACAAATGGATGAAGTAACAATAACAATAAAATAATCATAAAAAATATTCTTAAATAAATAAAGAACTATAAGTACATAGAAAGTGCTTTTAGACAATCTGGTGCATTGATGCTAAAAAGATGACCTGGAAGAAGTAGGACATTTGGGAGGCATGATGACAGTGGCCTTCAGGACACTCAACTGCTGTAAAGTCACAATAATTCAATCAGCGAGTCTGCAGCACCGGACAGTGAAGCCCTCTCCCCACACAGGCGAAGAAATTGTCAGTCTTGCACCCTCACCACATGTCATCCATCAGCGTTCTTTCCAGATGATTTAAAGCTTTAAATGTAACCCAATAAGGGTGCGAAATACTAGGAAAAATATCTGTGACGGTTTATATGAACTTAGAATTGAGGGAGATCTTTCTAAACACATCAACAACTGCAGAAACTGTCCAAATATTAATTTCATGGGTTTGACTAAATAAAAATGAAATCCTACAGCACATGGAAAAGCTCGGTACATGAAGATAAAGATGAAACTGTGAAAGCATTTCCTTCCCCAATGGCAGGGAAGGGCTGCAGCCCTGCCACCTGTCTCTCAAACACAATGGGAAGACTTGCAGCAGAAACACAGGCAAGTGTATAATAAAAGTCAGCTCATTAAAAAAAAAATGTAAGAAAACATAGATGGGCATTAATATTGGAAGACACGTCCATCCGCATCACATGTGCCTCCAAACTGGACACTAACTGCATCAACTTAGGAAAGAGATGGAAGAAAAATAAAACATACACTGACACTGTCACGCACTTCACAGCCATGAGAAACGATGTTATAGAAAATTATAGGAGGGGCGTTCGATGTATTTTTCCCCCTAAGGGATAAAGTTCACAAAGCAATGTAAAGAGTGCTACATTTTTTTTACTATACATCTGAAAAAAATAGAGAACATAATTATTCAGTGATTACATCTAGGTGGTAAGAAGATACATTTATTATTTCCATCTGATTTCTGTTTGACAACGTGCTGACATTTCATAGTTACCTTATCACATTTACACAGAGAAAAAACAAAGACAATAATAAAAGACAAAGACTTCTAAAAGTTCTATTTAAATCCTCTGGTGGGTGATGGAATCCTAGAAAATGTTTCTCAGACCCCACCAAGCACCTGAAAAAATCCTGGACTTGCCTGAAAACACAACCTTCTCCCGCATCCCCGCTCCAACCAGATTTTCATGGTGGAAACATCACAGAAATTCATACCCCTGCTCTATCACCACCCAGAGGTGACACCCTGAGAAGTTCATGTCGATTTGCAAGTATAAAGGATTATTGTTGATATTATGCAGCTCATAGAATGCATAGGAAGGGTGTCAAGACAGATTATTTGTTTAAGTATCTGTACACCCTTATTATCTAGAGTTTTAGAGTCTCTAGAAGTGACTCTCAAAGAACTTCCACGGTCCTGCTGCTCTTAGGGGACTTTTAGACAAGTCCCCACGGGGAAGAGCCCTCGTCTGGGTAAGCAGCCTAAATCTCTCTCCTGTCACAACGTGGCTGCTCTATAAATAACCCAGACTTCCCCGTCTGTGCAATTCCATAATTTCTCTGTCTACCCCCTCAGGGCTGAGTGCTCCTTCTACAAATAGCAGCCGAGAGCCATGCGAAGCCGGTTTACAGAGTCCCCAGACCATGCCGAGACTCCCCGGCCACAGATAAGATGAACGGCCTGGGCACAGGCCCTCTCTGCCGAGGCCTCTGATTCGCGGACTCCAGGGCTCCGCAGGAATGCAGCGCGATTGCCAACAGGCTTCATTGAAATGAAAACATCATTTTTCCTTCCGTCCATCTCAGGGAAGTCTGAAACTGCCTCTGATAATTAATCCACCGAGGGAAATCAATACTACCACTGAGCGAAGACGAAACAACCCATGGCAGAATAAACTTTTCAGTGACGCTTCAGCAGTTTCTCAAGCACATGTGTTCGCTGCAGACGTGGAGTCTAAATAAATGTTGCCTTCTGTCCCCAAATAATCGCGCCCGAAAAGCCAATTACCCCGAACCATTACGTTGCGCACCACTTTTGTTATAAAGACAGTCTTTGTTCTCCAACTGTGGGCCCGTTGGCTTTCTTTTTCCCATCAGGTACAGAAACGAGTCTACAATCTGATAGTTGCAAATAGACTGAAAGAAATAGCTTCAGATGTGAATGATTTATGAAGATGAGAGAAATTCAGGTTTGTCCTGTGGGCCATTCATAAATCCAGCACGGTTTGGGGGTTTTCTGTTTTGCTTTCTTTTTCTGGTTTTGGTTTTTGGTTTAGATTTTGCTTTTTTTTTTAAGGGTTGTTAAAGATGTGTGTTCATGCTGAACACCCTGTCACATGTTTTTTTAATGTTTTTATTGATTTTTAGAGAGAGGGGAAAGGAGAGGGATAGAGAGACAGAAAACATTGATGAGAGAGAAACATCAATGATCGGCTGCCTCCTGCACACCCCCTCCTGGGGATCAGGCTGCAACCTGGGCATGTGCCCTGACCAGGGATTGAACCAGTTGACCTCTTGGTTCCTGGGTCAAAGCTCAACTGCTGAGCCATACTGACCAGGCTAGATTTAGCATTTTAAACATGACTTACCTTGCAAAAGCCAAGCAGAGCCAGCAGCATACACTGATCAGACTATGGCTCTGCACAAAGTGTTACACCATCGTAGTCATAGAAGAATGACGTTTAGATCATTTCCGCTTAAGAAGCAATGGAGTGGTCAGGTGTTTGCAGGACCTTGATTCCTGGAGGGATGAAGTTTGAACTGAATGGTGAATTCAGGATAACACATCATTAAGCTTCAGTGAGAGAAGTATCATGACAACCAGCCACTTGGATCAGCTGTTGCCTAATTCAACACAGGCAATTTGGGCCACCTGATGTTCTACAAGCAAAGGGAAAGAGGAAAGGAGCCTGTGTTTGGCACACCACATAGTTATCTTCATCGATTCCCACAGCCCCCTTGGGGCAGATCTCTAATAGCTCGTGTATGTGGTCAAGATGCCAGGTTCTGCCTCTTGATGGCTCTGCAAGCCTGGGCAAGTTGCTTGCCCTCTCTGTGCTTCAATTTCCTTTTCTGTGAGAATACCTCTCTCCTGGGGTTGCCATGAGGATTAATGAAGTGCTATATGAAATACGGCTTAGAACAGAGCTTTCAGCATGCCAAGACACAGAGATGTGTTAGTTATTGCAGTTGTTATACCAGAAAGGCTGGATCACTTGCTCAAATTACCCTGAGGATGTGTCAAAAAAGAACTTGACCATGTCATTCAGACTCAAAACTCCATACCCTTTCCATTATTTCTATAGAGAGATGAACAAAAGCTTTGGCATAAGCTTGCCTTAAAAATGGCGTGTGAGGCAGGTGATGCTGTGAATTCTCTCAAAAACAGAGGGTCTCACCCTAGCTGGTGTGGCTCAGTGGCTAGAGTGTTGGCCCACAGACTGAAGGGTCCGGGGTTCAATTCCGGCCAAGGGCATGTACCTCACTGCAGGTTCAACCCCCCACCCTGGCCAGTGCACGAGCGTGGGGCAACCAATCAATGTGCCTCTCTCACATCGATCTTTCTCTCTTTCTCTCTCTCTTTATCTCTCTCTCCCCCCTTTCCACTCTCTCTGAAAAGCAATGGAAAAAATATCCCCAGTGTGGATTTAAAAAACACACACAAGAAACAGAGGGTGTTTCTGAAGAGCAGCGCCAAACACAGCGAACACCCAGTTGTTTTCACCTTCAGCCCTTGGGTTCCTTCTGCGGGGATGAGATGAAACTTATTGACTACCTAATAAAGTTTGCCATTATAAAACTAATATGTTTTCAATTTAAAAATTGGGGGAAAACAAATACAGAGGAAACATATCCAAAGCCCTAACTGAAAAGAAAGAGGAAGCCACTGTGACGTCCCTCTTCAGTCCTTCCTGCGTGATCCCGGGCGGCTGGCCTGAAATTCCTTGTGACGAAGTTACATAAGGCAGTCATAGGCAGTTCACGCCACAAATTAAACCTGTTCCCAAGGGACAGCCTATCCTGTTGACTTCACAAACCAGCGGCAGAACAGAAGTTCATCTCTGCTGGAAAGAAGGAACACCATCTTATGTAGGGACAAAGCTTCCTGCTCAACCATTTCTATTTTCACCCTTAGGACCAGAAACGTACTTGCATACAGAATACCTTTCCCAAGATCTCCACCAGCCTGAGTCCTGGCGTAGAATTCTGGGATGAAGTTTTTAACCGGCCCTTCAGACCTCCCCCTTCGCACAGTGATTTCAGAGTTCTGCATTTGTGTTTTGCAAGAGGCAGCGGCCACAGTGATGCTTAAAGGGAGGCGGTGTTAATTATCCACAGATATCCTGAGCTACAGGATAATCCATTGGTTGCACCTCCATTTCTTGCAAAAGGCATTTGAGGAAGATATTACACGTCTCAGAGCAAAAGGCTCAGTTCATTATAACTGACGTGCAGAGAGTCTGCCTCTGAGATTTCTCTCCCCTCCTTCCTCCTTTTGACACACTGAAGTTTTCCCTGGAGTTCAGAACAGATTGAAATGATTTTGGAATCTCCCTCTGGGGAGACGTGAAAGCTCTTTTCTTAGCAGAAGTTGGTTTTCCACTATTGATCTGCTCGCTGCTCACCTATAGCCGCAGTGCCCCGGTACCAACGTTTAATTTATGAGTCAGTTGGCAGCAAGGCTAACTCCAATTACAATCATTATCTTGACAAATACTGAAAGCGCCAAGCGGAGCGCGTCCCCAGCACTAGTGCTCTTCCCCTACACCTCCCCTGTTCCCACAACAAGGGAGAGCCTGCGTGGGGCTGCTCGGCCCTGAGAGGGGGTATGTCTAGGCCTCCCTGCCATGGTCCCGCGGGTCTCAGTGGCCCCGCATTTGCAGCCTCACCTCCAGCTCAGAAGGAAGGAAGCCAGGAAGAAATGTGGTGTGGACAAGGGATCAGGTGGAAGGAGCTCAGAGGCTGCTTCTCGGCAACACACCAGGGTCCTCAGGGGGCCAAAGGGGTCACAAAGGAAGAACAAAGCTGGGCAACTGCCCAGAACCATGGCCCCAGCAAGGACTCCAGTACGGCACACTGGGGACCCCTGACAAGGAGCAGGCCTGGCTGCCGTCTGGGGCCCCTCCACAGCCTCCCCTGATTGTGCAAGAGAGGTACCTCCCTCCCACACGCGTCCTTCCTTTCCACCCACGTGGACAATGGCCAGGAGCCTCGGCCAGAGAACCCATGTCCAAAACGGGTGGACTCCAACTTGATGGATGGGCGCTGCCCAGGAGCGGCCTCAGTTCCCTATATGCAAAGGCTGTGTTCTTCTGCTACAAGTGGCAGTCGTGCCTGAGTGCGCCGCTTTGGCCCTCCATGTCCACTTAAAAGATCATTCATCACCGCCCCAGTTTATAAATCAAGGAGGCCGGCTCGCCGCGCACCGCGACGAGGTCGAAGCGCCCAGAAGTACTTAGCCAATTCCCAGCCCCGGCCCCGCGCGCCTTTCTCTCCGCCTCCAGCAGCCAGACCATCCATCATCCCGCACCCACCGAGGCAGAAGGACGCTGACAAAAGCATGCCTGGGAGCCAAACAATATGATCCGTTAAGACTCGGGGCCGGGGAGCTCTTTAAAATTTCCAACCAGTCCCTTAGCCTTTTGTGTTAACAAAACCTATTCATTTCAGGATTTGGCAGTTCAAATTATTTCAGACAAGACCTCAAGACAAATGGTTATTTGATAGAGTCACACAAGCGCAAGTGGCAGCCGGGGGGGAATGGATGCGGCTGCCGGAGGCGCGTAGAAGGTGAACCCGGCGGGGCCCTGGCATCTCAGCACCGCTGCCCACGCTTTCCAGAAGCGGGGCGCTTTCTAGAAGCCTTAATAACAGGTCTCCGGACTGTCTGGGGTCTGAGGGAGTCTAGGGCACAGATTATTTTTTAGTAGTTATCCGTGACCAGCCAAAGCCAAGACGACAGCAATTATTTTCTTCCTATTTTGTGTCACCTGCTAAGCTGCTCTGTACATATTTAAAACAGGAGTTTTTTTATTTCCTGCACAGAGAAATATAAATTGTCCATTGTCCCGAAGAAAGAGGGAGCGGCGAGTCTAAGTGGAACAGACAGCTCCCGTCACCCCTCACGCTCACCCAGAGTGATTTGCAAAGGCTGGGAAATTGTGTTTGAAGCAATGTAATGACGTGTGATAATTTCCTGTCGGCGTGTCAGTGAGGAGCACGGCTGCCGTTGGAGGGGCGAGGTGGCTGTGAGGGGGGAGAGGAGGGGCCGCAAGGACCTCGGTCGGATCCCTGGATTCAGGAACTAATGAAGGCGTAATTACGTAGAGCAGATGGAGGGCCAACCGGACAGTTACTCTGCTTTGCATAAAGGTCCCTACCACACACCCAACCGCAGAATCAGGGATTCCTGGGAGGCAAACAGCTCTGCAGCTGGAAAGTGGGTGATTCGGGACGTGCGCCTTTAGTGTGAAAACCAACATTGTAGCACGTTAAATATTTTAAACTTTAGGTTGCCCCAGATGAAGAAAAAACCACATCTGGAAAGAAAAAAAAAAGCATTTGTGCTTGACTCCCTCCTGCCCTGTCAAAGCACGCACTGTGTAGTGGGAATTAGTGAGCATCACGGTCATAGATCAGCCCAGGATAAATGAAGCACTTTCTCACACACGGTGTTTCCCTAGTTCTCTCCTCTTGAGCTAGTGCCTGTCACCTGGGCCAGCAGAGCAGGTCTGGACAGGACGGTGCCCCTTCCAGTCACAGATGTAAAGTAACGGTCACAAGGGGATGTCTCATCCCCTTTGCCACATTCTATGGCTAGAAGCCGGTCCCAGGCCCCAGCCCACACTCCAGGGTCAGGGACTACACAAAGGCCTGAAAGCAGGAGCCAGAGGTCGTGGGGTCGCCTTTGGGTCAACCTGCCTACTGCACAATGAGCTGCTTCCCCATAAACGCCTGCCTCTCCATGTATTTAAGACAGGCTTTCTACAGAGCTTGGTTCTAGGGTCTGCTTTGTCTCCATGTCGTCCAGAGAGTGACCTTGCTCCCTGGACCATAGACTGGACAATCTGCTCAGCCAGCTCATGACGGTGGTCTCCCGGCTCGCCCAACCGGAGAGCCAATGTGTACCACTACCCCGAGTCTGACAGCGTCAAGAACTGCCCAAAGAAGGCTGGCATTCTCATCACCTTAGTTCTGCACCGTTCTGCAAATGGCCTGCTAGAATCCAAAGACTCTATCAGAAGTCAATGCAGGTGATGTTTACTGAGCGTATACCGTGTGAAAACCACCGGGAGCCAGGGGAGGGGATGCAGCGCCTGGTTTGGGGGCAACAAATATTTTCCCCATGAAGGTCCAGGAGAAGAATGATATGGTGAGTTAGCCACCTGCTGTGAGTCCTTCAAAATGGGTGGTTCCCAGCACAGACAGACCTGGAGATATTGCTGGTTAGGTTCCAGACCACAGTAAAGGGGATGTCCGCCATAGAGAGGGTGAGCGGTAATTTTTCTGATGGTGAAAGGTGTTGCCTTGAGTTTGCATTAAACACACCTGTGAAGTAAGATAAAGCAAAGCACAATAAATTGAGGTACATCTGCATAGGGGCCTCCACAGAGCACTCTGCTCATAAGATGCCACCAGGGTGATTAACTTGGGTGATCCTTGTGGCAGCACCCCTGGTGAGCAGGGTGGGGGTTATTACTTCCAGTCTCACTAAGAACCTCTGGGGATGGAGGCCAGGAATTGGCCTGAGCAAGCTCTCAAGTCTGAGAACCACTGGCCCAGATCCAGATCCAGTCTTGTTACAAACACACGTGCACAAACATGAATGTGCATTCACATGCACGTGTGTGCACACTCAAACACATACATGCACTCACACACACACGTGCAAGAGTGCAAGAAAATGCAGCCCCGTCACAGGTGCCGTCTCCACTCCACGTGGACCACACTGAAGACATTTTCTACATAAAGTGTCTCTTACATTTTCATTTTTAGTGGCATTATGTTATTATTGGGTACTTTTCTGTGAAAAAATTATAGACCAAGGAGCAGCAATTATGTACAGAGTATAAATTATAAAATTATAAAATAACTTTTATAGACACATTTAATTATAAAGACAGAGAGTAAGTTGCAGCATCTTTATTTGTATATTGGAAGTTGAAAGAAATATCTGTGCTTCTTTTCATCTTTACAAAATATAGTGGGAACTTTATCAAGCCCATTAATTTTATTAATCAGGAAAAAACTCCTTTACCTGTGCTGACTCAGGGAAAAGTCAGGATGGAGTGGCCTGTCCCATAGACTGAGACAGCATTAAGCCTTGCTGTTCTGGCCTCTTCTTTATTCTTCCTTAGGCTCCATGAATTTCTGCTTTGATCCTATGCTCCAGCCTCAGTGGTCTGCTCTCTGGCTTGGCCTTAATCTCGGATCTGGTGTGGATCAGCAGGCCCTCAGCTGATGTCAGGATGAAGAGGTTTTTCTGCAATGTCACGTGCTTTACAAACAACCAAGGTTTGAAATTCTTGTATCACCTCCTGTGGGATCTATGGCAGAAAGTGGGAGTGTGGGAAGCTAACTGTAAACTGGACTCAGCGCAAACATGTGTGAGCAGGAACCAGGCCCACCTGTAAAGAAGGGTCTAGAACTTTAGTAAAATCAGTCCTTAAAGATGGCACCAAAATCAAATCAGAGAGGAGAGGAGAGAAGAAAACTATCGCCATGGATATGCATGTTCATGCTCAGTCACCAAATACTGAGTCATCTTTCAAGTGCCAGGCCATGGACCTGCAGCTTCTGATAATTAGGAGAGCAGGTCAGCAGGACAGTCCCTCTGAGGACATAGCAACATCTGAAAAAAAAGAAAATTGTTACTGTGTAGATTGTGTAATTATATGCCTGGAAAACAAATAATATCAAAATATAAAAACAAATTTAAAATACAAAATTCGCTATTTTAAAACCAATGTCCAATCAGAAATACAAAGGAAAAAATAATCCCATTTATTAAAAAGTATAATATATTTTTAAAACTTAAGAAAATATAGGACATATAAAAAATAAAACATTACATGAAGACATAAAAGAATATTTGAATAAATGGCAACAAATCTTGTTCTTACCTAAAAAGACAACCATATAAAATGACAATTCTACCTAAAACAATCCATATTTTCAATGCATTTCTGATTTAAATAACTGTAGAATCTTCAATATTTGCTGGGAAGGGGAGTTTTATAACATGACATAGTGACCCTAGAGATCTTCCAGAAATATAAACATTTTTAAATAGTCAGAAAAGTTTTAGTAAAGAGAAATTCAAAGGAGCTCCCTTATTTGTCTTTGAAATATGTTGGAAAGCACAATAAATAAAACTGTGAAATAGGAGGGAAATTAGCATGTAGATCAATATAAAAAATGTAAAATCCAGAAATGAAACAAAATTCAAGATGAGTAACATGATAAAAGTAGCATTTCAAATCACTAGGTAAAAGATTAATAATCTCTAAATGGTATTGAGACAACTTGCTAGCTAAGTAAACAGAGCTAGGAATGCTATTTTAGGCCTTATTTACAACAGAAGAAATTCTTGTTGGAGCATCAATTTAAGTATAAGAATTAAACACTATTAGAACAAGATAATAAGTAATAAAAAAACTAATCTTTCCTTAGAGGACTTTCTAAATATAACTAAACAAGCATTTTCAGAAAAAGTGACACATTTTATTTTATAATAATGAAAAAGTTCCCAAAAGCAAAACATTTCATAAATGGTCAAATGACAATCCGAAAAGCATATTTGCTACATATGTTATAGAAAGGATCTCTTGCAAATTAATAAAAAACAAATGATTGACTTGAGAAAAACTCACAGTTCAGAGTAATAAGAAATGAAAACGGCTGATAAATACTTGAAAGATGTAAACTAATTCTGCAACAATTTCTTCAAATGGACAGATTGTTTTAATGCCCCTCTCCCGCCCCGATCAATACAGGTAATAGAAAATAGAGATTCTGACAGCCTGTTGACCATAGAGTGTTCCAGAGCGCAGTGTTGGAAGACAACTTGACAATATCCATCAAAACTTACAACGTGCATGGCCTGCGATGTAGCGACCACACCTGTGAGAGGTATCCCACCAGCATACCTGCACAGGGACAGGGGGACACGGATTACTTGTGATGTAGGGAAGTGGCATCACCCCAAATGCCCACCATTAGAGGCCAGGGACTATCAGGAAGCCATCGGGAAACGAGGTGGGACAGCAGACAAATGTCCTTTCAAGACCTGTTGTTAAGCGGAGAAACACATTCGCAACAGTAGGTGTGTAACTAAAAGCGGGATGATGGATGGATTGATGCAGGGATGATAAACGGACAGACAGATATACAGATCTCTGTATATGCAAGAATGTTTCTGTCTATACATAGAAAGTACCTGGCTGCACACTAAGGAGACTGTGAACAGCAGTCCACCTGGAGTGAGAGCTCAATAAATAGAATAAACCGCACGAATTCATTTTCTGATGTTTGACCTCCGGCAGCTTTAAGCCTCCCCTCTTTCCACCTTCCGCCCCACACCTGGGCAAGCTGCTGAGAAAGCCTGGTGCTCCCGCCTTTGGCACCACTGGGTGGAACCGCATAAGCCCTGCTCGCCATCGGGAGCTTCAGCCCCCCTTGACCAGACTACAAACCCCAAGCCAGGCTCCTTGCTCGCTCTCCCAAGCCGTCTTCAAACCAGCGGGGGCTTCTGCTCCGCTCGCCCCAAAAGGCCTCATCATGTAAAGAATAAATCTTCCCATACCCTCTTGGTTGTGTGGTGTAATCAGTCTTGACATCAAAACCAAATTTTGTTTCTCTAGGGTGGCCAGACAGGAGAGAAGGGGCATATTTACCCTACTTGGCACTACTTTTTAATTGTGTTTGGTAATTTGTTTAAAATGAATAAATATTGTCTTTATATTTAAAATATTTCCTTTTTAATGAAAATAAGTAAAAATAATAAAGCAGGAAAAGCTCTGTCTTCAGCCTGAATAAGTAATAATAATAAAGCAGGAAAAGCTCTGTCTTCAGCCTGCTCTCAATCCTGACTGCGTGGTGCTGTGTGGCTGTGACACCACAGATGCCTGGTCGCCACACAGACACTTCTTACCTGGATCTTCCTCCACGAGCTTCCTTCTGGAAAACCTGTACCCTGCTCTCGTTCAGGCCGCAGAGTTTCACCAAGTACGAGATGAGTCTGATCAACTTTTTGGCTTCAGGCACTTCGTTCATGTAACAAGTGTGGGAAATGATTTCTAAATGCAGCAAAAATTATTAAAGCTCAATTATTCATGGTGGCGCTGATGGTTTTCTCCACACTTCCCTCCATCTGTCAAATCCAGGCTCCACTTTCAGATGAAATACAGCCCTAGGTCCACAGACAGCCCCAGAGGTGACAATTAATAATTAAAATCCAGTTGATGATAATTACATGATAACTTTATTGACCAAGCTCGAACTGAAGGTGTGACGTGCTCAGTGTCTGTGCGGTAAGGAAAGTGAAAGGAAAACCACAGCCAAGGACTCTGCGTTTCCAGAAATGACCCACCATTTACAAACTACACACCCCCCGCTTTCATCACTTACCACCCCATGGAGGCTTTAAGTTGGGGTCCTTTGCATTCATAAAGCACTTGAAGATCTGAGAATCACTTTGACAGGTTCTCACATAGTTCAGGAGCCCCCTGCTCCCTGCTGCTTCAGACTCCAGCAGCCTGGTCTGCACTGGGCATGATCTGAATAACTGCCAAGGACGTGGTCACTCGGCAGCAAAGGAAATACGAGGTACTGCCTCGTGTGAGGATGGTTGAGAGAGCTTCCCACCCAGCGTGGGAATGAAGCCTAATCAGAGAAGCTTGATGAAACACTCTGGTGTGTAGTGCTTTTTTACTTAAAAACTATCCCTTAATTACCTACAGAGTTTATTAGAAGAGCTGTTATGCTTCCTTTCCTAAGGCAGGTGGGGTATTTTTGAGCATTTTGTTAACTTCAGAGCCTGTGTTTGGCTGAGTTGCCGTGAGATGCTCAAAGTAAAGTGGAGAGAAACACAAATGAAAGGGCAAGTCTTGGAGCGAGCTGATTTGCAAGAACCTAATAGTAAACTCTTCCTCCCCATCTGTTTTTTCAATCGGTTGTCATGGACTTACCAAGAACAGGTATTTGCCACTCAGCAGCAATGCTTGGGAAGCTGATTGTTTTTTTTAAATATTAACTCAGACAATGACCATCTCTTCCTTCTTCTCCCTTGTACATTTGACTTGTCTTTCTGACCGTGTCCTGCTGACCAACAGTGCCCTGGGGGCCACCGCTGGACACTTTGCTGTTGGCCCGCAGAGCTCTGTCAGCACGTTTGGGTAGAAATAAGAGTATGAGAATTGTGAGGCGGCTTGGGTGCTCCTACACACGCAGGAGAACTTGGAGGGGAAAATAACAAACCCTTGACCTTAAGGTCCAGTCTAAAGGCCAGGTAAGGAGCCAGAAAGCTTCTGTGACTGAAATAAGTGTGTGGCTGCTGTAAACATAAAGTCAAAACTTCTGCAGACCAATATAACTCTCGTTTTGCTGACGGAAAAATTGCAACACATATTGAACTCACAACCTTGTGGGGGCATCATATAAATTAAGGCCATTGATTGGAAAGAATGTGAACCCTGAAACTTGGAATGGAGATGATTGCATAGGATCCAATGTGGCTGTCCATCTCAATCCCCCAAATTCTGCCAAAATCCCTTTAATCCTAGAAGTCAGCCTTCTTGCCCTGTCAGTCTCCCTTGCCCAGAGAACTTGTGATGACCTATACTGAGATACCTCTAAGTGCGGGCTGATTTGTTACGCAGCGATGGATAGCTCACTTGACGGGCCTGGGCTGGCGCTGGGCAGCTAGCATCAGAAAAGAAGATATAAAAATGTATGTGATGTAATTGTGTGCAAGGAAAATCCAGGGGATGTATAGACAGGTAGTAGAACGCATTAAACATTTCAGCAAGACGTCTGGACACAATGCAAGCATTCAAAAATTAATAGCTTCTTATAGATTAGCAGTAGTAGGTTTTAGGAAACAAAATAGAAAAATACAGTAGGAGCTAAAACTACGATGGGTCAGAATAAAAGTGACTAAAGGTATAAAACACTGCTGTGGAAAATATTACCCAGCATTTTTCAAAAACTGAAAAAGTAATATAGTAAATAGTGAGGTATTTCCTGTGCTTGGCATGGAAGACTCAACAGGACTGAGATGTCAAGTTTTCCCTGAATCGGGCTTTCATTTTAATGCAACTGAAAACAGAACAAAGCAAAATCCCACAGGGCTTTAATTAGAAATCCAAAAGAGTGACTCTAAAATTCAAATATAAAAGGGAAGCCAGGAGAACAAGCGAAACCATTAAACAGAAACGAATGAAGCTTTTCCCTGCCCACTGTCAAAACTTATTTTAAACACACAGCAATTAACCATTGTAATGCTGGTGCATAGAAGGAAATATGTCAATGAAACAAAAATAACTAGAAATAGAAGCAATCAAATGAAAAACCTTGATAAGTGACAGAGAAAACATTATAAATCAGTGAGTAAAATACCTGTTCATAAAAGCATCCCACATAGAAAATGAAATACAATCTGATCTTTACCCCACACTATGACCAGAAGTGTTTTCCAGATAGATTTTAAACCAAATGTGGAAAAATACAGACAAAATTAGGTGATATGGAAGGATTCTTCAAGATACAAAATATAGATATAATAAAGAGAAGCTGAATTAAATTTACTTCTTTAAATCTGAAAACTTCTCTATGACAAAAAAAAAAAAGACTTTTAAACAGAGCTTTAAAGTGATATCCTGAGTTTTTTGCACCATATGTAACAAAAAAGGGTTAATATCCAAAACATATAACAAACCAATAAGAAAAATGCTAAGGACCCAGCCCCCACGCTTCATCAGAATTGTAGCAAAATCCAGAATATACTGTAGAAGTTCCAGTGTGCAAGTCATTCAAAGGAATAGCCTCGCAGAAGCATAGACGCGTGGCCTCTACACACACCGCACGCAGGGCAGGGCTCCCTCCAGGGGACGGGTGGGTGGGGAGGACTTTCCACCATCTGTAACATTCTACTTGTACAAAAAATTAAAAGTCCAATGCAAATGTTTCTATTTGCTCATCTAAGGTGGAAGGTTTGTGGTTGTTAATTACATTACCCTCTGATTTTTTGTTGTAGTTTCATTTTTTCCAAACCAGAAAAGTAAGAACTGCTACTACTACTACTACTACTAATGATGATGATGATGATAGTAGTAATAACAATAATAGTAAATCGTGCATTCATTCATTTCCCCGCAGGATAGCGAAAACTTCCCGTGCAGATGTTTTTTAAAACCACAGTCTGTAGACTCCAGCTTCATAATTTTGACAAGGGGAGTGTTGCAAAAACCAAGTCAGCCACATCTGTCAATTGACATCTCTCTCTTTAATAGTTTAAACTCTATTGCTTTTTTAATGTTCTTATAATGCATCATTCGTTTTGTAGTTACATCTCCGAAAAATCTAATCTCGACCGCCTTCTCTCCATTTTTCTTAACTCTTTAATAATAATCCAGGCAGCGGCATATCTGAATGGAAATTGCTTCTAAAGAACGTTGTAATAAATATATGTCAGGCATATTACATAGGATTTGCTTACTTTTGATTTAAAAAGACAACATTTAATCTAAGAACTTAGAGCTCAGAGTACTCCTCTTGCATTCGCAAAGCTCGGAAATAAATGCAGAGCGGAGAGAAGCGGACGGCTCTGCCTCACCCACTCAGAATTAATCATTTGCCATTTGCCTCTTAAACAGTAGGTGCATGTCACCATCGCAGATTTGAGTGCTGGGCAAATATTGACTATAACCGCTGGCAACCATTCTCCTCCGGGCAAACGGCACCAGCTAAGGAGTAATTGGGGTCTTGAGGGGCGAGCAGCCCTCAGGGGCAGCTGCAGCCCCACCTGTGAGGGGCTCCGGGATGAGAGATGAAGCCTGTTTGGATGTTTCTGCAGGAGTTGCTCGGAGGTGCACAGAGTTAAGTTCCAATACTGATTATGTTTAGGGATATTTTAATGCAAAAAAATGCATTAAACTAAAGTTATTGGCACTGTAGTTCAGTATTTTCTCCAGAGAGACCAGAAGAGAGGCGTGACCTATAATCACACATCCATAGCTACCTTATCTCTGGGCGTAATGCCTGGGATTCTTTCTTAGTTTGTAACTCTGTAGTATGAAATATAGAATTTTTCAAGAGAAAGAAATCTTTGAAGTTATTCATTCTAATGCCCTCATTTCAGGAAACTGAGGAAACTGAGGCCAGGACATGAAATGCTCTAGAAGGCCAGAGATACTTGGAACCTTGAGTTTTCTGGCCCAGAGCTGTGTTAAGGTGGTCGTGACCATGCTCTTTGACTTTGATTTCAGGCAGCTTGCAGGTCACTTCTGTTTGGATTATTACATTGGCTTCTTAACTGGTCTCCCAGCAGCCAGGGATTTCCTCAGCTCTTATTGCAATCACAATGATCTTTATAAAATCAAAGACTAAATGCATCACTTTTGAACTTAAAACCTGCCTGTGGCCCCAAATTAGCCCCAGAATAAAGTCACAAATGCACAACATGGACCACAAAGCCCCTGTTCCCTGTCCAGCCTCACCTGCCAACAGCTCTGGCTGAGCTCCCTGGTTTGACCAGACCTGCTAAGTGCTCGAAGTGCCCCCTCTGATCTCCTGGCTATGGCTGGTGCTGTTCCCTGAGCTGGAGCACTATTTTCCACCTCCTACATCTATTTCTCTACTGAGGCAAGCTCATTCTGGTCCTGGTCTGACTCGCTCTGGTCTTAGATGTTTTCTTTGATTCCCTTTGCATCTGCCCAGCACCGTTGCTTGCAATGAATTATCCTCCCCACCCCATCATGGTGCTCTGGTAGAATTACCAGAGCTCACCCCTCCTGGCCTCAGAGACAGGCAGTGACCAAGACCCATCTTGAAACCATTTCCACAGACTTGGTTCTGGGTGGACCTGTAACACCAGCAGGTTCTGCTGGTCCTTTCCTAGGAATTGATAGGCATGTGTAGAGGAGATGAGCTCTCTTTTCTCTGGCTGAAGCTTGCTTTGTCTGTGGCCATGCTTACCTGGGGTGGTACCACACACACACACATATACACACACACACACACACATCTGTTAATAGCTGTCTTCAGCAGGAGATAAAGTGGTCAAATCAGAGAGGGAGGTGATCCAAGAAATGGAGAGAAATGGTCCCGATGACATAGTCTAGGTTCCTGAACTCTCCATCCCGTGCTCCCAAGGCTATGAGCCAGTCTTTTTTTGTTAATTTAAGCAAGTTTTATGTTGAGTCTTGTCTCTGTCAACCACAAGTATAATGATCACACCACTTTCCCCACCTTCTGCCCTCTTTTTTACAGGACCCTGTAACTACCTGTTCACTAACTGAGTTCCCCATGAAGACGTCAGCTCTTATGTCCTCAGGATGGCTCACGTTCACCCCTATGATGCATAAAATGGGCAGACACAAAATATATGTTAAGGAAAGGAAGAAAGAGAAAAGAAAGGGATGAAAGGTAGGAGGGAGGAGTGAAAATCTAATAAATATCACTAGAGAACAAACTCAGGACTTAAAGCAAGGAAAACTCAGTTTTCCTCTGAGTGTCACTCAATCTCTGCTTCCTTCTAGACCTCAGTCTCCCACCTGTAAAATGAGGGTATTAGACTAAATGCTCTCTAGATCCTTCCCAGCCTCGACATGATTCTGTGAAATGGGAATGAACTGATCAGGTGAGTTTTCTGCCACTGGAGGAGTTCACAGAAAGACTGAACAACTACCCAGTGGGGATACCACAGCCAAGATTGGATAGTGGCTGTTTCTATCTGAAACATATGGAAATTTCTACCTTCTAACAGGTTAATTAATAATAAACCTGTGATGATGGTTGTCTTCCCAGACTTAAAGTCCCAGAACAGAATCTGTTGAATGAATGAGTGTGTGAATGAATGAATGAATGAATGAATGAATGAATGAATGAGTGAATCTCATATTCTGGGTCCCAGGAAACACGTGCCTGTAGTTCAATAATGTAGCCACTAGATGTCACCCTCTTTCACTTCCCCTGCAGAACATGGGGTTTCTTCAGCTCCAGGGTTGGGGACTGAACCAGAAAAGGGGGAGTCTGTGCTCAGTGAGAGCTCAAGTCCTAGTCTGAGGGAAGCATCACTCAGAGGTAAGGACAGCCAAGAAACAGGAAGTTAGTACGTCACTGACCCTGTTTTTTTTCCCCTGAAACAAAAATGAGCTTTTTGTGCTAGAAGTCTCTACCTGATTTCATAAGAGTGGGGGGCAAACAAGATAAACTGCAGAAAAGTTTAATAAAGTAATAATTTGATATTTAAAAATCAATAAAATAGACATAGTGTGTAGATATTTACAGCAAATTAAAGTTCTAAGAGCATGGTTACCAAACAAACAAGATTGGTAGACATAGAAACATACCTCTTAAACCTCCTTAGTTGACTGGGGCAGCAACCATCCAGTTTCCCAACCCAGCCTGGTCTGGCTGGGACCCTAGTGTCCCACACTGAGGTTCCCACATGTCATCTTTATCAGACACAGAACGCCTGTGCAGAGCTCTTCCCAGACGTTACTTATGGGATGTGTAGGACCAAGTCTCCTCCACGCTCCCTGTGCCACAGACCCTGCCCCAGAGAGTTCCAGAACTTCTGTATCAAGAAGCTGAGCTGCAGCCCTGGCCAGTGTGGCTCAGTTGGCTGGAGCATCGTCCCATACACCAAATAGGTGATGGGTTCAATTTGGATCAGGGCACATACACAGACTGTCGGTTCAATTGGGGTGCATGTGGAAGGCAACCAATCGATGTTCCTCTCTCCCTCTCTCTCAAAAGCAATAAAAATTTTAAAAATAAATAAAGGCATAATATTTTTTTAAAAAAGAAGCTGAGCTGTATACAACAAAACAACAGAATGATTGGTTTAAAATGCAGGGTGCAGATAAGATTGTCACCTCTGACCCACACTCAGTAGGACCCTTCTTGTAGGGAGAGATCATTCCACGTCCACATAGAAAATGATCAGATCCTAAACTGCCAGCCCAAAGCATCTTTTGAGGTGGTTGATGCCTCTCTTTTAATCTCTGCAAAGAGAGAGGACTGTGAGCAAGATCAGCCAGTGGACACTTTTGTAGACTTATTTGGCTTTCCCTTAGATTATGCTGGGCATCTGGTGCTTTGAACCAAGGTAGAAAGTGGATGTCTCACAGAAGGCAACACCTGGCTCACTTCTGATGGGATGCACGTTGCTAACAATGATAACAACTGCCTTAGTGCAGCCCCCCAGGCTCTCAGAAAACCTTTCTGCACAGTGGCTCGTTAACCCTCCCAAGTCTTGTCAAGTGGATTGAATTACAGCCACAAAACGACCGACTGTCTCATTGACCATCAAGCCTGCCATAAACCGTCCCTCACTGACCAGCCAAGGAGTCTGGTGCCCGAACCCCATGAAAGGCTGGCCCTAGGAGATGCCCCGATCAAGGCCCTGGTGAAGGGACCCTATTTAATGTGAGGAGGGAGAGAGAACACATTTCCTATATGTTTGAACAGGGGTAAGACTAATATCAAATTTAAAAGCAACAAAGGATAAAAACAAAGCAAAATGAAAGAATGTGGGTTGGACAAGCCGGTTTCTCTGAAATGTGGTCTATACAGGACCTGAGATGTTTGCAGGCCAAGAAGTTGGAAATCTTTGCAAAAGTCCATTATCATCCATGCAAAGACCTTCACCTATGGCTAATATCACTGTCACTGGTTCCTCTCCGCCGCCAGCATTTCAGATGTGGGCAGACATGGGACTGTTGAGTGCACACAGCAGTCACCACAGAATGTCATCACCAGGAAAAAAATGATAAATGAAATCTGAAAATGTTAAGGTGGCTAAATAAATTATGGAAATATTCAGGCATTTACTGATATATAATTATTTTAAATACAACTATAAAACCAAAAAATGCCTGCTATTATAATGTTAAATAAAATAAGTGGGATAGAAAGACGTCAACTTCAGTATTGTCTAATGTTTATAATGTTTATAAGTTTTTATTTTTATAAAGAAAATATAGAAGAAAATGTGTTTACCCTGGTGGAAATATTAATGTGTCCTTATTTTTATCTTTATGCTTCTATCTGATGTGTGAATGTTCAAGAAATGCTATTTTTAAAACCCAAATAACTAGTATGCTTGCTTAGAAAAAAAGAAAAGACATAGAGGAAAGAGAAGGGACGCGCGGGCGTGGTGGCTGCTCTCCCTGCCTGGCCGGGCCCCGTGAACCCGTCCTGAGGGCTGGTGCCCAGCGTGCGTGAAGCTGTCACTTACTGGCTTCTGCTCAGTGCCACCCCTCCCCTGGGCTGAGTGTCTCTCCAGCTACTGACGCAGCCCACGATGAGACAGCGTGGAGGAAACCCTGCGGGTGAGCTTCACGATGCTCTGAGAGGAAAGGAGGCAGGTTCCCTGCTTCAGGAAGAGCTCAGGCTGAGAAATGAGCTCTTCTTGGAGCCACTAGTGCTACACGCACCCGGTGGGGTGCCCTGCTTGCAGGTGTCATCGCTGCCTCCCCCTGGAGCTCGTCCTTGCTCTGAAGCCCGTCGAGCAGGACGTCAGGTGGAACGAGCTGCAGGAAGAAGTGGCTGAGTTCTAGGTTTATCAATTATCCTCTGAACATTTAGGTCAGGAAAAATGTTTCATCTCTTTCTGAAAGTTATTATCTCAGAATGGAGAGCTGTCTCTTAGGGAACCAAAGCAGTGTCCCGCCTGAGCCTGGGATGGGGTTAATCAGATTAGGAGAAATGCAAGCAAGAGGGGGATTGTTAGGTGTGTCCAGGCATCAGAGCTGAGATACCTAAGGCTTTGCAGGATCCCAGAGGGGCTGTTAAACCAAGAGCTGGAAAGTTCGCACAGAGCCTTGCCTGCTGTGATGGCACCTGCAGGGGATTTCTCTGGACTCAGCCTTATATCTCACGGGCCAGATAGGGACACACAGAAGAAAAATTGTATCCTCATATTCCCAAATAGCAAACCAAAAAAAGCTTTTTTACTCTCAGCTGTGTTTCCCTGGCTTGGAAACAAAGAGGTATTTTTAAACTAAGCATGCTCACACACAGACTCTAACACAGAACAAAACTGGCTCCAGGTACCTGTTCTAACAGGTCCCTGTGGTTTCACTTTGTAGTAGATTAAAGTGGCAATTTCTTTTTTCTTCAAAAATAAAAGCTTACACTGTAAATGCCTCCAGCACCTAATTAGAGCTATACAGTAAGAGTGGTGTTTTCTGGAATAAATAGCTTACAAAAGAGACGTGAAATTAAGATCCAAACGAACTGTAATATAATGTAAATAAAAATTACAACGTTTTCCTAAGATGTTCCTGGTAGTGCAGCTGCTTTGGGTGTTGAACCTCCAGGGCAATGTTCCAGTTTGACTCGGATAAGCGGGACTCAGCACTTAGCGGCGGGCCTGGCAGCCAACCTGCAGCCTGTCTTCTGTCTGTCTTCATCCACACCACAGGCGGACTCGTGCCCAGTTTCCACCCCCCACTTCAGATGCCAGCACCAATTCAAGGACACACGTTAATTTAAAGGGGCCCACCCACTCTTTGACCTGACATACAGGACTAGGAAATCAAAACCTCCTCCCAAGCTCACACATTGGGATGGTGGGGACATATTCTCTTCTCAGCTCTTCATTTGATCACAGCCTTGGTCTCCATCGACTCAGGGGCATCAGACCAGGGTCCTCAACCACCTGTCCTGTGTATTGTAGGACATTTAGCAGCATCCCTGGCCTTGACCCACTAGACGCCAGTAGCATCTCTCCCCTGCTGCCCCAATTTTGACAAACAAAAGTGTCTTCAGACATTGTTAATGTCCCAGGGAGGGTGGAGGGAGGGTGCTGAGTACAAAGTCACCTTTAGTTGAGAACCAGTGTGTCAGACTAATGTAATATAAGTGATCATTTAAACCTGGTGATAACAGAAAAAGTCACGACGCCCGTAAATATATAATCTAATGTTTTCCTCATCAGACTGGTTTAAATAAAAACTACATAGTGTCTGTTCAACATAATAAAGAAAAATAAAGTGATCTAAGTATAGATAGATGATAGATAGATGATAGATGATAGATAGATAGATGATAGATAGATAGATGATAGATAGATAGATGATAGATAGATAGATAGATAGATAGATGATAGATAGATGATAGATAGATGATAGATAGATGATAGATAGATGATAGATAGATAGATAGATAGATAGATAGATGATAGATAGATAGATAGATAGATAGATAGATAGATAGATAGATAGATAGATAGATGATGTAAAAATAATAGTTAAAAACTTTTAAAGCTTAATACCCTCTAGGTCCATCCATGCTGTTGCAAATGGTAAGATTTCCTTCTTTTTTGTAGCCAAGTAATATTCCATTACTTTTTGCTAAGTGAAATCAATCAGTCAGAGAAAGGCAAATACCATATGATTTCGCTTATATGTGGAATCTAAAGAACAAAATAAACTAACAAACAAAACAAAAATAGACTCGTTGCAGAGAACAGACTGATGGCAGAGGGGAGGGGTCTCAGGAACTGGGTGAACAAGGTGAAGGGACTAAGAAATACAAACTGGTAGTTACAGAATAGTCACGGAGATGTGAGCACAACACAGTAATACCGTAATAACTATGCATGGTGCCAGGTGGGTACTGGAAATAATCGGGGGAAACACTTCGTAAAGTATATGACTGTCTGACCACTAAACTGTACACCTGAAACTAATACAAAATAATATTGAATGTAAACTCTAATTGAAAAATAAAATTTAAAAAAGCTTTTCAAGCTGATAATGTCATAAAAGGAAATAAAAGTTATTTTTATTATTCCCCGTATGTGCTTGGGAATCTGGGTCTTTATTGAAACCTGAAGGAAACCTTCGTGATTTTATGCTCCACTTTGGCACTGACTTAGACCTTAACTTTCAGGAAGCTCAAAACTTCTAGAAAATGTTAGGCAGACGACCCAGGAATATAGAAACTCCGTACTTTCCACTAACGTGGAATCTCTGGGGGTTAAAGAACTGGTGCCAACGTGCCCCTCCGCCTCCAACAGCAGGCTCAAGGCTTCAGAGCCTGGGGGCCCTCTGATGTCTACAGGGGACCTGCTCCTTCCTCCCCCTGCGCTTGGCCAGAGGGGCTCCGTCACCTCCTCGCAGCGCCAGGCACTTGGCCCACGGCCACCTCAGGAGGGCAGGAGCAGCAGGGCCTTCTTTAGATGGTGCCGCGCAGGTGCTCCGCAGCCACCAGGTCCTGAGGTCGCATCCGCAGAGGCCAGTCCACTGCTCATGGCCTTGCTGGAAGGCACAGGGGGCCTGAAAGGCTTTGCCGAGCACCCCTCACTCTTCAGAATAATGTCCCTATGCCTTTCCCTACTGGCCCATCCTGCCATGTCTATAATGGAAATGTTTGTAAGATGAAACTTAACAAAATTTTTCAGCACCCAAAATTACTGTGCTCCTCACAATGATGTACTGAAGTGAGCCTCAGAAGCGGGGACCCGAGAGCCAAATAGAGGGTTAGCCATAAATTCCAGGTGCCCGACCCCGGAATGGCGAGAAGGTTATAAGCAGAAAAGCCTAGAACTAGCATTGGTGGTTGTTAAATAAGATTCTTTGTGACTTGGAAAAAAAGGGGAGCACAATGAAGAATTATCAGTGCGTCCTCCGCAGAAGTAATCTACATGTGTTTATTTAATAAACAGAAGACGGCTTTATTATACACATTTGATTTCCATATGCACCGTTTCCTTATCTGTCACTTGTATCTAAGCAGGACGCTTTATACGAATCTGAAAATGAAAAATTCAGCACAGGGCACAGGAAACTCATTTAATGTCGAGTGCAGTCAAAATCAAGATTTCTTTATTTGTCGTAACAACGCTGTTAAATCAGAAAATTACTCTCCCTTTCTGCATGTCCCTCTTCCTTCACAATTCAGCTGTTTGATCATAAATTGTGGAGTGCAGTGGCTTGTCTCCTCCACTTTCCACACTGGCCAAGACAGATTAAAAACTCCGCACACCAGCGACGAGTCTCGGCATACCATTAGCATATATATGAGATCTGAGACATTTTCTAATATTCTCTGGCAGAACTCATCTGTCAGCCAGGTGATGAATTATAAAAACTCTTCGCTTGTTTAGGAAATAGAAGAGGGGGTAAGAAGGAAGGACGGAGACCCACCTTCTCTTTCTCCACCCTGGGCCCAGCTGAGGGTCTACCTCTGCGTGGGTGTCACTAAGAGAGTGCCTGAGACCTGCCGGTGCCACCGCAGGGACACCCGCCAGGACTGGGCCTCTGCAACGTGGTGTCCCTGGATGGGAGAACTTGGTTCACATCACAAAGTCTTAAAAACGCAGTGCTTTTGCTTCTAAAATGGGTGTCTCTGGAATAATAAAACTTGAACGTGTGAATTCAAGGCTTCAGAATTGGACCCGGTAAGATGTGGAATTGTGCCCACTGGGGATCAACCACCAAAGCCATCAGAGTGTAATGGGGGCGGGGGGAGGTGTTGGTCAGCGTGTGTGTGTTTTGTTTTGTTTTGTTTTGTTTTCCAGGGCTCTATACCCACAGCCTAGACACATCCATGGACTCTGTCAATGCCCGGGAGTATTCGGGGGATGGAGTCAAAAACCACGTCAAGCAAATTTTGTTTTCAGGATGGCAATTCCAAACAATAGGATGGGTCTCCCACCCCCCACCCTGAACGGCATGTAAAAGCTTGGAGAGCACTGTCTTCGTCCATTCCAGCTACTACAACCAAGTACCATGCCCTGGGGCTATAAACAACAGCAGTTCAGTGCTCACAGTTCCGGAGGCTGGAATTCAGGGTGCCGTGAAGGCCGCTGAGGGCCCCTTCTGGATCACAGACGGCAGGCCCCTCCCCGTGTCTCCCTGTGTCCTCACATGGTGGGAGGATGAGGGGGCTCTTTGGGGTCCCTTCTCAAGGCTCCACCCTCCTGACCTGATCAGCTCCCCAAGTCCCCACCTCCAAATACCATCACTTTGGGGGTTAGGGTTCAACGTGTGAATCAGGAGCAGGAGGCATATAGTAAGTACCTAATGAGTATTTGATTCCATGTGTCAGAAACATTTAGAATCTGAATAAACTAAGTATTCAAGCCTGGGAAACTCTCTGGGGGCCTTTAATGGGCAGGAACCCAGGGAGAGGCTGCCCTTTTTTCTGCTCTGCTGCTCCCACCTCGCGCTGCAGCGGCCAGGACCACCGGCAGCCCCGAAAGGGCTACATTAGTACCTTGCTCCATTTGTGCGTGCCCTCCCCTCACCACGGTGTTGGTCCCACAAGGCCTTCCTGTGAGCTTGGTTAATCCTTAGACGTGGTTCACCCATGACTCTCTAGGTGCTGTCTTCCCAGGCCACAATTCTCTGGAAGCATCCACAATTTTCTCCTTCATAATTCATGTGTACCGAGTTCATATTTCTAATGCAGAGATCACACATGATATTCAATTATCTGTTTATGTTTCTGTCTTTTTTTTAATTAAAAAGAACCCGTCAGATATGGGGTCTGTGTGTGGCTCACTGGTGCACAGGCCACACCACACACAAGAGTGGGGTCCACCATGCCCTCCAGTGGAAGAACCAAAGGGAGGCACACTGGGTGTGAACACTAGCAAGATTCAGGATGGCGAGTGGTCCCCTATCCATGGGGAGGATGGGGAGCAGAGGCCCTGGGGGGACTGTGGAAAGCAAACACAGCTAGCACTGGTCCGACACACGGACACGGAGTGCAGACTCATGATTGCTCTGAGAGATGGTGCAAAGAGGGTCGGGCAGCTTCTGCCCAAGCCCGACACGGGGTGCGAGTGGGAGCCAGACTGCGGGGGAGCACGTGGCATTCACACACCCAGAAGCATGGAGGCCACCAGAGATATGCAACTGTCGCTTCCCCATGTGTAGACAAGGGGGCACCTTGGCAGCAATGTGCACTTTGTGTGTGTGAGGCCGGCAGAGGGCAGTGGGCAGCTCTGTTGCTTTATGTCAGCAGCACCTCTAGCAGTGCTCAACAGGGAGAGAGGGTTCAATCGGCAATTGCTGCAATAAAATGAAAAATTAGACCAATTCGTGACTAGCAGTTCTTTACCACCATGATGAAAAGGTAAAAGCCCCTTAAGGAAAATAACCCGAGATCAGTCAAACAGCCCCAGAGAGTTGTTAATTGATTAGGCCTCTCACCTGATTGACTGTGGCACCATCCCGGAATTCTGAATAAAATATGACTTAGGATCTGGGTGGTGAGCCCAGCCCACTCCCAGCCTAACATTAGGGTATGAGCGTGCCTGGCAGGGTCCAAAATCTTCAAGGAGCCAGTGTGGCCAGAGCGGAGGTGAGGAAGTTGAGAAGAGCCACACGGAAAACAGGCAGGAGAGGGAAGTGCAGGCTGGAGGGTCCAGACACACTGTGCAAAGATACTGGCTCTCACCATGTGGGATGAGTGCCTTCCTGGAGCTGACTGGGATTGTGACAGGATCACCCTGGCCCTGGGTGGGGTGCAGAGGACCAGCTGTCATGACCTGCAGTGCTCCAGGGGCGTGCTGATATGCCTGGACCACTGAGAGCAGGTGGGTCTTGACCGCTGCCAAGGTGGGTCTGGCAGGTGTGCTGTCAGATTGGATGTGGGATCTGGACGTGGAGAGAAACTGAGTCTAGTTCCAAGTTTGGGACTCGAACTGTTGGGAGGAAAGCTCTGCGGTGTGCTGAGATGGGGATACTGGGGACTGGGGAGCAGGTGGGGAGGAAGAGGAGGAGTCACGTGAGCACAAGTGTTGTTTGCAGTGCTGACTGTGTGGAAGTGGGTCATTTGTGTGGAGGTAGATGGATGGGTCTGCAGCCTGGGGAGTGTATCCGCTGCTGGAGACTCAGATAAGGGTTCATCTGCATATAAAGGATGCTTGAATTTCTTGAGAGGGGCTAAAACCACTGTGGGTGAGGACCCAGGAGTGGAGTCTCCAAGGTCAGAAAACCATGGCTGTGGCCAAAGACAGGGAGAAGTGAGAGGTGGTCAGGGGCCACTCTGCTCCCAGCGGTGCCATGTCTGCCCCGCCTTAGGCCCCTGCCAACACACCGGGCAGTTTACTTATCTAACTCGTTACCTGCCCTCCTGCCCTGGACCGAGAGCCTGCGGGCTAGAGGCGCTTGCTGCTTCCTGCATGGTGCTGGGCACCCAGGGGGAAGCTCAGCAAGCTCCGGCTGGACATGTTAATGGGCGAGCACTTTCACGAGTTAACCAGGGGCGTCCGGAGGCCAGCGCAGCTGCTGCTGCAGTAAAATGAGGGCTCACGGGCCAGTGAAAGCAGCCATGTGAGGTGATGGTGGCCTCAGAAAAAGCCATTTTTAGAGCAGCAGTGGGAGAACAAGCCTGACCAGGAGGCTCAAGACAGAGAGGGATTGGACTCGGCAGAGCCTCGCCGGGAACAGAGGCAGAGAAAGAGTGCTGGTGGAGGGAAGAGGCACTCTGTGTTTCTGCTGTGACATAGAAGAAAAAGGTTGTGAAAACCCAGGCTCCTTGAAACAGGTCAGTGAGAAGCCACCGGTAGAGGCTGAGAGATGAGAGGCTCTCCTACGAACAGGCGTGTCGGGGACGCATGGTTTTGTGTTATTTAAGCTTCAAGGCGGGGCATGTGATCGTGATGAGTCATGTGACCACGCTATGTCATGTGATGATCACCCATCATGCAACCACTGCATCATGTGACTTCTGCACAGTAGGACCACTGCATACCATGTGACCACCACCCATCCTGTGACTGTGGTGCATCATGTGACCACTGGGCACCGGGAGACCAGCAGGCATCATGTGATCTCTGGGTGGCTTTGGAGGTTGTTTATCTGCTTGTGTGTTTACCCTGCATATGGCACAATGTTGGGAAAGACTGATGTAAAGACAGGGAACTAAAGAGAGAGGGAGAAGGTTTGAACCCACTGCGGCAAAAAGTCTCCAAGTGTTTGCACCCCAGTGGGATCTGTTATTTTCTCTCAGAGACTGACCCTTGTTAAGACCCTAATTTTTTTTAAGTAGGACCCTTTTTTGAACCAGAAAAGAGATGAACATCTGATAAGCACTTGGTAAATAAAAAGACATTTCGGATTTTTTCTCTGCAGTGTTGGAGTGGTGCCAGGAACAGGTCCAGAGACCCCACTCTGCCAGTCAGTGAGGACTGATGGCCTAAAGACCCAGTCGGCACCGGAGGAACCAGTGTGGCAGTGCTGGGGCCGAGCTCTCGTCTGGTTCTGGAGGATTTACCTGAGCATGTGGAGCTCCATTTCCCTGTCTGTGAAGCATGGGCACCAACTCGTTGTCATCAGGTTTCAGTGAAACAACACATGTGAAAGCTCCAACTGGGCCATGCTCACCTGACCACTGTCTACTGGGGAGCACTCGGTTTATTGTAGCTCTGCTTGTTGCTCTTCTGTGTTATTATTTCCCCTGAAACTGCACTGTAAACCTGAACATGACAACGTCAAGACTTTCCCAATCCAATTTGTCCTACAACATGGCTCTAAATCAGCAGGCTGCAGACATTTGACTTGGGAGCCAAAATAATTTGAGTAATTTGTTTAAGGACATAATGCAAGATTGTGCCTAGGTTCTTGCTTTTCATGTTGATACTCTAATTATTAGGCAACACTGCGTTTTCCAAGGAGAAAAATAGAAAACGATAAAAGCAGTGGCTGTACCTCAACTGGCACTAGCACGGATTAGTGACATCCTCATATTTCTAACCCCTCCCCAGACCTCCTAGCGCCAGCCCCGAACCTCCGCCTCACATCTGGGTGAGGGTTTGCCCCGGTTCATGCCCCGGCTTCTCTCCCTGCTGGTACACGGCTGCACTATCACAGGACTCATGTTTCCAAAATGCAATCGTGTCTCTGCCTGTCTCCTCTCTCAAAGACCTCCAAGTGTTTTCCATTTTTACCAAATAAAGTCAACAGTTCTCAGGCCCAGTTGAATGGCCCCAAAATGTGTCCAAACTTACATTTGGAACCTATTGCCAATACCTCCACTGAAATCTATGTAGCTACATCACTGAAACCCATGAACTTGGACCTTTTTTCCAGCGTTGCCTCCATTCATGTGCTAGACTTCCTGTTCCCAGCTCTTGTGAACACCTTGGCCAAGGCCCTCCGCCTCCCATTCATTCCTGGTTACAACAGTCACTTGTTTTCTAATATTAACACATACACCCCAGTTTAGTCTAATCTTTGGTATCACCTGCCCTCTAGCTCACATCTGACCCATAGCTCAGAACCTTGCAGTGGGGAGGAGTCGAGGTGGCACCTCCTGTTTTTCATATTTTCTCTTCCTCCTGGGCCCCCATGGCTGGCTCTTCCTAGGCCCAGGATGGGCATAGAGGGTCAAGCCTTAAATTCCTGCAGTGCTGGAGTGTTGTCCCTAGAGTATTGCCCAGCCAGCAGTCTTCATCATGTCAGGTGGCCCTCATGATGTGCTTGTCAGTATGAAGATCTCCACAGGGAGATTCTCACTGTCGAGCCCCTGATGCAGAGAAGGCCACCCACCTAGACACTCCCTGCGTAAGTTACTCATGCTCTGTCACAAGTCACATTACTCTGTGGCTTAGACCAGCAAGTTTAGGATTGCTCACAAAGCTACAGGTCAGCATAGTGGGTCTACAGATCTGGGCCACGGTTTGCTGAGCTCAGCTAGGCACACTGACACATCAGCAATGGGCAACAAGTGGGCTGTGGGCTGCTGGGCCCTGGTTGGCTTCTCCCATATGTCTGGTGGTCAGGTGGGTGTCAGCTGGAGTGGTAAGTGTGACTGTCTGCATGCCTCTCACCACCTACCAGGCTAGCCTGGGCTTGTTCACATCATGCTCTCAGGGTCTCAAGACAGTCCCCAGCTCAGAACTATCACACTGTCACTTCTGCCACATTGTATTGGCCAATACAAACCTTAGCAAGGCCAAAAAAAAGATGCCGCATTGTAAAGTCACATTGCAAAAGCGCATGGATACACGGATGGGATGATAGGGCCATTTTGGTAGAAACCCAACACACTCCCTTAGCTTACCTCTCTGAAAATAAGGGGCCGCCCACCCAGATGGCTCAAGCCCACTACCCTCTGCTGTATCCACTTGGCACGGAAAGACTCCTGTAGCCTGGCCTTGCCCAACTGTAGAAATACAACTGACCCAGCTACTGTTCCCTCAGGCTCACATGCCATCATGGGCTTCCTGGCCAACCTCCCCTCTTTAGAGCTCTCTAGGTTCTAGTCCATCCCCAAACTCTCCAGGTTGCATTTCCTAAAGCCCCAGCGCAGCACAAAGACCTGTAATTCCACTGCTCATCAGAGAGGCACCCCTTTCTGAGGGTCTCAATCTCTGCAAGTGCTTTCCTTGGAGCTCCCTCATTTGGCCTGGGAGTCAGTGAGCCCTCCCTCCCCCACAGGCAGGGATGGGGCAGAAAGCCAAAGCATGCTCCCCGTCCTCCCGCAACTCCCCCAAGCTTCTGTTCTTTTCCACGGTTGGATCAGAATAATGGTAGACAGAGAGGCTGTGTTTTGGGAGGTGAGCCCTGTTTGGGAGCCTAAGCCCTCTCTAAGGTGAGGATCCCTTGTCTTTAGCTCGGAGCTTTAGCTGAAATGTGGAAGCAATAAGAAAACCCCCATTTACCTTCCTATTACACACGTCACCTGATTTTCTGGTGGCCTCACAAACATGGTTCTGTGTTGGTCCTGGTCATAATGGAACATGATGCTTTTTAACATCTTATATGAAGATGCCACCTTTCCAACTACACTGCTTTCTTTAGGGGCCAAGAGGCGTAAAGCTGTATCTATCGGCCTTGTGGCAGGGAAAGCCAAGTCTTACTGTCCCAAAGCTGGAGTCTCACAGTCCTCCAAATACTCATGAGAAAAATTTAAATATCTCAGGGCCATCTCATAAAATGCTGCTTCATGCCACCTCATTTTAAGGCTCATTTAAGCCAGCTTTTGCTTGACCGATCCGCTTGGTATATGAAATGATCAAAAATATTGAAGGATAATGGATTATTTCCTTTTAAAAATGATTGCTTTCTATAAACTAAATACAGTTCAAGGAAAAACAATGAACTCATTGATTAAGCAAAATGGGCTATTCAAGGGCCACAGTCAATGTTCAGACTGGCCGGGGCTCGGGGATGTGGCTTTATGACACACTTGGTGCCCTTTCTAAAACTTGACCTTTTTTTCTCTTTCTTCTTGGCTTTCAGTCACGATGGATAGAGCTGGTTATTGTTGTTTTTATCACCCTGACACAAAGCAGGTGCCGCTCAGTGTCACTGTCCCCGAGGACTGTAAAACTCTCAGAACTGAAAGGGAAACTTCCATACAAAAGTGCTGCAGAGAAGGAAGTGCCTCCTGCTTGTTTTAGCAGCCTAAGCACTTTAGAGCCTATATTTGCCCTTGAGTTACGTTTTTCTTCTCAGGATGATTTGCGGGTCTTGAAAAACATCACTGTTAAAAAAAAATTCAAAGGAGACAAAGAAAATGAATAAAGCCCCTGCTCGGAGGGGAAAGCCATAGAAGCTGTGTGGAGAAAGCTGCCAATAGGGAGATTTCATGCTTTTGTTAATTAAACGAACAAAGAAAAAAACAGTGCAGCAGGCTGTATCCTCCATAACAGCTTCCACTAATAAAAAGTAATAGACAATTTCCTGCACTCAGTTTTGCTGAATACCATTAGAGCAGGTAATGGAGTTTTGGAACTGGGAGCCTCGCCGGCTGTCAGCGGAGGGCTGCCCTACCCTCCTCTACTCCTTTTATTAAATGACTAAGTGCAGCCGCCTGTGTCCTATCTCTCCCTCTTGCAACTATTGGATTGTATTATTTTACATTTTGATTGAAATGATGTCACAGGCAGATAAAAGCCGGGCTGCATTGTAATTGAATCGGCAAGTTGTTTATTCTGGTGATCTCCAGCCGGCCTGCACTTGTCCTAACACTGCATACAGAAAGGGCCTCTCTTGTTTAACACACAGCCGATTAGATCTATTAACAAAAAACAGTATCGAACTGGGGGGTCGAGGGCCTGGAGCTGCAGTTTCAGGAAAAAATATTGGGGGAAAAAAAATTAAATATGAAGAGACACCATCTGCCCAACTTTCCAAGTGTGACTGGAAGTTTCAATCAACGCGTTTTGCATGGTGTCAGCGCCAGATGCAAAAGGTTTTGACGGACAACATCTACGTGACGGCTAATGGGAGACAGTGTGTTCTGGAGACGCAGTGACTCTCCCTTCCTAAATGTCAAACCCATGTTTTCATTTGCAGAATAGCCCTCGTTTCACTTATGGAGTGAATTCTCATTTATTTTGTTCAGGCTGGAAGTAATGTAACATCTATAGTGATGACGAAGATGAGAGAAATAATTAGATCTGTTTATGTTCAAATTATTGGCTTTTTAAAAAAAATTAACAATGTTCCTCCCAAAAAATCCTGCCTCTAAAGCAGCTGTGGATGACACGCTTCTCATCAAGAGTGATTGGGCCTGTTACACCTGTATAATTATACACAGAATAAATGAAGAACCAGTGTTATCATTATTTACACTAACAAGTGAGATCGTTGTTTAGTCCTATGTGTTTCAAGATAGTGCTCAAACTTTGTTGTAAGCCAAGGTAAATTTAACATGAAAAAAAGTAAGAACTAAAGAAGAAAAGCACAAAGCAGTGCCTTGCATAATGGGAATTTCCTCGATTTTTCCATATTTCTGGGCCTTAGACCCCGGACCCTCCCCATCATGCTCTTTCTTGGTGACAACAGAGGTGAATCTTCAGTCCTTCTCATCAGGTGATTAGGTGCTGTCCTGCCTGTGTCCTGCAGACCTGGCGATGCAGGAGTGCCTTCTAGCAAATCCCTGTTCAGTGTTATCGTGGATTTTTGTTCATTTCACATGGTCAGATGTTTTAAATGGTCTGTAACGTGTACCTTTATTATTGCTGTAAAGTAGCTTAACTATGTTATCTGTTAGAAATGGAACATGTTTAGTATTTACTTCACTTGCTCCTTGACCTAACTGGCAAGTCAAATTCTTGTCATCTATAGACCTAAAAACAATTCATAAATATTTATTGCTTTTTGTTTCTTTTTCTTTTTTTTTTTCTTTGCCCAGTTGGCTTGCAGCTTGGAAAACTTAGGCTCAAAGAAGTCAAAATCCAGAGACCGCCCCCAAAGTATTCTTCCTTTTAAAATGCACAATTTATCTTAACTTTAATGCTTTAAAAAAAAAAAAAAAAAAAAGTCAATAAGGCAGGATGCTTTTCCTTCAGTAAGTGAAAGGACAGATAAACTGTGGTTCATCCAGACAATGCAATACCATTCAGCTCTAAAAGAAATGAGCCACGAAAGACATGGAGGAACTTAAATGCCTATTGCTAAGTGAAAGAAGCCAATCTGAAAAGGTTATGTGCTGTATAATTCCAATGATAGGACCTGCTAACAAAGGTAAAACTGTGGAGACAGGAAAAAGATCAGTGGTTGTCAGGGGTGGGGTGAGGAGGGATGAAGAGACAGCATAGAGGAGGTTTAGGGAAGTGAAAATACTCTGTATGAAACTATAAGGGTGGATAGAGGACATTTGTCAAAACCCATAGAGTGCACAACACCAGGAGTGAAACCTAATGGAACTTTAGTTAATAATAATGTATCAACATTGGTTCATTCATTGTAAAAACTATACCATGCTAATGCAAGATGTGGATAACAGGGAAAGTTGGAAACATATGAGAACACTCTGTGTTTTCTACTAAGTTTTCTGTAAATCTAAAACTGTTCTAAAAAATAAAGTCAGTTTCTTTTTTTAATTCAGAATTGATCTTAACCATAAGCTTTCCCAAAAAATTAGGACATATTTCCCCCAACCTGAAGCACACGGTGGTACCAGGTAGCCCCCTTGGGGATCCCTACACCTTTGGCAGCTTCTCTCCCCATCTCCAGTGCCTCTTCCAAAAACCAAGAGCCCCCGATACTACTGGTGAATCAGACAAACTCTGGATACTACATTGTACCTTCTGTTCTTTCATTGTGAACAAGAAAAAACTAGCTCAGCCTTACTCTGTGCTATAAAGACAGTGCCTCACCTCGGGGCCACAGGCAGAGCCATGGAGATGCTGCTGTTCACCATAGGTGCGACCTTGTTGATAAAGGTGAGTCATTGATTAGGGATAGCCCTTTAGGCATTTCATGTGTTTTCTGTCCAGAGATTAATAAAGTTACCCTGGAAAATATGTCATTGGACCCATGAGTATTTTGCTAATTTAAAAAGTGAGGAATATACCATAACAATGTGATTTAATTTGATTTCAGTCTCTTGTGAAATCATGCAGATATATTAAAATACTATCTGCCTACACAAATGGTTTTTCAGTTAAAATGTGGCAACAGAGGACATACAGAGAGTAGCGTAGAGTCAGCATGTCTTTCTGCCTTCCTGACACCTGCTGTCCTTTAACTTCCAGTTTTGGAGATATCTCATCATCAGTGGAAACAACCCAGTCCCAGTCCCACTTGTGGTACACAGTCTTCTTTCACTTTTCATCCTACAGTTTCATTTGTCTTCACTTCCCTACATATTGAGCTGGATTGAGGCTTCCTCCCCTGCCTAGAGACCCTAGGGCAGCCAGGGGTACTTGAAGAAATCTCAAGTGCCCAGCCAGACAAGTCTCTTCACCCTCCTGAACTGAAGATCCTCTTGTCCAATGAAACACTGAATGGGAATCCCTTCCACCCAGCAGGAAATGCCAGCAGAGGCCAGTGGAAACCTTCCTGCACTGGCTACACCACACTGACCAAATAGCATCACAAAGGCCCAAAAATTAAACTATCACTGGAGTCACATCTTACAAAGGGAGGCATAACCTTACATGCTACACCTAAGCAGGATGGATTCACTCTAAAATAGAAAACTTAAATAGGACCAAGTACCTCCTAACATAACAAACAGAATGTCCAGGGTACAGCAGAAAATCACTCATGATACCTAGAAATAAAGCAATCACAACTAGAATGAAAAAAGATAATCAGCTGATGATAACACTAAAATGAATCAGATGTCAGAATTATTTGACAAGGATTTTAAAGGAGCCGTCATAAAAATTCTCCATCAATTACAAATTGCCTTGAAAAAAGTGAAAGAAAATCACCACAAAGAAATAGAAGTTGTAAAAAATAACTAAATGGAAATATTAGAACTGAAAGATCCAATCTGTGAAACACTGCCTGATGGGGGGGTAGAGTGGACATAACAGGAAATAATCAGTGAACTTGAGAAAAGATCAATAGAGTTTATCCAACTGGAACAACAGAAAGAAAATATACTGAGGAAAAATGCAGAGAACTTTATGAAGATGTGGGGTAATAACAAAGGGTCCAACATCCATATCATTGGAGTCTCAGAGTGAAAGGAGAAAGTGTGGCTAAAAAAGTATTTGAAGAAATCATGGCTGAAAATGTCCCAAATTTTGTGAAAAACACAAACCTCCACATACAACAAGACAAGCAAACCCCAAATGCACTAAATAAAAAACAAACAAAACCACACAAACATAGCATAATTACTCCACTGAAAAATAAAAATAAAATGTGAAGGCAATCAAAGAGAAATAGCACATCACAGATAAGGGAAACAGAATGACTGCAGATTTTCTGTTTCAAACCATGGCAGCCAGAAGAAACTGGCACAGCATCTTTTTAAGGCTTAAAGAAAAGAGTCGTAAACTGAATTCTCTAGCCAGTGAAACTATCTTGCAGGAATGAAGGGAAACTAAAGACATCCTTAGAGGAAGAAAAAGTAAAAGAGTTCATCACTAGCAAATTGAATATTGTCAGGATTTTACTGGATCCCTTTCATTGTAATGGTATTTAAAAGTAAGATGTGTTTTTACTCATTATTCTGATAAAGTTTTGGGTCACTTGTTGAAAATAAAATAAATGACATCCATGTTTCCCTCAATAACCTATAATTCTGTGACCATTTACCAACATCATCTTAAAGTAAGTTAGTATAATGAAAGGAATTGTGGGGGTGTGACACAACCCTTTATTCTCCCTAGATTTCTTGATACAGAATGAGTTGAGGCAATTCACACACTTAAAAAAACACCAGGATGATCACTTATTACTGGAGAATCTAAAAAAGTGCCTGGAAATTCTTGGCATTTCCTGGAAATCTTCTTGCCAAAGCAAATGCATGTATTTTTTAATAAACATGTTCAACACCATTCCAACATGTTTTATTATGATTAAAAGGACTTCAAATTTGACAAAAAATCTCCCTCTAATCCAAATTTCAAATAATTTCCTCCAGGGGAAAAAGCAATCTGCTAAAAACAAGACTCTAAATGAATGTCAATAAATACTTATTCTGAGTGTAAAAGAAAGTGTTTTATCTTAAAGTAAATCTTATAAAAGTTAAGTAAGCCTGAGGTCTGAAATCAACTTTAAATTGTATATCCCCAGGTCAGGGGCACTAAGAAAAAAGGATTATTTCTTACCAAAATGATGTCCTTATTTTGAGTATTGTATGGCATAAGCAAAGTACTGAGAAATGTTTTTGCCTGACGCTGTTGCAGCTCACCTTGTGGATTTGCTGTAAGATGTATGGACTGTTTACAGCTTCCCATTATAGGGCCTTTGGCTGGGGGGGGGGGGGGGGGGGGCTATTCTTCTTCAACCTCCTCACTCTTAATTCCAGTGCTACAGGAGAATCCCTCCCTCCATGTCAGATTCAGATATTTCAGGGCAAGAAAGATCATTTCCGTTTCCTTTGAAAATGTCTGAAAACAAGTTGGGGTGGGAGGGAGTGATAAAACATAGAAATCAGTCATCAAAGTGCAGACAGGGTTGGTCACATTTCATAACAGATACTTAAAATATTTATCATAAACAAATGTACCCTTTGGCTTCTCCTTAAATCTCATTCCTAATCCCACACCTCGCCAAACTGAGTCCAGAGCAGTACAAATTGATAGTTCACGTATTTAATGGATGACTGTGCTCTAAATATTTGATAAAATGTATTTTGGCATATATCAGAATCAAAAGTGCCATTCTGATACAGTTTTAATAACTATTTGTGATAGTGATTTAAAAACAAAACAGAAAATGTTGAGAAAATAGTTGCTTGCCCATGGAGAATCTTATCTTTTTTTAATATCCGATTATGAAAGGTTTTACAGAAATAGAATTTTCAGATTTTAAGGTGGTGAACTTTTAATAAATGAGATTTGGGGTCATTGTTTTTAAATATTTGCCACTGCCTGAGACGGGATTTTCTTTTTAAGTCCAGGAATTTAGGTAAGTACTCTGTGTTCATTTCACAGGTGACCCAGGATCCTGAGCCCCAGGGTGTGAAACTCGGTCTTCTGTCCTGGGCTCATTCACTTCAATGGAAAACAATCTAACTGACTGAACTAACACATATAAATGGAGATTTGTAATTTGGTGATTACAAACGACAGAATTGTCTTCCATTACATTATAGGAAACATATTTCAGAAATTGACATAGTTATTAGTATTCTGAAAGAATGCTTGTATTTTTCATGATAGTCATAGTGTCAGGCGCAAAAACATGAAAACATTTAGTCTCTTCCCCTCACCTCCTAAGGAGGGTCTGTGCAGACCCTTGTTTTCCTTCTTGGATTGGTGGGTGGGACTGTATGTGGAAAAGGCCACGAGAGGGTGGAAGACTGTTCTGCACAAGACAATGTGGGACTGCCTCAGTGGAAAGCACAGCAGGGGAAAGGTTCCAGAAGGAGAGAGCAGTAGAAAGAGGCATCTGGGAGGCTGGGACCTCAAGCAGAAGGGCATGGAAATATGGCTTGTTGAGCATCACATGATATAAACTTGTCCTCTGCCACTAAATGAGGGAATTTCAGCAAAGTTCCATTTATATTCAAGAAGATCTGCATTGCTTTTACAAGCTTTGTGGTCTGCATATGTATGTGCATGTATGTTTGTGTGTGTGTGCATGTGCTTGCATGTGTGGGTGAATGTATATATGTGTGTATGCATATGTGGCACAGGTGTATGCATGAATATATGTGTGCATATGCATGTCTGTGCATATGCATGTGTGTTCACATATATGCATGTGCACATGCAGGTGTGAGTGTGTGCAATGTCTGTCTAATGAAGTATCCTAGTGAAATGGGCCTTAGGGAGGAGCAAGGAGCCCTGTTTTTCCTTCAGGTTTGTGTTTTCATTGATTATGTTCTAGGTGCCAAGTTCTCTGGTTACTATGTTATGTAAGTTTTTAATTTCTTCCTCACAACAGCTATAGGAAGTTGTTAATTCTGTATTTTAGAGATAAGGTACTGAGTCTCAAGGACTTCAAGTAACTTTCCTTGAGTCACAGACCAACAAATGGAAGAGAAAGACCCTGCCTTTCTTACTTCAAAATCTGTATTCTTAAAAACTATTTCAACTACACAGCAGAGAACTTCTCCCAGCAAACCCAGCTTTGGACTAAAATCCTAGAAGCCCGATTTATAAGAAGCGTCTGTCTTCCCATCACTGGGCTTGTAGGTGTCTGAAACTTCTTTCAAGTGCAACATTTTACTGCTGCAAGTAAAGATGGGGAACCATATCTTGGGCACTCAGAGGGAATGGAGTCCATCTCCTCACCATTTCATGGCCCCTGCACCACACCCACCTCCATAGCAGGGTGGCTGGCCAACAACATGCTTCTGGAATGTTCCCTCCCACTAGGAGATACATTATACATCATTATACATATGTAGGGTTGACCCCAAATTCAGGTTAAATAACGGCTAACATTTTCTAAGGAATTGCTATTTTCCATGCATGGTCTATGCATTTAATTCTCATAAGAACTTCAAGAATAAGGACAATTGGTCATTAACCAGTGCAGGGGAGAATATGTGCCTAGTCTATAATCTCAGAGCAAAATGTCAAGCCAGGACTCAAACCCAGATTGCCTGACTACTCAGCCCCCACTTGTAATTAACTCCAGGCAAGGTCTTCCTGGGGCAAGGGGTGCACAGTGGGGGCCCTGGGAGCAGGTGCCCTCTCTGACCTCAAATGTCAGTGCCAGGCATCTGTCCCAAGCATCCCACAGTCACCCAAACATCTCATTTTTCATTATAATTACTGTTTCCTTTTTACTTATGTACATGCATGTATTTTCTTGCCTCCATAAAAGATGAAGGAATTTACAAAAACTAAGAGAAAATAAAACAGTCTGAGAAACATAAGTAAGACTGGTGTCAAAGCCACTAAATCACCTTCCTTCAGAGGAAATGTTGAGCTGAGGATGACTGCCAAGGACCACAGCCTGGAGGCTGCTATAGGGAAGCTGGGATGATTCCTCTGGGTCTGCTCAATGGACATACTGCCATATGGCTCAGGCACACCTCTCTTTTGTTTCAGCCACAAAAGTCTGTCATTTTTTTTTAAGCTCTTCACTTTATAGAAAATTCACTTATTCTGCAGCTTAACTCTTGTTTCCAGAAATGCATATTGAATTAAAACCACTGTGTTGGATAGGGTTCTCCAGAGAAACAGAGCCTATAGAAGATAGATGAGAGATGATAGATAGATAGATAGATAGATAGATAGATAGATAGATAGATAGATAGATAGATGATAGATAGATAGATAGATAGATAGATAGATAGATAGATGATAGATAGATAGATAGATATAGATAACTAATAAATACATAGATAATAGATAGATGATAGATATATAATAGATATATGATTAGATATAAAATAGATGATAGATAATTAGATAATAGATATGTAATTAAATAGAAATAGAAATAAATAAATTGATAGGTGATTTATTGATGGATAGATAATAGGTAATTAGACAGATGATTAGATAGATAGATTTATTACAAGGAATTGGCTCAAAAGACTCTGGAGTCAGAGAGGTCCCAAGACCTGCCATCTGCACCCTGGTGACTCGGGAGAGCTGGCAGTGGAGGCCCAGGCTTGTCCAAAGGCCTGAGAGCCAGGAGAACCAATGGTGTAAGTCTCAGCGTGAAGGCAGGAGAAGGCTAATGTCCCAGCTTATAGCCAGGCAGAGGGATGAATCCTCCTTGCCTCCTCCTTCGGTTCTATCCAGGCCTGAAAAGGACTCGGTGATGTTGAGCACAATGCGAAGGGCCACCTGCTCCCTCAGTCCACCGCCAGAAATGCTCACTTCTCCCAGACACACCCTCACAGGGTAATAATGTCTTACCAGGTACCTGGGTGCCCCGCGATCCAGTCAAGTTGACCCATAAAATGAACTCTCACAGACACCATAACCTGGGACACCTGTCACATGGCTGGGCTGGGGCTTTGACACTGCGCTTACCCTGGAGCCCATCCCTCCCACCCAAGCATCACTGTTAACCACGCCCGTCATGGAGAAGGTCTGAGGCTGATTTACCGCCGGGAACTTTCCTCTTCCCAGAAGGGCCACCAGCTTGCTGCCTGCAAGGCTCCTTCTCTCGCAGCTGTGCCCACGCCCTTCCCAGCCCGGCTGGGCCCCTGGAGCCCATCGAGGCAGCCAGTGGTCCTGGGAACGTGGGCCAGTCTGCTTCAGGAGACTTGACTTTCCCAGGAGAGGACAAGCAGGGAAAGGGCCAGTGAGAGTGGGAACGGCGCACCCAACGGCCTGCTTCCCCCTGGAGCGGGAACAGCGCACCCAAAGGCCTGCTTCCCCCTGGAGCGGGAACAGCGCACCCAAAGGCCTGCTTGCCCCTGGAGCGGGAACAGCGCACCCAACGGCCTGCTTCCCCCTGGAGCGGGAACAGCGCACCCAAAGGCCTGCTTCCCCCTGGAGCGGGAACAGCGCACCCAACGGCCTGCTTCCCCTCCGTGAACCAGGCTCCCGCCCCTTAGCTCGGCCGGCGCAGAGCAAGTTGGCGCAGACACAAGCAGAGGAGCGAAGCCACCGGCAGCACCTGACCAGGCAGCAGAATCATCGTCTGACATTTTTAGGAGCCTCAGGACTAAGTTAGTTTTACCGCAAAATATAGCTCTGGGAGAAAGTTTTCCAAAGACTGTCCCCACTCCTACCGAGGGCGCGGTGCCCGCTACGCATCTTCCCTGGGCTGTACTTGGCTTGAAACTGGTGTGGGTGTGTGGGTGGGTGTGGTGGGTGGGTGTGTGGGTGGGTGTGGTGTGTGGGTGTATGTGAGTGTGTGGTGTGTGGTGTGTGTTTTTCCCTATGTCACTGAAGAGTTAGCAAACTATGGAAAGAAAGTAGTGTCACAAGCAAATTATTTCCATTATATTTAAAAGTGCATTGTTTTAAACGCCCCTCCAGCCCAATTTAGAAATACAAAACCTTGTATTCGAGAAATCACATTCCTGAAGTGGGATGTTGGCCACTCCCCCATTTTTGTCCCTACTCTGTGAGAGACACAGTGACCATAACTTCTCAGGCCCACACATAAAAATCATGTGCTTGCGTTGCTCTTTTATGATGATATTTTGTGGGGCTGACATAATCAGGAAAGCATAATTCAATTTTTTTTAAATTAGCCATTTATTACAGTGCGGGCAAGACACAAACATTTCCCCGAATCATACCCACAAATAATGAAAACTAAAAATAAAATGACTTTTCCCTATCAGTAGGGTAATAGTTTAATTGTATACAGTTATTCTTACATTAAAAGCTGCATACCTGGCAAGCTTTATCGGGTAACAGGGACTTTTAAATGTGCCAATGTTTCTACACAAGTAACGCGGGTCAATTGCAAAAGGGATAACCATAATGATTAAATCATTAAAATTTTGTCTATGCTTCACAGAGCATAGAGAAAATTAACTTCCCACCAACCTCATTTTTCTGCTGAACATGAAATAATGATTTTCTGCCAGTATAATTACAAAGCTAACATCTGATAGAGTCAGCATCCAGCGGGGATTATCGCAGGCATGAGTATTAGACCTCATTACCAGCTTGACTGCAAAATTATTACATCTTGTAATTGGAGGGTGAGATTTATATACAGATTGGCCGGGTTTCTGTAAGATTGTAATTACAAGCTTCGTTGGTTCGCTACTTATCGCGCGGTGCAGGAGGAGGCAGAAACAAGCAGAGGGAAGACCATTTCATTAAGCTGTAACCCTATCAAGGGAGGAGCACTGTAACGTCCCTGTATTTATTAGGCCAAACAGAGCTGTTTGCAGAAGGGGAGACCATTTATTACCGCCTGACAAATGGGATTTCATTTATTTAACCTCGGCGATCTATTTCAGTAAAATGTACAAACGAGCCATCCATTTTATGATTCCGGAGTCAACGCTCAATTATCTAAAGGCTAACTGAGTGTTAAAGTGGCCATCTGCTAGGATGAATTCATTGATTTAATTTGCTTCGTGTTGCTGAATGACTCCTGCAGGCAGGGAGGAGGGGCTGGGCCTGCATGAGTGATGGGGGCGCAGGCGGTGCACGCCCCGAGTGTGTGTGGGGGGTGTATGTGTGTGTGCGTGAGTGTGCGTGCGCACGCGTGCGTGTGTTTAATCCCTCGCACAATAGAAGAATGCGATCAATAGCAGCTTAAATTTTATGAGACAAGGAGTTAAGTTGTTCTGCCCAAGCCAGAACACCTTTGTTCCCCCAGAACAAGTAATCTCTGTGGTGGAATTAATATTGACAGGCTGGCTTCTTTGTGGCTAATTTGAGGGCGCCTGGGCCAATTGGCAGGCGGGCAGTAATAGAGCTGTTATTAGAGTTCATTATGAAAGCTACAGATCGATGCCCAGTCCAGGCCACCGGCCCGGAAGGAGGCATTGCTCCTTGCCCTTGGCATCAGTTCTTCCTTATTGCACCTTGACTTTTAAAAAAATGTTATTGCACAAAAGTAAACAAATAAATAAGTAGGTGTTTCTTTGTGAGGCACTCAGCAGCTCGGCAGCTAGGATAGAGTGGGGAGGGGCAGGTGAGGGAGGCAGGAATCCACGGCATCCCCTGGAAGTCCCTGCTGTATTCACAGGAGCCATTTGTCACCAGGATAGGCCAGTGGACAAATCCAATAATGGCTCAATTCATTAGAATTTTATGCTGGCCATCTTCTGCACCCCTCTGCAGAGCCCAGCCACCTCTCTCAGACTGTGTTGAATGAAAAAGAATGTTCTCTGGCAGTCACAGAAGTTTCCTCCTGTGGAGACTGTCGCCTGAGAGGCTCTGCCCTAGGTTCCCCAGTGCGGGCAGTGTTTTTGTGAGAGATGTTTATAACAGTGCAGAGGCTCATTGGAGCTCAGTGACACAGGTTTCCAGAATGTTCTTCTCTACAAGAGGCTGCTATGGAAGAGCCCAGCTATGGAAAAGTCCCTGATAGTTGCCCATTTCCCCTGTGGCTGACTCAAGTGCACACTATAAGCTTTCCTGAATCAGAACAGGAAAGCTGCTCAGAGCATGTCTTTCTCTCCACGACCCAGAATCCTCCAACTGTGCCTTCAACTGTGAGACCATCTCACTCCAGAGGGAAGGGATTGAAAGGCCTTTGCTCGGGGACAAGCCTGCACTCACGGTGCCACAGCTCCAAGTCCTGAGTGCATCAGTGTCATTCATTCACACAGCCCATGTACATGAATGCTCATGACACAGGAATGACCATTCTGAGCCTCCTTTGTGCCAGACCTTTCCTGTCATGGTCGTGTGTTCCTGGCTCTCCCCCTCTCAGACATGGTGGGCTGAATGTGGGCCTCAGATGTCCACTCCTACACGCATCCCTCTGTCCCCCTTTCCTCGCTCACACTCCACCTTCCTCTCCAGACCTTTTATCCTAAATCAACCATCTGTAGTGAGAGCCTACTGGAGGCCTGCTCCAGGGTCTGTGAGGAGAACATCACCCATGTAGCCTTCTAGAGCCTCCATTACCCCACCATGCAAACACGATCATCACACTCATGTATTAACGGATGGGCCCAGCCAAATGCAAGTGTTGCTTCAACAAATGCTCCCTGCAGATGTCCACATGGGATGTCCACTCAGAACATCAGAGCATCACCAGGACAAAATGCCAAGGTGGACAGTGTCCACAGAGAACTGGCAGAGAAGAAAGCCGCAATGCCCTTGCTGGCCAAGGCTGGAGCCCTCTGCCCTCCTTCCCATCCATGCCCATCACCCAGTCTTGGCCGCTTCTCAATGGCATGTTAGCAACTGCTGTAGCCCACCGACCCAAATCACTGGCACAGGTTTGACAGTTGCCTCTGACAAGAGGTAGAGGTTACCTCTACAAATAAGGAAACAAGATGACAGTCTGAGGACCCATCCTCCTTCTAAGATCAATCTCCAGAAAAGAGTGGGAGACACTCATCTCCTCCATCATTGGCTGAAACACCCTGTATTGGTCAAGCTGTCTTGTTGATGTTGTTCCGGCTCCTCGGGATTCAAGGGGAGCAAAGCCCTCCATGTTTCCAAGCACCCTTCAGTGACACAGAGGCTGGCCATGGGCAGGCAGAGCTCCACTCCAGGCACCATGAGAGCCTATGTGGGGTGTCTGGGCTGAGGACACCAAGCGCTCTCAGAGGTGGAGTCTGCTAAAAGGAGAGCTGCTTCCTGGGCTTAACTGGGGCTGCAATGGGCCACTCATCAAATCAGCAGCAATGGAAACAAAACCAGTCAGTTCAGAGTCTACAACCAAGAGGACTCTGCCAGGAAATGAAATTCACTGGCGGCATGCTCTGTGCTGCCCACACAGCTGGACTGGGAGGTAAATGGACCTGCGCTTTCAACGGGTATTCCTAGGGCCATGTGTCCAAATTACACTGTGTCCTGTGAATGACAGTAAAACAGCCCCTTCCAGTGCTGCAGTGTTTTCATGCCTCTGCGCAGATACAGGACCCCCTATGCCTCCGCAGGCTGCCTAAGTTACCCAACAGTGCCCGTTTTTGGCCACCACAGAGACAAGTTTGTTCGTATTTCTTCCTGGAACAAATTGAAAACAGTGGCTATATTATATTTATACTATATATTTAGCATCTGTAGTCAGTATATTTTCACCACAATGATCAGCTTGTAATCATTAAGAACATTTACACTTGTCATTAAGAACTGTTTACACTTGAAACTTTGAAAACCATTAATGAATTGGCCAACTTATGAATTGGAATTTATTTTTATTTTACATTTAAGGAAAATTCTTGGCTCCTGCTAGATATCCACAGAGTAAAGATGAGCAATAGTTATGTTATTCAGTTTTAAATATAAATACTAATAAGTGAACTTGACAAATCTAGCATTTCTCCTTCGACCCTGAATTACCCTATTGATTTTTGTATCTAAAGCAACTATAAGGCAATCCATCTTGCCTCTCTTATTTGCTATTTTAGGGGCAGGCTTCTTCAGGCTGTATTTATTTGCAGCAATCAATGTGATATAGTAGTTTTGATCATTTGCACAATCTAAAGGCTCCCATAAACCATTGGAGCATAAAACTGACATAGTTGATCTTGCAAATAGTCAAAATTTCCAGATTAATTGTTATTGGATCATTTCAATTTTGAAGACAATTGCCCAAAAAAAAGCACAAAAATAAAACCAAAAAACAGCAATGTCAGTACGAATGGGTATTAGAGAGCATGAACCAGGACTGTAGGTTACATAGTCCTGCTTCCGTATGTGTGTGGCTGGATGCCCTCAGCATGGTGCCCAAGGGCAGTATGGAAGCCAAGTTCACTGGCATGGCCACCACAGGAACTAAAGGTAGGGGTCGGATCAGCATTAACTTGAGATGCCTCTAACCTGGGCAAGATTTGATCAGGACTCTTAGAGATGGAAGGTGGCACCTCCCACTGCTGATGCTGAAATGCCTTTTCCAGTAAAGGAAGGAGCTCAAGTGTGGCCAGCTGTGGGTCAGAGACCCAGACAGCCACTGGAGAGCAGGCAGGAAGGTGCCCTGGCTTCGGCGAGACTCATTTCCTCCATGCAAGGCTCTGGCTCCCCAGAGCCTTCTTGTCAGAAGTACAATCTTTTTTGTCTATACTTTAAAAGAAATAGTTGTTCAAATCCCAAATGTTTTCAGCAATAGAAAAAATAAACTGCAGGATATGTCTAATATTTTCTTAATATCAATGAGTTATTGTTCAATTCATTCTTTTTACTTTAAGACATCAAAAACTACAAGATTAATTTATGTTCCTTGTCCCCTGAGAAATTTTCCAATTTATAATAAACATTAGTACATAAACCCAGATACGTCCACATTTATTACTTATATCTGACTAACTCAGGATCCAAGGAAACCATGTTACCTTTTTTAAAAAGTATCATGATGCTGTAATTGATTAGGAGAAGAACAATTTATATCATATGAGTTTGAATTATAATTTTTAATTCATTTTTTTCTTTGAGAATCTCCATGTAACAGCAAACCTTGTTTCCAAATAAAGAGCCTGCTGACCTGTTTTGCTGAATGAGACAGTTTTGTGAATTCATGCTTTCACATTCCCCTAGATACCATTCACATTTTAAATGAGTTCGTGATCAAAGAAAATTGTATGTTTCACATGACTATAAGTCTGTGTGCCAAACACTGTCTCCCTGAGTGATAGAAAGGTGAGCTCCAGCTTCCCAGGGAGAAGCAGAGGAGAGGCCGACCTCGGCTTGGAGGTCCACCACGGAGGGACTGCCCTGAGGAAGCAAGTGCATCTTCAGGAAAGAGAAAAAGCCTTCTGCAGGGAGAGGAGGATCTGCCACTAATGGTGCAGCTGGTGTCCAGAGATGGCACCTCCCATGCATTCAGTTCTCTTGTTTTCTCCAGAGAGAGGAGCTGACGGGCTTGTCATGGGTCATGTGGCCAAGGAACCATCACTCTCCAAGAGGTCCTGGAAGAGTGCTCAGCTCTGGAACAACTGAGCAGAGCAGTCATGGGGGGTGAGCATCCCAGAGAGCTGAGGTTTAGAAAGTCAGAAGCCAGCAACAGAGGGAAGATCAAAATTGGATCTGGCCTCCCTCTGAGTATGGAATACAAGCCCTCAACCTTCCCAAAGGTGGTTCTTGAGGAGGGAACACCAGGAGTGAACTGGGCAGGTGAAGGTGGGCATATGGGATTTCAGGTACAGAGCCCAGCAGCACTCAGAGATCAGTCCAGACTGAGAGCCTCGGAAACTTGTAGCAGTTTGCAGTGTGTGAAGTTAGCGCAGTGCCTCCAAGAGCACTTGTCCATGAGGTAGCAAAGGAGCATGTTGAATGAAGACATTTAAACAAGGAAAATTGTACCAATACCTCCTCCCAGTGTGGCTAAGAGGACTTCCTGTGTACACTGTAAATGGATCAGCAATATTCCAACATTGGTCAGAATTATTTACTGGTCATGGTAATCAATTATCAACCAAGTTTACAGACTTATGGGTTAAAATGATAGACTGAGATTGCAAGCTTACACACACACACACACACACTTCAACTGAACATGCTTGACATGGCAGAGAGTTTGCACACAGTGAGCCACAACCATAATGGTGCAGAGAGTGGCAGGGATACCATTACGGACCTGGGATTTGGGTGGGCAGATGATGCCAGGTGGGGATATCCTACCCCAGAAGAAAATGGGGAGTGAGGGTGCAGTTAACAGTAAAACTTCCTCCCAACTGGCATCCTGAGACATCCCACTGCCGGGGGGGGGGGGGGGGGGGGGCATTCCTAGGTTAAGGGAGAGGCCCTGGGACAGGAATCAGGTCATCAGTTACTATGGTCTCAGGAAGCTGGTGGCAATAGCATCACCCACAGCCAGGGCTCAGAAGTCAAGCTCTTCCTGTAGGGGCTCAGTCTCCCAGAGGAATTTGGAGCCAGGGGAAAAGGAGGAAAGAGCACTGGATGACCACACATACCGTAGTAATCGCAGAGGGAGAGAAAGATGCCGAACATCTTCCACTGACACTAGAGAATGCAAGTAATCTAAAGAAAAGAAGAAAAGTTAAAATACACACTTTTTTAAAAAGATTATTTTATTAATTTTTTTTTTTAGAGAGGGAAGAAGGGAGAGGGAAAGAGAGAGAGAAACATCAATGTGAGAGTGAGACATCAGCTGCTTCCTGAGTGGCCCCTACTGTGGACTAAGCCTGCAGCCCAGGCATGTGCCCTGACTGGGAATGAAATGGCCAACCTTTCGGTGCACAGGACGATGCCCAACCAAGCCACACTAACCAAGGAAAAGATACACATTTTTAATTATAATCCCAGAAAAGTGTTATTATATAGAAGTAGGCTGTCAGGCCTTTAGAAAGAGATTGTTAAGAACTGGTGGGAATTGAAAATGAGATTGCCAAAATAGAATGCAAGGGGTGAATTCAACACTGTCAGAGACCCAAGGAAAGGTCAAACAACCCACCAGATCACAGAGGGAAAGTTACCCAGAAATCAATTAAGAAACATTGTCAGTCAAGATCAAGTTCCAGAAAGAGACAAGAGAGACAATGGGAGAGGATGTGATTAAAGACATACTAGAAGAAAAGAGGCTTCACCTGGAAATGACCCACCTGGTACATAGCATCCTGAATATTCAGACAAATTCAAAACATCCTGGTGACATTTCAGATATTGGGGGAGGAGAGGAGCTTATAGATACCTCACAGGTCCCTTTCTCAGTCTCTTTTTTTCCTGTCTTCTCATTCTCTACTGAATGTCAAAAATGAGGTTGCTTCCCAGGGCTGGGTCTCCAGCTTCCTTCCTCGAGTCTACAGAAGTCCAGAAGTCCCCTCTGTGACTCCACCTAGTCCTGGCCTCTAAATCCTGCCTCTGAGCCAATGTACTCCAAATTTCCATCCCACCCCACCCCTTGCCCTGAGTTGGCTTGTTGACATACAACAAGGGGTGTATGTCAACTTGCAGACCTCAAAATGGACATATTCAAAACAGATTTTCACCCAGACCTGCAGCTGCACTAGTGTCTCCTTCCCCAAAGGAAGCCATCGTCCACCAGGTCAACACGTCCCGTGTCATCTTTGATCTCTCTCCTTCCTCTCACTCAATTCATGTCCATCATCAAATGAATTTAAAATTGCCTCAACCATTTACTTGAGATGAATTCAGAATTATGATAAATAATGCTTATGTAACTTACAAATATAATTAATGTATTTCAATAAGAAACATCCAGAAAAGGCTAAAACTATGGCATAAGTGTAAAATAAAATATTGCAAATGATTTAGAATAAAATTTACAGAGAAAAGGCAACCACCGTTCTGTAACCCTTTTGCTGATTAGAGGTCTGATTTAAATTTGGGTTGAATTCAATATAAATCCAGTTAGACGAGCCATTTTAGTGATAAGCTTTCACTCTGTGTTTCCTAGGATAGCTCCCAGGGGAAGCGAATTTCTTGCCATTTCACATTCAATATAAGTCCATTGCTGGTGAAAAGATGGCTAAATTGGTCCATCAGTTTGTAATAAAATATCTCATGACTTGTTTATCTGATCAATGAAGAGTGTATTCTCCAGCTGTTCACTGTTAATGGGCCCGTTGCCCTAAAATGGTGAATTATCGACTCCCAGAGAGGCAGAGGGGGGCTGCAAACTCAGATCGGATTTCCTGTTTGAAACTGACATATTGCAGTTAAATTGTTGGAACCAAGAATGCAGGCCCTCTGTGTCTCACACGGCAGAGATGCCTAAAACACAAGGCCATTTCTCACTTAGAATTATTAAACTAGCTTTTTAAAAAATTACATCTGGACACCAAACTGAGTGTTCAAATGTGGCAAAGTTATTGACTTAAGCACAGAAATATTTTGGTGGAATTTTAAAGTTCCAACTTCTGTATCCCAGTAACATACCTGAGTTCAGTCTGCGCTGTTTTGGAAAGCATGTGTGCACTCATTCGGTCATCCATTTATTCCTTTACTAATCAACAAGTTTTAATCATGTTCTGACAGTGAGCCTAGCACTGCACCAGTGATTAGGGCACAGTAATATAAAGAGATCCGGTGCCCGGCCCCAAGCATCTCAGGGTGTCTCCGATGTGCTGTGTGTGTGAGCCATGTCCTTTAGTGATTCGGATCCTGGCTTTGGGATCAGGTAAGTCCAGCTATAGATATGGCTGCAACCCAGCTCTGCCACGCTGCCTCGGGAAATTGCTAATCTCTCCAAAACTGTTTTTCTTATCTTTAAAATGGATGTAATATCAACTCTAAGGTTATGGCAAGGGACCAGTGAGATGACCTAAGCAGAATCAGAATGCATAGAACACATGGGGAGGTGGAAGCCCTCTGTGACTTTACCAGCACTGAATCCCAAAGCTTCAGGACGCAAGGCTCAATGACCAAGCACGTAGCAGTCCAGCACAGTGACACTCCATTCTCCAATCCTTCATGTGGCCTCAGCTGCCGCAATGATTACTAGCCCCTCCTTGTACTTTGCACACAGAGGAAAACCTGAATAAGCTGGCCCCACTCAGACATTTGTGAACCATTCCTGCTTCTCTGCAAGAGCCACAGCCTCAAAGGTCACCTGGCAGGACGCGGTGGTCTTCCAGATGAGTGACACACCCCAAGGGGCAAAGGGGTTCTACTTTTGCAACAGTAAGTTATTGAGGTTTAGGGAGAGTCAATGAAACCACAAAACGATCATTCCCCTGATCAATAATTGTTTGGAAAGTAGGTGATTTTATATGTTAACCAATTATTTACTCTGTTTTCTTTTGCTTCAAGCTTAGCCTTAAGAAAAAAATTTTTAAAAAGAAAGTAAAATAAAACATAGGCGTAATCACACTCCTTTTCAGTAGAAATGTGATAGAAATAAAATACTAGAAGTTTCACCAATAAGTTACTTCTATAGATGTGTGTTTGGAGTCCCCTCACCATTCAGCATTGGCTGGAGACACAGAAGCTCAGCCCTAAAAGAGTTTGTAATCTGGGAACTTTAGGAAAGTTATTGCTTTTACACATGCTCTTTTAAAATGTAAGAGAATCTAAAAGATGGGGCTTTTTGCTCCCGTTTGGGGGCTTAGACCCAGGAACATTTATGAACTGCATTTATTGAGGGCTGAGAGTCATTGGCAAAGCTTGGGAAGAGAGAACTCTCCCAGCCCTGTCATCAACCCACCTTGTGTCTTGGGCCCATCACTTTTCTCCGGGTCTCAGTTTGATTTTGGGTGCAATAGGATCATTAATTTAGACCCATCAACAATTTTTTAGCACATGCATCCCAGCCACTGGGCTTGCCCAGAAGCTCCACTTGGGCAGGACAAAGCATCCACATACAAAGAGGGACTGGGCACACCAGTGTGTGGGCAAGAGGAGTGAGCCACTCAGCCTGGAGCTCATCCACACTGAATGTCGGAAGGGGAGCACTCGTCCACTTGAGGCAGAGAAGGGTCATTGGCTGGGCTGCACCCGCCGCCTCCCGCAGCCACATCAAAATCACAACTAAAATACAGAACCACCGTCACTCAGAGCCTCCTGACATCTGGCTGCACAGAAGCCCCACAACCAGGGAACTGGAGCAGCACTGAGACCAGTAGGAGGGGCGGGGACGCGGGCGGGCGGGGCTGAATTTCAGAGACTCCCCGCAGGCCCACACCTGGTGCCACAGTTTAAACCCGTGAGGGAATCTCGGCGGGGAAGTGAGGGGTCCCAGCCCCACAGCAGGGCCCCAGCCCTGGGCTCCAGGCCAGGAAGAGACGTCCCCACAACTCTGGGCTGTGAAACCAGCGGGGACTGTGGCTGAGGGTCGCGGAGGCTGCGGGAGCCCCAGCAGCTCCTCTAAAGGGCCCGGCACGGACTCACTCGGACGCTCCCTCTGAGCCCAGCGCCGGGCAGCAGCCTGAAAGGACCCGGGACACTCGGGGAGGAACTAACCTGCCTGAGATCCGGGCGAGAGGCGGAGGGCGGCTTCCTCCCAGGCAGAAGGGCTGGTGAAGGTCATTGCTCCTTTGGCGAGTCCTTGCCGCACACAGCCGACAGGCAGGCAGGCACCATATTTGAATTGCCAGCACCTGACTGACACCTTTGGCCCCGCCCCGTGATTCCCGGAGGCCCCGCCCCTCCCCACCTGCAGCTCATCCAGGCCATTTCCAGGGGCTTTTCTGTGCAAGTGGCCTCTCCAGCCTCATGCTTAGGACTTTCCTAAAATCTCTCAAACAAGCAGCAGCGGGCCCCATACGGCTTGATAAGTGGCCCCAGGCCTGGCACTAGCGGCAGCTGCATTGGCTCATAGCTTGGCCTCTCCTGGACACCTCCAAGCCCAGCACAAGGAGCAGCTAACTACGGTTTGCTGTGTAGCTAATGCTGGGGGGCCCTGGGCAAGGCACTGGCACAGGCTGACTTTGCACCTCCCGGGAGGCCCCAGAGACAGTGCACCTGGTGGTCAGACTCAACCATGCTGGATTACAACCCTCCCACATCCACAAGTGATACTCAAGGGTGTACTTGGTGAACACCAAATCTCCACTGAAGTAAATCCTGAGCCATAGGGGTGTCTCCAGCACAGCAGCTCTTTGGCTGTAGTTGCAGCTGGTCCTCACAGCTGATTGGCTGGGGGATCATTTCCTCCCAGGGACACCAACAGCCACCAAGGCTCAACTACAACAGGACAGTGCACACAGCCCACACAGGGGAGCACCTAGAAAGCCCAGCTCAGAAAAATGAGGAGGCTGAGCCACTGGACCCTACAGGACACCTACTACACAAAGCCACTCTACAAATCCAGGAAACATAGCAGCTCTACCTAATACATAGAAATAAACACCTGGAAGCAGCTAAAATGTGGAGGCAAAGAAACATGTCACAAAGGAAAGAACAGAAGAAATCTCTAGAAGAGGAACTAAATGAAATAGATCCAAGCAAGCTAACAGATACAGAGTTCAGAATTTTGTTTATAAGGATGTTTAAGCAGACTATTAGGGAAATAACTGAGAAAATCGATAACATAATAAAGTACCAATTTGAAATGAAGGCTACAGGAACTGAAATGAAGAATAATTTACATGGAATCAACAATATAGTAGAGGATTCTGAGAATCAAATCAGCAATTTGGAACATGAGGAAACAAAAAACACCCAACCAGAAGAGCAAAAAGAAAAAAGAATCCAGAAATATGAAAGTAGTATAAGGAGCCTCTGGGAAAACTTCAAGAGGCCCAACATTTGTATTATTCGGGTACCAGAAGGGGAAGAAACAGACCAAGAAATTGAAAACCTATTTGAAAAAATAATGACAGAAAACTTCCCCTACCTGGGGAAAGAAATCAACTTACAAGTCCAGGAAGCACAGAGGGTCCCAAATAAGAGGAACCCAAAGAGGCCCACAGCAAGACACATCATAATTAAAATGCCAAAGGTTAAAGACAAAGAGAGAATTTTAAAAGCAGCAAGAGAAAAGCAATTAGTTACCTACAAGGGAGCACCCATACGACTGCCAGCTGATTTCTCAACAGAAACCTTGCAGGCCAAAAGGGAGTGGCAAGAAATATTCAAAGTGATGAAAAACATAGAACTACAACCAAGATTGCTCTACCCAGCAAAGCTATCATTTAGAATTAAAGGTCAGATTAAGAACTTCACACATAAGAAAAAGCTAAAGGAGTTCATCACCACCAGACCAGCACTACAGGAAAAGTTGAAGGGTCTTCTTTAAGAAGAAGCTAATGAACAAAAGAATCTGACAAACTAAATAGATCCAGAGACATTGACGCATGCAACAGATATTTCCTCATATTTCAGAGGAAAGAGGGAAGGGGAGTGGAGGGTGGGAAGAGATTAACCAAAGAAGTTATATGCATAACCCATGGACACAGTTAATAACAGAGTGAAGGTCTGGGGAGGGGTTGGGAGTGAAGTGGAGGGGGTCAATTGGGGGGAAAAAAATGGGACACCTATAATATTCTCAACAATAAAAATAAATTAAAAAAAAAAAAGGTGGTGGGGAGAGAAGGAAAGGATATGCTTCAGCCCGACTGGGCGTGGCTCAGCAGTTGAGCGTCGACCTAGCATCCAGGCGATCAGGGTTCAATTCCCAGTCAGAGGCGTGCAGGAGGCAGCCGATCAATGACTCTCTCATCATTGTTTTTTCTCTCTCTCTCTCCCCCTCTCCTTTCCTCTCTCTGAGATCAATAAAGATATTTAAAATAAATAAAGAAAGAAAGAATATGCTTCAGATCAGCAAATCTGTGTTCCAGCTCCGATGTCCTTGGGCCCCACTCCCTCTGCAGTGAAAGGAGCCACAGGGCCCCAAAAGGTCCAGGGCACAGCTCAGAATCAATTACCTGCTCCAGAAGGATGGGGGTATAAACACCATCAGACAGTCACAAATTACCTAGAGCAGGAAAAAACTCATTTTTCTAACTAATATGATCTTCCTGCCAGATAAGCAGGCTCCTTTTCTGACTGATCAGCTGCAGCTTCATTGCCTTCCAGACCCCATCTCCCCCAGCCCCCTTCACAGGAAGAGTAAATCACTTTCGAAAGACGGCTTGATATAATGGCGGTACATCTTCTTAAACATAGGTAATAGAACAGTGCACCATCACCTTTGGCAGAAAAGCCCAGCCACGGACACATCCCCTTCTTGACTCCAGGGGCCCTGCAGTAACACACCTCATAAATTGGCCAGGAGATTCTGGGAGATACGGCCCTGCTTTATAGCTGAGGCCAGCACTCAGTCACCAGGGACATGATCACTGGGGGATAAGGTCACAGAACCTCTTTTGGTGTCATCCCACTGAGATGTTATCAGATGCTCAACCCTCGAGCAAGAGAAACAAACTGATAACAAAATTGGGGGGAGGGGGCATGGGAAGAAATGCGATAATCCATCAACTCACCTGTGGAGAAAGTACCAGGGAAAAACAGTATTGATTTTTTTTACAAGCCAGTGCACAGATTTGTCAGACAAAAGCATAGAGATGTCAACCCCCAGAGCCACTGTCTCCAGCAATCCCAGAGCCGCAGCAGGACAGACGCCTGCGAGGGCAGGAGCAGAGGCAGCACTGTGGCACTTTTTGCATGCCAGGCTCGGGAGGGGTTGTCGGCTTTATTAAAGAGAGAAATGCCCGCCCCCACGTGAATATGGATGCTATCTGCCCCCACCGCGGCAGAGGTAGGACACGAGGAAAAGGGCATCCAGGAGGACATGCTTTAAGTGGATCTCAGGAGAGGTGGCTTTGTGGTCTCTGCACAACCGAAGTCACCTGTCGTCCAGATGCTTCTGCCATTGGGGTCACAGGAAGGTCACAGACATTTACTCAAATGGCCATTCAGTTGGAAGACTGCAAAACTAATGGACAATTTTAGATTTCAGAGAAAATCTACTAGAACATATTTTCATCTCTTACCGACAAAAGACAATCCGAGCCAATTATAAAGGTTTACTGTTCTGTCTGGGCAGGAGAGAATCACTCTGACACCCCAGGTCTCAGGTGCTTAGAATCAGCTGAGGTCTAGGTCCCTCTAACGCCCCCACCAAAGAAACATCTGGAGGTGGATAGTGAGATCTGGTTTAACTGGGCCAGGGGTAAGCTTATGCAGTGCATGTTTGGAATCAAGCTAAACACAGCACCTCCTTCAGATTTCACCTGCCGTTCCAAATTCTTTCTTCATGAAATTTCACCTGGTTACTAAAGAACAAAAAGACAACCAAATTAAAAATTCAACAAAAGCACAAAATATAAGATCACACCAATAACTTAGAAGCACCATATTCAGAGGTCGTTACAAAGCTGACATGGACTTGGCAGCTCTAGTTTCTGCTATGTGCACGACTCATTCAAAGCACTGCAGCACTTGCTAAAGTGTGTTTCTTTCGTAGTCTTTTCTGATGCAGTGTTATTGCACTGTTCTTTCAAGAACAGCATGTGGCTGTTCACTTTTTAAAATGTGCTTTGAATAGGAGAGTCTGAGGACACTGTGGCCTGTGGGCCACTTAGTACGCACACCAGCATGGCATGGCTTGTTCTAAAGACTGAAAGGGAAGCTGCCAATTGAGTAAGTCAGTGGGAAAAAATGAGAATTATATACCTAATATGTGTAAAATGTCAGAATCAAATTGAGGCAGAACAGAACTGCCTTAGAGAGCCTACAAAGTATAATATGCCACAGTTATATAATAATACTTATGGTGGTTTTGTCAGGTGTATGAAAATGTTTTTATAATTTTGCAATAATTCTAGATTAATTTATTTTTCTTTCAGGACTTTAATGATGCTGTTTTGTCTTCTTGCTTGCATTTTCTTTTTTTTCCTTTTTTTGGCTGTTTTTAGGATTTTCTACTTATCACTGCTATAGAGCATTTTGGTTTCGCTGTGCTTTGTTTAATTTTTCTCATATTTCTTGTGATTGTAGTTTACTGAGCTTCTTAAAACTATATGCTTATAATTTTTTTACACTGGGAAGACTTTGGTGAACAGTTTCTTTAAATAATTTTTCTGCCCCCAATTCCTTTCTCCTTCATAGTCTCCAACTATTTTAAGCTTATATGTTGGAATAATATTGCATGTATATAACACAGCTTGAATTTGTTCCAGAGTTTACTAATGCTCTGTTTCTCTCACTATTTTTCTATTTGTTTCATTTTAGATAGGTTTAATCACTGTCTTCCAGTTCACCAATCTTTTCTTCTAAAATGCCTAATCTGTCGTTGATTCCTTCCCAGTGTATTTTTCATCTTAACATTGTATTTTTCATATCTAAAAGATTCATTTGGGTCTCTTTGATATCATCAGTGTCTCTACTTGACTTTTTGAACAACTGGAATACAGTTATAACTTGTTAATACCTTTGTCTACTAATTCTAACATCTGCATCTCTTCTGTTTTGGTAGCAAATGATTAATTTTCATTATGGGTTAAAATTTTCTGCTTCTTTGCATGACTGGTCATTTTTCTATTGGATACCAGCTACTGTGAATTTTAGTTTGTTGGGTGCTAGATATTTCTGTATTGCTAAAAATACTTTTGGTCTGAAACCATATTAAATTCCTTTAAAATTTTTATCTTTTTTCATCTCCTTTTAAGACTTATTAAGCAGGACTGCGTTTTTATTCCCAGTCTTCTTCACCACCATCTTATATGGATGTTCTTATTGTTATTTGGCCTACTGTCATTGTACTATTCAAGAGTGACTCTCTCAATATCTGCAGAGCCCTGCCCCCCCGCCCTTCTCATACTCTGTCCTCTGATCTCTAGCTGCCAAACTCATGTCCTGAACTCAGCAATCTAATGAGCTCTGCATGGGCTTCCCCACCTTATACCACAGGACAGAAACTCTCTAGACAGTCAGCTGAGGCAATCTTGGTATCACCTCATTTGTTCCCCATATCTCAGGGCCAGTGTTCTTCACTGTGCTTTGAAAAGTTATATTATATATTTTTTCCTGTATTTTTTTTCATTAATGAACCAGTTTTGACACATAATTATTAACTAAAAATCATTTCCTTAGCTTTTCTTAAATTTAGATTCCCTTAGGTTTTACATAATGTTTTTTGCTGTTCCAGGTTCCTATTTAGGATACCACATACATTTAATACCTTAGGCTCTTCTTAGCTGGGATGGTTTCTCAGACTTTCCTTGTTTTTGATGACTTTGACAGTTCTTTAGAATATTGGTTAGGTGTTTTATACAATATCTTTCTGTTGGGATTTGTTTTATTTTTTATAATTAAACTGGGCTTGTGGGTTAGGGGACAAAGACCACAAAGGAAAATTGCCATTTTTATCACATTCTATCAAGCATACCTACTATCACATAGTTTATTAGTGCTGATGCTGACCTTGATCACCCTGCTGAGGTATCACTACTGAGGCATCCACTGTAGAGTTTCTCTTTTTCCCCTTTCTATATCATAGTTTTGAAAAGAAGGTCAATACACACAGCCCACATTTCAGGAGTGGAGGTTATGCTTTGCTTCTATAAGAGCAAAGTAGCTACATGTATTTTTCCCCCTCCTCCACTTTTCTTTTTTTCTTCTTCTAAATTATCTTTGTTGTTGAAAGTATTACAGGTGTCCCGCTTTTGTTCCCCACTGACCCCCTCCTCCCATCCTTGCCCCCTCCCCATGCCTTCATCACATTGTTGTCTATGTCCACGGGTTATGCATATATTTTTAATTCTTCTGCATGAGAGAGTTATCTCTTCTCCCCTATTTATTTACTGATACAACCATTTATTTATATCAGTATAGAATCATGAATATTTTATACTTTGGGTTATAACTCAATGCTACTTAATTTGGGTGCTCAAATTGCTCAATTGCTCTAGCTTTCGCCATTGGGAACTCTTTCCATTGGTTTCTATGACCCTTTCACATTCTCCCATCCTTGTATGTTGTGTGTGTGTGTCTGTGCACACATTAGCACACTTTCTCACTTTCTGGCACTACAAGACACTCCAGGCTCATCTTGTATGTTTTGTGCCCCAATTCTCAAATCATCCATTTCTCCAAGAAACCCTGGTTTCTTTTACTGGAGAGTGGTATTAAAATATATATCTGTGCTTGAGTCGTGCTCATTGCTACTGGGTTGCCATTGCTTCTAGGTTTCCTCAACTGAAAAAAGGGAAATTCATGCATGTGTACTAATCCATTTACATACACATATCTGTAAATTCTTCTATAAAGAGCACTTGGCCCAAGGGAACACAACCTTTTGCTCGTCTTATGTGAATTCCAGGTACTTCTCTGAGTATCTCTTTTGGTGACTGTTTTTTCTTGAATCACAGTGAGATGGTGTGAAACGCCCTTGTCTCCACTTCCCTCACACACTACTGGCCACGTGGACATGCGTGATGCCATGGCAACTGGATGACAGGTCTAGATACTGAGAGATAAATGGGGGGCAGCTGTGTCTGGCGACCCCAGGACAACTCCCGTCTCTGCACGGTGCAGCAACTTCAGGTTATGGGTCCTAACAAGGTGACCTCAGGGCACCCAGACTGAGGCCATCAATCACAGGCAGGTAACAGCCAGGAGGGAGCCTTTGGGACTCCCACAGACACGCATGTGGGGGGGGGGGTCAGGGAGGCTACAGCTGGATGCTAAGTGTAGTCACAATGGGGGTGACAGATCTGCCCTGCCAGTACCCCAGCATCAAACGTAAGCTTTCTTCTTGGCAAGCACCATTTCCTGACCACCAGAGAGCAATGCAATACCTCATCTTGGGCAGGGTGGGGAGGGAGACTGGTTTTTTTTAACATCTCCCTCTGAATCTGAGGTGATAAACGGTCACCTTCCCCTGAAGTATATTCATCCACTCCCCATCAGTGTTCCCAGAGGGCCAAGCCTGGATGAGCCAGCTCCAGAGGGTCTTCAAGGAATCTGGGGCCACATGACTATTTCCTGAGGGCTTACCACATTTCCTGCTCAGGTACCTTAACCAAGGCAGTGACTGGCAGGTGTGAGCTGCACGAATATTAAGAAGACTTTCTGTAGAATAAAGATGGTCGATTATTAAAGGAGAGGGTCACAGAATCCCTCTTTCAAGAGAACACCTTGAATAAAATTGTTAGAACACAGAAAATGTAATGAGATGAGATCTCAAGGGAGAAACATAAACCTTTTTCCAAAATAAATTCCCAGGGACCTGCTCAGCTTCTACCACTAAACATCTTCCCCATTGGTGAAAATTGCCCATTTCCCCTCTAGGACTGAGAGAGGCGTCACCAGTGACTTCTCCTTGTGAATGGTTGGCAGGAGCCCAGCCTTTAGGCTGGGGAGATGGCACACTGGACAGAAAGGACCATTAGCTTTGTCTGTTGGGCTGAGAATGACGTGTGGAGGGTGCAAGAGAGAAGTGCGAGTTCAGAGAAACCTTTCCTAGGCTTTACTATGCTAATATCCATTTTTTTATTAAAATTCTTATTGACATAACTGTAAATTTATCCTGCTGCTGTAAGAAATAATCAGAGAGATCCTGTGTACACTTTACCTTGTTTCCCCAATGGGGAAATCAAAGGTGAACTATTATTATTTGGAATTGCCCCAAATTCTGATGTCAAAGAGGAGGAGTCCTCACCTCCAAAACCACTGACAGCACCAGGCAGCAGTCCCGCACCCGGCACTGCTCAGTGTTCCTCAGGAAGATGGTGGCCGACCCACTGGATCAGAGCCACTGGGGACCAGTCCTGGAAGCTCAGGTTTCAGAAGTTCTCTGGTTCTTATCCAAAGGTCCACTACCCGGGTTTGGAGGCAGCAGGGGTCCCCCTGGTCAGGGAACGTAGGCAGGCCCTCTGGCCTTCTCACCCCAGCTCAGTCAGAGCACCAAGGACCCAGCCCACTAAGAACATCTGCTAAGCGTCCAGCATCTTGCTCCAGGCCTGGCTGGGCTCCTCTGGATGGTGTTTCCCCATGTTTAGTTCCAGGGCCAGTAGAAGCCCATGATAGTCACCTGGCCATGAAAAGTCAGAACTCATGTCCACTTGCCATATATCAACTCTTCATTCCAAGAAGTGAAAGACCCTCAGAGCTCGGCCTCCAGGGTCTGGGCCACTTCATCCCAAAGGTAACTTAGAAAAGTTACAGCAAAAGAAATGAGACATGAAATAATCAGCAGGTCTTGTCCCTTCTGCTCTGTGCTTGCGGAAAGCTGCTTCTTGTTAATTCTTATTGTTTCCAGGAGTGGAGAGATGAAGCTCTTCCTTAGTCAGGGGCCACCCTGCTCCAGGATTTGGGATCCAGGGAAGAGAAGTGAGAAACCAGTAGGTTGATAGCTTTTGATTATTTGACGTTGTCTTAGGAAGAAAACGTAAAGAAATATATTAAAAACTCCTTTTTGGTTTCTGCTTCTTCAAATTCTGAGTTATTGGAACAACTACACAAAAATAGTCCCCTAACCGAGCTGCACCACAGAGCAGGTCTGCAGCCCCTGACAATCCCCTAATCCCCCCTGGTGGCTGGCGGAGCATCACCAACTCCACACTTTCGCAGGCTAAGGACCACCTGCCTGCCTGAAACTTCTGTTATTACTAATGCAGATATTTTTTAATTTGAAACAAAACTTTATTGGAGTTATAATTTATTGAGGTTTAATTTACATACAACAAATGTTACCAACTTTAAGGATACAGATCAATTAATTTTGACTCATGTAAACAGTTGTGTATCCACTACCACAATAAAGTGAAACGATGTAACCACCACTCCAAAGCTGCCCTGGAGCTCTTGCTCAATCAATCTTCTCCACTCGCCTGCCCCAGGAAACCATTGATTGAGAGACTTCCTGTATATTACATTACATTTTCTAGAATTTTATATGTACTATTCTGTGACTGCTTCTTTCACTCAACATAATGATTTTGAGATTAATTCTGTTGTCTATATTAGAAGTTTGTCTCTTTCTATTGCTGAATAGTTTTTCATTGTATGTCTGTACCACAAATTGTTTACTCATCTCTTGAAAAATATTCCAGGTTTTGATTATTATGACTAAAGCTTCTGGAAAGAGTCAAGCATAAGTCTCTGTGCAATGTGTGTTTTCATTGCTTTTAGATAAATATCTATGGGTAGAATTACTAGATCATCTGGAAAGGACATGTTTAAACATGGAAGGAGCTGTTAACCAGGTTTTGAAAGCAGATGGGCCACTTCACCTTCCCACCAGCACTACTTGAGGGTTGCACTTGTTCCCCACCCTCACAAACTTTGACTTTTGATTGGTTGTCATATCTCATTATGGTTCATTTACATTTCCAGTTACTGATAATCTTTTCATGTGTGCATACAGGCTATTCATATACCTTTTGTAAAATGCTTTTGCAAATATTTTACCCATTTTAGTGAGTTTTGTTTTTGTCATCCTACTGGGTTCTAAGAATTTCTCACTGATCTCCGTCGTGGTCAGAGGCCATACTCTGTGACTTAAGTTGAAAACACCTGGATAAAAAGATATATGAAATATGAAAATACTAACTTCACGGTGGGGGTGTGTCAACAATACAACACAAATTAAACTACAGACAAGGCCAGGTGAGGAAGGGCAGGGCGTAAAAATAATGGGGTCGGTTCAGTGAGTGGGAAAATCTAAGTGGAACACACTTAACAATGGAGCTGCAGAGCGTAGGAGCCCCAAACTGACAGAGCTGAAGGAAAAACAGATGAATTCACACTTAAATTTGGAGATTTCAATATTCTTCTCTCAGCAATTAGTAGGAGACATTGACAGAAGATCAATAAGGACATGGAATGCTCAAGCAACACTGTTAACCAACTTGATCTGCTTGACAGATTGCAGCACCCTCCCAGCCACAGTAGAATCAGTGTTCTTGTTAAGAACGTACAGGGCGTTCACCAAGAGAGACCACGTGCTGGGCCACAGGACACATTGCAGCACCGCAGAGAGACAGAAACACACAACTCACGCCCGGTGCGCACAAAGGCACTGTCCTTGTCCTGGTGGATGGAAAGAGAAAAGGCCAGGAGCGGGATAGCAAAGTACAATACTGAGAGAAAGAGGCTGAGCGGACCCTCCCGGCTAACAGAGGGGAATTGGGTACAATCGGGCCCTGCCTGTTAGGCTCCCTCGCAACCCAGCAGGTGGATTCGAACTGTGAGACTTTGGTGACAATTTTCTCTAATGCTTCTCAGAAACGTGCATGTGCGTCGAAGGCCTGACCTATATTAAAGGCTATGCAGGCTTTAGTTCTGCGCCTTGCTGGGGAGATGCTGAGAGTTAGGAAGACCTGACTGTGGACATCAGGGAACAGGGAAGGGGGCACTTAACTGTACTCGTATGTGCCTCCTTGCTTCCTGCTCCAAAATGAGCACTTTCTTTCCAGGTATTACAATTGTGTATTAAAAACATTGATACTATTATTAGCATTATTAAGATTTTTCACTGTCAAGTAAAACTGGCACCATTGGTTACCTGCAATGCCATTTCCAATTCTCCCTTCTCACCTCTCTCTCCCCAACATTTCTTGTGGCTAAAATTCTCCATGATACTAGTTTTAGCCAAGATATGGGAGAAGAATGCTGCTGAGGTTTTCCAGGAGCCCACTACTTCTTAGAAATGGGACAGGTACAAGCTCACTGGCACCCTCCTCTCCCCACTTCCCTGAGTGAGGATGTGAGGTCCACTGCCTACTGACCATGACACCACCAGCAGGGCAATAAATCTTGCACTCTGGGCCGCTCAGCCTGTAACTGCCCAGGCTCACCTCTGGGCCACTCCTCATGTGAGAAAAATAAAGCCTGTGTTTTTGAGCCACTGTAAGTCTATTTCCTGATCTTCACAGTTAAGTAAATTTACAAGGCAGTGTTTGTATTACTTTGCAACAAGCATCTCAAAACCCTGCTGGCAACTAAGTGTCATCTTATCAAAGACCCAAAATAAGAACCTTCCAACTTATCCCCAAACCCACAGAACAGTGGGAGATAATTGGTTGTTGTTTTAGACAATGATGCTTTAAAATGATTTGTTACAAAGTGATACATGATTGGAGGAGTTCTTGGAATTTTTTTAGGTGATTTCTTACTTTCTGGAAAATAAGATGCCCTGGGATTTCCCTGCCTTAGCCTAGATCAGTCTGTTCTTCAGGTGCCCAGTTTTCTTTCAAGGAAGAAAGGTGGTTAGAAACCAAGATCTGGGTGGCAGGGTGTTCACTGCTCCTACATGTCATTATTTCTAGATTCCTCAGCAAATAGAACTGGGAAAGACACAGACACAGATACAGAGAGGTACATAAATGTGTGCCTATGTTTCTCCATCAGCAAAAATCAAACCATGAGTTCACTGATAATACCTCTTATTTTAACCCAAAAGCACAGGGAACATTCTAGTATTTTCCTTTTCAATACATGGAGCTCCCTTCTCTACTAGTAAGAAATGCTGGCTCCCATTGTCCTCAAGATACTCATGTGCTGAACCCTAGAATACACAGAAAGGAGTTTCAGATACGTTAATCCGCAAAAGTGATAAAAGCAAGCCTGTAACCAGAGTTCAATATTTGCAGTTTTTCTGTTTTTACTTAAAATTTACATACAGTGAAAGGCACAAATTCTAAGTGTACAATTTGATGGGGTTGACAGGTGCAAGCACCCATGTAACCCATAAAAATACTGAACATTTCCATCACCTCCAGAAATTCCCTCTCTGCCTCTCAGCCAGCCCTCCCCACCACAAAACAAACTTTTCTGGTTTTTGTCACCATGGATTAGTGTTACCTGCCTAAGAACTTCATAAGATGAGCTCCTGAAGTCTGTACTCTTTTGCCTCTGACTTCTTCTCAGCCTAATGTCTGTCAGTTCTGTCCACATTTTCACGTGGAACTGGATTCCCTCATGTGAAAAGCCAAATGGCCATGAATCACACCCTGTAGTTCCACCTTTTGTGAAGGTCAGCCATACTGTGTGTTCCTGCTTTCCCTCACTCACCACTGCCTTTGAATATGTGGTGGTTTTAAAATTTGTTTTTGAAAGGTTTATGATTGCTGTCAAGAGGAGGAGCCATCTACCAAGCTTCTCCATGATGACTCTTTCCTGTCTCTCCCACAGTGGTCTGTCTTTTGTTCAACACTGCATGTCCATCACCCAGGTCTACACTCAGCAATGAGAGTGTTGCTAACAAGGAGAGTGGTAGAAACCATATTACACGTAAACTCAAAATAAACACAGTCACATCTCCAGCCTGACTTCCCATGTGGACTGAAGAGTCTGGAGGCCCAAGACTGGGTTCTGAGAAAGCCGTTGAGTTCTAGGAGGCTGAACTTCCCTGCACTGAGTCCTGCCTGGGCGAGTATTCAGGCAGAAAGATGAACACAAGCCCAGGGCTAACTCCACGGGCACTGGATGGTGCCGATGGGCCATTTCTTTGGGCTGAGTAGAGAAGTGAGTGTCAGGAATGTTGATGAGCTCTCGGAAACAAAGGAGGGCCCTCCTGAAAGTGCCCCAGAGGCTTATCTCATACCCAAAATAACTGTCATCAGAGCGTGTAAAACCCTGGGGTCTTCATAAGCCTTGGTTAACACTGAAGTATGTCATTTAAACCTATACCACTCACAACATCAGGGTCCCCATTTTTTGTCTCTGAAGTCAAGGCACCGAGGTAGGCACCATGAGAGAAAAGATGATGGTGAGCCGGGGACTGGGGAGTGTGGGCACAGAGGACAAGCAGGCGTGTGGTGCCAATTAGAGGGCAGTGTGCCCTGGAGGAGTGAAGGGCTCTGTCCCAGGAGGCAGAGACTGTAACCACCAAGGTTCTTCCTGCCACCAGCACAGTTCAGGAAGGGGTAGCACCCAACGACAGTATCCTGTCATCGAAGCTCTATCTTTGCTTAAAACAAGGTGGTACCATCCCCGGTCTCTATTTAAGTAGAAAGAAGAATGGAAACAGTACTGTGGGTAAGAAGAGAACAGAAGAAAACCTAGTGCCTAGGAAACCTGATCCATTGGATGGCCCTGCAAAGACTGCGTGGGGACGAAGAAATGTGGGGTTAAACAGTAGGGCCTGTGCTCTTTGCTGCATCTATTTCCTGAGAGAATAAACCTGTTCCTCCATACCTGCTCCCTTTACATTTTCCTTTCCCTGAGCCAACTTGACAATTTTCACCTCAATTTCAGAAGGGGCAGAAGTGTTAGAAGGCAGATCATTCAAGGTCATATTTCTACGGAATCTCTTTTTCTCTAACTTCATAATGACCATGAAATTCACGTGTGATTTTGACAACCAGTCGGTAGGTAAGTTTTTCCAATGACAGCTATTCCAAAGTTCAGCACTTGCCACTTACTTTTGGTTACGATGTTCGACAAAAGGCACTTCCCACTCGTGGCCTTCCTTTGTCGGTTCCTTAGCGGAATCCCTAAGTGACAATCGACAGAATTGTTATTCTCCCCCATGGACGTTAAATGTCCACCTGCTTAGCAGGGGAGGCAGGGGCCCCGATACGCTGCTGGGGACCTTTGCTGACCCAGTGCCCAGAGTACGTCCGCGGGGTTCCCTCCCTGCCTTTCCCTCCCTGCCCAGTTCCTACTTCATATCCTTCAGGAAAACAGCTGGTCTTGCAACACTGTGTTAAAATTAAACACCACAGACAAGAAGGAATATTCAGCACATTAGTTCACAAGAGTTCACTTGCGTTTATCATTAACACTAATCATTTGATTATTTGAACAAAATACTGTGTTTTCTTACATTAGCTAATGCTTATCCCAGATAAGAGATTTATACAAAAATTTCACAACGTGCATATGGTTTCCCCGTCTTACATCCTGAAGCCTAGCATTTGTCAATATTTTTGCATAATGACAGTTTTATTAAGAGAAAAGCCTTTTTAAAAAACTATTACTCATAATAAGCATCACAAGATGATCATCATTCTTCCTTCTTCTTTGTCCCGTGCTTGACTATGACGTATCTCTTTTAATATTTTATATCTTTTACGTTATTAGTTTTTAAAAATAAATCCATCAGTGATTATTATTTTTCTATCAATGTCTGGATTTGGCTCATGTTACTACTATCTCAAATTTGTTTTCTCGCTGACTTTTGCTAAGAACCAGTGCTTCATTTCATGTCTAGGGAAGTTGTTTCACTCCACTGTCCACACAGTCAAATGAAATTATCAATAAGCAATTGGAAGAAATTCTCAGAAAAGCAAGAGTGAAGGGTGTGGAACCAAAGCCGACTGTGAGGAGCCAAGGAACTCAGTGGCTTCTTCTCGAACTTAGCGGGCCGGCTCCTGAGGAATGAATGGAGACTCCATCTGAAAATGCTCACGCCTCACTTGTCTTCCAGAACTTACTTGAGTTGTAAAAATAATTATGAATGACTAATGGTGGCACTCAAGTGCACAAGAAACACAACCAAGTCTGTTTGAATTCATGGTTTACCAGTCACCTAACTGATAAGGAAAAGTAGGTCAGATGAAAGTAATTTAGTTAAGTGCTAGGAGTGAAAATGATTTTCCAGGGGAAGCAATACTAACAGTTGCCTCCTGCTCACACAGTGTGGCAGATTTATCTCTCTTGCATTTGTGAGCACAAGGTGGATAGGCCATAGTGTAGCCTAAAAGTAAACCTTCTGTAAATTGCAATCCGCACAAGGCCTTCTTTTCGGCAGTGTGAACGTAGCTCACACACATTACCGTGGGGCTTCTGTTGACGAGTCCTGGATGAAACATTAATAACTAGACAGTCAACTTCAACCAGAGCAGAAAAAAAATGTTGATATAAACTACTGGGGAAACAGGGAAGGAAGAGAGGTGTCTTCTAGAAGTGGTTTATCTCTGTCGAATCACCGACACAGATTCAGAAATTTGCTGGTAAAAATTAAGCACATTTCATCTCCAAATCAGCCACAGCCTGGCTGCAGCCTGGGACCCCCAGGTGGGACCCAGTGACTATTTGCTAATAATTTTTCCACCAGAGAAACATAACAAGTGCTCCCCTAGGTTAAAACATTTTTATTCTGTTTTTAAAAGGGCCCTCTGACCCCATGTGACCCCCAGTTTCATCTGACAGCTGGCCAATATCCCTGCCCATGGTCACCACCCACAGCCCAAGCAGAAAGGATGACAAGACCTGCCCGGCCACCGTCTTCTTCTCATTCCAGGCATGAGTGCCACCAGCTCTTCGGAGCATAGGAAACTGTAAGGGGTTGTGACTGTCCCGTGAGACAAAGCAGGCCATTCCAGCCCCTCTTGGGTCCTGCTCCCTTAATCAGCTGGAACGTGTTGCTGAGAAAGTCATGAGCAGAGTGACACCCCACACTCCTCCCTTGTAGCTCTCCCAGGCGGTGGCCACAGGTGCACAAGGAACCTGCCAGCACCGGCCATCAGGACAAAGCCCTGGGACCTGAAATCCAGCTTCATCCACGCCTCTGTCTCTACTACCTGCTGTCTTTTGTGAGACACACTCTCCCCCAAAGACTTTATTCATCTCTCACCTTTAAAAATGTCCCAATCTGGGTGATCAGTTGCACAGTCTACCACATAAACAGGACATTTTTTAAAATTTAAAGATGGACTTAAATGTACAGTATTATTTGACAAGAGAGAAAGAGAAGAGATGGCAAAAGTGAGAAAAGTTATTTGGAAGAAAGTAAGTCATTTTTATCTGTAAAATGTTTTGTTAAACTTAAAAAAAAATAGAGAAATGCATGAAAGTGTTTTTAAAATGTTCAAATAAAATACATGTGATAGAAAGGGAAAAGTCCCCCCCCCCATTCACCCCAACCAGACAGAACCACTGCTAATGCTGGGGGGGGTGTGTGCACATAAATGCCCAATGTTAGAGAAATAGTGACAGACAGTTAAAGAGCCCGTGAGCCTCCTTCCCAGAGCCACACTGAGCTCTTTACCTCCAAGGGTAGGGACTTTTACCGACCGTACGAAAACCTGGTGTGTTGGTCACTTTGGCGCACACACCCAAGCTGTCTTCTTTCTAGTGGCTGCACAGGGACGTGCTGTTAGCCACAGTGGCTCCCGTGCAGAAAATTACTGTTTACAGCTACTTGGTTTAAGGTAAGATTTAATATATGAATATACGCATCTAACACGAATTTAAAATCCTTGATTTCCCTATGGATTTAAGTCTGATTGGTTACTATCACTTTTCTATTTATAAACCATAAAGTTAGAATCACCATTCAGGTTTTTGTTTTGGTCAAAACAAAAGTTAAACCAACTGATTTTCTTTAACAAGAAAGTTTCATGTACAACGTAGTGAATGGGATTTTCTTAAAATCTGAGACAGAATGTCTAAATATTCAGTGGACCTGGGGTTCTTTTCCCCAAGCTCTGAGTCTGTGAGAATTTACTCCCCTAAAAGACAGACTCATCTAAATATTTAGGCATCTGCTGCAAAGGTCTTTGGAATAATATGAAAGCGTCATGTCTTCGTCAGGCTTTTGCTGACATAATGCTGCTTAAACAACCTTAGAACTTTAGCCGTTTAAAATACCAGCATGGATCTCTTGCTCTGGGCCGTCTGTTCAGCAGGGGCTCTGCTTGAGCTGCAGAGTGAGATCCTCTGAGCCACAGAATTGAACGCGAACACCCAGCGCCCAGAGCCCATCGCGAGGCCGAGCCCGAGTCCACGGGTCCAGGAGTGTTTCCGTGAACCGCCCTGGGAGCCCCAGGAGGACGCACTGCCGTGGGTATAGGGAGGTTCAACTCCGTCACAGGGAGGGTGGAAAACTGGGGCAATTGTCCAGTCTCCACACCGAGGTGTCACTATTAACTGTCGCCAGAGTAAAGGGCAGGACCAAAAAGCACCCAGCAGCTAAAAAGGAACCTTGAAACTGACAGGATGGCATCATACACAGTGGAGACATAGTGGACGCAAACCTCAGAGAGCTGGGTATGACAAGTAAGGAAACTGTCAGAAATACAAGGAGAAATTTAAACTTACATCGAGAGTTATCAGAGGTAAACACCCTCAGACTTCAACAGATCAAGTAGAGAAAACCACGGGCTCCGTGAAACACAATAAATGAATCGTAAATTAGTATCTACACAGCAAACTGCTTCCTAAGGACAAAGGCTTCTCCATCGCTTAGAATAGTCAAGTTCTAGAAAGTAATCCTACGTCTGTTTTCAAAATAATCCTTAGTGAACTCATTGGATGATGCATCTGCGCCACACTTTAAGGACAATAAAAGACAATTTGAAACAAAGAACAGGAGTTTAAAATTTTTTAAAAAACACAGTTATAAACTAGAAGAACAAAAATCTGAAATCATTATTCAAAGAGAAAATAAAGACTCCAATTAAAGACTAATTTAAAAAGTGAAATGAGAGCCCCAACACACATTAAAATGAATAGGTGAAGTGAATTCACCTTTGGAAAAGGTGAATTCTAAGAAAACATAAATGTTTAAGTGTTTTCATTATTTTTTTAAAAAAAGAAAGAAACCATTGTCAGGGTTTTTTCTGTTGAAATATTTCAAGCTTTTCAGGAACACAGAAGTCCCAGGCTCGGCAGACTCAGGAGGAGGACCCCCTCCCAGTTATTCCAGGATGGCTCCATAACCTTGATGCTAAACTCTTATAAGATAAATCAAAGGGATGCTAGAGGTAAATATTTCGTAGGAACATGTTGGTTTCCATAGCTTTTGTGTTTTCTCAGTTTTCTATAATGAGCATGCCTTCCTTCCACAATAAAAAAAAAAAAAGTAACACTTCTTTCAAACAGTAAATGGTAGAGAGAGAGCCTTTTCTGGATCATGCTGGCACCACCGAATTTGCATCTGCACCACGCAGACAGCGCCAACGGGCTCTTCTAGTCGCTGGCCTTTGTCATGTCTTCTGCGTGAGCAGGAGGTGGCTTGTAACTAGATAGGCGGATTCTTCGTCAGTCATGCCTCTGAAAGTGTCTGTTTTCAGGGAGAAAGGCAGAACCAGGGAGCCCAGGTGGGTGGCAGGCTGCCCCATGCCCCCCTTGCCCGTGTTGTACCAATAGGACAGGGACTGGCCCAGCTTCAGTCGCCCCGTGTCAGCCGCAGGGCGCACCCGCCTGGCCCGGGTGTTTCCGTCTCCACGTGCCCATTTCTCCCTGGACGTCTCATCCAGAAGCTGGGGACAGTGCTCAGCAGGGCACTTGGCAAGAACAGAGCATCCCGGTCTTCCTGCCTCTCGAAGTCTGCCCGCGTCCCCTGAGGCAGCCACAGGCTGGGCGGCGTGACCTTGCAGCCACTAGGGGGATAGGATGCTGAATGGTTTGTCCTCTCTCTGTAAATATGCACAGAACTCTAGAATATTCGACAATTACTTTTTCACCTCCCTTTAAGAGCTGGAGACCACAGGCCCTATCTTCCGGCGTCATCTAACTTGAGTCTTAAAGAGGTGACACCTGCCCAAAGCCAAGTGCTCGCCGGCAGCAGAGCCGTCTGACCCCCGGGCCTATGCGTGTCCCGCTGTGGCTACACCGCCTCCCCCAAAACTGTGTCCTCTGGCTTTCTAACGTACAGCATCCAATCTGCTGGTCATTCCTGTACAAACACCGTGCGGGGGGAAACACTTCGCTCCTGATGTTACGGGAGCTGTGATTACGAAGCTGTTTGAAGGGGCATAACCTAAAGGCACAAACCATTTTCATATGCCTGGTCTGCCTCCCTAACAATACAATTTTTTAAACAAGTAATAAAGTTCAGAGCAGCTGACACAATGGCTTGTTCGCCTTCACAGGAAAGGGGGTGGAGGCCGATTTATTTCACCTCCGTGGGCCCCGACAGTCCTGATTCAGAAACGGGGGAGTGAGGCTGTGGGAACTGGAACTGATTTTCCAGCACCAACTCTGCAACTTTGCAAGCACTTTGCTACCAGTGATGAAAAATGGTTATTTCCGCCCAATTAACCACCTCGGAGATCTCACTATTTCAAATTACAAAGTTATATAGGTGCTATTCTATGTCATTAAGCTTCATACCACAAAATTAGAAGCACGGGGCTTTTCTCAATTACTTTTTGTTCCCTTTACTTTTGGATTGATTTGTGTCAGTGCCTTTATTTGTCTCTTTCTGCAGGTTGGGGAAAGTGCCTCATTTGTTAGAAGCCAAATATAGAACAGGACCTCCTTGTTACCACAGGATTCTGGGGAACCAAGTAGTTTGGAAGTAATCCAGAGATGTGGTTATAATGAGGGTAATTCTGGTCAGGTTTAATTATGTAAAGTTGTGGCATGAAGAGGCAGGGTCCACACAGCAGGCGGGCTCCAGCAGGGGGTTTCTCAGTGACAGCAGCCGGGGCAGGACATGTCACCAACCACGCCATTAGCCACTTGCTCCCCTTTTAGACACCTCCTTGTCATTGAAAAGCAGGTGTCACTGGGGAAATGTCATCATGAAAATATTCTGTATTGGGAATTAGTTATCCAGTCGTGATGATGTGTCATCCACTTGTACGGCAGTTATTTTAAGCTCTTTGCCCCTTTACAGAGTCAGTTCTCAATTATCCATCACAAGAGAAGGTCAGTGGCAGGAGCGAACCCGATTGACAGGCAATTAAAAACAACGTACATTTAGCTTTAAAATGAATAGCACAGTGAAAACAAGAAAAAGATAACTTGTAGGTTATTAAATTACCGAAGTTTTAAATTGTGTGTTTTTTAATTGCTACAAAAACAGCATATTTGAATGTTGACTTTTACTTTGAATAGTAAAAAGCAACAGAGCCCCACAGCCTAACCACACGTTCCCTGGGAAAGGCCACTTTTAATTAGCTCTATTGTTGGTTCTTCTGGTTCTTCTTACCTCTGTATCTTTTAGTATCCTTTATAGTACAATATATTGAAATACTGATTTTCAGTATTATCTATTGACTTCCTACAGTGGGAGATGTGACTTTAGCTCACACATTACCTCCCCCCCTCCACATTTGACAAGTCTTAACTTCTGTGTTGAATACTTTTGTCCCTTCAGATCATACAGTTGGAATTCTATATCCTGTTCCACTAGTGAATGAATATGTGCTTCCCTACTTCATTAGATGAGACTGCAACATTCCCCACACTTCCATCTACTCATCACCCCTTCCTTCCACTTCCCAAATTCTCTCTATATTTTACTTATATTGTCAAATTTGATAGCATTTGCATTCTACCCCATAATTATGATTTAGTATTCTCTGATCTCCGATTAATTTGATTAATTATGAAGTGTAGAAAATTAGTGAACCATACTTCTATAATGGACATTACAATTCCACTGTAATACACAATGGAATCACAAGCTGTGATTATATTTTCTTCCATTTGTAGCTTTTTGGTTTTCCTGGAGTTTCTAATTGCCTTGTTTTTCTTGCATGTACTGCTTTTACCTTGTCTTTAGGAACTAATATTTTAAAGGCATTATTATCAAATCAGTGAAATCTCCCACTATCATTTTTTTCTCTCCAGGGACATCCTTTCTGGACACTTATGTTCTCCTGGGCTTTTTGTTCTCCAGGTCTATCATCCTGAAACTTAAATGTCTCAGAGTCCTGAGTCGTATCCACAGTTCTTCCAGATCTGTCTCCCAGGTCTTCTTGATAAAGTCTCCATTATTTTGTTGGAGTACTTCCTCATGTAAGAAAAGGTTGGTGCAGGAGGCACAAGCAATGAGTGTTTGCACATTTGCATTCTATTTATACTATTCTCACGGTTAATGGTAGTTTGATTTGGATCTAAGGCTTGGTTTCCGCTGAAAGAGAGCCTGAGACAAGGCATTAACTACAGGTAGTTGGTTTGCTAGGTACCCCAGAGAGCTCTGATAGGGGGGTAGAAAAGAAGAAGAAATGAGAAAACAAAGCAGCATAATGTGCCTCAATGTACAGGTTACCCTGTGAGCAAGGAGAGCCCTGTGAGACTGTGTGATAATGCATCCTCCAGGTTATCTCACTCAAGGTGAGAGAAGATCAGGGTAATTAGCCAAGTAACTCTATCTGGTCTTGTGTGACCAATGCTCCCTGGAGAGTTAACTGCCTGGAACATTCCACCTGCAGGTTGGCTCCATAACCCAGAGAAAGCCCCTGGGCAAACATTTTCAAGTGTCATGGTACGAAGCACTGACCTGCTCAGGGAAGATGCCTGCAGAGGGTGTGGGAGGACACCAAGAGTGTCTGCTTCAGCAGATAAATAATTCCTGGTGGAAAATCACTTTCTCTTGGAAGTTCAAAGCCCACAGTCGCTGTCTTCTAGCATAAGTTCCCTGCTTCTTGATTATTGAAAGGATGTTCTTTTTTTTTTAAAGCTGCACTATCTTCTTGAATTTTCTCTGAGAAATGTTAAAGGTATTTTCAGAGTTTTATTTTGTTCCCTAAATGGCCTCTCTCCATATCCCAGCTGTTCTATTCCCTGGACCATGGCACACATGGGCAGGGCTTCCCAACCAGCAGACTTCACATCATCACAATGGAAACACGTGCCAGAGAGAGAAGAGCTTTCCTGGGAGGCACCAACCTCCATGCACTTGAGTTCTGGCTTTAAGTATCCCTCAGACACTTCCCTTAATTCTTTTTGGAAGAAGAGGTTGGGAGAAAGACCAAGTACTCAGTACAAGTATGTTTGGTTTGAAATGCTTATTAGAACTACAATTGTTGGTCGTTAGTCTATAGATGTTATTTAAGCCACAAGACTGGATGAGATCTTTGAGCAAGGAAGAATATAGACAAAGAAAGAATAGGACCAAGAACTGAGCCTTGAGGGCTAAAGAGGAACCAGTGAAACTGCATGGGTTTCTCTCCCAGTTCTGCAGGCTAGTTATCCGAGGTCGAAGCGTCAGCAGGGTAGGTTCCTTCTCAGACTGAGGGAGGATCCAGTCCATGCCCCTCTCTCAGCTTCTGGTCATTTACTGGCAATTTTTGGCATTCTTTGCCTTGTACGTACATCATTCCATCTGCCACCTTCACAGGGCCTCTCCCTGTGTCTCTTCACATCATGTTCTCTCGTGCATGTCTGTCTCTGTCTCCAAATTTCCCCTTCTTGGAAGGACACCACACATATTGGATTAGGGCCCATCTTAGTGACATGATTTTAACTTGATTACCTATGTAAAGATCCTATTTTCAAATAAGGTCACATTCTGAGGTACTAAGGGTTAGGACTTCAGCACGTACAATTCAACCACAATATTCTCTTAGCTCATATCCACATACCCACTTCTCAGGTCTAGATTAGAACCCCTTTGTAAAGCATCCCCCCTCCAGGACCCTGTCTCAGTTAAAAGCTGCTCTGTCACGTATATGTATATATGTGTCCACTTGCCACCACTTTGTGGCTTACAGGCTTTCCAAAAGGCATATCTGGTTTTTCTAAAATTTGTTAATGTCAATCGTACTTATATTGTAAATATGTAAGTTAATTAAATGTTCTACAATCTGATGGATGTGAAGAGAGGGCTAATATTTTTTAATGAAAACCAAGTTAAATGCTCGGAGAAAACATGCTAGCCAGCACAATGATTTAAATGATTACAATGAAATTAATATTAGACAAAATAACCATAAAATATTTGAGTAATCTTTTAGGAATCAAGAATTCTTACTCTTGTTTTTTGAGTGTTCTTACATTATTGACCCACTTGAAAGAAGCCCAGACTGTAAACTGGAGTCAATGTACTATGCATGTCATATATAAAAAAGGGGATAAAGTATCTGCTCAACTCTAGCCTGTGAACTGATGCTCAAATTGGAGACCTGGTCTCTGCATGAAAAGGTTGGCAGGTTAGTGCCTACATTTGTTTAAAATGAGATGAAATGTTTAAGGTGCCTATTATTATTACTCCACTCACTGGCTGTGTTCAATTGACTCGTTACCAGCCCAGACTTCACAGGAAGATGATCTTATGTTAGCATGTCCCAGCTGAGGCTCAGAAGTGTTGAGTGCTGTGTGTGCTGTGTGTGCTGTCGGTGGCCAAGGCAGGCTGAGCCCAGGCAGTGCCATTTCAGAGCAAGACTGTTATTCTGTCCAGTATGACAAGCTGGCTGACTCATGGAGGGACCTAGAACTGACCCATGGAAGCCTTTTGACTGACAGTCTATTGGACAAAAAGCATGGTTAAATGTTAACACACCCAGATGGCAATCTTTCTTTAATTGACCTCAATTCCCTTCCAAGCTCCATGCTTATTTTTATCCTGGCTCATATTTCAGTTTCTCAACGAATTTCAGGATGAAGGCCAGTAGCTGTTGGGGGAAGAGTTTCTGCTGCAGCCTTCGTAAGTGGAGCAGGCAGCAGGTGGAGTGGCAGCCACTGTCTGGGGATGGTTCGGGGACTTGCAAACTCAGCGAACTCAAGAGCAAGTGAGATGGACAAGGTGCCTGCCCTCCCGGGGCTGTCAGCAAACATTTATGGGGCAGCTCCTGTATGTGTCAGATGTTACGCTATGCAACAGGGGTGCAGAGTCAAACAGAACATGGGCACTGACCTCCTGGAACCTTCAGGCCACCAGAGAAACTGGGATGTAAGCCACTGACCGTGGACTGTGGAGGAGGGGGCCTGCGAGGCCAGGCGCTGGTGGGCCCTCTGTGCACGTTCCCTCACTCGGTCCCGCAGGCAGCTCCAGAAGCAAGGCTTCTCCCGGGCGGTCAGGCGGAGAAGCTCAGGGAACGGCAGCGCAGATGAGGTGTCAGCAAGAACCAGTGAGGCCCCCATGTCCGCCGTCTGCTCTGCCTTTTCCACAGACGGGAGCACCCTCCATAGACTTGACCTGTGGCAGTGGTTTCTCACTCTGCAATCACGTTTCCCAGGCTGCTGATTTTCTGTGTCAGGGCCCAGGAGTCTCACCACACCATCTACACTCACACACGCAGGCCCAGGCGGATAGATGCAGCCCTCAGCATCTGTTAAAACAGGGCCACTTCGGCAAGTCAGCTACCTTCCTTCGCTAGTCTTCCCCCCTCCCAAGGTGCCCTCTTGGTCAGCATTTCCACTCAGACGGCCAAGCTGCGGCCGCCCCCTGCCATTGTTCTCACTCCCCCCTTGAAGTCACAACTCGCCAGGATGTTGCCTGAGACCAAGGCTCAGCGATTGATCCCGCTGGCTTCCAGGGTCTCCTGTGCTGCAGAGGCCACTCTGAGCTGGCAGCTGGCAGGAACTCGGCGGCCGGACGAGAGCATCCTGGGGGGGGGGGGTGCGCAGGAGCCTGCAGAGGTCTGGGTGCTGCCCTGTGGCTCTGCGAGCTGCCCGTCAGGGAAGAGATGTGGGCATGTGGTTAGGATGCTGAATCGACGGCAAGATTAAAACACAGCATTTCCTGATACTACTGCCAGGGCAGGCACAAGGGGGGGGCACTGCTCCGTGGTTAAACACCCTTTTTACTTTGTGTGATTATAAAAGCAAAATGTATCTTTAGAAAATTTGGGACATATAAAATAATAAATTTTTTAATTATCTATTTTTTGTTTGTTTATCTTTATTGTTGAAAATATTACAGATGTCCCCTTTTTACCCCCATTGATCCCCCCCACCCCACGTCCACCCCACCCCCCAATAGATTTAATTATCTATTAATTCTCCTCACCAAGATACCACTACTATGAGATGATAGATAGATGATAGATAGATGATAGATAGATAGATAGATAGATAGATAGATAGATAGATAGATGATAGATAGATAGATGATAGATAGATAGATAGATAGATAGATAGATAGATAGATAGATGATAGATAGATAGATAGATAGATGATAGATAGATAGATGATAGATAGATGATAGATGATAGATAGATAGATAGATAGATAGATGATAGATAGATAGATAGATAGATAGATAGATGATGATAGATGATAGATAGATAGATAGATAGATAGATAGATAGATAGATAGATAGATAGATAGATAGATGATAGATGATAGATAGATAGATAGATGATAGATAGATGATAGATGATAGATAGATAGATAGATGATAGATAGATAGATAGATAGATAGATAGATAGATAGATAGATAGATGATAGATAGGTAGATAGATAGATAGATAGATAGATAGATAGATAGATAGATGATAGATAGATAGATAGATGATAGATAGATGATAGATAGATAGATAGATAGATAGATAGATAGATAGATAGATAGATAGATAGATAGACAGACAGATAGATGATAGATAGATAGATGGCTTTTGCAAATGTATGGGTCCTGCTTTTACAATTTTCTGTCCTACTTTTCTCATAATGTTCCAGCACTTGGTCTCTGCCTTTGAATAGCCTCAAACACCACCTCAAGCCCTGGGCACTCACACCTGGCTCACTAGATGGAGTTCAGCATCGTCCTGCTCTTACAAAAGTGGGCTGCTCCAGTTTTTCCATATTACAAATTATACTGTGATGAGACTTACACAAGTGTCTCTGTGACTTTCTGGTTTCCTTGTGTTTTCTCCGTTTCTAGAAGGGGACTCGCTGGGGCACAGCCATTAAACGCAGTGTGCTTGATAAACACGCCAGCATGCCTCCCATGAAAGTCCAGCTGACTGATGCGCGCACCGACCACCCACTCACAAGGGCCCCTCTTGCTGTACTGCTGCAAGCACCGACGGCTGCTAAATGCTGGCCGCGTGTCGACGTGATGGGGGAAACATGGTATTTCCATTTTTTGTGTTATTTAATTTGTGCATCTTTGCTCATCATGAGGCTGACGGTTTTTCAAAGGTAGACTGGGTGATAAGGGTTTCTTCCTTGATTGGGCAGTTCATATCCCTTCTGTTTGGTTTTCATGTTTTCCTTACCAATGTCTATGAAAATAATTGGCAATTAATCTTCTAGCCTTTGCATAACATTTTTAAATGGTATCAATTAAAGGGGAAAAGATTTGAGTCTGTGCTTTCCCCAAGCATCACCACCTTGCATTTTCCAGAGACTCTTAAAAGGTCAATGCTACTTCAAAGTCAGGCTTCAGTTTGGACGGACTGCCACCAGAAGGCAACACAGTTTTAGATATGTTCCACTGGTTTTGAAGTGAGCTAAAACTTTGACTTCTTAAAATGTCAACCTCATAAATTCACCCCCTTAGACAAAATCAGATGCCGGTCACCACTCGACAGGCATTCACTTAGTCACAATGACGTGTGGGCCTTGAACTACAGTCCCATAAAGGACTACATCCAGTTCTTGTCCTTCAAAAGCCAGAAATTTAGATGCAAAACTCAAAATTTAAATATTTTATCTTTTGCCCTCTTTAAATTCCATTCACCCACCTTTTTCCAGATTCAGTAATTTTGGGTTAAAATACAAGAAGTACTTAGAATTTTGGTACAGATGAAATCGAGAAGCATATTTTTAGTCGCTGAAGGTCTATTGAATAGATGTCCTTCATCCCCTACCCCTACCTTGGGATCAGGAGTTTTGACCTCTGCTTATGACCTCTCCTGGATCCCCTGCCCTGGTGAGGCTGGAAAGGCAATGAGATGGGGGTCAGAGGGAAGCCAAGAGTGGCCCTGGTGAGTGATCTCCAGGAGAGCCCATTGGAGATGGTAGGGCTTTACTTCTAACTACAGGATGGTATTTAATTATCCTGGGCTCTTTGCACCCTAATGTGAGGTTACTGAGGGCTGACTCCTCCCCTCAGTGCCCACAAGGCCCCTCCCCCTTCCAGGAGGATGTCCGACCTGCTAGAGTACCCAGGTTGGAGGCTCCACTCAGCTCCAGGCAAGCTAATTAGTCACCTAAAGACTCAGTGTTCTCCTCCACAGAATGGAGACAGTAGTAGAGCCATTTTATTAGCTGTGGAGGCCTGGATTACATATGGAAGTGGGTAGCTTGGTGCCTGAGTCCTAACAGGCTGTCAGGAAAGGTCAGCTCTGCCTATTCATCCCTCTCCAAGGAACCACTGCATTGCTCACTACCCATGAGCAGATGGATGGCACCAGAGTTCTACTGAGGGACAAATCTACGGTGTTTCTGACAATAAGCCAGAAAATGAACCAAGTCTAAATTTCGGTCCTGCTTTGTCAGAACACTACAGGGCCAGATAATATAACCTCCTGGGCATGGGCTCAGGGGAAGTGGCTATGTGACCCAGGGCATTTGGAAAGGCCAAGAGCACAAAGCCAGGAAGGCTTTCAGGGACAGACAGAGGAAGGGATACAGTGAACGTAAGGTGGCCTCCAAACTCCAGGCATCTTCAACAGTGATAACAATAGGGTTAAATTCATAGCAGAGGCTTCCTAAGTGACAACTTGTGGGATGGGGCACTAGACACCCAGGCCGGCTGCCTGGCTGCCTGGTGCAGGGAAGGCAGGCCTGTCACTCCAGCTGCACAGCCTCCTGGAGGGCCCCAGGGAGGCTGTAACCCCTTCACACCTTACTGCAGGGAAGTGACTTTGTGATTTGACACATTAAAAACAGGTTCAAGAGAGGCTCCTCTCCAGTGAGTTGGAACCTCAGAGTGACAGGCCTGCCTTCCCTCCCACACAGGCTGGCTCAGGCGGGAGCCAGTGGAAAGAAGGGGGTGGAGAAGGCAGGGTGCAGCCGCTTTGCTGAAATGCCATGTTCTCAACGCTCCCATTACTGCCTACAGGGAGAGACAGGGGAAGCTGTTTAACTGAGCCTTCCAATAATTCATAATAGAAGAATAATGAAAAGCTTCCTATTCTGGATCCTTGGTCCCTGGTGCAGTTCCTGCAGAAAATTCCTGGGGCTGAGGTCCTCCCTACCAGGCCCTACCAAGTCCCTGTCCAGCCCAGCGTCAGCCCCCGCCCGGCGCTGGTCCGGTCCCAACCCCTGCCCTGCCCAGCCGAGCCCTACTGCCGGAACACTCCTTCCCTAGCCCGGGCCCAGCCCAAGCACATGCCCGGGTCCGTCTGACTCCCACCCAACCCCTGCCAGTCCCGCATCCGTGCAGCTCCGCACCTTGGCGGGGCAGGCGCGGAGCACAGCGCCCGCTCGGGCCCGCGAGTCCCAGGGCGGCCAGCAGAGGGCGCGTCTCCCGGAGACGGTCCCGAGCCCCGCCGCCCACGCGCCCTCCCGGGACCCCGACCCCCGCCAGGACCCCGGAGCCTGATCCCGGACCTCAGGCCCAGCCGGAGCCAAGGGGAACGTGCCCGCCGGGCCAGGGTCGGGCAGGGGCCCGGGGCGGCCTCCGGGCCGCGGCGAGCTGCGCGCTGCGCAAGTCAAATGCGTTTGTGCCACCTGTTGGCCCCGCGCCCGCACTGCACGCGCCGGGAGAGTCTCCGGGCTGCGGCGACGCGGTGCGGGTCCCAGGCCCGCCCTGGGGGCCCCGGGGCAGGGCTGGGGGGACCCCACCCCCCGGGGCGCAGAGAACCTGCAGCGGAGCATGCCCCAAGTGACATGCCAGGGGACGGTTTCCCAACCGCAAAGGCACTAGGAAGGGGAAGGCTGCTAAAATGAAAACACCTGAGTAAATAAAAAAGCATTTCTTTTCAATATTGCAGTATTTCTAAACTTAAAAAAAAAGTTTTTAAATCTAATCTTTTGGAGCCCTAGCAAACTGATTAGCTGGTGTGTTTTTTCAAGATCAGGTTTTGGCCAGCATGCATTATTTTCATGGGGAAGAAATAACTATTATAAATAATAACACATGTCATTATTATTCTTGCACATGTGTTTTTTTCTTCTTTTTAATGAATGTGTCTTTTCAAACGTGTGTAAACTGCAAGATATATGTGTAAAGTACCTGAGTTGGACATAGATGTAAAGAACTGCATGGGGTACAGATTTACAAACAATAATTTTTATAGCTAATTTGCAGGCATAACCTCTTCAGATATTGGGTTTATCTTAGATAGAACATTTGTTTGAAAGTACACAAGATTTCGTCTTAACTGTATGTCACACCTGGCCTCCTGAATACCTAGAAAGGTGACTGGGAGGAATGGTTCTGTTCACATTCTACCCAAAAAAGAGCTCTGAGGTCACACAATAACATATAGAACAAGATGAAGATGGATATTTGCTGTCCCCATGTCATATCCATGAGATATGTGATTATGTGGTTTGGGGTTTTCTAGCATTCATTTCTTCAGACCAAAAAAAATGTGTTTATCATCAAATGTATGCACCACAAAGACAAGAAAGAATGTTCTGATTATAACTGCTGATATCCTATTAATAGAAACAAAAGATATATGTTTTTAAATGGATAAATACAAAAAGCCAAAGCACACCTTTCGCTTTAAGAGAAAGTCATAGTCTTTTTTTTTTCCGTTTTCCCCATACCCTCAATGTGACACTTCCTTAACTCCCCATCACTAAATAAAGCAGGACTTCTAAGGGTCATATCTTGTATCACGGTCTGCAAATATTCCGCAGTGGTTCATATTGATTAGCATATATTTTGGTTATACAACTTTATATGCATGAGCTAAATGCATTTAACTCTTTTCTTTAATGTGAAAACACTCTCATTTATAACTCACAACAATGCAGCCAGAGAGACCTTGACTGTATAGATGTAAGGAGTGGGGGAAAGCAGGAGGAATTCTGCTGTTTTCATTACATTGTATTATTTTATATAAATAATCTCTACACATATAGCTATAGATAAACTAAATAGGGATCATACATATTTCAGATGGTATATATAGTATCTGTTAAGGAAAGAATATATTATATATAATATACATAATATATTTATATACATATATTTAATGTTGCATTATGATATATACATGTTATATATAAATACACAGAATACGTTTATATACATGACATTACATATCATAATGTTATTTATATAAAACTAAAGCATGAGAAGGAGTCAGAGTTCAGGGCTGGGATGAGATAGAGGGTAGGGAAAGGGGAACATTATTTTTTTATCAACAGGACACTCATATTGGATCCAAGTTCAGTGATTTAATTGGATCCTAAAGATAACATTGGGTTTCAAATGTCAATAATAATTAATGAATATCACAGCTTTCTTAACAGCATCTCCCACTCATCACACACACACACGAAAGTGACGAGGCCTTCTTTAGTCATTCTAGCAAAGCACCTGGTCAGAATCCGGTGCTGAAAGACCTCACAGGAGTTTCAGCAGTTCATGATATTATTGCATGAAAAAGCAGTTTTCTACAACAGTGTAGGGGGAACAGACAAAACTTTCAACCATAGCTTGAGTCTTTATAATTAGGAATAAAGAGATATTTAAAGATAGCTGGAAATCTTAGTAAAAGCGAATGTGAAAAAATGACACTCATATGCTGAGAAAAGAAAATTCCTGCAAGAGAATTACAATAAAGCATTCTTAAGAGATTATTAATTGAGATGAAATAATGAGAGTGGACTTTTTTAAAACACTGGGACCCTCAGTGTAGCACTATAGCACTATATCCATTATATAAATATGGATATAATAGACGATAGATATAGATAGATAGATAGATAGATAGATAGATAGATAGATAGATAGATAGATAGATAGATGATAGATAGATAGATGATAGATAGATAGATAGATAGATAGATAGATAGATAGATAGATAGATAGATGATAGATGATAGATAGATGATAGATGATAGATAGATAGATAGATAGATAGATAGATAGATAGATAGATAGATAGATAGATAGATAGATGATAGATAGATGATAGATAGATAGATAGATAGATAGATAGATAGATAGATAGATGATTGATAGATAGATAGATAGATAGATAGATAGATAGATAGATAGATAGATGATAGATAGATGATAGATAGATGATAGAAAAAATAGCTGGCCATTTTAGATTCTATGGCGTACCTGTGTAGGTAAATGTCTGGACAAGCAGGGAGCCAGATGAACATGCACCGTGGACTGTCCAGGGCACCATGGTTCAGGGATTTTTGTAGCACTGTGGGCAGCAACACTCCAACTCGCAGGAAAGACACATTAAGTGTTTAACTTACCCACAGGCAAAAAGGGAAGCTCCTTTCCCTACCACAGCCCAAAATTAGTGTGAAGAAAGAGCATTATTTAGAGGAAGCTCTAAATTGAGGTTAGGAGGTGTAATATTACGCAGTCACTTTTGCAGTATTTACTCCGCCAGTGTTCACTGACAGCTCCAGGCACAGTACTGGCACTAGGAGAGTAAAGATGACTGAGACATGAGTCAGTGAGGGAAGCGGGCACCTGAACTGACCACTCAAAACAGAAAGCGGGCGCAGAGATTTGAGTGAAGCACAGAGAAACAGAAGGCAGGCAGCAGGAGGAAACACTGCAAGGGACATTTTTAGGACTTTTCCCTAAGTATTTCCAGTGTATCCATCCATTCTCCAATACATGCTTATCCAAGGCTTAACATTTCCCGAGCACTCTGCTAGGAGCTGAGATTGCAAACATCAGGGGGAAAGTAAAGGTTGTGAGTCTGGCTGGGAATCAAAGCCTGGTTGGGAAACTGATGCGAGCCCCCAGCCACACCCATAAAGGTGAAGTCCCACCTCTGCTGGCCGGTGGCTTGGGGACTCATGGGCAGCACTGGGCACATCATGCAGAGAACACTTTTCTGATAAGGGACAATGGAGCTGAGTTATGACAAATGATCAAAGATGGCCACAAATTCCATCAAGACGTGTGGCCTCATTTTCCCCCTTGATTTGGCGCTGGCTGTGGGTCTCGTCATAACAAAAAGTTTGCCCAGAGGCAGCGGGGCTTGACTCCCAGGCCAGGTGAGGAAACCACAGCTCTACCTTGGCCACTTCCAGAGGCTTCTGCTGAGGATGCTGTGTCATGGAGCCCAGCCACCATGCCGGGAGGAGCCCAAGACACATGGACCAGCCCTCACTGCAGGCAGCTAGTCAACACTCGGACCCTGCTCCCCGCCAGCAGCCGGCATCACCCTCCAGCCCTCAGCGAGCCACCGTGGATACCCAGGCCAGCAGAGCCTTCAGATGACTGCAGCCAGCCTGTCCCTGACCACGGCCACATGAGGAGCGCTCAGCCAAGCCTTCCAGAATTTCTGCCCCACACAGTCTGTGACCATAAGGCATGGTTGTTGTTTCACACCACTGAATGTTGGGGTGTTGGCTACACAGCAATAAAGAACTAGAACAGAATATGTTCCTGGGAAGCAGGATGCTGCCAAAACTAAACCTGGAACATGTGACGTTGGTTTTGAGACGAGATGCCAGGCAGAAGTTGGAATGGCCTTGATAAGGCTGTTGGAAGGGCTTGAAGGGAAGTGAGAAAATGCCATTGGAAGCCAGAAGAAAGGAAACCCTTGTTATGCGGTTGCCTGTAGTAACACAGGACAGAGAAAATGTACCTAACGTTCATCATGGTCTCACTAAGGAAATGTCTAGCTGGGATATTGAAAGTGCTACCTGCCTTCCTCTTGCTGCCGATGATAAAATGAGAGGAGAGAGATGAACTACTGAGTGTCTGAGTAGAGGGCACAGGAAGCGTGATGTGTCCAGGATGGCCTCTTCAGCCAGCAACGGTTCTCAATTAAGATATGGCCTCAGGGCAAAGATCAAATTAAAGGCATTGCCAGTAAATTATAGCCTTTTGGAATTCAAGGCATAGCTGTAATATCCTAAAATAAGATACCAGAATGATTCAAGGTAAAATATCATATACCCTCTCCATTAAACAAAAAGTATCTTAGAGTCATGCCCCATAGACCCTTTCAGCTAAACATTTGTGTTTCAAAGACCCATCAGGACATTATTCCGTGCAGCCCCACAGGCATCCAAAGCAGAGAATGATTTATCTCGAATAGATTTGTGAATGGGCCTTTTGTCTAACAGAATGGGCTGTAAATTGATACACAAAACCCCAAGGAGTTTTTAAAGGAATTAATATACTTGACTTAAAAGGACTGAGATATTCATAATAAAAAGAGGCTTTTGGAGTTCCCCAAACTTCTATGGGCAGGAAGCAGCATAGAACACTACCTGGTGCAACCACAGTCCACTTCTTACAGAAAAGGCAGAACGGGGAGCCCAGAGGGACGGGCCAAGAGCAAAAAGGTTGTCCTCGCTCAGCGTCCAACTGCTCTATGTTGGTTATATGGGAGGAAACCTGTTTAGATCAGAGGTGTTTGGACAGAAAGAAAGTGCACTTGAAACATGGGCTTTACCCTGGGGTCTTCAGGAGAAAGGGGGAGGCCAATCATTAAACAAATTGTCATAGAGAGGTAGAACCAGAGACAATCTTGAAAACCAAGCTGTAAAACACACTGAGGGGGAAATACCATAAAACAAAGTCAGCAAATGGTAGAATTCACTCCCAAGGAAATAGAAATAATAAAGCAACCTAAAGAGGACTTTAAAATTAGTATGTTTAATATTTTAAAAGACGACAAGAAGATTATAAATTTAAAAGGGCCATCATAAGTTAAGGACATCTGCTAAGAAGTAATTTAAAATGCTGAGTGTGAAGAAAAAAATATATGTAGTTGATTGAAGAAGTAAATGTGAAATGAGAAAATGAAGTTGATTTAATGTAAGCATATATTTTAGAAATTCTCCGTGAAGGGGCAGGAAATAGGATAGGACAGTAGGTGCAGGGATATGGTGGCTCCAGGGAGCATTCTTCCACACCACGCCATGGGAGAGGCCAGGGCCTGGCAGAATAGACTCTGTGGAGGGCGACAGGCTGCCTTGCCCTGTAGGTTTAACGGAGGGATAATTTTTACGCAGAAAATTGTGGAATTGATCAGGCAGGGGATGGAAGAAAAGGCATGTAATTTCCAGGAAATTACATGTTCAGAGGCAGATGGACACATGGGACCCAACCGTTGTGTGGGAATAAAAGGTTAAACACACTAAAAAAGTCCTTTCCAATGGCTCTGACACAAGCAGGTGTGAAGGTAAATAGAGAAATCACATTTCTCATCTGTAAGGAGGTGAATTCTTTCCACCATTCCTGAGAGTGAAAAGTCTCTACGACCTCCATAAAAATTGCTACTTCATTGTCTACTGTTTTCCCTCCTCAAAGGTAAGAAAGTGTCCCAGGCACTGTCCCTCGAGATTCGAATGGCCCACAATTCTCAGCAGTTAGCAGGAAGGAAGATAAACTAGCTGTGTCTTAGAAAGATGACAAAAATCCCCTGGTTCCTTCTTTCTCTTTTTAACATTTTAATCTCTGTCTCAAGAATCCTAAGGAATTCGTTTAGGTCATTACATAGCTTCTAAATAGTATTTTTGCAAAATCCTCATGGCAGATAAAATCCAAGATGTTTGCTAAAGGGATGCTATAATACTTTTTCTTAATTTGCTGACCCTATGAGATTTTCACGGGTTCCCTTCATACCAGTGCCTGGTAATTTATTAGAACAAATCATGGCACCATCATTTTGCTTTTACCTCAATGAACACCCGTGATAAGGGACAAGCCAAAACAGGTTTGTGGAGGGTCGCTTCTGGAAGTCAGGAATGCCATGCATATCGCTTTCCCTTGGAAAGAGCATCAGATCACCCAGGACGAAGGGGCGGAGGGCGTGAGACTGTCGCGTTGAAGGAGGGCCTGAAGCAGCTGGAACCACAACTGCAGACATCCTCAGGCTCACGCGTGTCCTCACCTCGTTTGGAAGTTTTGTACAATAAGTCAGTCAACACAGCCAGTGCCCAAGAGTTTGGGTCAGTGTGAGACCCGAATGAAGACAGAACAGAGAAACACAGAACACGGAGCTTAAAGAACATGATGCCCATCGTTTGCCGCCTCAGAGGGGCAAGGTGCCTTTCCCAGGGCCACCCAGCAGCCACCGCAGAGCAAGCCTTTCGCCCTGATGCTGTGACGTTAGGTCACCCTCTGTTCCACGCACACTGTCGCGGCTCACCCATCCCCTCCGAGGCTATGAGGTCGGAGCTGAGCACCCCTAGTGCCTCAAGGCGCTGGGCAGGAGAGATTCTGAAAGGCCAGGCCGGCAGGATGGCCATTCAGCTTGTGGGAAAGATGCTGGGAACTCACTGAGTGTGGTGGCTCATCACTGGTGCAAACCCACCGCCAGGCGTCTTATCTAACACGGCAGGGGTCTTCCGAAGACAGGAGGCTTTTACCAACATTTTCTTAAGCTCTTCACCTGTCAATGATACGTTATTTCATCCTTTGTGATGTGCTCACTAAACACTTTGTGATGTGCTCACTATGATATGCTGGACAGATGCTGGAACAGAAAAGAAGATGTTAGGTAAAAACTTAAGAAAATCTGAATGAAATATGAATGTCAGTTAGTAATGTGTCACTCTTGGTTCACTAAGTATAACAGATGTACCATTCTAACAGAAGAAATTAATGATAGGAGGAATTGGGTGCGGGATATATGGGGACTCTCTTTACTGTCTTCATAGTTTTTCTGTAAATCTAAACTTCTAAAAAGTAAAGTTTATTGTTATTTTATTTATTTTTTAAAAATGTATCTTTATTGATTTCAGAGAAAGGAAAGGAGAGGGAGAGAGAGATAGAAACATCAATGATGAGAGAGTCATTGATCGAGCCCACACCCCAGGCATATGCCCTGACCGGGAATCGAACCCTGATCGCCTGGATCCTAGGTCGACGCTCAATCGCTGAGCCAACCCCGGCCAGGCTAAAGTTTATTTTTAAAACAATCAGCACAGCTATGCTGCTAAGAGATATGTTGGAAGTGCAGATGGGACAACCTCTCGGGAAGGCTATAAAATGACACAAGAACCCTTGACTGTACTACCTAGAAATTTCCACCCAGATATTCCCAATCGTAGGTACCTAACAGGGGGGCCTTTATTTCTTTATCTTCTCAATTGCACTGGCTAGAACCTCTTTTACTTGCTCGATTGCATTGCTGATTATAGAATTCTTGGGTGACAGGGTTTTTTCTTTTCTTTTTCCTTTCAGTACTTTTAATAAATGTTATCCCACCACCTTCTTGCATACAGTCTTCCTTCTAGGAGGTCAGCAGCTAATCTCTTACAGGTTCCTTGTACATGGTGAGTTTCTGTTCAGTTTCTTTTAAGATTTTGTCTTTTTTTGGGTTTCAACAATGTGACTATAATGGGTTTAGGTGGGATCTCTGTGTTTATATTGTTTAGAAACTGATGAGCTTCTTGACAGGCAGAATTTTCATCAAATTTGGGAAGTTTTCAGCTATTATTTCTTCAGGTATTTTTCTGACATTTTCTACTCCTGGGACTCCCATTAAACATATATTGATATATTTTATGGTCTCTGAGCTGTTTTTTTACTGGTGACGTAATGCTGTTTGTGATATTTAAAATTATGTTCCCAATTTTTCTGTTTGGTCCTGCTTCTGATACTCTGTTTCTTTCCTTTTCCTTTGACTGATTTATTTAATGTTTGTTGGCATAAATTTATACATGGGGTTATATATGTAACAATCTTCTGAGCATTTAGAAGCTAAAATACACTAGACAAATCTACAACAACAAAAAACACAAGTTTGCAAACTTTTAACTCCCTATATTTTCGCTGTTTATTTAGAATGAATAAATTTTAAAAAGAAAAACACATTTTTGTATGCCAGTAAAAGTATTCGTAAGAATCGAATTGCCATCTTAGCACCCAAAGGCATTAGTTTATGATGGAACAGGAATCAAATGGAAGTTGAGATTATGGTTAAATTGTTTTCAACAATTAATGCTTCCCAGCACTGAAAGCAAGGAAAGAAAAACCAAGAACTCTGCTCGTGGGCCAGTTTTCCTATAGACCAGAGACAATGACCCACCACTGTCGGAGCCTGTGTCCTGGGCAGTGCCAGGAAGCTTCGCCACATCTGTAAAAGATCGTTAGTTTTCAGATAGCCTGTTAACACTGCCACCAGCAAACATTACTGGTCCAGACTGGTGTTTTCAGAAGTCACTTTTATCACACAGGACCAGCCTGCTGCGGAGTTCGTGTTGCTATAAAAAGCTTCCTCGTGCCTAAGAGAAGCTCTGGCTTCAGCTGGAAGCCTGGCCCTTGAGGCAGTTCAAAGGTACACTCCACAGGCCTCTTCTGAACTGATGAGCTGATAAACAGAGAATCCCAAATTGTTTCCCTAATGTTTAAATTTCTAACAGAAAGCAAACAAAACAAACCTACTAGGAATTAAAAAAAAGAAAACTAAAAAAAAAAAACAGGTGATTGGAAAACGAAATCAGAAGTGCCCTTTTATTTAAAACTCGCTCCTGTGTGCTCTGTGGCTTCATTGTCACAAGGCACATGTTCCCCTGCATTTGGCCTCAAGCCCCTGCACAGCCCCCCAGCTGGCTGCCCTGGCTCCCCCAGTGCTCCCTGCTGGATGCTAGCTCAGTTTTCCTCCAGCACCGGTTTATCCAGTTCAGGCTGCGGCTGCATTAGCGCCCCCACCTGTCTGGAGCATCAGTAGCTATCCACACATCATCAGTTCTGGGTGGCAATGGCACTATTGACATCCTGGGCTGCAGTGCCAGCTCAGCGGGCACCCGCCCCGGGGAGCTCTGGCCACAGATGGCTACTAACATAAGGTGTGACCCAGAGTTAATTTTAAAACTGTTTTTCTTTATGAAAAGTGCCTCTAAAGAAGTGTTTGGTGGTTGATCTAATTCAGAAATGTATTTGAAATATGTGTTTTATGATTGCCTGTGTCATCCCTCAGTGGGATGTGTATTCCAGAAAACTTTCAGGAATTAGTGCTAACTGACCAGTTAAAGGCAAAGCATTATGACCCTTTCTTCAGTAAAAATCATTTCAAAAAGTAGAAAATTATGCTTAGAAAGGTACTGTATTGCTTTATTTGAGGTAGATAATCATAACCCAAATTAGTATATTTTATCTTCATGTTGCAATATAATTACATAGGGGGGGAAATGGAAATCAAGATTTAAAGTTCCAGGGTGTGTTACTATACAACTATTAATTCAATCCCATTTTTAATTTCTACAGACTTGCAGGTGTTCTTGTGGAAATTACTATTAAGGTCTATTTTTATGTGTATTTAAGTAGTTTCTCTGCACAGTGGCCTTAAAATAATTAGTAATTTTCCTGTTTAATTTTACAGCATCCACAAAGTAGTTAACTTCTCTCTGTTTAAGTTTTCTTACTTTGTAACACAGGAACATTTTATAAACTAAGATGCCTCTGTCACCCTACATCACAAGATTGTTCTGATTTAGGGGTCTCTCCTTAAAACAGCTGGAAAACACTATAGAAAGGTAAATTTTTATACTGTTATTACCATTCATTGTGGCATGTAATACACTAGCCTTCAACTGCCTTGTTAGAAGTAAGATTCCAGGTTTCAGGCCGATGTGGTCCAGGGAAGCGGGTTTCCTGGGGAATTCGCAGTCCTCAGGTTGTTTTGGTTTCTCCGTGTGAGTAGGTAGTGCTCTGAAATCTGCACCTTGAAGAGGGGGCCTGCGCTTCCCTGTAACCAGGGAGGCCAGCATGCTAACTGCCCTCACTTGACTCAGTTTTCTGTGCACTTGCAGGTCTGGAAACTCTTCAAGGGAACATTTTTGGTCTATTTTAGAAATGCACACAGGGTGCTTCCCACCAGCTAGGAAGGTTTGTTTTCTTTGGCCAAGTTCTACATCTCTTCCCTGATATATAATCTCCCTGCCCCTGAGGGGTCCAGGTGGGCCTGAGGCCGTCCAGGCGGGGAGCTGAAGGTGCTGATGGCATTGACATAATGAGGCCGACGGAAGGTAAGGGACATGGTCTCTGCAGACTCCAGAGGCTGAGCCCAGACTGAGCACCCGCTTGTGTGAAAATTGAGGGCCAAGGAGATCTACTTTTCTCCAAACAAGGAAAGATTTGCTAACGGTGGTGAGCAGGGGGGCTTTGGGCCTGTGGAGGCGTGGGGGTGTGGAGCCAGCAGTGCCTCAGGAAGAATGTCTGGAGAACCTGGCCAGCAAGGCCAGCAGCGCCCCGCCCAGCCCGCCTTCCTCAAAGGTCCCCTCCACCAACGGTGCTGGAGGGATGGGGCCAGTGCCCAGGACGTGTCCTGACGAGTGTGGTGCTGGGCGACTCTGGCTGGGTCCCAGGACAGCACTGTCCCCATGGCTAGCTGCAGACTCAGAACCTGCACCCTTCAGCTATGAGACACAGAAACCCAAACTGGCTCCTGAATAAACGCAGGGAAGGCTCAGTACACGCTGGTTCTCCGGCCACCCGAGCAGAGCCCCGCTCCCTCCCGTCCAGCTGCTCCTGATTCGTCTCCCACCTTTTCCTCTCCGTCTTAGTCATGGGATCTTTCCTCTGCCTGGTGGTCTCCTTCTGTCCGGGAACCACTGGACTTTCTCCAGGTAGCAGAGAACTGGCTGCTTGTGTGCGGATATATATTGTCTCGTTAAGTAACCAGGAAGGCCAAATAAGTGAGCAGAATTAAAATGTGCTGGCCTGGATGCATCATCGGAGGCCCCAGGGAAAAGGCAGTCTGGCTGACTGGGCTGGGCTCTCGCCCCTTAGATCAAGCCATCAGGTTCTTGAGGCCAAAATAGAATGGCTGATGGTCAGGGCCATCCTGTAGCCAAGACGTGAGACACGCCAAGGAAGGAGGTCAGCTTTGCCAGGAGATGGGGAGGGATCCTGGGAAAAGGAGTGATGACAACTGGGCCGAGGACAGCCCAGGGGAGTGTCTCAGGGGAGGGGTCAGGCAGGACTGGGTTTGCATTTTGGCATTGTCTGTTACTGGTCACCTTGTTGCCTGTTACTTAAAACATTGAACATAGAGCTCAGCCGTCTGTGTGAAGGGTTATTGTTTTTAATAAATAGCTCAGTTTCCATGGATGACATTTCGGTGTTTTCACTGACATTGGTAATACCAGCTCCCTCGGACGGCGTGAGATTAGGGTCACAGAGGAGAAACAGCTGCATAAATGTTTGGTGCTTATTTGCTTCCAACAAATAGTACTTAAATGAAAAAAATAAAAGCCTGATTTCTCTAAAGGAGACCTCTAATGGGGTCTGCTCTGGGCAGCTGCCCACAACCATGGGAGGAACGGGAGAGAGCAGGGGTGGGGGCGGGGAGCACAGAGCTGCATTTGCCTCTGAGCTGACAGCAAGCTGGCCTGGCACGAGCGTCCGTGGGGTCAACCCTGGCTGACCATCAGTTGCCTCTGCCAGGTTAGGATATAAAGTTAGCAGATAATTAAGACAATATGATCGTTGAGACCTGAAGAGGAGGGGAACAAGTTCAGCCAGGCATGAGCTGAAGGCAAAGGCGTTCACGGTTTAAAACAAAGCCAAACACACCTGTGCCCAAAACAGTGTGCAGTGTATGGTCCAGGACCCCCGAGAGCTACAGCTTCGATTCCAAATAAGGTTTTACCAGTAAAATAGGAGAAATGGTATTTTTGAAAGTATGGTTAACATCAGCAGAGCTCGCCGGTCCCAGCAGTCGGGACCCCTGACGGTGAGTAGTGCTGCAGAAGGTGGGAGAAAGACAGTCTTAGTTCGGATCAGTGTTGGTGCCTGGCTCTCATCTAAAAACTGCTGAGTGAGCACCTCAGTGCTGGATATGAGGCTGTAGAAGGCATCAGGAGCAGCCCAGCTCCAAAGAAGGACTGGTACGTGTGTGGAAGACAGGCGTGCCAACAGCTAAATATATACGTAGAGGTATAAAATCCATTCATTTTAAATTATGCCCCCCTATGCAGGGAGGGGAATTCTGTAAAGATGCGATCTGGTGTAACAGATATAGGTGGGGACTCTGGGGGTGCATTGCCTGGATCCAAATCTGGGCTCAGTGGCTAATAAGCTATGTGATCTGGGGTAGGTTACATAGTCTTTCTGTGCTTTCGTCTCTTCATCTGTAAATGGGGTAGTGATGGTGCCTCACTGAAAGGCATGTTCTGGAGATGGCACAGATGATCGCCCAGTAATGTGCTCAGAGCATCACCTGCAGCTGCTCTTACCGCCCTGCTGCAATGTGGTCAACTGAACCCAGACAGACAGCTGTAAGGGGGACCTGGATGCTGTACTGGCTGCGAAGTTAGACCAGTTCCTCAACTCTTCCTGAGAGAAATGATGACATTTATGAATAAAGGGGGGTGTTAGTGAAGGTTCTCCATTTGAGTTATTTTGTGTATGGTGTAGGACAGTGATCAGTTCTAGTCTTTTTCACGGGCTGTCCGATTTTCCCAGCGCCATTTATTGAAGAGACTGTCCTTTCCCAGCTGTATTTCGTGGCACCTTGCTGTACATTAACTGACCATAGATGCACAGGGTTATTGCTGGGCTCTCTATTTTCTTCCCAGAATAATGTTCGACGACAGATCTGTGCATCACGGCCAGCCAAGTTGACACATAAAACGAACCATCACAGATGGATGATGTAGCTGTCACCAGGACCGTGTTCCAGAACCCATGGTCCCCATCCCCCTCTCTCCAGAGACGCAAAAGCAGACTCCAAACAGCAGCTGCCGCAGCACCAGCAGCGGGGCCTGGGGAATCTGCGGACTAAATAATCGGAGCGCGTACTGGCCTCTGATGCGATGGTTTAGACACACAGCAGCCCTTGAGCATGAGCTCCCAGCCTCGCTGAGATGCATGAGGGCTTCTACTGCAGAGCCTTCCACATGGCCCCTTCCAGTGATCCTGCCACCACCATCCCACATGCAGACTGTTAGTTTGGGGGGCATGAGGACCTTTGTGTCCCCAGAGCCTGGCCAGGAGGCTGTTCAGAGCAAGTACCTGCTAACAGTCTATTGAGGTGGACCAGGCTGCCTGTCCAGACCACTCCCTCCTCTGCACTAGTCCCGTTGCCCACCACCCAAGTCATCAGACCCAATGTGGAACTTGTCTTGGGGACTAGAGATAACGTTGAATGTCCTGGATCCGGACATTATTAAATAGTAAAAGGAGTTTAAACACCACTTTCCATTGCAATTGTTAGCATTAAAAATATAGTTTATCCCTGATTTTCATGATATGCTCTATGCACAGAAGAAGGGCTATAAATAAATCATTCAACCAAAGAGTGGAACCGTCTAGGTATTAATTTATTCATATAGTCTTACCCCCATAGGGTTGGAATAGGTTCTCAAAGGGGATTTAAGATTACTGACTGACTATTTACACAGTGGAAACCTTCTTGGCTTTGTCTTCCCTGACAACAGCCTGAGTCACAAACCAAACTCAAGATGAGTCTGCATCTTCCCAAAAATGACTAGAGCAAGTGGGTGCACCAGGGCCACACCACTAGGCTAAGTGGGTAGCACAGTGACAGAAATAAGCTGCCGTGGGAACAAGGAACAGTTATTTGACCACAAAAAGGGCCCCTGGCAAGTGCACCCCTCTTGAAGCCCACGCTTGCAGCACCCCATACACTGCCAATGTCGGGCACTAGTTTCCCTCCTCATAGCCTCATGGCTGCTGAAAATACCCGCAGAGATGGATACACAGTGTTTCCACCCAACCCGCCCAGGCCACACAGCAGCAGCTCTGCATCCCTCCATCGCCATTCTTTGCCACTCAATAACACAGATGTAAAGCCATGTCTTCTCCCAAATAATAAAACATTCTGCACCGAAAAGCTCTCTCAAGGTGTTCATGAGGCCCATAGCCCTGGGCTTTTATTAACTTCCCTGATGCTTGTAAGGTGGTCAGCACATCTGACCACCAGGGCAGGAGGTCTCTGGGGACCTGAGGGCCACTCCACCCAGCACTAAGAGCTGGGAAGTGCAGGAGCTGCGGGGGGAGAGGGTCTGCAGAGCAGGCAGCACTGTGCTTCGGAGATGAGCCCTGAAGACTGAGAGGGACTGAAGCACCCCCTGCAGACACAGCATTGGGGGTTCAGTCTATTGTCTGCCCAACCCCCACCCTCCCCAAATAAAGAAAGTCAGGAAGACACAGTGGTGGCTTACTTGGCAAGCTCTCTGCTTGCTGTGGAGGAAGGTAATTTGTTACATAAATAATGAATTAGGTGTGTGTTGATGTGGAATTAGTTCTTGAAACGGTTTGTAGAGTAGTTGTGCGGCTCCAGGTCACCGCGGGCTATTGTTCCCAAAGACTCCTGGACGGATGCGTTCCAGGTTCTTAGGACTGTGCGCCCTCAGTGGGGTTTCTTCATGGGGTCTCCCTAACTCCATGTAATTCTGGATGGGAGTCCCAAAGCACTAAAGATGTGAAAATATCCTTTTTAAATGGTAAAGGCTTCCACAGGACTTGGTCCCCATTCTGTCCCTCTGTGTCCTACAATTAGTATGTCAGGGTGACTTTTTCTCACTGGGAATTCAAAGGTTCAAAGTCACCCATGCAGGGAAGATGCCTGTTTTCTGTCTCTCCTTCCTGAAAGCCCACTCCATGCACGTGCCCGGGCAAGCTGAGCTGGCGATGATGGAACTCGAAAGAGACAGGAGGAGCTGGCGCGAGTTGTGAAATATGTGCATTGGCCAAGCGCTAGGGGAGGCACAGGGTGAGTTCCAGAAGGATCCACACAGCCCGCATTGATTATGTTCCTCCTGCCAGTAATGAGGACCTGAGAGGGAAACCCGGAGGCAGAGCAGAGCCCAGGATGCTCTCAGTTACAGCGGCCCCAGCAGGCGGCCTCCCGTCCACACCCAGGAGGTGAGTTCACACGAAACACGGCCACCCTCCCCCAGTAGCCCGGACAAGAGGGCACTTGACCTTCCTCAAAATCCAGCAGAAACAAGTGTCCGGAAGTGGAGGGGCTAAGTGGGGCCTGCCCCTCCCGGCTCCATCCCGGCCCTGAGATGTCCCAGGGCACCGGCTCCAGGAGAGGGGCTGTTCTGGCTGGAAGCTGTTGCTGGATGCCTGGATGCAGCTGGAAAGAATTCCAAAATTACCACCACATCCAATTTTAGACATCCTATTTCTCTCCCTGTGTCTGGGAAAACTGTTGTCTGAATGTTCCCGCTCCCCCGCCAAGTCCCCGCCTGCCTCCTCTGAACAGCCTAGTGCTCCAGCCAACCCCACGCAGGGCACGGCTCTGGGTGCACCCTGGTCCTCATCATCCCAGTTTCTGTGAGGGTGACTTTATGAGCCTGAAGGATCTCTCTGCACTCCAGGCCCCAAAGCATTTAGAAACTATCTCATAGAGTCACTGAAGTTGTGGATAAATGAGCCCCTCCCAGAACAAAACTAGTGTTGGAGCTGCCACCACCTGGCCTGCCGCCACCTGTGTCCCCTGCATCACCCTCTGACCAGCGTCTCAGGTACAAACCCCTCCTGCCTCCCAGACGCCAGGCTCTATATAGACCTGGCGAGTAGGCACCTCTATCATCAGATCAGGGGGAGAGGTCCCTGCTTCCAGCCTCCCTGGAGGCCCGGTCTGGAGGGAGAGGAGGGCTCAGGGACAGGGCCCCTCATGATGGAAGCTTCTCAAGTCATCTTCAGGAGACAATATGTTTTCTGACACTTATTTTCATCTGTTGTACCAGACAAAACCTAACACACTGGGTTGTTTGAAAGTAACTTTAAAAGCTTTGTGCAGGAAAATTCCAAAAAGAATACACAATGTCAGAAGCTAAATGTTCAACTGGGTTTCAGTAGACACCCATCGCTACCCCTACAGCTAAAGAACAATCGAGGGCCTTGAACAGACTGAGTTTGAGACACAGAGAATCTGAAGGCAAAACCGCTGTCCCCTCCCACAGGCCAGTGACGGTTCTTCTCTGAGAGGCACTCCACCACTGAGAGCAGACCGCAGACCAGGCGGGCTCACCCTGGTCCTGGGGTGGTGGCCATGCCAGGCCCTGCTCCCAGGAGTCCCTTTCTGGGTAGCAGGGTAAAGCTCCAGCCTGGGCCTCCCCGCATCCACCCAGACCAGACTGTATGGGCTCCAAGGTCTGCTCTCCCAAGAGCAGCTGGAACCTCCTCTACAGCAACTCAACATCTAAAACATGGGGCTTGTGAAGCATGGTCAATGACAGGCCTGATTTCAGGGGGCAGGCCTGAGGGCAGTTCAAGGAACACTTTGTGACCCTGGGGTGGGTGTTGACCCCAGGGCCCTGACCTCCCCTGGGCCAGCTTGAGACCTAAATGAGATCATGCCTGCCCCATAGTGAGCACAGAACATGGGGATAGCCCTGTCCATGGCTGACAGCAATCCTTCCAGCCAGCTTTACCTACAGAGACCGATTCCCACTGAGAAGCAGCCCTCAGTGACTTTCAGGTGGGCTGTGGTGAGAATGTGAGCGATGTCCTTGGCCGCCCCCAGACCCTCATCTTTATCACAGGGCTTATTCAGGCGGACTCCAGTCCCTGCAGGGGGATCGGGGCTCAGGGTCTGGTAGAGATGGGACACATTTGAAGTACAGGCAGAAAAAACAGGTTGTGGGACACATAAGTGACCTGTCTCAAAAGCAGAGAAAGCTGACCTCATACATGAGAAAAAGGACATCAGGGCTTGGATTGAGCTGAAGGAAGGTGGACATGTGTGGGCAAGGTGGGAAGGGCAGACATAGGAAGGCGGGCGATGTCACAAGGGGAAGTCTAGGGGCTGTTGGCCAGTCAGCCAAGAATCAGTGAGGGTTCAGAGTAAGAACGTGCCACGTGGATGGGAAAGAAAGGGGCTGGCCTGGGAACCTGATGTGGAAAGCCTGGCTGGTGACCACAAGGGGGTAGGTGTGAGAAAAGAAGATGTCAACACATCGCACATCAAAGGAGGCTCTCAAACAACTCTGAGGGTTTATCACAAACGGGATACTGTGTTTAATCTGCTCACAAGCGCACAGCTTGTGGCAAATGCACTTGCCATTTGAGCCCATGTACCGGTGCACATGTATAAATATGTACTGTGGTAAAACACTTCCCAGAGCTCTGCCCTCCTACCCAGTGTTAAGTGCAGAGTACAGTTTACTTAGCTACAGACACCATGCCGTACGGCGGGTCTTTACCATGGACTCATTTTGCAAAACTGAAACTTTGTGCCCTTGAACAGCAACTCCCCAGTTCCCCACCCCCCTGTCCCTGACAGCCACCATTCTGCTCACAGTCTCTAAGGGTTTGACCGTTTTTAGAAACCTCACGTACGTGAAATCGGGCAGTGTTTGTCCTTCTGCGACTGGTTTAAATCAGGATCCCAACGAGATATCTACACCCTCGTTTCTCGCAGCGTTATGCGCAACAGCCAAGGCACGCAAACCACCGACACGTCCGTGGGCAGATAATGGAGAAGGGGTGCCTCTCACGTTCTCTGGAGCATTGTTTAGCCCTAAGACAGACGGAGGTCCTGCCATGTCCAACTGCATGGATGAACCTGGAGGACACCACTGCTGTGTCAAATGCCAGGGAATTTGGGCCACAATAAATGATTAAATGCTGGTGGACAATTTTACTCACTTAATGTTCAAGATAATTTTGTCTTTCTTTGTACTGATTTTTTTTTTTGCCTTTGTAAGTTACCCAAATTGCAGCTGATTTTTCTTTCTGGTTTGTCATTAGGTTTGAGGTTTAAGTACTGACAATGGAAAATCCATTCTTCCAGATGATTTGGGGCTCTGTGGAGGGCAGCCTTCCTTTAGCCACACAGAAGGGTTTGTCACCTACGATGTCCCGCACCACATGAAGCTCCAAAGTCTGCCCCTAAGTAAAGAGTCTTGTGGGGGGACGGCCGGGGGGTGACAAGGCAGGCAGCGTGACCCCACGGTGAAGTGTGGGAGCCCTGGGTGCGCTGGCAGCCCACCCCTCACCCCTCACCCCTCACTCCTCACCAATTCCGCTGTCAGTGCTCCTTTTGGAGATGGTAAGAGTCCCAGTGTGCACGTTTGGTGGTGGGCCTTTAGGAAAACACAGGAAAGTGATCTTGCCGACACTATCTGTGAGTGTCTTTATGTGCGTTAAATGGCCAAATCCACAGCCTGGCCATCGCCCACATGTGACAGGACACTCAGATACACAGGGAAGGGGTCCTCTCCTGCTTTGATCTGGATGGAGTAGGCTGGAAATCAACATTTTGTTCTCATCAGGCTCTGCTAATACATGAGTCTGCTTCACTCTTTTAAAAAATGATTCAAGACAAATACATTATTCACAGGAGTTTCCTCTTAGCAATGGCATAATGCAATGTTGAGAAAACGGTTTATTAAATGCAGGAGGAAGCAGAACTCCAAACTAAGGCTGCAGTTGTGGGCAAAATGGCTTTCCCTGCCCAAGTGAGGGGGATCAGGTCTGAAGCTCCCCTGTGAAGAGAAACAGAGGAACAGGGGACCAGGAGGGCGTGGGGCCATGCCAGCAGGGCGGGACCTCACCCATCACCCCTCAGAGCCTCAGTGACGATGCAAGAGCCACGGTGAGCTTCTTGCATTGAATCCAGGGGATTATGGGACAGGACAGACACTGCGTGGAAAAATGCTGGACAGGAGGCTAGTTCTATCATATAGGACTGGACCATCTGCCCGCAGTGACCTCAGGCTGACACTCTGTAGCACCTTAGGTCACCCAGAGCCCCAGAGTCCTGCCTTCCTCCCAACACCTTGCCTACCACACAGGGCCAACAATAGGGCCCCTGGGAACTGGGGTACTCTCAGTGCCATCCCCAGGACCTCCACAGCAGCGATAGTCCTCCACACACATCTACACAGAAATACACACGCATACACACGTGCTCACAAATACACACACTCGCCAGCACAATGGAATTAGTGAGCTAACCATGTGACTATCTGCTGAGAGTGGATCTTCCCCTCTGGGCAGGGTTTTGGAGATGGTTGTTGCCGACGACAGGTGGCCACCCTTTTGTGTGGCAGAACCTCTGGGTTGTCGTACTGGCAGGGTGTGGCCAACCCTGGGTAGGCTGATGTGAGCAAGGCCAGTGGGGGCCTCCTACCCAGGACACCGAATGAGAGAAGTGGCTCAAAGGGGTCAGCACAGTGGGATCTGCTCCAGGCTCTCAATCACCGGGCCTGGTCCCCCACCCCATAGGGACGCTGTGAACACAGCCATCTGAATCCACACTGCGTCTGTTCCTTTTCGTCTACTTTAAAAAAGGAAAGAACCTGCTCTGGCCAGTGTGGCTCAGTTGCTTTGGCATCATCCCATGAACCGAAAAGTTCCTGGTTCGATTTCCAGTCAGGGCACATACCCAGGCTGCTGGCTCAATCCCCGGTTGGGGGCGTGCCGGAGGCAGCCAGTTGATGTTCTGCTCTCACATTGATGTTTCTCTCTCCCTGTCTCTTCCCCTCTCTCTAAATCAATTTAAAAAATCTTTAAAAAAATAAAAGAAAGAGAAAGGTTCACAGTCCTAGTAGGTTGTCTCCTGCCCCCAACCCCTGTAACACCAGATCCTGACTCGTGTGAATTGTGTGGCTATGAAACTATCCATCGGCCCTCACATCAGCATTGGCGCCTAGGACCATCTCCACACCGTCATAGGTGAATCATCATGGCGTTAAGTTATGTGTAATTTAGAAATACTGTCTGGAGACATTCCTGTCCTGCCATTTATCTGGTTAATGTTACTGATGCTCTTCCAGATTCAACACTTGAGGCTCGCAATCTTCTAGAGCGTGTCTGGTTTCCAGTCCAGCAGATTTCATCTGTCAATTTGTACAGATCGTTTTGTCAAAACCCTTTTTACGTTCTTTGCTTTGCCCACTGTTCGCTTGTTCCTCCACTAGTTTCAGGTCAGCAAAAAACACACGAGCTGTGAAATTAGCCTGCACACCCCGCACACGAGCACCCTCCGCGTGGGAGGCGCGGGGCGGGCGGAACACGCCCGTGGAGCCGCCGCCGGCTTGGCCCTCGCCTCCTTTACCAAAGCCTGTACTTGAGGTGGAAATTTCCAGTAACTGCCTCAGCACAAAGGTGAGCTTGTTTGGAAACTTTCAGCAGAACCTGCTCATCTGTTTTGTTGTTGTGCAAGACTGTGAAAGGACGAGCCCCGGGAAATGAAGAAATGTTTGCACACGAGTCACTCAGGAGTCCTTAATTTGATTTAAAACTTTACAGGAGTCCCGAGTTCAGAGAGGAAATACAAATCAAGTAACTTTTAGAAAGCACAGAGAATGCACTTTTATTGATCCTCTGATTCAATCCTTCAGCAGAATATCTCACACAGCTAAAATATGAATATATGATTTTCACAATACTCTCCCTGACAGACAGGGGACCAGTTGGGAGGCTCTGAAGGTTCCTGGAGCAGGGGACCTGAGTGGGAGCAGCCTCTGTGTGTCCTCAAGCAGTAGGACATGACCATCGCCATGACCACTGCAGAAGTATCCACTGTGGAACTGAACTTCCTCCATTTGAAGTTCAGAAGGCATAATTTATGGCAACAGAATAGATCTAGTACCTGGGATCGTCATTCTTAGAAAGAAAACTGGTGCAAACACTTCAGTTGGAAGAAGTGGACAGATCCTAAATATACATGGGAAGTGAACAGGACCATCTACATAACCGCCCCCTCTCTTCTGGCCTGGCAGCTCCTGGATGCTCACTCGAAGCCTGATGAAACCTGAAAATAGTTGCCGAATTGCATATTTACAAAGGAAACATGAGATGGAGGCCCACATATTGAGACAGATTTACATTCATGGGTAACTGGCTTTATTTCCATCATTCCTGGGAAGCTGGGAAGACGAGACTAGATTGTTAAAATGTGTGTCCGCTCTGATCACCTGCCATGGTTGGAAAAGCAAAGGAAGGTCCAGGCGGCCCCTCCAGCTCCCACTCATATGCTCTCTCCGGTCCTGTTCCTCTAGGGGAAACCAGCCACAGTATCCTTATTGCGTTAAAGTGCCATTCTCGCACAGTGTTTAGTTAGATGTTTATTATATTCCGATCACAGTGGTGACTGTATTTTGCATTTCCCTGAACTTTTCTCCAGAATGTACCTCCAAGTCCATCTTCCTGAATTTCACCACAGAAACCGCAGAAGAAATGCAACAAACTCTCAAATCTCCATCCAATTATTTTTTCTGGATTTAGCTCATGGATACGTGAGTTGTCCTTTGTTCTCCTTTGCTGACATGCGCAGTCATGTCTCTGTACCATACATGGCTCCCTTTGAGCCCTCAAATTAAGTCTGAAATGTTTATACAACTGAACCACTCTTGGATAGGACCAAAGATCCACCTAAGATCCAAACAACTGCACTCTTTGTTTTCCTAAAACAGTGCACTTTTCTCTGAAGACATCCTTTTGACTCTTAACCATGAACTTTATGACCATTATCTATGACCTTTATTGACAGTTGTCACCCATAATCATTGCCCTTGATAACTGCCTTTGACTTTTACTTACAGCCATTACCCAGGGCCATTGCTGGTGACCAACACCCATGACTATTACTCTGACTTTCTCCCATGACCATCGCCATGACCACTGCAGAAGTATCCACTGTGGAACTGAGCTTCCTCCATTTGAAGTTCAGTGACCATAATCTATGGCAACAGAATAGATCTAGTACCTGGGATCATCATTCTTAGAAAGAAAACTGATGCAAACACTTCAGTTGGAAGAAGTGGACAGATCCTAAATATACATGGGAAGTAAACAGGACCATCTACATAACCGCCCCCTCTCTTCTGGCCTGGCAGCTCCTGGATGCCCACTCGAAGCCTGATGCAGAGGCTATACCAGCCACCGACCGGGTGGCTCTGCCCAGATGTGCATCTACCCCCACCAGGAGCATCAGATCAATGGCGACAGGAGACTGGGCACAATGACTCTTGTGGGAGGCAGCACTTTGGAAGATTTGCTTTAGTTCACCATAAAATTCAGAATCTGTTTGACATTTCCACTAAAGATAATTGGTTTCATTCACAATATGTGAGTTTTCAAAGAAATTGTATTTATTAATCTGTGAGCTACACCTGTCCATGAACCAGGAGAAAATATAGGAGCATCTGTCCAATACCTGCTTTGTTCTTGATAATAACTGACAATAATCAGGATGAATATTTTAAATTTAAGAAGTCCCTTTTTTAAAAATAGGGACTCAGTTTTTATCTACTCAATATCACATCAATTTGAAAGTGATAATCTTGGTTTTTTAGATTTCAACAGTCCTCTCATTTAAGCTCAGTTCTATATTTACTGTCCTTCTAATGGCCTGGTCCCTGTTTTCTTAAGTCTTCTCGTTTTTTCCTGATGCGTCTCATTTTTAACCCTTAAAAGACAGTATTACCTTCTTTTCCACCCACAACGCAGGCGGGTAAAATGCAGTGGCACAGTCATGGCAGTTCCTTTACTTTTACTTACACTATTGACTATTGTTTATCTTTCTCTTTGGAGTCTGATTACTTCCCGAAGAGGAAATTTGACTTCTTGACCATAAACACAAGACAGGGGACTAATGAGTCTCTCTGTAAACACAGGCCCACCTATTCTTCCTTCCCACTTTTCCCAAAAGTAGACTAATAAGATACAAATGGTGGAATATTCCTAAAATCATAAGATAGTGTGTGTATAAATATATGCATGTGTATATTTTTGTGTGCATTTATACACATGTATGTACACATTGTGTGCATATGTGGTATGTATGTGTGATTGATAAACTTTGTTTTGTGTCAAGATGGGTCCTTGATGTAAAAACTGGATCTTCCTAAGTAGGACAAGTCATATAAGACATAGACAAGTCATATAAGAGGTTTCATATAAGTAACACTATTTTTGTGGCATTTTCCCTATCATAATGCAATATATTGACACTCAAATATTAAAGTTATGAGCCTTAAATTTTAACCAGCAGCCAGTCTACCGACGGAGGTGTGTTTCTCATTTCTACAGGGCCCCTGTACAAGCAGCAGCCGTTTTAATAGACATTGCACATTAAAAAGGGGAGGACTGTTACGTGGCGCTTCAGCCAGAGCCACAGGGCGCAATATGTCCTGTGGGTCAAAAGCACACGTCCTGAAGGAATCAGCCAAAGACAACGTCCTGTTATTAACCTGGAAATTGCATTTTTAGAACTGATATTGTCAACTACCTAAGTCTATTTTTCCCCTATGGAATTTCTTTCCCCTGAAAATCAAACAAACTTCCTTTGTTCCCTCCGAGGTGGATAGCCAGCCCCAAATGAGCTCTGGCTTTGGTCAGCATGTCCTTCTGGCGCTGACGGAGACACCGGGCTCTGTGGTGTGCCGTCCCCCCCATGCGATGACCTGCACAGATGGCCTCTCTAGAACGCCAGGCAGCATGGCTGACTGTGCGTCCAGAAGACAGATTGTCAGGCCAAAGGGTGACAGAGAGTGGGGTGCTCGTGCACTGCTGCTCCAAATCCTTCCCTCCCCTCAAGGCTGAAGGACGACCCTGAACAACAGGACAAGGTTAGAACAACTTCCACAGGACATGCAACCTCATGTGTTACTCCAGTCTCATTTATTTTCTAAAAGAATATAATACATGCCTGGCGATGGATGTCCTTTGAATGCTCTCCAACCCTCCAAGCCCACTAGGGTTTTTCCTGGGATCCTGTGAAATCCTACAAAGAAATCAGGAGGTCTCAAGAGGCCACCTGTCTCTGAGCATCTCCACCACCCTGACCCCTCTCCTCAGTTGGCTGTGCCGTAGAGTTCTTGTGGAGCAGGCCATAAAGAAGGATCTCATCCTGGAGAGAACCACAGGTGCACTTATCTGGGCTCCAGGGACCAGGCTCTGGTCCCAGCTCTGCCACTTGTCAGCTAAGTCATCTTGAACCAGCCAATCAGTTTTTCCACCTGTATCTTGGGATTACCTCTCACCCTGCTCACTTCCCAGGGCATCAGTGAGGCTCGGGCACGTGTGCATGCACACATGTGTGCTAATGTGGCATACTCTGCAATTGTGAAGTATCACCTCTTCACTGACATGCCCTTTCTTCCCATCGACATCTCCCGGACCCTGCCCTCTGCGTGTGTTAAGGGTGGTATAGTAGGGGCTAGTTAGGGAATGATTTGGGGTCACAGCTTCAGAAAACACAACCAAGCTAATGGAACTGGCTGAGCAGAAAATCAACTGTCTTTCCCAGGAGGGAGCTTTGGTCATTCCCTCGGTGGGTAAGACCAAACTTTACACCTTCCACCCCAGTGGTGTTCTAGCAGCCTGTACCTGTTGGGTGGGGTGGAGGAACATACTTCTGTAGGAAGGTTGGTTAGGAATGAGTGAGAAAGGCTCAGACATCCTATAGCCCCTTTACAAGCCATTCCAGTAAAGGAGTGGGCATTTAGAGGCCCTTGGCCTGACACAGGCATTCGTAATTGCATGAATGCATTTCAATTAATACTGCCTTAAACACTTCTCATTTATTTACAGTGCAGTCATTAACCCACTTGGTGTGCTCCAGCAGGCTCCAGCATCACAGATAATGTGGATAATTAATACAATATAATGTGTTTCTAGGGTTCCTCCAGGCTCCTACTTATGGCAGCTCTACCACAATACAATAGTTTCTGATAATTATTTAAATGATGAGAACCAATATTTAAAACACATAAAATATTTCTTTACTGTTAGAAAATTATTTGCTGTTTAAGGCCTTGAAGCTCTGCAGAAAGGATGCTGTTTAAATTTCGTCAAGCTGGTGACTGAAGAAGTTTATTCAGGTTCCAGACATCATAATGGAAAATGCATTAAAAAGTGTCATGTAGACATTAATTAACACTCGGTTTGTTAAAATGTCAGTCTTCCCTAATCCTCCCCAACCTCCCTACCCCATTCTTGGCTACATATTTCAAGTGGACCTTCATAAAGTTACTTGTATTTGCACCAGCCCTACCACTCTGACTCCCTTAAGGTTTCTCCTGGATGTCTAGGAAGCTGGTGCCTGGCATTCTTTAGAGTGACGTCACAGCCAGAGTGAACACACCCACTGGCTTCATGGGGCCTGAGATTTCTATGCTCTGGAATAATAAGAGGGCAACTCAGGGACCTTCTGAGCACCTGGACCTCATGCCCCCAATTCATTCAGTTCACAGACTTTGTATGAGGACGCAGTGATGACCACATGGGATGGCATTCTGCAGCCAGGAGCACCTGAGACAGGCTGGAAGGCTGGGGAAGCCACCATGTCTTTAAATCAATGTAGAAATGTGACTGTCAGAGGCATGAGCCACCACAAATCAAGCTACATGTGGTAAACATAAAGTTAAATGGATGAATATGGTATAACATAAGGGTTTTCTGGGTTGGCTTCTGCTAAAAGAATCTCCTAGATTTAGGTTAAAAATAAAATTTAGTTATATGTGTTTTATAAGAAATTAAATGACAAAATAAAAATGTAAAATAGATAAAGAAGCCCAGCCAGAATGGCTCAGTTGGTTGAGTGTCATTCTGTGCACTGAAAGGTTGCTGGTTCGATTCCCAGTCAGGGCACATAACTGAGTTTGGAGTTTGATCCCCTATTGGGGCATGAACAGAAGGCAACCAATCAATGTTTCTCTCTCACATCAGTGTTCCTCTCTCTCTCTCCCTTTCCCTTCCTCTCTCTAAGCACGTCTTCAGGTGAGGATTTTAAATTAATTAATTAATTAATTAAAATTAAAAATGAAACAAAATAGATAAAGAAAACATGTGAGGCAAATTCAAGTAAAAAAGGTAGAGAGGCCACTATTAACATCATAAAAAGTGAAAATTAAGATAAAAACATAAAATGAGAAAAGATGGATAATTTATAATGATAAAAGGTATAATCCTTGAAGAATGTGTTAGCCATAAGTTTTTATTCCTTTAAGAACAGAGCTTTGAGATATATACCACAAAAACTGTTATAAATACAAGAAGAAATTGACAGATCCAAAATAATTAGGGAGACCATTAACACACCTTTAGAAGCTGATGGATAATAAAGTACACAAAAAAGGAGAATTTGAATATACAGCTGACAAGACTAACCTAATAGATATATAAAATATAAATTTTCTAACAGAGCATAAAAATTGTTTTCAAACACCCACAGGACATTTACAAAATAGAGCATTTATTAAGCTGCAAAGAATTTCCACAACTTATGACCATGGTACTAATTTGGTCAAATATAATACACACACATTCACTCTTGTTAACACACAGACACACACATTTAAATCAGGAGCCCAGAGCTAACACATAGTAGATACATTGCCTTTAAATTCAGATGCATGTACCATTATTGCTACGACTATGGTTCAAGCCAATGCAATAAGGCAAGAATAAAATAAGAGACATTGAGTGTGAACAATTAATCAGAAGTGGTATTTATTATATAAAAGGCATCAAATGTTTCAGTAATAAACATGTAACAATAGGTAGTAGGAATTATTTTCTTGATGTGTTGTTTTAAAATAATTAACAATTTTTAAACACACTTCAATTTTAACGATATGCAAATTCAGTAAATACTTTATGTATGAGTAAAAATATGCACTATCCAAAGAAAACATTATCTCCTGTGCACTGTTTTAAATTTTAAATACAAATAACAATTCCAAGTGTCACTAAATGACAGAATAGAGCATATCGAGCTCTTTGTGCTTATAACTGCTGTGCTGTCTTTCTGTATCCCAAGTTCACCTTGAAATGCAGAAGTGCAGAGTACACAGGGTCGGTGACAAAAACTGTCTCCAACATGAGCTTACACAATTCAGAACCATGACCAGCATGCTCTGGAAATACATGTGTGTCAGAGGCCAACTTTATACCTGGGAGTTCTCCAAAGTAACTTTCATATAGAAGATAAACGTCTTATTAAAGTGTAAGCAGTGAAGATGAGCTACAGTAGCCTACATGTTAATTACCATGTAGGTCCTGAGAGATTGTTTAAATCCAACTTTCCTAAGAGGAAGATTTGATGACTGAACTATGAAATCTTCAATGAGTGAATTTTATTGTTTTAAACTCCCCACAGAATGAGCAACATCGCTTTTTTCAAAGGGTGGAGGGGCCACACCTCAATGCATAACAACAATTTTGTGTTAGAATAGTTTAAATTCATGTATGTACTTTTAAAAAAACTTACTCTCTTAAAACATTCAAATTGATCATACACTCTAATCATATAAATTGGTCAGTTTTTTCCTATAAAAACATCTTTTTAAGGAAGGTTATTTGTCTTTTAATAAAAGTTACAGAAAAAGCACTAAAGAATTTGGTGCAAATTCTGCATCTGAGCCATGGCAGGTGACCAGCCACCAGCAGCGCAGGAGCAGCTGACAGCCAGATGCTGACCATTTGGGCAGGGATGCCAGAGAGTCACCCGAAGGACAAGGGAAGGACACAGTGAAGGTGCCTGCTGCCTAACTGGGTTGTCACTCAAACAGCTCACAGTATGCCTAGTTAGCAGCCCCTGAGAAAACTCAGAGCCCTAATGGCATTGATGGGTAAAGTTCATCTGGAGTGACTGCTCTGCCCCATAGAGGGCAGAAGGCAAATCATCACTCCTCGGACTTCTACTGCCTACGAGTGTACGCAGAGAGTTGGCCTGACAACGTGGCCAATTGCATCATATTATTAGCAATGAAGACTCATGGCAGTTGTGCATCAGGACCCTAAATATAACTCAAGGCACATCCACACCAAGTCAACTATAAGTTCACATTTGGGAGATTAGGGAGGAAAAAAAGTAGTATGTGGTGCCAACCTACACTACCAAATTAGGTGAAATTAGTAAATAATACGCAATAACATCCCACTTTTAATCATGCCCAGACATTGATTACTGCATCAAGTTGATTCACAACAGAGAAGTGGTTTGTTTTGCTAATTATCACATATTTATAATAATAACAGTCTGATATAAAACAGTGATAAGTTCAAGTCGAGTATGACAACTAACCAGATGAGAGGTAATCAGAGGGCCTGGTAGACACCCAACAAACGGATTCTGCACTTGGTTGTAGTGCAGCTGTCAATGTCAGGAGAGGTTACTTGTGGCACGTGTGATTTCCACCCATATCTCCATTGTATTCAAGATCCTATCACTAGTGTTAGCTCCCTCTCTTTCATTCCCTCTTTATTTTTACAAGATAACAAGGACAAAAGTGTAATTACTCATCCAAATGACGTCATCAACTCTGCTGTACAAAACATTCCTTGTTGACAAGATCTTGACTAGATCACAGTTACACCGAGAACAACTGGATTTTCAACTGTCAGTGGCTATAGAAAAGTTCAAGTTTTGCTTATATATTTTGAGATTTTACTCTCTAATGATTAAAACTCAGGTTATCTGTATGTAGCTGAATGTATGGAAATTTAGTTTCCCGCAGCTTTTCTTCCTCAAATATGATCTAGGAAGATTTGTAAATATATTTTCCTGCCTACATTGTCAAATTATTACTATCTTAATAAAAATAAACCAAAAACTCGTAAATTAAATCTAGTGTTTTCTACTTTTCCCCTCTATTTATTTTCTAAATTGAGAGATTTCTATATTTGTTTCACCACATTAAAGCATTAATTACAGAAAATCTAATTTTCTTTCTTTTACTACAATATTTCTATCATATTAATTTTATATAATATTCTAAAATACTTGTAAAAAGCAAAACTTTAACATGTTATATCTCAGGTTTTATGTTTAAACTGTACAAGTGGTTTTTTTCATTGCTATTAAGCTACCAAACAAAACACATTAAGAAATAAACCAAATTACATATACGTTGTTATGTTTAATAAACTACAAAAGGGTCTGAACTCCCTAAGGCACCTAAGAATTTAAAGGTAACAGAGATTGTAGTTTTTCCTAAAATACGTTTGGGTTAGTTTGTCCTTTTAAATATGTTTTTCTACCCAGCTCACCTCTATATGAATCATCTACCTGTAATCTGAATAGTTATCCCAATGTTAATAATGAACTTCAGACTCCTGGGCGCCAGAAGCCGTCTCTGGGGTTTGGTGGGTGACATACCAGTGGAGTCTGCTCTAGATCATCAGCCTGGTCCCTTAGGTGAACACGGTCACCGGTTTTGGCTTGTATCACTATCCCTTTTGCAACAACCGAACCCCACGATGGGGATCAAGAAATAAAAGTTTAGAAAAGTGCGATTGGAACACAGGGATGAAGGGGGACGCATCGTGCCATATCCACCACCGTGGCCCACAGGAGGCTGCCACGGAGGCATCAGTATTGAACTGTGTCTGCCTTGTAGGAATCTCTTCCAAGGAGCAGCTTGCAACTGAGTCTCATATTCAATACGAAGCAAAGAACACTTTTCCTAATTGCACCAATGATCAGATTAAATAACTATTTAAAACAGATTTCAGTTAGTTTCAGATGCCACGAAACTAACCTACCTTCAGTTGGGCAAGGCAGCTGCACAGTAAAGTTGTCAAGCGGCACCTTATTAAAACGAGAATTCACAGAATTTTGGCTAAGGTTAAGGTCTGATTATTTTGAACGAGAAAAATTTCATGAATATAGTTTTATTTTCTATAATGTGCTTATGTGGAACAAATGTTCTCTATGTTAGTGTTGGAATTCAAATGAAACACCTACTTTAAAAGACCTGGTTCACTGTACGTGTCATCTCCTTTATTAAACCTTAACTTCTTGGGGGAAATATTTAAATTTTGCTTTTCTCTACTTCTCAACAGTGTCTATTGCTGGTGAGAAATGAATATTTTATAAACAAGCAAAAGAATAAATGAATGAAGACATTGGTCTCTTGGAGACATCATTAACGTTGATGAGCTTAGAAACTTTAAGATAAATCAAAATAAATGTCCTTTTCCCTCACTAAACTAGTCAATAGAAGGAAAGATTTTGAAACCCACTGTAACTGTTAATCGCAAGGAAATCAAGGGCTTAGCCTGCATTTGGCATTCATTCAAAATGTGTGCTGCTACATGTTTCTGTTATCTTGTAGCACTGTTTTTTAATCTCAAACTTAAGTTTTTAAGTTGTTATTTTTTCCGATGGCACAAGTAAACGTTTGATAAGTATTTGTTAAATGAGTGGCAACAGCTTTTCTATCCTAAGATAAATTGAAATGAAATTTTAAAACCACATAGAAGTAATTTCAGTGTTGTCTTTGCCTTTTCAATCTTTGCGCATCTATATATGTATACTGTTTTAAAGTTGCTGTATAGAATATATGCAAGTCTGTGCTCTGCTTCATGTCTGAATGTAATTATTACATTTTGCTGCAGTACTCATAATAACCTTTAAAATAGCTGTGTAGTACACACTGAGTGCATGTTCCACAATGGTTTAATCATAGTCCTTGTTGGGCACTTAGGTTGTTTGTAATTGTTCAGTGTTTAAAACAATATTCCAGTTGATATCTTTGTACATGTGGGGTTTGTTATGTGACTCTTTTACAAATTTCACATAATACTAAATTTACCGTGTTAACCATTTTAAAGTGTATAATTCAGTGGCTTTTAGTACATTCACAATGTACTGCAACCATCACTGTCTAATTCCAGAACATTTCATCACCCCAAAGTGGAACCCCAGACCCATTAAGCAGTCCCTCCTCATTTACCCTCCCCAGACCCTGGCGATCACTCATCTGCTTTTTGCTTCTAGGAATTTACCTTTTTAGGATATTTCTATAAATGAAATAATACAACATGTGGCCTTCTGTGTCTGGCTTCTTTCATGGAGCGTAATGTTTTCAAGGTTTATCCGTGTTGTATCTATGTACATATCACATTTTGTCCATCCATTCATCCACTGATGGGTGTTTGAGTTGTTTCCACCTTTTGTCTACTGTGAATAGTGTTGCTGTGAACATTCAGGTACATATTTTCATGGGAACATATGTTTTTAGTTCTTTTGAATATATACCCAGAAGTGGAATCACTGGAATGATGGTTATTCTATCTTTACCCTGATACTATAATGAGGAGGACATGTCATTATAAATTTGTCCAAACCCACAGCATGTACTTAGCACCATTCGTCTAAAAAAAAAACAAAAACCTATCTGTGCTCCATTGCACTGTTTTTGCCCCGTTGTCAATTTACTATATTTACGGGAGTCTGTTTCAGGGCTCTGTTCTGTTCCCTTGAGCTCTGTGTCTTTTCTTTCACCAGCACCACACTGTCTGATGACTGTGTCTTTAGAGCAAATCTTAGTCAGGTGGACGGTGTCAGTCCTCCTGCTTTGTTCTTCAGCAGCATTGTGTTGGCTGCTCTGGGTCTTTTGCTTCCATATAAATATTAGAATCCATTTGTCAATATTCACAAAACAACTTGTTGGGATTTTGACTAATAGGGGTTTCATTGAATTTATAATCAAGTTGAGAAGAATTGACATCTTGACAAAATTGAATCTTCCTATCTACGAACATAGAATACCTCTTCATTTATATAGTTCTTTGATTTCAATCATCAGAGTTCTGTTGTGTTTCTTATATACATCTTTGTAGAAATTTTGTTAGATTTATATCTAAATATTTTATTTTGGAGGATGCTAATGTCAGTGACACTGTGTTTTTAAATTCAAATCTCACTAGTTCATTGCTGGTATATATGAAAGCAACTAACTTTTGTATATTAGCCTTGTATCCTACAACCTCGCTATAATCACCTATTAGTCTCAAGGCAGTTATTTTGCCAATTCTTTCAGATTTTCTCTAGATACAATCATGTCATCTGTAAACAAAAACAGTTTTATTTCCTCCTTCCTAATTTGTATACATTTTACTTCCCTTTGTTGATCTTTTTCAAGGTAGTTTTGGCTACTCAGAGCTCCTTGCAATTTTATACAAATTTTAGGATCATATTTTCCACTTGTGAAAACAAAGGCCATTGGAATTTTTATAGAAATTTACTTGATTGCTTTGGGGAGTATTATCATCTTTACAATATTAAGTCCTCTAATCCATGAATATGGGATATCTTTCATTTATTTAGGTCTTTTTAAATTTCCTTCAAAAAATGTTTTATAGTTTTTGATATGTAAGTCTTGCACCTTCTAAGTTAGATTTATTATTGTCTTTTATTCTTTTTGATGTTTTTGTAAAAACAATTCTATATATAATTTTATATTGGATTTTCCATTGACAATTAGTAGAAACACAACTGATTTTTGTACTTGATCTTGTATCCAGCACTTTGCTGACTCATTTAATCGCTCTAATAGCTTTCTTGTGGACTCTTTTGGGGCTTCTATTTGCAATATTATGTAGTCTATAAGATGCATAGTGCTGTAATAATAGGGTAATAGAGATGGTTTTGCTTCTTTCTTTCCAATATGGGTGCCTTTTATTTCTTCCTCTTGACTAGCTGCTCTGATGAGAACTTCCAGTACAGTGTTAAAGAGAATTGGTGAGAACAGGCACTCTTATCCTGTTCTCTATCTTAGGAGTTAAGCTTTCAGGCTTTCACTGTAAGTATGATATTAGCTGTGTGTTTTTCACAAGTACCTTTTATCTTGTTGAGAAAGTTTCCTTCTATTTCTAATTTATTGAGTGTTTTTATCATGAAAAGGTGTTGGATTTTGTCGAGTGCTTTTTCTGCATCAGTTGAGATTATTATTTCCCCTTCATTCTATTAATATGATGTATTACACTGTTTGATTTTTGTGTGTTGAAATGCACTTGTATTCTTGGGATAAATCCCATCTAGTCATGGTGTTTAATCCTCTTAATATGCTGCTGGTCTGGCTGCTGGTATTTTGTTGAGGGTTTTCACATCTGTATTCATAAGGGACATGAAACTGTAGTTGTCTTTTCATCTCATGTATTTGTCTGGCTTTGGTATCAGGGTAATAGTGATTTCATAGAAAGAGTTAGGTAGTGTTTCCTCTCATATTTTTAGAAAAGTCTGAGAATAATTGGTGTTAATTCTTTTTTAAATGTTTGATAGAATTCAACAGTGAAGCCATTAGGTCCTGGGCTTTCATTCACTGAGAGGTTTCTTATTATTGATTCAGTCTCTTTGTTGTTGATCTAGTAAGATACACTCTTTTTTCTTGAGCCAGTTTGATACTATGTGTGTTTCTAGGAATGTGTGCATTTTATTTAGGTTATCTAATTTGTTGACGTAGTGTTTGTTCATAGTGTTTCCTTATAAGTTAATTTATTTCTGTAAAATCAGTAGTAATGTCCTTACTTTTATTTCTCACTTTAGTAATTAGAGTTGTCTCTCTATTTTTTTTTATTGGCTAGTCTAACTCAATGTTTGTCAATATTTTTGTTTTCAAAGAATCAACTTTTGATTTCACTGATTCTCTCAACTATTTTTCTACTCTCTAGTTTATTTATCCCTGATTTAATCTTTATTATTTTCTTCCGTTCACTAGATTTAAATTTTTAGTGCTCTTTTTCCTCTAGTCCCTTCAGGTGGAAGGTTAGGCTGCTTGTTTGATCTTTTTTTAATGTAGGCATTTGTAGCTGTGTTTCTTTCTGAGCACTGCTTTCACTGTATACCATAAGACTTGGTATGCTGTGTTTTTATTTTCATTTGCTTCAAAGTATTTTCTAAATCCCTTGTGATTTTTTTATTGACTCATTGGTTGTTTAAGAGTGTGTTGTTTCATTTCCACGTAGGTGTGAATTTTCCAGATTTCCTTCAGTTATTGATTTTTTTGTTTTATTTCGTTGTGGTTGGAGAAGATACTGTAGAATTTCAATCTTTTTAAATTTATTAGGACTTGTTTTGGGGTCTCACTATGGTGCTGCTATACCCAACACATGCAAAGGAGACACTAAGGTAAAGAGCCTTCCTGGGGGAAAAGACGGCTCGCTCTTACTATAAAATTGTCAGTTCACCAGGACAATATAACATTTCCAATTACTATGCACTTACACCACAGCTTCAAATATATGACATGAAAGTAGAAACAATTAAAAGCAAAAATAAACAAGTTCACAACTTTAGAAAGAGATTTTAACATAACACTCTCAGGGATACCAGAAAAAGCAGACAAAAAGGTGAGTGGGTATGGGAAATTATGAAAATGTGATAAAAACCTGATGCAACAGACATGTGAGAAGAATTCACCCCACAGCTGCAGGTCACACGCTTCACCAGCACACGGAGCACGAGCGCAAGGAGTCCTCACAGCTCAGGTGTCAGTTAGGTCACAACAGATTTCAAAGCATTGACATCACCCAAAGAATGCTGTCTGATCGCAATGTGGCTGAGCCGGAAAACAGCGACAAAAAGACAACTAGAATATCCCCTTATGCTTGGAGATTAAGAAGCAGAGCCCTAAGTGGCCAGCGGATCAAAGAAGAAATCATCACAGAAACACAGCAGTAGTTTGAACTGAATGTAGCAAACACCTTATAGATCAAAATCTACAGAATAAAGTTACTCTTTGCACAAGATATTTAAAACCTGGAAAGCATATATTAGGAAAGAAGAAAAGCTAAAAATAATGTTGCTCTTAAGTTATTCTAATAATACTTGGGTACCGTTGTGAAGTTTTCTAGTTTTCTTTATATAGGCCCTATGCACTTATTAGGATTTTCCTCAAGGTATTTCATGGTTCTAACAGCCAGGACTGTGATTAGGGGGAGGATGGTGAGGCACTGGCCTCAGGCACAAAATTTCAGGGGACAGCAATAAGATATAGATAAACAATATTGTAATGTAATATTTTAAAGAACTAAAAACTAATGCAAAATATCAATGATAAATAAAATACCAACATTTTAGAGACCTGACTGGCATCAACAAGTCTTCCTCTTGCTCCAGTCCTGCTATGACCACTGGGCTTTTCTGAATTGAATTTTTTTCGTGTCTTATCTACCATTGGGCTTATCTGGTCAGGGTTCCTTTTCAGGGAATAAGTTAGGTAGATGGGGTTTATTAGGGTTTCTGTTGGCCTCCTGAGTTTTTGGGAAGGCTAAGGAAGCCACCACAGCTTTTTCTGTGCTCTGAGAGACCGCCTACTAGGGAGAGAATGAAGGAATGCCATTGTGATCAGGGACAGTGGGATCAAGAGCACCCCACGATCAGGAGACAATTAGTCATGCCAGGCTTGCCAGGGAAGGTGGCAGAACCAGGAGCACCAGCAGGTAGAACCAAGCACCAGAAGGCTGGCTGCAAGGGAGCAGGAGGAGCGCAGGCTGGGCAGTCCTGCTCGGTTAGTGATGTTGGCAGGGAGTCCTGACCTCAGGGCACAAGCACCTTCTCATGACAGCAGGCAGCTTGCCCAAGTGTCCTGGAGTGTATCTGGTCCCCACCCCTGCCCCCTGCTCCAGCCTGAGGACCACAGCTCCTGAGACCAGAATGAGGGGAGACCTGAGACCTGCCCAGTCAGAGGAGTGCCTCGCCTGGTTGACGCAGGGACAGAAACTGTGTCCCAATGGACATGGGTGCTGAACCTGCGGGAGCCCAGCTGCCTGTGAGGGGTGTTTTCTCTGGGGAACCACCTGGGCCGGTGGCATCTGGTGCTGCTGGTCACTGGGAAGTGCCCGTGTTGCATGCAGGTTCTCTGTAACTGTGCCCTGTCACTGAGCACGCCTCTCTCCCCAGGGACTCTTCCAGACACCCTGGAAGAATAGATAGTCTTGCCTCGTTTAAGCTTCTGGATCACCCGAACCTCAGGGAGTTGGTTCCACTGGGGTGAGGAGGGGCAACGAGGTGTGAAAGCCAAGACACAACTGTCCTTTCCCTGCACACCTGCACAGGTCTGCGACACCTGGGCAGGCTCCGGCCACACGTGGGAACCTGCCCCAGCGGAAAGCTCTGAGGGTAGAATTGAGCTAGGACCCTCTTCATCTCCACTTTCCCCCACCTTTCATCTAATAAAAATGCTGTTATCCCACTGTACCTGGCAGGAAACATGTTAGCAAGTCTCCCAAAAGACAGCGACGGGCTCTGGCAAATAGTTGGTCTAAACACTGAAAGTTCTAGCAGAATTTTTTTTTAATTGCCAAGGCAACTTTAAGTGTGGGGGAAAAAATCTTGTGCTAGATTTAGATAAACAACCTGAGTTTCTCAACATTTACCGTTTGGCCTCCAGGAAAGCCCCGAGCTGTGTGTTGACACCAGGACCTCTGCAAGCTGATGCCGAATGAAGAAACTCCTGGGGACATGAGCCCATCTCAGGGGCCGAGGCACCTTCACTAATCACTTGAGAAAGACGGTTTTTAGAAAGCAACACAGACCTGAGTCTAAGCAATCCTTATCCTTAAATGGAGAACAGGTAAGTCATTCATTTACACACTCACCCACACAAAGTGACACCTGGAGCCACAGCCCTGCGCACTGTCACAGTGCTTCTCCCATCTGTCCTGGGACGTGGGGATCTCTCCACCTGAGGTGTAGGGTGGGTCTCTGAATAAACTTAGGCTTCTCTTAGTGTTTGTTAGCTGAACCTGAGTTAATCTGTGTTTCCAAAGTTAGTGGGCATTTATTTATTGATTAACAAATTGATATTTTTGGGGGGTTCCTAAAGCTTCATCACTAGAGATAAATGCTAATTTAAAGAACACATTCCCAGAGCACCCCCTGCTGTCAGTGAAATAGAACCCACGGGTCTCCGAGGGCCAGGAGCCACGTCTAGGCCCTAGAAAATGAACTTAGGTTCAACACCTAAGCATGTTGTTTATATGAAGGCTTTTCCTTAAGCCTTAATCCCCTGCTGTTTTACTGTGTAATTGATATCCTGACATCTTGATAAACCTACCCAATGCATTCATTTTGTCTTTGCCAATAAAGTACTTTAAATAAGATGTCTTTTGCACATGCATGAACGGCCTTTGTCCTGGTAAGGATAGAATAACTGCTCTAACAAATGAACACAGAGCTTTAGTACTTTAACACCACAAAACTTAACTTCTCTCTAATCACTGAGCAATGTTGCTGGGGATGGAGGCCTCTGTCCTGCGCAGTGATTCAGGGACCCACGTTCTTGCAACCTGGCCAGCGCTAACACATGGCTTCCAAGTCTGGCACATGGCATGGGACAGGAAAGGAGAGTAAAGGACAGATACTTTTATAGGCCAAGATTGGAAGTAGCATCCATCTCTTTGCCCACCAACCTTTGGTCAGAGCCTGGACATGTGCAAAGGGACCATGAGCTGTAGTTTAGCTGTGTGCCCAGGGAAAGAACACACAGCGTTAGTGAGAACCAGCATCTCTGCCAGGATGCCCTGGCTAAAACTTGAAGGAGGTAGATGACATGCCTTTTTAGGTAATGTGACCCAAAGCTGAACCAGCCCAACTGTCAATACAAAAGCTTAGAAACTGGCTAGCCATCCTCCCTCCTCTAGTGAGAAACTGGGTGGAGAGACAAGAGTCTGAAGGTAGAAACACCCCCACAGTGATTTCTTTGTGGTCCTTTCTGAGGGGCTCTCTGGTCACATGATCTGAGGTGCTTCCCCCTCCTGCTCTCTCCAGGGTGTCCCTGAGTGTGCATATTACTATGGTTTTCCCAGGAGACACCACAGGAATTAGGACCACAAAGCAAATCACCGAGGGCGAGTCCTGTACACGTGCACCTGCAGCTATGGGTTCCTGATGCCATTTGGGATGTTTGCTTCGAGGAAAGCCGTGACGTGGCAATCAACCCCAACCTACAAAGGCCCTCGGGGGTTCAGGATCCACATTTAAAATCACGGTCGGATGCCACTCCTCCTGTGAAATCACCAGACTATAAGCTGTTGGAGAGCAGGTGGCAGCTCATGCTGGTGGTGGCACAGGGCCAACACCACTCCACAAAAACATCCCCGAGCAGTTAATATTTAATGCGTGGGAATGGTGCAGCCCCCAGGGCAGGTCAGGGAGTCCATGAAGCTGCTCGAGCCTCTGCTACCACTCAGACATGTCGGGTCTCATCGGTCGACTCCAACGTGCCTCAGCACATTTCAGTGGCCGTGAAGTTGTCAATCACCAGAAATCTGCATTGTTCATTCTTACACAACCTGCCCCATTATTACACCCAATGATCAAATAGTCAGACCTCGAGGGGGTTAAATTCTTAACACAGACTGTTTCCCTTTTCAATGTATCATTTTTATGGCTATTTTATTAAAAACATAAAGATATAATACTAAGAAGAAAATCTCAATAAAACAATGTAAGTAGGAAGTTAACACTATTTTTGACATTCATATGGCTCTTATAAAATATTTTAGATAATTTTTTTTATTAAAAAAAAAAAATCCTCATGGACTTAAAAGTTTATGAAGAGGGTGTTTGGCAAAGACTGCATCAGGAAGAAAGCTAAACCCCAAACTTGAAGAAATAACATTAAGACCGTGGGAAGAACCCACAAGCAGCAGGAAGCGCCCACCCAGCCAGGCCAGCCCCAGGAGCAAACAAAGGAACTCTACCTTTCTTTCAGAGGACCGTTTTGTTCTAAGGTCCCCGGGACACTTCATTAGATGCCGTGGCGTCTGATAGGACAGGACGGTGCTTCTGTTGCTCACGTTCCAGAATTCCCTGAAGGTACTGTGCAGTTAATTACATACCTAATTTTCAAAATTACACGACCTGGCATCCACACTCCCCTTAGCTGGGTGCTCATTCCCTGGCTGCTGCGCACAGGTGTTCAAGTCACAACCAAATTGCGTCTCCCTGGTCTCTCTCTTCTTCCCTCCTCTCCTTGTTGTAAATCACCTGGCTCCTGCCAAGCGATTTTCAAAATCCGCCCTCCTCTTAGCCCGGCCCAAATGAAGCCCGGGTAATGAATTGGTTTGCGGGGAGGTTTGGGTGAGTCACCGGCACCTGGGGCACAGAAGATGCTGCGTCAGATAATCACTCCTGGTTGCTTTCAGGTGCCAGAAAGACACCAAGAGAAAAGAGTCTGGGTCTGGAAGAAAAGATGGGGGCAGGTGGAAACAGAAGCAGGGCTGTCACCCTCCCACAGTTGGCGGAGCCCAACCTTGGAGAGCCTGCTGTGCCATCAGATAACACAGCTCTGCCCTGGGCCCGTGCTCCCGAGCCAGAGGCAGGACCAAGATGGCCCAGGAAGATATCGATTATGTCTGTACGCCTCAATCCAGTTTGTGGTTTTTTCGAACAATGAGCACCTGCCTTGTTTAAAAACAGCAGCCTCTCGGACTGAATTGAGTCACAGGTTAGCTCATTGAGGAGCCAGCCTCTGTGAAACACAGACCTGCGGCCACCAGCCCGCCTGAAGACAAAGTTTTGAGAGGGGCAAACGCGAGACAGCTGCTCAGCATTAGACACAGGGTAGAAGTATATTCTTAATATTTTGTAATCTCAATGCAGTAAAAGGGGGTGCTTTTGATTGAGTTGTCTCAAGGCTACTGAACCTTCATGCCCCTATATAAAGCTTTTAACCTATGCTAAATAATAATAGTAATGAAATAAAGAGAAAGAAAGAGAGGGAGGGTAAAAAAATAAAATGTTTGCTTTCCAGGATATGTTTTATCTTCTGTGACAATGAGAACTATTTCCTCTCTCTTTGGTCAGAAAGCCTAGAAAGAAATTTTGTCTAGCCTCTTGGTGGACACTCGCGATTCACATATTTCAGCCACTGGCCCTTCCCCTACTACTGCCAAGGCACCGTTACACTTCTCCCTGGTCCCCTGAGGTCAGTGCCATGGGTGACAAAGGAGACAACCTAAGTGCTGTCCCCGTGCCCGTGCTGTGCTACAAAGACAGAGCCAGCCTCCTGGCCTGAGCTGCACATCGCCCCAGCCCCGCCGCACTGCTTTCATGTTTGTCACAGCTGTCTTGAAATTCTTTACGACTTTTGAACAAGGAGTCCCATGTTTTTATCTTTCACTGGGCCCTACAAATGCCCTCGCTGGCCCAGGAGCAGGCAGACTGCACCTCGCACAGGTCCAGAAGATGCCTGTGTGTTCATTCACTTGCAGCTGCATCACCCCAAAGCACCCCCTCAGTGCCCAGACACCCCCTGCAGCTCCCAGAGCATCGACCAGGAGGGCGCCCCGCACACTCGCACAGCCAGGGAAGCTGAAGTTGGCAGGGGAGCTGGCACGATGACCCCAAGGACCCACCGCTATTTGGAGGACCCTGAATACTCGATGGTCACTTGAATTCTCCCTTTGATTTCAGTCACGTTGACACACATAGTATTTGGGGGTAAATATGAGGACTTTATGAGTAACAAAGATAGAGAAGACTCTCCCCAAATGCTATTTCACCGAGTTTCTGAACTTAGCACAATCTGACTACGTTTTCATTTCCTTTGAAATCCAAATCCCATGATCTGCCTCTAAATATCCCAGCAAATGAACCATTGCCAGATTGACTTTGTCTTCTTGCTGTTTACAGGAAAATTATCACAATTGTCTTTTTTCAAGGAACCAAGTTCATTCAGCTCACTGAGCAGAAATTTAAGAGATAAAATAAAATTTAAAATTACACTGAACGTACCCAGAGGACTTTACTCTGAGTATGGCGACCAGCTGCTCTTCCTCTGTTTTTTGGAACGATCAGGAGGAAACCACTTAAACTGCAAATGTTGGATGAGTTTCCTGCCAGTGGAGTTTGTTGAGCATTAGAAGGACCTGCCCACGGGAAACTGAGGAATTTCCTCCTGCAAAGATGTCCCACGATCCCAGACAGAGTGAATGGCTCCCAAGTTGTGTCTTCCAGATGTGCTTCACGTGGGTCTAAAAGCACCCTGGCTGACAAACGGCACTGAAGCCAGCATCACAACAACCAATGACAGGACACCCTGAATGTGACAAACTGGGAAACTGTTCCAGACCCTCGTTCTCACCTAGGGAGCCACATGCCTGGCAGAGCCAAGGCCATTTGGGTTTGGTTTGGTTTGGTTTTCAAATCTCCATTGGCTCAGCCTCCTTTGGCCCACAGGACGGCAGACTGGCAAGTGCTTCACTGTTGAGCTGGCTGTTCGTGGTGTCCTCTAGACCAGCGCTGTCCAAGACAGCGAGAATGCAAAACACATATGTATTATTAAATTTTCCACAGCCATGTTTAAAAAAATAAAAAGAAACAGGTGAAAGTGATTTTAATGGCATATTTCATTTAACCCAACATACCCAAGATATCGTTTCAACATGTAATCGATACTAAGCTATTTTTAATGAGACACTTTGAGTTCTTTTTCTGCAATTAGTCTCTGATATCCGGTGTATAGGTCACGTGTGGCATGTCTCAGTTCAGAGCAGCGACATTTCAAGTGCTCAGCAGTCACATGTGGCTAGTGGCCGCCGTGTTGGACAGCACGCTCTAGCCAAAGTGGAAACGTCCTTGTATGGTTTCATTTTGAGTATAAAATGGATGTTTACATGATCTAAAAAAAATTCCCAATTAATGGATTTATTTCCTTCTGTCCCCCACCCCCTTGTACTTCATTTAATTTTTAAAGGAGAAAAGACAAAATAACCGAGTGAAAGCCAAGTCTGGGCATTGGGTCTACAATACAAACTGAAAACGTCGAATTTTAGATACATTAAATAATTTACAAGATCCCCTTAGCACTGAATCTCCATGGCTTGTTATTGAGCTCTTTGTATGTAACAAGGGACACCAGACTTCCAATGTAAGGTGGGGGGAGGGGGGAAATTCAGCAACATTTGCTGTTATTTGGAGATATCCTGAGACAATAAGAAGAAAGCCGCCTCTGTTCCCAGAAGCAGACCCTAAGATGAAGGTGTTCCAGAAAGGGGGTGAGGGAAGCAGGATGAGGCAGGGGTGAGGCTCAGCAAGGAGGTGCTGTCAGCTGCAGGTGAGATGCCCCCTGATCCTGCCAGAGGCCCTGTGGGGCTGGGCCACACCCTCGAGCATCTGATTCAGTTGCTCTGGCTCAGGCCTAAGAATTGCATTTCCAACAATGCAGCTGGTTGTGTTCCCTCTGAGAACTGGCTTTAGCCTAGAGCATTAACAACACCACAGGACAGGGCCCACTAGAGTCAAGGGGCCAGGTTTGTGCATCTGTGCCAACCAGTCACTGGCTGGGGAAGAGGGGTGCACGACCTCCCAGTCCAGGGGGCTCCTGTTGGCCCAGCGGCATTTGTAATTCCCCTCGAAAGCAGATAGGTGTGAAGGCAGCAGGACACCCCAGCCTGGGGACTGAGCATCGGCTGGGAGAAAGGGCCTGGGCGGCACAGAAGCCCATTCTCTACCATACCACCCAGCTTGCCCCATCGGTGGAGGCGGCCAGGGGGCTGATGGGATACAGCTCAGACGTAACTGGCAGAATATATCTCTATGTGTTCAGGTCCTACTCCTGTCTTCTTCACCCAAGGGTTCCTCAAGACTGGGGGAGCCACCTGCACCCAGAGAGAGTAGTGCTGAAGCAAAATGCCCTGTTGGCCAGTGGTTCAAAGTCATCATTTAACATTTGGGGATGGAGAACGAAAAGTGTGCCCACCACACAAACAAGTGTGGGATTCCAGGGTGTTCACAGGCTCCCTGGCACCCTGCTGTCTCAGCAGGGATGGACACTGGGGTGCTGGAGGAAATGTTCAGGGCTCTGGTTTCCAAAAAGGGTCAGGGGTTCCAGGGATTCCTGGAAGTCCACTGTAGCTGAGAGAGGGAGGAACAAAACAGCCTGGTGCCCACGGGCATCCTGAGAGTTAACCAAGCTTCCTCTTGGGGTCAGTAGGTGGGGTTCAGGGCCAACACTGAGAGTCAGAAATGACACCAGAATTAGGAGATGCATTCGGCCTGTGATTTTCCAGGTAAATCCTCATTGACTGGGAGGAGATCGCCTCAGAGTGAAACCTGCCTGAGATTGCCCTCTGCTCCAAGGGCTGGGCACCCATCCTTATGTTCTGCCAGGATTGTTTTAAGAGAAAGTTAATAATACGTTTGCAAATTAGGTCACCGGAGACATGCGTGATAATAAGTGGCAATCTTATAAAATGAAGATGTAGACAATGCCTCCTTTCTGACGGTTATGGGAATCTCTTTAAAGAGAACCATTGGTGCACTTTTCCTTGGCAATTTTTTTCAGGTTATACCGAAGCCTATTAAAGAGGCTGAGAGCAACAGTAAAACATGACTAAACACAAAATATTCTTTATAACAATGACTTTAAGTGAATATAATGTAAACTTCTAACTTGACCCTTGCAAACAAGAGACACTGTGGATGACAAGGGGCACAAAGTAAATGGTGAGGAGCTCAAAAATCCCCAGCGATGCGATGCCAGGCGATGTGGAACCAGGCGGTGTGGTGCCAGGTGACATGGTAGCAGGCGGTGCTGCCTTAATTGCTGAGGCCTCCCTGATCAGGCTGCCGCCTTACCTGGGGTCAGAGCAGACCTGCAGTTCTCAAACCCCCACAGAGTTTTTGTTTATGTGAGTTATATCTATCTACATTTTCTACTATTAAAAGTGAGAAAAAATTAAATATTTATTGATCAATTTGTTCAAAAGTAACTATAATACACCCATACATCATAACCTAGGGCCCTTATTGCATCTTCTACATTTCTTGTTTAGTCATTTAAAAACATTCAAACCATTCTTAGCCCAAAGTCCAAGGTTGATGGCCCAATTTGACTCAGAGGCCACAGCTTGTCACCCCCTGCTATATAGCTGTGCCACCCAGTGCTGTGACCTCTGGCTCTGTGTGGCCATGGAGCACTCAAAATACAGCTGGTTCAGATTGAAATGGACTGTATCTGCCATATACATTGTTTGAAGAATTAGTACAAAAATGAATGTGAACTGTCTCACTACATCTTTTATATTAGGTATATGTTGAAATGATAATATTTTGCATGTACCAAGTTAAATAAAATGTGTACTAAAATCAGTTTCTTCTGTTTCTTTTTACTTTATTCAATGTGACCATTAAAATTTTTTAAATTACCCACATGGCTCACATTATATTTCTATGGAATGGGGCTGGCCTAGTGCACCTTCATATTGGACCAGATTTCCTGTACTTCCCAAGGACAAAAGCTTCACTCTACAGAACTCAACTTTAGAAACAAAAATATAAAACACTCCATTTGGAAAATACTGGGGAAAATCTTGTGCCCCAAATCACAAATCCAAAATATTCCCCAAGTTTACTAGGCAAGGCTCCTAAAAAATTATGTATACTTTTATATTTTAAAGAAACAGGTCTCCCAATGCAGAAGGCCGTGGTTGGGAACATGTTTCCGTGGCCAGCCGAGCACCCTGCCCTGGGTCTACACTGATTGGAGAGGATATGAAGTTGCTTATGGTGGGCAAAGAAATGATTTTAATTCCACTGCATGTTTGATCAAATTGCCAAAATGTAGCACTGTTTTTCCTGTGTTACCAATTAGTAGCCTGGCAGGATGATGGAGTTCTGCAACCTAAGTGCCATCAGGAGAGTTATGTGTCTTTTCGAGGGAGGAGCCTTTGGTGAAACTGGCTGTGAAGCAGACTGCCACTAACACACCCAGCCGACTCCTACACTGACACCACCGACAGGCACGGTCTCTGCCCTGAAGGAGCTTGTACTTAGTGGGGCACACAGACAGGTGGAGGGACATTTAGACAAATGATACCATCTTAGATAGCGGCCAATGCTGCAAAAAACATAAAACTGGGTAAGAAAATGCAGGAGGTGTGGGGCATGGGGCACTTTTGAAAGAGGGTGGGGAGGAAGGCTGGGCAGGGAAGGGAATGTCTGAGCTACCTTGGTGACATGATGGGGCATGGTGATGAAAGGGGCAGCTGACCTTGGCAGAGGGACAGCAGTGAAAAGGCTGGGAGGGGCAGGATAGTTCAGGGTGGAGGGTGGGAAGCCTGTAGTCAATCTTCCTGCACTTAGGTCCCAGTCCTACCTCTGCCTGCCCCCGGGAGGTGAACAGCCTTGAACCTGCCGTGCCTCACTCCACACTCAGGCGCAACATGTGGATGAGGGGCCACCTCCCTCCCTGACACCTGTCGGGATAGACGGTTCATGCACTCGCCCAGAGAGCCGGGCCTGCAGCAGACAGTTTATCTGCAGGCTGGCCTGAAAGCCGCCTGCCCAGCCCTGACACTTTACACCCAGCACTTAATTCACCTTTCGTATAGTTCCACAGCATTGGGTCACAGCGGTCCCCTCAACCAGTCAACACATCACCTTTTTCTATGTGTGTTTCTGTTGAATGGCACCATATCTAATACACACATCATTGATTCACAAACATGGATCTCAAGGCCAACAGCACATAGCTGAGGCCTGAGCGAAGTTCATCTCACACACATTTTTTCCCGTGAAGCACATCATGGACTTTCTTCATTTAGGGACAGTGGACAGCACTCCAGCACTACATTTGGAGGCATGGATGTGGGATGGAGGGGATGAGTGTGGTTAAAAGGGGGACATCTGTAATGGTCTCAACAATAAAGAAACGTTAAATAAATAAATAAATAAATAAATAAATAAATAAATAAATAAATAAAGTATTCCTTTGTATTATTATAACAGGGGAGTGGGGAGGGGACAAAAAAAAAAGAAAAAAATTTGCATAAAGTAAATATTCACTGAGAGCCAACCTGTGCCAGGGCCAAGGTTAAGCAGTGCCATTTTCCACAGCATGTTCCATGATCTGTCCAAACTCCCCTGTGAATCTGTGCCACGCCGACGACCCCTCACAGCAGACACACTCTGAGCATCCTCAACTGACACGCACCCAGGTGTGGTTTTGCCCCAATTAAAATGGTAACATTTTTCCCATTAGAAAGACACACGTGACTAGCCCGATACTGCAGGGGTGTTGCAGTAACAGTGCTGAAAGAATGGTGAAGGTTTTCTGTTAACATAATGTGACTCATAACTAATTCGGACACTTGCAGTAAGAAGGTGAGAATGAGAAATTAGGAAACACCTTTAAAACAATAATACCTGACACCTGCATTGAGCAACCATGGCCTCGCACTCTTCCAAGCATCATATAAATAATATTCTGGACTTGTTTTTCTAGTAAGTGATTGATAATCTTAAAATGGCCTGTGATTGTATAATTAAATCTAATAGCATGCTGTTTCTTCTAATAGCATGCTGAGGTTATTATACTGAAAGACTCAGGATTTATTGAAGGAACTGCAGGCAGGTCGTGTTCTGAGGTACAATCGAGAAAAAGACCTCAGCAGAACTGATCCATGGCAGAATCGACCTGTGACTGGTGTGGGCCCTTGAGAAAGGGACCGTGCAGGGATGTTATTCCCTAAAACTTAACCAGGTGAAGTATTTTGCAAAAAAAAATGGAGTTTCCCATCTGAAGCATGTTTTGAAGCATTGCAGTGACAAAAGGTTTTCCCCAAGGACATTTTTAGTTCAAAATAGATGAGACAACGGGGGAAATGTTTAGGACCCTGAATAGAGACTTTGAAAATTATAACCAGGTTATCATCCAGCTTAAATCTTGTACCAAACAAACACCATCACAGCAGAAACTGCCCCAAACTGAGGATACTTAGAAACCTCAAATTTCCCAACAAAATTAAAATTGTTATTTAAAAAAAAAAAAAAGTTGTCTCCGGACTCTTATATTTCTGAATATTGTTCGTGCTGTGATTGCTTTGTCTCCAATGGCTGAAATGAATGTTCTGTCCATGTGTAAAGAACATAATCCTACCAACTATTATCAGCAGAGGACATCCAATCCCTTTAAGGAAAATGCTTGGGGATGTGTTTTGCTCTATGATGTTGATAATCACCCAATGTTGAAAAAGAAATCACAGCCAATTCCCAAGGTGATGGGTGGTGAATTGCCTGGGGAGATGGGGCCCATTGACCATTGGAGCTGATTAAGAAATCTCTAATTCCTTTTTGGTTGGTTTGTTTTTCACGTGGACAATTAGCTGCCCCCAAAAGCCACCTGGAGTCTGTTAGAGCCTCTGGCCCCATGGCCAGAGGGGAAAGGTGGAGAGTGTGGGGGGAGAGGAAGGCAGGTGAGGGGGTGAGGGGGAGCACTTGGATTGTAAACCAGCGCTGGCGCAGGCTCTGGCGATGGGAAGCGCAGAGCAGCTGGAACCAGCGATGACAGACAGGCGGCAGGGAGCCCAGACCTGCGAGTCGGCCCCGCGCCTGGGGCAGCACCCAGGTGCAGGTGATGCATGAGGCAGGGCGTGCAAGGGCAGCCTCCGGAGCCAGCCTTTGGAAAATCCCCAGAAACGCGCTCTAATGGCGGGCTGTTTTGCTGAGCGTGAACAAAAGGCCCAGGGCCTGCCAGCACTCCCAGCTCCACCTCGTGCTCTGGGGCCAGGGCCCGGGCTCCTCCCCAACTTGAAAGGGGGCCGTGATGGTAAGGTGGATCGCACAGGAATCATCGGGGACACCAGCCTGACAAACAAGTACCTGGGCTGGGCTGAGAGGTTGGCTGTCCTTAAAAAATCTTCACGCCTTAAACAGTATATTGTTTACAATGTAAGGAGTGTATGTTTACTGTTCCTCAGCCATGATTCATATTGTGTCTCAGAATCCATCGCCTCCCCCTCTATCCGTAATGGGGGTGCTGGGAGCCTCTTCTGTTTATGGAGACATCTCACACAGCCTGTGTGCAGTTGAGATTGGCTGATCCCAGACTTGACCCATGGGAAGATTAAGAGCTATTCACTTGAGATAATGGAGGAATCAAGCCTGTGGATGTATCTGGGAAGGTGTCCTGGCCGTTGACACTGCCATTGGGCCACCACAGAGAAGGAGAAAGATGTCACCCTGAATGCTGGGTCTGAGCACCCAGGAGGCAGGATCCTCTCTCATCTCGCAGAGATGAATGCACACATGTTCATTCTTCTTGCAGGCCCCAGCTGGTGACATTGCACGCCCTGTCCCTCTGCTGGGATGCCTTGCCCTGCACCTGCCCACGTGGTCAAGCCTTGGACCCTCTTGCTGGCTTCCAGAAAGCCAGTCCAAACCCTAAGCCTGCAGTGAAGACCCTGCTTGCTCTTCTTTAAAGCAAACTTAAAATGAAACAAAGTTGTTGTCAGGAAAGTTGAAGCTTCTGTCTGGAAACAGCAGATGCTCACTGCAAGAAATGTGGGTCAGTCAGCTGCTTCCCCTCCATGAGCAGGTGTGGTTTATAAAGGGCGTGTGGACCCCATTCTGCCAGGCGTGTCCTGATGGTGGACATGAACCATAGATTCCCCTCAGGTGAGCACACCTGCTGGGAGAGCATGGGGGCTGCAACTGGAAGCAAAAAGGTCAAGATGACAAGTGCATTGGCCACCAGATGGGAGGGCCTCTGAAACTCGAAAACTAGCCCTGAGAAATCAAGCCCTTGCTCAGCCGACTCCAGGCCACCGCAGCCCAGCCGATCACCATCTCCCCACAGACCCTGTCTGTTTTCACCATGTTGCTCATCCTACTAGACTCCCCATAACTGCAAGCACAGCCCTTCTGCGGTTTCTGGCAGGGCTGGCTCTGCTCACTGTGTCAGTCAGGGCTCAACTGGTAAGAGATGTGTATGAATGTGTATATATTTTTTGTAAGATTTATTACAAGGCACTGGCTTTTCTGGCTGAAGAAAGTAGTCCAGCAGAGACAGAGCAAATGTGGACTAATACAAACATCTCTGCAAGTGCTCTAAGGGAAAGGCCCTGTGTGGGGGAACGGACACAATGCGAAGATGCAGGGTGACAGCGACATGAGCCGGGGGGCGGGATGAGAGTGTCCAGGGTCATGGTCTCTCTGGGAACTGTGAGAGCAACACTGTGCACTGGCTTTAATAGTCAAAGAGAATGTTGTATTTTCCAACTTAGTGAAACCTCTAACATAATGTCAAAATATGTCCAAGCAAGACGAAAAGTGGAGGGGGAGAGAGAAATATTTATTTGATCCAAAAGAAGGTAAGGAAAGTGGAGAAAAGAGAACATGAGGCAATGAGACAAACACAAAACATGTGACTCTCGACTTAAATCCAAACATACTACTAATAACATTACTTATAAGTGAGCTAATAAGTCAAAAATCTCATATGAACCAGGCCAATTAAAATGGCTAAAATCCAGAACACTGACAACACCAAGTGCTGGTGAGGACGTGGAGCACCAGGAACGCTCACTCGTTGCTGGTGGGAATGCAGATGGTGCAGCCACTGTGCAAGACAGCTTGGTGGTTTCTTACAAATCTAGATATACTCTTACCATATGATTCAAACAGGGTCCTTGGTATTTACAAAATGAATTGCAAACTTCAGTCCACACAAGAATCCACACGTGAGTGTTTATGGCAGCTTTATTTATAATTGTCAAAACTTGGAAGCAACCAAGATGTCCTTCAGTAGGTGAAGGGATAAACTGTTTTATCCAGAAAATGGGATATTACTCAGCACTAAAAAGAAATGAGCTATCAAGCCATGAAAAAACATGGAGGAAACTTAAATGCGTATTACTAAGTGAAAGAAGCCAGTCTGAAAACCATGCCTAGAAGGGTGGAATCCGAAACCACCGGCCTGGAGGTAGGACTCTGACCCTCTGTGAGGCCCCTTCTCATTCTGCTGTTCCGCCCTCCCCACCTGCCCCCTCAGCATTGGGTCCTCCTCTGACTTTGCTCCCAGAAAACACTTCTTACCCTCCCACATCAGATAGGACTCACCCCTCACAAATAGCCCCTGTGCCCAGGTGGACATCGGCGTTTCCCTTGGCCCTGAAGCCCACACCCATGCTCCCCACAGTAGCTGTTGCCGAGCCATATGAGTTGGTCCTCCAGACTGTCTCACGCCATTGCTATTCCTGTAAGTCCTTCAAGGGGAGACTTCAATAATGATATTTATTCACCGCACCCACCAGGCTGCTGAGCAAATGACTAGCTAATAACTCTCTGAATAAATGGGTGAATGAATTTTACAGGGGTGTGTGGGTTTGTGCACATACACGTGGTTTTAAAGACATAACAGTGTTTGTTGTTGTTTCCCAACCAAATCTGAATGAGGGCCACCCCAGCCCTTCGACAGCACGGCCCTGTTCTTTGCTACTGGCGGCCTCCCACTGCAGGTCCAGCTGGAGAGCAGCTCTGCCCCAGGAGAACTGCCCCCACCGGCACAGCATATTAATGCAGAAGTGTGCATGTAAACAAACTGAATGAGTCCAGAAGTGTGCAAGTAAATGCACTGAATTAATCCAGCAGTGTATGTCTAAATGGGTTGAATTAATCCAGAAGTATACCTGCAAATGAACTTAAAAGAAAGTTCCTGTCCTGCCAGTCTAACAAGACCAAACAAGGGGGACAGGAAGCTGAAGAGACCAAACCACGGGACAGAAAGAGCTTCTCTGAGCACTGACGTGAGGGGCAGGTGACAGCAGCCCCGGGACACAGACAGAAGTCACATGCGAGGTCTTTGGCAGCTCCACCTCTGTTTCCAGGGACTGGGACTTGTTTGCACAGATCTGGCTGGGATCCGACTCACACATCCTCAAGGAGTTGTTGTGTCAAAGGAAACCAGAAACACGCAAAGGTTAATGCTTGGAAAACACACACAAGGGGGGAGGGGGCGGTGCCCTGCTAATGTGTGTGTTTGACATCCAGCCGGTGTTGCAATTTAGGCTTAAGCCCTGTTGGGTCACAAACTATGTCCTGATGTACTTGGGATGCCTACTCAAGGGTATGTCCCTTTCTCAGAGCCCTGTTCTGGTGACAGGCGGAGGGGTATCCTCACACCAGGGCGGGAAGGGTCGGTGCTCAGGGAAAGGCCGTTCCACCAAACCCACCTGCCCAGTCCACTTCAGAGTCAGGGTTGAGCTGGGATCTGCCTGCCAATGCCTGGGCCCGGACGCAGGGCCAGGAGAGAGAATGGCCACGGTGCTGTGGGGAAGCGAGAGCCTCCTTTGCACGTTGCCAGCCTGGAGGACACGTATCCTGCAGGTGAAGCACAGCCGGGCGCGAGGCCACAGTGCGTACTGTTCCCTGAAAACAAAATACAGACTGTAAGTTTATACTGTGTGTGAAAAGATGGCCCGTTTTTCTGTGCACATGACAGATATTCTTCTCTCCCCAGCAACCAGCAGCCTGCACCAGAGGGATGCCAGCCGGGCCCGGGATATTGTTTCTCAGCAGCGACGGCAGCGGGCCCAGGAGACCTGTTTCCCTCCTCCGAGGACCTGCAGGTGAATTGTGATCAGTTTATTTCAAAACCACCAGCGTCCTACTTTAATCTTCTGCTCCATGTCGTTTTATTATCTTTCACTTGGTTTCCACCTAAGTGTCTGCAAGGAGGCCTGGCGTGGCTGCAGCAAATGAAAATGTCACACGTCTCTCCATCCAGGAGAGCACTGGGGTTCTGCCATCGGGGCCAACGCAGGGCTGCTGAAGGATGGGAAATGGGAGATTCTGCTTTGCCTCCTTTCCATGTTTTTTAGATTACTTTCAACCTGCATTACAGCATTGCAGCTCGGGGCTGTGCAATCTTGGCTGAGACCTCTCTGGGTTAGCCTCTCTGAAACCAGGATCAATAACCCAACGTGCAATCTAACTATGACACATTAATGAGATGGCTTTGCTCAAATGTTCGACTGAGCATCAGCTACAGCATGGTAAGCACTTGGTGATATTTAACAAGTCGAGAGAAGAATATGCTTCCAGTCATTAAAATCCGGCCATTACAGGAGAGTAAACACCATGGACATTGCCCAGCACATTAAAAACACTTACTACAGTGTTTAATTCTTGGATATAACGTAACACTTTTCCTGATGAACACATGAGGCTGACAGGACTTCTGTGTGATCACAAGCTGCACAGGCCTCCCTTCTGACATTAATCTGAGGGCCATCAGTGGGGAAAGCCCCAATCTGACCACCTATGGGTGTGGGGTCAGAACTGACACCATGTCCCTTATCTGGAATCCTAAATAAGAAATAAAATTAAAAGGTGATCTTAAATCAGTAAAAGTGCAAAAGCCCTGGCAGACTTATACACACACTTGGGATGGAGAAGAAATCCCAGCCCCAGGGCACCCAGGACCCCACAGAAGTCTCCCTCCTCAAAGGTAAGTGCAAGCAAATGCGACCTCAGGGGACAGTGAGAAGAAAGAATGCATGCCCTCAAAAGTGGAGATGCTTGAACAGTCTGACAAAGACTGTAAAACAAGGGCCGTGTGACCCTGTTAAACAGCCCCACCTGAACACTGAACCAGCTCAACATATTTCAACCCTCCCCAGTTTGTCCCTGAAGTATGCTGACAGATGTCCAGGGAACGCTCAATGCCTGCGTCCTGGCTACTCCTCCGTGCGCTGTTACTCTGCCCCTCCAACCGTGTGCTCATGAATCAAATCTTTTATGTGTGTTCCCAAACTTGTTTATTGCAATAATATTTGTTATTTAATGACATGGTTTAATTAAATATCATGAAAAACAATAACATATGAAGACAAAAGGAAAACAGGATTTTTTTAATGTAAAAACTAAGCCAAGTACCTTAGAAAAATGAAAGGAAACGACTACAGGGAAATAGTGCTGTTGTTTTGTTTAATGCAATATGACAGCAGTGAGAAGAGCAGCGTCAGTCACCTACTCAGCTATGCCAGCTGGCCTGCCGCACACTCCTCCCCACACCAGAAATAGCAGAAGGCCACAGGCTGAAGGGACGACTGGCCACTTAACCAGGGGCAGCCAATAGTCACTCACATTGGAGGAGAAAATAATGGCACTTTCCAAACAGAGGAGACATGACTCAGGAAACCTCACTGAGAGGTCTGGTAAAGGACATAACTCAGTAAGGAAAAAAAGAAAAAAAACTGAACCTATAAGCAAGAGGAAAGACGAGGAGAGAGATGGTAAGCAAAGAAGTTGTTAAACTCATAAATCTTAGCTAAAGAGTAACAACAAGAGACACAAAAATGCTGGACAAGACGTGCTTAGTAGATAAAGTGGGAAAGAAGGGTTAGAAATAAGGATTTCGCCCAGCCGGGCGTGGCTCAGCAGTTGAGCATCGACCTGGGATCCAGGCGATCAGGGTTCAATTCCCGGTCAGGGCACATGCCCGGGTTGCGGGCTGCAGCTGATCACTGACTCTCTCGTCGTTGATGTGTCTATCCCTCTCTCTCCCTTCCTCTCTCTGAAATCAATAAAGATATATTTAAAAAATAAAAATAAAAAAAGAAATAAGGATTTGTAGGGTCCCTGTACAATCAAAAGATTAATAGAAATATAAATTGGCTTTAGCCAACTTACAGTTAGAGCTCATATTAACACCAACAGCACGAAAAGAAGGAAGCATATTCTCACAATTTAATAAGGACCAGAAGGTGGGGCGGAAGCAGCAGAAGACGGAGCAGAGAGGTGACAAAATACAATCTGCTTGGGACTTGGGGTTGGGCTAAGGTTTCTTGTAATAACTATAAAGAGAAATCGGTAAGCTGGACATACGGAAAACTTGTGTTTATTAAGATGCACTGTTAAGAACAGGAATAGGTAAGCTGTAGACTGAGAGGAAAAGAATGAACCTAATAAAGTACTAGTTTACAGGATACATAGAGACGCAAATTAAAAAGACAAACAACCTAATAAAAAAATGTAACAGAAGATTCACCTCACAAAGCAAGATACGCTAACAGTCAATAGCATATAAAACATGTTCAACATCATTAGTCATCAGGAAACTGCAGATAGCCCAGGACGGATGGCTCAGGTGCTTGGAGCATGTTCTGGTACACCAAAAGGTGGAGGGTTCAGTCCTCAGGCAAGGTGCATACAGGAGGCAACCGATCGATGTCTGTCTGTCTGTCTCTCAAAAAATTATCAACAAAAACATATCCTCAGGTGGGGATTTAAAAAATTAAGAAAGAAACTGCAAATTAAATCCATAATATATCACTGCATACCTATCAGAATAGCTAAAAACTAAAAGACTGCCAATACCCAGTCAAAGATGTGGAGCAATCATAATTCTTAAACATTGTTGGTAGAAATGTAAAATGGTACAACTCTTCTGGAAAAAATATCTGACTGCTTTGTAAAATGTTAAACCTACACTCACCTTCTTCCTCAGCAAACCCTCTCTCAGCTGTTGATCCAAGAGAAATGAGAATATGTGTCCGTACAACATCCTGTGTGCAGATGCTCCGGCAGTGTTACTTGTCATGGCCAAGGCCTGGGAGCAGCCCCTGCCCACCAATAGGAGAAGGAGAAGGGATGGACAGACTGCGGCCTGCACACCCCAGGAGCCTGCTGGGCAGAGGGAAGAAATGAGCTCCGGCGGCTTGCTTGCAATGACTGAGTCGGTCTCAAAACTATTACGCTGAATGTAAGAAGTCTTACACGGTGAGATGTACTCTGCTTCCATTGGACTTTTTCTAGATTGTGCAAGATTGGTGTAATGGCAAAATAAACAGATTGGAGAAAAACAACGGTTGCCTCTGTGGGATGGAGACAAGAAGCAACTGGGAAGGGGCTTAAGGGAACTGGAAGTGCTTTATCTTTTTAGAGATTTGGGTTTCACAGGGGTATGAATTTGTCAAGACAAAGAGAGGGCTCATTAAGATGTGGCCATTCTGTTACATATAATATATATCTCCAAAAGAAAAAACTATAAACAAATACTGAACTCTAGGTAATAATATGAACACTGAGGTTTTAGGGCCTCAGAGGAGGCTCAGAGCTTCAGAGAAGCCTGTCTAAGAGAGCTCACAGAAGGCCCTTGTAGGTTTTTGTTATAAGGAAAATTGAGGAAAGTATTGCTGGAATAGGAAATCTGCAACCAGGATATTCCTGCCCAAAGGTCACACGAGAATGAAACTAGGAAATACTCCAGTGGGTAGATACAATGGTGAGAATGCCAACCAATAGAGATGGAGAGAACCAATCCCAAACCAATAAGCTTCTCTTCGACATGAATTAAACCTGGGTCTATAATTTTTTAAAATCATTTGTGAAAACACCTACTCTTCACATTCTCAAAGAAGCATCTTCATTTTGTTCCTTGGAGACCTCCAACCTCATATACACTGTCCAGTCGTAGAGTATACTAGACACCCAACCACACACTCCAGAGTTCCTAGGATATTCACAGCGTTCTAGTCACAATTTCTGTGCAATTCTGGGGTTGATTAATTATAATACTAACTGTATTTTACCTAAAAAGCTTTTAAAAGTCCAATATGAATGAACTCACAAATTAAAAAACATATTGTCAAATCATACTTCCTGGCCACCACTGTGGCAGATGAAAGATGGTGTCACCTTCTCTGACACTCCTTCCATGGAGAGATGGGAGTCTATGTCCCCTCCCCTTGAATCTGGGCCAGCTCTGCAACTGCTGTGACTAATAGAACACAGTGAAAATAATGCTTTGAGAGTTTCCAGACCCAGGTCTTAAGAGAATGGTAAATTCCACTTGTGGTCTCTTAGAAAACTCACTCTTGGAGCCCAAGGTAACTGTGGAAGAAGTCTGCTTTCTTTGCTGGAAAGACCATCTAGAGAGACCTTTAGACAGTAGAGAGGACAGGAGGCCCAGCTGAGTCCCCCTTCCAGCTCTCCTTATTAAGACACCAGAGAAGTGAGACATGAGAGGATCTTCCTGCCATAGCTGCCCAGGCTTCTGGCATGGGTCAGTGAAAACCTGCTTGACAAAACTCTTCCTGAACTCCTGAATCTCAAAACCTTGAGCAAATAAATGGTTTGCTTTAAAGTACAAAGTTTGGAAGTAATTTGTGCACAGCAATAGCTAACAGAAACCAAATTTGTTTCTGGAAGTGGGGTCCTGTCATAACACACACTTCAAACATGTCCTGGGAGGGCCTTGGAAAGATGGTTGGTGAGAGCTTGAAAGACTGAAAAGATTGTCATTGGGGGCTGGAGAAACACAGCCACCCCACCCCCCGCCCCCCCCCCCCCACACACACTGCCATTACAAGTGGCAGAAAATTCAGCTACAAGGCACCCTACAGCAGCTTAAAGAGAAAATCTATTTACTGAGCTGTGGATTTAGTTAAGATAATTTCCTGGCAGAAAGCTGAAAGTATCAACTAATTTCTGAGACATGATAAGACAGATAGAGAGATAAAGATATTTAAAAATAAATAAATAACAAGTGTTTCGTTTTCAAGCAGAATTTAGAGATAACATCAGCCAGCATCTGCTGAGTTCAAAAATAAAACTGTCTCCCAACTGGAGTCTCTCCAGTCTGCAAAAGACTGTCAAAATAAGAAATGACCTCAGGGGAAACATCCACCCAGGGTGAGGTGAGTTAAATAATGGGCTGGGGGTAAAGATTTCCAGGGGGTAGTTGTAAGACCCTTTGTTAAGACCTTAGAAATATTTTAAGACGTACATATTAAGACCTCTGAGCATCTTAAGAATGTGGCCCGTGGACCCTTTCAACTTGATGAAAAGTCTCTAAGAATCTTAATAGCCTTGCCTCCCAGCACGCTGACCAGCAGTCCTAGAAGGGTCTATTTCAAAAAGAAACATGGTGGGAACAGAATATATTATAATCTGATACACAGGAAATTCACCCGATTTTAAAAGAAAGCACATCAGCCAGAACTGAAAGAGGCAGAGACAGTACAAACACAGGACTTGGACTTCTCTCAATCTTTTATAGGCAGGAGGCATGCAGGGAAGGCTTCTGATCTAGAAACATGCCATTTCTTATGGGAAAGGAAGGCTGTCTCAGGACAGAATAGAGAGCCCGGGGAGCAGAAGGGCCCTGATACAGTGACTAGCAGCATGTGCTTGGTTGGGCTGCAGAGCTGCGAGGGGCCAGTGACTATGACAAGACTTCTATTTTCCCCCTATTTGAGCAGATCTGTGCAAGTCTCGTGATTTTATATCAGATGCAAGAGGGAAAGATAATTTGTCTTCTTAGGTCAGAAGTCTTAAGATCAAGAGGACGCTTTTAGTGGCATCCTGACCAAAGGTTCTTACCCATGGGCCTGACTTAGTTCAGCAGATCCTAGACTTTGAGTCTGAACCTGACATTGTAATGGGATGAAACTTGCAGGGCTCTTGGGAGGGAAGATGAGTGTATTCACATGTAGGAGGAAGGTAAATAATTTGAATCCAGAGAATAGACTGAGGCCAATTCAAGATGAACATAAATGTTTCACTATCCTCCTTTTGGGACATGAAGTCTCTGTCTCCTCCCCTTGAATGTGGGCAGGGCTTGTGACCGCTTCACCCTGTAGGTAGAGTGTCGCAGAAGTGGCTCCTCTCCTACCCAGGCCTGAGGAGTGAGGGAGGGCCTCCACCCCCTCTCTTTTGAAACCCGCTTTGGCGCCATGGGTCATTATGTCAGCAGTCCAACTATGCTGCTGGAGGCCATGGGGTAAGGCCCTGTGGCAATGCAGAGAGGAGAAGGGACACAGCTGTTCATCCCGCCACCGGACATATGAGCAAAGAAGCCATTTTCAAAGTAGATCCCCAGTCAGCACCTGAAAAATCAGGGACAAGCCATCCAGCTGAGCCCTTCACAAGCTTCTGGCCACAAAATCTGGAACAAAACAAGATGGTGGGTGGCCTTAAGCCACTGTTACACAGTACTAAATGACCAAATGTCATTCTTATAACTCATGGGCTTTATTTCTCTAAGAAACTAAAGTGAGTTAATATTGCTCCCCTCAACCTCCAATAAGGAGGATCATTACCAGTTTGCTGGAGAGGAAATGGGGGGATCATGACTCGAGTGACTTGTCTAAGATCAGGCAGCAACAGCCTTGCACAAAGACAGGCTTTACAGAGCTCACCCCTCCTCTAAAACCTGAATTTTCATGAAACTTGGCATCTCCAGAGCCTACTTATATTATTATATACCTTGTATATGAAAGTCCTTCCCATGATCAGAAAATACAGCATGGTAGGCAGTGGGGAGGAGGCCAGCTCACACTCAGAGATGAATGGATCCTTTAAGAACAGTCCTTCCTGACTGTCTTAGGTCAGGATTTCTTTTTTCTAACACCAATTATGGTAGATTATAAAATATTTATAGATGAATGCTAGATCTTTGTGTCCTTAAACTACAGATATTTAACATCTATTAAACTATTTATTTACTGGACCCATCTGTTTTCTGCAATTTGAGCGTTTAACAAATAACCAAAACGGAAAAGTAAGAAAAAGTGTCTCATGAATTTTTGACAACGCTTATACTACTTTTTTTTGTCTTATGTCAAGAAAGACCTATTTTAAAAAGTTTTAACAGCTGGGAAAATGCATATTTGAACTTTCTTATCTGAGTCAGTCTTATCTGATGAATACGTCAGGCCCACTTGCCACTTGGCACCTTCAGTTTGCTCTGGAACTGACCACAAGGGCAGAAAAATGCTTATTGGTTTTTGTCTTTATGTAGAACCAAATGTCTCCAAGTCAGCATGGTTTCCATTAAACAGATCCATGATGTGACCTGCAACGGTGTCATGATCACGATACCGCTTCCTCGTGACAATGCTGGTATCACTCTTGGGCACCAAGGTGAGATCCCTAATCAAAAATGAGCCATTTTTAGGCTTTAGGCTTTCTATGCTAGTGGAAAACTGTAAATGCTGCCTCCTTCTAAAAATTGGTCATTCTAGTCAGTAAATTATCATTTAATAGATCAGAAAAACATTCCATATAAAAGACAGATTTATTTAATGAGTAACACAAAAATTCTGGAATAAAGCAATAATTCCCCACGTGGCTTATGCTATAACCATGGAACCCATGACAATAAAATTATTTAGAAAATAAAATTGTGGATTTTGAATTTCTTTGGCTTTTACTTGCAAGATTTGGAAAATGTCTCCAGCTCTAGTTCATTTGAAGGGCTGAAGTCCTAAACTCCCAGTTGATTAGAGCTGCATTCTTAGTAAACAACAATTCTGAGAAATTGAAAGTTATATTTTCTGTGTGGTTCATGTATTCATTTCCTTGTACAACACCACCCAGGAGACTTGAGGCATTTAAAGGAAATTTTCCTGTTTTTTCACCCCTGCAACTGATTTTTTACAATACAGAGACTCTGCCGTTCCCACTGCTGACAACACAGGCTGGCAGGCAGGGACCTGCTGAGCACCCCTCCCCGTTCCCAGGGTCCTTCCTGGGCTACACGGCCAAGAGCAGCCGGTCAGGGCGGCGGCCACAGTCCAGCGGGAAGGCAGGCCTGAGGCAGGGATGGGAGCCGCATCTGGGAGCAGTCACATGAGCCTCCTTTGCCTCTTCCATCTCCTGTCCCGCAGCTGGTCCCTCCACCCTCAGCCGTCAAGGTCTTTGGACAAGGCCACGGCTGCTACTGAGTTCCTGGTAACCCCCCCTCAAGATCCTGTTCTCTCTCTGGAGACCACAGCCCCCACTTCAGCGTTGCCAGCAGCCCAAGACACTTAGCAATGGGACCCTGACAGTCCAATGGGACGGGCCCGGGGGAGGTTGAGCCAGGCAGGGGGGAGCAGGAACACATTTAAACACAACTAGCTGCAATGCAAAGACCAAGGGGTGCAGGAGTATGAATGAGACAGGAGCCATCAACCACAACATCCCAAGGTGGTGAATGGTGGGCAAGTGACTGGAGGGGCCCTGACGTGGGCAGCAGGAAAGATCTCAGACCTAATAAGAAGGAACAGGCTCTGTGAAGACCTGGCAGGGAACCGGCAGGCCAGGCTGCCCAGGGGACAGCAGACAAAGACCCATGGAGGGACTTGCCCCACGGGGTTGATGAAATGCCAGCAGTTGGTCCCAAGTGAGGAGTGACGGGATTTGAGGTACATTTTTCAGGATCACTGATACAATCTGAGTTACATTTTCTTGTGGTCACTGATTGTAGTCGGGCAGAAGGCATACAAGAGTGGACCCAGGGAGGTCAGGAGTCAAGGCAAGAAGTGACTGGGCTGTGAAACTGGTGGCATCATCAAGCAGGGGTGGAGAGTGGAGTTGGCCCCTCTTGGGGTCCAGCTGACTGGGGGCAGGAGTGAGGGAAGTTAACAGGAGACCCTGGTGGGACCTTTCACTCAGATGAGGAGCCTGGGTGGAAGGTAGAAGAGACACATCGCCCTCCCAGCCCGGTGGTCCCATCACTAGGCTTTGGTCACCACTGGTCCCTCTGCACATGCTGTGCTGAACAGGGCCAGGGGCACAGCTACCCCCTGAGAGATGCTGTATCTGCCACTGCCCCATGGCCAAATTTTGTCATAAATCAGACACTATGTTTATGGGCTTATTTTATAGACCAGTAAGTGCCAGAGGTGTCAGAATAAAAAATAAGAGAAAACTGTAATAATCTATTAAACAGATTATAACCACCTAATTACATGTTACCTTTTTCCCTGTGTAATGAAATAATACAATTATATAATATCTGTCATTTTCTAGAGCAGAGGTGGCCACGCATGGGGCTCCCTCTGAAGGAGAGCAGTCCCAACCTCCCAGAAGGCAGCAGCAACCGATGGTGTTCCCATTCGCTCTGGTACTGGGATGGCCCCGCCTGAGCCAGTGGAGGGGGCTCAGTAAACACTGGTCGACCTAATCATGTTGTGCCAGGGGAGCCCCTTGAAACGCAGGAACCATGGGTCCCCACCAGGTTGTGGTGGGGGCCTGAGAGGCTGAATTTTGTAGAGCCCGTTTGCACAGGAAGATCCTTATAAGACAAGCTGACAACCAGAACACACGGCACAACCTGACAGTTCAACCCCACGTGGCACAGAGCTCCCCAATTCTCTGTGGTGGAGAACAGCAAATTGGGAAATGAGGGCAAGTCCCACTCATGTCATGGGTGCATGTGGGAACACAGAGAAGCTGACACAAGTTGCCATGTCTGGGACAGATTATGTCCAGGTTGCAAAGACAGAAGGAACACTTCTCATTCTGAATCTCTAGCACCCTGACAGCAGGCATCTAGGTTAGTTCCCACTGGGGACATGATTTGGTGGATGTTAGGTTTAACCAATAACTTGGTCCTTGGACTACTTTCTCCAGCTCAAGAGTCTGATGCCACAATGTCCACTCCTCAATTATTTATCAGCCTCAGAGAAAAGTGAGGACACAGAAGCTCACTTAGAAGAAACCATCTATTCCCCACAGTGCCCATTCGGGGCAGCTGTCACCATAACCACTGCACAGCAGCCCCCCGGCAAGGGCAGAGCATGTCACATTCCCATTGTAGAAAGCAACAGTGGCGTTACAATTGCAATCACCAGATAAAGATAAAAAATTTAAAGATGAAAGAAGTTTGAATCTCAGGGTGCATCTGCTGTAACCTCCCGCAGTCTTTCATTTCCTCCTTCCCTCAGGTGTGCAATGACACTGCTGCTGAGTAAACCACACCCACCAACACTTCGCTGAATACCTGACCATTCTGACCCCAACATCTGTCTAGACGGAAGGGATGTGACTCAGTGAAAAAATACTTAAATACTGAAAATTAAATGCCTTTTCATATTAATTGAGTTTACATTTGAGGGAAATTAATGTCATTTAAAAATACTGCAAGAGGTTTGTGGCCCCCACAGGAGCAGCACTGGATGCTGTTTGGGGCAACCTGGCTCACAAGCTGATTAGACTCAGTCTTTAGAAGCCAGAAACCACATGCAGGACATGCATCCCTTCTGGTGATGCTAAAAGGCCCTTGCAAGCAGGCAACTTTTTTTCTAAATCTGTAAATTACACCATTACCCTCAAGCTTATAGGATTCCACCAAGCCTGGTCTTCACTGGGAATCCCAGGTATGTAGGATACCTGCATGCCCCCAACTGCAGGACGAACACCTGAGCTTCAGGTGGAAGGGCTGAGCTGAGCGCGTGTGAGGAGGAGGTAGAGCGTGTCAGAAATAAAGGGGTACTGGGCACGTGCTAATTCAGCTGAGGCCGGGGCTTCCACTGCGGGTCCGCTGGGTGCCCCATTTCTGCTTTCTGAAAACTCTGGGAGTGAAGTTCCAATCACCAGGCCTCCAGTGCCTTTGGCCTAAAGCACAAAGGGTCCCGGTACCTGTGATTGCGATGTTACCAAGTGGGACTCTCGTAGGTCCACAGAGAGTGGTGTGTGTCCCTGTTCAGCCAAGGGGGTGAGCCTGGACCTCTGCCTCCTTCATGCCCATAGCAACAGCACTCTGGCGAGAACAGAAGAAAAAGGTATCCTGAAAGAACAACCACCCTGTCCTCAAGGACAGGATCCGTTGTCATAAAATCTTGGAAAGGAAGGCTGGAGGGAGGGAAAGTTCCAGCTTTCCTATCTTGTAAACCTTAATAAAAACCCAGAAGTGATAAAGCAACTCGAAATTTCGGAGAGAAAGTACTTCTGTGATGCTTTTCTTTATGAACACCAGGCCTCCGAAGGCCACCGCAAGCTGTAAGGGCAGACAAGCCCAAAACATCCAATACATTCATCAAGGAAAAAAAGATTGGTTCAGTTGTAGAGTGTATTTAAGGTCATAGAAATAGGCTAAAACTAAAATGATAAGTAAAACAACAAGTTCGAAACAGCAGCTCAGTATGAATGTATTTTAGGTTAAACAAGGTGACAGCGAAGACAGAGAAGACTGCACGTGTCCTGGCCGAAGGAGAACCAGGCCATCTTGGCACGCTGGGGCCCAATGTGGTTTTCATCGTTATTACTATTGTCATTTGCCTCGTTATTACTATTGTCATCTGGCATCTCTTCTGCAAAGATAAAAAGGCCATTAAGTACTTTGGACAAAGCATCTGCTATGACTTTCATGACAAAGCAATGCAAACCTGCTCTTCTTATCACCAGCACTTTGAAAGGTGTGTGAGCCGGAGTTTTTAATGAAAAGCCCAAGACACTTGCCTCCATAATATGTGGGCGAGCGAGCAAACACGGCCCAAATCTCCACTGCCACCATTTGCATCCTCAACAAGCTGGTTCCCTCCGGTGGCCTGAATAAGCCCAGGCTGATATCAGGGGTCCTGGGCTGGCCCCCGAAGGCCTCACCTTCTGTGAGGAAGTCAGCTCTGGCCCATTCCCACTGGAAGGTCTTCCAGAGATGAGATTCTGCAGGTCCTGGTGGCCACCCCTCCTGGCCTCCCTTGTCCAGTCCTCAACAGTCCCAGGTGTAAAAGAACAATTGCCCCAGATACTCGCTAAAAACAAGGCTTTATTCATGACTATTGCAACAGGGGAGAGAGCCTAAACTCAACTCAACGGGGACTAGCAGGATGTATGGGGAGAAGGACCATCGCTAAGAGGAGCTTAGCTCAATGTCAATGGAGGGACGTCTGATTGGAGGTCAAGGAAATCTCAAGAATCAGCTTAGTAGGATTCTTGCTACAGCTGGGCTCCAAGGGCCAAGGACAGGGCCTGAGAGTGAGGCTGGGTCAGAAGAAGGCTGGAGGATCCTGATGAAAGTTCGGTCCAGCAGGCATCCTTGACATGGTGGGAGCCCCTCCAGCACTCCCCGCCACAGCCCCATGGCTCTGCCTTGCACTCTGTCCATGTTCACCGATGTCCTGTCTGCCTGGTCACATGAAACCTACTGTTTGTAAAGAACTTGCATGAGACTATTTGCTTTAATCATCTGCATCTCACATTTCAAACTCCTCTGCCCGTTTCCAGTTTAATCAGTGTCCCCTGGCTGTTTCTGGGTGCACTGGGTCACCTCCTGATCCCTCTGCTTCTCAGAGCCCCAGAGGTGCACTAGGGCTCGGGTCCTACACACTCATCAACATGACCTGTCAGGATTCACTCTGCATGTGAGGGAAGAGATGTCAGATAGCAAAGTGAGGCCGTGATTACGCATCTGTGTTCAAATCACACACAAAATCCTGGCCAGACTTCTAAGATTCTCACAGAGGGAGCGATGGCAACAATGTGAGAACATGGTCCCCTGCTTCAGTCACTTGCTGAAGGAAATGAAAGCTCTGCTATTTCCACACCCGCTCAGCTCAGGTGGCTCCCGGGTCTTGCTGGGAAGTGTCTGCCTGTCAGCAAACATTCAGATTGGTCAGCTCTGAAGGACAGAGATGCACAGGCGTCCTCGGCCAAGTTCTCAGTGAGAGAAAAAAACCTTTAGGCTCATTTTTGTTTATTCTGATAACAATCTAAGTTACACTGCATCTCTGCAAAGGCCCAAGGAAAAGGCCTCCAGTCCACCTCTGCGGAAAGGAGACAGGAAAGTGAGAGGGCAGGAGGCGGGCAGTCCTTCCACGGCCTGGGGCCCTGGCCCTCAGGAGAGAGGGCACAGGACGAGGAGCGGACACCACCTCTCCGCATCAGGGGCCCTGCTCCGCCAAGTGGAAGGAGCGCCCGGATGGTCAGGCCACCTCCAAGTCATTTGCTGAATTCCCACCGGCTCCATAGAGAAGATCTAGAAGTGCAGTGGCTGGAACAGGAGGCTCAGTAATTGCACTGGGTCTGTGGAGACTCCGCTAACTGCTTCCTGTAAGGGGAGAGGGGTCCCCGAGTGCCTCAAGAGGGCTATGGCCGGGCACCACTCAGATGGAAGTAACCTTGAGATGGACCCAGGCGCACTCATAGAAGCCCAGGTGGCCCATTCCTCCAGGTGGGCTCTTTCCTGCTGTTTCATCTTCCCTATCTTAGGAAAAAGATCTTTCTTTGAATACAACTTTGGTCTTTTCTTTAAAAAAAAAACAAAAAAAAAAAAAAAAACAGCTTTGAGATTACAAGTGTAAATCTAAGCATATTTTTTCCAACTGATTCTTATTTCATTTCCAAGACGTCATATCTTGTTACCTAAGCTGGCGTCTCACCCAAGGTTGGGACCAAATTGGAATAACTTAGTTCAGTCACATGACCCACCAAAGTCTCACAAAATAATTACTCCAAAATGCTAGGACACAATTAAAGAGCCTCTGAAGGCCCTTCTGTGAGGGTTCATCTTTGCTTTATAAACTTTGGGGTTTCTTAAAGTGATAGCGCGCGCAAATTCCTTGACTCCACCTGGATGCCTGAGCCAAGGGAAACACGTCCACACACAGACTCGTGGGAATATTCAAGCAGCATTAGTTCTGATGGACAAAACTGGAAACAAACCAATCATCCATCACCAGTGAACTTGTCCACAAAATGTAACACACCCACAGGGTGAAATCCTATGCGCAATAAAAGAAACAAAGTAGTGATTCATGCTCCATGTGGATGAACCTCAAAAACATTGTGCTACAAATTATAAAGTTATGCTGAAAAAAACCCAGATCCTCAAAAGTATACATTAACTTATTCCATTTATGTAAAATTTCCAGAAAAGAAAAAATTATTCAGACAGAAAACTACAGAGACAGATGAGATTTGCAGCTGCCTGGTACTGGAGTGGGAATGGGGACTGGGAGCTATCACATTATTTAATGTGTTTGGATACTTGAAACATTATTACCAGGCATTTGACAAATCGGATGAAAATGTGTATAAAACATAGTATTGGTTTCAAAGAAAATTAAGCAGTGAACACCAAGAAACATGAAAAGTTATGTAACAAAGGAAAAATAATCACAGTGCATAACCTGGCTTAGCAGTAAATAAAAATAATCTAACCAAAGCTAGTGACAAAAGCATGTTAAGAAGATGGGGGAGTCGTACTAGAAAAGAGACACAGGGAGAGCACAAGAGAGCCACACTTCAACTACCATGGGATTTGGAAGTCTCTGGACATAGACTAAAAACGGGAGATCAATAAATTCTAGAACACTATATTATTTATAAAACAGAGGCAACTAGTTGAAGAAATAGGTAAGAGAACAGAGAGGTGCTTCTGGGGAGCAAGACTAGAGGTTGGAGAGAGCTGGGGCCAGGGGCTGCATCGCATTTTCTTATAACCCTTTCAGTATTGTTTCATTTTTAAACTATGTTCCCATTGTTTTTTGAAATAATAAAACTACTCTGAAAAGCAAAGGCTTCAAACAAAATAAGTAATTACAACCTACCCTGGAGCCCCCAGCAGGCTGGGAGAGGGAGGAAGGACCCTCAACTAGAGCCTCAGAAGGAGTGTGGCCCTGGGACACCTTGATGTCAGACTTCTGGCTCCAGAGCTGTGAGAAAATAAATGTCTGTTGTTTTAAGCCACCCAGCCTATGGTATGGATTATGGCCACAGAGCACTAACACACCCCTTCTCACACACACACACACACACACACACACACACACACACACCGTGGCATGTTCAGGGCACACCCCCTCCCCACGCATGCTGCCAGACCCCAGGCTCCCACACGCTGCCTGAAGCCGCCTCCTCGATCCAACCTGGGAGGCCTACGTTGGCCCCTGTGTCTGTGCCCGGAGGCTTGGGCAGCCTTCAGCCAAGGTCTGGTCCTCCAGGGGAGCGGGGATTGCAGGCTAGAATCACCCTGTGACTTGAACTCCCATCAAAATGCCGGGTTCCCTCAGTGACACGCTCCCCTTGGGGCGTCTCGTCCAGGGCACCTGCAAGAGCAGCCCCAGCTGAGCCAGTTTCCCCTAAGTGACCTTCGGTGCCCTTTCCCCAAACACAGATGCCCGCTAGGCTCTGTTTCCGAGGTTCATTATTTTTCTCATGAAAAGTAATCAGTTTTAAAGCAGCTCACCTTCTGGAGGTGAAGATCTGGCTGGCAGCACATCAACTCTGCCTGACCCGGCACCGCATCGCGCCGGGATCTGTGAAAAGGTCACATGTCCCTAACCGGGAACCGGTCACGAGGGGAGAACACAGTGTCCTGATATTTTCATGAAGCAGACACACAGGTAAGAATTTGGGGGAAGAACAGAAAAAGACCCTTAAGAGGAGTTTCACTAATTGAACACTATGAGGATTCGGAGATTTCATTTAGAGACTATGCCGCTTTTTCAAAGACCCAATGAGCAAACCACCCACTGCCTGCTTTTGCAGTTTCCCTGGGGCACGGTCACACCCATCCCAAGTACCCCCTGGGCTGCTCCCACCGTGAAGCAGAGCTGTGTGGTTGTGATGAGACCAAGTGGCTCTCAAAGACCAAAATGTTTGCTAGCTGGCCCTTACGGAGAAGCTGGCAGACCCTGCAATGGGCTAACAAGAAGGGTAGACAAACATGTCAGAACATCACCAAGGTGCACCTGGTGACAATGATGGATTACATCACATTATATCATGGCCACTGAAATGAATGGAGAAAGGAGACAGACCCCCAAAGATTCAACAGGGTTCCTCTGAGCGGTGTGATTATGAGTAATTTTTAATGTTTCTTTAACCTTTTCGGTATTTTCCAAATTTTCTACAATGAGCATTTTCTACAATGAGCAAAAACTGCCATGGTAAAACCGACACCTGCTGCTGTATTTTCCTTAGGGGGCAGGGGCTCTGCTGAGGTGGTCAGTAAGGAGATCACATAGGAGCCAGGGGCCGGTGAAAGGTGGTACAGGTGCCGCCCCAGAGAGCTGAGGACCAGGAGGAGAGAAGGGGGTGTTGGGGGAGGGGAGGAAGAGAGTGAGAGGGGGCAGAGGGAAGGAGGGAGGGAGAGCACTGAGCAGCAGGGATCCGGGTACAGCACAGGAGGGAGAGAGAAAATGGCTGAGGGCTGAGCCTGTGGAGCTCTGAGATGCTGGTGCTAAGAGCTGGTGTTTCTTGCATTCTCCCCCAGTGCAGGCACAAAGTCTGTCTCATCTGCCCCTCTCCCCACACCTTTGAACTGAGGACTTGTGGGGCTGGGGTGTCCCATCTTGTCCCAGTGGACACAGGGGTAGCAGGCAAGGCTGGGGCTGGCTCTGGAGGTGGTGGGAGAGCTGAGTGTTTAACCACGGCCGGCAGCAAGTCAGAGCAGAGTGGGTCTGACAGACACGGACAACGGGGAGGACAGGTTTGTGTGGTGACCTTGCAGGGAAGCCCACCCAGGCGAGGAGGCCCTGTCACAGCTCCCTGACATGGAGGGCGCCCATCCCGTGGCCTAGCCTCAGGGTGATGTGTCATAGCCCTTTCCAGAATGACCTCACAGCCGTGTATCAAAGGGGGAACCACAGGAGACAAGGTGTGAAATTTCTTCCCCAGGTCAGATCAATACCCAGCCCTCGGAGACCTCTGCTAACTGAGTCATCGTGAGGGTCAAGGCCTGGGTTTCCAAGAGGCCATTACCTCTCACTCTTGAGAGATGAAACTTTAGGGGAAATAACACATTTTTCTCAGGGTTGACTAAGGTTCCTATGGTATTAAATTAAGTTATTTACATTTATTTCAAAAAAAAAATTACAGGAGCAGATACATACATGATACAGCACGGCTAAATATTAAATGTGGCCTCCATGAGGTGGCTCCTTCCCTGCCCCCCAGCCCCTGTTTGACAAACACCAGGACCTGCTGAGCCTTCAGAGATAACGATGTTGGTGGCTTTCTAGTCCAGCCCGTTCAGGACCCTCCTGCTCTTCTCCTCCCATCCAGAGGCTCTACTGTGGCATCTGACAGACACAAACACACCCAGACACAAGCATCCGTGTGTGGAGTGGAGTGCAGTGGTGTCAGCCATATATTGTGAATTTCCAGATTCAGGAGGTACCTGTGTTCCCAGATGAAGGAGGCCGTCCACAGGCAGATCTCAGAGCCATCTCACCCAGTGTGCAGCCCAAGAGCAGCGTGTCCTCAGGAAGGGAGGCCGCTCCCAAGAATCCCAGGAGGAGTAAATCCTGGGATCGGAGGGAAGAGCAGAACACGCTGCAGCACTGTCCACAGGAAAGCACGCAGCCCCCACGCCAGCCTCTAGGGTCCCAGGACACCTCCTGTCCTTCCTGTCCCCTGGACTGAGCAGAGGGCAGTGGGCACTACAAGGTCCTCTGAGTACAAAGGATCTGGGTGGAGAATTGGCCACTCAGCCAGAGGTGTGTCCGGAGCAGAAACAGGAGGCCATGGACACATGGATGTGCAGACAAATCAGAAACACTTGTACGTTAGGATATGGCCACAACTGCTCATTACTGAGCTCCCACAGTTTTGGAAGGGTTAACTCATCTGGGTGCTATTTCCCTTTATCTGTTGTTGTATAAGAAACCACCCCAAATTCACAGCAGGAATGGGGGGGCGGGGTCAGGGGATCCAGGACACCCTGGCTGGCTTCCCAGGGGCTGGTCCCCCTTGGGCCTGGTCTTAGAGGCCCCAGCAGGGCCGCTGTCTGGCTTCTGCTGGCCTCTGGAAACATGTACAAAGAGGAAGCAGTGAGAAGCCACGGCCACAGAAGGTCTGTGAGGTTCGCTGCGCTGGTCGTTGTGTCCCTGCTCCAGGCTCCCAGTCACTGTGCAAAGGAGTTAGTCACTGTGGACAGACAGAAGCCACTGGCAGCACTGAGGGGGCTGCAGTCCCCACAACCTGGCACCCTGGCCAGCTCGGGCCCATCCAGGGAATGGGCTCAGCGGATGGCTGGTGGTCTCAGAGGCCGCAACCCAACCCCGCAGCGCCAGCACATCCAGGCCCGTCCGCAGATCGGCGCCATGGTCCAGCGGCCGCTGACATTTCTCTGAGGTGGAGCCACGCGTCTCTATTTCCCGCAGATTGTTTTTCTTGATTAAAAACTGATTTTCTGCTGTGCTCCCGGAATTGCTTTTCATTGCCTTTGGAGGGATAGGAGGGAGAGAAATGAAACTCCGCAGTAAACAATCTTCCTCGGGAAAGAGACTTGAAGACAAGGAGACTCATTTGTCTGATTTTCCCCTGTAAAATGAGCGCATACGTAATGAAACCGCTTATGTGTGTGTACATCATCTTTATGTTCTGGGGTGAATTGCAGAAATCTCGGTTTTAAAGCATTCCTGGTGTCGACACGGGTGTGAGCCCGGCACAGCTCCGGCGTGAAGACGCTCCCAGCCCTGCACCGATTCTCTGTCCCCCTCAGTCACCTGCGAGGCAGGTAAAGCTGCATCCTAAGTGTCCGGTCAGAATTCAATATTCTGTTACATAATTGAAATACATGGGATTAAGGAAAGTGCACTTTTGAAACCATATATCTCCTGTTTACTACAAATCCCTTATATTGAAGGAAACTAACAATTTAATAACACATCTCCAGGCTCTACTCAAACGGGTTTCCTGAAATGTGGGATTTTTAAAAAGGAGAACAGAGCAGACAGAGGGAAACTGAATGTCCCTGAGGGCGTTGCAGTCAGCAGGGATGTGCTGAGGCTGCCCAGCACCAGCTCCGAGGTGACCCTGAACCAGGGGAAAGGGTGACTTCAGTCCCCACCCAGTGCATGTGGGACCTGGGACCACTGTGGAGGTGGCTCCTCCAAGTCAGGGAAGCAGCAAGGCAGGCAGGCAGTTTCCTCAGCAGCAGAGCTTGGGTGGGGGAACCTCAAGATGGGCCTTTTCCCACAGCTTCCATACACATGGGCTCTGGGCTGGGCCCCTGGCAATTGCTTTGAATACATGGCTTTACTTACATCTCAACAGAACAAACCTGTCTGGATGGTGCCCTTATGCCCATTGCCCAGGGTGTGCAAACTGAGGGTGTAGAAAGGAGAGTAGGTCCCACAGTAGGTAGGGGGCCAAGTCGGGGTTGGAACCCCATGAGGGCCACATCAAATGGCCCAGCTCCTGCTCAGAGCTCTCTGTCCTTAACTCATGATCTCTCCTGAGATCGCACTCAGGAGGGGCAGGTGTCCAGTGGTGCCCCGCCAGGAGATCCACATGGTCAGTGCCCCGTAGATAAAGCAGGTGGCTCAGGTGTGTCATTTCCAGCTGTTAGATCATGCTGAACTAACAACCCCTGCTGGCCTTGGATAAGGAGACAGTTGGGCTCAGGCCTTGCCCTGGACCCAGGGTGGGGGGTTGGGGACGAGCACTGTAGGGCAAAGCCACCCAGACAGAGTGAGGGGTGCAAACCTCCTCCCACAAGCTCATGCTGGGCGTCCCAAAGTTGCCGGTGCCCAGGCCAGTCATGGGGATAGACCAAGAGCAGGGCTTCCTGTGCCCCAACTTGGCCAGTCACTGTGAAAGGCTTCCAGCTTCCTCTCGGCCCTCACCTACTTCCAGGAGGAGGAACAGTCACAGGGTCCTGTGTCTGTGACCTAATCAGTGCCACTACATTTATTGATTTCTATAAATTAAACACTTACCACTTTGGTTCAAGCTTGGGGAAAACCATCACCAATCACGAAGGACAGTTCTCAGGGACAAGGACAGGACAGTGTGTGCAGAGTGGCTCTGCCTGCTGGTACCTTACACTGCAGGGAGGTAGCTGTTGCTCCAAGTTTGGCGCACACTCCAGGGGTGAGGGGAGGCCCAGAGAGAAATGGGTTCCTCCTGCCAGGGGTGGATCTGGCCCCTTCCTGGGATAGACCAGAGACTGAGATGCAGGAAGCTGAGCCACAGGACCAAGTCCCCAAGCAACAGCCATCACATGGGGAAGGGTGTCCAGGTCTTCCAGCAAAGGCATGTGACATTGAACCACGGCACATAGTGGAAGGTGTGCCTGCCTCTATCAGGAAGACATCCTGATGGCCAGATAGGTTCAGACATCCTGAACCCCTTCACTGGCACAATCAAGATACCAAGTGTGGGGATGCGGCTCTGTGGTGTAGACCTGACTTTGCTGAAAAAGTGGAGAGGAGCCCCGAGGTGATGGCCGGTTCTCTACACTGAACATCAAGCTACATCTGCATGCCACCAGCCATTCGGCCAAAGTTTGTGTCAGAAACTGGCCCACCTCGGGAGCTGGCACGTCAGGTCTGGGCCTCTGGTGACGTCTGTGTGCTAACCACAGAGCAGCCTCCCTCTGGCCACTTCCACAGCACCAGTGAAGGGGAGTCAGGTTTCCTGGGTCACAGATGCACCTGAAGCACAGAACCTGGTGCACATTTATAGCAGAAACTCAACAAACAGCAGCTGTTTATTTACTGAATTTCATTAATTCATTCACTCAAAAAGGATTTCTTAAGCCCCTACCATGTTCCAGGCACTGTTCTAGGCACTGGGTTACAACACTGAAAAAACAGACCGACTCTTTGTCCTCATGGTGGCTTCATGGGCAGAGCAAGAGAGAGGAGTTTCTAGAAGATAATCCACATTGGTGGAACCCCTGCCCCAAAAGCTCATTGCTTCCTGCGCAGGAATCTGAGCATGTTTAGTCTGTCTCACGGGGAGAAGGGAAGGGAAGCAGCAGACTGCAAAGAGCACAGGCTTAACATCAGACCAAACCAAGTTCCCATCCTGACGTCCTGCTTTCTCACTGTTTCAGTGACTCTAATAAATTATGTAACTTCCCTACATCTATTATCTCATGTGCAAAATGAATAAATCCCTAAAGAGTTGTTTCTGGGACTAGATAAGATGTTATCTTAACCTGAATCCTCCCCCACTCCTCCCCCCCCCAAATAAAAACAGACCCTGGGACAAGGGTTTTCATGCAAATGGATTTTTTGGAAATGTGACCCCTGGCAAAAGGAGAGCGGTTTGGGGAGACTCAGGAACAAGGACAGAAGCCCATCTGAGAGCCATCACTGAGCTTGTCCCCATTGCAGGCTGTGAGGAGCATTGCAGTAACCTCACACTGTCCTCTGGGGACTGGGGGAGCAGAGCAGTCACCCACCAAATCCCTACCTCAAACTTGGTCAAAGACTCCAAGTTTGCCATGCGTGAGTGACAAGCTGACACCCAAAGTGTCCCTCACTTGGCATCTGACGTGAGGGAGGGCGCTGAGCGGAGCGGGAGGGACTGCCCAGGGCAGGGGCTGTCGGGTTACACATTGTGAGGCTGCTTCTCCCGGCACTGTCTGGCCTCAAGGGTGGGCCGGGAGCACAGGGGCCAGGCACAGAGGTGTCCACAGCAAATGAATAAAGCACAGCGTGTACGCCGGGGACATGGTAAGCACTGGGTCAGTGGTTGCTGTCATTAGTGTCACCGTTGGGGGCACAGCTTCTGAAGAGCATTTTCATAAACTAGATAACCAAATGCACTGTGAGTCTTACCTTTAGCTTTCAGGCTCATTTATTATTTTGGAGAGAAGAAATGTGGGCGATGAAGGCTGGATAAAGATGACCACGAGGGCTGGGATTGTGCCACATTTGCCTCCAGCTGGTCATAACCTGTCAGAAGATTGCGCTGTGGAGAAACATCTTCCTGACACATGCTGAGTCCCCCGCTCGGGTCCCCTGGGCAGCCTGCAGCCTCCCAGCAGCTGATTCGGACTCAGCAAGCCCACACTTGCACCTCTCCCATCGGTGGAGAAACATGTGTGTCTTCTCCACACCTGGCTTCTTCCCAAATGCTTTCAGTTGTTTTTGAGGTGGTTCATTCAAGTTACAAGGTCTGACGCCACAGCCAGTTCCAGCGGGTAACGTGCTAGTTCCCCTCGCTCCCCCCTTACACAAAACTACTATCTCCTTAGTCCCTTCTCTCTTACTGTCCCACATAGCTAGTTATCAGAAGGCAGTCAACTAAACCTAGAAACAAAAAAAACTGAGCCTAAGAACTAAGCTTAACTATTACCACTTAATTATCATTGAAATCGTTTTACCCCATTCTTGACTAACTGGAATTAGTGGCAATGATCAGACCCACCCCAAGGATCCTTATCCCCCATGTAAGGTCGTAAATTTTAGTTGGTGAGGAAGACACACTGGCCACCAGAGTGTAAGCTGAGAAAGCAAGCAGGGATCTTCTGGCCACAGCAACAGAAGTGACTTTGAGTGGCTCAGATGGACTTCACTCAAAGGAGGCTTGTCACCACCCACAAGGGGCCTTCCCGGGCAGGGCGGGTGAGGCCCTTCTCTGCCCACCCTTGGTCCCATCCTCCGGGCTGGCTTCATCCTCAGGCTGGCAGTAAGACCTGCTATCCCAGAGGTCACTTAGGACATGGCCATGTCCACTCAGACACATGTACAGAGCGTCTCCTTCCTGCCGGGGCCTGGGCTCGGTCTCGTCCATGTCCCCGGTGCCCCGTGCAGCTCTGTGAGCCTGGCGGTGGATGGCAGTGGTCGGGTCTGGCAAGCAGGACTGTTCATCGCCCGTGCCTGGCACTGGCCTGAACTGCAATCCAACACACTGCGGGTGATGACGGGCTGCGATGCGCCTTTCCGACGATGCACCACGATTCCTGTTGGCTGGCTCGTCCTGAAGTCCCAGATTAGGGCAGTGGATTAACCATGGAAAAGCAGTCAAGTGAGTGCAATTCTTTTTCTGTGTCAACTTGCTGGCAGACACTACTGAAGAATATTTTTCCAGTGAGGTGCTTATGAAAAATATTTCTGAGTACCATAAAATCAATTGAGTTTATGAGAAAGTTATTGTTCCAGGAAACTTTGCTACAAATTCAGAATGAAGAGACTCAAGGGATAAGCAAAAGAAAGAAAAGACAAGCCAACAAAGGACTCTCTCACCTAGCCCGGCCGTGGGGCTCTGCTGCTGGGTGATGCTCCAGGGCATTGGGCAACTAGTTAGAGCAGCCCCACCAACCAGCTTTCCTCCTTAACCTAATGGTTACTTCTGGTGAAATAGTAAACAAGAGGTAGATAGTAACAAAAATTAGGATATCATGTAATACGAGTAGGTCTTCAACTTTTGGAAATGTCAAGAGTAGGGTGGTTATTTGGGAAGCATGGTCCCACTGGGGACCGAGACAGGGTGACTGTGGAGCCACAGGAGGGAGAGCTTGGCTGAGGCAGCCAGTTCCAAGGGGCCCTGACCCCCAGGTAAAGTCCCCAGGAACCCAGAAGCCCCTCCTGACAGGTTTCCAGATAGGCAACTAAATTCACTTTGAGAAGAACAATCATGTCTTCTCAATAGTTACCATGAAATGTTAGCCCATGATATAAAGTAGTACTTCCTTTTAAGGATCAAAATATTATTTCAAGAATAAATACAATGTAGAAAATATAAAATGTGAATAAAGACAAAAGCGTACCCTTTCTCATGATGACAGTAAGATTCTCAAAGGCAGCACAGCCCTGTGGAAGCCCTACTACCCACAAGTAGATGCTGTCAAGTGGCAACATCAGACCCAAAAGCAAATCAGAGGCAAACACGCACAACTGGAAAAGCAGCTGCAGGGGCAAGGCTGGGAAGACATGTATTGATTTCCTGCTCAGAGTGTCCCCCAATAAAGAGATCTGGTTCCTCGATCTAACATCAGCGCTTGGCCCTTCCTCGCCATCCAGGACTCACAATGCTGAACCAAGTGGCCAGGATGCACAGGAAAACACACTAGGTCATGATTAAATTGAACACAGGCATCCCATTTCTGAGCCTCTTACAGAAACCCTCTGTCCTGTAGAGCTCACCTGTTTTTCATGCAGCGTTTGGGATAAAGGTGGGAGCTCCCATCTCCTTTATGCACTTCTGTGCCTCATAGTAGCTGCAAAGAGAGATTCGGGCAAAATTCAAGTTTCTAAACAACCAGTTGAATGCTTTCTGAAATTTTTCGTCCATAGGAAATTTCTCAGAGCTCATGATCCTTCAGATGAATAAGCTTGTCCTACTGGCCCTGAAAAAAAAAAAAAAAAAAAAACAAAACTATTAAGAGTTAAAGAGAAAACCAGCAACCTTTCCCTCAGGTAGTGGGGACCCTCACCTAAACTGTGAAGATAAGAAAACCCAAAATGGGCTTCCTCCTTGCCAACTGGTGGCCAACACTGACAGCCAGACTGCTGGTGTTCAAAGGGCTTCCATTCTGACCAAAAAGACAACCACTCTACCTGCCCCCACCCCTCAAAAAGAAAAGCTTCCCAGAGTTCTTGCGAGGAAGGCCAAGGCCCGGGAGTCTAAAATCAGGAGGCAAGTCCCACCAGGACTGTGGACGCCAACACAGAAGTCTCCTCCCACCGGCACAGAATGGCCCATGGGTGCAAGCTGGAGCTCCTCCAGGTTTTGAGCCTGATGCTTTAGGGAGCCAGGTCCTTGATCAGGGTTTTGAAAATTCAAAGAACCTGCAACTCATCAGAAGGTGTTAGATGGCCTGGAAAGTCAAATCTCTAATGACTTCATTTCTAACATCCTTCCAGCAATGGAACATCCTGCAGACAAGATACTGGGCAGTTTATTTACCAGAGAGAGAGAGAGCCCTTTCTGGAAAGTCATCAGTGTGATTCATGACATGCATGTTGGCCAAGATGGGGACCCCCAGGCCACAGATGCTCTGCAGCCCTGAGTCAGGCCAAGGAGATAAGCTACCTGAAAGTTGAGTTTGTCTTTGATTGTGGAGCAGAGCAATTCACAGAGCCCTCGGGCTCACGCAGGCTCCAGGAGTAATTTCCACAGGTGATGCCCATGCCTACATGGAAACCCATTTCACATGTGAAGAAAGCTGAACAAATCCTCAGAAATATGGCAGCTACCCCTTTATGGAACTGACAGAGTCTGCACACTCTGAGATCAAGTTCAGTGACCAGGTAATCAGGAGCTTCTGCCTTCTCAAGGGGAAGCAGCTGGCCTCAAGAGGCCTGTGAAGACCGTCTTTCCAGGGAAGACAGTTCACTAGACTAATGTTTACGAAGCTGATTGTGTCACAGCCACCATGGGCTTTGGGGCACAAGGACACCAGGGTTAAAAGAAATGCTGAAAGAGAAAATGATGGGGAACAGGAAACTCCACTTCTAGAAGGCCGACGTTATTACCATTGAATCTCATGTTACCAGATGTTAGAGAAAATACAAAAAATATCTGCTTGGAAATACCTATAATTTACTTTATTGGGTCACCTTTACAAGTTTTTTATTCTTTCCCCTAGCAGAGTCCCCACCGCCTCCTCTCTATGTAAATTCACTTCATAGAAAATCAATATGCAGAATATATAACAGTGAAAAATGCTTGGGCAACCACACCTGAGGGCTCCCAGTGACCTAGGGCCCTTAAAAACATGCTGCTGCAAACCAGCTCTTCTTCCTTTGAACCCCAGTTACAGAGGCACCATATGCACGTGACCATACAGCTGAACCCCAGAATCCTCTCTGACGCTTCCCAAGCCCTACACACACAACCAGCCATGATGTCCACTGCAGGCACCCTCCTTAGCACCCCTTAGCCTGTCATTCTTTGGGTACCAACATGGAAAGCAAACATACAGTAGCTTAAACAAGACACAAGCTATCCCTCTGTCATTTCAGAGACAAAAGGCAGGTGGTGGTCCGGCAGGGGCAGCCTGTAAGCTCAAGACCTGGCTGCGATTTCTGGCTCCAGGGCAGCTGCTATGACTTCTACCATTTCCCAAACAGTAGGGGATGGGGGACGGTAAGAGCAGGGTAAGCGTTTCTTTTTAAATTAGTCCCATGGCAGCAGCCACATGCATCACCATCTATATTCAAAGGTAGAAACTTTGTTCATGGCCCACATTTAACTGCAAAGGAGGCTGGAAAGGTGGCCGCTGACTGGACAGCCACTTCTTGGCTACAACTCCAAGCACGGAGGGGCATTTTGTCATCAAAAGGAGAAAGTTAGCAGGGGTTCAGGGGCTGTCAGCAGGTCTCCCCCACTGGATGGCTGTAAGCCTCTGGGAAGACCTTTTGCCTCCAGCCTCACCACGAGCCCCATCAGACATCTACCTGGCCACTTGTGCTGAATCTCATCACATTGGTCACTAAAGGCCGTATGCAACATGGAGCCTTTGATAATTCTGCTGACCAGTGACAGGATTAGCACTCATGTGGATGTGACTGTCATTTTATACAATCAGCTTTTATTATTAAAAAGTTATATTCTAAGAACATAAAAATGATTTAAAACTATACATAGTAAAAAATATTTTTAATAAGTGATAATAAGGGAAGTGGTTACCATTACAGAGGAAAAAAAATGCTAACAACTGCTTCACACCATATAATAAAAAAGCAAACTTTACACAAATCAAAGGCCTAAATGTGAAAACTGAAATTACAAAAATAAAAGAATGGGGAACACAACTATAAAACATAAATAGGTACATAAATAAAGAAAAAAATGATAGATTTGACTATGTGAAAATAAAATATTTCTGTTAGACAAAAGGCAAGTAAATAATATCAAACATTATTTAACATTAATATTAATTATTGAATTGTTAAAAATTAGATAAAATACATAATTGGTATTACTTAATATTATTTGTTAATATCATAACATTAAATATTCTTATCTGCCTTAAACTATAAGAAATAAGGTTTCAGTTTTTAGGGCCATAGTAGAATTTCTCTCATCCTTTGTGCATTTGGACTGCTAATTAAAATGCTGAGTTTCATCACTATTTTCCTATTAGCTCTCAGAGCTGTCAAATCAGTCTTCTCTCCCCCACAGTATTTGTAATTTTTGTAACTAGTAGTCAATGGGGAGGCCAGTTCATCTCCCAGAGTCCTGCCTTCGATAGACACCCCAGTCCAAGATACCAGCTGCCACACTGTGTGGACACCCGAGCAGCCCTATGGAGAGGCCCACAGGGCCGAGCATCTATCTCCTGGTGCAAGGACACAGGGTGCTAGAAATTTTCCTAAATAGAAGACATTAATTTCTAAGTTAAGACACTTCCTTGAAAATATCTATTTGTTCCCGACCATGGTAGTAATGAAAGGGCACGTAATTTTTACTTTCAGCATTTAAGATAGTGTTTTTGTCAGGTTGCTTTTTTTCGTATCAAAATTTGCATTATAACATATAATTACATAATCATATACAGTTATAATTATATAATTTGCAATTATTGTATAGTCACATAATAATATTCGATTATATCGTAACATTATTAACCTGATTTGCAAAAGAATCACACTGTCTCAGTTAGACAAGGCAGGTTGTGTTGATGTAACACACAATCCCGGCATCTCAGTGGCTTACACCCATGGTTGGCTCCTGCTCTCCTGGTCTATTCACCAGACACGTCACACTCCGGGAGCCTCCACCATCTGACACACTGCTCTTTGCCGTGGCAGGTGGACGGGAATTGGGTGGAGTGCTCGCTGGCTCTGAAGGCCTAGGCTTACATCTCACTGGCCAAATACAGTCAAAGGGCCACACCTGACTCTAGGTGGGCAAGAAAGTGCAGTCTGCCCAGTGGGCAGCAAGAAGGGGCCTCCAGCATGGGCCAGCAGCACTGATGCCCAGCAGTGTGTCACCAACTCACTGAAATTCCCTAGCCAGAGACTGCCACTATGAGCAGGCTGGGAACAAGTGAAATCTAGAGAATTCATGGCCAGGGAGAGTCCGTCATGGGCACCACGGCTGTATGTACAACCTTGTGCTAAAACCTCAGAAAGATCCAAGGTCATAGAATCCAGTGGCCAAGGATCTGCTGGCTCTCAGCCTTCTTAGCATGAGGCCAGGAGTGAGAAGAATTACCTGGAAAAAATCCAATGCAGTGAATGTCAAGGAAACCCACAGAAGGCCCCAAAGTTCTTGAGAAAGGCATCTCAGCAAAAATGATGCCAGCTCAGACCAGAAATGACAGAAAGGGAACAAATGAAAGAAGATTGTCGGGGCCCCAAAATGTTCCAGCAGGAAGCAGGCCAATATGACTAAACTGAGTCTGCGGTGATTCCGTTACGCCGTAGCAGGTACACCCCACAGTGGTGATGAGGCAGAGGGGGAGATGTGGCATCTCAGGGAACCCCTCTGCTATGGATTGAATTGTGTCTCCCCAAAATTCATATATTGAACTCTTATTTGGAAACAGGGTCATCGCAGATATAACTGGTTAAGATGCAGTCATTAGGGTGGTTCCTAATCCAGTAAGACTGGTGTCCTTATAAAAAGGGAAGTTTGGACACAGAGACAGACACCCACAGGGGACTGCTGCATGAGGATGGAGGCAGAGGTCATAGTGTGTCTACATGGGACGCCAGAGATGGCCAGGACCACTGGAAACTGGGAGAGGCCTGGAGTACAGTCTCCCTCGCGGCCTCAGAGAGACCAGCCTGCCCACACCCTGATCCCTGACTTCCCACCTCTAGACCCGGCAGAGAACAACTTACTGTGGCTTAAGCCAAGCACAGAGCCCTAGGACCCTCCTATACCCCCCTCCACTGCAAAAGGAATGCCACCTGCTTCCCTGAGCCCCGTGTCCAGGCCAGGTCCCAAGCAAAGAGCCGAGGCCACTTTGGTGAGTGTGCGAACCACGGTTCCTTTCCAGGAGCCGTTGTCTCCTAGGCAGTGAGAGTGTCTCTGCCATTTTCAAACATAAAATGAAAAGGTTGCTAAATGTATAAATAATTTTGACTGACTCATTGATCTGGATACTTTTAAAGTAAAACAGTAAGTATTTCTGTCGCACTTTGAAGTGAGCTCCTTGCTCCCTCTCCTCCCCCAGGGCTATTTTAAGCCATTAAGAATGTGTTCCTTTTATCTGGAGCCTTCAATTAATTGAATTTCAAAAATACTCTGAAATGGTTTTTTTATATATAAAAAAAATCAGCTAACTCCCGGAGGACATTCCTGTGTGATTTACTGCCACAGTAATTAAAAGCTGGTGGTTATGCTGGTCACTGCCGGGGCGCCACCGCCGCAGGCTACGACGCTGAGGCTTAACGTGGAACGTGGAACCTCACACAGACATCCAGAGATGGCAGGAATACTCTCATCTTCAGACTGCTTTGAACGGCCTCACACCCTCCTGAATCACCCCTTCAAGGGGACACACCAGTATTCACCCGACAACTAAATGCAAGTGCAAGTCAGCGCCTCAACTGCAGACAATGAAACACTAAGTGGCCAAAGCTGGTCAATATCCCCCGACTTCACGTGGTCCTCCTGAGGCCATGGCCGAGAAGTTTCCCACAGACCTCTGGAAACCTGACCCATCACAACGCCAAGCCCCCCCCTCCCCCCGAGGGTCACTCAGCCTGAGAGCAGGTGCCCAGTGGGCAGGCAGGTCCAAACCAACGGTTGACATCACGTGTGTGAGCGACTCTCCCACCCACAACTTATCTCATTTACTTACTGACCTGTGGAGATGCCACCTGATAGTTTGTCACCTTCTACTTGTACAAATATTTTGTGCACAGTCACCATTACAGGAGAAGAAGTCAGGTGAGAGAGATCGTTGGGCTTCTTTTCACTATTGAGAGTATATTCTTTGTGCAAATTCCAGGCCGGACACCGGTGAGATTCCTAGGTTGAGGATCCCCTCCCACATCAGCCATTTAATAATTTTTGAGGTCCCTTACATGAGTACCAGCTTGTGCATTTAGGATATGTGTTTACATTTCTTTTCCCCCTACTGAAGATTTTCCTTTCTAAAACTACATCAGGGAATTCAAAAGGATATTCAAACTACAGAGCAATGGTTTGTACTATCGCCTTTCTCCATAATTTGAAATAACTCTACCTCATTTGGATGGCTTTTCTAGCCAGGACATTTGTGATCTGAGGCTGTGCTGGGAAAACATTTCAAATTTAAACGCACAGACTACAGACATTGTCTGAACGAACAACCTTTCACTTTTAATCATAAAAACCTGCCTGAAATCCACTGGCGCATTTCAGCATTATAGACACAACACCGTATTTATTCCTGAACTAAGGAGAAAGAAAAACTGTCTATCCTTTGCTCGCTCAGCCGCCTTCCAACCTCACGAGGACCAAACAGCAGGAAGTGAAAATGAGACTGGAGGAGTCTCAGGACAGGTTCCTGCACCCTCCTCCCTGCCCCTCAGTCCACTCGAGAGATCACCCTGTGCAGCAGCAGCAGGCGCCTCTGACCCATGGCCAGGCCACACGTCACTGTCTCTCTGCTTTGAGAAAAAAACCTTCTTTCAATAATTCCGTGTTTGGCACTGCACTACAAAGGGGGAAAGGAAGGGAGAAAGCCCCCTGCAGCCCAAGAGCCAGCTGGACCAAGAGGTTGGGGACCACACAAAAGCCGGAAGCCTCAGGGAAAGATGCCACTCCCCACTCTACACCCCTCAGATCTCCGCCCTGAAACACTGTTCTGCTGCTAAGTCAGGCCAAGAAGCCCTTACCAAAGGCAAACCCTTCCAAGGACAAGGGCATCTTTGGGACACTGGTGTCAGTGGCCCTTTGATGCTATGTCCACCCAGGACGGGTTCCTGCCCCCTCCTTCCTGACCTGAGTAAGAGCCTCTTGCCTCTCCTGGGTCCCCAGGAGGCATGGGGCAGTGTCAGAGCCGGCCCAGTCAGCTCCAGCATAGCAGTTTCAACCAGCAGATGCCTCTGCATGTTGCAGCAACGTCCAGGCCAAGGGGAGGTGCAGCAGCATGGCCAGGCCCTAGGGCACGGAGACTCCTGTTTCAGATTGCACTCCGTGGCTCTGCCAGCAGGAGAAACAAAGGAGGGGCTGAGAGAAGATGGATCCACCAGGGAGCAAGTATTGACCAGAGGTGGGGGCATGCCTGGGATGGGGCTGGGGGAGGGTGCTGCTGGCCCGTCACAGCACAGGGCCCACGCCTGGGAGGACTGCTGTCCTTCAGAGTTGGCTGTAGATGCTTGCCTCGCTTTCTGGAATAATCACTCACCGATGCCAAAGAGGGACTTTCCCTGCCAGGCCCCCTCGCCAAGACCTGGGTATTTCCATCATTTCCTCAGAGCAGCAGCCTGGGAGGGCCTGTGATGCCGCGGGAAGGATGGGGCAGTCCCCTGCCCCAGAAGTCCCCAGCAAAGGAGCAGAGTATGGCCGCTGGTGCTTCCAGTCACATGGCCAGGGACCAGGGCAAGGTCAAGCCTTTGGGGGCATCAGCGAAGGAGAGGCCTGTCTGCCAAGGAAGAGCAAGAGAGCTCCCATGACACCTAGTGTTGTTGGGCTGTGGACAACCTGGAGGAAGGGAGCCTTTCGGGCTGCTGGCTGCCCTGGGCTCCTTTCTCAGCCTGTGGTTTGCTCTTTGTTGAGAGGCCTGAGTGAAGTTGCAGTTTATCGCCAAATCAAGGTTGTAAGCACAAACGGCCTTGCTTATCTTCAACTATGAAAAGAATCTAAGTCCCAGGTGAACTCTGCAGGGAGGGAGGGTCAAGCTTGTCCCTGTTGGCCCCAGGGCCTTGCCAGGAGCATCCTGCCTGGCCTGAAGGAGAAGGAAGGGGAGCTGAGCAGCAGGATCAGGACCTAAGCAAAGCCTTCCCATCCCAGGGTGCGAAGAGGTCTTTCCTCAACTTCCTTCCAGGCAGAATAAAGTAAGTCCCCTGCCCACCGAAGACACCCCCTCCCAGAATCTTCCGTCAGCCCAGGGAGTTGACCCATGGGCTACGCTGGCACGCACCTCTGGGTGAATGCCTGTAGGTCTATAGCCCAGACGAAGCCCACCTTTGTGTTTCCAGAGACCAAAGCTGTCCTTCCCAGAGAAGCCACCAGAAGCTCTGGGCTCTTCACAAGGCAGCAAGCCGGGCCGCTGGCTCTCTTCTTTCCTGGCCTTGCTCCATGGAGAACTGGAGGAATGGTCGAGGCCTGGAGGCAAACACCATCCTAGCCTGCTTTTGGTGAAGTAAGCAGACGTGCATTGCCTTTCCAGTGACTGAAGATAGCTTTGAGGAAAAAAGGGGGTTAAGAAACAGCAAATAAGTTTTTTCAGACATTATCCATGACAACAAACCTCAAATGTCATTGCACCATCACAAGTCATAAGGAGAAAGTTTGTGGTTCTTTGAAGTGAAAATGATGGAAGGGAGGGAAAGGAAGGGTGATCAGGGCCAGGGGTTCTGGGCTGGCTGAGTGAGGGTCAGGGAGGCATGGACCTGGGACCCAGGACACTGCCTTCCCTCTTGGGCACAGCCATAGGCTGTCTCCATTCAGAAGTGTGTTCCCAGGACAGCCAGAGGTGCAACAGGGCTCTGGACAGTCCTAAAAAGTTCCCATGTCAGACCTCCCAGTCTTGGGCTTCTGTTACCTTAGTAACACCCATACCAAGGCTTTCCAGAACTGGGGCCTGCTGCCCCAAGAGCCCAGAGGGGGGAGACCAGTGTGGACACCACTAAGAGAAGCTGGGCTCCCATAACGCAGTGAGGTTGATTGGGCCTGAGGGAGGCAGGGAAGAAAGGGAAGGGTCTGAGAACCAGCCTATTGGCCTATTCAGAGGAGAAGCAGGCCACCTGAGCCCTCAACCTGACCTCCAGGGCGAGATACCACCACAGTCAAGGGGGGACTATGGGGAACTGGGGCCAAGAAGGAGCCAGGCCGTCTAGGGGCGAGGCTCCCCTGTCAGGCAGCCGCAAGCATGACAACCAGGGCACCAGGAAGGGCCTCCTAAGAGTCCCGCAGGAGCCCCAGGCCCCCCGGAGCGATACAGCTGGCAGAGCCTGTGGCCAAATCAAGGCGGCACGCCTTCCTGCTGTGCTGTTAAGCTCCGTGTCCTCTCTGAGCCGGGTGTCCCTGCCGCCCCACCCCCCAGAGCGCCCCTCATCCCAGCTCCTACGCCCCAAATACCCAGAAAGCAAGCCTGGCGGAGGGGAAAGTTGGCGAGTGCGCGGCGCCCGCGGGGGAAAGCGTTAATGGGCGGCCGGGTGGGAGCAGCTCGCTCGCTCGCCCACGTCACACCGGTGCGGGCTCGGCTGACGACCGCGGCGCCTGGGGACGCTGGCGCGCTCTGCTCGCCAGGTGCTCCGCCTGGAAATGTCTCCATTAGTTGTCGCCTGCTCCCCGCCGGAGCGCGCGCGCCGAACGACCGCGCAGAGCCCTCACGGGCCGCCGGTAGTGGCCAGGCGCCACCGCAGGTAGGCGAGGTCCCCGCGCCCGCCCCCGCCCCGGGGCTCCGAGACCCCTCCCCCCTAACGGGGAGGCGGAGGCTCCGCTCGGCCGCCGAGGGGCGCGGGCGACGGTGGCGAACTCCCCGGTGCGTCCCGGGCTGCGCGCTGCTCCCGGCGGGCCCAACGCCTGAGCGGCGCGGGCGGGCGCTTCCCCAGCGCAGGTAGGGAGTGGGCTCGGCCGCACAAACTTTGCCAGGATCGCTCCTGCGCCACAGGGCACAAAGTTTGCTGCCTGCCGGTGGGGTCTTTGGAGGCCGCCGCGTTCGCTGCAAGTTGCAAAAACGGGGTGCTGGGGGACGGCGCGGGGCGCAGTGGCCAGCGCGGGCCAGCGGGGCCTGCGCCCGGACACCCGGACTGCGCGCCTTCCCGGCTCGGGCGGCGCCCGGCGGGGGCGCGGCAGGAGAGCCGGAGGGAGCGGGCTGGAACGGGGGGCGTTCGGGGAGGATTCGACGCGTGCGCCTGCGGCTCGCCCCACTGGCTTTGCGGGAGACCCCAGAGGACTGGCTGGGAAGAAATGGCCTGCCAACCCCAGGGTTCGCTCGTGTGGCGCCTTCGACATCCAGAACGCCTCCTAGCCCCTCACCCCGCCTGGGTGCCCGAGAGCAGTGGGCGGGCACAGGCGCCCCAAGCCTCGGCCCTGCGCCTCAGAAAAGAAGGCCCTCGCCTACTGCGGCGTGCTCCCGCCTCCGCCCTCTCCTAGGGTCAACTTCGCCGAACTAGCGCCCTCCGCCACCCCTAGTCCACCGCTGCTCTGGGTGCGGGAGGGACCGGGGGGCCCTGCGGGAACCGAGAGTGCCTGGGCTCAGCAAGCGGCAGGGGCGAAAGTCCCACCGGGAGCGGGAGAAGGTCAGGGAGGGGCCTGTCTCCCCAGGGGCCCTCCAAGGATCTAACAGCAGGCAACAGCCCAGGGCAAGAGCGACCAGCAGGCCTTTAACATTTGGGACTAACCATCCTCAGGTCCCCTCATCCATGGCTCCTTTGGAATACAGAAAGCCAGTGGGGGCACCTCATGAAAGCCCAGCTGCTGCCCTGACCCGGGTTTCCAGCGGGTTCTGCTCAGGGGTGTATTTAGAACCAGGGACCCCTCGAGGGACATGGGCTCGCACTCCGTGTCTATGCAGGTGCGTTTAGCTGATGTTACCTGATGTGCTGACGCTCCTGCTCTATCTGCTCTTGGAGGAAAAACCGGGTGCCTCGTCTCAAGGCTTGGCCTTTTAGTGAAGGGCACTTGGTAACACCTGAATAGGTATTATCTGTGGGACAAAGACGGCCCAGGAAGTACCCCATTTTGGGCAGGCTGTCAGCAGGATGTCGGGTGCGCGCTGACCCTGCCTACAGAATTGGTTTACGGGGCCTGGGTGAGCCACCAGCAGCCCCAAGCTTCCCCAAACCGGGGTGCCGGGCCTGGGAGGAGCAGGAAGCGCAGGATCAGTGTTCAGACGCCTGGGAAAGTGGAGTCCGTGAGCTGGGTTTCAGGATGGGGAGCTGGGCGCTCTCCGGGAGAGGCCGGTGGGGCAGGAGCGCCTGTTCACGCTCTGGTCCTGGAAAGGAAAACAACAGCGCCTGAGAATCAAAGGAGGCCCCTGAAAGCCCTCCCCCTGGGCCCCCCACGGAGTGTTTGTGCCTGCCCCGCTTTCAGCGAGAGCAAGTGGCTCCTAGGAAGAACGGTGGCGCGTTCAGGGCGCTGTTTCCAGCGAGCTGTGGCCGAGTCTGGGGGAAGGCTCTGTGGCTGTCAGGTCTGGAGACGCGGCGCTGCCGGAGTCCCCAGGCGCTGGCGGCTGGGATGACCTGGTGTCTTCCTCCCCAGCCCGCTAAGCGCTCACAGTCGCCAGGCCGGGGCCACGGGGAGGGGGCGAGGAAAGGATGCTAAATGCCACCTTGCATCTGGATTCCTGCTCCCCGAGCCCTCAGACGCCCTTGCCTCGCGCCCCTCCCTCCGCCGGGCCTCATTACCAGGAGGGAGCGAGTTGTTTGTAAACAATAAATAATGGAAAGTAGGGGAACGCTCAGCAAAAGCCTGAGCAGAAGCCGGGAAGCTGGAAGGAGTTGGGGAGGGGGGGATGGGGGCAGGGCGGAGGAAGACGGAGAGGCTGAGAGATTCATTTCTGCCAAGAAGCCCCGGTGGCTAGTTTCTTATTATTTACAGGAAGGTGATATTAGCAATTCAGGTGAGGAAGAAATAAACACGGCTGCCACGAAATCAATACAGAATTCAAAAAACAATTATTAATGTCATTTGACTCGTGGTCTTTATACATCTCTTCCGGCTACAGACGCTAAACTGTCTGAATAATTTGCATGGAGCAGCTATTCATTATTTCCGATGTTTTCCTTTGCGAGCAGCTCGGACTTGGCCGGCTGCGGTCCAACGCGATCGGAGAACTCGTATTTTCATCTGTAAATTAAAGCAATTACGCAGCAGATATTATATGATGCGTACTGTGGTCTCCAGATAGTCATCCATCACCTTCAACCGAGCTGTCAGAGCCGGCAGATTTCGTTTCTGGGAGCCAGGCTTGCAGCTGGGGAGAGAGTGAGAACGTCATCATTAATTAGAGGGTGACCCTGGGGCAATTCACAGGTCTGAACCCAGGAATCTCTCCCAGCAAGTCTGCACAGCGCCGCGGCGCGCGGCTCCCTCCGGCCGAGCGCGGGAGGCCGAGCGCGGCGAGAGCTCCGAGGGCGAGCCCTGGCTGCGGCGGGCGGCGGCACGCGGGGCGGGGGGCGAGTTCTGGGGGGCCCGGACGCCCCCCTGCCGCCTGCTCGCTGGCCTCCGCTTTGGACTCGGGCGAGGTCCCGGGCCGGGACTGGCTGTAGAAGTCCTGGGGTGGGCGCTCGGCCTCCTCCCTAGACCTATGAGTGGCGCCTCTGGCGTGGAGCTGATCAAAACGCGCTGAGAAGGGCGCCTCTGCCTGACCCCCAGCGCCCCCTCCCTCGTGCTACACCCGAAGGTCGCCAGTTGGAGCGAGGGCAGCTGGAGGGGCCCCAAAGCAGTCTCTAAGCCTTCTCTTCGGAGCGCGCAGGACTTTGGGTCGTCCCTGGTTTAGCCCCAAGGAGCTAAGGGAGTGCGGCCGGGGGGCCGGCGGGAGGAAAAGGGGGGCCGTGCCCAGAGCGAGAGCTCTCAGGAGGAGGGGGCTGGGGGCGGAGGCGTTCCCCGGGGCACAGCGACCGGGAGTGGCGAGCTCCGCAGCCCTTGGGCCACCCAGCCCTGGAGTGGCGAGCTTTGAGAAAGGCCCCAGGACGCACACACCTGAGGGCATTTTGACCTCCAGATGCGGACACTCTTGAAGCAGCATCTGGTTCTGGAACTCCATCCCGGAGCGGGGTTCGAACTGGGGGGAGGCGTTGCGGACTCGCGGTTAAGAGCGGTGGGGCCGCCGCGCGCGGGGCCCGCGGAGCCGCCCTCCGCCCACCTGGAGGGGCGCCGAGAGCCGAGCCCCGCGGGCCCCTGCGCCCGCGCGGGGCTAATTTTAACTGTTGATTACATCTTCGTGAAGACTCACTCGTGTGTCCCTCATACGTCTCATTTGTAATTGAGACTAATGATTACAGTGGCGCGGGGAGGAGCAGCTGCTCATTAATTAATTTCTAATTAAAAGTGCCTCCCGTCCTCGGTGACTAAGGAGAAACGCTGTTCTTTGAGGCGATCTTGACTTCTCGGATGAAATCCATTTGTTAAAGCTCGTTGGCCCCTCCGCGCGCCCCGCCCGGCCGTGCCGCTGCCGAGTGACCCGCGCCCGCGGCCGGCCCGGCAGGGGCGTGGGCTGACGTCAGAGCCTCTGCCGCTTAAAGCCGCGCACATCTGACTTGACGGGTTCGCGAGACTGGTTTTTTTTTTTTTTTTTTTTGGTGGTTTTTTTTTTTTTCCTTTTTTGCAAAATATGTATTTGTGTCGCCGCTGCGAGGCCGGTCGGTCCCAAAGCCCCCTCGAGGTTCTGGATTGCGAAGCTGAAAGGACCGCGGCTGCCGGCGCGGCTCACCGTCCGACCGGGTTAGAAAAGTTTGCTGAGCGTGTGGATGAATTAACCGGCTCTACTGCTTCGCTCCCCCCAGCGCCTAGGAGCCGGCGGCCCCGGAGCAGTGGCCGCTCCACGCCGGCCCCCGAGCGCAGGACCCCGCCGGCCTGCCTGCCCGCCCCGGGCCGCGCTCGCAATGTCCTACCCGCAGTTTGGATACCCCTACTCCTCGGCGCCCCAGGTAAGGAGGCCCCGCGAGGCTGGAAACACCGGCTGGCGGGCAGTCGGGCGATCCGAGGTCGCTTCCCAGTGAGCAGGGCCTGCGCCACGTGCCCCAAGTGCCCAGCTCCGGGGGGCGCGGGGGGGACAGGGGTACCGAGAAATGCCAAAGGGCGGGGCCCCCAGTTCCCGCTTACTTTGACCTTCACCCCCCCCCCCCCGGGTTCTGAGGCTGCACCTCAGGGCACCCGAGGCGCCCAGTAGGGAAGTGGCACGTGAGGGGCGTGCGCGGCCTTGAAAACCCCTCAGGGAGAGTAGGAACGCCGCGGGGCAGGATTGGCTGCAGCCCACGTGGCTAGAGGGGGACCGGGGTGAGCAGCCTCCCGGCGGGAAGGAGTGCCCTGTCTGGCGTGGACGCCTGTAGACCCAGAGGACATGGGGCACGACCTCCTGGGCGGGGCGGGGCAGATGGAGGCCTAGAGCCCCAGCCTGGCGCCGGGTGGCCCACCCTTCCTCGCAGCCCCTCTCTCCCCCAGTTCCTGATGACCACCAACTCCCTGAGCACGTGCTGCGAATCCGGTGGCCGCACGCTGGCCGACTCCGGGCCCGCTGCCTCGGCGCAGGCACCGGTTTACTGTCCGGTCTATGAGAGCCGGCTGCTGGCCACCGCGCGCCACGAGCTCAACTCGGCCGCGGCGCTGGGCGTCTATGGGGGCCCCTATGGCGGTTCGCAGGGCTACGGCAACTACGTGACCTACGGCTCCGAGGCCTCCGCCTTCTACTCCCTGGTAAGGGTGCAGAGCGCGCCTCTCCGGCCTTCCCCGCCGCGCCGCGCCCCTCCCCCCCATCCGATTTGCCAGCTTCGCTTTCCCCAACTCTGGAAGAAGGGGCGCGTGGCCCCTGGATCCCGGACTGCAGGGGGTGGGAGAAGCTTCCCTCACTTGGCTGCTCCGAGCCTGGTCCCTGGGGACATCACCAGCTCCGCCCCTAGTCCAGCCACCGGTTGGGGAGACAGGGCAGGTGGGCAGCTGTATTTAATATATCGATTGTTCTCCGATCAGCATTAAGTTCTCATCAGATTTCTGGTTCTGTGGGAGCGGGCTCTGCCCTCCTCTCTTCCGCTGCGTTCCTTCCGCTCCTCGGCTCGGCTCTCCCCGTCACTCCTCCTGGCCCCCCTCTACCGCTCTCCTCTCCTCCAAGCCTCTCCCCCCGCCCCCCGCCCGCCGCCCCCCCAACACGCGCACACTCACCATTCCCTTCCCCCTCCTTCCCTGCCCTCTCCCAGTCCCCTCGGCTCCTCTCCATTTCTCTCCTCTCTTTCCCCCCTCTTTATTTCCTGACCCTCTCTCACCCCCTCTTTTCTGCTGTCCCCCAGCCCCCCCTTTCCCCCTTCAGTCTCACCCTCCCGTTTCTAATTCCTCACCTATTCCCTATTCCCCCAACACCCCCAGCAGTCTCCTCATTCCAAGTCCCTGGGCTCCTTCGCTGCCCGGGCACTAGGGACAGTATGGGGAAGGGAGCGAAGCTCGCGGGAGTCTGGGGGCTAGGGGAGGAGCTCGAAGCGGGTGGCGTCCCAGAAGCTGACTCTGGGCTGCTGGGCTCCAACAGAACAGCTTCGACTCCAAGGACGCGCCGGGATCTGCGCATGCGGGCCTCGCGCCCGCCGCCGCCGCCGCCGCCGCCTACTACCCCTACGAGCCCGCGCTGGGCCAGTACGCTTACGACAGGTGAGGGACCCACCCTCCTCACTGCCACCCGAGCCCTGGCGCTCTGATGGCACCCCACCCCCACCCCGAGCGTCCGCACGCCCCTCTGAAAGGGGGCAGGACTAGCGGCATTCCTTTCTTGGATCGTGCTGAGCTGACCAGGCCTCGGTCCCAGCCCGCCACCTGGCGAGCCCCTGGGGCCAGGTTAAAAGAGTCTCCAGTCTCCCACCCACCACCCCACGCCCCCAGCTGTCTAGACTCCCAAAGTCCTCGCTGTGCTGTGGTTTGGGGGAGCCTCGTCTTGCTGTCCAGGCATCTGATGCCTCCCTCCACCCCAAGAAGCGCAGCCCCTTTGGTGTGTCTGAGCCCAGCCCACCGCCCCTAGGGTGGGAACCTGAGGGCGCAAGTCCTTGCCCACTGGCAGACAGCATGTCTCATGTTCGAGGGGCAACAATTACATATTTAACTGCAGAAATGTCATGGCAGGCCTTCTGGGCTCATTCTCCCCTCCGCCGGCACTGAGGACCATTTCTGCCCATGGGCGTTACATAGTCTGGTCGAACACATGTAAGTCTATGTAGAACGACGGACACCTGGCTAGGCCTTGTGCTTGTGCCCACCCCTGACCTCTCTGGCTCAAGAAGGAGCCCAGGCTCCTTGTAAGTTTAATCAAATATAAACATTCTCTTTGCCCTTGAGCCAAAAGCAGCCCCCAGGAACAGCGACGCAGGTCAGGACCTGGGTGCAACCCAGATCTTACCACCATAAACGCCCCCCCTCCCCCCACACACACACCCCACACACACAACGGGGACTGAAAGCCTCCTGATGCCCCGTTGCCCCGCCCGTCCCCAGGTACGGCACCATGGACAGCGGCACGCGGCGCAAGAACGCCACGCGCGAGACCACCAGCACGCTCAAGGCCTGGCTGCAGGAGCACCGCAAGAACCCCTACCCCACCAAGGGCGAGAAGATCATGCTGGCCATCATCACCAAGATGACCCTCACGCAGGTCTCCACCTGGTTCGCCAACGCGCGCCGGCGCCTCAAGAAGGAGAACAAGATGACGTGGCCACCCAGGAACAAGTGCGCTGATGAGAAGCGACCCTATGGGGAGGGCGAGGAGGAAGAGGGGGGAGAAGAGGACTCCCGGGAGGAGCTCCTCAAGAGCACCAAGAATGAAGGTGGGTCGACGTTGGTGATGCTGGGGCTGGGGCTCAAGGCCAGGGCTCCCTGGGCCTTCTCTGTGGGTTCTAGGACAGCTGAAGGCATTGAACCCTTGGGGGGGCCTGGGTTCAAATGAATGAATGAACTAACCCGAGCAGGGCCCAAGGGTATGTGTGTGCGTGCGTGTGTGTGCGCGCATGAGCCAGGAGCATGTTTGAAGAAATCCAACATCATGTTTAAAACACTAGACGCCCCTCCACCATTGAGTTCGTGCTAAAATACACTCACGGGTGTTGTCAGTTTGGGATCCGGGCGCCTCTGGAGATGAGAGGTAGGAAGTAAGGCCTCCTTGCTTTTCCTGTCTCCAGGGCCTAGAGGTAGGTGGGGCTTTAACCATAACCATAGATACAGAGTTAGGAAGGAGGAGATGGGGGGATAGTTAACCCACCATCGTCTCCCTCCACTGGCCACTCTTTCTGCCTTGGACAGAGCCCATCGGCAAAGACGAGAAGGATCTTGAGCTCAGCGACTTGGAGGACTTCGATCCGCTGGAGACGGAGCCCCAGGAGTGCGAGCTGAAACCTCCCTTCCAGCCCCTGGACAGTGGCCTGGAACGCGTCCCCGCCGCTCCCGACGGCCCCAGTGCCCCTGGAAAAGAGGCCTCCGGCGCCCACCGGATGCCCCTGGCCGCCGATGGCGGGTCTGCCCAGGACCAGGACCTGGAGAGGGCCCGGAGCTGCCTCCGGAGCGTGGTGGCGGGGCCGGAACAGCCACCCGGTGCCGCGGGCGGCCCGCAGGCCTGCGAGGCCAAGCTGGGCTTCGTGCCGGCTGGGGCGACGGGGGGCCTCGAGGTCAAACCGCGCATCTGGTCCCTGGCGCACACGGCTACCGCGGCCGCGGCCACCAGCCTGAGCCAGACTGAGTTTCCCTCGTGCATGCTCAAGCGCCAAGGCCCTGCGGCCGTCTCCTTGGCACCCTCCTTGTCCTCGCCGGCGGCCCCGGCCCCCGCTGGTGCCCTGGACAGGCACCAGGACTCCCCGGTAACCAGTCTCAGAAACTGGGTGGACGGAGTCTTCCACGACCCCATTCTCAGGCACAGCACTTTGAACCAGGCCTGGGCCACTGCCAAGGGTGCCCTGCTGGACCCGGGGCCCCTGGGCCGCTCGCTGGGGGCAGGCGCCAACGTGCTGACGTCACCCCTGGCGCGCACCTTCCCACCCTCCGGGGCGCCCGAGGCCCCAGCCGCCGGGGCCGCGAAGGAGCTGCTGGCCCTGCCCAAAGCCGGTGGGAAGCCCTTCTGCGCTTAACCCCGAGGGACCCAGGGCCCAGGAGGACGCCGGTGCTCAGGCGGCAGGCTCGCATGTCGAAGACTCTTTTTCTAACAAGTTTCCAAAGCTAGGAGAGAGCGCAGCGAAGCTCAGGCAGCCCGCCCACCCCGAGGGAGGAGCTGAACTCAGTCTCCAGGAACCACGGACAAACCCCTAGATCTGTCGCGCGAGGTCCACTGACCACCCTGACCATTCCCAAACTCGGGGATCGATGGGACCGGGCTGCGCCCAGAGCAGAAGGCAGCCGCCCTTAAGTTTACTTCCAAAAGTTTACATGGAGAAGACGTTTTCGGTTCCGAGGCTTGGTCTGTGCCGCTGCCTTCTGGGCGTGAGGCATGCCCGTGCTCTTTCCGAGGACCCCTCGGCCTGTGGACCTTCCGATTTCACCCTCAGCACATAATTCTCACCCAAAACACTTCCCCGAATTTACACTATTGCACACTCTTAACGCGATAAAATTATGTTTTTTAAATGTATGTTCACACCAGTAATTGCCTGCTTCAGAGGCTGATATAACGAAACCAATAAAACCGACTGATGATGTTTGCATTGCAAAATGCGCACTCGGCCAAGGTAGGGATTTGAGAATTTGTTGGAGGAAAAGTGCTGATCGCCGCGGGGAGGAGTGGGGGAGGGTACTGACCAGAGACCCCAGGAAGTTGCTTGCAGAACATAAGACAGGGTCTGGCAAGGCTATTTAAAAAAAAAAAAAAAAGTGTCAAGATTCTGTTGAACTCCCCGACAGAAGTGGATAGAGACCCAAAACTTTTAAACTCTCCACCGTTAACAGGCTCCAGAATTTTGAGTTCTCGGGAGTTTCTTTGGCTCGGTTAATTTGAATAACTTTTACACTTTCTAAATTCCCTGGGACTGTGCCCTGGTGGGAGAGGGGCAGGAAGGTCACAGCCATGACATCTTTCTTAGGAAGTCAGCCCTTGGACAGTGTTCTGCGGGAGTGTCCGGCCTTCCAGGGCCCCACCTGGCTCCTAACCCCGCCTCCTGTTCCTTCTGGGACCCGGTGCCCTGTTGGCAAAGATTCCCCACTGCGAGCTGCGGCTCCAGGAGGGGAAGGCGCGCAGTAGACCGCATACCCCAACTGGGCTAAGTAGGAATCGGGGACAGAACCTGAAGAGCAATTCGGGTTGGGAGGACCCGGGCCTTGCCCCGCCTCCACCAAGGGCCCTGCGAGGTACGGATCCTTGGCTTTCCTCAAACACCGGGTTCCCCCACGCCCACGCCCACTGGCGCCTGGCCCAGCGCCAGGGCCCCTGGAGGGCTGCGTGCGAGTGCAGTGCTCACTGGACTCCGGTCTGGCCCCTCGCCCGAGAGCCCTCTGCTAAGGCCCTTCTGGGCTTCATTCCACAAGTCCTAGGTGTCCCGAGGGCGGACGGATCCGCAAGCCAGCCGGCCTGCAAAGGTGGAGTGGCTCTTAGGGAATAGCGGCCCTTGCCCGGGAAGGGGTCGGATTGACTGTCGTGGAGACACCAGCTGGAGACGCAGGTCCTCTCTGGGGGCTGGCGGGCAGCTTTCGGGGGACATGTGAGGCCTGGGCTTTCTTCTGGAGGGCCTGGGTGGAACCCGACCGGGGCCCTGTGGGGTCGGAGTCGGGAGCGCTCGAAAGCTGGCCCGATTGGTCAGGGGAACCCAGCCGCGTGGAGAGTGTACGCACCTTAGAGAGGGAACCGCGAGGCCAAAGCCGGTCACCTGGGCTCTGGGGGCACCCTGAGTAGTGAGACCCTGATGGCCAGACCTCGGCCAGACCCCCAGCACTGAGTGGTGGGACCTCAAAGCCCAGACCTTGAGCGGAGGGAGCAGCCTCGGTCGCCGGAGTCGGGACTGGCCGGGCCCGAGGCTGCCCGGCCGCGCGCGGTAATTGGATTGTATCCGCCCGCGCGCTGTCACCGTATTGACTTTCGCTCTCTTGGATGATATTATCGAGATTCGGAAGCTCGCCGCTGATGTGCCTGTCAAAAGGCGGCGGCGGGAGCCCCCGGCCTGGCGAGCGAGCATCAGCCAAGATAATTTGAAGTGAAATTTTCATTTTGACAGTAAACCCCTCAATTTCTAAAGGCTCGGCGCTCCGAGAGCCCGCTGGAAGGGGGAGGCTTTGCAGAAAGCCACGTCTTAGACTGAAAAGGGCAAAAGAACTCGAATTAGTTGTAATAGATAAAAGGGCAAAAATAAAGAGTCAAGGGTACTTGACAGTAATAGCGAAAGTGGAGTCTCGAGGGAGACGCTGCGGCCGAGGCTGGGGCGCCAGGAATTTTAATGCGACTGCCCGAGCGCCCCCACTCCAGCCTGAGACAAAGCCAGGCATTTTCAGCGAACACAAGGCTTTGAGGACACGGGTGGCGCCGTGAGGCGGGACGCGGCTGTGGGTGCGGAGGCGGACGCTGCTGGCCCGACCCGCCTGCCCCGGGTGCGGGCTGCGGGCGGCTGGGGAGCGCGGCCGAGCGGGACTCGCGGGGCGGGCACGTGGCGCAGGTCGGTGAGCGCGGAGGCCCCGCGGGTCTGATTCCCATCCTTCCCCTCTGTCGCCCAGGCTGTGGCCCCAGGACCTCAGGCTTCAGCACGGTGGCGGCTCCGGACCCGGTTTGTCCCGGAGACCCAGGCCAGGGCGATTCCCGCACCGCAGGAGCACCCCGTCCTCGGTGGAACTGACGGGCTGAAAGTGGTTTATTTGATTAAACGGCAAATTTGTGTGAAATAAAGACATCAGGTGGGGAGGAGGGATTCAGCCACACCCCGGGGCAACTCACCCCAAAGGACGCCCGAAGCTGGGGCTGACACTTCGCCCCACATCCGGCCCTCTGGGGGCACGCTCAGGTGCTCGCTTCGTGCACCTTCCCCGCCCGCTGGCCCATCTTCGGGGTTGGGGGGTCCGGCGAGGAAGGCCCCGCGGCGGGGCGGGGCGGGGCGGGCGGCGAATCGGGGCTGCCGCCGGGGAGAGGCCGCGGTCCCCGGCGAGGCCCCCTGCGCCCCCGGCGCGCTGTCAGGGACGCGGCCGGGCCGGCGCTCGGGCGCTCAGGCGTGGCGAATTCAAACACGCCGAGGAGGGTGCTAAATTAACGGCGCTCTTTACATAGCGCCCAAATAAAACTGCAATCAGCGGCGCGTTACTTTTCATTAAGCGAGTCTGACAGCAGCAGATCCGGAGCCGACAGGGGAACAGGCGCGGGAAATATACGGCGCGGGCGCGCGTCTAGGATAATTCCTTAAGCTCCATTAACAACTCTTAGCCGCGGGAAATGGGCTCCCGGAAACCGTCTCCAAATCTAAAAGCTTTATCGACCCTCAAACCGCTGCTGATGGTTCCATTTTTTCCCTTTTTCTTCCTTTTTTTTTTTTTTTTTTTAACTTAAGGAAGAAGCACCCGGCAAGGTAATAGAGTTTGACACTACACCTTCTTAACTAGGGGGGGGGGGGGGGGGGGGGGGGGCAGGCCCTTAAGTGGTATTTAAAAGGCAACCAATTAAGATTTAAAGTGGTTGTCCGCTGAGACTGTGCCCGCGGTTGATGCCACCTACTTTACCCTGGGCATGCCCGCCCGCCCGCTGCAAACTGCCTGGTTGGTGTCTCTCTCCCTCTGTCTCTCTTCCTGCCACCCCTGTCTCTCTCCCCCCCATTCTCTGTCTCCATCTCTCCCCACCCCCAATAAAGAGAGTAACAGGGAGAGAGGCAGCAAGCTCTCTCTCTCAGTGCTCCTTTCCTTCCCAAGGGTCACCTGTTGGAATGGGCGACAATCTTCTGTAATAACAGGTTAAGGGAAACTGGGCCTGGCCTCTCCTACAGACCACTAGCTGACCATCCGGTGTCCTCTGTGCCTGGGTGCTGGGGGCGGCCTCTCTAGTGGGGTGCGGGTGCCCAGGCTGCAGGGGCTGGTACAATGGAAGCAGAGGCATTCCCCACTTTCCCTCCCTCCCCCGCCCAGCCCAGTGCTGACTTCTCTACTAGCATTCCAGAAAGATGCCTTCTCCTTCCTGCAGCTCTACGGAAGCCCTTTGGGGGGGGTGAGCCGCTTTCCCTTTCACCCTGTTACCCCCCTTAAGGTGATGGTGGCCACAGCATTTGTTCCCACTGGCGTCACAGAGTTGAAGAAGGCAGAAAGCCTGGGTAAGCCAGGGTCACATCACGGGAAGGCAGCAAAGCCCAGGGAAGGAAGAGCAAGGGCCTTTCAATTTGAGGCCGGTCTCAGGCCCTGTTGGAAAGGCACAGGAACAATGGGGTCCTGAAGGGAGGAGGGGGGCAATGGGGGAGGAGGAATAGGAGAGGAGGAGAGGGGAGAAGGGGGGAAGAAAGAGAGGAGAGGCCGGGAGGGGAGAGGAGGCTAGCAGGGAGGAGGGGAGCAGGAGGGGAAACCTGGTGGACGGTAAGAAGGAGACTAACCTGGCTGGCACCAACTTTATGAGAAATACTTGCAGAAAAAAATGCCTGTCCCCAAAAGGGTGAAGGCAGGAGGTTTACCAGAAGCCTAGGGCAGACAGGCCCCCTGCACATTGTGCCTCAGTGAGCCCTGAGCTTCAGGTCTCTCTACTTTTCTGTGGGGAAGGAGGGGTGGGCATCTCCTCAGGGTCTCAGACATCAGCCAAGCCCACCGTGGACTTTAAGAATCAGGAGTCGTGTCCTACAGCCAAGGTTAGAGAAGGTTCCAGGACCTCCTTCGAGGATGCCTCACTCCAAGGGTGGGGTTCAGGGAGCAGAAGCTCCACCCACTAAGAGCCTTGATGGCTGGAACTGAACCCAAGATTCAGGAAGGTACCCAACGCCTGAAGTGAGACTTAGACCAAGGCAGATTTTCTCTGCTTTGCTGGAGCCTTTGCCCATGCAAGGTAGCCAAGGCAGCTATTCCCAGCATCTCTAGTGACTCTGCTTTTGTCACAGTGACCTGGTCTTTCGGGGACCTGCCAGAGAAGATGAATCTCTTCATGATCACCTAATTCTCACTGCTGTTGACATGTAGATGTGGACTCAACTGAGCAGAATGGCCCATGTGATTAAGGACTCCTGATCTCATGGAGAAAAAATAATAATAAAGAAACAGAGAGATGGATCCGTGCAAGGGGAGGAGCACGCTGGTAGGAAGGGTGCCAGCCAAGTGTCTATACCTTTGCTTCTCCAAGCTTTACGTTATTTTAAGAGCATAATCAGTGTGTTCATCGTCTCATCAACCTAGTGAAGGACAAGCTGATGGAGCCGTGCGCACAACACTGTGTGAAACTCCGTGTTCCACTTGTCCAGGGCTTGCTGGTGTTTGTTCTGGGCACAAGAGGTGCTGAGCGGCTGCCTGCACCAGGCCCCTGCTGGTGGCACCACTGGCCAGGTCAGGTTGGGGGGTAGGGGGAGTAGGGGAGGTCTGTGAGAGATTCTGGAAGCCTTCCAGCAGGTTAGCACATTCTCTCCCTGTCCCTCTCCCTGCTTCGCTAGTTCTCTATGGAATGAGCCCCTCCCCCCACCCTGTGATGAGCAGGGAGGGCCCGCAGCTGGCCCAGCTGGGGTCTCAGTGAGCAGGTCATGTTGTGACAGATGGGACAAGAGGAGCTGCTAGAGGCCAGGACACCCACTGGAAAGAACAGTGCTCACTTAAACAGGGGACCCAGGGAGTAGAGTGGGGGTTGAGGCAGGGACAGCAACACCAAGGGAGTCTCACACGGGGCTGGATTGGGAGAAACCTGGGGGACAGTGAGCAGGGTGGTGGCATTAAGTCATTTGCTGCAGCTCCCAGGGGGTGAGAAGTCCATGGTGACCAGGTGCATGCAGGTGGGGGCTGCTGGCTCAAATTTGGCGTGGATGGCCAGGGACAGAAAGAAAATACCCAGTAATCCACCAGAATGAAGGCAGCAGGAACAAACCACAGGACAAGAGGAAAGGGGGTTTTCATGTGATGGTTTAACATCTTAGTGACCTAACTGGATATGGCAGGAAGCAATCTCATGTCAGGAAGACTCAGAGATAAGCTAATAAAATGAGGGGCATTTCTGGGAACAGAAAATAAGGGAACCAGAGGGAGTGCACCGACATGTGGGTGCCAAACTGTAGATTTCGCTCTGCTGCTGATTCAGTAGAATGCACGGCACAGCCTGCCATCACCTCTGTGCTAGGCACAGACCCCTAGCCTCATGGCATCCTGACCTCACCCTGGCACCTTCCTTGATGGCCCTCTTACCAGGTGGAAAGTGAGTGGAGGAAAATGAAAGGTCCCACAGACTTAGGCTGAGGAGGTCTCTCTGGGAAGACCGGCCCCTGGGAAAGGTTTGTTTCACTGTGACAGGCTCCCCTGGGAAATTTCCTGAGGAGCAGACCTCCCACTGTACATGAACATGCACACACACTCACACAGAAGCCCCCATGTGCACATGCATGCTCACATATGTGCACACTCACACATAAGCATATATGCACATTCACATAGAAACACACATGCACACTTGCACATGCTCACACACATACTGTGAAGGGAGCGCTCCCACTGCTGCAAATTTGTCCATGTTGTGACACCGTTCCCTCTGGAGCACAGGCAGCAGGACAGGTGAGGCAGAGGCAAGGGAGGAAGGGGCACGCAGGGCCACCCTCGGGACAGAGCTGGCCTGCAAAGGGACAGCATGCAGGTGCCAAAGAGGGCTTTGTTTGGGGGGAGGATGCAGGGGAAAGCTTGTGGAGTCAGGGTCCCCTCACTGGCCCCCTCAGAGTGGGACCTCACCCTCTAAGTGGGGTGGGGTGGGGTGGTTGAGCAGGGTCGGGAGGGGAAGAGGAGGCATGGAGCAGTGCCCAGTGTGCTCGGGAGATGGCCAGTGAGGCAGCCTCGGCCCCTGAGGCTCTGTGGACTGGGCCATGCCCAAATGAGCCCTCATGTGTACCCGATGGCAGTGCACTGAGCAGGCAGGCCTGGAGTGAAAGAGTTGCCCTCCTGGCTCCACCTGGCCTTGGACCCCCACCCCAACACTCCAGCAGCCTAAGCGTGTCTAAGTGTGACCCCTGTGATCCAGCCCAACCTGGAATCAGAGGACAGATGACACATTTCCCTGCTCTGGGCCACCCTGTGCCTTTGCATGTTCATGGTGGTCTCACCAGCAGGGAACAGGGCCTGTCCCTCACACAACTGCCTCCCATTCACAATCAGGCTGCAAACGGGACCTTAATTAATGCATTAATGATTAAGACTCTCTCTTCATGGAACATTAGTACAAGTTCGCAATAATCAGCCTGAACACAAACTAGGTTTGCAACAGCACTCGCCTGGGGCAAGAGCATAATTTACGTCACCCAAGTAGGTGGGTACGCCGCACACGTGACCGTGGCTTACAGGGCTACCAGACAGAGGGCCTGTCCCAGCACTGGGGACAGACCCTTCTGTGGCGGGGTGGTCGCCTCCAGAGCACACGCATGTTGTCATCTGCACCTCTGGGCCATGAGAGTCCACTGCAGGTGATAGAGGGCTCACCTCTGCTTCCAGTAGTCTGTGGGCCTGTAGTGGCTGCTTCCTTTCTGCTATGGTCCCATCTCTATAACCATGTGGCCAAGAAGGCAGAGAGGGGACATCAAGGATGAAGAAAACTTCAGAATGTAGAAGTCACACCTGATCCTTCCTGCCTCACATTTGCCTAGTGAAAAATTGTTGTGCATGCAGGTGGTCATGGGGCAGTGCCTAAGGATTGTTCCAGAGACAGATGTCAGGCCACCAGGGAGAGCTGGCCTTCAGGAAGGGGGAGGGGGCTCTGGATTGGCAGCAGTTTGGGGGCAGGGAAGCAGGAGCTGCACATGTGCCTACTCTGGGCCCACAGGACTCAGGAAGGCAACCATGGCCCTAGAGGAAACTGGGGGCCTGGACACGTGTCTTCTCCTTCCCTCTTGCCCTCAGGACAACCCTCCAGCCATCTGCAGAGCTGGCTGCCTGGGACAGGGTGAAGGCAACTAAAGGTCAGAGGGGAGTAAAAGGTGAGTGTGGACACGTCAAGGTGCACTGTGGAGACCTAGTGAGACCTGGGCCTGCAGGATTTGGAAACCTGCCTGCAGCTCTAACTTCATCCTGCTCAGGCTCTGCAGGGGTGAGGAGTGGAAGGGTAGAGACCGTATGTTAAGTACTGACGCTCTTGCTCCCACCTACTTTGCTTTCTCAATAGCGTTGTAGACTAGAATGTCCGCTGCAGGAGGACTTGGGAGCTGAGCCCTCAGGGAGCACCGCACAGATGTGTGCCAGGCAGGTAGGGGACACCTGCCTGTAAGGTTTGAGGACACCGCCCAGCAAGGTTGCACTCCCCTGGAAGGGACCACAGCCCCTGGCTCAGGCATTCATGCTGCTCCACACGGAGGTCCGCCACCCCTGCCCCCAGCCCAATTTTCTGTTCTTATCTGGTTTCATTCCTAAACTGCTCCTTAACCCACTGCTTTGGGCAGAGGAGGCTGACTGGGGATTATCAGCACATTTGTAACTTTTCACCTGTTTCTGTTGTTCAGCCAGCATCAGGCTGGCAGGGGAGACAGCAGCCACCACAGTCACAGCAGTCATGGGGTGGAGGCTGGGAGGGCGGCCTTCTGACTCATGCCCTCCATTCCAAAGAGCCCCCTCCCCCCCCCCCCCCCCCCCCCCCCGCTCTAGCCACACAAACTATATTGTTATGTTTTCCTTCACCTGCCTCTGGAAATCAGAGAGCATTCATTTTATTTTTCTGCCTTCGAGTACAAAATAAGTCATTATCCTTGACATTTAACATTTTCTTCCCTCATTTATGTAACACCCTTGTTTTGAATACCTTTGATACAGACATGCCCACTTGAGGAAATTAATGAAATAAGGAGCCTGAAGAAGAGACAGATTCTCTTGCTTCCCAATGCATCCTACTTGCCATTAAGTTCTTTTCAAAGTACTGTCCTTGTCGTTTAAAATAGGTTTTGGGTTCCCAAAGCCTGAATCACAGAGGAATTCCCAGACTGTGGGTGTGTGTCTGTCTGTCGCTGCGTCGTTACCTGTCCCTGGACAAGAACAACTCATTGCCCTCTTACCCACCAGGACCCTGAGCTACTGGTGGCTTTTGGTGAATCTTGGCAGGCAGGGAATGAGTGATTGCGGGATGGCGAGATCACATTCCCTTGTGAAGGCATGAGATACAAATAATTACTTAAAAATAAAAGCAATGTTGCCCGGCCGGGCGTGGCTCAGCGGTTGAGTGTCAACCTAGGATCCAGGAGATCGGGGTTCGATTCCCAGTCAGGGCACATGCCCGTGGGCTCTATCAATGACCCTCTCATCATTGATGTTTCTATCTCTCTCTCTCCCTCTCCTTTCCTCTCTCTGAAATCAATAAAGATATATTTAAAAAATAATAATAATAATAAATAAAAGCAATGTGTCATTTAAAAGTAGGGGATACATGTAGATAAGGGGGAAGTGTGGAAAGCACCTCTCCCTGACCCCTCCCAGTCTCCCACTGCCCTTGCTGACTGCCTGCAGCTCCAGCACCCAGGACTGGTTTGTGAACCTGCATTTTTTCTTCTCCCCTCGTGGGTTTCCAGTGTCTCCCCTTCATCACGAGTGCTCTGAAAAGGAAATAATTAATGTCCTTACTGTCAAGTGACACCAATAGTCAACAGCATCAGATATAACCCTCCCTGGGATCTTCTGTTTAGCGAGACAAGTGCATATAGGAAGGGAGCACGGGCCGTGACGCGGGGTCCAGCCCCAAGTGTTCTGGCCGCTCAGGGCTTGTTAAGGCCACCCTGTGTTCATGGCTGAGCAAAAACCACCTTCTCCAGGTTCCTTGGGCAGGGCTGGGGAGTAAGGCCTCATCAGATGTTAGAGCCATTAGGAAAACAGATCCTTGTCCAGACAACGCTTCATGCAAACCGCACACAGCGTTGTGGTTACATTTGGAGGGTCTGCTGTACATGTGCTGCAAGGGCCTCAACCAGACTGGCCGAGCCACAAGCCCTCCTCAGGGCTGGCTGGGGTGCTGCCGTGTGCACCTTCACACCACGCGCCATAGTCTTCTGAAGGACCCCAGGCTACTGTGCCATCATGGGGGCTCCAGGTATTTGGGATAGCAGAAACAGGAGATCAAGGGAAAGAACCCACAGGCTGCAGGACACCTTGAGAAATCAAGACCACAGCATTCTGCAAACATCCTTGCTCAGGGGCTTTGCCCTTCTGCTCCAGGATGTCAGGCTGACATCCCCAGACTGTTTCCCTGGTCCTGTGACCACAGCTTCCCAGAAGCCCCTGACCCTGGCTTCCCCCACTTCTCTGTAAGTGCAAATTCCTCTTTTATATCCTATATCACATAATAATCGTCACAGCTGCTCATCCCAGGGAACAAAACCTCTGGGATAGAAATCTGGAATGAGTTTCCTTATGTGATTAGATCAAAAGACATTGATGACCCATCTCTGAGGTAACCAGAGCAGGTGGTCTGTAACCCACATAACAAAATACTTAGTCACTGTCACCTGTGGTGCCTGTTTAGGGTAAGGCTCTGCTGACCAAGTGACTGCTGCACACACCGGGCCACTGACAACCCCAGGCACTGAATTCCCAACTGATCATAGGACCAGACAGCCTCCGTGCTGGCCTGAAGGAAGTCCTTATTCCCAGTAGCCAGAGGATCACGATTTCTGGAAACCAGGTTCTTGAGACAAACCTGCTGCAGGCTGACAGGACATGCAAGTCCATTCATACCCTACAGGGTTGAGAACATTGGACCCCTCAATTTCTCCAGCATTTTCCACCACCCTTCCCATACTGTGCTCTCCTTATTAGAAAGAACCTGCAGCCTCTCACCTCTCATGACTGTGAAACCCAGGACCAGCCTTAAGTCCAAGGGCCCCAGGGGTCAGACATGGACTATGTGTGACCTAGGAGGACGGACCATGCACACAAAAGAATTGCAAGATTTTACAATTTTTATTGACAGAAACCTGGGGAAATTGTACAACAGTTATCTTAAGGGTGATAGGCCAGGCTGAAGGGTGTCCATGTTGGTTCAAGGCAAATTTATGGCTTTGGCTGCCATGATGCTGTGTACTGGCTTCTCAGCATTGGTCTGAGCAGCTCTTGGTTTTGAATTGGTAGGTGAAAACATGGACTTGATGGTTGCCCGCATGGAATGAAGTCAGAATAGTGGCAGAAAGGGACGCCAGCACAGGGACATGGGATTGCCATGGTGATTGGGTTCCCTGTGCACGGCATGCTCACCTACTGCCCATGGCCCTCGGGAGGTGCAGAGCACATCCCCTTCCCCAGGCTTGAGAACCGATGGATGAAGAGAGAACCTCCAATCTCAAAGATTCTGCCACATCTGTGACCACGAAAGATATTGCCATCAGCATGGCCTCAATCTAACAGGGCACAGGCTCCCAGAATGGCAGGACCAAGGGGTGGGTCTTGAGCACCAGAGACCAGGTGGGTGTTGGACCCACTGGGCAGCAGGGCTGCCCAAGCATGGTTGGGCCCACAAAGGTTTTTGAGGATACCTGCAAATCATGCTGTTTCTAGCATTCAGGTAAACAGGCAGCTCAAATCTTACTTAATTTGTGTAATAAAAGGGGCAAAAACAAGCCCCCCCAAATCTCCAAAATGGGTTGAAAACAACCTTTTAGTTTAATAAATAGAGGTTGGACTTAAATCAGGGCCTCTTACCCAGCACCCAGCATGCACAGCTGAGTGAAGACACTGAACTACCAGAAATTTACACTGCAAACTTCCTTGCCAGGGGATGACTCAGGTCATTCAACAGGGGTGCTGGGCACTGTGACATCTCCAGGCCTCTGAGTGACTTTCTATACAGTGGCTCAGAATGGACACTAATTCCTGGAAACCCCAAATCCCACAGCCAGGGTAGGAACTCATGGAGGCAGACAGAGTGGCAACTGGGCTGCAGGGTCTTCTCACAGTGGCCCGAGTGTCCCTGGATGTAGCCTCAGTTATCTCCATGGCCCCAGGATCCAGGGGGGGCACAGACTCTGGGATGAGGGCTTTGCACACTTTGCTGCCCAGTGGGAGAACCAGAGCTGCTCTTCCTCCATACTGGTACCTGAGGTGGTTCTATTTTAGAGGGACCGCAAGGACTAGCCGTCATCAAAGTCCTGAGAGATGAGATGCAGGGGCAATATCATGACCCAGCACTGGCATCCGCCTCTGTAACCTGTGCAGAGGACAGTTGGCCTTGAGGGAAGACAGTGAATTATCACAAACTCACAAGGACACTGACTGTTCCTCAGCTGATGTTCCAGCTGTAGTTTCTTTAGTGGAAAAAGTCAGCACATTCCTTGTTACCAATACATGCTGACAACCTGGGAGCACATTGTTCCTCCACCCATTAGTGAAGACATCACACAGGTTATTTTACCCAGAGGAACAACACTGTGACAAACCCCCATTGGTCACCTGAGGGGAACAGCCACTCACCAGCCCTTGGATATAATCTAGTTGACCTGTGATGGCCTGGGGCACACAGGCTCCTCACTCACTGACTCAGAGACACTGAATGACTGGTCTTGATTACAAAGGGGAAGTGGGCCGCTACCACCCATGGGCCAGAGGAAAACCCTGGAATTCAGGCCTCTTCTATCCTTTGGCTGAAAAAAAGTTATAAGCAACCCAAACAGATAGTGACCTTATTTGGAGACAGGCTCTTTAAAGAGGTGATTAAGTTAAAATGAGGCCTTTAAGGTGGGTCCTAATCTCATATGACCAGTGTCCTTATAAGAAGAGATTAGGACAGACACACCAGGGAGAAGGCTGCCATCTGTAAGCCAAGGAGAGAGGCCTCAGGAGGAACCAGTCCTGCTGACACCTTGAGCTCAGACTTCTGGCCTCCAGGACAATGAGAATATAGATTCCTAGTTTGAAGCACCCAGTATGTCATGCTTTGTTACAGCAGCTCCAGGAGACCAACACCGAGGGCATTCTATAGAACCCTGGGCCCCACCACAGAGTTACAGGGCCCCAAACACCAACAGTGCCAAGGCTGAGACAGCCAGGTTCAGGCAAACCAACTAGTCAAAGTGTGGAGCTCACAAACATGTCACATTTAGAAGTGGTTAGGCATTTTGTGGGAAGGTATTTCATTTTACAACAGGATTTGTTCTAGAATTCCACTGAGATGGAAACTCCCCTTGAACAGTTCAGATGGTCCCATTTGGGAGGTTCTGTCTGCTCACATGTCACTTGTGGAAAGCAGTCAGCTCTGAATGAAACTGGCAAAGATGCAGCATTTCAGATGATGATAATGACAGGCTACTTCTTTGTTTTAGTTTTAATTACTGGATCTCTGATCGAGCCGTAGCAACAGTAGCCTAGATTGTACTTTACACTCCTAGGGAAGCCAGTGCTCCAGCATCATCCTGTGACATCAGAGTGGGAATCACTAGAGCCACTCTAGGACCAGCTTGATCCAGAAACCATGGCTTGGCCTGGCAGGGCATGGCTCAGCGGTTGAGCATTGACCTAGGATCCAGGCGATCAGGGTTCGATTCCCGGTCAGGGCACATGCCGGGTTCCTGGCTCGATCCCCAGTTGGGGGACGTGCAGGAGGCAGCCGATCGGTGACTTTCTCATCATTGATGTTTCCATCTCTCTCCTTTCCTCTCTCTGAAATCAATAAAGATCTATTAAAAAAAAAAAAAAAAAGATTTCAGAAACCATGGCTTGGATGGGGCCACCAGGGTTCTAACCACACACTCCTTTTGGTGTCTTGACCCTGCAGTCTCTCAGGAAGCCCTGACCCTCTAACCTACTGACCCACAAAGCTGCCTCAGAGCTGCGAGAAGAGCCAGGAGGTTCTCGCAGTACAGGATGTCCATTCCCAACCCCCACTGGATATCAGCCCAGCAGATCCAAAGAAGCCTCCCTACCCGTGTCTGGGGCAAAAGAGGCGGGCAGCATCTCAGCGTGTGACCAGGACGGGAACAAATCGATGCCCTCGGCAGAAGGTTATGCACCTTTAGGGAAGCAACCTTTGGCTCCTACTGGTCTCTGATAGAGATGGGCCAAGTGCCAGACCATAAGACATCAGCTGACCTGCCATGAGCTGCCCATGCCAGACCACCTTAGTGAGATGCAGTCAGAGTGGGCTGGTCCCAGGGTCTGCACTGCCATCGGTGTGGTTCTGGGAGGGAAACAAGGGTGGGGTGCCCTGAAAGCCAAGTCTGACCCAGAAGTGTGGGTGTCCCTGGAAAGCTATCTCAGGGATAAAGAGGTGGGAGAACCAGTACAGGGACTGGCCACTGGCCGCCACTAGGTACAAACTGTGTTTTAAAGCCACATGACCTGAGAAGACATGTGAAGTGTCAGAGACATCTACCTACTCAGGGGAAGAAAAGGAGAGCCAATTCCTCAGTCCCAGTTCCCCATTGCTCAGGGGTCCCCAGAGCATGGAAGTAGGCACCATGCTGGTCTCCCTGGAGTGCTACCTCCTGGAGGCCGTCGGGCCCTGGGTGGAGTCTCTGGCACAGGTGGCAGGGACATCTGGGGATGTTACAGTTGATGAGCTGGGACGGTGTACCCACAGGACTATGCTGGCAGAGCAAGGTGTCAGACAGTGAGAAACATGAGGGAAACTCTAATGCTGCGGACACTGGAACTGGGCGGCCATCGCCATGTGAAAAAAGATGCTTGAGAAACAGATAAAGAAAGCCTAGTCTTCCTTGTGCTGCTGACAATGCTCAACCTGATAATCACTGACACCAACGCTGATGGCACCGTTGACGGGACCAGCTGTTCATGCCAAGCTGACTGTACTGGACCTTCCACCAAGCATAATAGCTTGTCTGCCCATGTGTTCTCATCCAGGCTGAAGCAATGAAGGGGTCCTGGTGAGTCCTCTGGGCTCCTGCCTGCCCCACCACGGGCAGCAACCCCAGGCCCTTCTGATGATCAGATTCAATTGCCTGCCCCCATCTATAACCCCTTTTCCTGCTGGTCCTCTGCCATGAGGACATCCAAGTGATCAGACGAGACCACACCTTTATTTAGTGGAAACTTCTTGGGGTCTGTTTAACCCTGGTTATGTTCATAGCTGTTCACTGCCATTGGCCATCACCATCCGTTGCTGCAAAGGACAAACAGATGAGTCACATGGGCATACGGTGGAGTCAAACATCTGACCTTTCCAGTTTGGTGGATGGGACAGTTCTCTGATTTACTGTCTTGGCCAACAGAAGTGGTCAGGGGCTCCCACTGGACATGCACCAGAATGACCCAGTGCACAGTGGACATTCAATGCCAGGGCCACAGAGAGCCATCAGAGTTATGCCTCAGACACTCAGCTTGATCTGGGGACCCACTGGACCCACTGTGGGACAGACTTGGCTCACACATTATTCTCTGGCTGACCTCCACGTGCCCACCCCAGTGAGGCATCCATCATGGTGCCCGTCTCTCAGGTTGCCTTCCAAGCTGCCAGAAGGCCTCTCATCTCCCTAGGCTATTTTCAAGTATCATAAGTATGAGGTCCCTCCCAGGCTGTTCCTCGAGACTGCGAGATTGCAGGGGCTCCCAAGAGTGTCCCTGCCTCACAAGCAGCTGGTCGGGGAGGAGAGGAGCCTCCAGAGTCCCACCTGGGGAAGCTGATCCAGGCAGCAAGGAGTGGTTACCTCTGCTGCAAGTGGAGTGAGAGGGAAAGTGGCAAGGGCTGTGTGGGACCCAGGAGGTCTGTGTCCCACCTTGACCTTCTCATGCCTCAGCTTCCTCTTGTGTAGAATAAGCAACATCACCTGTGCCCCCCAAGATTGCTGACTGAGGGCTGAGCTGGCCAACTTTTGTGAACACGGTCCCACCAGCCCATAGGCCCCAGTGCCCCTTCTCACTCTCTCCCACAGGCACTGAGGCCTGTGGTTGATGGGACACCTGTACCAGCTCCAGCCAGGAAAGCACTGGATGCCTGTCCTCCTGCCCTGACTGTGGAAATGGGACAGATTTTACAGGGAGCAGAAGTGGGCTATCTTTCTCTGTGGATACTCTCTTCAGCAGCGTTTAATTTTGTTCCCCATGTAACAAAATAAGCCAAATTCATGCTCTCACCTGAACACCAGACTCTGCTTTCCCTCCTGTCCTGCCAAAGGCCAGGTGGTGGCCCTGTCAAATGGCCTTTCTTGGAATGTTGAGTGGTTGGAGACCCTGTGCTTTGCTAAGATCACCTAGCACTGTGCCTCCTGCTTGTTGGAATGTGCTTGTCAGACGGCAGGACAGGAGGGAGTGCTGCAGATGAGGAGCCCTGTTTGAGAGAGTGATGGGTGCTAAGGACAGACACATCTGTGTAAGCTGAGGTGTGGCGACAAAGTCTACTGGGGGAAGCTGGGTTCAGCCCTGGAAGATCAAGGCCACACCCAGGAGGGAGGAGGTTCTTAGCAGGTCCAGGTGACTTCACAGAAAGAATTAAACCCAACTGCCCTCTGAGGTGCTCAGAACAAACCCCATCAGGGCTGGCTGCTCTGAGGCAGCCCTCCAAAATCTCACAGAGACAGGACTGCATCAGGTGAGACTTGCCCTCAGGGCCCCAGACCCCTCAGTCCTGTGCCTCACAGGCCTGGGCACTGCTCTCCTGAGTCTGCCCACCCCATGAGGCAGCCACAGTACCGAGGAGGAAGGTGTCGGGCCAGTAGTGCCAGGAGGCCCTGACCTGGGCTGGGAGCCAGCAAGTCCATCCCTGTTGGTGACTTGATGTCCTCTGCCTGACCCTTGGGTCCTAGAGCTGTGCTGGGCATCCCCCAGCTGGGACCTTGTCTCCAGGGGCCTTTCCCACCCTGTCCCCAGCAAGAGCCTGTGACTGCTTCCCTGACCATCAACTCCTGATGGCACACATGGGAATGTCCCTTGACTTTTATAGCCTGAGGGCCCTGCTTGGCACAGTGCCCTTCTCCCTGAACGAGGGGTCAGCTGGGTTATGGAGGAGCAGCGTCCACATTGAGCCCTACCCCTACTGCCCACAGGAGGAGACTCTGGCAGACCCAGGAGGGCTGGGGACTCTGACTGCCCCAGACAGTCCGGAGTCTCCTTTCATTCCTAGGTCTGGAGTCACTGCAGTCACAAGATTCAGCCACGTGGTTGGGGACGTGTTAATCTTTTAAAGAACTGTGCTGATTATGAGTAAAAACTCCAAGCTTCTCTTTGCCGGAACCGTCATGTGGAAGCCAGACCTCTTGCTTACATTTCAGTTTGAAGGTGACAGTCAACACATGTGACTTAACAATAGGCCTCAGAATAAGCATGGAGGACACAGCTGCACTGAGGGGTCTTCTTTTTCCTTCCTGAGTAAGAAACTTTGCTGTCCAAGGAGCTGTTTCCACAGAGATTTATTTTTATGTGACAAGAGGGTTGACCTCATCTCCCTCAGCCCCTGTGTTTCCATCTCTCCTCAGTGTGCCGGCTCTGGCCACCTCCCCGTCTCGGTGCAGATAGGTACCCAGCAGCCCCATCCTTCCAGATGGTTCCATTTTCAAACCCACCCCATCTGTCCATCTGGCGCTTAGGGTCAGAACTGCACCCTCCCGAGATGGCTGCGCTTGCAAGTTTCCCAGTCTGGAGGAAGTTGTGGGCCAAGCAATATTTCTAATTCAAACTTCATTATGTAATTACAGTGCAAAACATATTATTTTTCTCTTTATTCTCCTCTCTCAGTTAACAGTAAATTTTATTGCCTAAATAAATTATACATGCCGAAGTGCATGCCTCGCAGCCTACACACCAATTAAATCCGAAGCTGACACAGTCCGAGCACAGTTACATGTAACTGCAAAGTGAAGTCGCCATTCATTTCCTCTGCAGTAACAGTCAGTGCCATTAGCTACGCGGTGGCTGCAAGTCCCCGGTGGCGGGACCCCGGCAGGAGTGATCTATAGGCCCCTGGGAAAGGGTGCGGACAGCACATTGCCTCACCCCCAGGCTGGGCATGCCGTGCAGTGGCCACACAGTGACCACAGAGAGTCCCCAGGTGGGAGTCTCCTCAAGGAGAGGCAGCTACCCTTCACTACAGAGAGATCCCAAAGCCATGGATCCCAAAAAGTGGCTGTTCGAGCTGCTGGCTTCTACTTCTCAGGAAAATACCCCTTCAGCCCTCCCGAGTGTCACCCCTGACCGGCAGCCTCTGACAGAAGGACTCGTCCTAGACTCAAGCAGCCCATCAGGGGACTGTCACCAGAGTGTCCCGAGGAAGAACATGAGAGCCGCACTCTGACAACAGATGCCCCATCCTCCCCTTTGTCCCTCTGAAGACGTCTCCTGAGCACAGAGAATGTGCATGTCCTGAGAGCTCAATAAAGGTCCTGACCCCTTTCCCTCCCCAGACACCTCATGGGTTCACCTCATGAGCCATGTCCTCCCTCTGAGGGCCACCACTGGGGGTCGGTGCCTGTAGGGAGAGAATGACCAGAGGTGGAGGCAATAGAGACAGGAATATAGTGGGAAACAGGAAAGGCAGTGCCGGGGGGGGGGGGGGAGGGGGGGGGTGATGTTCCAACCAGGCGAATTCATGACCCTTGGGCAGATGCAAAGGGAGTGAATCAGCTCTAACTAATTAAGTGATAAGGGACCTGGATCAGCTAAGCCCGGGCAGAGAAACCACGAGTCACAGATTTCCATGCAGCACAGGAATGGTGAACAAATTGGAAAACCTGGTCTGTCTGCAGGCAATACCAGTTGCGTGTTCCACCAGACACAACTAGTACCCATTCTGTGGCTCTCTGCTGTCCTCAGGTCCACATCTATCTGCAGAGTCATAAAGGACTGGGAACACCCCGAGGAGCACACCGCACAGGGTCAGATTGGCCCTGGAGATGCCAGCATTCCACTGCCAGAAAGTTCCTCCATCTCTTCTACCTATTCTATAATCTTCAGCATTTCCTTCCATAAGTAAAAAGAAAGCCAGCTAAGAATTTCTAGGAGAAAATTATAATGGGGCCACCAGAGAATGTCTTCAGGTCCCACTGCGTGGAATTAGAGGCTTAAGCTGCCTCTCAGTTGAGAAAACGTCAGCCACATCCAGGAGGGTGACCAAGGAAATGCCTGGGTGACCCTCCCACTGGGTAGCTTTGAGCTTTTTCAGAGACTTCTGATCACTCACACCTCAGAGCAATCAAGTGTGTCCAACAAGGCTTTTGGGGGGCAGACCCACGGTGGGTATGGCTGGGACAGCACCTGCCTCCATGTACACCACTGTATGGACGTTCTGGCTCTGTGTCCAGGCCCACAGGAGGCTGGGTGGGCAGCACCCAGGCCCGCTTGAGATGCTGCCCACCCACCGGGCACTACAGGAGAAAGGCCAGCCTCAGTCCCCCTCCCACTGCTCCCTTCTGTGGGCAGGAAACCCCCAAGATCTGACTACACACTTCATCCACTTAAAGGCTGTGGGAACCACCTCTATCCCCAGTCTGATTACAGCCAATAGTTCAACTTAAAACATGTGATTAAAACTAAGTACACACCAATTGCTTCTTTTAATCAATCCATTTAAACCCAATACAAGCTATTCACCTGCAAGTATCTATAAAAGAACTCAACATTAGTTCTAGTGAACAAGTGTGATGTCTATTCCATATTTAAGTTATATTATTAAAGAAAAGGGGGATATGAGTGAGCCTCTTCACCCCATGGAGGTGCTGCATGAGTCTGTGTTCATGTGGCCACCTGCCCAATGCTACACTAGCAGGTGTGACAGGCAAACACTTCCCTCATAGTGACCCAGAATTCTTGCACCAATTCTGAGGGTGCATTAAGACCCTACCTGGAAGAAGCCCATTCCCAATGATGTAACCTGTGGGGGAACATGAGTCTAGACTGTGAGCTGGGCCATGTGATGTTGCTTTAGCCAATGGGCCTTGAGCAGGTGCAACCAGAAGGCCTGAGAGCAGCTGTAAGCTTCCACCCTGTCTCCAGTCATGAGCATATTTCCATGAATCCAGTTAGGAACCCATATATGAATTCAGTTATGAATCCACTTATAAGTCCAGTTATGAATCCATAGGTGAAAATATCCTCATGCCTGTTAAGTAAATGAGCCTGGCTGAGAGGAAGTCATACTTTCCACTCCAAATAAAAGGGAGCTAGCAAGCAAGAGCACAATGAGAGCCCCTCACGACACCATCCCTAAGGCAGGGGGCTACACCCCGCCCAGGCCAGAGTGGTTAGCAGACAGAATATTTGAGGATCATGGCTTGAAATCCCCCAAATTTGATGAAAGACATGAACATTAACATTCAAGAAGCTCAACAAATTCCATTGAGGAGGAACCCCAAGCCCTCCATCCGAGACATGAGACAAAAACTCAAGTTATGAACAAATTCATAGCTGGAGTATAGGTTTTAACTCATGGCTTACAAAACAGTGGTCCCTCCGAAGGAGCCACACTGCTATCACTGACCTGCATGCCCTCCACATGCTAATCATAGCACAGCCAGGAGAACACACAGCACAGCAGCCATAGTAAACCACCGTTTGCGTGAGAAAGCACCTTCATAACAGTATGCTACCTACCTCTCCTACTCCCACCCACCAAGCAATCCAAAATCATTGTGGAACTTTGTATGGTAAATGTAATTTAATAAAAACATTAGATTGTGCATCTAATAACGGAAAGTAAAAATTACTTACTGGAAAAGTATACAAAAACTGCTAATTAATGCCTTCACATATAATGATTTTTCTTTCATTTTTAGAATTTTTATTGTCCTTTTAACATTGTGAAACAGTGTATCTGTTGCATGCAAAGGTAAACAGTTTAGAAAGTAGGACATAGGAGGTGAGACTCCTAGATGTCCCTGGTCCCCAGGAGCCCTGCTGCCCACCTGGGCACCTTCCTGCAGACCTCTTCCCTGCAGGCCAGAGCTGCCACCAGCACCCACCCACCGTGTGGAGAACCTCAGGGCCTGACCGGGGCGGGCTGTGAAGAGTTAAAGTTCTGGCTGTGATCTCAGGCCCTCTATGCTGGCAGATCAGTGATGTGTGACACACAGAGCACAGCGGCCCTAAGAATTGCTAGGAGGCACCTGAGCCAGGTGCAAAGGAGGGGAGAGGCCAGCAAGCCTTGACAGGCCCTGACAGGCCCTGTCGCCCTCTACCCTGGGCAGGGAGACTCACATTCCTGTTCCCGTGCTGAGGGAGGTGTTAGGCTTTTCCATATTCAGGCTGGCCAGCGGGTGGCTGGCGAACGAATGTTCAGGACCCCACTCTGCTTGGGACTGGTTCTTCTTCGATAGAGGGGTGGCCTTCAGATGAGGCAAGGTGTCACCTGTCACGCCTCCAGGTCACCAGAGTCTCTGGAATGTGCCAGATGGCTGCTGAGTGCCCCACCCCCCACCCCCCACTTGTGGATCCCCCCCAGCACATGCCTGCGAGGTCAAGCGCTGCTCTGGCCTGCTGACGTGTGTCATCTGGCAGCCGCTGGCTCACATCCTGAAGCAGGGCCCATGGTGGGGGGGCTTCCAAATACCACAGTGGCAGAGGTCAGACGTGACAGAGAGAGGTGAGGAAAGGTTACTGCGCTGACACTTCCCCGGCCTCCCAGCTGTCACTGCCAGCACGTCTGAGTCCTAGGGTAACCCAGGAAAGAAATGCAGGACCAGAGTAACCGAGCTTCCCTGGGCAACTCAGAGCTTCCAGGGAATGTCACGTCACACCCTCCACATAGCTCCAGAAAGTGCCAGGAATACGGAGGTGTTACAAACCCAGGCAACAGAAAATGTGGGTGGTGTGCATGTGTGCGCGTGCATGTGTGTGCACGTGTTTGCGTGTGTGCTCTGTGTATGCATGTGTGTGAGTGCAGAGTGGGGAGCAGCTCTAAGGCACCGTGTGGCGAGTCTCTGTAAGTACATGAAATACCTTGGATGCGGGTGATCCCACCTTGTTCATCCACTTCACAAACGTGATGTGTGACGTCCTGGCGGTCACAGCATGGCTGCCCTTCGTAGGAAAGGCCAGATCCACATTCACAATAAGATACACATGCTTCATGCGTAACACAGTGAGCCTTCAGCACCACACACCTTGGGAGGAAGCTGAGGCCACAGGGTCATTCAAGCAGGGTGCCAGGTCCAGGTGTGGGGAGAGAAGAGGAGAGGAGGGAGGAGGGGAGGAGAAGAAGGGAGAGCAGGGAAGAACCACTGGGTCCTGATGTCCCGGGCACCTCTTTTTATACACTTTCTATTGCAGCAGTTCAGCAAAGTGGCCCTGAGGCTCCGGGGCAGCTGAACCCCAGGTTGTGACCCTGCCCAGGTGTGCTCCCAGGCTGATGGCAGGTATTCCTTCCCTCCAAGTCCCTTGAGGTTGGGCCCTCTGTAAGGCTGGGATGGGATAGGAGAGGCCTAGCAGCCACGGATGGTGGTGAAATATGGAGGCAGCACCATTCAAGAGCTGCCTGGGCTCTTTGGGATGCTGCTGGCTCCTGGGAAGTGAGAGACCAACCAAAGAGCAGCAGCAGAATATTCTAGCACATCCAGTGTCCACACTTCAAATTCTCTCTGGCCTTTAGTTCACAGCCTCTAAATGGACCCAAGAATCAAACACCTGGTCAATTGTTGACACACAGAGCATGTGCACACACATACACACACATTCACATCTACACACACACACACATTCTCATGTGCCCACACATGGGCACACATTCATGGGCACACACACACTTGCATGTGTACGCTAACATGCACAGAGTTATATGTGCACTCACAGGCTCACAGGCTCACAGACACACTCCAAGCACAAACGCCACATGTACACTCACACATGTGCACACACACTCATCCCACAGCCCAGCTGAACAATGAAAGAGTTGTTGACTCAAGTGCTATAAATTTTCTGTGTCCAGACACCATGGGAGTCAGTGCTGGCCAACGCCTGCTGAATGGTACATCCCAGCTCACACCCTTTGCCACCCCGAGAAAACAATCTGTTTTATAAAAATAATTGTTCATAAACTAGCAAGAGTGCTGTTGGCTTTTCACAGACCTGCCCCTTTTGCTCTCGAGCACCATCTTCTGGAACTGGTTCAAAACTGGCCCTCCAACCCCACCCTGCAGAATGCAGGACAGAGCTCCCAGACTTCTGCAGACAAGGGTCAGCAATGTCTGTCCTTAAGACCAGCGCAATGCTCGGTGTAAGTGTCAGAATGAGTGTGTGAGTGTATATGTGTGTGTGTGTGAAAGTGTGTATGTGTGAGAGTGACTATGTGCACACACATGCACACATACTCTGGAGACTGAACACTGGCCCCTCAGCTCTTGGCTGCTGGAACTTTCTCAGAGCCAGCAAGGTGAGTGTCCTTACAAGACAATGTGACAATCTTATGTCATGTAATCACAGATACGTAGTCACACACATGCTACTATGTGCAGGCAATCATGTAATTTACACATTATAGTACAGATCATCAATAAATGTAACCATGTCACATGTGATCATGTACATGTGGCTGCTCCATGTAAACACATACCCGTGACTGCCTGGGGTACCACAAGCGGCCAATCATGCAATGTCATCATGTGTGTGTGGTCAAGAAGTGTAATTACACACATGTAATCACAAAGACATCACACGCACCACTTTTCTGTATTCTGTGTGGTACACAGGAGTCTCGGTTCCCACACACACTGAGGAGAGGGGGGGTCGCACAAGGTGGGAACACAGGGAGGGTCATGGGGACCCCTCAGCATCTCTCCCGCCAGCTCAGGTCAGTACACCACACCAAGTATAATAAATCAGCCAAAACCAAAATGAAAGAAAAATCCTCACACTCGCCAGAACACACCTCTTCTCTCTGAACACCTGAATGAGCTCAGGCTGCTGCACACAGGGTGCCCTGAAGATGGTCTGATAGGCCCACTGCCCCTGAGCCCCGGGAGCACTGGCACAGCTCTGGCTCCCGGGGGCCACAGCCAGCGCCCTGCTGTGGTACAGTAGGCTTGCGTCTCTAGGGAGCAGAGAGCCCACAGCACAGTCCACTGCTTCTCCCCAGCACAGGTTGTCCCCCAAGCTGTGGGCTCCTCAACCCATAGCACCTCAGGACCTAGGCTACCGTTCTGTCTTCTTCAAACTTAGAAAACCATCCCTCCGCTTTTCAGGGAACAGTGACATAAAGCAAACAGCACTGAGAGAGAGAGGGACATTCCCTGTGGATTATTTGCTCCCTGAATTTCCAGGAGATGTTTAGAACTGGCGTAGCACCTGGGCAATGATGGGAGCACCTAGCGGGTGGAGTGTAGGTCACGGGGTCCAGCACCTTCCAGGGTTCTGACCACAGATTTGCCTGTGCTCCAGCATGAGACACGGGACATCTGTGCACCTGCACCTAGAGCTGCCAAATGAATCTCAAGAGCTGTGACTCCCCCTGGAAAAGACACTGCCACCTTACTGCTTCCATAAGGAGGAACCCAAAAGCCACACTGTTTGGGGGAGAAAAAGAAAGGAAACGTCACCAGAGGGACACAGCCAGAGGGAGGAGCCAGAGAAAGTTCCCAGAGACCTAACATTTCCATTCAGCTGCCGTAATGTCCTGTTTCTCTACTGAGCTATCACTATAAAAGCAAGGATTCGCAGAGAAAGGGGACAAACACAAAATACCACTTTAAGGGCACATGGCACTGAATTGTCATGTGCCGCCTTCAGAGAAAGGAAGCATTTCGGGTGGAGCTACGCACCAGCTCATTTCTAGGCACCCATGGGCCCGCAATGGGTTGCATTGGGCTTGTCAGCCTCTGGGTCTATTTTTCTCACTTACTTGCTTGTCCCGCATCACAACAGAAATTAGTTTTTATTTTTTAAATTTATCAATGTTCCTACAATAGTTAAGGATTTACACCGTGGTTTCCACACTTTTCCAGGGCTTGGTCGACTCAACTGCTCTTACGTGCAAATAGCAAACACATTTCTTGGTTCAGTGAAATTCGTCATTTTTTTAAGTGGAGTTTACCGAATGTAATTTAAAGATTTATTTATTTAAAAGCATTTTCCCCCTCAGTTGCCTATCAGGATATTACGTTTTTTTATTATTTTGATAAATTTTAAGCTAGAATGGAATTTATAATCTAGAAAATTTCTCTTTAAAAGATTGTAAATCACAACTCTTCAACCCTGAAAAATTGTTTTCACTTTGGGAACACATGTGTAAGGTATGAATAATAAAATGTACCTTATAAAATATTGTAAAAGTACCTTTACAATGATATAAAACCAGTTATAATCCCATGAGCAACCTAAGTCATTTTTATGGTTAAATGCTATTCAAGAATTAATTATGCCACACAAGTGTAGGTTGCTTAATAAAATACAATGCGCTTTAAGGTGCTTCTGAGCTACCTTGAATTCTAGACAGGAGGAAGATTTCCCACCCACCCCTGGCGCCCCCTGATGCATAGTAAGTGTGAACATGACCATGTGGAAATTCCTGTGCACAGGAGTCACTTTTGAGAAGCACTTTTTAAATCTGTCCCATTGCACTGAATTGTCCTCTCTTCGACTGTGAAATCAATCACAGGAACTTAGAAAGCAATGACTGTTTGGAAAAAACCTGCCTCTGATTCTCCCCTACCCATCAAATGAAACCAGTACCTGACAGTTCTGGGATGCAGCGGGGTTGCATGTGGTAGGAATAAATGGAAATTATTCTGAAGTCTTTCCTGCGCAAGAGAATTTTATTTACAAATGAATTCAGAACCCGCAGAAAGTGAGTGCTTCTTTATTTTTAAACACAGAAGCCGCATCAGCTCTCCCAATATTCTCAGTGTTGCCTGAAAAATGAAAGCACATAGATTTTACTAAAGCCAAGGAGAAGCCTGTTCATTGACTGCCCTGCAACGTGGCTCCCTGTCTCTGTTATTATTTGGGATGCAGCATCTATAAAAACAATTTCTCTGTCTCTGTTCCCTGCAAACCTCCCTCCACCCCTCCAGCCCCCCTCCAGCCGCTGCCGCCGCCCTGGGCCTGCTCACTGTGCAGCAGCTGCGTCACTGCTCCGAGCTCCTTTCAGAGGCAAATTCATGCGCGCACTCATGCATGCCCAGCAGCGTGTCTGGGTGTCTGGGAGCCTCGGTGGTGCTGACGGCGCTGACAGCGGGTCAGGCCCCATTGGGCTGTCTTCTTGGGGCCCTGCCTGCTCCCCGCCCAGCAACCCCTCTGTGCCCTCGGGATGACAACACTCCTGTTTCAGCCTCTCCAAGGGTCAGCCAGATAACCCGTTGCAAGAGGCCTTATCTTTGTCCTTCCTCCCCTGCTGTCCCCTGAGAAGGGACAGAGCCCGGAGAGCCCACAAAGGAGGGCCAAGAGAGCCAGGCACGGAGGGGCCTGCATAGGAGCCAGGGTGCCAGCAGCCTCAGGCCAGTATCCACGGATCCTCCATACCCACTGAGCCAGTGGCCTGGGCCTGCCCTCCTCCTGCCCACACTGCCAGTTGCATCATTAATTCTCACTGCACGCTTGCCTTGGATCTGGCAGGATGACAAACACCGGGGTGATTTCCCTGGAAATGGCAAATGACCTCTTTAAGGGACCTCAGCCTCCCCCAGGGGTGAGGAGACTCCGAAAAGAGCAGCCACCCAGCCAGCTCGGGCTGCGTGACTCCCAGGCTGCCCCTGTGCAGGACTCTGACCCTTCACTGCAGTGGGCTTTGCCTGGTCTGCATAGGGGCAGGGACCTCCCCAGGGCAGCAGGTGGTGTCGGGGCCTTGCAGGCAGGGCAAAGCCTGGAGCATGTGCCCACCAGGTGACTGGGCACCTGGTGACTGACCCAACCACCTTCAGCTCCTGTGTGTGACCCATGACCTCCAGGAGAACTCACAGAGCTGTGCATGTGACCACTGGGAGTTTGAGGGACACAGAGAGAGGGAGCTGCCCTCACCCCTCATTACCATGGATACAGCCTCAGAGTCCCCTCTGCTCTTTGAGCCCTGTATTAGATTTCACAAACCAGGGGCTTAAAACAGAAATGTGTTGTCTCACAGCTCTGGGGACCAGAAGTTCAAGATCAAGATCAAGGTGCCCACAGGGCTGGTTCCTTCTGAAGGCTCTAGGGGAAGATCTCATCCAGGCCTCTCTCGGGGTCAGGTGGCTCCCAGCAGTCCTTGGTGATTCTTGTTTGTGGCCACCTCACTCCAGTCTCTGCTTCTATCTTCTCGTGGCTTCTCCCTGTGTATCTCTGTGTTCAAGTTTTCCTCTATAAGGACAGTATTTGTATTGACTTTAGGGCCCTAATCCACTAAGGCCTCACCCTAACTTGGTTACATCTGCAAAGATTCCATTTCCAAATAAGGTCACATTCACAGGCTTCATATGGGACATAAATTTTGGGGGCCCAACCAACTTGTCTGAAGCCCTGATAAGTCCCTGGCACCCTGAGTTCTGCCCACCTTCAGGTCGCACACCCTCCTCTCAAACCCCACCATGAGCACCACTCCTGCCCCCTCCCAGGCCTCAGCAAGGATGAGCGCACATCGCCGCCTGACACCTGGAGCGGGGCGTCCTCGGGTTTCAGTAGGAAGATAATCTGAAGCCACTGTGTGATGGGGGTCTGACCCTGGGGACCCTCCCAGGGTTTATGTACTACTTTCCAGGAGGCCTTCAGGAAGTGCTCTGCACCTCCTGCAGCAGGGTTGGCACTGGGTCTGTGTCTCTGCCAGGGCAGCGCCGTCTCCCCGGGGCCAGCCCTACACTCCAACTTTCCATCCAGGAGCACATTCCCGCGTCATTGGCCCCACAGAGGAGGCAACTCAGTGTCCCATGACACTTGCGTCCCCAGCTCACGTGGCCAGCCTTTCTGTGGGCCCTCACCCGCACAGGGCTTTCTAGTCTTAAGTAGGGATCTGTCCCAAAGACCTGCAAAAAGACAGAGGTATCAAGTGCCCGCTGGTGGGATTCTGTGTGCACCAGTTTCAGTGGCAGAGAAAATATCAAGCAAGGGTGATGGTCCACCCAGAAACCAAGGAGACGTCTTGTTGCCACATTAGAGAGAGTGAAGACGAACATGTACTAATTAAATAGGAGACTAAACAGGACAAACCTTTTGAACAGGAGACATAACATTTAAGTGTAAAATCAACATGGCGGGGGAAAGGTCGCAGAAGATCAAGTGAGGCCTCACATTTGAGCTTCTCCATTTTCTTATGGATCAATATTACATTTTTTCCAGCTAAAATGCAACAGCAGAGTTATTGCTGACCTTTCTTTCACCCTTCCGCTGCGAGTACAATCACAGCAAAAGAACAAATGACTTTATAAGCCACAGAATTTTTCTGATCCAAACCCCCAGGTGAGCTGAAATCTTCCTCAAACTCTATCCCACTTGAAAATCCAAAGAATGAGCTTCCCCTTAATCAGACACCGGAGAACACCACCGCCATGAAAAATAAATCAGCCATCTAAGGCGGTTTGTCATCGCTGCCAGTGGCGCAGGGAGCACTGCTGTGCCATCCTTCCAAAAAGTCAACCGAGTGGTTCCGTGAAGCCAGCTGCTCTCACACACACAAGCGTCGCGAGTGAGAGCGACGCCTCTGCGAGCCAGGCCGCGGCCACCACAGTGATCCGACCACACCTTCTTCATCCGAGAAATTATTTAGGTCGCTGTCCAAATTACTTCCTATGAACCGAGAGGAGGAAGACCCCACCTGGAGAGGAAAATCCGACGGTTTCTTCGAGAAAGCTGCCTTCAGGATGGTGCTGCTGCGCTCCTAGGGGGAGACTCCAAACCAAACTGGTTTTGATTCCGACAAATTTGGTTTCAAAAACTTGAAGCTGGACGTTGCCAGCTCCCATGTCAGAGGAGCTCCGGGGTCCGGTGCCCTGCCAGCCCGTTTCGGGGCCTCTTCATTTCACCAAGTGTTTGCACTTGCTGGCTTTAGGTTGAGTCCTGGGTTGGCACGGAGAGGCCCTCTGTGTCCATGTTGCCTGTCCCCAAAGTCTCCCTCGTAAAAATAAGGACATGAGGCATGAGAACTGATTTTAATAGCCTTTTTGATTCACAGTAAAATAAAAATAATTTCCCTAATATTAAAAAAATATGGGTTTTCTTTAGATCTTATGAGTGACAACAGTAGACCTAATAAAGAAACTCTGCAGCCATGTTACAGGAAAACTTGCCTAGACATGAGCGGCTGGGTTAGCAGGATCCATAATTCCTGGCAGACTCGTGGACACTGTGAAGCACCATCCCAGGGCAGGGTTGTATGACAGCTATTGTGTGCTGGGTATTATATTCACGTAAGCAGCAAATTACCTTGCTTCTGAGTCTTGGTAACACAGACACTATTTCCCATTTTGAAATGATCAATATAATATTCTTAGGGAAGGTGGATTAATTTTATATACTATACTCTACTTGTTTGGATCTCCTTCAAACTAATGGAGTTCCAGTGGTGGTTGATCTTAAATAACTTTTTAAAAATATGTACATGTGGGCATAACTTGCCAAGTAGATGTGCCTGTTTATGGAAACTTTATTTTTTCTTTCCCAACCTACTTTTTTCCCCATCTTTATTTTTCCCCTGTATGCCCTCTTCTACCTCCACCCAACCCTCTCCGCCATCCTCTTTTATTTACACTTCAGAATTTAAGATTGGGTTGAAAGGGACATTTTCTTATTAAAATGACTTAAATGTATCTGTTGCAGAAAATCTTAAGACTATGGCCAAGCCCTTGGCATATTCGATCACCCCACAGAAACGTGGGCGGCAGGCAGCTCATGGGGCTGGGTCAGTCTCCCAGAGCTCCCATGTCTGGGAGGGCAGGGCTGTCAGGGGCTGCAGGAGAAGGTCACGCAGGTGTTAGAATGCAGAGGCCTGGGGCAGCCTGGACCCTGAGCTACTTCAGGCATCCTTTCCCTCCCCCCTTCTCCTTCCAGCTTACCCAAGACCACCTGAAGGGGGTCCATGAAAATTTAGGCCAGATGGGGAGAAGAGATCTGCCTCCCAGACCTCTGCACTCTGGGTCGCAGGGTGGCTGCCTGCTCATTTGGCTTCTGTGGGTGAATTTGAAAGGGCACCCCTTATTTCCAGGGGTCGGAACCCTCCAGCCCAAGTACTGATGGGCAGAGATACCCCAACTGGACAGAATCCCATGAGCCAGAACACATGGTACAACCAAACTCCTTGGCTCTTCTGAGCCGATGGCCCTGAGGCCTGGGCCCCAGTCTCTCCATGGGAAAGTGAAACGCAGGCCGCGAGTCCAGGCTGCGAGGGGGCAGTGCCTGCTGCCCCTGAGCGCACAGCCCTCTGATAAAGCAGGACAGCGACCTGGAGACACGGTCCACAAAGTAACAGTTTGAAGTGACTGTATCAGAGCACAGCGTGCATGACAGGGTGGCCAGGCTAGGGAGGGGTGGTCACCAGGGCTTACTGGGATGGAGTTTTGATAGCCAGAGTCTTCGGCAAGTCAGTATTATTATGGCAAAGTGTAAGGTTCAGTGGAACCAGTAGCACACTCTAGGGCAACGGAAGTAACTAGGAAACTGTGATTCATTTGTGTGGGATTTTTAATGACAAAAATTACTCTTTTCAGAGTTTGCCATCTTCTTCAAACTTTGCAGCTAATTTCACCCACTAGTTAAAGAAAACAACTTATAAATAAAAGGGAAAAACTTTTAATAGAGTGTTTCTTTTTTTCAATTAAAAATAACATTGAGTGCTGGAAATTCAAATTATGAAGAGAAATATACAGGGAAGTAACAATAATTTCTCTGGCACAGCATTTTACTTACATAAAATTGGGATTTAGTTGATAAGTATTTTTGTTAAAGCCAAAAATAAATCTACTTCAGTATTTCTAATTTTTAATCCTAAAATCCGGGTGAAAACTAATTGACCTACTTACAAACTAAATGGGTCTCATGAAAAATTATGTTTACCAAGAAAATATGCCATAAAAGATAAAGACCTGGCATATCACTATTTTTCTTCTTTCAAGCAGAAAGAGAGAGAGAGAGACTATTTCATATGAAAGATGGTGGTTGGGTTTGTAGCTCCTGAAACTTTGTGAGGGTAGTTTACATGGGAGGCTCATTCCTGGTTTTAGGAGGCAGGCAGGATCTTATGTGATAAGATTCAAGTGGGACTGAGACCGCCAGAGCATGAAGGGGCCACGACATCACCAGAGCCCGAACCCGCACCCAGTGGCCCACCAGCACCCAGACCTTTGTTCACAGTGTGGGGACATTACAGCCATACTGAACTCTACACACAATTCAAACGCGACTGACCAGGGGTGCCTGTCTCCACAGAGCGGCCACATCAGGGTTCGAAGAAAGTACCTGTAAACAAACATGTCGTAGTTGGGATTGAAAAGAAAAGAAAATAATTACACAAATCAACCCGATTCATATGAATGTCTGTGCTTGTTTACACGTGACATTTCACCTTGGTTTATATTAAACGATGAGATTTCATAACACATGGGGGACCTGTGGTGATGCTGGGGAGCATGCAGGATTATCTGTGTAAGGCCTGTGGACGCAGCCACTCCTGTCCCCTTCTATAGCCTGCGTGAGCATCACTGCTGTGCAGTCACAGCCAGGGTCACCTCCGTCTGTGGAAGGACGAATGTGGCTGAAGGAGGTGGTCCTCCTATTTCCTTTCCCTTCTCCTTGTAATCTGGTCTGCGAGTAACCCCTCACGTTGGATAAGAGGCAGCTCGTGAGTTGTTTAAAGTCCCATCAGCCAATTTACCCCCAGACCCACGGGGGGGTCTAACTCCCCGACCACACTGGACTGGTGGTGTCCCCACCACCCCACCGAGCTGCCTCTTTCCCAGCCAGGAGGGTTTGGGGACCCTGTGAGCCTGGTTGCCTTATATTTATTCACAAACCCAAGTGCCTGTCTGGCTGGCTTTACTTTCCTCTTTTGATAACATTATAGAATCTGCGAAAACAGCTCACGTGCCCTCATTTTTAATGATATAATGAAATCTCATTTTTAATTACCTGGACAAAAAGGTTTCAAGTCCATCAGATTGCCTCTCAGGGCCTGCAGAGGTATTAACAGGCTCCAGAACCAATTACCTACATTTCCTTTTTACTTATTGCAAATGTGACCTTTTGTTAGAATTTGATTGCGAGTTTCCTGCTGTGAGTGGGTAACCATGGGCGTCTCAGGCCGGCTCCCCTCACGTCAGGACGGCTGTTCATTTTAATTCCCTCTGATGGCTGGAGGACAAGTAAGTGTCTGGGACCTGGCGCCATAATGAGAGAAACCCAGGGCCATGAGGCCCTTCCAGTGACAGACCCAAACATCCACGTTGCAGACGGAGGAAAATCACCTGCCATCTGCCTGGAGGAAAGCAAGACTGTGTTCTGCATGTGGTGTGAGAAGCATTGCAACCACTGTAAAGATATGGCTGGGGCTGGGGTGGGAGTTGTGGAGACGGAAGGGTGAGAAACCGAGCCCATGAGGGAGGGCATCTGGGTGGCGGCAGCCCAAGAGGTTCACAACCTTCAGCGCCCGAGCACAGGGGAGCATCACCGCACCCAAGATGCAAGAGTCTAGATGAAGCCAGGGGGTCGGGCTAGCCCTGAGGAAAGAAGGATCCCACAGCAGTGCCCGCTTTGTGTCACCTTCCTGCCTAGAGCATTTCCTCAATGTGCTAAGGCTCCTGGATACCTGCCCCTGGGTTCCTGGGTCGTCCTAGCTGCTCCCACCACCTCCCTTACTCCCAAGTACATACGACCAGGGGTGCTTATTTTGGGAAGTCAGGAGGGAAGGGCTGAACCCAGAGTTGGGGTCAGCTCCTTAGGCAGAATACTGGAAACTGAAGGCTAAGAGGGGCTGCGGGGATCCCTGAGCAATGCTTCCTGATTTCTCACCGCTGCAGCCTGGTCCAGGGCAGGATTAGCCAGACCAGCAAAGACGGGAGGGCCGGCCCCCGGGCAGGGTGGGGAAGGGCCTGCAAGAGACAGAGGGCAGGGGCTCCAAGCAAGGGAATGCTTACCACCAGCTGCAGTCCTGGTCCTGCCTGCCTATAGCTACTTAAGGAGTCCCCTGTCCCCATGACATCCTTAGACGGCTGAGCAGAAAATGGAAAAGGGCCACCCTGTCTGGGACCCAGGCTCTGATCTTGCGCCAGGGGCCATCGGGGGCTCCTGACTCCGGAGAGACTAGGGTGAGCCACAGACTGTGGCTGCTGGGGCTCCGTGTGTTGCCACCTCCCCGGGTCGAAGGGAAAGGCCAGGGCTGCCAGGCTGCCTCCCCCGCCAACTTCCTCGCCCACCACTCACCTCGAGCTGTCGGAGGACAGAGGAGGGTCAGTGGACTCCTGGTGTCTGAAGGGAGACTCAGCTGTGTGCCAGGAGTCCCGGTGAGACCAGGACTCCAGGCCCCTCAGGGTGCTTGGATTACCCCACCTTAGACAGGATGGATGGTGGCACTCTCACAAACTCTAATCTGAAGACAGCCTTGGGGGAGCCTCCTGGCTCAGTTCTGAGACGTCTTCTGAGCCTGTGGCTCCAACATGTGCTGGAAGATTGGCAGGCTGGGGGGAAATGCAGCTGATCCACGTTAGGGGGGATTTGAACCACTGCCTCTAAACCTGAACAGGTGACACCAATCTGGTGCTTTGTTTTGCTCTTAGGAATGTATCTTAAGCATTTGTTATCAGAGCTTTTTCAGCACAGTTTGGTTACAGACGAGGCCCTCGGAGCAGCCGGTGCCTTGAAAGGGAAAGGAGAAGAAAACAGTAGCAAATTTCCCCCTTTGCCCCAGAGTCACACCCCTGCCCAGGCTGTATGAGACCCAAAGTGCCTCCCTCAGAGGGAGACAGGCCGGAGCTCCTGCTGGCTCTAGGACAGGGACATTTCCGTCTACTTGCTGACACGCCTCCTCAGAGAGATCCCTGGCCGCTTTACCAAGCTGTCAGGACAGAAGAGTGGGAACACCAGCCAGACAGCTGGTCCCTAACCTGCACTGATGGAGACAAGGGCCCTTAGGGAGACCCAGGAGGTCCCAGGTGCTGGGACAGAGAGAGGTGGGCAGTCAGTGCCCAGAGAGCATGACCTCTGTGTGGTCAGTCCCCAGTCGGTACAGTTAGAGTGAGCACAGGGCCAGGCACCAGGCCTGCAGGGACAGGAGCACAAGGGAAGACCTGAGGGTGAGTGACAAACTCATGCTCAGGGACACATGTCCCTTAGGAAACAGAGATGGGTGAGAAGGAAAGGCAAGGCCCATGTATGGGGGCTGTAAGCCCCTACTTATCTCTTAGGCTGTTTCCTAAGGAAACCGGAGGCCAGGCACCTCGGGAGAGTGTCCTGATAGGAGATCACTGAGCCACAGCTGCAGGCCCAGGGGCTTCCTGGGGGAGGAGGTGAAGGGTAAGCACAAACAGATCTCAGGAGCTCCAGGACAGAGGGATAGATGGGGGGCAGAAAGGAGCGTGGAGAGGTCCTGGAGTGGGTCTCCCCTCTGCAGCCCTTTCCAGGACCACGTGCTTCTCTGTTTCAGCGTAGATGACCCACTGACCCTATCGAGTACCCTGAGTCCACGCCTGCCAGCCTCGCACCCCTGCCAGCACCCTCTTCACCCTCCAGTGAGAGGCTCAGGGCCCTGACAACATTAGGGGGAGATGCTTTTCCAGTATTTTCAGCTGGACCTGGTTTTACCCAAGACATGCTTTCCGTGGAGGTTTCCTGTGGAGTCCCTGGACGTGCAGGGCTCAGACCTCAGCAGCATCGTGTCCTGGTAGAGAACACGCGGGAGGTTCCTGCTGATGCAGCAGACAAAGTTTGGGAATCATCCCACTCGTAGTTGGGGATCCATCAGGTTACGTGATGGCCATTCCAACCGCAAACAAGCTCCGTTCATTAACAAGCCCCCATAACTCACACGGAGGGTGCAGAGGGCGTGCAAAGGAGCACGGCCCACAGACAGTTTCTAATACAACTAAATCAAAGGGGCATCAGCACCAGCAGAGCTGCGAGCCCGCGCCTCCCGCAGTCTCGGGCAGAGGCAGGGAGTGACAGAAACTCCGTACGCCGGCCCATGCACATTGAAATAAAGAGCCTCGAGGGAAGATGAAGACAGGAGTATTGTATTCACACAATGACTGTGCCGGAAAGTCAACTGTTTCCAAAGTAAGAGGACATGAAGAAGTGAGAAGAGGAGCTGGTGGCCCTCGAGGATGACAGCTGTGAGTTGTCACCTGGTGGGCATCCTGGGAGCTGAGAGTCCTGAAGAGGAGAGGGCTGCAGAGAAATGGCCCACATTGCTTTAATGGAACACCATGGTCCTGCCTTTGCTTTGCATGGTTTGCCCGGTGCCGTCAGCTTTCTGAACTCGGGCCACACGCTTAAAGAGGGGTCTCAGGTGGGGAAGGCACCACTGAGAGATGGAACTGTACTCTGGACTCCACCAGCCCTGGGTGGAGGTGGGGACAGGAGCTCCCACCTGCTCCCCTGGGTCCCTCATGCTGTCCTAGGGAAAGCCCCCCCCCACCCCCAGCCCAGCCCAGGTTTGTGGATGGAAGAGCAGCTGTATCCGATCAGGTGTCCTTTTCTGAAAGCCCAGGATGCAGGATCCCGTTAGCTCTACCGGTGAGTGTGGTGAGTGCGAGGGTGAGGGCACTGGTCCTGTCCCTCCCCCATCCTGCACCCAGTGGGGTGGGGTAGCCCTGGACACCCTGGCCAGTGCTTTCCTACTGGAGGGTGGGGAAGCAGCTGTTTCCTTCACTCTCTGCCTGGGGCATCACCTCCTCCTGGGCTGCAGCTTCCCCCAGACGGGCCCAGGCTGGTGGATGGGCCTGGGCTGAGGGTGCCCCTCCCTATCTTGCTTCTCAGCCCTCCTGTCACCTGTGTGATCAGTCCCTCGCCTTGACTTTCTCCCTTTGGATTCTCAGGGTGGGTGTGTCTTCCCTGGACCCTGGCTAGGCCACCACCTAAGAATACAATACTTGAGTAATAGCCCCCTGCTGCCAACCACTGGCTCACCTGCCGATGCAGGAGGGGGACTTTAATCAGGAGAGACTGATGCGGGCAGGCTGGCCTCAGGAGACTGCGACACAGGCTCAGGCCCAGGAGACAACCCTGGGTTACCCAACAGCCAGTGGGCACCCCAGAGCCAGCCAGAGCCAGGAGGACTGCCCGCTGAGCCCAGCCCAATGCCGCCCGAACACTAGAAAGCCAATTAGACTCGCACTGCCCCGAGCCACCGAGGTTGGGTGTTTGTTAGGAAGCGTGATGGTGGGAGCTGATAACCAGCACCCCATTTCAGAGGAGTGTCTCCGCAGCAGGGAGAGGTGCTGGCTCAGCTCACACCCCAGCAGAGGAGACTGCTCAGTGCGAGGAAAGAACGTCACAGCGGCGCACGGAGGCCCAAAGCTGCGGTCATAACACGGCGCCCGCCCGCGTGGGAGTTGGCACCGGGTGATGCTTCCCGAGCACTTACCTGCCTTCCTTCACTAAGTTCTGCATCAGGGTTATTTTACAAGGGCGAACACTGGCCATAGTCAGCATGGCGTTCCCACCTCAAGCACAGTAACTCAGCCTTGATCAGACCCTTGAAATTGCAGCTAAATGCTGATGGGGAAATAAATAATAAGCTTTATTATAATAACACTTATGTTAAATAAATTAATGCATTGCTAAGTGTTAACCAAATAAGCAGAACACTGGTGGGAATGTGTGAGAACCGAACAGAAGGCACTGACTGGAAGCACGACAGCTCTCCTCTGGTTTTGTGGACGGTCAGCGGGTGGAGCTGTCCCCTTCATTTCTGTCACATACCAGGACCTTATCAATGTGCTTCATGTGTCCATTTTTTTAAAACCTTCATGGACTAAAATGGCATTTCCTGCCCGGCCGGGCGTGGCTCAGCGGTTGAGCGTCAATCTAGGATCCAGGCAATCGGGGTTCGATTCCCGGTCAGGGCACATGCCCGGGTTGCAGGCTACAGCCGATCAATGACTCTCTCATCACTGATGTTTCTATCTCTCTCTCCCTCTCCTTTCCTCTCTCTGAAATCAATAAAGATATATTTTTAAAAAATTTAAAAAATAAAATAAAATAATAAAATAAAATAAAATAATAAAATGGCATTTCCTCCTGAACACAGTGAAGTCCCACCGTCGCCCTAAGTTCAGAGGACAGCTGACACTCTTTCTCCGAGGACGTCAGGGCGTGCTGGGTTGCTGCCCCTCTTGCTCTTAGACTGTATTTGTTTTCCTGTCTAACACACACTTTTGCTGGCTATGGTCGGGAGCTCCTCAAAGCACTTTTTGAGAAAGGGAATTATTTCTAAATGAACAAACAAGAACCCTTTAAGAGGACAAGCAGATTCCACAGCTACAGCTCTCAAAGATTTGGGCCTTAGGGCCCTGATAGTCTTAAATATTATTGAAGACCCCAAAGAGCTTTGGTTTGGGGGTTCTTTCTATTGGTATTCGCCATAGTGGAAGTTAAGACAAATCACTTAAATATATTCATTAATTTATTTTAAAATAAACACAAATCCATTAAATGGTAACATAAATAGCATATTTTATTAGAAGTCACTTCTCAAGAATATAAGTAAGAAGAGTGGCATTGTGGTACATTTTTTAAATCTCTTTACTGTCTGGCTGAGCAGAAGGCAGCTGGATGCATTGTCACGTCTGCTCCTGCCTTCCGTCTGCTGCGAGGTACTGGGTCCTCCTAATGCACTGAAACAACATCTGTCCATCGTGAGCTTTTTTGGGGAGAACTTAGGGCAGAACAACCCCTCAAGTACCAGTGAAAACAACCCCAAGTGACAGCAAACACTGGGTGCTGCTGAGGCATCCCTGGAGCCCAGCTGCTGTTGGCCCTCAAGTCTTCCAGCACCTTCCCTGGCACATCACCAACTCTACTAACCACTGGGGCTACGGGTCAGGTGGTCAGCGAGGTCAGCCAGAAGGAGCGATTCCCAGAGAGCCTTCCAGATTCGGAAGGCAGCTTGTTCTCACTGGGCCGTCAGCTCAGGTTGTAAAGGAGTTTTCAGTGTCAGCGCAAAGGCGGAGCAAGGCACTAAACCCTGGCTCGGAGACCACTATGGTCTGTGTGTGCTCACCTGCGTGTGTGCCTGTGACCCTGTGGTGTGTGAGACAGAGGGAAGGACAGCGAATAAGAGAGAGAGAAAATTTTAAGTCAGCCCTGAAGCTGGTGAGAACTACTCTAAATCAAATATTTACTGTATTTACAATCTGGCTATTCCTGCATGAGCCCAACACACACTTGGGCAAGCAAGGGCCCAGAACCCACAGCAGGCTGTGCAGGGCAGGTGGGGGGATGCCAGCCACAGGACAACCACTCCTGAGACCAGGGATGCCTCCGGCCAGCAGCTCAGGGACACCCCATAACTCCAGACACATCGTGATTCCTTTAGCACTGCAGCCTCCTTTGTAAAACGAAGATACTCAACTAGGTGCTCTCTCCATTTATGCAAGATCTTTATAAAAGTCACGCTTGCCTAGGAACCTGAGAAAAATACAGCTAAAGAAAATGACAGGGGACATCATTTGGGTTTTTTAAGGCCAGTGGCTATGATGGAAAGTGTTGACTTCTTTTGTTTTTCTGTGGAACTCAAGGAAAATAAAAAGTTATTAATTAGCAACTCCCTCGGATCTGCTTAACACCACAGCTGAGCATTTTGTGAATGTGAAAACCACATTGAGGTCAGATAGCAATGTCTGCCCAGTGTGTGAAGCCCCGGGCAGAGTGCCCTCTCCCACCCTCCCCACCTCAGGGGTGCAGGTTCAACCCACAGGCACTCTCTCTTCTCCATACACAGAATTTCCTCTGCATCACACAGAAGCACCCCCCTCGCTGAGGAGGAGGGGAGACAGTCGACAGTCTCTCAGGGTCTCCAGGGGCAGGACCAGAATGAGAGGCTGCTTCTCCATTTAAATCAAAACATGTCACCCCAAATTCAGGTGGCAGGTGGCCCAATTTTCTCAGATGTTTGGGTGATGACTCGTCTAATCTCTGCTCACCTCGCTGGCTTCGACCTCCACTGAGAGGAGACACCTCCCCATGTGTTCCAGGGCCTGTTACCATGGTCATTGCTTTCCAGATATTTGGCAAGTGAGTTCATTTTTGTCTCCATATTGTTCAGGCCAACATGTGCCCATAGAGACCAGCTGAGGATAAGGTCCCACTGTCCTGCTTGGCTTAGTCATCTCCTTCATCACAATGTGGAGTTCAAGACACTGAAGATCACTAGTGTCAACCATTTCTTGTCTGCTTTTATAAATAATCAAGGCAAAATGAAATGTAGAACACAGTCTCCAACTGCCTTCTAGCAGAGAATTGTTTCATCAAACTGGATCTTACCAAAGATTCAGTGTCTGAGAAGACAAACAAGGGCTCTGACCCCAGTGGGGTCTGGTGCACAGACCCCCAGCGTAGCTGCCCAGGGTGGGGGACACAGGGTGCCAGAACACCAGGACAGAGATACGCATGTCCGGGGCTGACACACTGCTAGGCAGGTGGAGGTGGCAGCTCAGCGCCCCAGGGTGGGTAGGCAGCTACACTCCCCCGTGGATACAATCGCCACACCTGGAAGGTGACCTTGAGCTGATGACATGTTGTTCAAAAGCACAGCTATTACAAGTGAGGTCCCAGCACTCCAGTCAGGACTCTGCCCTCTGACCCTGGCAGCTTCGCCCTAGCCAAACACAGACCACTGCTTCCCATAATCTACCTATCAAATCAGAGAAACACAATCACATCATGGTTAACCAAAATGGCAATTAAGTGTCGACTATTCCACTGTCTGATTCTCCAAACGAGCCTCAAAGTACAAGACCAGCTGAGCAGCTTAGAGGCAGAGGCTGGCGAGGCCTTGGAACGCAGGCGGGGTGGCTGAGTTCAGGGCCTGTCCAGGGCTTTCTCCTGACATGTGACTCATTTCCCAGCCTTTCACTGATTGCAGAAATTCCTCGAGTGTTTTGACCAAATCACCATCCAGACAGAGTGAGCCAACTACTTCTAACTCTGCTATTTCTGACTTTATAGTCGAGATTATTTCTGTTGCCCATCGGGTAACCTAAACTCATCGGCCTTCCCCACCTCCTGCTAATGACAGGATGAGCAAAGTTACCAAGGTCCTGCCCCTCTGACAGCAAGGCTGGGGTCCCCTTGCCCACACCTGCCGGCATTGGGCTCTGAGCTTTCAGACAATGTCATGCCCACAGCCACCCTCAGAGGAGGTGTTTATGATCCATATGTTACAGACAAGGAAACAGGACTCCCAAAGACGGCGACTTTCACACTGGTTGCCAGCAAGCTAGAATTCGAGTCCTGCTTGGACCAACCTCGAGAGTCCAGCTCTGCAATGTTGTGTGTCTCGTTGAGGGGCCCTGCCAGGAGCTAGGGCTGTGCTCCTGGGCTGACCTCCCTGCCTGATTAGATGGTCTGACCAGGAGCCACGTGTGCTCTGAGTGTTCCTGGAAAAGGAAGCACACTGTCATCCCTTAGCTAGTTGTCAGTGAGCACTCAAAATCAGTGTGACGACAGTGAGGGGAAGGAGATGCCAGGATGCGGGCCACATGTCCCCGAAGTCCTCCCTGGGATGCATCATGTCTTTTGAGGTTGAAACAGGCTCTCTCCACTGGCACCACTAAGTTATGAAAATGAATGAAGTCCCCAGAGAGAGAAGTCAAATAAGAGAAACATAACTATTACAAAACAGGAGAAGGAATTTATTGTGCATGAAATAGTCACAGAACTTGAAGGCAGACAGTTGAGATATTTTCAATATCGGATCTGCCCCATTTCCACCTTCCCCTTTCTATTTCCTAAGGTCTGTGCTATGACGCAACAGCCTCCAAAGCAGCTCATTTACGTGGAGATTAAGTTGTTATAAGAGTTCTTAAGATTCTTAATTCATATTTTATAAGCCTTTTGCATTTGGAGAGTGATCAACTGAAATTTAACTGGGTTAGACGTTATCATTTTAAATTTTAAGTAACTTCACAAGAATGAAATTTAAAATCTCCATGTCTAATAAATTAGTACCGCAACACTGATATTAGCTCTGAGGACTGAGCACAGTTCAGCATGAGTAAAGAGGGGCTGCCAGCAGGGGTCTGGCCATCAGTCATGCGGGGGCACCAAGGGCTGTGAGGACTCTTCCATCTGAGCAGCACCCTCCCCGTTCAGTCAGACACTCGGATGATTCAGAGCGTCTGTGGCTCCGTTTTATGAGAAATGCAGAACGAAAATGCTGAATAGCCACGAAAGTCAGGCACAGGCAAGCCCGCTGCCTCCTCACCCATCCAGGAGGAGGGTCCACCTTGCTTCTCGTTTCGGGGGCTCCTGGCCTGGCAAAGTCATTTCTAAGCCAGACCAACCTTCTTCCAGGTAAGGAGGTGCTTCTTGAGAGCCTGCCAGAGGCCGTATCCATGTGGATCCTAGTATACCCTTGGGTTCGCAGGGCCCCACAGGCCTCACGGGGAGTAGCAGGGGTCTCTCTGCAGTCACTTCCTCTGCAGACCTCCCTGCCCATAACCAGGACTGCTGCATGCCAGGACCAGGCTGGCCAGAGGTAAACCCCCCAGGGGTCAGCAAGTCCTGCCAGGTGGTACCTGGCAGGGTGTTGAGAGGACACTCGGGGAATGGGGTTCCCAAGGGGCTCCAGGCCTGCCTGGGGTCAAGGCCAAGACCAGCAACCCACAGTGGCCCCATTGTCCTCTTCATGCAATGAAGCTATGACTCCAGTCTCCCAAACAACCCTCCCTTTCCTGGGGCAGATTTGAACAGCAGCACCATCTCCACATGGTCCTGGCCTCCCTGCCATAGGTGCATCAGGATGTCAGCCACTCAAAGGTCTGCCATAGCCCAAGGGTGACTCTCTGGGACCCAGTGGACATGGTTATGCACCACTGCCCTCTGGTGGACAGGTCAGGGCTCACGACATCCGGGTAGGGGCTGATAGTGCTCACACTAGGACCCCAGCCCAGGGAGCGCATGCTGGCCCACAGTCCTGGGCCACAGAAGTGGTGTCCATGCACAGTGGGCCTCCCTGCACTTGCCTTTCAGGGAAGGATTGGTTTGCATTGCTTTTCCTACACTATACAGAACCGCACTGTCTGGTGGTGGGATGGGGCCTGAGACCAGACCAAGACCCCACAGGGTGTGCAGCCCCAACCACTGCCATGAATCTTTGATGTCAGCGAGGTGGGTGGCCACTGAGAGATGAAAAGGACTGGGGGAACTGGGTCTTGGGGCTCTCCATCCCTGGTCAACCCTGGAGGGACATAGCAGTGAGGACGTAGAAGCAATGGGCTTGGTCCCCACCCCACACGTTTCTCTGCTTGAGGTGCATCACCTGAGCTCCTGGTGCTCAGCATCTCACCTGGTGTTAAGTGACTTGCTTCCCTCTGATCTATCCTCAAAGAATCATTTCAGCCCCAGGGCCAAGGAGGTTTCCACCCTGAGTGGGTCCCATCTCATTCCAGGCAGGTCATAAGAGCAGCTGTAGAGCTGTGAACGCATCGCTGTGCTGTTTATGAAAGACCAATCCTCCAGCGGCTTCCAGGTTCTCTGCATCCTCTACATAAACCAACAAACCACAAATGGTTTTCATGTTTATTAAGTTTTTACAATGAAGTCGGAACATTTCCAGTGTTACAGACTCTCAGGATAAAAGGCCTAAAGGCTGCACAATGTGGATCCAAGTAAAAGTCTGAAATTAAGAGTTTCTCCATCTACAAAGCCCAAGAAAATGTGGGTTTTTTCCAGGTCTTCATTTCTGGGTATAAAATGAGAGAACATAAAGCAGGGCTCCATGGGGTAATGGGAGGGGGGAAGGGGGGCCATGTAGGGTGAGGTCCAGCCATACTAGCAGGGTGCTCCAAGGGGGTCTCACCCACCCACCTCAAGCAGAGAAATGTCTGGGGTGGGGACCAAGCCCAACGCCTCTATGTCCTCACTGCCATGCCCCTCCAGGGATGACCAAGGATGGGGAGCCCCAAGACCCAGTTCCCCCAGTCCTTTTCACCCCTCAGTGGCCACCTACCTTGCTGACATTGAAGATTCCTCCTCAAAGAAGCCTTCCCTCCCCTCACTCCATTGCCTTTTCCCACTCGGTGCCCTTCCCCAGTATCTGTCCCTGAAACAACTTTGAAATTCCTTTGTCCCTCTCTGCAGGACTTGAGGGAGGCTCTAGTACATATGTCCCTTGCACCCCACCAGATAGACAGGGAGCCCCAACAGGGAAAGGTGTGACCCCCAGCTGGGACATCTCTGGTTAGTAGACCACAGACTTGCTTGTGCAAAACTGGTCATTTTAATAAAAGTAACACATTTCCTCTTCATAGAAGTCACGTGGTTATGTTTACTTTTGTTTTCAGTGAACCCCAAAGAGAATAGTCCATGTGGTGGGTGGGAGGGGCACAGGTCTGCGCTGAGACCAATCCAGCTGAGGGTTCAGAGGGGCCAGGACCAGGCTGTGCCTTTAATAGAGGCCCAGAGCCGCACCTGGCCAGCCCGCCTCTCAGGCTGCTCACCTGTCAGCCAGGGCATGAGGTGGCTTGGCAGGCTCCCGGGAGACACAGTGGATGGACACATAGTGCCTTTTGTGCAGTCGGTAGGTCAGGCCCTCTTCTGGACTCAAGGGCACTAACTGTCCCTTACTGCCACATGATCACACAAGCACCAGCACGCCTCGGAGTGAGGGGCTCTCAGAGCTGGGAGAGGGACGCCTCTGAACGCAGAGCGAGGCCTCACACTGTGGGGCCTCCACCTCCTCGGTGTACCTGGTCCGGCTGATGACTCTGCACTGGAGTGCTCCCATGCTCATAGGTTTTCGTTTGCTTTTATTTGGCTTTGAAAATAGTTACTTCCATTTTTATGTCTCAAGATTAACTGTTTGGTGTAACTTTTTCACTTCCTTGTACAAATTACTCCAGTTTTTCTGTTTATTCAGGCTTCTTTCATAAAGAGAGGGAGGGGTCCCCAATTATCTTTCCCTCACCAAGGGAAGCTGTCCCCCTGTACACATCCTGCCAGGTCCTAGCAGAGGAAGTGGACACTGATGCTCCCTCTTAGCGTCAGACCTGGCCAAGGCACCTGTCAGAAGAGGTTGGCCAGGCCCAGGTCCCCAGGGCCCACTTAGCTGAACACCTGACAGCAGTCCTCCCAAACAGGCCTCCCCGACCCTTCTGGGCAGTAGCCACCGGATCCAGGCCTTTGTTCCACCTTGTTTCGGAATGTGAGGGGGTAGTGAGAGCATGAATGAGTCAAAAGAAGTGAGTGCACCCTGTCCCCGTTCTAGGGGAGCATCTCCCAACTCACATCCACCCTGAACCACAGAATGGGACCTTATTTGAAAATCATGTCTTTGCAGGTATAAGGTAAGGTCATACTGGACTAGGGTGGGCTCCAATCCAATGCCTGGTGTCCCGAAAAGACGACCATGTGAAAACAGACATAGGGAGATGGTCATGTAAAGACAGAGACAGGGAGATACCACGTGAAGATGGAGGCAGAGACTGGCTGATGTGTCTACAAGGGAGCCAGCAGCCACCAGGAGTTTGAGAGGCCTGGAAGATCCTTCCTTAGTGCCTTCAGAGGGTGTGGGGTCCATGAGACCCTGGGGACACCTTGACTTCTGACTTCTGGCCTCTATGAGAGTAATTTCTGTGTGTGAAGCAACCAGCGTGTGGCAGTTCGATAGGGCAGCCCCAGGAAACGGTACATTTCTCCCTGGACTACCAGATGTCTGCAGTACCCAGGAAATGGCTGCTATAAATCACCAACCTCTATGGGATAGAAAAATGCATGCAATGCCTTCTCCCATTAAACCAGGTAAGTTTGTGCACTGCACACGCACAAAGTCACAACTCAGAGGCCCTTTCCCATGTGTCCGGCCCAGTGGGACCCGTCACATGGCCAGGCAGAGAAGAAGGGACTCTGACATCCCACCTGGGCATTGGGTGCCCTTCAGTATAGCACTGAGCATGGGCCCTGTAACCCATCAGTGACATGAGTACCCTGAGGCCTAGCCCTCACCCCGGGGCTCATGCTGTCACAGCTGGGGCTCTCATCACTATCTACACACCCTCAGGGTGGAGAGCTGGCAGCTGCAGGACTGTGACCTGTGGGAGCTGTTTCTTGATGTGGTGGTGGACCCACGACAAAAGTCAGGCAGGGTGACTGACAACATCATGTGGGTGGATCCCTGACCTCAAGGGCCCCTTCCCCCAAGGCCCCAGAGCCCTGCTCCAGTCCCCATGGCTCCTACTGTCAAGTATAAAGTAGGAAGAGGGGCATGGTGTTAAGAGATGGAGCCCCGTTTCTGTGGGAAGCACATTTGATTTCCTAACAGCCTCAGGACTGGTGATGCTCAACGCAAGGAGGCTCACCCCACTGGATGGCGTCTCTGTGGACCCTTCGTCCTATGCACAGACTGGAGCTCAACTGAACTGTGGAAACCCAACCACTGGCTCTGAGTGCAGCTGCTACCTGGTCACTTATTTCAGACACTGTGTCTAGACATATTGTTTCTACAAAGAGATCTAAGGCAGGAGGTTAGAATGGTGGATTGGGGATACCATGTGTGACCACAGCAGCTCCAGGTTTTGTAAATGACAGGAAGCTGAAACAGTAGCTGAAGGGATGAAGAGAGTTTTCTTCCATTTCTCTTGGCCGCCTGGTGTGGTCACATGGATTAAAGGCCATGCTCCAGAAGCACCTGGCAGGAGCCCCTAGAGGGGACCGCTCCAGTCCACACTTCTAAGGGACATTCACTTTCAAAAGTCCCTTCTGTGAAAGAAAAACACTTGTGAACAGCCGTCCTTGACAACAACGCCCTTTATTCACAGTAGGAACACCCCACGTGCAGCACGAGGACCTTCCCTATTTTATGTGAACACTGAAATGCTCACGTGCAGTCTCCCAAGATCCGGGTACATGCTCTGCTCTAGTGATGGTGCTGTTTGAACTGGAGGCCACAGTAACCGCACGTCCCAGTTTTGGTTTCTTTGTCCTAAAAAATTTCAAAAGGGAAGATCTTATATATCCATATTCTACTTCAAATCTAATAGAGATTAGACACTGAAAGTACACACAAAACCTAAACGCACTGTTAGCCCAAAACACCTGTAAAATCTGAATCACAGCTGAGCTAAGAACTGCACCAGTGCCCAAGGCCCTGGGTCCAGCACTGGCTCCTCCCCCACCCTCAGGTCCTGCCCTGGAACACGGGGTCATCTCAAAGAACCACCACAAGCGCAGAACATGTCAGCTCAGCAGCCACTTCTTGCCCTTGGCTCGATCCCTCCAGGAGGGACAAGATCTCATCCAGACCAGACTTCAACTGACTCAAGCAGGTGGGGTCCCACAGAGCTGGGATCCAAGCTCACTCTCACCACCAGCAGAAGGGGGTGATGGGTGCTGCCAGCTCCCTTCCCCTTCCTATACACCACAGGCACATCTGGCCTTTAGCCTGTGGCTTCCTTCTCGGCTCTAATGTCCCAAGTACTCCTCTTCTCTAGGCTCAAAGTGTGTCAACAAACATGGGCTCCAAAACGATGGTTCAGGGAGATAGACAGATGCCTACAAGTCTGAGAGTAAGCTGGAGTCAGTGCTGGTAACACTAAGTACACTGCAGAGCACATCACATTTGAAAAGATGCCACTTTATTCAGCCCCTGCCATCTGGCTTTGTAGGCAAGATCAAGTAGGAGAGTGTGTGGTCAAAGAAACACTGCGAGGGCCACCTTGAGAGCAGGAACAGGACAGAAAAGAAAAATGGGTGAGCACTGGAGACCAATGGGTCACATTACCAAGTTTATGTAGACTTTCGGGTGGCCAAGAGCCCCCCCACCGCCATCACATGATACTATGCGACTCTCCACTTCACTCACAGGCTGCTCGGCTATTAAATCAATGGCAAAGTTCTCATTCACCTGGAACAACAAGAAAAAACCTTGTGTAGACAAGTACAAAAATCTGATGATTTCATGAAATTTAAATGTATGTAGACAACCCCCCCCCCACATTCATGTACTGCTGGCACAGGCAGAATTATATTCTGTACGTTTTCATTTAAATATAATTGTAGATCTTCAAAATGCACAAATAACTTAATTAATACATGTGTATATATACACACATTTAACTTTTCATTCAATAGAATTTAAAATTTACAGAAATGTCACAAGAATTCTCATTTTGTCTTTACCTGGACTCAGACTGTTAACATTCTGCCCCATTTATCATTTGCTCTCTCCTCTCTCCCATCCCTTTCTCTATACATACACACAGTTTCATAGCTCTGTCCACTGGGAAAGATTAGGAACACTGATGACCCAGTGGCAATGAGTTCACACCGTCTCCGTCACCATTTCATGCTAAAGGAAACAGGGCTCTGAAAAACGCTGGTTCTGGGTCCACAGCAGGAAATGTTATAGATGAATCGGAGACATGTTTGTGATAGAGAGAATGAATGCCAGCAAAGAGAACTATAGTTGTTATCAAAAAGGTAGCCAACTTGGGGACACTGCCAATCTGGAATAAAATGGAGATGGGAAATTTAAGGGACAATGGGATTATAACCGTAAAGGACTGAAACACAAAAAATACACTAAAATCTATGATTCCATAATGATATTTTTAAATTTCTCTAATTTCCTTACTACAGGGAATAACTCATTATTTTTAAGACTGGTAAATAAAAAGAACCTAGCATTTCTTCTTCTTTCCTCAGGGTAACCAAAGTTTTGTGGGGTTTTCTTTGTTTTGTTTTTTTAATGCAAGTCCTCAAGCTACTAATGAAAGAACACCATGCCTTGCAGCCTGTGTGAGTTAATGACCTACAGCTGCTCATCCACTCTACAACCAGAACCACCACGTCACCTGCCCAGTAGGGTTACCACAGACAAAGATCCCAAGTCTGTTCTGACAAAGCTGCTGGATCCAACCTGAGCACGCACACTCAAGAGGACCAGAGGCGCCAAACAGGGCGAAAGGAGTGCAGTCGGTCAGAGCTAGCTGTGGATGACCTTCCAGAGGAAACACCCGGGTGAGTCCAAGGAAGAAAAGGGGGGGTGGGGGGGGTGGGGGGGGGTGTGTGTGTGTGTGTCTGTGTCTGTCTGTGTGTGTGTGTGTGTGTGTGTGTGTGTGTGTGTCTGTGTGTGTGTGACAGAAACCTAAAGATTAGAGACACTTGGATAAATCACAACTGCAAAACGGGACTGGGTATGTGTGGGGTGAACCTAAAGGTCAGAGAAACTTGAACTTGTCACAACCACAATGTATGGGACTTATTTGGATTTTGACTTAAACAAGCTGTAAAATTTTTTTAAATATGACATAGTTGAGAATGTTTAGGCCACCTAGATACTGAATTGAAAGGAACCTCTATAGTTTCAGGTGAGATGATACTGTCATTGTCAACACCTTCTGGAGATGTACACAGTCAATTTCAGATCCAATGACACAACACAGATGGTGGGGAGCAGGGTGCTGATGAACGCAGGAGAAACGAGTGTGGCCTTCTTGGTAAGTCTCCTGTGGAAACTGAGTGACCTGGCACATAGGAGAGGGGATCGCTGAACTAGTCCCTCCACTGCACAGTTACAACAGCAATTCAAACATCCTGGCGGAGCAAATAATTTATCTGACAATGCCCTACTGTGGCAAATGAGGGACACTGGACAGTAGACATGTCCTGGTTGTATCTGCCTTAATTAGAGCTGTCCCTGGTGACCACAGGAGACAAAGCACATGGCACTGGGAAAACTGGAGAAGTGAAGCATCAGTGTCTGCGTGTAAAGGGAAAGAAGCGAACCCAGATCTTCACAGATCCTAATGGGCATCAGAGCCCCACTACTCATGCCCCATGGTCACCAGTCCCACACTTAAGGGCCATGGCTCCCTTACTCCAAGTGCTGCACATCCTGCGAAGAAACCCAGTAGTGCCTTCTCCAAACTTCTTCCTTTTTGGAGTCATCTACAGCTATCTTAGTTGCCCTCTGGGTCCAACACTCGGCTCCCAAGGATTAGCTTGCCCAATGGTGCCTCTTAAACCCAGCATCTCTTCCACATCTTTAGCCAACCCAGGGTGGATGACGACAGCAAGATCATATCTTCAAAAACACCCTCTTCTGGAGGCCAGAGGATCATTCAATTGGAACACACACACAGAGGACAGTCAGAGGGCAGCACCATTCTTCCCCTTTCAGGTCTCCTAAAAACCACCACAAGTTTACAGGAAGAGATGGCTTAATGGAGACAAGACAGGGCAGTGTGAGGCTAAAAGTCAGATTCATAAATGTGGCCAACGTTATCCTGCGATTTGGGCTTGGGAATAATCTTAGTATTTGTTTATCATCATGGGTGAGGACTACCGGGCCAGGTCAATCCTGACCATCCAGGGCCATGTGGCTTCCACAATCCCAACCTACACCAGAGGTCTACTGCTCTAGGGAAGACAAGAAAACAAAGACTAAGCAAAGATTAATCCCTACAAATAAGGGGGAGTCATGCAAGTTTAATAAAACTTGAAAATAAGAACACAATCAAGCTCAGTTAATTTTTCCAAAGCCAGCTGACTATCCAGAGGACACACAATTCAGTGACAGAGCCCCTCAAACCACTCACATAGAAAAGGCCCCACCGGCCACCAACACAGATGACACCAAACACCCCCACCAGAACTATGACACCCTGAACCCACACAATGTGGACATTTTGGAAAGGTTTAATTATTTTTCAAAGGCTTTGTCAGTTATAGATTATGATTTTATAAAGCTTTTCCTTAAAGTGTCCCCCCAAAAAATGTACCAACACTTAATAGCTGATAGCTCAATTGGTGTTTCTTTCTTTTCAGATTTAACCCAATGGAATAATTATTCAAAGTGTGTATACATCTTTTGGGGACACCCTCTATTTCCAGAAACACAGCAGGAAGTTACTGGGAAATGAGGCAACATTAAAATAAACACCACAAGCATGCAGCGCTGCACTGTGCTGTTTTACAAGCTCCTTTAAGCACAGTGCCTCTGCCAAGGTCTCCTGCTCCCCTTACACCATACCTTACAGCAGTCTACGTGGTGAGTGATGGCCCACTCACCTCCGCTGCAGATGAAGCCACGCGCCATACAAATGAAGCCTCAGGGTGTAAATAATATGGTGTCTACCTCAGTGACAAATGTGACACAAAGGCCACACTAACAAACTCCCATCACGCAGTCCAAGAGACCGGCTGTCTCCTGTGGGAAGGGTAGCTGATGCCTGACGCCTGAGACTGACACGGGACTGCCCCTGTCATTCAAGACTGCAGCTCCAGAGCGACCCCGACCTCCCATGATTAACATCCTGAGACTCAGCTCAACCGCAGGAAAACAAAGAGCCCAGGAGTCAATGCCCAGTTATAGCACCCAACCACAGCCCAGCTTTCCATTCTGTTAAAATTCAGGACTGCAGCATGCTGCCCTGCCCCAAGAAGGGACAGGGGGAGGAAGAAAGTGTTACTAGTGTTACTGGACCGTATGAGGAGAGGAGATCAGTACATAAAACATGTCACAGCATCCCGTACACTTCGCATTAGCAGTAAATGTAGTGTTTTCATAAGTACATGATGTGTCATAGACCCTAAATTGCCCAACTACTGTAAGAATTAGTCCTCCAGATCCCTAACAGTTCCTTAAAAAAAAAAAGATGAACCTCCCTTTATATTTACCTTTTTTCTTTCAGAGAGAGGAAGAAGGAGAAAGAGATAGAAACATCAAATGATGAGAGAGAATCATCAATCAGCTGCCTTCTGCATGCCTCCTACTGGGGATCGAGTCTGAGACCCCGGCATGTGCCCTGACCAGGAATCGAACCGTGACCTCCTGGTTCATGGGTTGACCCTGAACCACTGAGCCACGATGGCCGGGCTATATTTATCTCTTGATCAATTCACCAGGGCCTAAAAATATTTAGGTTTAAATTATTCATTTGTCAGTAAGCTGTTCTATTTTTTTTTAAACTCGTGCTTTTGGGAGTGACAGTTCCTATGGGAAGTTTACTCCTTTATGTCTAACTGAGATTAAATCCATTAGAGATAAAACATTAATATATTCTACAAAATAATATTAAAACTAGCACAAAAAAGAAATAATAATCCAGTTGAATACAACAATGTTTTATAAAATGTTGACCTATTTAATGGAAATTTACAAGTTTAAAATAAACTAAAAGCCCAAGTTCAATTATTTAGAATATGAAGTGCTTTTAACACTAATACAAACAAATATATTTAGCTAAACATATATGTGTATATATACATATATAATTTTTATATCACAGTAAAAACTGAAGTTTTCATCCAAATTAACTTTTAAACTAAATAATTTTGGAAAAAATGCTCAAAAGCAGGGATGAGTAGGTGCAACAGAAAGGGCTGTTTGGGCAATAAAACTACTATGTATGATACTGTAATGGTGGATACAAGAGATTATACATTTGTCACCCACAGAATGGACAGCAAAGAGTAAACCCTAATGTAAACTATGGGCTTGAGTTGATACTAATGTTTAAATTAATCACTTGTAAAAATTGTAGCGCAGGGGAACTGTGTGGGGGAAGATCGGGCATATGGAAACTCTGTACCTTCTGTGCAATTTCCAGTATACCTAAAGTCTTTCAGATGTGCTGCGCACCTTCACAACTTGAGGACATCGCCCTGAAGACCCATGATCCCAAACCCTGAGCTCAGGGGCCCCAGAGACCCTGAGCTGGGATAGTGGTTAAGGATCTGCCAGTTCAGGAGAGCTAATCGAGAGAGAGGCAACACCTGCAGTGCTTTACTGCCTTCAATAATGCTGATTTTGTGAAAGTCTCAGGAGAGATGAGGTAAGAAGCTGGGGGCCAGGCTGTAGGGTCAACTCCAGGACTGATGTGCTCTGAACTGCTCCATCCAGGGCTCTGAACTCCATCTCCACCACACTGCCCCTGCCCTCATGACACTCACAAAGCCAGAATGGAAGTAAAAACCAGACTTTGGAAATGGACGGCGTAACCAAGATCAAAGGGGAGGAGAAACGCAATTTAGGGAAAGCTGAGGCTTAACAAGAAGAATCAACCGGACCCGGGCTGAGGGGAAGGAGTGACTCAAAGTGACTACCGAGGACAAAACTTACTTTAATCTGAGGGTCTGAGGAATATAAGGTACAGAAATAAAGGAAAAGCCCACCCCCATTTTCCCATTTATATGTAAACCAGAACTACTCTTAGGAGATGTTGTTACATATTGCCGGGGGGAGACCCAAAACAGAAAAAGACACATTTAACATTTAGAAAAATGCAGAACTCCACAGCTTCTAAGATGCTCCAAATTGGGAAAATTTGTTTGAATCTTACATATTACTTTTTATTTCTTGTTAATTATACAAAAGTTTTATGAGAGCTTACCTCTTTTATTAGGTCTTTTACTTACCTCTTTCTGACGACCTATAAATCGAATTTTCCTGTAGTCTTTCTCATCATAAACCTGAAAAGAAAAAGACCACATGTGATTTTTACAGCCTAATTCTGAAAGCGGTCACTTAAAAATCAATTGTAAACATTACAGAAAAGTGTTTTTCTTAACGTTTACACCATTCATGATCAAACACATGAGGGGCAAAGTACAGTTGTGCGACTAGGGGCATTTTTCAGCAAGACCCGGAAGGTGACAATGGGCAATCGCCTGAACTGGAAGGCAGCAGGTAGGTAGGGAGCGCAGAGGCGGCCAACTCAGGCAGAGGACGTGCACCCCTCCTTCACATACGGCCCGTGGCTTATGTCCCCCCTGAATCTACTGGGAGACACTTTAATAATATGGGTACTTACTCTCTCCTCTTTTGGCTTATGATTATAGTCTAACACTGTCTTTGCGTTTTGGACTACAGCAGGCTCTCAAGTTATTTAAATGTGCTATTTAATATACACACATTACAAGATTAGAGCCACAGAATCGGTCGTTTTGAGTCCAATGGGAAGCCCCCCCCAGTGATCAACAGCGACGCTCTGGGTGACAGCCGCACGGTAGAGTTCGGGAACCGGACCACAGAATCTGCAAACGCGCCGCTCCCACCCGCCCCGCGGCACCCGCTGTGGTCCGCTCCGGTTAGTGCGTGCGACAGCACAGCTCCACCGTGCTTCTGTCGCACGGGGGACCCGCGCGGTACTCAGCCGCCTGTTCTCCGCGGTCCCTCCTCAGGGACCAGGAATCCGGGGAAACCGGGAGGACGTGGGGCACTGGGGACAGCGGAAGGAACGGGGTCCGGGCATGGTCTCCGCCCACTCGGGCGCCCCCAGCGCCGCAACGATTACCTGGCCGGTGTGCGTGACCTTCTCCCCGGTCGGCGCGATGCGCACCCCGAAACATCTGGCGCTCCAGGGCAGGCTTAGCGCCGCCGCGCCGCTCCGGCCCAGCTGCCGGCAGAAGGTCACTGCCGCCGCCATCTTGCGGGCTGACCCTTGACCCGGCGCGTCGACGCACCAGCGCCGACGCACGCGCACAGCCCCTCAGGGTCCCTGCAGCCAGGACTTTTCTCCGAGTGCCGAGACGCGCGCACGCGCGCTGGGGTCGGGCAGTAGCGTCCTGGTTGGCGCTGCAGCCCACCAGGCCTCTGCTCGGGTTAAACGGAAACTTTACGCATAAATTCAGCATTTAGCGGCTGCTGGGTGATTCTTACTAGGGGAAGATATAAAGTAAAGATGCATTGTTTGCATTAGACGGTAATCGATAATCATAAGGGATACACATCATAGGTTTTTATTAGTGAAGAACTCTGCCTAGAGAGGAAACTGGAAGTGTATTCCCTTAGCGCAGCGCGCGCTTCTTTGTAGCCGGGGCACAGCCTGTTTGGGGATTTCTGCAGCACAGCCCAGTTAAGCTCCCAGTAAAGCACAGAAGGTGTCACCCCACCCACTGCCCCCAATGTGATCAGCCCCAGACAGGCCACTACTCCAGAGCTCACCTGAGCAGGACCCTGGCTGGCAGCCTCCTAGTTCCCTCTCCCCCTCCTGCCTCCTCCAAACTGCATAGACCCGGCGGGATGGGCGACAATGGAAGGGGGGGGGGGGGCAGACTCAGCTCTGAGCGGAGACACACTCCCTCCCCACTCCCCAGGAGCTACGGACATCCACAGCCTGTGCTCCACTCCAGGGAGGTGGAGGAGAGCCTGGCAAGGTGGTGAGAGGTGTGATGCCCTGAAAACCTCTCAGAAAGGAAGGGTACCTACAGACACATGCTCAGAGGCAGGCCCCAAGCTCACCTGGGCAGGTGCACCACGTCTGCGGGTCACCTTCCTGAGCACAGAGAGTAGATGGGTGGGTTCGGGACAGGCCCCCTGAAAAGCAGGTGTAGCAGAGTTCACCACTGAAGCTGGGTGGTGAGTACGTGGATGTTCGCCATAAAAGTCTCTCAACGTTTATGTTTGAAATGTTTGTTATCATAAGAAACGTTCAAACCTGTGAAAAACTGTTTGTGAGTTTATTTGAGCCAAACTCTCTCAGGGGAACCAGAATCTCAACCTACTGAAATAATGCTCCAGAGAATGGCAGTTTTGCAGCTTGCTTTATGTAAGTGGGTTACATGAAATCCATGGGTGATAGATTAGGGAGGGGGGAGAAAGCAAAGCCCGGAAGCCTCTTGGATTAGATAAAAAGTAAAATCATAGGCACATACTTCTTTTACATAGGTGGGTACAGGATAGTTATAACAAGGTAACAATGAGAGGATTCCTGGTCTCTGCCCTGGTGCATTGAGGGCCTGGAAAAGGGAAATTACTTTGTTTTGCAAAGACATGTGTTAATCAGGTATGTTATCCCAGATGCGAAAGACAACCCAACAGGCTTAATTGGGGTGAAAATTAACTTTTGTGAAGGAAAAATACTGCCTTAGGGAGTGGCCACCCACCATAGCCTGCTTTTAGTAGTTAAAGTTTTCATTTCTGATCTTTTGTGGTTATTTTAGGTCTGAGTTTGCAAGGCCTTTCCTGAGTTTGTGGCCCCTTTTCTGCCACATTCTCATAATAAAATGTTGGGGTGGGAGGGGGATATTTAACTGCAATCAGACAGTTGTCTCCACTCGTTTTCCTGGGACTCGCCAGTTTTCCTAGGATGCCCCAGTAATACAAGCGTGGGGGGGTTTTTAGGATTTTTGACATATTTTCAGTTTTTAAGTGTCTACTTGGCAGTGACTTTCATTCTCAATATATATTTTCGTTTCCATATTTGCACCCCCACTCCGCCCCCAATCGTAGGCGGCAGGGTGCGGGGTGGAGGCGGGGGTGCAGGGGCCGGGGAAGTACCAGGTTCGGTCCCCACAGCGCCAGACCCGGGTCTGGGCGCCGGGCACCGCGGGGGCCGCCACGTGACCCGCCGCCATTTTTCTTTCTGGAGGAGACTCCGGGCGGCGGCGTCCCGGCCCCACTGCGCAGGCGCGGGCTGCGACGCAGGCGCCGGCGAGGAACCTACTGGCCGGCTCAGGGCCAGTTCTCCCCAGGTCAGGGGGTCCCCAGGGGCAGGGGGCTAAGGAGACGGGCGCCAGGTTCGGGTCTCCCCTGGAGCCTCCTGCGGTCGGGGCTGCGGAAAGGCTCCGCCCGGAGACTCGGCCTCAGTTTCCCTCTGTGGGCGGCGGTCCGAGCGTGGGGCGGGATCGGTCGTGGTCGTCCGTACCTCGCGGGCAGTGCGCCGCCCCGAGCGACACCTGCGGGTGTTGGGGCCGAGCCCCGCGGCGCCCGCTAGCGCGCCTCCTCCAGGAGGCCCCGCGCAGTCCGCGCCTGGAAGCGGCCCCGCCGGGGTTCCTCGCCGTCCGCCCGGGTCGGGCGCCGGCCGGGTGCCGGGTGCTTCCTGCCCCGGAAACCAGCCCCGCTTTTCCCCATGCTGCCAGGCTCTAAACCCGAACGGGGCCGTTGGCTCAGGGTCCCGCAGCCACCACAGAGGGTGGTATCGCCAAGTCCCCCACCCGGTGCCCCCGTCTCCAGGCAGAGCTGTCAGGGTCCGCGCTGCGCCCGGGAATGGTAGCGCCCCTGACCGCCTCGGCTCCTACGCCTGCACCCCAGTGAAGCAGGGAAAACGAAGTTGTAATAGGAAGTGCGGAAGACGCTGTAGCAGCTTTTTTTCTTTCTCGTATAGATTCAGCCACAACATGGCAACTGTTTTTATAAGGAAAATGGTGGTTTCTGCTGTGAACCCTCTCCTACATCTGAGTCGTTGCGCAGTGACACCCCGTGCTCTTTCCACGCTCCTGTTGGGTCCCCTGCGCGGTGCAGCCCCGGCAGGTGTGAAGCCCAGCGCCGCGGTGGCCTCACCTCTCTCCGGCCAACCCCTGCCCTTCCTGCAGCCTGCTCTGGGGTTCAAGACCAAGGGCGTTATCAGGAAGCGCTGCCGGGACTGTTACATGGTGAAGAGGCGTGGGCGATGGTTCATCTACTGCAAGACGAACCCTAGGCACAAGCAGAGACAGATGTAGCACCTTTGGCTGTGAACATAACATGCAAGATTGTACCATTTCCTTGGGTTACCTTATCGAAGAAAAATAAAATGTAAACGTTCTGTTTTCTAAGACTGTTGACCTGCCGGTTTTGTTGACTCTACTTTCCAGGCATCTCACTCCTTATCCATATCTAGTCCAGCCATAGTCACCGCTGGAAAGCAAATCGTTTTATCCTCCTTGCAAGATACCGGGGGGACAGAAGACAGAGCAGAGGAAAAGCCAGTTTATCCCCTAACCTCAGAATGCAGGTTCTTTAGAAACAACTAGATTTGGTATCAGACCGGCCCTGTGTGTGCATTCAGCCATACTGCTGCTATCCAGTGGTTCAAACTCCTTTCAACACACCTGTCTTCAGGGTGAGGATGAGAGGCCTTGATAGCAGGCCTTAAGTCAAGGGTAATTTAATTGCTTCTATATGTGAAGGTATTTTGGATATCAAATATATCAAATATGTTTGTCACCCTTGGTCTGAGATGTGGGTGCGGGTACATGTGTGTAATGTGTGCATGTATGTATGCACTACATACCCCATATAGCAACTGAGTGCGATCAAGAAGCCCCTCCTGTGGTGTGAAGACAGGAGAGCTCAGAGGTGCTTACAGTAGCATGGTGGGTGGGTGCTAACTGATCCAAGAGCAACTGAGGAGAAAGCCACACGCCCTGGTCAGGGTCTTGGACAAGAAGCCTCTATTGAAGCCTCCCTGCAGGGTTCTGAGAAGCTATTTCTCAGGCACACTTTTGCCTTTAAAGTCTGCCACAGGGTCTGGTATACAGTAGGCACTGGGCAAGTGAGTGTGGACTCGATGATCATGCTTCATTGTAAGCAGGTAGCCCCTTGCCCTCGCTCCCTGTTCAGAACCGGCTCATCCTGCAAAGCCAAGCCCACAACCTTGTTCTGAAGAGGTGGTTGACATCCCATCCAATGGACCCAAATGCCTCCGGCACTAGAGCGTGAATCGTGAAGTCGGATGCTAGATTTGTCTAGGTCTCTAGCTGTTTCATATATGTATGCACTTGCACACATACATACACAGAGGTACACATATATACACCACACACCTTTTTTATTATTTTCTTGACAGATGAATGGGAGGTTTACTTGCTTTGTGAGCATCTGGCTCTTCAGGGCACACAGTGCTGGTGATATATGTCCACGTGAGTGAATCTATTGAGATGTTGAGGGACAGGCAGTCCTGGGTGTAGTGAAGCGATGGGACCTGCCACCACGTGAACCTGTGATAACCGCTAGAAACCTGGAGTTCTAACAGGGCATTGATGAGTTTCTAAATCGTTGCTCTCTCCTGGGATTACTAATCTCTGTTTGATCTACGGTCATAGGATGTGTGTCAACCAAGCCCTCTCACAGTTTACCTACTTCCCAAAACCCTATGGACCAGCATTTATAGCCCCACAATTCCAGCATAACAAAATTTGTTTAGGTCAGGAGGCAACAAATTATATTCCATAGGCCAAATCCAGCCTGCCACCCATTTTTGTAAATAAAGTTTTATTGGAAAACAGCCATCTCATTCATTAATGTATTGTCTGCCTCCACAGCAGCCAGGTGGTAGGTGAATAGTTGCCACAAAGACCGTATGGCCTGAGAAATCTAAAATATTTTACTAGTTGGGAACAAATTTAAGATGGAAAGTTAAGGAAGAACTTATTTTATTAACTGTATATCAATTTTATTTTTTAATTGTATTTCTTTACTAGAGACTAAGGTCATTTAGAAAAGAAAAAAAGTGGTGTATTATTTTCCTATGGCTGCTGCTAAAAATTATCAGACTTGTGGCTTAAAGCAGCAGAAATATATTCTCCCACCTAACCCAGGATGATCTCATCTCAAGATCTTTAACTAAATGACATCTGCAAAAACCCTGCTTCCAAATAAGGTCACATTCTGAGACAAATTTGGGGGGATGCTCTTCGATCAACTACAAGTGGTATAGAATGTTTTTGAAAATAATTTCAATTTAAATTATTGTTAATAATGTATTCACTTTGTTTGAAATGCAGCAGAAGTCTTCCTGAACCCCAGACCCAATTTCTCTCCCCGGAAGCAGTCAGGATCATCAGCTCCTGAAATACCCATTCAGTCATGTCCTGTAACTCTTCAGGCAAGTCCCTGTGACTCCATTCCTGTCCCCATTTGCACAATAGGCCTAAACCTGGGGTGCATCTGGGTGGCGTCTCATTCCAGCAACCATGGGGTATCCTCCCAGGCCTCTCTGCCCTGATTTCTTCAGCAAGTTGGTATAGGATACTATAAGGGACATTTTTTACTTAGGGCATTTTTCTTCATCTATACAAATTTTTTATTTTTATGTTTTGATTTATAAAACATTTTATTCTATTTTATAATTAGTGAATGAGATTCCCAATCAGAGGCCAATTATTTTTTTTCTCCAAGTTTCTACTTGTCATTTTTCTGTTTAAAAAGCATGGAAAAAATGAGAAATTTACAGAACAAAGAGAGCTGTTTTGCATTGCATGAGAAATTGACTTTGGCTGAGTCGATATTCAGAACAAAGCCGTCAGGAAACTAGCCCTTGCGAGCCTCAGGGGCCCAGCCAAGCAGCTCCCACGTGTGGGCTGCAGACAGATTTCCTCCTCTGGCCGAACCATGAAAGATTCATTGTCTTTTCCTCAGAAAGTGATGCATGTTTTCCTTACCTAGTGGTGCCATTATACTAAACATAACACGAATTATTGTGCAGGAACTCAAGCACTTCATCCTCTGAGTGAGGCTTACTCCCAAGATTCCTGTCTAAAGGTAAATTGTTCTTTCAGTATTAATAAGATATAGTCATCTATTCTAAAATGAAGCCATAGTTTTCACATATAACTTGTATCAGTTTAATAATCTAACATTGTTGGATCTAGGTAAAGGAGTCTTCTCTGGCAAGTCAGTCATTCTCTGTGATTCTTCATTTATTTATCTATTCACCACAATAGCTATTAAGCTTCTATTTTGTCTCGTGTTCTGTGCTAAACACACAGTATGTATATGGATTCATGCATGAAGATAGTCCATGCCTCATGTTGTGTCCACTGCAAGAGATGAGGCTGGACATAGCAGTGGTTTAAACGAAATGGACAGTGTGTTGCCCACTTATGGCAAGGAAAGACATCAGCTGGCACTCTTTGTGTACGGATTTCCTAGTCTCTGTCTTCTCAGTCACTGGCAATTCTTGGTGCTTGGTTTCCAGTCTCATGGAAACCTCGTGGCACCAAATGGTGTCTGGAGACAACATTCCAGGCAGTCAGACAGGAAAGGGCTAGAGGACAAACCAAATACTGACGCCCTCATCCCTCTTATTGTTTTAAGCAACTCTCTCAGAGTCGCCAGGATTTCACCTTCTTGCCAGACGCTGCCCCTAGCTGTGAAGGAAGGAGAAACTGCCTATCAGCTGTGTGCAGGGCTGGGCAGGGCGCTGCAGCTCAGGTGGAAGGAAAGAAACTGATCACCAATTTGCAATGGCTTGCAACCCTCCTGTCTGCATCTGGAACCTTCCACGCTTCCCAAGTGATAAAAGGCAAAGGGCCCAGTGGACAAATGGTCAAAGGCTATGGACGTGAGGACAGTGAGGGCACACGATCCTCTGTGCCAGCAGAGGACTACCCACCTGGCTCCCAGCAAAAGCCCACCCTGGCCTTACTATCCTCAGAATCAGGTTTCAGAGAAGATGCTTGTTAAAGTGTTAAAGTTTGTTATGAAATTCACATGGGTTTCAAGGTAAAAAATTCTCCTCTTTTTCCTTGGAATACAATAGAACGGTTTTGGAGATATTTATCCAGAGCAGTGAAAGTGGGCTATTTAGTCAACTGGTTGAAAGTGAGGAGCTCAGCATTCCAGGAAATATCCTGATGGTGTCTTTATGTCTCCCCCAAGAAGGTTTTCCTGTCGAGTGTTTGCTGTGTGCATGGGCAGGTGAGATTTAGCTGGACTCCCCAATTGTGCTCTTTTTTAATAAACCAGCATAAAGTAGGATTTATTTACATAACGCAATGATCCGTGAAGGTTACCATAACACCGAGGGACCATATTAACCGCTTGGGTGAAATTCATTAGAAATTAACTACCACTTAAATTAATTTTCCCACAGTCACAAGGCTGTAATGGTGGGAGAGGGGACTGTTCATCAGCGGGTGCTGACAGGGGACCTGTCACCACTGTTATTTATAGGTGAGCACATTAACCCATGGAGCAGGCACACCTGGGCAAACTCGGAGCCCAGACTCACAAAAGCCACTCCAAAGGCCCCAAATTCCTCATTAATAAGTCATGTGGCCTCATGAGCCCACTCTGTCACACTGGATGAGGGTGACACAAAGCGACTGTGGTCATCACAACCTACAAACAGGATGGCTGTTTTGAAAACCTCCATCCTGTATGCACCTGTGTATACATGGGTGTGTGCATGTGGTTTATGTGTGCAAACGTGGCATATGCTTGTCGTGTGTATGCATGTGTGTGCGCATCTGTATGATGTCTGCATGTCCCGTGTGGTGTGTGCACGTGTATATATGTGTGTAGTGTTTGTATGTGGCATGTGTGTGAACACGTGGGTGTGCACTGTGTGGTACTTGTGTGGATTGTGGTGTGTATATATGAGTGCACATGTGTGTGAGAGAGAGGGAGAAGGAGAGACATCATCCCTCTGGGAACCAGTGTGTATGAGGGACATCGGGGTTACTTGGCAGGGAGGAGCCGGGGTTGAGGCTGGTTGAAAGGCCCACCAACTGGGAAAGAAGGAGGGGGAGGGAAAAGATCCAGAATGTTCTTGTGGGAAAGTCCTGGGCCACATATCCAGCTCCTGCTGAGAGATGCAGTTTAGGTTCCAGCTCCTGACTCCCTCTCAGGCACGGTCACCTAACCAGCAGCCTCAGCAGAAAATCCAGGAGGCCTTGGAGGCCTGCACTCGGGGCCCACTGGCAGAGGGTGGAAGGAGCAGGGTGCCTGGCCTGGGTCCCTCTAAGCCGCTGATGCCCCCTGTGGGACTGGTGCATGCAGTGGGGGCTTCCCCATGCCAGGGTCCAGAGTACACCCAGAGCTGGGCCTCGGTCCCTGAAAGGACAGGGTCCAGGCCACCTTCCCATCTAGATTGGGCTTGGAGGAGGGGAGGGAAGGCCAGTGAGAAGGGTCATAGTTGCCTCTTGCTGGACCTCTGTCAGGAAGGCCCCCAGAGTGTCCCCAGCAATGATGATGGGGGACACTCTGAGCTTAGAGATCCTGGTGTTTGACCCCAAGGCCAGTACATGGAGATGCATTTCTAGGGAAGAGAGAAAACCCCCAAGTTTAAATCCCAATCAGAGCTGCCTCTCACCAAGGCAAGGGTTCCACACTGTGGCCCCTCTCGGGCACAGAGCTCCTTCTGAAAAATGCAGGGGAGGGCGTGCCTGCAAGCCAGAACCACCAAAGTGGAAACACCGGAGGCAGATTTGGAGAGGAGGTAATACCAGTGCTGAGGAGTCTCCCCTGTCCCCTTCAGAAGGGGAGGTGGCAGGCATGAAACAGGAGCCAGGAGGGGGTCCCCCAGGTGCCCCCAGGACCAACGGCGCTACGCCTTCTGGAACCCAAGCCTGTCACCCTGAACATGAGGTAGTGTTTGCTCTCCATGCTTATGTTCCAGGGAGAGGTTTATGGTTTTCCCCAGGTTTGCAGGAGGGGCTGTCACCCAGACAGTGTCAGGTCCCCCAGCCCTAAGGGATGGCTTCTCTGATGACACTGTTTGCTTCTGCACAAAATAGGCTGTGGTGGGTCTTTTGGGGAAGTGGACCATTGATAAACTTTCCTTGTGTCTAAGGAGCCTCCCTCCAATGCACACACATCTCTGGGAAACCTGTAATGACGTCAAATGAACTTCTGGCCAACAGCGAACTTACACACATGTCATGTGGGTGACAGGCACAGCCACTGTTAGCTGCCCCAGCCCCCCCCGGTCCCCCCCCCCCGCACCCTGGCTCGCATCTCCGGCTGCACCTGGCTCGGCGTTGCCATCAGCCTGAACTGTGCGCCCCCCTCATGCGGAGCCGTTGCCCCTCCTCCAGTTCTCAGGCTGGAAACAGCACATCGCCCGAGGCCACCAAAGTAATGCTGGTGTCACGTGTTAGAGAACATATTTGTTTTGTGTCCTCCAAGGACAAATGACAGACGTGTGAAAACGGTCCCCGCTTTCCTTTCAGGGATACTGAGCTTACAATTAACTTCTGTCAGAGAAAGTTCGTCTCCGGCGTCCCCGCGGTGAGCCTGCCCACTGCTTCCATTTTACAGAGAAAACGCCGAGCAGTGTTTGACACGTGTGATTACAGGTTTACAGAACCCACTCACGTTCCTGCTGTTCCTGCTGTTTCTCTTTAGGAAAAGTCACTCATTAGAACCAAACAAGTGCGCGTGGGGAATTGGTTACCCCCCGCGCAGTAGGCCTCATTTCTCTGTGTGTCCGGGGAAAACGGACACCCCAAGGGCTTAGAGCACTGGAGCCAACGTCCCTCTCCCAGACCCCAGAGGCTGGTCTCTCAGCACAAGGGACAAGAGCTGGTCCCAGGCTTCCTCCTGGGAAAATGCACACAGGCAGCACCCAGTGCATGCACACCACACACACATATACCCGTGCATGTGCACATATGCACACATATCCACATGCACACACCCTATGCACATACACATTCACACACACTCACAGCATGTACACATGCATGCATGCACATACAAACACATGCGCACGTGTGTTACATGTGCATGCTCTCTCATATACCATGTACATGTACATAAGTGGACCCACATGTACACACGCCTTTGCACATGTACACACACATACCTTCCCTCTCAGGGACAAAGAGCTGTCTTGAGACAAACAGCAGTGCAGTTGGGGCTGCCTTTCTGCCCCCTGCTCGGCAAGGCCTACGTTCACAGTGGGTTCCATGTCCACTGCTCCCCAGGAGCGACCTGGAGGAGATGGCTCTGTGTTCTCAGGGGTTCTTGGGGAGAGGTCCTTACAGATGCCATTTCCCACATTGTCCCACCAACATGCTTCCAGAGTGGGCAGGGGAGAAAAGGAACGGAGGGGAAGGGGAGGAAGGAGCAATCACTGTCTGTATTGCCACAGCGGTTGACAACAAATCCTAGGAAGAGAATAGGGCCTCCCTCAGGGTCTCAACAGTGGAGACCTGTGAGTTGAAGCCCCTCTCCAATGAGGCCTGGGTGGGTGGGCTGCGGGGAAAACCAACAGGGCTGTGGGAGTGGCAGCTCCTGGAAGGGGGGACAACTGCTAGATCCTGGACACCCGATGCCAAAAACAAGGCAAGCCTGTGTGGTCCAAGGCTAGGATAAATTTGGGAACTCGCTTCTAGAAAGACCCCATGAAGATTTTGTGAAACACAGAGGAAAGGAAGTAATGTGACCTGAAAACAGTGGGGAGATGAAGAGTGAAGCGTGAGGGCACTGACACTGCAGGCCACGTGCCTCCAAAATCTAATCTGAGGAGGGGTTCCTGACCAGCTCTGTACCCGCACTTTCAAGATTTAGGTCCAACTTTTTATTGACATGGTCATTTGAGCCCCAGGCCCCTCACTCTGAATCCTTTCACCCCTCAGCCCTCTCTCACCCAAGTTCATTTTAAGAACATCACTCTTCTAGAAAGAGCTCTCCAAGTAGCTGGGAAAAGAGAATGCCTTTAAATTGCTTTTCGAGAAGCATTTGTAACTGGAGATAATTTTAGGTCATGTTTTTATTCTTTGAACCTCATTGCATTGTTTGATTTTTTTTATTATAAACACAATTCACAGTCATTTCAGAAAACTCACAGACCACAGGTTAAAAAGAAAATAAAATTATATGTAATTTCACCCTTCTGAGGCAATCAATGTAGACATTTTGGAAATGGGGGTGATTTCCATACAGTGACATGCTTGTATCTTAGGCAAACTGTTCAGACTGCTTTGACGAGGGCCTATGGTGACACAGGCCATTCCATCAGCTCTTCTCAGTCATTACTCCAGGCACCGAGAACCTGACTTCATCAACAGAGTTCAGTCTGGCATGTCAAAGAACCTCATATAAATGCAATCATTTAGTATAAACTAGTTGGTATTCAGCACTTCTACTTCTTTATTTCAAATCTATCTGAGTTCCTTTTCCTAGTCTTGTCTCACTGCACTGGCTAGGACCTCTTGTACATTAGTGAATGGAAGAGGTAAGAGCCCTTTATCTGGTTAAATATTCCACTGCTTTTTCTCATTTGCTAAGAGTTTTTTAAAATTATAAATTGGTATTGTAGTTTGCCAAATGGTTTATTTGCACTTATTGAAATGGCTATATAATGCTTCTCCCTTAATCTCTTATGAGGCGAATTACGTTGAGTTTTTCTTTTTTGTTAAGTTAATTTTGTATTCTGAGGATACACCCAACCTGACCATGGTTTATTATTCTTGATACGTATTGCTGAATTTGATGTACTCATATTTTGTTCACTTTTTTTGCATCTATGTTAATGAAGGATATTATTTGGTAAACTTTTTTCCTTATAATGTCTTGGTTTGGTTTTGAGATCCTGGTTATAGTGGGCTCATAAAATATTTCGAGAAATGGTATCTCCTTCTCTCATTTCTGAAAGAGTTTGTGTAGGATTAATATTAATACTATTTTTCCCTTGCATGCTTGCTAGAATTCACCAGTGAAGTAATTTGGACCTGGAATTTTCTTTTGTAAGAAATTGTTTAATTGTTTTCTCTGTAAGAAGTTGCTTATTAATTCAATGTCTTTAACAAATTCAGGGCTGTGTAATTTTTCTATTTTTTCCTGAGTTTATTTATTTGTATCTGTCAAGTAGTGTATCTATTTATCTAAGTTGTCAAATGTATTAGTATAAAGTTGTTCATAACATCTGCTATTATCCTTTCTGCTATTATGTCTGAAGAATCTGTTATGATGTCCCTTTCTTTCATTTCTACTATTAGTGATTTGTGTTTTGTTTTTTTCTTCATCTGTGTTGTTAAAGGCTTAGAGTAATTTTTTTAATCTTCACCCCAGGATATTTTTTTTTTACTGATTTTTAGAAAAAGAGGCCAAGAGAGAGAGAGAAACGTTGATGTGAAAGAGAAACATCAATCAGTTGCCTCCCTTATGTGCCCCAGCTGGGGATCAAACCCACAACCTAGGTTTGTGCCCTGACCAGGAAGTGAACCTGCAGCCTTCTGGTGTACGGGACAACGCCAACCAACTGAGCCACCTGACCAGGTCCAAGGCTTATAAATTGTATTAACCTTTACGAAGAGCAAAGTCTGCTTTGTAAATGTTTTGGTAGATTTTTCCCTGTTGTTTGTTTTATATTTCATTGATTTTTCTTCCTATTTTTATTTTTTTTTCTTCTACTTTTTACCATACCCTTGAACCAACCTTGACTCATCCACTCAGCACCCTTGCCTTGTTTCCAGGCCAGTCCCACTCCACCAGACTTTCCCATCCTGGCAGGTGAGCCTTCAAGGACTGCAGCTCCCCCTTCAGCAGAGAGCTCAGTGACCCCCGCATCAAGGAGCCAGCTTTGGCCTGGATCCTGTGCTGCTGGGGGGCAAGCTTCTGGTCCTGTCCTCCTCTCTAGACAGACAGGGCTTTCTGGGACCTTCAGCTTCCCTCCATGTATCTGAGTCGATCCTGGATAAGCAATAGCAGTATCAGGGTTTATCCTAACTCCCTAAGCCTCCACAACTCCCCCATCTACACATGCTCCCTCTCTCCCTGGCTCCTGTCACCCTCTCTTGCTTCTTACCTGCACCCTCTTCCAGGGTCAGTGGGGCTCCCTGTACCCATAGCAGGGCCCTGCTTCTATCTGGATGGTCCACGGGAACCTACACTACCTCTTTCCCAAACTCTGCTACCACCCACCCCTGCCAGTCAGGGAGCAGCCACTCTGCCACCAACTGTGAGACAGGAAACATGGGCACAAGCAGAAAACACACGTTTCACAGATCCTCAGGAATCTTCCCTTGGTCTTTCCTATGTCTCCAGCCACCTCACCCTAGGCCCTCACAAGGATGCAGGCCCTCCCTGCACCTGACAGTCTAAAAACCACTGAGTAGCTCACAATGGACCCTTTTAATTTTGCATAAAACCAAGTGAATTAGCATCAGGTAAGAGCAGCTTTGTGTACATCGGTAAACGAAGATATCCTCTTGGCTCTTGAGCTGTTAGTCCAGCTGTGGCTTCTGTTTTTACAAGATTTCATTTCCATTGGTTTTGCTGCTTTTTAATAAAGAATTTTTTCATCTCTTTCTCTCACTACCAACCAAAATAACACTGTAGCAGGCTGGATACCCATTTTTCTGCTTCAGAAGAAAAAAAATAATACAGCTGCCCTTTGAAGCCATCTGATTTTTTAGAATTTTAATTAACAAATTATATGTGTAGAACACAGAGCCTAGTCTTTAAAAAGGCCATATTTTCTATTTGTTTTGAGCTCTAGGGTTTTCTGTTTATCAGCGATTCTACGCTAAATTAACCTTGCATGTTCTATTTACAAGTATATTATATTTCATTTATATGAGTGAATTATTTATGTATCTAGAAACATACCAGATTTAATTAAGAATTAGCCTCCAGTTCAATCAGAAATTGTTTCCTTTTTTCTCAAAATTGTTCTCCGGTTTCTTCTAACCTGGCTACATAAAGAGGAAAGTGATGACTGTGAGAACAAAGAGATTTTAGTACTGAGTCAACCTCATTCCTTGTGAGGGCATGTGAAATTGAACAGAAATTGAATTTGGGGGAATCAATAAATAGTGGGAAACTTCATGTCTTTTTCCCAGTTATCTGAGCACTTTGCAAACAATCCAACACAAAACAGCTTAGGGAAAACTTCCAAGTCTGCACATTGGGCTCCAAGAGTGACATTGGATTTCTCGGGACCACCATTGTGTGAGGCCAGTCCTGGACACCTGTCATAGGAGGGGGGTAGGGACAGTTTGGACTTTTTGATCCTCTGTGATCCCACTGCCTTGGGACTTTAGACCATGGCAAAGAATTCAGAAGACCCCTCCAGCCCCTTCTGTCTTTCCCCCTCCACCTCAGAGGCAGGACAGGTGACAAGCCAAATCTCCCAGCCTGATATGCAGCTAGGAGCGGGCCTGTGGCACGGCCCACTGGGTGAGAACAGAAGCCTATTTAGGACTGTTTGAGTCACTTCTCCAGAGAGCCAGGCCCAATAGTGTACATATTGATTCTTACGCAGACACACAGAGATTTTAAGGAATTGGTTAATGCAGATTTGGAGCCAATTTTAAATCTGTAGAGCAGGCCAGCAGGCTGGAAATTCAAGGATGAGGTAACACTGTAGTCTTAAGTCCAAAATCTACAAGGCAGGTTGGCAGGACAGGAATGCAGGCAGGGTTTCTGTGTTACAGCCTTGAGAAGAAATCTGTCTCTGCTCTTAAGACCTTCAACTGATTTGGACGAGACCCACCCACATCATGAAGGGTATGTCTACTGGCTACATTATTAATCACATCTAAAAAAATACCTTCACAGCAACATATAGACTGGTATTTCACCCAGTAACAGGGCACTATGAGCCAACCAAGTTGACTCATAAAATCAGTCATCACAAGGGCCCTGATAAAAGGTAGATGTAACCCACATCTGGAGCTCCAGCAGCCATTTCGCAACCATGAAGAACCAACGATGAGGGAAAGGCTGAAAGACAGAGAGCAGTAGCCCTTAACTCACTGAGCACATGAACCAACACCTGCAGTGGCCTGCCTCCAGCCTTCTGGTGGGGAGGAAACAGACCCCTGAGTGTCCAATCCCTCTGCTTGATTAGTCATTGAGGGTCTTTCAACCATTGAAGTCAGGAGAAGATAATTAAAAACATTAACCTTCCTAACAATGTGGAGATGATGGAAGGATCAGGCCATGGCAAGAGCCCTGGGATGAGGTTTGGTGCTGACAGCTGATCCTCCTTGTTGAGCTGTTGGCCTGACGAGCTGCCTAGAAGTTGGCCATTGAGCCAGCAGCACCTACCTGAGCTATCCCAGGGGCCTGGTCAAAGCCAAAGAGAATGTTTCTACTACACTTGGACACGTGTAGCACCTGTATCGGGGAACTGAGGAGACCATGCTGTGGCCTCACTGAGATTGACTCTGTTACTTTGTGTAACTTGCTCCATTGTAAAGAGATCGAGAAACAGAGGCAGCCATTCATGGGGAATATCAAAAGGTTATTCATCCATTTAATAATTTATTCCTTCTTTTGGAAGCCAAACAGTCAGGCACAAGTTTCTAGTACCCGCTGGGCACTGATGAGTCAGGGCCTGTCTTGAGGAGCACAGTGCCTGTGGGGGAAGAAAGACATGCGATGGGTCCCTCCGATCATTCAGGAAGAGCACAGGTGTGCCCAGGGAAGCCTCTTGAGAGGGTTAAATGAGACAGTTTGTGAAAACTAGCTCACCAGGACCCCCACAAAACAAGGGGCACAATCTTAGCTGCGTTTGCTCTGGGATGAAATCTGAAGTGACAATGAACCAGGTTTGTCAATGATGTCAGAGGTGTGGAGAACCCACGAGGGAAGATGGTTAGGACTAATGGGTGGGGGTGAGGAGGTGGAGAAGTCAAGGGTGACCCAGGATCCCACTCCGGCAACCGCGGGAGCAGTGGGGCAGAGTAGGAGGCAACACTTAGAACACAGCAGAGAATCATAAACGTCAAGTATGACACCTGAGACTACATTCCCTATGTTGCCAATGAACTGGTGACAACGCTGAGAACACTGCCCCCGGAAGGCAACCCGTGTCTTGCAGATTCCCAGTGACGAGCACATTCTTTCCCTTTACTCACCATTTTTTCTTTGCACATCAACTTCCTCTAAGCAGGAATGGGGAACGCCCGGCCCGCAAAATCATGTGGTGGCCCTGCCAAGGCCTCACCAAAGAGAAGCATTTCCAGCCAGCACATTAGGGGTGAGTTAATTAAGTGTTTGACCAAATATAGGAGGCTAATTTTTTTTTTTATTCTCACCTGAGGATATTTTTTCCATTGCTTTTCAGAAAGAGTGAAAGGGAGAGAGAGTTAGAGAGAAACATCGATGTGAGAGAGACACACCAATTGGTTGCCTCCAGTAGGGGCCCCAACCGGGGCCAGGGACAAGCCTGCAACTGAGGTAAGTGCCCTTGGAAGTAATGGAACCCAGGACCCTTAAGTCCGCAGGCCAATGCTCTAACCACTGAACCAAACCAGCTAGGGCACAGGCTAATTTTTAACTTGATAATTTGTATGGCCCTCAAATGATGTTATAAATATTCAAATGGCCCTTGGCAGAAAAAACAATCCCCACCCCTGCAAGACTAGGTTCATGTGGTGGGACTAATATGGTTTTTCAATCAAAGGGCAGCCTCACTGAAACGGCAGAGTATCTGCTCTCACAGGACCCACATTTGTGGTCAGGCTACACCTAATTTCATGAAGCCCACCTGCAGCCACCCTCCCCCTGGCCTGGCATAGTGAGGTGGTGACAATGGTCACAGTGGAGGAGGGGAACGAGCTCTTGTCCCAAGGCTGAGAGGAGAAAGGACAGGGTTACGCCATGCTCCACAGGAACACGGAATCCTCCCTCCGTCTCCACGTCTGCACAAGGGGATGCATTTCTCCCATCAGGAAATCAGAGGAGGCGGACACAACTGTGTCTCCATCTTCTTCTGTTCAGAATCGGCTGCACTGAACGTTTTCTCACTTTCCAGGAATGTTTGACTTTTTCGCTACTTGGTTTCATTTCAAACCAACACATGCTCTTGCTGCAGCAAAGCGGGGTGTCGTTTGTTCCAAAAGGAACAACATACACGGCTATGACATAAACACAAATAATTGGCTCTGTGACATTCTTAATAAAAAAGACATGTTGATTTTGTTGTAATGGCAAATTTCTAGCATATCTTTCTGCTAAGTGAGAACAAATGTGGTCCGGGCCCGAGCATCCATTTCGTAAACCAAGACTGCCCTCTACGGACACACGGGCTTTCTCGCGGCCCCCGGCCCTTTCCCGTCCTCCAGCTGCTCGGGCACCTGGGGAGTGAGGGCCCCTTTCTAAACCGAACAGCCTTCAGCTGAGAAGGGGCGATGCTCCTTCTTGTCTCCCATCTCACAGAAGCTCTTGGGGGCATGTGTTCTCCATCCGTTTCCATCAGAGCCGGGCTCCAAGATTGAGGCGCTCATCTGTGGTCCCGAGGCCTGCAACTCTCAGGATTCCATGGAAATTCCCAGGGACAAAGGGTGACAGTCTCTCAAGAAGCAGAACTTGGAAATTCACAAGCAGAAAGAGAAACTTGTGAATTTTCTCTAAATGCAGAGAAAAGCTGGCCTCCCCTGTCTCTGTGTCCAGAGCGATATCTCTATCGTCGGGGAGACCCAACAAGAAGACGGGAGACAGCTGGGCCACGACGGCAACTTTTCAGAGTTGCGGAGTGGCTGATGTTTAACAATTTGCGAGGCAGGACCGGAATACATGGGTAGATGGTGAGCTGTCCTTATACAATGAAACAGGCTAGAAAAGCAGTGCTTCCTGCACACCTGCAAACTCAATGAAATATGGGCAGGAAGAAAATGCCACAGCCAGGCCTGAGACACTAGAGACAGACTGCTGCCTAGCAAAATACAGGAGAGGTGTTTGCTGCTCAGAGGTCAAGTCCACACCCCCCAGGGTGTCAGCATGCTCTCAACAAGCCCGACAGATGACTCTCCAGGGAGATGAAATGAGAGCTGCAACTAGGGCTGCAACTCTGCCTTCAAGTACATACCTGAGTCACAGCCACCCCCATGGTTAAAAACATGGTCAAGGCTGGCTCAGCTGACCCTGCCCACCCACACCTCTGTCCTTGGGGCCACTTAATTCCTGAGCACAGCCTATTACCCAAATATCCGCAGCTGGGCAGTGGAAGCCTATGCCGATCCCTATCCACTAAAGCCACGTGCGGCCTGCTAACTGTGGGCTCATGGTCAGCTGTGCCCACCACCTGCCACGTGAAAAGGAGGCGGCTTGGTGATCTGATGAGGAAACAAGAAATTGCTTTCAGATTTCCTCAGTAGAGAAAGGTCCTGGTGAACACTTACCTAATCAATAATTGTGCAAGAAATGAACACTTGAGGCCAACTCTCTCACTGCTTTTGTTCATAACCCTTAAAGGGGACAGACCTTTAAATAGAAGCAGGGCAGGCTCTGGTTGCTACCAGCTGCCAGAGCGACCTCCTAGCTTTGATGACACTCCTTCCTCCACTCTGGGACTTCCTGCTGGTCTGATCCCCTGACAGGACAGCACAGGATACCAGGAAACATGCCCCAATGGGCCCCTGGGGTGCACTGTCCATATTTCCAGTGACCGGCCACAGGCGCCAGCACTTAGAGCTTACCCCCAGCTGACTCCTGCTGTCCTCAAATTCTTAAAGCTGAAATTCCACTTTCTGAAGTGAGGGTATCAGAAGGCAACACCTGGCATCAGTCCCCCGTGTTGGCTTAAATAGGCAATGGAAGGAGAGGCCCAAAATGGGGAAAGAGGAAACGTCCATTAATTCTCAATGGCAGAGGAGCCGAGAAATCCAGGTTCCTCTTGTTAAACGTGAAAGCCAAGTTGTTATCTTAGCGCCGGTGCCCATAGGCCAGTTTCACATTTCCTTCATGCTGTGAGACGGAGGAACCCCTCGGACTGCTGCTCCAGGACTCGGCTCCCAAGGCATCGCCCTAGGGCCAGCACACTTGTCACGGCCACCTTACTGGGATATAAAAAGTTCCTCCACTGACTTTTACTAATAGTGTTGCATCTCCCAAACCACTGTAGTTGTGCATGTTGTCCTGATTTTAAGCCAGCGGTGCGCTATGGGCTAGGAAGTCCACATGGAGTTTACGTTCACATCTACGCGTCAGGGTTTCATGAATTTGAAAATGCATTGGATTGGATTTCTATCCTTATAAATTAAACCAAATGTGGCTTTCACTCCCCGCACCCCTGTCCCCGGGGCTCAGCCGGCTTCTCATGGAACCAAACACAGTAAAACATTTCATTCGGATGGGGTTTCATTTTGTTCTGTTGCCAAACCCTGTACAAGAAGGGACTTTTTTAACTTAAAAAAAACAACCCACACACAACATTTTGTAAAGCGTTACCACTCTGTTCATATTCTGGATGAAAAACGTATTTAGAAATAAAGGAGACTCTCAAGAGTTTTAATAATGTGGAATTTACTGACCATGTGGAACAATCTTTTTCAGATTTGAACTTAATATTAATTTTTAATACTTTTCAATAAGACCTTGCACTTCTCAAAATAAGCACACTCTCGTTAGACTGAACTAGCAGCACCATCAGAATGTGTCAAGAATGTTTTACCACTTTCTTAAGATAATTAAATGTATATCGTAGAACCCTCCTTATATAAAACAGCATAAAGTCACTTTTCTTTGCAGAAGTTCCAGCTCCTGAAGAGCCACAGGCTTCTCCCTGGGTTGCTCCCCACTCCCAGCTAGGCCACTCCTTTGATACAGGGGCAGGGGTGAGAGGAGCAGGCAGGACAGGGGTGCAGAGAGAGGGCAGCAAACTTGTTCTTAGAGGGCCAGAAAGCAGATAGTTTCGGCTTTGTAGGCCTCACGGTCTCTGTAACAACCACTCCACTCACTGTGTAGCTTGAAAACAGCCAGACAATTAATTGGTGAATGAATGAGAGGGGCTGAGTTCCAATAAAATGTTATTTACAAAAACAGCAGGGGTTCACCACCCCCGTGGCATCGGCCCTATCTCTTTCTGAACCTGTGCCTGATCTGACTCCTGCAGGAGGTGGGTGAGGCCAAAGCCAGGTGGGGCTGCACCAAGAGTACACTGGGAGCCACAGGTCTTGACTGACCTAGGTCATCAGATTCCAAGCAATGTGCTCAGAATCTGGGCTGCTGGGTGTTTCCTAAAACCTCCCCAGGGGATTTTGATGAGAATACAGCTAGGGACCCCTGGGGAGAGGAATAGCATGTGACAGGCATGCACACACGCATGTGCTAAGACAGCACGCATGTGCATACACACAGATATACATATGCACACCACATGCAGACACACACATATACCACACAGAGATGCACCAAACATACATATACCTACACACACATATGCATGCCCAGACACTCAAACATGCTTGTGGACATACACACCCCTTACTCTAGTTGACCCAGTGCAGTTCTTGACAATCCAAATTAGAAAAAAAATGCTTTTTGTAATCACCCTTCTATTAGATTCTGGAACAGTTGGCATTCACTTTGACTGTGGCAGAGATGAAATGCACACGGCTCTCCAGGCCCACAGAGAGCAGAGCCTGGAGTCCTGCATGCTGGCTGTGCTGCTGGCATCAACCAGCATCCTGGGAGTGCCCTTTATCAGTCACATGGGAACAAGGAAAATGGAAACCTGCTAACACGCTTGGGAATGTGTGGTCACAGGCCCACACACAGAAAATATGCACCTCAAACTTCTAATTCAGGGGGTGTGTAAAGTCATAGTGCAACTCAGCTTTGGGGGTCCTGGAGAGGAACCAGTTTTCCAACCATGCTGAGCTAGGTGGTGGGCTGCTCTGTGTGGGCCCCAGCATGTGGCCAAGAGCTGCTTTCCCAGCCATCTTAGATTTCAGAGGCAATACACATTCTTCTTCGTCTCAGCCTCAGCAGAGTAAGGGGTAGAGTTTATTAGAGAGTTTTTAAAATAACTAATAGTTTGTTTATTTTCACAGCATAAAACTTAAAAGATATAGTTCATCAAATAAAAAGTAAGAGCACATCTTTACACCCCCAACAAATCATGTGGGCCTCAGAAGTGATGTCTAGTGACAGGTGCTTGTTTGTTCTTCTGATTCTTCTTGTGTGTGTGCATGTGTGTGTCAAAATATTTTTTAATACAAATGGGGTCTCACTATTCTATAATCACTTATTTACTGTCTTGACAATCCCTCCACATCAGCCACGTATAGTTCTAGTAATTCTTTTAAATGTCTGTCTGGTATCCCATCATATGAATTTAGCAAAATTTATTTATTTCCCTACCCATAGACATTTGTGTTCTAGTGTTTCACTCATAGAAACTGTTACTAAGAGCATCCTTGCACGTATCCTTTTGTGCCGTGTATGAGTATATTTCTAAGAAAGGGTTGCCTAGAAATAAAACTCTTAGGTCAAAGATGAGATTGATTTGACTGTAATTCATTCTGAGCTTGCCCCTCAAAAGTCTTTCCATTTTTCTGGTATCCATGGTCACTGATGAGAAGTCTGATGCATATTCAGTTTTCCTCCTTTTGGTGGTAAGCCGCCTACTTCCTCTGGAAGATATTGGAGTTTTCTCTTTGTCTTTGGTGTTCTGAGCTTTGGAAGATCAGCCCAGAGCATAACAGTGGCCTAAGACCAGTTCTTCCACCATTAACCTTCTTAGCCCTCATTGAATCAAGGCTTATCATTTGTATCTCCTCAGCTCTGAGAACTGTTATAATTTTTTCAATGGTCTTTTCTCAACTTTCTTTTTCTTTCCTGGAAATCTAGAGAAGCACTATATGTCCACATCTTCTTACTTATGCCTCTGTGTCCTACAGGATCCCTTTGATGGCAGCTTCCAATTCACTAATTCCATTTGAGCCACATCCATACACCAATCTGCCTTGTTCTTGCATTTTTTTTGTTAGGATGAGAGGAAATCATATTTTAAATTTTTAGTAGGTTTTTATTGTTCTTTATTTCTTTTTGGTGGAGACTTTTAAAGTTTTTTATGAATACATTAGTTTTTCTGATACCACTATAGATACTAATTAAAATATTTGTAATGATTTTTTTTTAGATCCCTAAATTATTTGGGTTTTTTGTTTTGTTTTTTTTTTTTAAATATATCTTTATTGATTTCAGAGAGAGGAAAGGAGAAGGAGAGAGACAGAAACATCAATGATGAGAGAGTCATTGATCGGCCGCAGCCCGCAACCCGGGCATATGCCCTGACCGGGAATCGAACCCTGATCGCCTGGATCCTAGGTCGACGCTTAACCGCTGAGCCATGCCCAGCCGGGCCCTAAATTATTTGTTTCTCAGAATCATCTGCTCTACCAGTTTAACTCATCTTTGCCCTTTGTGCTGGGGGTTTGAGAGGGAACCTGGAGATGCTGGTGCTGCGTGCATTGTTGGAAGCAGCTCAGTCCATTAGCAGCAGCAGCTTACTGGGCTTCCGCTGCCTGACAAGGATGGATTTCTCTGTCACCTGAGCACTCGGCTGCCGGGGCAGGCAGATAGGACAGGACATTAGCTGCTATATCTGAGGGGCAGCTGAGTGTGGACTAGGCAGTCTCAGGGATGACTCAAGTGAACTCTGTGAGGGACCTTCATCTGACCCCCTCCTAGGAATCACTGCCTCTCCTGTGTTGACAGGTTACAGTCACTGGAACTCCAGGGAAAGTAGAAAGTCAGAATGACCCCATGTGGCTTTCTTGCTCTCTTAGCTCCCTCTGCTCCCACCAGCAGTCCTCGTAGAAGGGGGGCACCTCTATGTGCCTGTAGCAATGCCCCCTGTCCAGGACATTGCCTAAGGGACTCATGGGAGGCCACCTTCACCCCTCCAACCATCCAGGGGATTCCCCTGCCACTTTCAGGGCTGTGTGTTCGTCTCCCTCTCAGTCTGACTGTTTCTCCTCAGTGTTCAGGAACCAGTCACAACTCTTGGGCAGAATATGCTATTTTGCTTCCCAGTTTGGTTAAGGATTTACTGCTTTTGAAATATATTTTCTGGCATTTAGAAGACCACAGGGTGGGAAGGACCATGGGCACATATGCAGTCTTCAGGCTTGATTTGGATCAAGAACAAAGGAGGGTGAAGTCAGTTGGGTGTTAAAGCCCCTGGGGTGCCTGTGCACTGAGGCTGGGGGTCACATCAGGGAAATGCCATAGGGGACACATAGGAGGTGATTTCCACCTGCAAGAAACATGCAGACTGCACTTCTGTCTACGGAGTAACGTGCAACGGCTGAAAGATTACACAGATTGCAGACAAAGCAATGACATCATCGGAGGGACATTTTAAGATAATATTTTATAACCTAGAAGTTGGGAGAGCTTTTCTTATTCAGAACAGAAAACCCAAAACCTTAAAGGAAAATCAGATACCTTTTACTTTGTCGAGTTGTGTATTTTTATATGGCAAGGACACGTTGCAGAAATACAAACAGAGTAGTAAGACTGAGAAAAATGTTTGCAGATCATATGGCAGACAAAGAGTTGATCTTCTTACAATGCAAAACCCTCTTACTTCTTATTTAGAAAAAGACAAGCAATCCAACTGGAAAACAGCAAAGAACAGGAGCAGGCTGTTTGCGATGGAGGCTGTGCAAACACCCAGTGAGGACTTAGATGCTAGGTCTCACCCAGGTCAGGGAGATGCAGCCCCAAGAGCCACAGAGCATGTTCTCCAGGGAAGGTGACACTCACAAAATTGCACCCTGGGGCCAAGCGGGACCAGGGGCTGAGTAGGACAAGGGGATTTCGAGCTCCTGAGTATTTCCGGGCAAGGTGTGAGTTGAAACAACCCTTTGAGAAGGTTATCGGGCCACGTATCCTAAACTGAAAGTGGACCTGTCTTATCCAGCAGCCACGATTGGGAGATCATCATACAGGAAACATGAGCACTCATGTGGGATGATACATGTTTCGGGGTGTCTCTTAGATCAGTGTTTGTATTGGCAAAAATTGGAAATAGTTCTTGAAATAACTTGCATTCCTGTAAAGCATTTGAACAGAGCTGGCACCGAGTCGGCACTCCAGACGTTAGGGTAAACCATGAAAATGCGGGTTTCCACAGTTTGGAGGCACAAACAGGCACTGTCAGCAGGCTCTGCTGACACTAACACGTTAGCTTGCAGCAACAGGTGTTGGCTCAGAAGCAGCCAAGATGGGCACTGAAAGAATAAAGGAAGGTCTGAACACAAATGGGAGGTGGATCCTGCTTTTGTTTAAAAATAATAAGACAGGAAAAGGCCACTTGGTTGTGTAATTTTAGCTGTGCGTGTGTTTGCACATGTGTAGAGAAACGTATGGAGGATAGTAACGGGTTTCAAACAGTGCACCTCAGAGGGACGGGTTGGGGACTGGGATGGAGACGGTAACTCCATCACATTGTTTGACTTGCTACAGTGAACATACACTGCTCTGGTAATTAAAACGTCGACTAACACAAAACAAAACAAAAATTAAATGGAGTGAGAAAGCATCACAATGGTTTGGATTGCTAGGTCAGAGCGCCAGGCACAGAGCCAAGAGTAGCGTGAAGACTTTTTTTTTTTTTTTTTAAGAAAACAAAGACCTCCCTCCCTGGGGCATTAGTTTGATTTGGGGCCAAACCTTCCAGCGAGGAGAGTGCCCCTTTTGGGACGAAGGAGGGCAGTCTGGTTCCCAGAGGGGAGTCAGCAGCAAAGACCAGTTTGCACATGAAATGGGAGTGTTCCAAAGAGACCAGGAAGCCGAGCTGCAGCGAAGTGACCTCCAGAGGACGGCACAGCGTGAGGGGCCAGGAGAGGCAAGGGACCGCTGTGGCAACGCTGCCCCCATCTCCCACCATGACCAGTAGGAAGAGTGACCCCAGGAGGGAGGCACACATCTGTCTGGCCCCTCCTGGTGTCTCCCCCATGTCCCCTCAGGGCCAGTTCAAGGTGCTGGGACACCAGAGGACCTGGGCCCTCATAGTTCTTCCCTTCCTGTGGTGCTAGACAGGGTCTGGGAGGGAATACAATAGTTGGTCTAGCTAGGATGAGTGCTTTGGGGGAGGAGAGTAGAGGGAGAGGGGGGTACCTTCCACTGTCAACAGAGGGGTCAGGAAAGGCTCCTGGGAAGGTGCCCTTTGAGGGAGACCTGAGGGGAGAGGGGAGCCACAGACACCTGGGCAGAGAGTCTGGGCAGAAGGAGCAGCAAGGGCAAAGCCAGAGCTGGAGTCAGAGGTCCAGAGGGCAGAGGGAGCTAGGAAGAGGTGGGGGTCAGAGGGGCAGTTGCTGTGGGTTGGGGAGTGTGTTCTAAATTTTTGCATAGTTCAGGGACAGGGCCTGCAGAGGCTCTTCAGAGATCCCCCCGAGACCTGAGATGGGAATGACCTTGGAGACCAGGGAGAAGACAGGACCCTGGAAGAGGGGACTTTGTAGGGCTGCAGGGGATAGGGAAAGGCATGAGGGCAGGGGAGAGAATGCTCCCTGGAACCAGGCCTGCAAACAGGTCAGACCTGGTGCAAAGTCCTGGAAGCACACCCAACACCTGCAAATAGGTGGGAGAGCATTGCACTGCCCTGGGCCTTCTCTGTTGGGTGGGGCTCCCAGGGCTGCAGCTTTCCGGGCTGTGTGTGTCAGCACCTGCCCCAAATGGTCCACTCACATTCCCTCTGCCTCCTCTCCTTCCATCTCCCACTCCTCCTCCTCCCAATTCGATTCTCTCTCCCAATTTCTGAAGCTCTGGCAGGTCTCCCTGGCTCCTCCCCTAAGGATAACTTGCTTACAGTATTTCCCAGGGAAGATAAATAGTCAAAACACTGTGTTGTCAAGTCACTGGAAATAATGCTTTTCTCCCCGGGGTCTTGTCACCAACTTGATACATAATTAGGTTCTTTTGTTTTAGCCCGTTTTCAATTTTCAGGATTGCTTTTTCTTCTTTTTGCTCAATTTTTTCTTCATTTGTACAAAGCACAAATTACTCCTGAGCCAGCGTACACCAGGATGTGTTGGGAGATGTCTCCCTCTCCCCTGGAGACTGTCACTGACTTTTGTCCTAACCTCTCAGTGATTCCTCCTGCAGCATGCGCATGAATGCATGCGTGGATTCCACGCTGTGGTTTTAACTCCATCTTCCACTGCCCGGAGCACCCGGGCTGAGGTGACCACGTCCAGCCCTGCTGGCCAGTGTGAGTGTGCAGTGTGAGGTGGATGGCAACTGGGTCCCGGTGCTGAAAGCTGGGCTCCTGGGTGCTCCACAGGGCTGTGGCCGGAGCCCCTACCCTCTGTCTCTTCATGTGGTTTGTTGGCCTGGGTTTCAAGGTGGATGGCCTCTGGTAACCTAGCTTTGTAAAGTCGCCCAATGCCGCCTCCTCCCAGTCAGGCACCTGGCCAGAGACAATGGTGAGAGCAGGCCCCAGTCATGGTGTCCCTGCCATCATGAGGAGAGCATGCGGGGGGTACGAAGGCAGCACCTCTGGGATGCCCATCATGTACCACGTTACATGCGGGTTCTGTTTTAACACCACACAAACCAGAGGCAGCCCTATCGGCACATCTCTGTTCCTTTTGTGGTTTCACACCCTTCAAACTGCCAGGAATTAACCCAGCAGAATCAGGTGGGACTTCCCAGCATAGATTTAAAGCACAGCTTGAGGAGCAGGTTGCTGGGCCACGGGGGTGCAGTTTGGTTTTGCCTGTGGGTGGGTCTGGGGTTTCACTGTGACACTGATTTTCATTTCCTGGCCTCTCGGGGCTCTCACCTCTGTGTGTGTTTTCCTTGTGAGTGTCCTCCTCTGTCAGGTGCCTTGTCAGCTGCTTTATTGTTGTTGTTATTATTGAGGTATAAATGGCATGTAACATTATGTTAGTTTTAGGTGCACAGTGTCATGATCTGGTATTTGTATAAACCCTGTGAGTCTTCTACGCATCCTTCTATTGGGTCGTCTGTCTTTACCTTATATGTTCTGAACCCTAGTCCTTTATTGTCTGCTTACGTCATAAATGTGGCTCTTGATCTGTTACTGCCACCCCGTTTATAATCCCTGGATAGTAATAAGCAAAGCTGGGCCAAGCCTCTAGACAAATGGTGAGTGTAGGAAATGCAGAGGTGCTGGCCTGAAGCCCAGGCTTGGCTCGGCCCTAGCCTCTCTGTGGACACAGCACAGTGACGTCCTAGGCTGGGGGAGCGGCTCTCCCCAGTGTTCACTGCGAAGCTGGGCATCCTATGCCTTGTTCACAGCAGAGCATAAATACTTCACTAAAGCCTCCATTTGTCGCTTGTGCTGAACACTTCAGAGCTCATGCAATATGAATTACGGTTTGTAATGGCCTTCACGTGCGGGTCTTTGGGGAAAATGTTTTCAGCAAGACAAAGCAAATTGCAGGCATTCCTAAAGGGGCCAAACTCCCGTCCGCAGAAATACATTGAACCTGACAAAGTTACTCTAATGATCTCTGGTGTTGTCTTTCATTGGACACAAAATGAGATCTGCCTGTCAAAGTCATGTGTGGCCAAACGTCCTGGTTCTGAAACCCCTGGGCCAAGTGGCTAGAGATTCCGGGAGTAGAACCCAGGGTGGTGTCTGAGGAAGCGGGTGAGGTGGGCTGGCCACACACAGCATTGCCCCCTTGCAGAGGAGCAGTGGTTAGGTGGGCTTGCCTAAGCCTCTCCTGAGACAATACTCATCGTGCCTGGGATGCCCGGCTTTCGGTGCCAGCCTGACCCCTCCTCAGCCCCTGGTGCCCATGAGCTTGGGCGAGGGGTGATCATCGTAGCCCCAGACCCCAGGGCCTCCAGGCCCTGATCTCCCAACCCCTCCAACTCTGCCCAAGGGCTCCAGGCTGGCAGAGTCTCAGCTCCTTAAGCACAAACAAAGGGTGAGGGTGGATCAGAAGGCCTTCTAGCCTGACGAGTGACTCAAAGTCATGGGCACCTTGCGCCTCAGCTAAGACTGCTGGCAGACACCTGCCGGGTCCTCACCCACACTGTGTCCCTGCCTCTGTGGGGGGCCTCTCGGGGAGGGGCGGGGAGCAACATCAAATGTGCTTCTGACTGACCGAGAGGCCTAGGAAGGGCTGCTATGTTTGCGCCCAACGAGCTGGGCCTTGCAGTGACAATGGCACAAGAGCAGTGTCAGGTGACTCAGAGGGTGGAGGACCCTGGTGGTGAGGAGGCCCTGCTAAGGGGGGATTACAGTGAGAGGAGAGGGGTCAGCAGATGGTGACACCCTGAAGCAGGAGGGGGACCTGTCCTGAAAACACAGCGCCAGATGCAGGAAAGGAGGAGGGAGAGAGGTGTGTGTGCTTAAAGCCCTGGTCTGAGAAGCTCTGAGGTGCAGAGGTCAGGGGGCGGGGAAAGGCACCAGCACCCCCAAGCCCCAGCCTCTTCTCAGATGCTAGCTCAGCCAGGCTGCCCTCACGGGATAGACACCCAAGTAATGGGTCGGAAGAACCGTGCCCTTGCCGGGAACACCACTGGCGGGGACTCAAACACAGAAGTTCAGCCTCTCCGAGCTCTGGAGCCAGAAATCTGAGATCAAGCCGGGCTGGCTCCTTCTGAGGCCATGAGGTCCCAGGCCTCTCCAGCTCCCACCCTCGCCCAGGCCTCACTGGGGCCCCTGTTAGCTCAGGCCTGCCCCCCATGCCCCATCTGTGACGCAGCCTGCAAACCCACACAGCCTGCATCTTTCATCCCTAGCTTTATAATTTTTTTAAGAGAGAATGGAAAGGAATAAAAAAGGGGGAAAGGAAAGACTAAGAAGGAGATACAGGAGATAAAAGGCACATGTGGGTGACAAAGAAACTATGACATAGTCAAATTTTATTAATGGCTCACCCATATGCATTCAGAGAATAATTAACTATTCACAGGTGAAATCAGCTGATAGGAGTGGCTGTCTTGAGCAAATCGAATGAGCTCCGATTATATCAATAGTTTTCAACCAGTGTCCCCGGTTATCAGACCATCAAATAAATTTGTCCACTCTCTTCCTTTGGGGGGAAAAACTTTAATTATCCAGCCCCAGCGTATGGCAGGTCATTAATAAAACCTAGTTATCAGGCCGCAGGTTCGGGAGTTTTACTGTTATCCATCTTTTATCTAAATAAACATTTGGGAAATGTCCTTAAAATTATTATAGATACTTTGCCCCTGCCCCACAATAGGAATTTCTAAATGGAACCCTGTGCCTTAGATACACAATGCGTGGCGTCTGTCCACCCACGGCCTCCATGGGACGGATCCCTGAGCCCAGCTGCGCCTGCGTTGATGGATCGGGACCTGCAAATGCAGATAAGGGGGCACCGCAGCCCGCTGGCTCTTCTTAATGTTATTTACGCCGCCTTTATGTTATGCATGCGTTCTTTATTTCCATGCTGCATATATCAATGACAAGCGAGTGAACTGAACAGCCAGGAAAAACACAGAGCAGGGCCCGTGGTCTTCCCTCCCTGGGCACAGGATCCAGACAGCGCTCTTCATTAAAAGACAGAATGCTTCAGAATCACTTATTATTCCATTGCCAATAAAGCGAAGGTCGTTCTAGAGAAATCTCCGAGACTGGTCTATTCCGTGCTACTACATACAAAAGCACATTACGACTGCGGCGTGCACTTGCCCTTGGAGGTTCCGTGCTCCAAGCAGGATTTGCATAACCCGAACCAGTAGGGAAACAGAACACCTACCCTACGTGCCCTGACATGTCACCGTGTTGGCAGCATTTCCCCTGTGGCCACAGCAGGCTTGACCGTGAGCACGTGGAGTCACCCCACTTCTGGGAGTCACCTGCAGAAATTTCACCAAAACCCCAGCACAGCCCAGACAAGCTGGGGAGAACCCTGCTCCAGGAGCGCAGGCAGGATGGACCATCCTTTATTGAAGAATGCCTGAGGAAGGGCGATAGAAAGCGGAATGTTGGGTTTCCTGAATTGTTGTATGGAGAAAAAATGAGAAGAAATGTGGTTGCTGGGATACGCACCAGACAGAGCATATTCCGGGTGGTCCAGTCTGAGGTTCCTGTTCTGAATGGTCCGGGCCTGAGCCCCATATTCCGATGATCCAAACTGGAGGTTTGTGCTCTGATGTTCCGAGCTGGGGCCTCCTATTCTGGATAATCCAGGCCAGCAGTTGTCAATCCTTCACCAACTCAAACCACAAGAGGCAGCTCACACTCAAGTGGGAGGGGAAGGGGCAGTCTGAGCACTTTCCTTTCCTTTTTTCATACAGATTTTAAAGGTGAAAGGAAATTGTTGCCACAGGCTTCACGCCACACTGAGGCTTCTACAGGAAACATGTTTGCAGGAGTAAAAGGTAGGATATGATCAGAGCCCCTGCCCACGTAGCCACCCAGTGTGGAGGTTTGGGGGTGACCAAACTTAACAAATCAGAGCGATGCCTCAGTCCAGGAGGGTGGGAGAGATGGCTGTGGGTGAGCAGTGGTGACACAGGGATTCCTAACCCTGGTATGAAGCACTTAGGCTCCTTCATTTTCTCATCTAGGCTGTGGGCTGTTGGGATCTCAGCCATGGGGAGTGATTGGTCCCATTGGCAATTGATAGGCATTCAGGTTGTAAATCGCCCAAATAAATTCCCCAGGACCAAAATGTTAGATCCTTATGCACGTGGTACAGGGTTTACAATGCATATTTAAGAATAATTTTCTTTTGTACTTCATGTTGGTAGTTTTTTGCTCCACGAAAATTCAAACCATCTCCCATAGTTATTTCCTGCCACTGTGAAGTCTCCTGACATGAAATGACTGGGACCTGGGACAGGTGAGGCTCTCGCACCGAATGTCATGGTCCAAGGCCAAGCTCTAAGGAGCACCTGGCTGCCCCTTAGTGCCCTGTTGTTTCTGGGTGCCTGAACTCCCAGCATCCTATCTACTTCAAAGAAGAGCTTTAGACCCTGGGAGGGGACCACAGAGCAGGGTGGGAGGCCTGGACTCAGAACCCCAAAACTGGAGTCTTGGACAGGGTCCTCTCAGTGCTGAGGATGGGCAGCTCCCTTCGTTAGCATCCTGGGCATAGGAGGTCCTCATTCTACAAGCTATTGGGAGGAAAACTGGAGGGGATGCAGGGGATCCCCTAATATAAATTGCTCTTTATCCTAAAATAAATCGCTCTTCTCGTGGCAAGTGTTTGGTTTTGAAGAAAAAAAATCAACTATGGGCCCAGAGAATTTCATCCTTCTTCCATTCAAGTGAATCCCAAACTCTCCCCAGCTCCAGACTGCACAGAGCTAAGTGCATACATTTGTAGCTCTTGACTCGCTAGTCAGTTCATCCCCGCGTTGGTCAGCTCCTGCTGGAAAAAAGCAGCAGACACGCTCTTCAACAACAGAAATGTATTTCTCTCGGAACTGGAGGCTGGACATACAAGTTCAGAGTGTCGTGATCTGGTTCTGTTTCTGTTCAAACATCATCATGCAAAACCTCAGACTCCCATGCCCACCCTCCACCCATGCTGGGAGGGGGCTCTGGAATGAGTGGACTTAGTGTTGTGTGCCAATCTATCATTTCCACACTGTTCTGCTTGATTTCGGGCTGGTTTCCTCTCTGAGTCCCTGGCCAGCCCTGTGGCTCTGATCACTAGAGTCACTCCTAACAGCCCATTTCTCTGTCCACCATCCACTAAACCAACACTTAACACTTAGGACTTTCTTTAAAAATTTTTAAAAAGTGATCCTTATAGAGCAATGTACCCTTTCCCGTGAGTACCCCCTCTCCCTAGTTTTTCAGACCTTCAATTGCTGATATTGAAGCAGTAAAATTTGCATCTCAACCTCCCCTGAAGGACTCCTGGCTCCAGGGCAGGGACTGAGCAGGGCACTGAGGGGACCACTGGAGGGAGACATCCTGAGAGGAACTTGCCTGCAGGGAACCTCTAGGGCCTGAGGCAGAACCAGGAGGGAGAGCAGCAGCCAAGCTTGGGAATAAGTCAGAGCAGAGTATGAACACCTAGGTGCCCCAAATCTGAAAGAGGGCGGATCAGAGGCCAAGAGTAAAGGAAGGATGAAACAAGCACTCAGAGCTCATGCCCAGCGACTCCAGGAGAAGAGAGGGTTTGCAAGGCCTTGTCCATTTGCCTGAAAGTGCTTCCCTCATCCCCTCCCATGCAGCAAACCTGCATCTCCCACCCCCCTTCTTCAGGACCTTGCTCAAAAGAGTCACTTCTCAAAGGAACCCATGGTGAAGTCGTCCCCACATGAAGACCTGTTATAACTTCAGTGTCAGACAGGGGAGATGTAGGATCAGCAACCAACCCAGGCATAATCAGAGTGCTCAGAATGAGGAGGAAGGGTCTCCACCAGGCACCAGGACCAGGATGGGAACAAACCTGCCCTGACCTCCCTCAAATACCCTCCTCAACCTCTCCTGAGCAGCACCCCCCAAACTGTGCTTTTAATGGCCTGCCTGCATCACCAGGAAATGGTTGCAGATGACCTATATGAGTGCACGTTTGTTAAACCGGGAGAGTTTGCTTTAGTCTGAAGCATCTACAACTGTGCCATCCAGACAGCAGCGCAGGCCCCGTGTGCCTGGCTTGCACCGAAAGATGCCAGGTCCCAAAGACCTTGTGCACAAAAAAATTAGCTGTAAAATAACTATTAGGTACAGGTTGAATGATCTTATTTTGAATATACTGAATTGGACCTGCTTCCTCTCGTTAAAATAGCACATGTGGCTTGTGTTATGTTACTCCTGGACAGCAGGGTCTATAAATCCCAGGAAAGAAGGGTGTCTTCCACTTAACGAGGAGAGCTGAACCCCAGCCACCCCATGGGCATCATTGCTGAGAACCCAGCCTGGGACTGGGTGGACAAAAAGGCCAGCTGCATGTTTTCCAAAATGTGCCCCAACTGAGAGGGAGGAAGAGAGAGAGAAAAATGAAACAGAGAGACTGAGAAGTTGAGCAAAGCTGACCAGAGTCATCGTGGGGCTTTGTCAGGATCCTTAGCTGCTTCCTTGGGTTCTGAGGCCTCAGGAGTAGTGTGACAGGTGGGAGGGGGTGGCACGCAGGTTTCTGTACGTTTATCTTAGCATAATTCTCTAAGAGGCCTTTGGGCAGGTGAAGGGCACAGTAACCCTCCAGTCACTGGACTCAGAACTGGGGACAGGTGGAGAGCACTAGCGACCCTCCCTGTCACTGCATCCAGTACACTCATGTGAGGCTGAGCACAGGAGGTGCGAGCACTTCCTTCATTCACAAGCAAATCAACTCCCCCCCCCCCCTCAAATGCAGTCTTTTTGGTTATAAGGCTCTATTTCCACTCCTTCTATAATTCTGTTTTCCTAATCATGCTTCCTTTTTCATCAACATGACTTAAAATTGCAGCTGCCTGTGAGTTTGGAGGATGCGTGTTTCTGCTCCAGCTTCACCTGCTGCATCCTGACTGTTCCATGTTTACTTTACAGTCTTGCCTACATTCTCAGGCCCATCACTTCTTATTTTGCAATTATGTCTGCTCTGCCCGCTACATGCTGTCTTTGGTGGTTATATAATTAAGAGCAGAGACTTTTTTCCCTTGGCTGCACAAGGTGGAAAATGTTAGCTATTTCCACACTTCAGAAACCCAGCTGCTACAAGCATTAAAAATTACTTAAAACATAAATTTATGGCATTGTGATCACAATGGATTGTGTTCTCGTAAATGAATTGCACTGCAAATTGCTGTTTTAAATTAAAATATAGCTTATTAGGAATGACAGGAGAGTAATACAGAAGGAAGAAAGGTTTCATAGAATTGTCCCCAAAAGCCCATTCCTCCAAGAAGTGAGGGCAAAGGATGTGCCACAAGCAGCTACTACTTCCTAGCTGTGTTGGGCTCTGGAGCTTACTTCCTTCTTTCTCCCCTACCCCCCACCCCACCCCACCCCCAACCACCTCTCCTCGCCTCCCATCTGCCCTCAGTATTTCAGGAGGGTCTACACTGTGCATTGCTCTGAGGTAGGCAACGGACATGCTAAGATGAGTAAGATGCCGCCTTTTCTCAGACCTCACAGGGTCTGTTGGAGGGCAGGGTGGCAAGTGGGCAGGTAGTGGGGGAGGGGCAGTGAGGGAGGCACGCGTGGGGTACTCCTTCAGCAGCTGAGAAGAATCGAGAACATTCGAGGACAGGTGGAGGAGGTGGAGCCCTGATTCATTACTCTGAGCCAGCAGCTGTGGAGACCCACGGAACTGAGAACCTTGGCATTAGCAGGGGTCTCTGTGAGGTGAAAGTCGCCCCTCTCTCAAGCACCTCTGGAATATGGTTGTCTATCTCTACTTGGACACTTCCAGCGGTAGAGATGTCTCTGCTTTGTGAAATGTCCCCTTTCATTTGTGGACACAGACTGAAGTCTTCTCCCAGCTAAACAGCCTGAAAATCATGCCTTCAGTTTGACACTCAACCTGGGACTGTCTGGGTGACTTCCAAGAGAAGACTCATAATAGGTGCATATCCTGGTCACAATTGGAATAGCCTGGGCATGTGGACATGAGATAAGAGGAGCCTAGGGCAGGGCTTGCTTAGGTATAAAAAATGGAATATAGTTGACCCAATCGAGGGCTCTTATAAAGCCAGGGCTTGACTGAAAGGCTGTGCAGGCTTTGTGGAGGTTTGTGAGCAATGGAGTGAAATGATGTTGGAAGCATTTTAGGAGGATTCATTTACTCTCATATTGGATGGAGACTGGAAGTCATCTAATCCAACACTACACAGGCTAATAGCTCCCGTAAGACTCCTGCCATGTGACTGCATAAATGTCCCCACCACAGCATGATAAATGCCATCACTGCAGCATCTGAGCAGGGCCGGCTACCACTGCAAACTTTCTTCAGCAAAACAACCCCAGCGTCTTGTCCTCCTGGTCCTTCTGTATCCTGCCACACCTGTTCCAGGTACTTCATCACACATCAGTCCAGAAACTTTAGATATAACAGAGGGGGAAATGCTCATTAAGATAGTCCCACATTCCCAGACATCTATTTAGTAACCAATCAATGCCAGATGTTATATGAGGAACCGAGGGTACAGGGTTCTAACCCAAAGGAGCCTCAGCTGAATGAAGGGAGATGGGGCAGTGAAAACAAGCCAAAAAAAGCATATAGGCCAGGACCAAGTCTGCAAGGGGCAGTGTGTCCTCAGTGGAAATACCACTCCACCACGAGAAGAGATGTTCCCAAAGCCTTAAAAGGCAAGTGGACCCTGAGATGTGGCTTCGACAGATGTGTAGGACTTGCCCTGGAAGACAGAAGCAGGAAAGTCTTTCCCAACAGAGGGAGAAGTGGGACTTGTGTATCAAGAGAGGTGAGAAATACAGGTTACAAGGAGTAACAATGCCCAGAGGAAAGGAGGCACCAGCCTTACATTACAATTCTTTCTCTGATCCTGGGAGAAAGGAAGGAGAGGAAACAGAGATGGAAAGCAATTTCTACATAAACTGTTCCATAAAACTGAGGATGAAAGAAATTTTTCCCAAATCATTTCATAAGATCAGCATTATCCTGATGACAAAACCATGCAAAGTCTTACAAAAAGCCTGGCCAGCATGGCTCAATGGTTGAGCATCGGCCCATGAACCAGGAGATCACAGTTCAATTCCCAGTCAGGGCACATGCCTGGGCTGTGGGCTTGATCCCCAGTAAGGAGCATACAGGAGGCAGCCAACCAACGACTCTCTCATCATTGATGTTTCTCTCTCTCTCTCCTTCTCCCTTCCTCTCTCTGAAATCAGTAAAAACATTTTTTTTAAAGTCTTACAAGAAAACTATAGAAAAAAAATCTCTCATTAATATAAATGCAAATTTTTTTAAAATTTAAACAACTAAAATCCAACCATTTATAGAAAAAGATAATACATCATTACCAACTTCATGCCAATATTGCAAGATTAGTTTAACTTTTAAAATCCACCAAAGTAATTCATATCAGTAAAGAAGAGAACCCCTGAGAATCCAAGACGGTGGCAGAGTAGGTGAGAGCTCCACTCATCTCCTCTCAGGACCAAATGAACCACGACTAAATTATACAACAATCATCCTGAATAACCTACTGAAGACTCGCTGAAGAGAAGTCTTATAACCCAGAAGAAAAGCCACAGGACTTTAACATATGAATGGGGGGGACGCTCTGCCTCCTACACACTCGCCTGCCAGGCGGTGCCTGGGTTCCCTCTCCCTGCACCACAGCTTGGAAACAGTCCCAAAGCAGGAAGCTGGGGAAATTTCAGGGCTCAACGCATTTGCTTCTTGTATCTCATGGACTGCTGGCCTTTACTGCCTGATGCCTGATGTCATTGTTGTATTTGCTCTACTGTTAAAATTATTTGCTGTCCAGCAGTAAATAGAATAAGTAGATAAAAGTAGCTAGAGAGGCTCAGGAACCCAACAAGATACAGCCTCATCCATGCCCTGTGCCAGGCCTTTCGACTCTGGGTGTTCGGTGCCAGTTTTCATAGTTATCTCTGGAACTCTATCATCTTACCAGGAGATCAGTGACAAGAAATTCTGTTTCCAGTTTGTCTGGTACTGACACAAGACATAGCGAGTATGGCCAGATTGTAAAATAAAGAAAGGATGGTAGATAACCTCTGGTAAGTGAGCTGCTCCGTGAGAGTGGTAGAGGGACCGGGGGGACCAGTTGTAGTAGTTCTAGGGGGCTTGCCTTCCTGGGACAGATGACTTCCATGCTGCAGGCACCCTTGGGTTCTCATGACCTCACCAAAGGAACCAGGAAAATCCTCCCAATCAGGGACCCAAACATAAATCTTGGAGGACAACAGTGCTGCTTTCGTCATATCCTTGAGGAAGAGAAATTGTGACAATGAGCGTCTTACAGGTAAGGAGAATGATGCAGTAAGAGGTATGTTCCGTAAGTGGGAGAGCCCAGGGCCATGCCAGTCTTGAGTGTGAGGGGCATTGTGGCAGAAGAGCCTTCCCTCCCTCTCATCCATGGGCACCACCAGCACTTATTGCAGAGGACAAGGGGCTGCAACTGGCAGGTCCTCACCTGGCTTTTGACAGAGGCAATTCCAGAAAGATCCACGGTCATCCCCACTGCCCCCCTGTCCTCTGGCCATCCTCGAGTACCTTCATCCCCCTTCATGTCTGAGACAAAGCCACCTGGACGGGCTCAGAAAAGGAGGGCTGGATGTGACGTGCACAGATGGATGACAGCAGTTCCACCTGACTCAGCCTTTTACTTCTTTCAGATGAAAATCGGCCTGTTCAGATAACCTACCCAAGTGCGTACTAACATCTCCCGTGGAGAACCGGGACAAGTGATTAGGTTGGAACAACAGGAGGGGCACTTACAAAGGGGTGAGTCTTTGCTGAGTGTGAATTTCATGCCTGAAGTACTCGCAGAAACCACACTCGGGCATTTCATCAATCCGCACGCCGCGTTTCTGCTCTCCAGGTGGGCGAGACCCAGCAAAACCCAGCCAGGCGTTAACAAGCTCATCTTCTTTATGCGGCTACAAATTCTGCTTGTCATTTTATGATTGAGGGTGCCAGATTAGCTTGCCTCCTTCAGTCCCTGCTCAACGCCACATGCACACACCCACCACACACAGTGACAAGCCACACAGACGCATATGGACACACAACACATATCACAGACACACCACACAGAAGGACATACCACACACACACACACACGACCATGTATAAGCAGAACATGGAAGAATGATAATAAAATGAGTGAACTTTGTTTCTGAGAAACAGCTCAAACAGTAGCCCTCAAATATATTTGTTTTCCAAAAGTATTTCCCACGAGTTCTCTCAATGGAAACATATTTTTCTTGGTAAAGAAGAGAAAATAAGTTTATAAGGGGCTAGGTGCTCCTCCCAAGGTGGGAGAAGGGGTGTTGAGAGCAATGAAGGTGTCCTGCGCCCTCCCCACGCATGGACACCAGGCGCCTGCACCCACAGGACACGTCCTGCTCTGCGGCCTGGGACACCCAAACCAAGAGCCATCGTCTCAGGCTGGCGAGATTCCTTCCCTGGTCCCTGGGACCTGACCCTCTGCCTCTGGAAAGGCCTTGCTCCCCTCTCCATAACAGGTCACCCGTCACGCCTCTCAGGTCCTCACGCCTGCCCAGCAGCTGCCCTCCCACATCCTGTGCCGATGATAGTCCCACTTGACAAATAGAGCGTTTGAGGTCTCGGGGACTTGAGAGGTTGAGCTCCTTAAAGGCACAGGTCTCCATTTCCGACTCTGAAAACTCTCCAGGCTGAGCTAACAGGGAGATGTCTTCCATGATTGCTTGGGCATAGCATGCAGCGGAAGAGTGATTTGCACAACACCAGCAGTAAATCAAAGATTTTGCAAATATCTGTTTAGTCCTTACACAGCCAACCCTGCAAAGACGCAGCACAGTCAGGCCAGGTGGGCTCAGGTGAGAGGTTGGCAGGGGCTACATGTGTACATGGGACACCGGGTACCTGCAAAACAGGCATAGGAGAGGGCTTCTGGGAGCTTATAAAGCGGGTCCCTCTGGGGAAAATGCCTCCCTGGCTTCACCTCTCCTAACACCGATTTACAGAGGGCTGACACCCAGGCTTCCCCTACTTCATGGCTAACACTGGCTGAGGCCCTACTGGCTTCATGTACACATCAGCCCATCTACTGCTGGGACCCCGGTAGCTCTTCTTGTGACCCCTGTTCCACAAGGCCCTGCAATAAAAACTAGTGTCCTCAACACCACCCAGAGCATCTAAACCTCCCAGAGCATCTTGCTTTGCCAACATCTTCAACTAGATGCCCGTAACAAAGTGACAGTTAGTTCTGCAAACGCACGGCTTCGAGGGTGAAAGTGAGTAATTCCCTGTACAGTTCAGCACCAGAAAAACAGAGTCTTTAACCAGTGAAAGTGTTTCCTGCCCCATCTTCAAGGTGGTTTTACTGACAATGATTAGGTAATATTAACCATAATACTAATATTACAGGAAAACAATTAGCTCTGCATTGCATACTACAGGGGTGCAAATGGGACAACTGTCATTGTTTTAAATCGATAATCAGCAATGTGTAATGAAAACCTGCTGAAACTGTTCTTGGAATGAGGAGGGTATGAGGAAATAGAATCTGTATCCCAAACCATTGATTAAACTTACTGACCACTGATAAACATCACTTCCCCAGGAAATACTGGAAAGATCTATAGGAAGCTTTCTTATTGGCCATCTTATCAATGTAAACCAAATCAAACTGTGAGACGATGGCAATGCTGGAGCCATCGGAGGGGCACCCATCACACATGTTGAGAGAGAGGCACCCATCACACATGCGAGGAGGGGCACCCACCCATACGTGCCAAGGGGAAGGGTACCAGGATGAGTCTGGCTGCCCTATGGCTGCATTTCCTGGTCTCTAGAGCTAGCTGGCCTCTGTTAGCAGCTTGCCCTAGCTTCCCCCATCCATTGAGGGGCTTTTACTGATTCACTTTATTTCTGCAGGTTTGGGTTGTATTTGGGGTTTTCTGCTGTGCAGGTGTCTTCAACATGATTCTTTGTGAAATTTCCATGTCAAGCAAACACCCCTGTACCCACTACCTAAGCTAAAAAAAAAAAGAAAGAAAGAAAGAAAGAAAGAAAGAAAGAAAGAAAGAAAGAAAGAAAGAAAGAAAGAAAGAAAGAAAGAAAGAAAGAAAGAAAGAAAGAAAGAAAGAAAATCAGCATTACCTTGGGCAATCTTTCATCTACAATCTAACCATCTGTGCATGTATCTCTGAAAAATAAATAATTAATGTTGAAGCACTGAGTAGCAAGTGGGCATCCAGCTGTGCACAGCCAGGGTGCTGCTGCCTTGGGAGACACCTAGAGAAGGGGAGCTGACCGCTGGGGTCTGTCCACCCCGGGAAGTGACCTCAGTGGAGGGAGGCAGTATGTTCTGGGGAATGGCGGTGCCTGGAAGTAGCCTGCGAGCCGGGTCCATGACCTGCAACAGCCCAGAAGTTGGAGACCAGGGCAGGGGGCACAGGAGTGAAACTTGCAAATTTCCTGAAGCTCACTCCTTCAAGTCATTTATGCCCAGGCCTGGAAGTACACAAGAAGGGTGGGCCATGGCCCAGCTGTGGGAAAGAGTTTATGGAAGACTGTGCTGGCCAGAAGGCTGCCCTCCCACCAGGAGCAAATGGGAAGGTGGAAGGGGGAGGACATCAACAGAGGACTTTCCCTTCCCTTCCTGTTTCTTCATGGAGTCCCTTGCAAAATGCAAGTTAGCCTGGAGGCAGCGCCTGCACAGGCTAAACAGTCCCCAGGCACATACTTGGCCCCTTACTCTGTGGGGATTGGTGGGGAGTGTTGAATCTGAGTGGAGCTTGGGCAGGGCCTGCCCAGGATCCAGGATCCAGAATCCAGACAGGGGCACAGCTACCAGGCAGAGGATCTAGAAGGTGAACAGGATCCCCTTGCATCCTGCTGCCCCTGGTCCTAGAGAAGGCGGTCACTCAGGTTTACATTTCCTCAGAGTAAGTGAGGTTTGAGGGGTGTCCCTTGCCTGTTTCCTCCCTGGTGACGCTGGGCAATGGGGATTCATGGAAATGAAAGGGCATTTCCTCTCCCTTCTCTTCCCAGTTGCACCAGCACAAGTAAGACAAGTGTACTCTCCAATAATAACTGTTGTTGCTTCTTCTAAGTGCCCATGTTGGGTCCACTGGTCACAGCTCCAGTTAACTCATTTTGTAGGAAGCAACAGCCCAGTTTCCCAAAGACTCGGTTCCGATGAACGAAGGGGATTGGCATCCAGGGAGCTGTCCCAGGTGCTGAATTGAGGTGGGGAGGCAGGTGGAGATCACGCTGTCCCCTACTGTCACTCAGGCTAGGCACCTCCCAGTGCTCACATAGGTCAGAGTTCACTGCAGCTGGGGGTGCTTGTGCCCATTAGTGTCATTACTTCTGTACAGACTGAACTTGAAGGCCTCAGGCACTGCAGCAGCCTGGCCTGGCATGATGGCTTAGATGGGGATTCCCCCTGGCCATCTGCACTGCCTGCTGTCCACGTATCTAGACAAGATCCTCAAAGCAGCATGTGTCCAGCTCGTCAGACATGGGGTCAGTCACACTTGGGGCACTTTGTCTCTCAAGTTGTGGAGAGCCTGAGTTACCACCTGACTGAAGACCTGAGGAGAGGGGACCCTGGGCACTCACAGAGCTCAGAAACCTTTGAGTCTGGGGTCCTGCTCTGACAAGAGGGAGGCGTGCATACTGGGTCCCATTGCTGCCCCAGGTGACTTCTACAGCCTGGAGGACATTGTGCCATGAGGATTAGAGAGAGCTTTGATCACAGACATGACAAGACAGAGCAGAAGAAGAGAGATTGGGGACAGTGACTATGAGGTTTCAAAGGAGAAGTGGGTTTGCATCATTTCGGTTAATGTGGAAAGTGAGACTTTCCAACTGAAGTAATAACACTCATCAAGGTCACTTAGCAGTAATTTTGAGGAGGGGGCAATTGTGAGCCTGGGCCTCTCTATGGCACTTTACTAATCTCCTCATAGGTAGTGTATAAATGTCATTAGAATAGGAATCTTCAGTCTTGAGGAGATCACCTGCCCTCAAAATTCTCCTTCCATAGTTTAGACCAAGTCCCCAATTGTAAAAGACACACCTTGCCCAAAATCACCCTTTCGCAGGGACATCTCATATTATACCTGGAAGTACAGTGGAATGCCTAACATGATGTCTGTAATAGTTGGTACAAAGCAGGGAGTTGTCAAAACAGTGATCAGGTTGGTTTCTAGTGGATAGTATTTTACACCAAGTGATGGACCACCTGCTCTGTATTAGCTTGCACCTCTTGGGAGACTTAAGTTTAGAGTTTACATAAATCTATGCGGCAGAGACTCCTATAAACATGGGGTTGAAGTGCCTTCTGTTTATTGTTGCAAGTTCAGGACCCAGTCCATGCAGTGTTGTCATGGATAATGCTAATTAAGCCCCCTGGAGGAGGCTTGGTTTCTATGGCAAAACCACATGCTGCTGGGAGAGCGCTGGCCAGGCCCGTGAGCTCGTGAAGAAACAGAACAAGATCTGGTCGGAAGATAACTCAGGCAGAAACACTTGCCAGTTTCCAGTGGACAAAACCACTACTGTTTATTTCATGAACTCACAGTGAGAGGGTGAAGAGCATTCAAGTAGTCTGACATGTGAAAAGTAAAAAGTTGCAAAAAAGGGAAGACCTGCTGCTCTTGCCGAGGGCAGTAGGGGTTACAGCACACTCAACACAACTGAGGTGACCCTGTAGGGCTGTTCAGATGGCCACTTTGTCTTTAACCACCTGCCTCTTAGGAAGAGGCAGAGAGCCAGCTCTATAAGCACTTTGTGGGTTCCACACTGCAGACACAGCCCCACCTCAGCACCCTGATTTCTCCTGGCCTCCAGGCATCAGTGTATAGCTGGGGTTTCTGCTTCTCCCCAGATGCCATGCAGGCTTTTCTTTTCACCCAGGTTGTTCAGTGTTCCACTCTCCAAAGCCTCTGACATACCTTTGGGATCAAAGAATCTGAAATCAATTAACACTGTTGTCCAGTCCTGGGCATTTGATCTGATTTTAAATGATGCAGCAGCACTCTGGGTTCACACTTCATACTGGGAGCTCTAAACCACAATGCCAGCTTGCATCCCTAGGTAAGCCCTCACCACAGCAGGGGCAATGGCTGCATCCCTCCATTCCTGAGGGATTTGCACCTAACTCGCCACAGGAATCTCCTATTGCCTGTGGGCTGGTTTTAGCCGCTCAGGAGTCATTCAGCCTCCTGAATGGCCCAATCGTAGGGCCCTGTGGCAGATACTAATAGCAGCAGACTATTTTCATTTCTCAAGTCTACTTCAAATTAATAAAAATGCCCCTTTCTGTTTTTCATCCACAAGGAGACTCCCTTTGCATATTCATTTAATGTTAAATTGATGGATTAAATTATACCAAACTCAAAATCAATCCTGCACATATCCATTAGAATGGACTGAGTCCCTTGGCGGGGACAGAGCACAGAAAATGCATTCAGGCACACTGATAAGTCCAGGCCCATCATATGTCATTTTAAACAAAGAGCAAAGAAAGCCCTTTGGAGAGGCTCTATCAGCTGTTAAACAGAGACGCCACATGCACAGGGAGATGGATGGCTCTCCCTGGGCTGATGATTACAGGGAAATGCTTCTCCGTGTCTCTGTCACAGTTCACAGGCAAACAGATGCCTCTGTGCTAAGCTTTCCCTTTGTCTTTCCTGAGGCGCAGTCAGTTAACAAGTGCCAGGCAAGGACCTCCCACTCTGCCCCAGCTTAGCAAGTAGACACACATGGTGTGTGCCAGAATCCTGTCTTTCCATCCCCTGAAGCACATGAGGCAGATGTGTGTAGATGAGTAGTTGACTCCCTTTTCAGGGCAAGCCCCTGAACACCAGAGGGGCATGCAGAAACAAGGGGGATGACCAAAGTCACTGCTATAGTGGGGTGGCTCAGGACCTCAGAGAGAGGGAGAGGCCAGAGGGCCATTCTGGATTCTCTTTGGGAACTTTAATTCTAAATCTAGTTCTAAGAGTGAAACACTCCAGAGCAGCCCTTCCACCATGTTTCCTTCTTTCCCCCTTATGAATTTTCCCATTTTTCTCCATTTAGCATTTTCCTCCATTTAGCATTCACCTTTCCAGACTTTGTCCCACCCACAGCTGAACATAAAGGAAGAGAGCCAAAAATAGAATCACAACTGGAACATGTCAAAGTGTCTTGAAGAAAGGCAGAATAGAACACCATCAGGACATTTTGTTGTTGTTAATCCTCACTGGAGGATATTCTTTCCATTGATTTTTAAAGAGAGTGGAAGGGAGGGGGTAAGAGAGAGAGAGAAACATCAATGTGAGAGAGACACATTGATCAGTTGCCTCCCACACATGCCCTTACTGGGGCAGGGGATTGAACCACAACCCAGGTACATGCCCTTGTTTGGAAATCAAACCCACAACCCTTTGGTCCATAGGCCAATGTTCTAACCACTGAGAAATGCCAGCCAAGGCAGGACATTTTCAATATTTCTTCCACATCAGACTTTCCTATGTACCCTCCATCAAATTGCAGTGTCTCTCCAAGAACACCAGGGTTTTACTTGTCAAATCATCCCACTAGTTGGCTTCAAGTAACTTTCCTCACCAATGGAAGTCAATATACATAATAAGGTGTATTTTTTTTTTTAATTATTGGAACTTTTCCTTCCAAGTAAGATGTAGCAGATATCAACAAGATACATAACTGTAAAATCTAGAAAAACTGGAACTAATTACAAAAATAATCATTTTAAAGACTTTATAGAGCAGTGAAAATGAGAGCACATGAACTAAAACAGCAGTGCTGGGCCAGAAAGACAGTGAAATTTCCTGTATTTTCACAGTAGTTGTGAGACAAAGTTCCAGTAACATGAGGGGCCTGCAACAAATATGTCAGCTCTTGCTATCAAGGTGTTTGCCAGATTTTAAAATCCAAGGAATATGGACAACACAAGGTGGGTTGAATCTAATTATAATGACAACCCAACCTCAATCCAGTTTAATACCTACTTGGATGATATGATCATCCCTTACCCTGTCTTCCCTATAGAAGAGCAAAGAGAATGCCTACTGGGGAAAATAACAATATTGTTAGACTTGGTAGTTCTTTTAGCTATATTGCCCAGCTTTTGAATTGTTTCAAATTTTGTGAGAAATGTAAAGCAGCAGAAAAAAATAATAAATAGTTAATAAAAAGATAATAGAAATAGAGAAAGATTTATAGATACTTCAGATTTGGGAGTTATCAAATAAGAGTTTTAAAATAACTCTTATAAATATAATAAAGAAAATAACCAAAAATATAAAATAGATTACAAATAGGAAATTTCAATAGAGAATAGAAATCTACACAAAATCTACATAATCTAGTTGGCATTATACAAATAAAAATATAATATTTGTGTTTAAAATTGTGTCAGGAGTGTTCAATAATATACTGGGTATTGTTGAAAACAGGAGTAATGAACTGAAAGACAGGTCAGTAAAAAAATACCATAACTGACACCTAGAGAGAAAAAAGAATAAAAATAACAGAACAAAGTATAAAAGACATCTGGAAGGTGAATTGTCAAGTAATCCCATCCCATGCAGAGAAAGGGATGGGATGGAACTATATTTGAAGGTATAATGACTGAAATTATTTTTCAAAATGAAAAATATCAATTGAAGAAATTCCATTAATACAAATATAATAAATGCAAAGAAAGCCACACCTGCATGCATTACAATCGAACTATTAAAATCCAAATACAAAAAAAAATCTAAAAATTAACATTTTTTAGAAGAAAATGGCATGGTACTTTCAAAGGAGAAAAATAAGACTAATGAATGACTTTTAACTAGAAACTATGGAAATCGCAGGACAATGGATACAGCTAACATACTACATATAAGGTATATTTACATTTTCAAAAACATATATTAAAAAATAAGAGAGTAAGAATCAATTTTCTAAACTTCATAATAAAACTAGAAAAACGCCTGCAAATAAACACTAAGCAAATAATAAAAGAAAGCAAATAATAAAATTAGTAGTATAAATCAATAATATAGAAAACAGATATGTAAGAGGAAAAAAATAAAAAGTAAAAAATTGGTCCTATGTATATAGTCAATAATGCTGTAACAACTATATATGGTGTCAGATGAATACTAGACTTATTGGAGTGATCACTTCATAAGGTATATTTATGTCTAATCACTATGCTGTACACCTAAAACTAATATAATATTGTATGTCAACTATAATTAAAAATGTTTTCAACTTTTAAAAATTGGTCCTATGAAGATTCATAAAATTAATAGAACTCATTAAGAGTGGATAAGAAAAGATAAACCACAAATTAGAAAGCTTGACAAGAAAACAAAAAAGTATATATTACTATAGACCCTACAGATTTTTAAAAGTTAGTAAAAAATAATTTATACAAGTTGATGCCACTAACTATGCAACTTAGCAGTAAATAGATTTCCTAAAACCACTTACCAAGTGAGACACAAAAAATAGAATATGTGAACAGACTTATATCTGTTTAAGGTATTAAATAGTTTAGTTTTTAACAAAATTACTCCAGATCCAGACTACTTCACTGGTAAATTCTTCCAAACAAAAAGACAGAAGTAATAATGATGATGTACGAACTCTCTTGGAGGATATACAAAAAGGAAACACTTTCAACTCCTTTATGAAGCTAGGATAGCCAACCTGACAAGAACACTGCAAGAAAGAAAAACCAAAACCAAAGACTAGTATCTTTCATGAGCAACTTATTAACAAGACAAACCCAGCAAAGAATAAAAGATAAACCAAGTAGAATTCCACATCAACATTTAAAGGTAGCACATCATGATCAAAAGGTTTTATACCAGAAATGTAAGATGTTTAACACTCAAGATTCAATCAACTGAATTCATCATATAAACACACTAGAAAAAAACACATTGTTTCAGTAGTAAAATAAAAGACATTTGACAAAATTCTCCCCAACTAAGTTCAGAAACAAGGCAAGGTTGTTCACCCTCACCATTTCTATTCAACATTTTACTATTCTTCGAACAACCATTAGAAATTATAGGTGAATGTATTAAGTTTGTAGGATACAAGTTTAATATACAAAAATCAACTGTGTTTTTTATGTGCTAGCAGCAAACAATTGGAAAATAAAATTCTAAATTTTTTATTTACAGTAGCCTCAAAAATCCACAAAATACTAGATACATGACATTTTTAATGTACAAGACTTCCACATTGAAAACTATAAAATATGTCTGAGAAAAAAATCAGGAAGATTTAAGTAAATGGGGAGGTATAGCATGTTCTGAATTGGAAAATTCAACATAACTAAGATGTCTATTCTTTCAAAATATGTCTATATTTTGAGTACAATTCTTTCAAAATTCCAGCAGGCTTCTCTTGTAGAAATTGAGAGGCTAGTTACAAAATGCATATTTTAAAAACAAAGTAGCCCTGGCCAGGTGGCTCAGTTAGTTGGAGCACAGTCTGCACACCAAAAGGTTGTGTTCCATCCCCAGTCAGGGCTCATGCAGGAGGAAGCTGATCAATGTTTCTCTCTCACATCAATGTTTCTCCCTCTCTCCCTCTCCCTCTTTCTCTCACTCCCCCTCCCCTTCCTCTCTCCCTAAAATATCAATAAAAACATATCTATCCTAGGGTGAGAATTTTTAAAAAGCAGCAAAGTAGCTATAATAGCCAAAAAATGAAAAAGAAGAATGAAGTTCAAGGACTATTCTCCTCAACTTTAAGGTTGACTACAGCTTATAGTAATCCAGAGAGTATGGTGCTGGCACAGAATCACATATAGCTCAGTGGAACAGTAGAGGGGACACAGAAATAGGCCCGCATCCCATGTACATTTGATTTGCAGCAAAGGACTAATGCAATCTAATGAAAAAGTAAGCCTTTTCAACACATAGTTCTGGAACAAGTGGGTATCCACACACAAACAAAATGAACCTCAGCCTGACCTCACTCATATCACACACAAAAATTAACTCGAGATGGATCATAGACCTAATGTAAAAATGAAAGCTTCTGGAAGAAAGCATAGGAGAATACCTTCACTGTTGGGGATAGGAAATAACTCCTGAGACAGGACACAGGAAGCAAGATCCGTTAAAAATTAATTATTGGATACTATTTACATTTAAACTTTCAGTTGAATAGTCAAACTATAGAGTGTCCCCCAAAAATGTATATACACTTTGAATTATTATAAGGTCAGTGTTTATTACATACAATTCATTTTCAAAAGTTAAAAGAAACTATAAAAATGAATAATTTTTTGTCAATGCCTCTTTTCAAACTGATGAATGTTCTGGTCAAGGCACTGCTGATAACGCAAAGCAATGGAATCACAAACATCAAGGATCATTTTGTTCAGTATTTATGAGCCCTCAGTTCATCAACTGTTGCCGGTTTTGTACTGTAAACTTTATCTTTTATGTATCCCCATAAAAAAGTTTAGTTGATACAGTTTCTTTCTTCAAAGCTTAGTGTGGCTTCACCCATTATTTCAAATCAGTTAAACTGAAAATTAAATGAGTTATCAGCTGTTAAAGTGTGTATACATTTTTAGGGGAACAACCAGTATAAACAATTATTCACATTAACAAAATAAAGGATGAAACCACATAATCATGTCAATTGAAGCAAAAAGACAAAACTCAATATTAGTTCATGTTTCAAACCCTTAGAAAACTAAAAATAGAAGGCACTTCATCAATTAAAGAGTACCTTACACACACACACACACACACACAACGCACTCATAGAGAGCAGCTAACATCAAACGTAATGGTGAAATATTGAACACTTTCCCCCTGAGGTCAGGAACAGACAAGAATGTCTGCTCTCACCACTTCCATTAAAAACTGTTCTCTGGGTCTATCCAGGACAATAAGATAAAGTACAGATTTAAATAAAGAAATACATGTATAAATAATATGAAGTTGGAAAGTAAGTAGCAAAACTGTCATTATTCACATATGTTTATATACATAAAAATCTAACACAATCTATAAAATATTAGAATTAAATAAATTTACAAGGCCACTGGACACAAGGCCAATATATGAAATTCAATTAATAATATTTCTATACACTACCAGCAAAGTAATTGGAAAATGAAATCAAAACAATACCAATAAATTCAATAAAAAACTGTTTAAAAAAAAATACCAATAGCAATATGTGGCATATGTGCAAAACTGATACACTTAAAATAATAAAACACTGCTGAAGGACATTTAAAAAGACCTAAACACATGGAACAATATAACAGTTTTATGGATTAGAAAGTAAAAAAAATGTTAATATGTAAATTTTTCCCTAAATTTTTCTATAGGTTTAATGATGTTTCAATAATCCCAACAAGTTTTTTTGTAGAAATTGACAAGCTAATTCCATAATTTATGTGGAAATGCCAAGCACCTAGAAAACCAAGGCCACCTGAAAGAAGATGAATAAAGCTGGAGTCTTAAACCACTTGATTGGAGACTTACTAAAAGCTACAATAGTTAATTCAGTGTGGTGTTGGCATGAGGATGGGTAAGTGGTCCAATGGAACCCTGGAGAGTGTAGAAATAGACCTGTTCCTAGTATTCCCTCATTGTTCTGCTAACATCTGTGGGCTCTGTAGTAATGCCACCTTTCTCTTTCCTGATATTGGTAATCTGTGTCTTCTCCATTTTTCTTCCAATAGGTCGTGGCCAGTGCTCTTTTCATCAATTATCTCCAAGGGTTGACAGTGTACTGATCTATGAATTGGATACTGAATTGATAAATGTTAGCAATCTCTTTTCTAGGCGCCCAAGGTTTCCAAGAGAGAAACTAAGAGTCCTCTCTTGACTGGTAAGCACTCTTTTAGGTAGAATTAGGACATGGAAATTTTCAGGTGTCTTTACGGAATTAAATTAGGTGTGGGAGGGGCTGGCTCAATTTCCTGAAGTCCTGCAGGGCTTCTCCTTAGAAAAAAGCAAGAGAGTGATGAGGCTTCAGGGCATCCTTGAGGGGTGGCTCCTATAAAGAGGGTGGCTGGTGGGCCTGAGTGGGTGCCCGTGCAGGGAGAGGGGGAGAGGAGCCTCAACAGAAGAGGACCTAAGGACCAGCCTCACCCATGACTCAGAAAGTCGCTGGAATTGTTGACCTCCATGAGCAACAGCCTGAGTAACCCCTCCATCACTGTGGTTTTTTGGTTCTATGATATTGACATGGCTATCGTGAGGTGTTATGGGGAGCAAATCCACACCCCAAACTGGATGGCTATCCAAGCCAGGAAGCAGGTTCATTCTACAGAGCAGTATCACTGCCGGCTTGGTTTTGAGACAGTTTCCAGAGAGTCAGGACAGAAAATCCCAGAACACTCATAAATATAGCCAGGGGCAATTAGGAGCTGAAGAGCTTTCCTCATGGAGCCCTAGAAGTCCTCCACCCTCCTTCAGTCAGCCCCAAATGCAGAGACGCCACGTGGGCTGTGGGGACCCTGGCTTGTTTCCAAGCCTTTGTGTAATCAGAACAAATAAATGACACAGCAACTTGGTGTTAAGATCCCAAACCTTCCCAGAGCCATGTTTTTCTTTCTCTGGTGAGTAAGTCTTCATAATGTTCAGACCTTCTCTTCAAAGCAATGAGCAGTGGGCATGTGACAACTGGGTGAGGGCATCCTGGGGGGTTAATCACATTCAAGGGCTGCCCTGCATCCCCTGGAGTGTGATAAAGGAGAGTGAAATAAACAGCACTGGGGGTGTGCAGAGAAAAAATCCTTGTAGCTCAATAAAGTGTTGTGATTTAGGGGCTGCAGAATGTGGCCCCATGACCATGTCACCTGGAGAACCCTGAAGAAATGCAGGGCCTCCAGCCCCTCCAGGCCCCCTCCGGGCTCAGGGGTGGCTCCAGGAATCTGGACCACTCTAAGCTGATTAACTCCTGTCCTATCAGAAACTTCACCTTTCTGACTGTAGCTGGAGTGATGGAACAGAAGAGACTGTTGGTGGATTATTTATAAAAGCCAGCTTCACCCCAAGATTGTCCAAAAGAAAGCCATCACAGAGCTGGGCTCCCCTGAGAACTAGCGCGCCAGCCTCTCAGACTCCAGCAAGCTTCCCTCCCCTCTGCACATATTGACGAGTTAGAGTGCCTCGGGTCCTAGGGAAAAAGAGAAGCCATCAGGGTGGTGGTTTCCACACTGAATATGGAGTGTGGGGTCAGAGCAGAGACCAGGAGCCAGGGCCAGCGTGGCTTCACCCCACCTTGGCAATGGCAGCACAACCAGCTGGAGCTCAGACCAGTGACCCTCACAATCGTCTCCCACTCTGGCACAGCCCTCTGGGATCCACGAGCCCTGCAGCGCCCCTCACCCTGTCCTGGCAGAACAGTTCTGTACCCCATTTCCCAGCCAGAGCATCCTCAGATCAGTCTTGGGGTCTCAGTCCACGTCACCAGGAAGCTCTTCCGACACTCAGCTCACCTGAAGGGCAGCCTTGCCCCTTCCACCCTGAGTGCAGTGAAAACAGCCTCTCACACCCTCACTGACTGCATGCACAATGGCCACACTCCTCGGCCCTGCTGCCAGGATGGGGACATGACATAAATCTTTCCCTCCAGGCCCTGTTCCCTCAGGGAAGCTGAGCCCTCTGACCTCTATCACACATCTCCTTGGTCCCTGGAGTCGGGGACAGCTGCCCAAGGCCGGTCTACCACTCAGGGGGCTGCCCCAGTGCCTGGCTCCTCTGCGCCTGCCCACTGCTGCTCAGGCGAGCTTTCCTGATCAGTGATGGTGCTATCCCCAACCTCACCAGTCCATGCCATCACCTGCTGTCACCTCAGCTAAGAGACAGCTAAGAAGGGGCTTAGCTGTGCAGGTCACAGGCAAACACAGGTGATCTCTGGAAGTTGGGCATGCTCAGGGATGGCCCCATATAGACTAACTGCGTGGCTGCACAGATACCAAGTGACACAGTGTAACCATTGTGGCATCTTATGGTGTCATGTGTATCTCAACACACAACTTTTTTTCTGATGGAGAAAGTAACTTAGTTAATTGAATTTTCTTGTTTTTAGCTGTGCATTGAAACTTACACATATACATATCCCACACACTCAGGCAAACACATGTGCTCACAAGCACACATGTGCACACAAGCACTCAGAGGCAAGGCCTGAAGATTTGCTACAATACTCTCTTTATGACAGTCCACACTTCTTCCTATGTGACATCCTCTTAATCTTAGTCATTTATATGCAGTGTGTAAGGAAAACAGAACAGTTGGAATGTGAGGTGTCACAGCAGAGCTCCTGCTTCAACAAAGCTCGTCCTAAGGGGCCTGGAAGCACTCAGAGTTTACACGAGGCACTGCTGATTCAGTCTGACAGGTCAACCTCCCCATGGATGCCCAGGGTATCCCCCCAAGAAAAGCTTGCTGATTCAGTCTGACAGCTCAACCTTCCCATGGATGCCCAGGGTATCCCCCCAAGAAAAGCTGTGTAAAGTCACCCTCCTCTAGGAAGCTGCAGCACAGTTTCCTCCTGCCCTTCAGAGATTCGTAAAACCAACTGAAAACACCTTTGCAAATGGTAAAGAAAAAAGCAAAGCAAGCTATTAGGACAGAATGGGCATGTCTCAAGGCTCTTACCTATAAATTTTGTGAAGCTTGGCATGAAGGGAAAGCTCTGGGCAAGTGGCTGAGGGGGGAGTGCTGCTGCATTTGCACCTGGGTTTCAACAGGCACAGGGGAACTTTATCTTTTCCCTTTCACATTGTCTACAGAGGATGCTCATCAGATGTCCCTGCTTTGCCCCTTGGTCTTTGACGGATTTTAAGAGTTGTGATAAATGGATCAGCGGAGTCTTGGCTCTCTATAATTCTCCCGGTTATTCATATAAGCCAAGAGGCCCTCAAGGGAAAGGTCAGATTATAGGGAAGTACAGTGTTTTCCTGGATGCCACTGAAAGTTAATTGACAGGACAACATTTTTGCTTAATCTGAATGGGAAGGTCTCAATCTGACACTGTTAGAGTGAGCACATTTTCACTGGGTACCACTATAGATCTAATAAACTTGAGCTTAAATTTAAGCCAAGAGTCAGCCAAATAAGAAAATCTGAAGCAGGACAGGTTGGGTCTGATGTAAAGCATATGCAGAAAGAATCACGGCCAAGATTATAATTCTGCTAGTGAGAAACAGGAGATTAAAAATTATAGATAACAATAGAAGTTGCTGGAAAATACACACACATGTCTTTCTTTTTTCTTCCAAATAGTTGCTGGGCTTACAGCAGCCACTGAACAGATTAAAGTCCTCTCTTTCATGCACTTCCCTCCGCCTCCCCTGCAGCTATGTCTGACAAACCCGATGTGGCTGAGATAGAGGTACTCCGTAAGTCGAAACTGAAGGAGACAGAAGCGCAGGAGAAAAATCCACTGCCTTCAAAAGAAACAATTGAAAGAAGTAAGCTGGCAAATCATAATGAGGCAGCAGAGCCAATGTGCACTGTACCTTCCACAAGCATGGCCTTCTTATTTTACTTCCAGCTTTTTAACTTTGTAAGATGCAAAAAGGTTGGATCAGTTTAAATGATTGTGCTGCCCCTTTTCACATCAGAGAACGACTGACAATGGAGGCCGCACCTACCTCTCCCATCTGCCGGTCTGGCTGGCGGGGAAGGAAAATAACTCACATGTTGGTGAAGGAAGAAGCTGGGTGGGACGACAGTGAAATCTGGAGTAAAAACCAAGCTGGTCCAACGCGGCCCCCAGGCTGTAAAATGCAGTTTAACCAGAGTGCCATTTTTTTCTGTTCCAATTATTTTAATTATTAGAATGCACAATTTTTTTAATATGCAAATAAAAAGTTTTAAAACCTGAATAAAAAATAGCTGCAAGAGTATTCTGAGTTTCTATTTCTCCTTGTGTTAATTTTGGTAATTTGTGCCTTTCAATGAATTTGTCCAATTCATCTAAGTTGTTAAATTTATTTTCATAATTTTTCATAATGTTTCCTTATTATCAATATAATTTCAGTAAGATCTGTAGTGATGGCCCCTCTTTCATTCCTGAGATTGGTTATTTTTGTTTTTCATCTTTTTTGAACAATTTATCTAGATCTTTATCATGTGACCTTTTCAAAGAACCAACTTCTATTTTCATTGATTTTTCTTTGCTTTCTATGCTTTTAATTCCTGGTTTTACCTTTATTATGTCCTTCTTCCTACTTATTTCCAATTTGGTTTGTTTCCTTTAGTTGATTCTTTAGGTGGAAGCTTAGATTGTTGATTTTAAGCCTTTTTTTTCCTAATGTATTTACTGTTATAAGTTTCCCTCTAAGCTCTGCTTTGTTGCAACTTAGGAGTATTGCTATGTTGCTTTTTCATTATCACTCAATTCAGAATATATTCTTATTTCTTCTGTGTTTTTTTCATTGAAACAATACTTACTTAGAAATGTGTTATTTAATTTTCAAACATTTGGGGATTTTCCAGTATCTTCTTGTTACTGATTTCTAATTTAATTATTCTGTGGTCAGAGAACATACACTGCATCATTTTAATCTTTTGAATGTGTGACCCATAAAAAAAGAATGAAATGTTACTATTTGCACCAGCATGGATGGACCGAGAGAGTATTATGCTCAGTGAAATAAGTCAGTCAGAGAAAGACAAATGGCTTATGATTTCACTTATATGTGGAATCTAATGAACAAAACAAACAAACAAAATAGAAACAGACTCATAGATTCAGAGAACAGACTGACAGCTATTAGAGGGGAGGGGAGCTGGGAGGCTGGGAGAAAGAGGTGAAGGGATTAAGAAGTACAAATTGGTAGTTACAAAGTAGTTACAGGGCTGTAAAGTACAGCGTAGGGAATACAGTCAGTAATATTATAATAATTATGTATCGTGTCAGGTGGGTACTGGAAATAGTGGGCATGGTGGGCGGAGGAGCACTATGTAAAGTACATGACTGTCTAACTACTATGTTCTACACCTGAAACCAATACAAAATAATATTGAAATAAAAAAAGATAGAGAACATTACCAGCACTTTAGAAAGTTTCCTCATGCTCCTTTCTAGTCGATTCCTGACACTACTCTTGCAGAAGCAACTGCTATTCTGATCTTTTCAATGGTTAGCTACATCACTCTAAACATTTTCCTGATCCCCACAAATATTTCCAAGCTTGTTCTTAATTTATTATTTTATAATCCATGTTCAATGATTCCAACTTCTGAATTCTTTATGAGACTTTTTCTATAAAGCTTGTTTGTACAGAGATGTGTGTTTCCAGGTGAGTCACAGTATAAGAGTGGGGTTGAGAAAGGATATTTTGCCCTAATTAGTTCAGAAGAATTTCATTAAAAAGGTGGGGAGAAGGGAGGAAACCAGATGGCGGCGTAGGTGACAGCTGCACCCGCCGCCCCCGGCAACCACATCAGAATTACACCTAAAATACAGAACCACCATCCCTCAGAGCCTCCTGAAAACTGGCTGAACAGAAGCCCCACAACCAGGGAGCTGAAGAAGCACTGAGACCCGGAGGAGGGGCAGAGACGCGGGCGGACTGGGGCTGAATCTCGCAGACGCAGCCGCGGGCCCACCCCCAGTGCCACAGTTTAAATCGGGGAGGGACATCTTGGTGGAGGAGGTTTCCCAGAGAAGCTAGGGGTCCCAGCCCCACAGCAGGCCCCAGCCCAGGGCCCCAGGGCCGGGAAGAGACGTCCCCCCACCTTCGGGCTGTGAAACCAGCGGGGACTGTCCCTGAGGGTCGAGGAGGCTGCGGGAGCCCCAGCAGCTCCTCTAAAGGGCCCGGCACGGACTCACTCGGACGCTCCCTCGGAGCCCAGCGCCGGGCAGCAGCCTGAAAGGACCCGGGACCCTCGGGGAGGAACTAACCTGCCTGAGATCCGGGCGAGAGGCGGAGGGGCGGCTTCCTCAGGCAGAAGGACTGGCGGAGGCCACGGCTCCTTTGGCGAGTCCTCCCCGCACACAGCCGGCAGGCAGGAGCCATGTTTGAGTCGCCAGCACCTGACTCACACCTTTGGCCCTGCCCCGTGATTCCCGGAGGCCCCGCCCTCCCCACCTGCAGCTCATCCAGGCCATTTCCAGGGGCTTTTCTGTGCAAGTGGCCTCTCGAGCCTCAGGCTTAGGACTTTCCTAAAATCTCTCAAACAAGCAGCAGTGGGCCCCATACAGCTTGATAAGTGGCCCCAGGCCTGGCACTAGGGGCAGCCTGCACTGGCTCATAGCTTGGCCTCTCCTGGGCACCTCCAAGCCCAGCACAAGTAGCAGCCAACTACGGTTTGCTGTGTAGCTCATGCTGGGGGGCCCTGGGCAAGGCACTGGCACAGGCTGACTTTGCACCTCCCGGGAGGCCCCAGAGACAGTGCACCTGGTGGTCAGACTCGACCACGCTGGATTACAACCCTACCACATCCACGAGTGACACTCAAGGGGTGCACTCTGTGAATATCAAAGCCCCACTGAAGTAAATCCTGCTCCATAGCAGTGTCTCCAGCACAGCAGCTCTCTGGATGTAGTTGCAGTTGGTCCTCACAGCTGATTAGCTGGGGGATCAGTTCCTCCCAGTGACACCAACAGCAACCAAGGCTCAACTACAACAGGACAGTGCACACAGCCCACACAGGGGAGCACCTAGAAGGCCCAGCTCAGGAAAATGAGGAGGCTGAGCCACTGGACCCTACAGGACACCTACTCACAAAGCCACTCTACAAATCCAGGAGACATAGCAGCTCTACCTAATACATAGAAACAAACACCTGGAAGCAGTCAAAATGTAGAGGGGAAAAAACATGTCACAAAGGAAAGAACAGAAGAAATCTCTAGAAGAGGAACTAAATGAAATAGATCCAAGCAAGCTAACAGATACAGAGTTCAGAATTTTGTTTATAAGGATGCTCAACCATATTAGTAAGAGTATGATGAAAATAACAGAGAAAATCAATAACATAATAAAGTACCAATTTGAAATGAAGGCTACAGGAACTGAAATGAAGAATAATTTACAGGGAATCAACAGTAGAGTAGAGGATGCTGAGAATCAAGTCAGCAATTTGGAACATGAGGAAACAAAAAACACCCAACCAGAAGAGCAAAAGAAAAAAAGAATCCAGAAATATGAAGATAGTATAAGGAGCCTCTGGAACAACTTCAAGAGGCTCAACATTCGTATTATTGGGGTGCCAGAAGGGGAAGAAACAGACCCAGAAATTGAAAACCTATTTGAAAAAATAATGACAGAAAACTTCCCCTACCTGGGGAAAGAAATAGACTTACAAGTCCAGGAAGCACAGAGGGTCCCAAACAAGAGGAACCCAAAGAGGCCCACAGCAAGACACATCAATTAAAATGCCAAAGGTTACAGACAAAGAGAATCTTAAAAGCAGCAAGAGAAAGCAATTATTTACCTACAAGGGAGCCCCCATACGACTGTGAGCTGATTTCTCAACAGAAATCTTGCAGGCTAGAAATATTCAAAGTGATGAAAAACATGGGACTACATGAAGGTCAGATGAAGAGCTTCATACATAAGAAAAAGCTAAAGGAGTTCATCACCACCAGACCAGCACTACAGGAAATGTTGAAGGGTCTTCTTTAAGAAGAAGCTAACGAACAAAACAGTCTGACAAACTAAACAGATGCAGAGACATTGACACAGGCAACAGACGATCATATTTCAGAGGGAAGAGGGGTGGAGGGTGGGAAGAGATTAACCAAAGAAGTTATATGCATATATGCATAACCCATGGACTCAGACAACAACGGGGTGAAGGCCTGTGGAGGGTGTGGGGGCGAAGTGGAGGGGTCAATTGGGGGGGGGGGATGGGACACCTGTAATACTTCCAACAATAAAGATAAATTTTTTAAAAAAGGGGTGGGGAGAGATTCCTGGGTTTGTTTTTATGGTCCAAAATGACAATATCAATAGTATTTGACACTTTTAAATTTATACATCCATTTTTTGTATTACTTTCCATAAAAACTCCCTTAAATAGTCTACTCTCTCTCTTTCACAGATGAAGAAACTGAGATTTGGATCAGATGATGTCCTTCTAGATTCCTGCAGGGGAAAATGACAAAGCCAGACTCATGCCAGCTACTCTCACAACAAATGCTGTGTTGAGAAGACTGACCAAGACATACAGAACAACGGCCTTAAAATTTAGCAGTGATGGGCCAGCTGGTAGATGATCAATGAGAACAAATGGGTGGAAATACCTGAGCTTGTGATTCCGTACAGAGAGGTGACATGGAAGACCAATTGTCAGCACAGACCAAGAGAGGGATTTGTGGTTCCCTGGGGAGGGTGTGACAGAATCTGGAACCCATTGGGCCACTGTTTCCTTTACTCACTGTAAGTGTCCAGACTGGGAGGCCACCCGCCATTGACCTCACATGTCACAGTGATAAAAACAATACAACTTAGAAAAATAAAATACCATTTTTTCATCTCAATATCTTTTTGTTTGGAATTTGAATAATTCATACCTATACTTCTTATTGCTTACTTAAATGTTAAAGAAATGCAGATTTTTGTGTGGACATTTACAAGATATACCCCAAACCCCAAACATTTCTCTGAAAAATGAATGTTAGACTCTTTATCATGGGATAGTGCTCCGTGACCATCTGACAAATGCCACCCAATCAGCAAGCACTGCAAATCAGGGTTGTTTTCCCCAGAAATCCAGTTGCTGAATATTTACAAGCACACTACTGGAATAAACTAAGAAAAATATGGTGAGAGCTCACATGGTCTTCATGCATTGGACATAAGTAAAATAAAATAAGATGAAATAAATTAAAATAAAAAAGCCAGAAAATATTTGACAAAGGTAGATAAATGAAATTTGATAAGAATAAAACTACTGCAAAGTAAAATTGAGTTATAACTTTTTGGGGAATGGCAAAAATATGCCCTTATTCCTAGAGCACTTTTTAATGCTTTAACGCTGAGATTGATATTTCTCCAACAGGGTCACCCAAGCCACTAACCTGGGATACTGGAAACTGCACCCTTGGAACAAGAAAGATGGGTGCCCAAGATCAACAAGTTTTTTGAGCTATCACTTTAAGAGAAGCTCAAAAAATGAACTTCATTGGCTATCCTAAATTTTTCTAGCTTATTGTTGGCTCACGAAAACAGAAATTTCCTCCAGTTCAACCTATGAGGCATCTGAGCTGTTTGGGCAGCAGCGGGTGCTGGGGTGCTGGTGCCAAAGGCTGTGCCTGCCCCCTCAAGCATGAAATCAAGGAAGTCTTTAGTTCAGGTCCACGACACTATTGGTCAACATTAGAGAAAAATTCAGAGCTCCTCTATCTTCTCTAACCATACAGCCCACGCTTGAGCAATTCATTGAATAATGGTGCCGAAACGCCTTTGCCCCTATCTCTCCACACCAAACACAGAACTCTCTCTTGGCCCCATTATGGGGCTGATGTGGAGCCAAATCTTGCCCAAGGGGGGAGCCTCCAGTGTTGCAGAAGAACCTATTATCCACCCCATGTGTGCCCACAGACCCACCCCTATTCCCTCCTGCCCTCCATCTCTCAGGGATCAGAGAGGTCTAGTTACCCCAGGAAACCCTTATGGTTACTACCTGGCTCATTCCTCTAGTCCCGGGGAGAGAGCACATTGGGGTAGGAGTAAGTCCTATTTGGTTTCCAATTGGAAATGACAGTGCTTTGTGCTCCGGTATTCGTGGAATAGAGATGATGTTTAGAAGAGAGCCCCCCGGCGGAGCACATCCAGGCTCTCCACATAGAATGCTTCTCTGACTCATAAACAAATTACACAAGCTCTCTCTTCTTCCAGAATTAGCCATGTCACAATTAATTATGCAACTGACAACAGTGGACTTGGAAATATGGACAAGTATGTCATGAATGTTTCAACGGTCATGTAGTCAAGACTTCATCCCCTCTAAGTAGATCAACCCTCATCACCAGTTAAGCCTTCTGTGGTGGACTGGCCACACCGGATGTCAGGCCGGTCAGTGGGCAGGGTGAGCGCTTTGGTGTGGGAGCCACACGCTCACACGATTAACTGCGTTTGGCATTATCTATTGCCTGCATTTCTTTTAGGAAAGGCATAAAAAATTGATTGCAGTATGCCATTATTCCAACTCTCTTGCTCTCTTTAACAAGCCTCGCTTTCCCTTCACGCTCAGAGCCTGCTGCAAGCCTTCTTTCTTGCTGTCTGACATCACTGGAGACAATAAAATTTCAAGGTAGGCACCTACCATCTTACCCTGTGAACTTTCCACATGACTGAGTGTCCTGAGACAAAGGCCATCTTTATTTTGAGATCAATAGAAACTGGCTGGAGATTCTGACATGCTGTCTCCCTCCCCACTCAGGGCCCCGCGTGCTGCCCCGGACAAGACTGCACTGCTCCCGGCCTCTGTCTGAGCCCGCTCTGCTTACTCAGGTCAGGGGGGCACAGGAAAGGTGAACTCTATCTCACCACCTTCCTCAGGCTGACAGTGGCGATGACCAAAGCCTCCACAGGACGTCCTCCTTAACCTTAATCCTGAAGCACAAGCGAGGGCCATGTAAGGGCTCAAACAAAGGGGTCAGGCTTCCACTGCCTGGATGAGGGGGGCCTGCAGCCCCTAAGAAGTGCAGAGGTCACCCAAAGGCACTGCGATGAGGGCAGTTAGCTCTGTGATTCCTTTGTCATTCTCAAGAGGGAAGGTGTGGAAAGAAATACCAGCGCAGATTCCAAAGGAAGAGACAAAGAAAGAAGTGTGTGCTTGAGCCCTGGCCAACTTGGCTCAGTGGTTAGAGTGTCGGCTCACAGGCTGAAGGGTCTCGGGTTCAGTTCTGGTCAAGGGCACGCACCTCAGTTCGACTTGATCCCCAGCCCCAGCTGGGGCGCGTGCAGGAGCCAAACAATTGATGTGTCCCTCTCACAGTGATGTTTCTCTCCCTCTCTCTCTCTCTCTCTCTCTCTCTCTCTCTCTCTCTCTCTCTCTGAAAAGAATGAAAAAAATATCCCTGGGTGAGGATTTTTTTTTTAATTTTTTTTTTAAAAAGGGAAGGAAGGAAGGAAAGAAGGAAGGAAGGAAGGAAGGAAGGAAGGAAGGAAGGAAGGAAGGAAGGAAGGAAGGAAGGAAGGAAGGAAGGAAGGGTGTGCTTGAGAGGCGGGCTGGGAGCAACAGCACACAGGGGTCTGTGACAAGATGCTGCAGCTAAACAGCTTAACAGAGTCCTAGGGATGGACAATCCGATCATGTTTTTGGAAAAGATACTGAAAGAAGAATCAGAAGTAATTTTTAGACAGCACCTACTCTGCTTACAAATTTTAAGAAAACAAACTAGGAGACAGACCCCAGAACCCCCTCCCAGGGCTGGTCCCCACACTGAGGCCCCATGTTGGGGGCAACAGAGACAAAGGGAAAGTAGGTCAGATAAAAAGTTAAGGGGAAGATAGATAGAAGGAAGGAAAAGGGAAGAGAGTCAGGAAACCTCAGGCTGCTGTATTTTTTTAAACTATCAAAAAACAAGAGAAGGAGCACTGTGAAATTAGGAAAGCTGTCCTGAACGTGCCTCCTTCTGAAAGTTCAGGGGGAAAAAATAGTTTTACATTGAAAGCGAGCACCAGGCCCAGCCAGCGGGGCTCAGCGGTTGAGTGTCGACCTATGAATCAGAGGGTCAGGGTTCGATTCCCAGTCGGGGCACATGCCTGGGTTGCAGGCTCGATCCCCATCAGGGGCCGTGCAGGAGGCAGCCGGTCAATGACTCTCCAGCACTGATGTTTCTATCTCTCTCTCTCCCTCTCCCTTCCTCTCTCTGAAATCAATAAAAATATATACTTTTATTTTTTTAATGAGCACCAGATAAGGGTGGAAGTCAGATCCTTCACAAGAGCATTAAAGGGGAAAGAAAAAAGAACGGAATAGCCTCTGTGCAGGTAATGAAAACACGCAGAGACGCGTCTGCAAAACAGATCGAACTGCAACCTGACTTCAGAACAAGTGGATTGCAGCATGAAGTGTTATAAAATGGGAGGAAGAGATCACTCATAATTAGAAAAACTCGGAAGTGAACTTATATCCAGAATATAGTTAGAAATAAGAGTAAGCAGTCTCTTCAGAAGTGAGGCTGAGCTAGAGCACAGGAATGAACAAGAGAAACTGAAAATGACTTCAGGGAACTCGGAATTGAAACGGCAAAAACATTCTAATAATAATACATGAAGAAAGAGGTCTAAAGAATTCCAAAGAACATGACAAGTCTTGACAACAGGCAAAGAAAACCATGAACACATGGACAACAGGAGTCAACAGCCAAATGAGGGCAGGGAAGGGAAATGGGAGGCGCTGGTCAGAGGGACAAACCTCCAGTTACATGATACATGAGACCGAGCAGGTCAGGTACAGTGTGGCAACTAAAGTTAACTATGCTACGCTGTATATTTGAAAGTTGCCAAGAGAGTAAATTTTAAAAGCTCTCATCACACACACACACACACACACACACACTGTACCTGTGTGAGGTGGTGGGTGTGTTAACCAACCTATGTGGTGATCATTTCATGATACATGCATATATCAAATCATCACATTTTACACCTTAAACTTCATAGTTTTATGTCAATTATATCTCAACAAAGCTGGGGGAGGGGCAAAAGGAAAGAGCAGAATAAATACTAACAATTGTAATTCAAGAGTTCTGAATTGATTTATTAAAAGATCGGAAATATCACTTTGAAAGATTACACTGTGCAACTGAGACTACCCGCCCAGAATTGACCATCATGAGGACGTATTCTTTTAAATATAAAAGACATCCCCCCCCAAGGAAATAAAGAAACAATCTATTGGCAGGTAAACAGAGTGAGTGACTTTTAAGGAAAAGGTTATAATTAGGGTTTAAACGGCAATGCTGTAAATGCCAGAAAAAGGAAGTAACAGTGAAGATTCTCAAGGAAAGCAAGTAGAGCCAAACGTTTTATTTTATATTCAGCATACCTGACTTTCAAATAGGGCGGCCACAGGTAGCCTGTGCTCAGCATGCAAGAGTGTGGTCAGCGCTGTCCCAGGGTCTTCCCTGCACCTGCTTCCCGGAGAGCCTCCGGGGCTGCTGACCCGGGCAGGCCGCTGCAGCGCCGGCTCTCCCCAGACCCCGACCTGCGGCAGGATCGGGGCGCAGCCTGGCTGCGGGCTTCTGCAGACCCCCGTTCTCGGAGCCCGGTGCTCCCTGGCTCCCCTCTCCCCGCCCTCACTTTCAGCGGAACGTGGACCCCTGGACTCTCCTGCCACCTCTCCCTAGAGTCGGTGTGGAGCCTGTCCCAGGCAGCTGGCCAGTCTGGGCGCCAGCAGGGTCCAAGGGGACACCAGGGTGGCACTAGGACTGAGAACGCCAGAGGTCTGGGTGCCTAGAGGGCAGAGCAGGAGACCGGCCGCAAAGGTCACTGTCGCGCCTCCAAGTGCCGGGGCAGGACCTGCCCTCCCCCGCAGCGGACCAGCGCAGACACCAGCGGGTGAGGGGGGCTGCACCTTGGCCGCCAGGGAGGAAGGGCCAGAGGCCCCGCACCGCGCAGACACCCCTGCTTCGGTCTGTCTGGGAGGTCCGTCCTCAGGTCTGCTTGCCCCCCACGTGCTCGGGCTATTCCTGCCCCAAAGTCCCCTCCCCCGGCGAATACTGCACCTCCTGTCTCAGGGTGCGCCCCGGGGTCCTGTCCCTGCTGGAAAGGAAGCCCCCAAAGGCAGGTGGCCGCGGGGTCGCTGCGTTTCAAGGGCAACAGCGCCACCACCGGGCGGGCGCGGTGGACGCACCGCCCGGGTGAGAGGGGGACCAGCCCAGGGGGAGGGGACCAGCGGCTGGACTGATACTAGGTGAGGAACCAGCAGGTGCTGGGGGACGGAGCGTCTGGGAGCGGCGGAGTAGGGCGGTGACTTGCGGCACAGAGGGGAGGGGTGGGGGGGATGCCTCCTAACATAATAAAGACGACAAACTCCGGGAAGAGAAAGGCCCCTTCTCTCATGGCCCCTCAGGAGTCTGGGCAGGATGTATAGTATCCTATCAACAGAGTAATGTAACACAATGCAAGAGAAATATAACACAGTGTAACAGCATGACACATGTGATCAATGTAATTATCTTTAACGTAACATGCCATGATGTGACAAGATGCACTGGGTATAACACAATGTAATAGAGAGAAGACAGGCCACATTCCAAGGCCCAAGCCTGGGGTCCACTGGCAGCCCCTCTGCTGACATTTGCTGCCTGGGATGCTGGCATCCCAAGTGTTCAATCTGGGAGCAGTCCTTGCCATCCATGTCTGTGTTCTTGGACATGGAGGACACCTGAGTCCTCACCTGCATTCTGGCCTCTATCAAAACTTACAGTCTGGCCTGGAAACCTGAGAGGGGAGAGTCCAGAGACCTGGAACAGCATCTTACACTGTGGTTCCTGGTCCCTGAAGGTGTGTTTCCCATGAGTGAAGGTGACCCACATCCACCTACCCAGACTCCTTCCCTAGCACTGTGAGCTCTTTGGAAAGGACTGGGGGATCAGCTGAAATTTAAACAGTGGCTGGACTGGGAAATGCCAATGAGTCTGAACTAGGGTAGAATTCCTTCTCTCCCCACCAGCCTCCGTCAGTCTCTTCCATTTTCATTTATTTCCCACAGCCATCAGGCTCCCAGGCACAGCAGGGCTGAGCCACCTCTGTCTCCTTCACTGTGGGTGCCAGTCCTAGCAGAGGCCCTGAGTCATGCTCCTTCTTTCATCAGCAGGCATGGAATAGTTGAAACTTGGGATGTGCCAAGGTGGAGAGACCCAAGACAACTGCACTGAGAAGGTGCCCCTCCCCGGAAAGCCCCACGACAAAGGAACAGCCCCATCTGGGGATGAGTGAGGAAGGTAAGGTCTCAGAGCCTGGGGCGATGCAGCCACAGGGTGGCCTGGGCAGGGACCCACGCATGCCCTGGTTTAGGGCAGGCAGCTGTCTGGGGGCCAGAAGACCAGGAACCAACCACACTGTCACCCTGACCTCAGACTTCCAGCCTTGAGAACTGTGAGAAATAAACGTCTGTGGCTTAAGCTGCCCTGTCTGTGGCGTTTTGTTTTGGGAGCCTGAGCTGAGGCAGAAGTCAAGTCTAAAACCTTTCAAATCCCGTCCCATGCTCTGCCTCCTTTGTCTGAACAGGAGGATTTCTTCAACCACTGGCCTTTTTCTGTGCCCAAAACGAGAGGACAGCAAGAAAACCAAGAGTGGAAGAGGGAAGGAGTGGGGCTCAGCACTGAGCCAGCAGCATGGAGCACCTGGTGGCAATGGGCCCTCTCCACTGGATGTGAAGACCCCTCCAGAGCCCACGGAATGGACGTGATGCTGTAGAGCAGGACGTGATGCTGTGGAAGCCGGCCACAGTGTCCCCACGTCTGTCTGTGGAAAGCCTGGTGCTTTCTGATAGGAGTGTGGCTACGAATCCCTTCTACCCACAGAGAGAAGGTCTTTAAAGCAAAGGGGTTTCTTGTTGGACTTTTCTTTCTGATGTCTAAGTCAGCACATCCTGCTTGGAAGTAATCAAGCATGACCTTCAGTAAAATGACACTCCAAAGACAAACATCGCTAATGCGCTGGGGGAAAAGAAAAAAAGAAAAGAGCTGGGGTTCCTTGAGGGGTAAAAAAAAAAACAAGAGAAGTGGCTACTCCCCTGGCTTTGGGGAACATTTTAAAAGTTAAAAACAGAATTTTGTTTTGTTTCTAAGATTCAAGTATGTCAAAAAGATCTCATTTAAGTGTGTCACCATCCTGATGATCAACACAGTATCCGTTGTTAAAATTCATTGCCCTGGAGCTATGAAAAAATTAGACAGCCTCCTTTACATGAGTGATCAGGGAGAGAGCAGGTGGTTGACTTCGGCTTGCTAAATTGCATTTCTCTGTTTTAGAAATTCCACTGTCGCGATGTGGCCTGATGAGGCCCCCGCGCGCCATTAACCTGCCGCCCGGGGCCTTTGCCCTCTCAGCTCCTGCCACACTCCCCAGGCTGGCCGCTGGCAGGAGCCACGTACGTTATCTCCTTCTAAATTAAAATTGTAACTCGTTCGGTCCCATTTACACAAAGCCTCGGCTTTGACACATGCAATTACGACGAACACAGGGCCAACATGATTGCTAAGGGCTCCAGAAAGAGAGTTTAATCAGAGAACACGGAGTTGTTCCGGCCGACTTATAATTTCACTACTTGCTATTCCTTTATGTTCTTACGTGTTCAGATAATTAGATACACTGGTTCTTGCTTCCCGAGAGGCCAGAAAGGGCAAAATTCCTATTCTTTTTACATTAAAAAGATTAAATTATAATATAGAAAATCTGTAACTTTGGGCAGAAATGACAAATTCACACTACATTAATTTCAGTGCTTACAAAATGTTACCAATAATTTGTGCATTCTTTCCTTTCTTGTAGGTGCATGTGAATTAATTACCTATCCAATTTCGGTGTCTTTCAAGTCAGCTTTCCACAGACAACTCTGAAATTAAAAGAAAATAAGGTTTGATTTCCACTCGCCGGGTGTATTTGTTTCAGATGTTTAACCGTTTAAGCCTTTGTATGTGTACACGAGGACATGGACATTAACAGACATGCTTGCATCCAAAACACCACGGGGCAGCGGAGTCCATGGGATGGATAATTATGAAGCGAGAGGACAAATTTCAATTCAATACTTTGAAAATAGGAGCAGACTCACCGTAATCCAAAAACAGATGTTGCTGAGCCCCCCAAGCCAGCAAACTCTACAAGGAGGCACCTCCCAGGGGCTCCAGCACACGGGGGCAGGGGGATGTTTGTTGGGAGTCCAGCTTCACTTCTCTGTCCAAACAACAATGAACTGAGGGCGCGGCTATGCGGGGCTCCATGCTAAGCGGCGGGGCCACTTGCACAGGGTGAGCCTCCACTAGGCTCCCAGCTGTGACAGGTGCTCACAGGGAAGCGTAGGCAGCTGGGAAAGGCTGCAGTGGAAGACCGTGCTGGGCTCAGTGGTGTCCCCCAAATTCATGCGTCCTTGGAACCTGTGAATGTGATCTCAGCTGGAAACAAGGTCCTTGCAGATGTAATCAGGCTAAGATGGGGCTGTTCTGGAGTAGGGTGGACCCGAATGCAATGTGACCGATGTCCTCATGGAAGGCCACGTGAGATACTACAGAAGAGAAGGCCGTGTGACGACAGAGGAGAGATGGGATCGATGCACCTGCAAGCCAGGGAAGGCCAAGGAGCTGGGCAGGCAGGAAGGCCCCTCCTTCCCTTGCAGCCTCCCGAGGGAGCGTGGCCCTGCGACACTTGATTTTGGGTTTCTGGCTCCAGAACTGAGAAAGGGTACATTCCTGTTGGGAGCCACCCAGCCTGTGGTTCCCTCACAGCAGGCCCAGCAAATCACACAGCTGGTGCTGACACGAGAAGTGAGAACAGAGACACAGACGTGCACCGAGGGACACGCAGAAGACAGCCATGTGAGAACAGGCGTGACAAAGCCGAACCGACCCGCCGACACCTCGATCCTGGCTCCAGCCTGAAAGACAATAATTTCCTGTTGTTTCAGCCTCTCACGTTGTGGTGCTGTGTTACAGTCACAAGAAATAGGCTTAATTTAACAAGAGGCTTCACTTAGTTTTGGGGACACACTGGAAAGTCCTCTCCCAGACACAACGTTGAAGCTGACACATGAGGGCGAGTTGGGGACCCTGGTGAAGGGGGAAGCCTGGACATAGCATTGGGGTGGGGGTCACACACCAAGAAGGCCGTCAGGACTTCCATGGTCCCTTCCTGAATGAGAAGCACATTGAGGCTTTATTTTTATTCATTTATTTATTTATCCTCACCTGAGGATATTTTTTCCATCGCTTTTTCAGGGAGAGTGGAAGGGGGAAAGAGAGAAACACTGATGTGAAAGAGAAACATCGATTGGTTGCCTCCCTCGCACACCGACCACGGCTGGGGATTGAGCCTGCAGCCAACGTACGTGCCCTTGGCCTGAATCGAACCCGGGACCCTTCAGGCCGCAGGCCAACACTCTAACCACTGAGCCAAACCGGCTAGAGCGAGGCTTTCTGACTGCATTCGTATAAAGACAGACACATTAATATTATATATTAAACATTGCTTTGACCTAACAGTTTGTTTTTTTCCTAATTCCAAAAGAAATGAAAACATTTAGAGGGGCTCCTAAAGGTATCGTGGGGCCCAGCCCTGCTCCCTTGGTGTCTAATGAGCATTCAGAGGGGCCTGCTGCTTGGGAAAAGGAAAAGTGACCCCTCACCATGGGTTCAGGGGTGTACAAAGGAGTTTTGAGAGGGGCAGACGTCTGAGCACCCAGGCCTGTAGGTGAGGCCAGAGGTGAGAGATTATTCTATCCAAAATGCATTGGGAATCCTGTGAAAGGTTTTGTTCTCTCTTTAGGGTCCCATTATGTGTTGTACAGAAAATGGATCCACAGGATGGTTTTCTGCAGCCCAGGCAGGGCCATCAGAGTGCCTATGCGCAAGCCCACGTGTCAGCCTTCCTCGGGGTCCGTCCTTCCCACCTCATCAGTGGGGCATAGGAGGGAAGAGGGGACTGAGTGGCAGTGCACGTGGCATTTGCACATCCTGGCGGTTTAACTGAGGCAGGTTTAATGGGTGGGCAGTCGGGGCTAGGCAACCTGTCCTGTCCCTTGGCTCCCTTGGGACTCACTAGTCCCAGGCAGCCTCTGGCCAGTCGTCCCAGGTGGGCTCTCTGCTACTCCACAGGCTCATTGTGGGTGAAGCCCAGAAAAACCCAGCCAGATGTCTCTTAGGCCCCAAAGGAACTTATTTGCTAAAAATCCAGCTATGGATCTGCCTATTGCTGCATCCATGGATCGATTATTCTTGTCTCTCTGTGGACCCGTCCAGGCACATGCACTGGTTAAGCAGTCCCTGGCCTCCTCTCCCTGCTCTCCAAAGGAAGCCACAAATCCGCGGCTTTTCCAGCTCCCGCAGCCTGGCTGGGCCGAGACGAGGCGGCCGTGCGCTGAAGTGAAGCGGCACCAGGGGGCGCTGTGGGCTCGGCCACAGCCAGCACTTACCGAGACCAGACGCCTCAGAGCTTAGGGGACGTCAGAACTGCAGGAACGACTGTGGCCCGCGCTTTCGAGGCAGCCTCTGGACTATACCAACGCTGCTCACTTTTTGGAGGCTCACTTTGAAGGACACCCAACCCCAGGATTCAGCAAGAGCCTCAGCTGAACACAGCACAGTGCCTGCTTCCAGTCATCTGCCCCTAATAGACAGGGTCCCATTTGTTCACACCCTGCCCCCCCCACCTCATAGGTAGCTTCCCTGCCCTGCCCAGAAAGGTAGGGGAGGGCAGGCCCCCATTTCCCCTTCACTGTCTCCTCTATGCTTCCCCTCCAACACACGCCTGCAGACGCACACACCTGTGAACACACGTGTAAACACACACACGCATGCATGAACATGGCCACACATGACCAGAGACGCATAGGTGATTGAACTTGTGCACACACCGGCATGTGCACACCCATGTGCATACTTATATGCATGCAGTCACATGCCCCTGTGCACACATACACTCACAGGCACACTTCCTCACACTCTTGCCCTCTCTCACACACACACTCCAGGTGCAGGCGCCCCCTTCTGGGAGGATGGGGCTCTGGTGGAGTGGATGGAGGCTGAGTCAGAAAAGCCAGAAGAGGCAGCTCCCACCCCTTGCCACCTCTTGTCCCCTTGGCATCTGCTTTGGGGTAGCCTTTTCCTGAACAAAGGGAGGAAGACAACAGAGACTGCACTCCTCTGAGCCAGGTCCAGCCCCTGGGGATTACCATGCATGCATGTAGCTGGGGTGCCCCCACACCCGGTGCCCTCCCACCTCCACTTCCTCTCCCTCCCGAGAGAGCCCGGACATTGTAGAGCAGATGCTGCCCACTAGAGGGGGGTGTTGGTTGCAATGACAGTGCCTGGGTCCAAGGCCGGGTTTCAGGTGGGCTCAGTGTCCTGTGCCTTGTCATCGCTGTTGGTAACAACAGAAACAGAGCGAAACAGAGCCTACTTTTTGTGGCAGGACACCTGCCACTGTGTTTGTAAAGGCTGGGGAGCCCCCAGTCCATGCTGACCCTCTCTGGTGAACCAGGTCCTGCCCCCATAACCTCTAATTTGCTGTTATTCAAGCGTGGTCCTTGTTAAAACTCAGCTTCTTGGGCCCCTACTGACCAAATGGGACTTTTAGGGACAGGTCTGGAACCCTGCATTGATGGGGAGTCTGGGTGAGGGTCAGAGGCAAGCCTGGTACAGGGGCTCCCTTCCCTGTCCTGATGCCCACTCCCCTCTACACCCCAAACCCAGGGCTCTTTGTCCACAGGATAGGTGGTCTGACCTCCAACCACACAGTCCCCAGGGGTGGAGAGAGGAAAGAATCCCTTGGTCAGCATCCCCAGGCATGCTGCCCCTCCCTACTCCTGCCCTGGTCCCTCCAGGGCCAGACCGTGGACTGTGAGGGGCTGTAGAGAGTCGGGGGCTCTCCTCTCCTCCTGAAGGAAGGGCTGGTGCCTTGCCGTCCTCCCCGAGGTCCTGACAAGCCCATGCAACCAGCAGTTAAAGCGCATGCATCCATGAGCCGGCCTGTCCACGGCGGTGCAGACAGCGGCCGCTGCAGGTCAAGGCCGCCACTCTGATGTAAGGATTGTTCTCAGCTGAATGCATTCAGGGAAAAGCAGGCTCAGGTGGTTTCTCTGCTCTCCCCTCTCTGCCTGATTGCAGGTCATCAGATCCCCACTCCAGGTACCACACCGGGGAGACCAGCCTATCACACAGGTGAAGAGGGGTCCACCCGACACACCCAGCCAGTGCCCTTGATCCCGTTACCCCATGTGTTGGCCTTCCCACAGCTCCTGTCCCTCTCCTGTCTTGTCACTTCTCTCGAAAGTCATCCTTTTTTGTCCAAATGGCATAAAACCCTCCACACCTGGCTGAAGGGTTTCTCTCCTTTGCATGAACCACAAACACCCCCAACCTCATAAAACATGTATAGCTTTTCTGCTGGGATTATGTCTGTGGTCAGCTTGCTTTGCAGACCTGGAACCCTACTGGCCATTCGGGGCCTGGGGAGGGACCGAGCATGTTTGCTATGGCTCTGGAGCCAAGGGTCTCTGTCACATAGTCATCTTTATTTGTTTTTACAACCCTTGAAAAATGTAAAAGCCATTCTTGGCCCCTGGGCTCTACCCACACTGGCCACAGGCTGCTTTTGGCCACTTGGCAATAGTTTGTCCCATCCCCCACCCCAATATCACCCACACAGCAAAGTCCTGAAGGCAGGATTCTTCTAGGCCAAAGGGTAGGCAGTTTTAAAGCTTGTGATACATTTTCCAAACTCCTCTCCAGAAAAATTACACTGATTTGTGCTTTCACCAGCAGTACCTGAAATTTATTCCTCTGAATATTTGCCAATACTGACCACTACTATGTCTAAGTGGGTTGCTAATTTCGTAGGCAAAAGCCAACTTGTATCTCGCATCTTCTTGGGTGATGGTGACTCTGTTTGCACATGTTAACCTATGGTTTCATGAATGTCTTCCTATTCGTAGTGGATGTTGGTCCCTCTGTCATAAGCCTGACAAGTGTGTCTCCAGTTTCTGTTGTCTTTAGTGTTTGCTTTAGTGTTTTTGAATCACAAAGGCTTTAATGTTATGATTGAAGGAGTGGTTTTCAAAGCTGCACCTGAGAACCTCCAGAAGCACTCATTTGGGGTTGGATTCAGGAGGGGTGCCTGAGCACCCCACGGATGCTCTAGAGAGAACAAAACTGTCATCTGTTCTGTGAGGAAGAGGATTCCACAGTAAAACGCAAGCAAAAACAAAAACTTCCTCATCTGAAGCATGTTTGTCCATTTGTATGGCTGCAGTTTCTGCATTTAACCCTCACACACACACACACACACACACACAAATAACATACATACACACACTCACTGACATGCACTGACACACTCATATACACATAGACACACACTTCTTTGGGGCTCTGCCTGGAAGCCTGGGGGTGTCCTGGGGTGCAGGCCCAGTCCACCCCCCCAACCTAAGTCCAGTGACCCCCAGGCCGGAGGAGTGAGAATAGCTAAGGGATTGGGGTGGGCCAGCAGGAGACCAGGCCGGGGTGACAGGAGTCTGGACATTACCTGAAGAGCAGGGTGGCGATGTGATTAGATTCACAGAGGTGCATGGGTTCTCCCGGCTGTGGGAGCAAGAGGAAAACACTGATTAAAATCTCATACAACCATTAACAGTCAAAACTCCTTATATGCAGGGTTAGGAGGTGACTTTTAAAAAACATGATTTCTTATAAAATCTACCTCAACCAAAGATGAGATGTGGACACTAAAATAAGCCCAGGTGTAGGTGGCCCCTTGACACACACACACACACCCCCCCCATACACAACCCCCCCCCACTGGGCTGGAGTCGACTTGAAATGCTGCCTGCCTAGGGGTCACTTTGTTTCCCTCTGTGTCCTTAACTGTGGCAGGTGAGCAGTTTTGCATATTGTCACATCTTCTTCTATCTCGGGTTTTATTCTGGTCATCGGCCACTCCTGAAGAGTGGTGGGACTCTGCTCCCAACCCACGGGCCTCATGAGCACACACTTGGTAGTTTTGTACCCACTCAGACCAGCCCTGGCCTTGCTGTTCCTCTTCCAGAGGTGCCGGGGAGATTGGTCCCTTGCCTAGACTTGCCCAGGGGAACAGGCTGTGGCAATCAGATAATACAACCCAGGAGGAGCGAAGGAAGGGGACAAACTGGGGGTGACTGACTGCAGAGCTGCCCGGGGCCCAGCTGTTCCAGGGGACAAGCTGCTTCCCGTCCTAACTCCACTGACCACACGGGGGCGCTGCGAGCAGAGTCTCCCCCACAGACCCTTTCTCCCACGTGATTTCAGGTTGAAGCCAGCACACATTAGTAGAGAGGAAAAAATAAAAAATCAGCTTGTGAGAACTAGTAATAATGGTTTAAGCTCTGTTTTAAACCTTGAACTTTATTCCCAACATCTCATTGTAAAACTCCCCATAAAACGGATGTGTGAGATGTATTTCATGGCCCAGAAAGACCCTCTAAAAGGTCACAGAAATTGTAAGTCACTAGATAGAATGAGCAGCATGATCCCATTTAAAGATTTTATTTAAAAACATTTTTTTTAAATAGTAAAGTTGGTACCTGTCGTGCTCTCTGGATTCAGGAATCTGAGTGAGTCTATTTTCTAATACACACACACACACACACACACACACACACACATATTAGAAAATATACTCTCCGGGGTCTTTTTACAATGAGTAATTTTAGCAAAACCACTATCCTCTGAATCATGACATCCTCAGAGATGCTGTCCCTTGCCAGGGAGGAATGTCCCAAAGTGAACCTTTTGGGTAGAGTTTGGAAACCCCAGGGGTTCCCATCCCAGGGGTCTCACTGGAGGCAGTGTGTTCCTTCTCTACGAGGCTGGCTAGTTTGCCTGAGCTGCTCAGACCCCGTGTCCCTGTGTCACCCAGAAGTGATGTTCACATGCCCCAGTTCCTGATCCGTGAGCAAGTCAGCTTTGCCCCAGGAGCCTGGAGAAATGCACATGTGAGCACACCCCACAGCTGCTGAGTCAGAACCCACATTCCAACGTGACTTCTGCTGGCTCAGGGTCACATGGACGCTGGGACAGAGCCCTCCCTGGGCTGGCGCACTCCATGAAGATCCAAGTGACACATTGTCCTTCCCTGTGAGCTCCGAAGGTGGTGCTATCTTGACTGTTCCATGAACAGGGATCTCACTCCCACCTGGTCACCTGTCCCCTAAGTACCTGGACAGGTGTGAATTCACTACTGTCACCAGGCAAGACCCAGCCAGGGACCAGGAAGATCTGGCTCTCCTTTCTTGACCTGTCTACCAGGGGGTACCTGCTCACATTTCTCAGAAGAATCAGGTCCCAGGCCTCAGGGGCTGTTGGGACACAAGGAGGGGCTTGGAGAACTCATCCTTGCTGGCTTGCTTCTCTGAGGGCCCTTCATGTGTCCTTGGAGGGCCTGTGACCCAGACTGAGTGAAGGGCTGGGAGGACATGTTCCCGGCAGGGCCTGGGGAAAGTGACCTCTGGGAATGACAATGGGGGTTAGGGGGAGCAGCCCTTGGCCACCAGGGGTCTCAGAGCTGAAAACTGGTGCCAACCTCAGTGACTCCTCCCTGGAGGCTGGCTTCCCCAGGTCTGCCAGCTGCTGACCCTCTGTCCCTCAGACCTGCCTCCTGTGGACTCACCTGAAAGTCCTTTTCTCAATTTTCTCACAACCTGTGTTACTGGTAGAATTGTGCCCCTCCCTTCCCCCCCGCCCCCACACCAAAGTTCATATGCTGAAGTCCTAACTCCCAGTATCTGAATGCAGAAGTAATCAAGTTAAGATGAGTCATCATGATGGTCCTGATCCAACAGGACTGGAGCCCTTACAGAAGGAGCGCTCTGTGAGGATGAAAGGGGAAGACGGCCACCTACCTGCCAAGGAGAGAGGCCTGGAACAGATTCTCCCTCACTGTCTACAGAAGGAACTGACCCTGCCTACACCTTGCTCCTGGACTTCTAGCCTCCCTGGGAGTCAGGAGATGTCTGATGTGGAAGGCGCCCGTGGTGAGGTGCTTGCGATGGCAGCTCCAGCACAGTGACACAGCCTGCCTTTGACACGGTCCCTCAAACAAGAGGAGCTTGGCACACCAATCTAATATGCCGCCTTGCTAGGCCTGGACTCCCCAAGGACAGGGACCAACCTGTGTCCCTCCCAGCTCCCTGGGTCTGTTTATGGAGTTCAAGCAGAAGGTGCTGGCACCTCTGGACTCCGGGTCAGGTTCTTGACATCTGACAGGAAATGAGGGAACAGAATCCCCAGCTCCCTAAGACGTGAGCATGGTTTGCATTCCAGCCTTGCCCCTCGTTTGGGGTTGTCAGCCTCCACGGAGAACCAGAGCAGTGGGTGAGGAAACACCGTGCTGGCTCGAGCAGCAGTCACCTGCGGCCTGCACACTCAGGGGCCGGCAGGTCCTGAAGGGCTCCAGGTAGCTGGCTCTTGAACGCACAGCGCCGTGAATGTGGCACCTGCCTAGTAGGCAGTTGACATCCAACTGGACAAACTTTGTGAATGTCCCTTCCCACCATGGGGTCCCCATCAGGCTGAGACACTGACCCAAGCTTGGAGCAGGGGCACTGTCCCCAGGAACAATTGCCCAGACAGCGGGGTTGGTTCCCAGGGCAAAAAAGAGAATCTGTTCCACGGACATTTGAGTCAACTCTAGTCATCGTGGACAGTTCAAGACGTGGCATGCCCTACTGCCACCTCTCTCCAAGCCCAAGCCTCTCCTTCCCACAGTGACTCCTCCAGGCTGACGTGTCAGCGTTTCCTCAGTATCCCCAAGTGCTATACAGGAACTCACATGGGCATAACACATCCGCATATGCGTTTCCACACCCCTACCCTCCTCTGCACTTCTCCCTACAGCTGGGGAGATCAGGGCCACAGGGCATCTTATGAAAGAGGAAACCAGCGCATGGAGTGGCTATAACCCACCCGTGTCCGCCCACTGAGAGTCAAGAACCCAGGAAGATGGAGCCAGCTGACCCCACGCCCAAAGGAACAGGCCCACTTCCCACAGCCTGCTGAGTGGCTGATCCGAGGGCCACCCCTGTCCACCATGCACTGGAACCTGCTCATTTCAGCCAGACTTCGGGGACCCCACCAAGGCCAGTGGCCCAGGAAACGTGCCTTCAGGTCAGCTCTCATGTGCACAGGAAAGAGGCTGCCCCAGGCCCTAGCACAGTGTGGCTGGTCTGAGGTTCCAGTGACCCCCACCCCTGCACTGGCATTCCCCCAAGGTCCCGTCCTCACCAAGAGGTCAGTGTGGCTGAGTTCCTGTCACCACCAGTTCCTTCCCAAGTCACGCAAGTGCCTGCTCCTGAGGCCAGGGCACCACCCTCAGCTGCCCTCCCTCAGCTGGGTGAGCCCGCGCCCAAACAGCAAAGCACAGCCGGCCACCCACACAAGGGCCTCCCGACTCTCAGGCGCCGCTCACACCTTAGTAGGGCTCTTACCACCATGTGGCCCCTTCAAGGGTTCCTTCAAGGAACTCAGGTCACTTTCTCCTTCACCCAGGTAAGGGCAAACACTTGGGGCACAGCGGAGGAGCCCTGGAGCCCTGACAGAGCAGCTCCTGCCAACTGATGGGGAAAAGGTGGCCAAGGGAGTGAGCCACTGGCCTCCTGCCCTAAAGATCTGGGGGAGGAAAGGCCAGGTGACAAAATGGCCAAAATGTTCAGAAACAGCCAGGTGGGCAGAAAATGGGGAGAGAGCTTCAGAGGCTGAGGGGAAGCAGGGGGCCCATGAGCCTCTGCGGCAGCTGCCTTCCCCTGCTCTGGGCCTCCCGGTGCGGACAGGAGATCAGGCACACCTGCGCCTCCCTCCTGAAAAGATACCGGGTGCTCGCAATGTCTGAGGGTCCCTGCTGCCCTGTTCCTAATAGTGGGGACCCTGGGCTGGGGCAGGGCGTCATGAACACTTGGAGACAATAACCAGACAGGTCTGGGCCCTGTGTTTGCAGGGCCTCCGCTGTAGTAGGTCATCTTCACCCTGACCCTGGGCTCCATGTCTTAGACTCACTTCCAGCAGAAGCTGTTTCACAAGCGTGCAAGTAGTCAAGGAGCCAATGAGGAGAGTGCACACATGCACTCACTCCTGAGGCGATTTGGTATGCCCAGGTGCTCGCAGGTGAGACATCTCCCAGGCCACCTGCACCTCCCCTTTGGTTGTAGTGTTGGGCCCCTGTACAGGGCTGCTCGCAGGAAGCACCCCTATCTCCTCCCTATTGAGCCGATGGATGCACACGCGTGCTGGGGCACCTGTCCTCAGACCTCAATTGGCTGCGTCCCCAGCACTTTGGGGGGCAGCATAAAGACACGAGGTTGCCTCTGGGCTGCCCAGACTTCCTGCACCCCTAGAGAGGTGTGTGGTGACCTTGGGGAAGCTGAGGAAACTTGCAGGTGGTGGGGCACCTCTGGGCGCCTGGGATCCAGGTGGGGCAGGATCCATGTGGGGCAGGACATGTTCAGAGGGTCTACAGTAAGGCTGGGGTTCTGGGAAACAGGTGGGCCACAGTTACACGTGGGCTTCCAGGGGGCTGGCAGCCCCTCCCCCCGGCTCCTTCTGCCCTGTGGTCACTGCTAAGATCTCCCCTTCAGGAGGAGCTCACACCACTCCCACAAAGACCCATAGGCTGCTGACCAGCCCCAAGGAATGGGGGCTCCTGGAGGCAGGCACTCCTCCCTGGGCAGGTCTAAGCCAGTGCCTCCACAGGCAGGTGTGGCTGACTTTCCACAGGCCTGGGCCTGACTCAAAGCTTTCCGCTGTCACCACGTCAGTCCCTGTCACCAGCACGGGGAGGCTCTGGCCTTGACGTGAACTTAATGCTTGGTGCCCTGTTGCCCCCTCGCTGGTCTCACCAGATGGTTTTCTAAGGTCAGGAATCTCCCCAGGCAGAAAGCAGAACTGTTTCCTAACTAAGAACTATGAAAAGAATACAAAAAAGTCCATAAAAGATGACTAAATTCAACTACATCTGAGTAATCAAAAATTGGGGCACCACAGAAAGAAAGAAAATCAGAATTAAAGACAATGGGGAGACTGGGGGAAATATTTACAGAGTGTTGGGAGAAGTGATGGTCAGTAATATCTGTTTTTGCAAAACTACAAATAAAAGACAAAAACTCGGTAGACGTGATGAATACGTGATTCAGAGAAAGGAAATGCACATGGACAAGCCTGTGAAAATGCTTGACTGCAGCAATAAGGAAACGTAGTCTGTCCATGAGGTGACCATCTCCAGAGACGTGGGGCCCAGGGACAGGCGTGCTCCCTCTTCTTGCAGGTGAACACCTGCCTCTGCTCCACCAAGAAAACAGCCTACCCTCTGTGCATCTCGGTCACTGCCTGTCTCCAAGGCCCCCCTCGGCCTCCCTGAAGCCCCTCCGAGTCCCCCTTCTCCTCCCAAGGCTACTGACTGTGGAAAGGCCAAGGGCTTTTTTCCGAGAAGAGCTTGGGAGGAGCACCTTCAGGCAGTGGAGGGAGCAGAACTTCTAACAGCTGGATTTGGTTACCTGCTCTTTTCAGGAAATACAAGGTAAGGGCCCAGCCCTGAAAGAGCAGGCGTGGGTAGGCAAGAACAGGTGTGTCCAGGCAGTTGTGGTTTCTTGCTCACCTGCTGTGTAAACAGGCCCCCACCTCCAATGGGGTCACAGACCCTCACAAAGTAGCATGTGCATGAGCTCCTGGGTGTGAGAGGATGTGGGGTCAGGTCTGGGGTCCTGGCCCTCATAGAGCAGAACAGACCAAGAGGAGAGACAGGGGCTGGAGTCAGGACGACCTGGAGCCCAAATTTTTTAAGGTCACAGAAGCCAGAGGAGAGTTGGGGGTCTGCCGGGAGTGGGATCCTCAGGGAACCCCGTGGCAGCCAATAGGGTGGGTATCACTATTGTCCCAACTTTACAGTGAGACAGGCAGACAGAAGTGTCATCCTGAGGTCACATACTACAGACCAAGTGAAACCTCAAGAGGGACCAAGGGGGAGTGAGGGCACCAAGCAAGCGAGGATGCACCTGGCATGGCCTTCCTTCCCTCTTTATGTTTTGCCTCTGCAATGAACACTCTTGGTTCGTGAAATGGGAAGTATCCAGGTCTACAGTGTTCGGGCCACTTTGTTCCACGGGTGGCAGGCAGGGGTGAAGCGGGCCTGTGTGCTCGCTGCTTGGCCCAGGGTTGGTGGAGTGTGCTTACCTGCCAGGCCAGCTGGGCCGATTTTCCCTAAATTACCACCCAGACAGCAGTCACCCCGGAGCAGCTCGTTACTCCGGCCCACCAGCCGCACACTGTGCCCTCAGTAATCCACTGTCACGTGTCTCAACAGAGTCTAAGTCGGAATCTGGTAGCGCAGGTAGTTTGCGTGATGGGAGCAGCATGTCATGCCCACGCCAGCTTTCCCCCGATGTCCAGCATGAACGAGGGCGCTGCTCATCTTGGAATGTGCGCCTCGATTCTAAAGAGCTTAGGGCCCGGCCGGGCGTGGCTCAGCGGTTGAGCGTCGACCTAGGGTCCAGGTGATCGGGGTTCGATTCCCGGTCAGGGCACATGCCCGGGTTGCGGGCTCGATCAGTGGCTCTCTCATCATTGATGTTTCTATCTCTCTCTCCCTCTCCTTTCCTCTCTCTGAAATCAATAAAGATATATTTAAAAATAATTTAAAAAATAAAGAGCTTAGGTAACAAGCCATACTGAATTTCAGTATTTGGGGAAATTGCTAACGATGATAAATAAATTTAAACTGAAATGACGTTATCTGCAAGCACTGAGGGTAGATCTGGAACTCCATCTTCTGTGATCAGAAGAATTAATAAAAGTTAGGTTTCCACAGGCTTCCCTCTGGAGCCGTCTGTTCCCACCGTCATCCACCCAGCTGACCGCTTCACTTGTGGTGGCCCCCTCCCCTGCTGGACCCTCACTTGCTGGCTCTCCAGCTGACCCTCGTCAGCACAGCCAGAGTCTGCAGGCACCAGCTGAGCCAACTCTAAGGGACAAGACTGAGGAATGGCATTTTTCTTAAATGTCCACCAAAGCCTATGGGTCTTTCATGCTGAAACCAAGATAGCCCTGGGCAGAAGGGGCCACCCTGTATCTCTGAAGAACATATGGGGCCCATGGGGTCATCCTCAGGCTCCTGGCTTGGGCCTCGCCTCCCAGGGCACGCCAGGCAGCTGCAGTTCCCACATCCTGTCCCATCTGCTCTCTGTCATCTGTCACCTGCCTTTTGACTCATGACCACTGTGTTGTTCATCCCAGGGATTCTCGAAGTAGAATTCTCACCGTGCTTCTCTCTCCTTTAGAAATTATTCTGTCTGTCGGAGACTGTCACAGTACACTGGGTTAGGTCTGCTGACGAACATCTGAAAACGCTATTATAAGGCCCTAAATTGCTCTAAGTAGTTAAGTAACTTAGAAAAATCAGAAATATGTGAAGAGCAAGCAGGCAGGGGGAGGGGAGGAAGGCAAGGCGGATCGGAGCTCCGGAGGCAGAGGCCATCTCTGGTCTTGCAGAGGAATGCCTGCGATGTTTAAATCTGCATTAGAAAGCCTCAAGATGTCCCAACACCCTGAATGACTAGCCAAAAGTGGATGGGTGGTCTGGCTAGTCACCTCGTCTATCTGTATTAAACTGACCATTCTTTGAGGCTTCTGATGTGCGAGTGGAGGGGAGATAAAGATTTCAAGTGGTGGTGTGTTCCCAGGTCCTGAAAGCGCCCCTGGCGAACCCACACCATGTCTCCTGCAGAGATGAGGCTCATTCTGTCCACTCATCAGAGAACTGTCCCCCAGACAGTACCTTAGTGGCTCCTCACACAGGGGCCTCTGTTCCGGGTGACTAGAAGCACTGTCAGCAAAAACTTCACTAAAGAGTCTCCTGAGACACAATAGTCTCTCCCTTTATTAAAAGCAGTCTATAATTTATAAAAATCGCCTCTGATTAAAAAGCCCCAAATGTTTTTTATACTTTAATTCATTATTGCTTTTTCTGATTTATTTTAGAAATTATCAAAAGTGCTCACTAGGCTAATAGAGAAAGATGTTCAGTTCAGAATTGATTATAATAAAGAAAACTTGTACATAGTCTAGTGCCCGGCTACAACATTGTAATAAAATGCATAGGGTGAAATATTATGCAACTATATTAGCACTTATTAAACTTCATAAATATCTTAAATGCTTCATTAAAAATGTAGAATTTTTTGTTTGTATGTATGGTAATGATTAAGTGAGTAATCAAGGAAATGGCCAGATAATTTAGAAAATAATTTCTTTGCTATTATATTAACTCTCACTAAAAGGCCATGTTTCTTCTCCTCCCTCCTTTTGAGACAATTCTCTTTAATTGGCCCATCAGTGCTAATTATAATGTTATGAAGTGCTCTCAGCTGCTACTAGGAATTAGGGAAGCCCAGGCCCAGGTTCTGTTCCCCACACCCCCTTGCCTCTGTGTCACACAAGGGAGGAGCGATGCTGTTAGAAGCTCTTTCTCACTGTCCCCTAAGAAACCCTGAGGACTGAGTCCCCACTGTGCCCCATGCCCCACCCTGCTCAGCACCTGAAGACATTCAAGGCCTCAGGCATGTTCCACATCACTCCACGTGGCTCTACCGAGCACCTGGGACAGAAGGTCCCCTCCCCCTCCCACAACTGTCTTCCCAGCTCTTTCACCAGGGGGTCCCCACCCTGGTGATTCTCCAACCCATCACGACCCCCAATTCAGTGCCCCTTGTACTATTTTACTGTCCCAAATCCTCCCAGAGGCACCGACCGGCCGGCCCTGTAGGGCATCTGAGGCCCAAGCAGAGCGGTTTTGCGGAGCCAGCCAAGCATCTCCAGGCAGCTGAGAGCCGCTCACCCCAGCCTCCTCCCAGGGGCCGCCAGCCACGCACCCCCCCCACGTGGCTGATATTAGAAGACTAACGACGCCACGTGTCCCTGAGTTAGGACCACCAGCTGGAGCTCTCACATCAGTGGTGGGAGTGTAAGATGGTGCCTCCTCTTGGGGAAATGATCTGGTAGCTTCCCCCCAGGAGGAGGAAAGCCTGTCCACACGACGACTGTGGAGCAGGGTGCAGGGCGTTTCACCCACAGCCCCGCGCTGGAAACCACCAGTGCCCGTCAGCAGCAGGACGGAGGAGCAGACTGCAGCTCATCCACAGGGCGGGGGTAGCACAGCGGATACACAGTGGCATAGCTGCATGGCCCAGGCATCGTGTCAAACACCGCATTAGTTACTGACTGCTGCGTAACCCTCTCCAAAACTTAGTGGCTCAAAGCAACACCAAACACTTACCTCACACAGTTTCTATGGGTCAAGAGCTCCAAAGTGGCCTAGCTTGTTGGTTCTAGTTCCATGTCCCTCAGGAGGCTGCAGTCCAGATGTTGGCCAGATGTCTAAAGGCCTGACGGGGCTGGAGGACTGGCTGCAGGATGCTGCCCACATGGCTGGGGGCAGGGACCCTGGTTTTCATCATGGAAACTTCTCCCTGGGACTCTTCATTCGTTTTAAAACTGGCTACAAGGGCAGCCCTCTCGGTGTGTGAGGGACTTCAAGACTGTAATTATAAAATGACCAGGAGGTGGGGTCACTGGTGCCCAACTTGGAGACCTGCCACAAGGACATACCAGGTGATTCCACTTTTTGGAGCTCAAGATCAGGCAACACTGACCCACGGGATAGAATTCACAGCAGTGAACTACTCTTGAGGGGGGCGTTTGCCGGGGTGGGTATGGATACGTTCTGTGTCTTGAGCTGGTTAGAGATTGTGCAGGTCCACACGCATGGCTGAAAACTGAGCCGAACACTTACGACCTATAAGTCAATTACACTTTGATTAAAACATAAAAATTGAAGCATACAATGTGGTAAACACTGTGATATTGTGACAAGGCTACAAGAAGCCTTGGACGGCCCGACCAGAGGACCAGGGGCCCTGAGTCAGGCAGCCTTGGAGGGAGGCTGAGGCTTCCGGGCATGGAGAGGGCGAGGAAGCTTTGTCCCAGTCTGTGGAAGGGCATGGGCACACTGACCCTCTTGGCAGATGGCACCTGGGAGACCACCTGGGGAGGCCCTGGGACGACAAAAGGGGAGAGGTGCCAGCCAGCCCCCAGCTGCTCCACGTGACCCAGCCCCAGGCTTCCGGTTCAGACAACATCTAACCACAGCCACAGAGTGCCTGAGACAGAGCCGCCCGGGACCTTCCAGAATTCCACAAGCCCATGAGTGACGCAATAGGGTGGTTAAAAGCCACCAGGTTCGGGAGGCTCCCTGAAGGCGGACCCTCATCCTCCGTGGCCCTTCTTCTGCTGGACGCAGCAGACTCCAGGTATGTTCATGGCACTTTCTGTTGAGAGAAAAATCATGATTTGACTGTTTTGGAACCAGTTTAAATGTGCCGGGACACCTGTAAGTGCTCAGGCTGGGAAGAGCGGGTCTGCACCTGTCAGCAGGTCAGGTTGCAACATCTGAATCGCTGTTGTCACAGGTAACTCATCTGAAAATGTGAGGCCTCGAGGAAAAAACATAGGCGTCTGGCTGCCTGATGAACCCTGATTGCAGCCTGATTGCAGACTGATTGCAGGAGAGGGTGCTGGCGGCCTCTGCATACCTCCAAATCCCTCCTTCACCTGTTTTTACTCCAAAATCAGTGTGCTCTGAGGGCAGCCCCTGCTCTTTGGTGTGAGCCAGGACCCCAAGGGGCAGGTGGCAGGCAAGGCTCTTAGCTCACACAGAGGATGGCGACACAGGAGTGTGAGTGAGAAGGTGACCAGTCTCTGTGGGGGCTCCAAGTCTAGAACAAAGGGGTCCCGGGAGGCCTGGGGACAGACATGGCCAACGCCTGAATTCTACTCTATAGTTCTGAGGACCCCAGCATGTCCATCCCACATGTCCCTGTGCAACTGCCATTGAACAGCCACCTGGCTGGCTAGTGAGCAGTACCACTGGGCTTACCCGGCCTGGAGCAATCACCCTCCTGAGTGCTGGGCAGGCTCTCCAAAGGGTGAGCGTCGGAGTGTCCGGGGGCCACTGGGACAAATCACCACACCCAGCAACAGAAATGCATTCTCTCCCATTTCTGGAGGCCAGAAGTTTGACATCAAGATCTGCTCCCGCCCGGCCGGGTGTGGCTCAGCGGTTGAGTGTCGACCTAGGATCCAGGTGATCAGGGTTCGATTCCCAGTCAGGGCACATGCCTGGGTTTCGGGCTCGATCAATGACTCTCTCATCATTGATGTTTCTATCTCTCTCTCTCCCTCTCCTGTCCTCTCTCTGAAATCAATAAAGATATATTTAAAAAAAAAAAAGATCTGCTCCCTCAGGGGCTCCCACTGGCCTGCCCACCTCTACCAGCTGCTGGGCTCAGGCGTCCCTGCGCTTGTGGCCAAGTCACTCCAGCCTCTGCTCCATCATCACCTGGCTTCTCCCGTTGCGTGCATCTAATCTCCTCTGTCTCTCTCATAGGGATACTGGTGATGCATTCAGGGTCAACCAGTTAATCCAGGATAATCTCATCTCAGATCTTTAAGTCACATCTGCTGAATCACATTTCTCCTATTTGGAGAAAGGTCACATTCATGGGCTCAGGATATCAGGACATGGACATGACACCCACAGCAGAGAAGGTGTGCCAGGTTACACAGAATAGCCAGTCAGTCCATTCCCAGCTATGGACAGCAGAGAGACCACTTTGCCCAGATCAGAAGCACAGAAACCACTGGAAGGATGTCAGGGACTCTCCAGGTTCTCAGGGAGACTGAAGAGGGAGGTTCAGAAAGTGGCACCAAGGCAGGAGGCCAGAAACCAGCCAAGGTCCAGGCCAGAGAGCAGCTTAGGTGGGAGTCCCACCTCAGCCATGGGACCCTGGGACTCCCCAATGATCTGGCCACTCTCCCTGGAAAGGATTCTGCCACGTACCTGGGTGGTAGGCTGAGGGACCTGACTCCTATGAAGCCCCATGCCATGCAAGACCCTTCATGATGGAAGGCTCCAGGTGGGACTTCCTGGCTCCAAATATATGTGGAGTCCAGTTCTCAGGTAACAGGGCAGAGCACAGGCTAGGGGCCTGTCGTGGACAATGCAGCATCCCTTAACTATAAGAAGTAAAAGCCCCAGGATATGAAGACTTGAGGGCCCCTCATCTGTAGGACTCAAGCCATATAGCTGGAGAGCAGCTAGTGAGGGAGAGGGGCCTCAGTTCCATTGTCTACTGACCAACAGGAGTCTGAACAATGGGGTCCTGAGCGGTGGGGTCCAGGAACCCCACCAGGATGTGCATCTGCTGACCTGGTTTCCAGGGGAAGGAGAGGGACACACGCCTACCTACACTATGAATGCAGGAAGGGGGTCAGAGGCAAGAAAACCAAAATGACAAATTCGTCCTTTGCAGATGCTGAGGTTCTACCACGAGGCTCCCACAGAGGTGGGAGGAAATTCATGGACAGAAATAGCTAATCTTTCAAAACGAGTTTTCATCTGTAGTTTCTACCACATATATTTTTAGTGTTTGCATTTATTTTATTATGATTTCTTAAAATACACCTCCTTTTCTCTTTGTGTCTGTGGGCCTTGCCAGAACAGCCACTTGGAGACCTTGGAAGTGAAATAGAGATAAGTGTGAGTCAGGAACCTAAGACCCCAGCCAGCCCCAAACCACAAAAGACAAGTGACAATAGACAGCACTGATGTGTGAGTGACTGTCATCTCAGAAGGAAGCAGTTGTTATGTTGATCCATTTACTGTGTTTACAGCTACCCTACATCAGTAAAGCATCAGTTGTTTTCTAATTCCAGGTTATGTATTTTTCTCTGCACATTAGTGAAACACAACAAGAAAATTAAGCTCTAAGACAGCAGAAAGTGTTAAATAACTGGAGAGATTTACCATGTTCATAAATGAAAATACTCAATTTTGTAAAAGTGTCAATTTTGTAAGTTCACTGCTATCTTGATATTCCAACAAAGTCAAGTCTCTAAAGTGCACATAGAAGAATAAATTACAAAAGTAACCAAAAATATTTGACAAAAACAAAACAGTAGGAATAAGGGAGTATTTTCCACCTCAAATTAAGGAATGTTATGAAACTATAGCAAAGAAAACAGTGAAGTTACCAGCACAGACATAGCCCAATAATCACACCAGATTGGTGTAATGTAAGAAGTGATTATACGATTTACATGGCCTCTAAACTCATGGAGAAAAGATAAATTCTTCAGTAAGTTATGTTGGGACTGTCCGTTTGGGAAAAAAACCATAAAATTATGTCTCAAAGATGAACTCCAAATAAGTTAAGACCTGAACATTGAAAAACTGCAGATATATATTAGCAGCCAATGTAAGACGGAGGGTTTATGATCTTTGGGAATTAGACCCTCTTAAACCAGACACAGCAAACAAAAAAACGGCTGAGAAAGTTGACCACATCAAAATTTGAAACTTCTAGGTTAAAAGACAGGTGTATAGACTAGGAGAATTGCTACATGTAGAGCAATCACAGTGGTTATCCAACATGAAGAACTGAGAAAATCCAGCAAGCGAAACAGACATTCAATAGGAAAAAAAGCCGTGAGCAGGCGCTTCTCAGAGGAGGAAATTCCAATGGCCAATAACAACTGAGAAAATACTCAAACTTTGTATTGAATAACAAAATGCACATTGAAGTAACCATTTTTCACAGCTCAGATTTCAAATATTAAGGTTGGGTCTTTGCCCAGGGGGAGGAGGGGGCGGGTCTGTGGCTGACTCCCAGGAGTCCAGCCACATGTCTCTCCCTGTATCTACGTGGCCAAGTGACCCGGTCCCAGGCAGTGGCTCCTGAGTGGAAGGAAGGCTGTGCGTATCCAAGTGAGTGACCTTAAAGGGTGGGGACATACCTTCTTCCTTCTTGTCGGCTGGATTCAGGAGGGAAATGAGGGCTGGAGCTTGAACACGGAGTGGACTCACTAGATGAGACTAGCAGAGCCACAAAATGTAGGGGTCGGTTTCTGCCTGACTATGAGCCACCATAGGAGCCACGCCAGGACGGTCACCTGGATTTTGTTTTTAATTAAAGGCCCTGCTCTTTCTGGTTTTCTGTCTTCTGCAGCTGAAGCAAATCCTTCCTGCTATGGACTCTCCCTCATTGTGTGTGGGTGGAAGTGTACATTTGTTTAGCTACTTTGAATTAAAATTTAAAATGTAGATTATGCTCCCCCCACCCCCAATCCTCAGGCAGCCTACCCACTTTCCCTCTGTCATCCTTGAAATATCCCATGTTGAACTGTCACTCTGTCACTCTGGGAGACCACCGGATGGCCTGAACCTGCATATGTGATGGCCAGGGGTGTCCAGGTGGCTGCTGCAGAGGCGCCGGGCATTCATCAATGCCCCGCTGACCGTGGGCCACTCCTGAGACAGCCTCCAGAGGGTTTCTGGAGATGCTTTGCTCTTCCTGAGCGGGGAAACAGCGGGCACCGTAATTGTTTCATGGGAAAACAATGATTCCACGCAGGTACATTTACAACACTTCCAGTCAGGAGATTAATAGGGTGCTCTCACACCCCCCCTCCTCCTGAACCAACGGCTGGTGATGGACGCCTCCATCGGACACCTGTTCCCAGGACCACGCTGCAGAGGGCGGCTTGCTCGACTGGGGCCACCCCTGGGTTACAGTTGGAGCTAAAATGATCCATCCAGCCAGATGGTCTGAAGTCCAGGCATCTTCTCCTGCATGAATTCCTCCAGGGTCCTAAATCACCCAGACCCTGACCATCTCCTTGCAGTAACACGACCCTCCAGTAATTTGTTTCCATCCATTAAGAAAACAGAGGCAAGGGGTTGGTTTGCATATTTCAGTGTAAACCATCGGTTGACTGATTGACACCACACTCTTCTGTAACAGATACCTTGGTACAGTGTAGATGCTGCCGGGTTCATCCCTGTAGCTCTGACCTAGCCTCATCCTACCTCTGACAGGCCTGGGTCTGCCCACAATTCTCCTCACGTGGGATCGCAAAGTGGGCACTTATCAGAAGAATGGCAATAAGGGCAGGAGCATTGTATCCAGGACAGGTGCTCTTTTCTGGAAAACCAAAGGGCTTATGGGAAGCTCGGTGGTGTTTACAGAGCAAAGGATGTGGAAGGCGAGGAGTGATGCTGGCCTGTCCCCATGCGGTGAGCACCTCAGAGACGTTTTCAGGAAGGAAGCTGAGATTCGATGGCTTAGTAAATATTAGCATGGCTGGATGTGGAGATGGAGAGGAGCCCTGATGTGGACGGGTCCTACCAAAGTCAGCCTGCCCCGGTGCGGGGAGGCACCTGCTTCAGGGACCCTCTCTCGGGGCGCTTCACACCTCCTCTGCCCAAGGGCACAGCCCATGGGGACGACATCAACCTCCCCCTCCCCCTCCCCCCCGGCTCAGCTGAAGACAGGACCACGGTCCACCACGCGGGCTCCAGGTCCTTCTCTCTCTCCGGTGAGCTGAGCAGTGTGATGTCAGGCTTGCCGAGAACCAGACGCTGCCCACCCCCGCCATGTGTCACGGAAACCTTTAGAAATTGTTCAGAAAGACAAACACTGGGCAAGCCTGCTTTCCACGCACCTTGGAGGACGTCCTGCCATCCAGACATGGTCAGACACATACGAGCAGCACTTGGTTAAAAAAGAAACTCTAAAATGAAGGAATCCTTACTGCGAGGTTGAATAACCCTTGTTTTAATAGGAAAGTCAGTTTCCAAGTTAATGTCTCACAGTTGAAGATCTTGTATGCTGGGGCTTCTTGGAGTGAAATGTGCCCACAGCAGGCAGCCACGCAGGTGTTCCGCACGGGCCAGCGGGACAGGGTCAATCAACAACCGCGCCGCTTCTCGGTGCAGCCCCAGGGCTGTTACACGGGACTCTGGGTGACGCCTCAGGGTGAGCAGTGGACCAGCCTGTGTTTACAACAGCCTTGGAAAACATGGTTAAAATTCATAAAAGCACTGAGGTGGGGGAACCAAACTCGTCACGACAGGAGGAAGCTGAGGGGTTGAGTGCCCAGCCTGACCAAGGACACGCAGTGACCAGGCCCAGGCCAGCCTCCTGACCCCATCTGCCCCACACCCACGTCACGCGTAACTGGGTCTGCAGAATTTCTGCTTGGCACACGGACCCTGGTCGGTCACCCGCCTCCAAAACCTCCTGCCCTTTCACTACCTTACATTGCTAAGATCAAAACCCAACCTCGCCTGCTTCCCGGACACCCACTGAAACCCGTGCACATATAAACACATCTGAAAACAAACCTGAGCAGCATCTCACCTACCTAGGCATTTTGGGTTCAGGGCATGCCACCTCCTGTGGCACAGTGTGCCCTTCAGCCTCTGTGGGAGAGGGGTGTCCTCTGGGACAGTGCCCCCTCTCCTGCCCTGTCACCCATCCCCCAGCCGCCCACATGCACCCTGTTTTTTCAGCACTGTCCTCTGCATGTCCAGGAGGGGGGCTCATCAGGAGACAGGGATGGGAGCAAAGGAGTCGATACATAGAGATGTGGGGTGTCATTACAACTACCCTCCACATCCCTGGGGACCAGCCTTCTAGGTCAGAGGCATGAAAGTATAAAGTGACACCCTGAAACTTTGGCTGGGGAGAGGAGAGGAATAGGGAGCCTGTTGGGGTGGAGACCACCATAGGGAGCCTCCAGCTGACAGCAGGTCTGCCTGAGAGAGGGCACCCAGAGGAACGGAGCACCCAGCTTCTCCTGCTCCCAAGCTGCCTTCCAGGTGGTTCCTGCCCCTTGGGGTCTGGGCCATGTGTGGCTTTGAGGGCTGTACAGGGCTGTGTGGAGGAGGAAACCGTGCTCTCTCCCCGCTTTCTGGTCCCCTGATTTCTCAGAATGGAGGTCAGCAGCTTCTCGACGTCAAGAGTTAGCACTGTCACTTAACAGAGACTGGGGTGCACTTGCTTGAATAACAAGCCAACTTTTAAAAGTTGCACCATGGCTGGCAAGACCCCTATATTTAGGGCCTGAAATACCAAGTGCCACCTTGACATCTTGGAAGCTCACAGTGTGCCCCAGGCCTGACTGTGAGTCCCCTGACCTCACCAGATGTGCCCCCATGTAGGGCAGGATTCCTCCCCCACTGGGGTAAAGAGCGGGTGAGCAGAGCGGCCTCTTGGGCTGTGTTGGCCCAGCTTTCAGGCCCACCAGCGGGTCTCCCTGGACAGGCTTGCCCCTCCAGCACCGGACACCAGGGGATCCCCCTTCCTTCCAGGGAGCCAAACCACTCAGGTTTTAAGCCTGTGGATTGAGACAGGATGCAGCAGCCTCACGAAACCTGCACTGATGGAGGCCTTCCTGGCTCTGAGCTGTGGGGTGCCCTCCCCCTGACGCAGACCAGTGCTGACTTGGGCCAATGCCCACTCCCCGGAAACTAAAAACAGGCTCCATGCCCTTTAGACTGTGAAGGAAAAGGTGGTTGGAAGGGTCCAGTGAACTTCGGACGTTGCCTGAGAAATCCGTGGGACAGGGCTTCCTCTGCGTTCGCCCACTGAGCCTGGATCGGGCGCCCACTGCCTGTCACCTCATGGACTGGCCTGATTGAAGAGCTGTCTCCCGGGCCCCCGTTGTGATCCCGGCCCCCGCCGTGTGGCAGCCCAGACCCTTTCTGCTCAAAGTCCATCATGAATGAACAGAGGCTTTTTGTTGCCCGGAGACTTCCAGGGCTGAGTGATCTTGCTCCATAGACCGAGGATGCCTGGCCAGCATCCAGTGGGACACAGAGGGACCTGTGTGTCGTGTTGGGTCAACAGCACAGCCCAGCCACGGCGGGAAAGTGGGCCGGCCGTTCATAAAACTGACTTGCGTGGATGAGGTTTGCCTTTTCCAACATCGCCTGTGTGCTGGCTCCTGTTGAAAGCTCACTGCCAGCCAAGGTTATGGCACTTAGATTTAAAATAAAAATATGACAGAATCAGAAGCTAGGGTAAATTCTTTTTTCTTACTCTCCTTCAACAAAGCTGAATGGAATTGAGATCAAATCCTACCTTTCAGAAATGCATTTGGCTGAGAACTGCCTGTGCCAAGCGTCAGCCAGAAACAATTGTTAGGCTCACAGTAGAAGCCCATGAAAGACCGTCTAGCAGAGGTGCTGACGCCACCAGATGCCCAGCGGGGCAAGTGAGACGCGGCCCTCTTTAATTTCATTCTGAAAGCGAAAGGGCTTGGCTGCTGAGCTGCATATAAAACCAGGTTCCTGTGAATGCTGTTAGCAGTAAGAGAACTTATTATTCAGATAACAGTGCTACTTTCAAACATAAAGTAAAATAGAAAAACTGAGATTAAAATAAAAAACATAAAATCCCATAGCTTCGTTATCAAATAAAATTAAATTTACATTCATAATTAAATAAACACTTGTAAATTTTCTTAGCCTCACCCCCACCCCTCAGTCTGGCTCCTGCCCCTAGACTAAGCAGACCCTCACCCAACCGGACCCCAGTCTCACAGCGTCCCTGCTGAGGCCGACTGTCCCCACTCTCAAAGCCGCTTCGACTTTCCAAATGATGTTTTGGCACCTGCCATCTCACTTGTGAAAACCTGCTCTGTCTCATAGAGAGATCCTGAGGGACAGTTTAGAGTGCTGCCTCAGAACGCCCCTCGCCCTCTGTGCCTCTTGTGTTTGTCTCATGTGATGATCTCAGTGCTTCTTAAAAACCCCCTTCAACCGCGGTTCCGAGGCTGTGCCTGGAGACTACTGATACTGGTGGCTGCATTTAGTTCTTGGTTATTTGACTCTGTTCAGTAGTCTGCACATGACCATGCAAACTGGACTTGTCACTTTCCTCCCGGATGGACATTTCCAGTTTCTCACAATTCCAAAATAAAGGTTCTTCTCATGCGTGAGATTTCTCTGGGACGCATTCCAAGGGGTGTAATTCCTAGATCACAAGGCGTGTGCGTGTCACTTACCGGATATTTGTACACGGCCTCCCCGGGGGCTGCCCGCATCCTCCTGCTCAGCATCGCTGCAGCCTCCTGACAGGTGGCCCGTCAGCCCCTCTCATGCTGCTGGCTGAGGCGTCTGAGGGGGCATCTCCTGGGGGGGTGCTTGCATTTCCTGGCCTCCAGCAAGCTGGAGCATCTTTTCTTCTGGGTTTTTTGTTATTGTTGTTGTTGTTTCTTGCTCTGTGGGTTTCCTCTTCTGGGAATTCCTTATTCATGTGCTTTGCCCATTTTTTCTTGTTTTGCTTTCTTCACGCCATATAGTTTTTTATGCTGTATGGATGCTGATCCTTTTGCAATAGTTCATTGTAACTATTTTTTGCCCTGTTTGTGGCTCATATTATCATCTGGTTTATGGTGAGGCTTTTACAATGTTACCATATTTAAATGTATCATTGTTTCTCTGGATGGCTTGTGCTTGTGGTGAGCTTATTAAATCCTTCTCTAGCTTAGAGTCATTAAGATAATCTTGTATTTTTTTAACTTTAATGCTACACTTTCCATGTTTAATCACTCATTCATTTGTGGGTTTTTTTACTGTGGTAAAATGTGTGTAATATAAAACTTACCATTTACTCATTTTAAGTGTGCAGTCAAGTGGTATTAATTGCATTCTCAATGCTGTGCAACCCCCACCACTATCTATTTCCAAAGCTTTTTTATCACTCATTCCTTTTTTTTTTGGAGAGAGTATTCTTTATTTTTTTAGATCTTTATTGATTTCAGACAGGAATGGAGAGAGAGAGGGAGAGAGAGAGAAACATCAATGATGAGAGAGTCATTGATCAGCTGCCTCCTGCACACCCCCGACTGGGGATCGAGCCCGCAACCCAGGCATGTGCCCTGACCGGGAATTGAACCGAGATCTCCTGGATCCTAGGTCGATGCTCAACCACTGAGCCATGCCCAGTTGGGCAGACTCATTCACTTTTTAATTCATTTATGTGACAGATTCTTACCAAGCATCTCCTAAGCGCCAGCTCTGAGGTCTGGGAACATGTCAATGAGCAAAATCAAAAAACTTTCCTGTTTTGGGAGGACTGATCATCAAGAGGAGGAGGCTGACAGATCCAACAGCACCACAAATAAATGATAGGAAAACACAGACCTAAACTAGGAGTGCCAGGATGGCTTTTCCAGGGGACCAAGAGTTGTCCTCTCCAGTCATAACCCACCATTACCCTTGGAGGTGACATGTGGGGCCTTCACACCAGCCCATCAGTTGACCCATTTCTAACAGGACCTTGCTCCATCTCCAAGGAGTCCCCTCGAGAAAGGTTGGTCAGAGCTCCAGAGGCAGGCAAAGTCCCCGTTGCTGTAGACAGAATGTCTATGTGTGCAGAAGCTGGTTAATGTGAGTTTCTTTCTTCTGGGTGCAGAGATGAGAACACAACTTGAGCTGATGAGTAAGGGTCCCAGGTAGCCATGTAATGAATGGGCCATCGCTTGAATCCCTAAGGAGCTCATGATGGCCCCTGAAGGCAATGGTGCTAGTTGTGGAAGGGAGGCAGAGACATGCTTTCTGAGGTCTGGATGGGGTGCCCTGACCCTGGGCTCACACAGCAGGAAGCATGGCTCTAAGAACAGCCCTATTCTAGGGGGTACTGGGAAGATGAGGAGCTGTTGGGGCCTCAGCAGGCAGGTTCCCTGGCTGCCTCGTCACAGGTGTAGCCAGAAATGACAGGACCAAGTGCAACCCTGGCTCTGCCGGGGTTTGTTAGTGGGGTAACCTGGCTCAGAACTTGCCCCCTAAGTGGATGAGCAGGACAGCCAGGGTTAGGGCCACACCCCACAGCCCTGGGTAGATGTCTAAGGGCTAATTCACAGTGCCAGACAAGAGCCCACTGGCTGGGCCAGATGTGGGCAGCAAGCTGCCCTCATCCACCCCTGGTTGATCTGAGACGGGACAGACTTACTGGCCTCCCCACGCTGCATTTCTCATCCTGGGCCCCCTGGCCATGCTCTGCCTTGTCCTGACTCATGTCACTCCAGACTGCCACCCATCATCGCCATTTTCAATGTGTATTCTTCTCAGTGACAAGCTGCCTCCGACTGTGGTGACAAAGCCATCAGAGCAGGTGGCTGAGGCAGGAGGGTTCCTGCGGGGCCTTGCTAAGCTCATGCCACTGGGAGGAGCCATTCAGGGGGCCCCTGGGTTCCCTGCAGAACTTGCCCTGGGGTACCCTCCTTCAGCTGGCAACACTGGGTTAAAGTGGCAAAGAACCCGGGGAGAAGTTTCCACATCTCATGGGGCCTGGAACTTATGCAATTATAGTACTTTCTTTAAGAAAAATAATATAAAATTAAAATAACAAATTAGGTACAAAATTGAATATTTATTTAGCATGTGAAAAAAAAATGGTAACAAATTACAAGTGTTTGGAAACTGCACCTGAGAAGCAGAACATGGGAGGAATGAGGCCTCCCCCTCCCTATCCTGCACTGCCTGCGCTTGGGGCCACACGCACCCCTTAAAAGGATTTAAGTTAGCGCTAAAGAAACTTGTTACTGTTCGAGGAATTGATGAGAAAAGATGAGGAATTGATGCAAAAATATTACAGAATAAATATGCAAATAAGTATTTTGCCCAGGTCTTACTGAATTTTATACCTTAAGGTAGAATGATTCTAGGAAAAAGTCACCTCTGGATGCACATTTTGGAAAGTGTTTGCCTGCCTCCCACTCCATCACAGTGAATCTTTACATTTGGACTTTGGAGAAAGTAGATGATACTCTGTTTAACATATCATGGTCCTGAGGAAAGTTATCTGATTAGGGGTTCCACCTCCTGACACAGTCACCTCTGGAAAGCCCCTCTGAGCCCCGGGGTATCCTGTCCTCTCCTCTCTGAGTCCTAACCCTGAAAATGTAGTTGACAAGACAGCAGAACAGGCAAATATCTCCTTTGCATCATTGAAATTTAAATGTACTCGACACCGTTTGGGGGATCCATCCATTTCCCAATGTGGGTTTCTGTACAAGGAACCCCATTTTCATATTTTGTACCTGTTAAGTACAACAGTGACTGCAGAAATAACTGTGGGGGAGCACACGCAGGGGCTACACGGCATTCCTGCATATTTAGCCATGCTTATGTCAGAGGACCAGGTGTCTTGTCACCGTCCCACCTGTTGGGACCCTGCAGGAAATCTTTGTGATTGCTCAGCGGAGGTGTGGGACGTGTGTGCTCCACCCAGGCAGTGCTGTGGAGCAACCACCGTGTGCCCCCAGGGGACGCCTGTGCTGGGTGCCTGAATGGAGGAAACAGCCCTCATATCAGTTTATTGAAGACACTTTATGAATCACAGGAACCCTACAGAACAAAATGCAACATAGTAAAGACTTTATGAGTTCCCCTCAAAGTATATTGTTTCACTATGTGCAGCATTTTCCCAGGGTTTTTGTTAACAATGAAAGGACAGAGTTGCCTTAGATCTCTTGCCTCTTGAAACCTGAGTTAATGTCAGTTGGCTCTTTAAGGGCGAGCCGGTCACTCTGGTCAGTATCAGAGGCTCGCGAACCAGCCCACCCCAGCTGACTTCCTCAGGGTGCAGGCCAAGCCTAGAGGTTGGAACATTTACTTTGTTATTTTCTCCGTAAATCTCTTTACACAGTGATCAAAGAAGAAACAAGATCTAGAGACAGCCACTCCCACAGGACTCCAGTGAGCAAGGAACAGAATTAGAATCCAGAATTTGACTGGATTTCCTGTAGCACTTGGTTGACTTTAACTTTCCACAAAGCACAGCATTGCTGTGGCCATCAAAGGTGTGAGTTAATGTTTCCTAATAAAATTAAACATCACCTTTAAGACATGAAACCAACTGTGAAAACATACTCTGACTTAGAACAATAACAATATAAAAAACAACCACAGGACATCAGTCCACTTGGTTCCTGAGAGGTAAGGAGAGGACGTAGACCCACGGGTCATGAACACCCAACAGACCCCTGAACAAAAAATAAAAAGTCATGATTTTACACCTAATGAAAGAATGAGAGGAAAGTCGGTTCCTTCAGCTGGCACAGTGAGTGAGAAATATCAGAATTTCATATTTAGGCGAGAGGAAGTGGCTCACACTTTTCATGCTAACACTGACAGCAACGGCTTAGTAAGTGCTTTCTATGGGTATTATGCTAAGAAGGTTTGACAGCAAGATGCTACTTGCAAACCTTAGAAATGGGTTGTCTCATAAACCCCCTTTTATAGATGAGATAATCAAGGCTCAGAGATGGAAATAACTTGTTCAAAGTTCCCCTCAGGGCAAATGCCCCACCTCCAACCTCAGGCAGCCCCAGGGGACGGGCCTTAGGGGCAGCCTTGGTTCTCCTGTCCTTTTCTGTGTGCGTACGTCTGTTAAATTACGTCCCTGTGCACGTGGGCCAGGGACGCAGAACCAGAGAAATACGTGTGTGTAAAGTAGGACAAGCTCACACTGTTATAATAAAGAGTGGAAAACCCCCTGGCACAGCTGAGCCCACGTAACAATCTCGAATGCATAAGAAACCATTTGTTCAAAGAGGTGGTGAAATGCCCAACACAGAATATTCCAGCTTTCCGGGATCTGGAAGTATTCAGGACCTGGAAATGCTCAAACTCAGAGTTTACTGGGATTCTCTGAATTGACAGTGCTTTTTCCCCAGTAATCTAGTCAGTGGCTGAAGTCACACCCAGCTTCCCAGGAAACCCCATCTGCAATCCAGGATCCAACTCTCAGAGAAGAGTGACTAATCCCCAATCTTCATAAAAGAATCAGACTTCATGTTTGCCCAGCCAGGCCAACTCAACAGAACCGAGAATTTGGGACGTGTTCCTATCCACTCCAATCCCCCTTGTTCAGGAAAAGACTGTCCCCAGACTATGACGGCCAAGAACCCGATAAGATAACAGGCTCAGTCGGCACTTGCTGAGGGCTGTGCTCTGCTCCGCGGCTTCCCTGCATCACTCTGAACGTCACAGAAACTCGGGCAGGTTCTACCTTGTCTCTATGTCACAGGTGAGAAAGGAGCTGGAGGCAGAGGCAAGCTGAGTCACCCAAAGGTCATGCAGGACCTGCTCTAACCCTTCGCCATCGCCTATCTGCCATGAGGCGTAACTCCAGTGATTAAAAAAGGCCTGTGGAAAGAAAAAGAGGAGAGGAGATTATAGATGGCAGCAGGCTGAGTGGAAGCTACAATGACACTCTCCCGGGACCAAACTGAAATTACAACTAAAATATAGAAAAACCATCCTGAATTATCAACTGCAACTGAAGACGAGCTGGAGAGCACCCCCCATAACCAAGGAGGAAAAGTGGAGACCACATAGAGACCAGTAGGAAGTGCAGAGCGAGAGGGCTGGCCGGGCTCCCACAGGCAGCAGCTGAAGGTCCCGAGGGAGATCTCAGCTGTGGGGCTCCCACTGAGGACTCTGGGGCCTGAACCCCAGGCTGGGCGTCCCAGCCCAGAGCACCAGAACTGAGAAAGGTGCTCACAAACATCTGACTATGAAAAGCAGCCGGGTTTCTGTCTGCCAGGGAGAGAGGGCTGGAAAAGCAGGCACCCTCTTAAGGAGCCAACGCACAAAGTTTTGTGTGCAGCCACTCACCTTGGGCTCCGGCAGAAGGAGGGCAGGGTGGACTGGAGCTGTGTGAGGAGAACCTAGGGTTGTGGGTTCTGAAGAGTGAGATCAGAGGGCACCCCTCTGGATTCCTGTGCCGAGTCATTTCCCCCAGACTGCAGAGGACATCTTTCTCAGGCAGACAGTTTGCTGCTTTTGCCTGGGGGAGGGGAGAAGCAGTTGCCCCACCCTGCTGGAAAACCTCTCGCCCTGCCCAGAGGAGCTTCTACAGCCTGAGGCTCATTAAGAGGATCAGATCAATCAGCCTGCAGGCAGAGGCAGAGCTCAGAGTGCTTTGAGCCTTTGCCTGATCTGCTTCTGGACCCAGGCCTTGGGAAAGCAGACTTTGGTGTGCATCTTGGTCCTATCCAACCGCACCCAGGCCCAGCAGAGGAGACCTCAAGCTGAGGGTTGTTGATAGCTCCAAACAGAGTACTCAGGGCCAGCCACAAACTGCGTCTGACATTGGCCTACACCAGAGACCCTCCAAAAAGACTGAGAGTCCTAGCAGACCTACCTAATACATAGAAACAAACCCAAATAGGCAGCCAAAATGGGGAGACAAAAAAAAGCCCCAAATGAAAGAACAAGAGAAGTCTCCAGAAAAAGAGCTAAAGGAAATGGAGATAAGCAATCTCTCAGATATAGAGTTCAGAATAGTGATTGTAAGGATGCTCAAAAGCATGAAAAAAGATATGGGAACTATGAAAAATGACTAGTCAGAAATGAAGAATGACACAGCAGAAATAAAGAATACATTGGAAGGAATAAACAGCAGATTAGAGGAAGCTGAGGATCAGATCAGTGAATTAGAAGACAGGGTAGAAAAAAATCACTCAATCAGAGACTCAAAAACAAAAAACAGTCAAAAAACAGGAGGATAGTCTAAGGGAGCTGTGAGACAGCATGAAACATAACAATATTCCTATTATAGGAGTGCCAGAGGAGGTTGAAAATAAGCAAGGGTTAGAGAACCTGTTTGAAGAAATAATGGCAGAAAACTTCCCTAACCTGGGGAAGGAAAAAGTCACACAAGTTCAGGAGGCACAGAGAGTCCCAAGCAAGAAGAATGCAAAGAGGCCCACGCACAGACACATCATAATTAAAACGCTAAGAATTCAAGACAAAGAGAGAATATTAAAGGCATAAAGAGAAATGGAATCTGTTACCTACAAAGGAGATCTCATAAGGTTGTCAGCTGACTTCTCATCAGAAACTCCACAGCCAGAAGGGAATGGCATGAAGTATTGAAGGTAATGCAAAACAAGGATCTGAAACCCAGACAACTCTATCCAGTAATACTGTCATTCAAGATAGATGGTGAAATAAAGAGGTTCCCAGACAAAAAAGGCTAAAGGAATTTATTACCACCAAACCAGCATTGCAGGAAATGTTAAAGGGACTGCTGTAATTAGAAGTAGAAATAGAGAGAAAGAGAAGCATAGGCATAAAGAATTAGAATAGCAATAGATAAGTATCTATCAATAATAACTTGAAATGTAAATGCATTAAGTGCTCCAATAAACAGATATAGGATGGCTGAATGGATAAGAAACATGACCCAAATATATGCTGTGTACAAGAGACCCACCTCAAAACAAAAGACTCACACAGGATGAGAATAAAGGGGTGGAAAAAAGTTTTCCATGCAAAAGGAAATGAAAAAAAAGTTGGGGTAGCAATACTCATATAGGACAAAATAGACTTCAAAATGAAGACCATACGAGAGACAAGAAAGGTCACTACATAATACTAAGGGGAATGATCTAACAAGAGGATATAACCCTGATAAACATATATGCACCCAATATAGGAGCACCTAAATTTATTACAAAAACTTCTAGAGGACTTTAAGGGAGAGATTTACAGCAAGACAGTCATACTAGGGGACTTTCACAACCCACTGATTTCACTGGATAGGTCTTCCAGACAAAAAATCAACAAGAAAACAGTGACCCTAAATGACACCCTAGATCAAATGGATTTAATTGACATTTTACAGAACATTCTACCCCAAAGCTGCAGAATATACATTCTTCTCAAGTGCCCATCAGTAGGTGAGTGAATTAAAAAGCTGTGGTACATTTACACCATGGAATACTCTGCAGCCGTAAAAACAAGGATCTCTTATCCTTTGGGACAGCATGGAGGGAACTGGAGAGTAATATGCTTAGCGAAATAAGCCAGTCAGAGAAAGACAAGTACTACATGATCTCACTCATATGTGGAATGTAATAAACAAAATAAACTGATGAACAAAACAGATCCAGAGACATAGAACCATGGAACAGACTGAGGGATCTCAGAAGGAAGATGGGGGTGGGGCAGTGGGTGGGGAGAGATTAACCAAAGGACTTATATGTCTATAAACATAACCCATGGACACAGACATTGTTATGGGGAAGGAGTAGGGTGGATACGGGGTGGAGGGGATCAATGGGGGAAAAGGGGGAACATCCGTAATACTTTCAACAATAAAGATAAATTTTAAAAATAAAATTAAATTTTAAAAATAAAAAAGGCCTGTGACTGTGACTGGTGTCAACTCGTCCCAGTGATGGGGTCACTGTTGGTGACAAGTGGGTTTCTAGGATAATCCTTTAATTCTGAGCACAAAGGAAAGGAGAATGGCAGAAAACATCATGGCCTACATAAGGTTTTACTTAGCCAGATTGAAGCTAGAGTTATTCGTCATATGGGAAGGGGTTGGCACTACTACATGGTATGTAAGTATGCATGTTGCTTCTGCTTGAAGAATGCCACTGCCAAAGGCATCGGGTTCATTGTGGTTATCAGTGCATGTCCTAAACGGGGATCATCCTAAAAACACAACTTCCAAGAGTCCAGGAACTCACCCCCAGTTATATCCAAAAAGTCCTTCCAAAAATACAAATGCTACTTTCCTGGTCCTTGTTTTAAGAGTCATACCCTCTTTATTGAGTCTTTAAACTCAAGTGGCTTATAAAAGGCCCATAAGAGTTCCTGGCCTCATCAATTCAAGTACTGAAAATATGTAGAAGGACGTCTTATGACAAACATCCTGAAGGAGAGGGGCCAGATCAGGGGGTTCTCAGTGTCTGTTAGCAGAGACCAAGTGCTTCCACTCAGGATGACTTCCTGTTTGCTCAGCCAGACCTGGCACAAAGCAACCCCACCTCGGCTGCACAGGTGGGGCGTCAGTGCACACGCGATGTGATGTGAAGAGGGCAAGTGTGTGCACAGGAATAGGTGGGCATGCAGGTGCAGCTGTGTGTGTGCAGGTGTGTGCACAGTTGCAGGTGGGCATTCAGGGACAGGGGGGCATACACGTGCAGGCTGTGAGCAGCACACTCAGGGATGCCCATGGCTCCACAGCCAACCCCGCCCACACCTGCTGCACCCATTCACCTCTGGGAATGAGTGGCGGAAATGACACCACCCAGTTGTGTGAGAGCCTTGCCAAGGAGCCAGTGGACAGCAGCCCTGTCCCGGAGAGAGAGGGGGAGGGAGCAGGCTCACATACCTTACCCTGCCCCCACCTTCACGTGGTAGGATTCTAGCTCTGGGACTTTACAAGGCAAGCCTCTTGTAAATGACTTTGATGATGTATGTTTCCACCTCCTCACTCACTAGTTTCCTCCTGGGCCTCCTCCCAGAACTTCTCAAATACCGCCTCCTCCCAGGACCTTCCTGACCTTTCCAGTAGGAGTTACTTCTCTCTTCCTAAAAGCCTCTCCACTTTTTCCAGCACCTCCTTTCCCACACACCCCTGGGGGCCCATCTGTGCCAATGTCGGCATTAATCTGTGGCTGGGAGTGGAGCCCACCTGTCACCCCAAGTCCCCCCTCCCAGCCAGAGTTTAGGACATACTAAGAGTTAGATAATGAATATGAGGATTTATGTCACTATGTCCTTCTAGAATAAACCTTTTGGTTCTCCAAATGAGTTGATTCTCTTTCTTTTTTTCAGACCATGACTATTATACAACCAAAACGTCTCAGGACTTTATAGCCAAAGGTGGCACCTTGATCCTGATCTCCTACAATGTCCCAGAGTTTTGCTGGGCTCCAGAACCACGGAGGAGACGAATAGGAAGGCTCTGGGGGTGTTGGACCACCAAGGGGGTGGGAGACCCTCCTGAAGGGATTTAAAAGGGCTGTCTAAATCAATTGCAATATGCAAAAATCAATACCACATCTCCTCAGGCTTTGCTTTTTCAGGCCAAGCATCCCAGCAGTATGTACATTCATTTGGATTAAGTTCACTTGTAAGTAGTGACAGAAAAATCCAAAATAATAACAACGTAAATGAGGCAGACATTTACTTCTTCCTCATATTCGTGAAGGCCAGAGGCAGCCGGGCCAGGGCTGGGAGCATTCTCCATTCCTACTCTCTGGTTGTTCTGCTGGCGTGGCTTCCATTTCCAAGGTCGTCTCATAGCCCAAAATGGATGCTGTAGCTCCAGCCATTACATTCACCTTCTAGCTAACAGGCAGGGACCCTCCCCTTAAGGGCACTTCCCATTAATTCCACAAATCTTGTGCTTGTGTTAAATTTGGGGCCAAGATGTAATCACATGACCATAGCTAGCTGCCAGAATGTAATCACATGACCATTTGCTGCCAGAATGTAACCATATGACCATAGGCCCACTGTTGGCCAGGCAACTGACCCCTCCTCACAGGGAATCTTGCTTTCAGGAATTTTCCCTCCTGCCACAAAATGAGGTCTCTGTCTTTGCAACTTTGCAAATATAATTCGACACATTATTTCTCAAAACCAACTGGAAAGGATTACTATAAGCATTTTTTTCATAAACGATCACGCTTTTGAGAATAATTGTTTTCATATCTGTGCTTTTTGACATTTTAGGAAGCAAAATTACATGCAAACATTTGTTGTGCAAGCCCAAAGTGTGAAGAAAGTTGTACTCAAATACCAAGAAATTGCTTCCATGCCTCTGAATTTCAAAAATATTTTTAGTTTGCATAAAGGTTCACAGAAAAAATATATCAAGGAAAATAAAACAGATGACACAGCTAAGGGAGACCCTGCTTGGATGACGCATTTTTAAATCACTCAGGGCCCTTTAACCCTGTGTTTCCATGGTGGCTACAGATTGCCAGCTGTGCTCTTAGCATTACTACCTTACGTGTTTTAAATGCTGACCTGCGTATTAAATAAGAGTTGAAATTTATAAATAAAATATAAAATAATGTCAAGGATTTAGATTCTTATTTGATGTTAAATATTGTGTATTTGAAGAAAATGGTTTTATCTGGAGTCAAGTGCTATAAAACTAGGACCTCTCTCTGGAAGGCCACCTGCAGAAATAATGACCACAGGCAAGGTCCATTGGGAAATCCTGACACTGAGCAAAAAGAAAGACTCTGGTCCTTCACTGGTGCTGGCTGCAATCCTGGCCAGTTTCTTGGGCCTCAATTTTCCTGTCTGTAAAATGGCCCTACAGTAAGGAAGGAGGGAAGGGAAAGGGATGCTGGGGAGGGGAGCCGAGGAGGGCCAAGGAAGAAGCCCTGGAGAAGGCATGTTCAGGAGTGGACAAAGTGTGGAGGAACCACTGGCCAAGACAGGGGAGGGTGAGCAGGAGGGAAGCAAGGTTACTGTGGCATCTGGGAGGCTGGGGAGAAAGGCTTTGGACCCCTGGATCGGAGCAGAGTGAGGAGAGTGACCTCATGAGGGAGGAAAGCCTGGCGTGGCAGGTTCAGGGCCACAGGGAGAAGTTCCCCATGCAGGTGGCCGCTGCGCCACGTGCTATGAGGTGTCTTTTCTGTGCCTGTGACCACAGCACTGCAACCTGTAGACGCTTCTGGGTCTGCCTCAGGGAGCCAGAGAAGCCGTCCTGGTGGCGCTCACCGAACCAGGCGCAGTGTGACGCTGTGCAGCTTGTCTACAGCGGGTGTCGCTGTGAAGTGTCAGGAAGCTACATGGAACTGGATGCCTGTAATGGGGACATTTAACAGGCAGAGTCCTCACCTCTACCAGGTGTAGGAAGGAGAAGAGGCCCTAAAAGCAACCTTATCTCTCTAGGACAGCCCTGGACCCTGGGGGACCCTGGAGGGAGAGGCTGGCCTGCATCTGGGCTCCTGGCAGCCTGTGCCCACGGACAGGTGACATGAGCTCCAGCCAGGACCACTCACGAAATACCAAGATACCCACATTTACTTTAAGGAACTGTGTAATGTAAATCCCTCAGTGTATATAAACAGTATTTTCTTTGTGTTTCTTTGTTTGAGTTTCACCTTAAAACTAAGCTGAGTGCACAGAAAATCACTTTCTTTACTGTGTGCCGCATAAAACCTGCCGATTGTCACTCTTCTGTATAACTTTCAACAGGCTAACACACTATCAACATGGTATTTTGACATGTTTAAGTCCTAAAATAGGTAATTTTTTTTTTCTTTTCTCCAAATTGCATCAGTGTTGAGTTGAATAAGAACGCGGAGTGGGGTATATTTATGGCCCCTCAATTTTGTTTTTCCTTAGAAACACATCACCCACACAGTCCTGTTGCCCATGTTGCAATCATTCACTGAAGCGCAGTGGAACCTTGGGGAAGTCACAGACATGGCAGCCCCTGTCCCCATGCTCACTGGGAACACTGCAGCCTGGACACCCCCTCCTCAGAGCCTCTGAAGATGATGGACAGCCAGTGACTTGAGCAGCTGAGCTTCCCACAAGGGCATTGCTGAATTGGGGTCCAAGTCCTTCCCCCTGGTTCCTGTAATAGTGACTTCATTTGCAGATGTGATTAGGTGAGACCTCTAGATGACATCCAATGACTGATGTCCTTATAAGAGAAGGGAGAGGGAGACTGGAGACCCACAGTCACCACCCTAAACCTATTACTGAGATTGAATTTAAGTTAAAAACTCTCCCAGAAAGAAGACTGCTGCTGCACCCCCAGATGACTTCATGGGAAATTCTACCAAACATTTAAAGAAGAAATAATGCCAATCAAACAAAAAAGCTCTTCCAGAAATTTCAGGACAAGAGGATAACCCCATTCCATAAGGCTAACATTGCTCTGATATCCACCAGATGTAGACATAAGAAGGAAAAAAAAACTGTCAAGCAATAACCCTCATAAATACAGATGCAAATATTCTTTGAAATGTTTGCAAGTAGAATACAGCACTGTTACGGGATAATACATCAGGCCCAGGCAGGAAAGCTGGGGATGCCTGCTCAGCACTTCCGTTCAAAAGCTTCCTCAAGATTCTCACCAGTAAAACCAGGCAAGAAATAAAAGGCATCCGATTAGAAAGGAAGAACTAAAACTGTCTTTATTTGCAGACAGCATGATTTTCTACCTAGAAAATATAGAATCTATGAGAAAACTACTAGAACCTGCAAAAGAATCTAGTAAAGTTTCAGGACGCAAAATCTATATATTAATAAATCATATTTCTAATACTAGCCATGAACAATGAAACATGAACTTTTAAAAAAGTACATGTACAGTAGCACCGAAAAATTAACTAGTGATAAATTTGACATAAGATTTGCACTGAAAGCTATAAAACATTGCTGAGAGAGTTAAAGAAAACCTAAGTAAACTGAGAGATATGCAATGTTCATCCAAAGACTCAATATTGTTAAGATGTTATTTCTCTCAAAATTGATGCATGGAGCCAACATAATCCCAATCAAAATCGCAGAGGAATTTTTTCTGTGGAAAATCAGAAACTGATTCTAAAATTCCAGTGGAAATGGAAAGGACCTGTAATAGCTGGAACAATTTTCAAAAAGAAAAACTGAGTTTAGTTTGACAAACTAAAGCAACGCTACCTGATTTCAAGACACACTACAACCCTAGAGCAATCAAGATGGTGTAGAATTGACATCAAAATGGGTAAACAGACCAACAAGGCAGGACAGATGTTCCAGAGGTAGAAACACATATATGTGGCCAGTTTGAGTTTTGACAAAGGTGCAGAGGCAATTCTGTAGGGAAAGAACAGTCTTTACAACACATGGTGGAACAGTTGTATATCCACATGCAAAAAACGAAACAGCCTTGTAGCTATACCTCACTTCATATAAAAATTAGCTCACAAAGATTATAGACCTGAATGCAAAATATGAAATTATAAAGTTTCTTGAAGAAACCAGGAGAAAATATTTGTGACCTTGATTTAAACAAGGCCTTTTTAGATAGAACACTGAAAACACAATTCATTTAAAAATGGTTATATTAAAAAACAACCATGGAAGGCAGAACTAAAATAAATATCATGCATGTGGGCACTGATCCAGAAAAACGAAGTTGGTTTAAGATTAGGGTAGCAACAATTTCATTCAACATATAACAGGACCACAGAGACAAACTATAGGATAGATTTTTGATAAAATGACAAGAACTCACAGCAAATGAGGAATGGAAGGGAACTCCCTGACCCTTATTGAGGTATCTGTGAAAAACCTACAGCAAACAGCATGACCTCACACTTCCCCCATAGTCTGTCTTTGTGCAACGTCACCAGTAGTACTCTTCCATCTGAGCCACGAACACTTAGAAAAAGTAATAAAAACAGTAAGAGTCCTTTACTTTACCACTGCAAAATTACAATGTATCCAGGACTTAATCTAATAAAGATGTGGACTCTGTAGAAAATTTTTAAATGCTCTCAAAGAACTTAAAAGAAGAACCTAAATATATGAAAAAATAACCATGTTGGTAAAAAATACTTCTTAAAATTGCAAAGTATTATATATCCTGTAGGAAACATGTTTTTTCTTTTCTGTATTTCTAATGCTTTGACGTCTAGGGGCCTTGCTGACCCCTGATTGCCTCTCCTGGGGCTGCCTGCCTGGGAGCACACTTTTCAAATGCAAACCAACCAATTCAGACCCAACCCCCACTCTCTCCTCTATCAGGAGCTCACACTGGAGGCCACAGGCCCCTGCCCTAATCACCTCAGTGCAGATACCAGACAATCTGGGGCAGCTCCTACACCCTGAGCTCACTGAAATTATTCAAAGCAGCCAATCCTACGCCTGTTTACTCTTCCTGGCCTGCTCCCTCTGTGGAAAGCACAATAAAGGGTTTTGCCCATGTTTCCCCTTCACTCTCTGCCCCCCGACCTACCTTGGTATTTCCCCCTGTAGCCCCAAGTCGCCATATGCCTCTTGTTTCTAGGAAGCTGTGAGTAAAACTTCCTTGATGATAGTCAACCCCCATCTGTGTGTCTTACCACACCTGATTACACCAAACTCCAGGTACCCTGCAACACATTCTTACTAAAGCACTCTACACATTTAATGCAACTCACAACAAAACTTCCAGTAAAAACTTTAAAAAATATATATATCTTTATTGATTTCAGAGAGAGGAAAGGAGAGGGAGAGATATAAACATCAATGATGAGAGATTCATTGATCGGCTGCCTCCTGCACACCCCCGACTGGGGATCGAGCCCACAACCTGGGCATGTGGCCTGACTGGCGAATTGAACCCCGATAGCCTGGATCCTAGGTCAACGCTCAACCACTGAGCCACCCCCGGTCAGGCCCAGTAAGAACTTTAAGCAACTGGACAAACTGATTCTATAATTTGGATGGATAACAAATTCTATGAATCACAAGAATGAACCCTACAGGTTACTAAGGCCCATTATTTCTAAGGTATAGAAGTGAAAACAGTGTGGTGCCAGCACAGGAACAAATAAACCAATGGAATGAAATAGAGCACCTAGAAATAGCTTTATAAATACTTCTATTCATGTCCTCAGTGGAGCCACAAGTGGGAGAGAGACTGATAAATGGTTGTGAGAATATTGGGTCGACACGTAGAGGGGGGAAAAATCTTTAGACAGATTAAAAATAACCATGAAAGACAGAACTAAAAATAAATATTAGAAGAAAATGAAGGAGAATATCTTCCTTTCCTGTAAATAACTCTAAAATCTGACAAACACACCACAAATCCCCAACCCCATAGCAACCAGCAGGCACCTGTGTCCTCAGTTCATCTGGAGGATGGGAAACAGTTTTCTCTCAATTTCCCGGCTTAAAAGAGAAAAAAAGCAGGGCGCCACAGGGACTGAGCATGGCCAGCAGCTCCTGAGCTCCCAGTGTCTGCATTCCAGAAGGTTCCTGGAGAGCCATGGGAGACTCACCTTAGTAGTTAAAGGGCCTGTCTGGTGGTTTTTCCAAAACTGAGAAACTAAGTCGCAGAGATAAATTGAAGTCTATTCCCCTCTCCTGACAGAAACGGCTTATAACCCCACATCCAAGACCAACTTCTCCTCATCAAGCTGCCAGAGCCCTCTGGGACTTCTGGAACATTCCATCACAGTGTTAAAACTGAAGCCTCAGAGTGAAACAACCAGCACCAACCACCCAACCTCCCTGCCTGTGCCATTCTCCCCACGACCCCACCTCCCAGGCCCCACCTCTAGCTCAGCCTCCAAGAGTTAACTGACTTCCTCACACACGAAGGGCCTTTGCCCACAGCTGGTAGCCCACCCTGTTAGCTGTCTCCTTTCCAGCTACAGCAGGAAGGGTCCCAACCCGTGGTCCCAACCCATCGTTTTCCCTGATGATGTATCCTCTGGGCTCAGATGGGGCATCACTGGGTTTTCAACTACTCCTGCAAGGCTGGCTCTATGCCTTCACCTAGGAGCAGGTCCTGAAAGTACCCTCCCTAAAGCAAAGGTCCTAGGTCTGCCCCCTCCCTGCCCCCTCCTGCATCTCCATCTGTACCCCTCCCTCCTGCCCCCCTTCCTCCTTCACCAGGTAGCTTTCCAGAAAGAGGCTCCTGGAGTCCCCACTCTGCCCACCACGTGGCTCATTGCAGGGTGGGCTCCACTGCCATCTACTCCAACTGGACAGCCTTTAAGTTGTATTCTGGCCATTCCTCCTGAGGATGCATCTCCTGGTATCACCCTTCTGAGCCCCTTACTCCACCTTGCTCCCCTGGCAACCTTTGGCCCTCGATGGCCTCCCAGGACCCACCACCGCTCTGTTTGCTGTGAATGGGTGGAGCACCCTCCCCCTCTCTCGGTCCTCTCCCTCTCTCCCCTCCCTGTGCCTTGCCTTTCAAACTGCCCCACCGGCCTTCCCAGCTGGGCTCTCGTGCCTGAGGTCAGAGCAATTACCAACGGAATCCCTGAAGATCAGCAGAATGCCGAGGGAAACAGTGCCTGCCAGGGTCCACCAGCAAATAATGCCACCCAGTCCCCAGGGCCTTCATGTCGTCATAGCACACGGTGCACTAGCTGCCTTTCACAGATGTGCCCACCAAGGTGCCAGAAGAGCTCACTTGCCCAGGTCAGGCATAGTGCTCTGAAGCCTGTTGGACCCAGCCTTGATCTTGCCTTGGCGTTGCTGTGAGGATGCCAGGGGAACCACTGGCCTCTCTTTTGGTCCCAGTTCTCTCCTTCCATCAGAACACAGAAGGGGCCCAGCATGGTGGTATTCACGTGTTAGAGGCGAGGGTTTCAGCTGGGTTATCAGAGGGTCAGTCACTCCCTGGCAGTGCCCAGGAAGGGATGGGGCTCGGAGCTGTGCAGGTCACAGAAGCCCCAGCGAGGACTGAAGCCTAGAGCAAGGCAGGAGGAGCTGGGGCTCCTCTCCATGACGTCAGATGCCCAGGTGCGCACAGAGGGGCTGCTGGACCGAGTCCCAGCCGTCCTCCCTCACCCCTCACCCCCCACCCACCGCCCACCACCCGATGCTCCTCAGTCTCCTGACCGTGGGGCCACAAGGAGTGGCCGGCACAGAGAGCTAGCTGTTCTCACTACAAAAGGTTTGAGGTGAACGTTTGAAATTTATAAATTTTGAACATGTCACTTTTGCCCTAGTTAATACTGTGCCATAAATTAGGGATCCCCCAAATGTCTCCCGGTCACCCAGAGGAATCCCATGAACCAGAGTAATTAGGGAGCGAGCATCTGGGTCCCAGGCAGCAAACGCCTCCTGCCTGGTCCCCCGTCTGGGGGGGTCTCGTGCTCTGAGTGGGCACGGCGTCTGGGGTGGGGCTCCCCTCACGGCCAGGATTGGCACGGACCACGGAGAGCGCAGGGAGACCCTTCTCCCCCAAATCCGCCTTCCAGGAACCCCTCCTGAGCCTCTGCGAGGACGAGGCAGAGGGAAGAGCAGAGAGAGCCGAGGGCGCGGGCCCTGCTCCTCCTGGGCCTCAAGATCTGATCGGCGGGGCGGCCTCGCACCCCGCCCGGGTGTGGGGGGGCCTCCACAGCCAGAGCCCAGGGGAGCGCGCGCGCTGACCGGGTCCCCGGTGGGTCGGGGCTGCAACCACGGGCGCACCGCGGCCGAGCTCCGAGCCCCCGAAGGGGCGACGCGGCGGCCTCTCCCCGCTGGGGACCGGACCCCCTCTTCTCCCGGGACCGGGACGGCCGGCGGGGCCCTGTGGTCCGGCCAGACGGGCGCTGCTCCGGCCACTACCGAGGCTCTCCTCGCGCCCCGCGCTAGCCCCTCACGACCCCCGCGGACCCCGCGCCGCACAAAAGCTACCCCGAGTCCGCGGGAGCCGGGCGGGGCTGCGGCCGCCGCGCCTCGCCTCGCCAAGGTGGGCGGGGCTTGAGAGGAAGCCCCGCCCCGGCCCCGCCCCCGCCGGCGCCCCCCGCCCACGTCACGCCGCTGCCCCTCCCGCGCCTGCGCGGCCGCTCACCCGGCCCGCTCCAGGCGCCGCGCATCCTCGTCCCGCGCCGCGCTCCGCGCTCGGCTCCGCTCCGCGTCCCGCTCCGCGCCCGGCCCGCCCGGCTCCCCGGCTCCCCTCGCGGAGGGCGGCGCGGCCATGAGGCTGCGGGGACGCGGTCCCCGGGATGCCCCCGCCTCCAGCGCGGGGGCCGGCGACGCGCGGCGGCTGGCGCCCCCGGGGCGGAACCCCTTCGTGCACGAGCTGCGCCTCAGCGCCCTGCAGAAGGCCCAGGTGGGTGCCCGCCGCCCCGCGCCCGGGCCTGGCCGCGCCGGGGGCAGGGGCGCGCGGCGGGGAGGGGTGTGGGGAGGGGTCCTCCGGCGCGGCCCAGCCGGGCTGCGGCCCCTCAGGGCCCCTGCGGCCCCCGCACTGCCCTGCGGCCCGCACCCCGCCGGCCGAGTCCCCGCCGCCCTCACCCCATCCCTGGTCTCCCTACTTTCCCGCCGCCCGTGCCCCAAACTCGGCTCCTCCCCTTTCCCCGGCCCCCCGCACCCCGAACCTGGCCCTGCACCCTCTTTCTCTGATCTCCGCACCCCTTTTCCTGATCTCCGCACCCCTGCCCTGCTTCCCGCCCCATCACCCCCGCTCGGTCCGTGCAGCTCGGTCCCTGGGCCGGTTGTCCAGGGCCGCGGCTCGCAGGCCCTGCGCGGGGCCGGAGTGCACCCTCCTGGATGTGACTGTCCCTTGATGAGCTTCCTGTGTGGGGACCTAGGTGATCATTTGAGTCAGTGCCAGAGATAGTGGGGCGCAGGCTGTATGGGGTCCCCCTGAAGAAGAGCAGCAGGAGAATTCGCGCCTCTGTGCTTGCAAGCTGTGTCCTGGGGAGTGCAAGAGACGCTCCCTGGGGGTTAGTCCATAACCAGGATCGATTGTATTCCCTTCCAGCCTGGGGGGAGCGGGTGCGGCTGGCTTCTACCTGGTTTCGTCTGTGGGGTCCCCTGGTCCTGGCTGAGGGGTGGTGGCTGCAGGAGGCAGTGGGGCCTCCACACTTGCTCCTTTCGCACGGTCTCTGACCTGGTGGAATGGATTCTGGCTGCGTGGGTCCCCAGGCGCTGCCTCTGGTTATGCGGGTGTTTGGGTTTCTGTAAGATCTTTCGCAGGGCAGCCTTTCTTCTCACTCCAGAACCCTACGCAGAAGCAGGAGCAGATTTGGGACTTCAGTGGTTGTCCAGTTGGTGAGGAGTATATTTCCAATTATGACAAAACTTCTGGGCGGGACATTGAGAATTTTTTAAAGTGTAAAGTAATTCATCTGAAATAATGCCAAAGTGAAAATTCTTGAAGTCAGCCTAAAGCTGTCATTTTCCAGGACTCTTGCCTTTTCTTGAAGTGCCTTCTTGGTGGGTTTGGTTGGCATGGGTGGCAGAGGAAACTGGGCAGAGATTGAGAAGAGAATGGAGAGGGTGGTTTCCCTTCTGGAGATAGAGAAGGGCAAGGTTGTCCCCAGTTGGCTCCTGGTCCCTGTCCCTCTGTGTGTCCAGAGCCAGACACCAGTATCTACCTACCATGTGCTCTGCCAGTGCCTCTTTCACTTGGAGCCCCATACTCATTACCTACTAGGTGCTGTGCCCAGCATGCTAGGGGGTTAAGACACAGTCACTTCCTCTGTGCTCCTAAATGGGCTCCCACCCACCAGGCCTGGTGCCCCCCCAACTCCTGTGGTTCAAGGGGTATTCCTCCTCCCACTGCTCTGCTGCTTAGAACCCTCTGAGGTACCCTGGGGACCAAGAGAGCGTTCAGGTGGTTTCCAAGGTCCCTTCTGGGCCCTGCTCCACCCCCAGGCTTTGGCACCAGCTGCCTGAGGGCTCCCTCTCTCATCTTGCCCACTCTCTCCCTGCCTCTCTGCTCCTCCCTCTTGGGGAAATATCACCTCCAGGAAGAAGCTCCCTCTTCCCTGGAGGTTCCCAGAAGGCCACCTCCACATCCCTGTCACATTTGCAGCCCTCTCTCCCCAGCCTGTTCTGTCCCAAACTATGCTCACTGCCCAGGTGGGTGAGGTCCATTGCAGAGACTGGGCTAGTTGTTGAATGAATAAACAAGTGAAAGGGGAAGATGTCAGAGCAGAGTCAGAAATCCCCAGCTCCCCTCCTGCAGGGGTCATAGATTGTAAGTTGGAGGTTTGGAGCAGTGCCTATGGGCTGTTATTCCCTGAGACAGCTTACAGATCCTGGTTTTAGATATTGGCAGGCAGCATTTGGGTGATACTCAGAAAAGGAGCAGGTGGGTGGGATACTTAGTGTACACCTTGTCACAATGCAGAGACCATAGTCAGAATAATCATGTGTGCTTGTAACAAAGTCATCGCTGCTACTCAGATGTCTGCAGTGTGTGGCTGAGGGTGTGTAGCTCCTCAGTGGTCTCCAAGTTCCAAAAGTCCCGCTCAGCAGACATATTTTGCTCTTCATTAAGCAGTGCTCTGTCTGCCAAGCCTTTTACCTTTATCTACTGTATTTTAGGGTAAAGTTTGCACAGAGTGAATTGGACTATCCAAGCAAAGAAAGCCTGTCTCCCAAATCAATAAATAAATGGATCCGGCAATGACTGAGACAGCGAGTGCTCAGAAACGCACCTGATTCTGGTTAAGATAAACCAGTAAGGGCACCTGCATTTACCTGCTAGAATTTGCTGCCAGGAAAGAACCATTGCGTGTCTGGATTAATACCGGTCCATCTGTCATTTAACTGCAGATTTAGCAAGGAGCTTAAACATCTCTTTGGACAGAAAACAACACAGTAAGATTTGAAAACCATGAAAAAGATAATATTGGATAGTCACATGGTGAGTTGTTGCTTCTGAAATCATGAAGCGGTTTTATACCACCTAGATTTTGGGTACTTCCCGCTGAAGCCCGCGGGTGTGAGTGCATCCCACCTCCAGCTCTGAAGTTTCCCCATTTCTGAAGTCCCTGTACCAGTGTCAGTGAGCACTTACTTCCTGGCAGACTAGCTTCCTGTACACTTTGGAACTGAGTCCCGGGAGGGAGGAGGCTGAGGAGCGAACCCCTCCCTGGCCTAATCCCCAGAGAGGATTACCAGGAGGGTTCAGTCCAGGGAGACTCCCACACACCAGACCTGCTGGTTGCAGCCCTTCATGGAATGTACCCAAAAGTGGGTGGTCTTTTTTTAGGAGTCATTAGCCAAATGCCTGAGTTTTGATAAAAAAGCAGCAGCAGGCACCTTGGTTGGTCTCAGTCTGGATCCCAGGTTAGATGTGGCCGTTTTGGAGCAGGGAATCCCACACTTTGTTCCTTTGGGACCACTTGTGGTCTTGGTACCCTGCCCCCTGGCCTCAGTGCTCCTCACCCCACCCCCACGCAGACAGACCAGGCCTGGCATTTCCCTTCTGCTCCACTGACCTGCCAGACTGCTGGGTCCTGCACAGCTCTGCCCTCCACACCCACCCTGCCACCCCTGTATCTGGGTACTCCATGCCTGAGATTCGTAATGAGCAGCTATTTATCCAGCCCCTCCTGTGACCCCAGCTTTCTGCCAGGGGTGTGGGGGAATGGATAAATGGGAGGTGACCCAGCCCAAAGGTGACATTCTTGAGAGGCTTCGGGTAATAGAGACCCCAGGGAAACATGGGACGGAGGATTTCCAGGAGAGTGTGTGTCCCATGTGAGGACAGAGAAGGCCTCGCCCTCCTTGGATGCCCAGGAGGCTGAGACTCCAAGCAGATGCCATGCCCCTTGTCTCCAGCCACCTCTGACCACCTGGGAGTCTGATGGTGATGCTTCTGTCAGCACAGTTGTAGCCCAGTGGGGTCCAGGGAAATTCCCAGTGTCCTTGGGCTGGTCACTCAGTGCAGCCTGGGGGGAGGGAGGTCAGTGGAGGATCAGGTGCCATGTCACTATGTCCCAGGTGAGGAGACGGGCCCAAGTACAATGCTATCCCTGGGTCCTGGACAGTGCTGGCTGCTTAATGCAGATGTCGGACTTCACCTCACAGGGACCCCAGTCCATAGGGCTTTCTCTTCTAACTCACCAATTCTAATTGATGGAAGGGTGCACACGTAAAACTAAACTGTGGCTAATGCTAAGGGTGGGAAGGGAGATTCAGAGTTGAAATAGGTTTGTCTTTCAGTTTGTATACTCTTCTGTCCTGAAATGTGGATTTTTAACGTGTGTATGTTTTATATGTGTGTGTATATATATACATACTCACACACACTATATACACACATATGCAGGAGTATATACACATTCACACACATATATACAGAAGTATATACATACATACTCACACGCACATATACATAAAAGCCATGGTGCAGGAGCTGGGCACCTTGCCCGTCCTGCCAGGTCCTTGGGCATCAGGGCTCTGGGAGGAAACCCCCCCCTGCCCCGCTGATGGAGACCATCTGAGGGGGTGCCCTGGACTTTCCTTCTCAGGCAAGCCTGAGCAAAGCATCTACAAAACCATGTTTCACAGAGTCCTGCCCCTGTCCGCCTGCCCCAAAGACCCAGAGCCTTGCTGGCAGCCCTGCTCCCTGTCTTCCTGTCCCCAGGGCCTTCAGCCAACATAGCAGGACAGCATGCCACCATCCCCAGAGCAGGCTGAAGCCCCCTGAAGCTCCCATGGGTCTGCGGGGGGGGGAGGGCGGGGGGGCAGTTAGGGCAACCTGGCCTTGCCTGAGTTATGTTTCTAACATTCCTAGTGTTCCGTACACTCATAGTCTAGCTGTGAAGTGTAGTATTTTGCAAATGAGCCCAGAGGAAAGCATGTGTTTAGAAATAACATGTTGGAATGTGATTGTAGTGTTTGTCCTTCTAGAGTCCAAGTCACTGTGCAGCCCCTGGGGCCACGTTTTGCAGGATTAAAACTAGTGCCTTGTTTCTATTTTGTTTGTTAGTTTATTTTGTTCATTACATTCCATATATAAGTGAGATCATATGGTACTTGTCTTTCTCTCACCGTCCTATTTCACTTAGCATAATACTCTCCAGTTCCATCCATGCTGTCTCAAAGGGTAAGATTTCCTTTTTTTTTTTTTTTTTTTATAGCCGAATAGTATTCCATTATATAAATGTACCACAGCTTTTCTATCCACTTATAGATACAGAGAACAGACTGACAGCTGTCAGAGGGGAGGGGGTTGGGGGACTGGGTGAAAAAGGTAAAGGGATTAAGCAAAAATTCTCATAGACACAGACAACAGTAGGGTGATTACCAGAGGGAAAGGGGGTGGGGAGGTGGAGGAGGGTAAGGGAGATAAATGGTGACGGAAGGAGACTTGGTTTTGGGTGGTGAACACACAATACAATATATAGATGATGTGTTATAGAATTGTACCCTTGGACCCTATATAATTTTATTAACCAATATTACACCCACTGAAGTCAATAAAATAAAAAAACAACAAACTTATTCCTTGGCATTTTAACCATGTTGCACCCCTGTGAGCTTAGTATTTTAAGTACTGAAATGCTTAAAAGCTGTTTTTACATGGCCACGCGGCAGTTGGCTGCCTGCCTTCCTTCCAGCACACTTTCCTGGGCTCTGTTGCATTTGGTGACAGTCCACAAGCTACCACAGACCATCTTGGACGGAGCTGTTAGCCTCGCCCTGTGTTAGTGCATGCTGCAGGTGGCCCTTTTTCTCTTAAAAGTCATATTTCCATCTTAGAGCCAGAGGAGTGATTTTTCCTAAAAAATTATTTGCCACATAAAACCTTTTTTAAAAAAATTTCACAATTTTAATATTTCAGTTCCCTAGGATGGCGACACAGAGCTGGGCCTCTCCATGCTGTGTCTTACACAGGCCCCCTAAGATCTGGAGAGCGGAGACCAGCATTTGACACCCAGTGGGGCCTGGTGCTCATGGCCTGCCAGGAGCCTGAGCTGCTCACAAATGACCTTGGTGCCCAAGACGGCCAGGAATGCCAACGGGCTAAGGGTCCACTGAGGATCAGGCACTGGCTACCCAGCCTGGGATGGAGGTCTTATATCTTAGCCCATTTACTCTACCAGGCTCCCTCTGGAGGGGGGATAGATGGCTGCCCCACAGAGCAAATAGCAGAATTCCCCACCACTACCAGCTGGCCACCCTACCCCCACACGTCCATCCCATCCTAGCTGAACCTGTGTCTTTCATCTAAGGAACAGTCAGACCAGTCACCTCTATCCTTCCCCACTGTGCTCTGGCCAGGGGACATAGCTCCCGAGCTCCTCTCTACTCCTGCTCTGCTGACTGGCACCAAGGACCCAGTGCCAGGCCCAACCTCACCCAACCAATGTTACTTGTGGGCCAGAGGCTCCTTCAAGCTGGGGAGCAGAGCCCTGATATTCTGGGGTACTCTCTGTATTTGAGGGTGGGGTATAGTAGTAGGTGCCCAGGTTGGGGCTGCCTGCAGTTGGAAGCATTCTCCCCACTGCTGGGAGCCCAGGGCAGCCCAGGACTTCTGGGGAGGGGCCTCCATAATGGGAGATTTAGGACAGGCTGTGACCCAGGCCCTGCTGTCTGGGCAGGTATTTGCTAAACAAACGGAAGCAGCTGGAAATGCTGGATTTCAAGATTCTTGAATTTCAAGATTCTTTTATTCAGACCATGAAATAAGGCCCCTGAAGATAAGGGATCGTCTTGGGCTTCAACTCAGAGCTGAGCTGAGCTGAGCTGGGGTACAGTGTGGTCCCTCAGGCCTGCTGTGTAGGTGGACCTTTACTGCTGGGCTCTCACAGCATCCGTGTCCCTTCCTCTGGTGTGTTGTGGCCTGCACCCCCTCCACCTTTCCTGCCCCTGCTCCCTGTCCCCGTGAGCCAGGTGCATCCCTGGCACGTGATGCATGAAAGCTGCCCTGGAACCCTGACCCTGCCGTCTGTGGGAGGAACCACCAGACTTAAGATAGTTAGAATGTGGGGCCTGAGCACCTAGGGACAGGGACTGGGGTCTTTGCCTCATTTTTCTCACCTGACGCCCCTCTGGGGGCAGGGACCTGCTCTGTCTCGGGATACAGCCAGGGGCCTATAGTGACCCACCTGCCGGATAAGCAGGCCTGTCTGCCCCTGGTGCTTACAGCAGCACTCTAGTTCTGCTGGCCCCTCGAGATGCCACATTGGGGCCACTGGTATTCAGACCCTGTCTCATTTCTGGATATCACTTTCCAGTGGACCAGGATGGGCTCTTCTCTGTGCCTGGCCTGTGCCCTCTCCTCCCCACTACCCTCCACTTCCGAGCTTTTCACCCTCTCATAGGGACATTCTCAAGGATAAGCCAGCATCTCCTAGATTGGCCCTTGCACCCTTGCCCCTCACTTGGCTGCTGTGTGGGGCGCCCTGCCCCATCACCCTGGGCTTCCCATCCAGCCTCTCTCGTCCTGGGCCTCTACACTCCTCTGTGGGACTCACAGCCTCCTGAGTCCATTTCTGCAAGTGGAGCTCCACGTTCTGTGGGCATGTAATTACCGGGCGTCCTGCCCACAGGTGAGGTGCCTTGGGAGTAGGTCAGGTGTTGCTGAGTTCCTATAGCCGCTAAGTAGGGATGTGGAGCCAGCTCCTGCCTCTGGAGCTGAGCCCTGTCCCAGAATGGAAGATCCAGTCCAGGAAGCTTACACTTTCCAGCAGTTCCTGCGCCCCCCCTCTGCAGGCCCCCCACCTGCCTTTTGGTTTACCGTGGAATTTCACATCCAAAATCCCAGGGCCACAGAGACAGACTCAGCTCCAGCCAAGGGGCCCTGAAAACCCAGAGTGATGAGATTTCGTAGAAACTGAGGAGGAGAAGGAGGAGTGAAGACAAGGGAGGGCATGCAGGAGGGACCCCTGAGGATGCTATCATTCTGAGGCAGGTGGAGCATCGTGCCCCATGTGGCTGCCCTACCTGCCTGGCTGGCCCCCTGGCCCCACTATCCCTCCCACAGGCCCAGCCCTGCAGCCCCAGAGCCTTTGCACTAACCTTCCCCTGTGGGAGCCCTCCCATGCTCCCCCTGCACTTCCTCAGTCTTTGCTTGAATCCCACAGGTCATTATAGAGATCTTTCTCAGCTCTCCTGGAGAAAAGATACGCACCCCCCATGCCCATGCCCGTTGTGCCCATCTCACCCGAACACCCATCTTCTGCTCGTGTGTGTTGTTCCTCCTCTCTCCCTAGTCTCTGACCCATGGGTGGTAGCTTTCCCTGGAGACCTGAGTCTGTGGCAGGTGGCTGCTGATGTCCCCAAGGTCCACTTCCCTACCCTCATGTGAAGGCGTTTTTGCTGATGTGTGTCCTTGGGCCTAAAAGCTCTTGAATGAGGCCTGAAAGCTCTGCCTGGCTGCCTCGGGGTTCCCTAGTGCTGTGATACCTTCTCCCTTCACCTGGAGGCCCCGTGATGCCCACTGTGTTGACTGTGGGGTTTATTTCATGCTTCCTTCACCAACTGGACTGTGGACCCCATTGCCTCAGGCTGTCCCCTAGGCCCTGGGGGCAGGGGCCTGCACACCCTGGACCTGAGCTGGGTAGGGTCAGCCGGCACAAAGGCTCAGGCCTTCTGGCTGGACCCCTCAGGCGCTGGCTAAAGGGCAGGCAGGCAAGGACTGTCTGGTGGTGGTGGGCTTCCTTGGGGGGGGTTCCGGTTTGTAGGGTGTCATGTTGAGCGCTCCCTTAGACCCAGAGATGCTGACTCATGAAGGACTGCGTGGATGTCTATTGTTGCCTCAGAAGGCCCACCATCAGCTGCGGTGAGTTGAGTGGTCATTGTGGTCATCCAGGAAGATTGCTTTGCGCCAGACTGCGGGACAGTGTTGTCAACTCAGGGAATTACTGAAAGGCACTTATTTTGCAGAAACCTCCACGTTGGGCAGTGAGTGCTAAGGTTTGAGTCGAGAGCCCTTGAATAGTGGTGATGGGGATGTTGGGGTTGGCTGAGAGTTTGAAGGACAAAAAATAGCTGTTTTAGAAAAGCTACATTTAATTTTAGATTTGAGTGGGACAGCTAAGAAGAAATAGCATATACGTAGCAGTGAGCCTGGGCGCTGGAAGGAGTTCCCCGAGTGCAGGCGCAGGTTATCCCAGCGTTCACACAGGTGGGCAGGGAGCCTCAGTGGGATACAGCTGATACCTAGGGTCAGGAAGACAGTCAACATTAACACTTGTGAGAAAAAGGCAAATGCATCCATGTGAATTTGGGCAAGCCACACAAGCCCAGGTACCCAATACACACAATGTGTTGTCCTCTCTGACATGACCTGCACTCTCTGGCCCCCCAATAGTTATCCCCCCCTTGTTGACACCTTGACTCCCTAGCCACCTTCATGCTTGTCTTTCGTAAAGAGGAAGCTTTTTCATAAGAGCAGTCGTGTGTGTGACAAGATAAAACCAACCCCGACTGTTCAGAACATTGGCGTCTTGTTTTGCTTTTGCTTTCAAGTATCCTAACTATTAGGATCATGTGAAAACTACTGTTTATTCCCTACTGGGTAAGAGTAGGGTTAGGACCAGCAGTGCTTTATATCTGACAAGGGTGTTGTGGTGACGGGAGAACTTTGCGTGGGCAGTTTGCCTAGTTAGCATCTGTGCCACGTCGGGTCCAGGGCTGAACCTCTGAAGCTCTTTCCAGGCTCAGCTCCAGGCTTCAGTGGCCAGTGGAGTTTTCTAAGGAAAGTGCTTGATTGTGCCAGCTAGTGGGACTCCTGTGAGGGTTACTATGCTTTTCCTAAGTTGTTTTTTCTTTAAAAAGAAAAGTAAAATGAGACATCTCTCTTTTCTCACACTGCATCAGGAGAAAGTGGCCCCAGTAGATTTGACTGTTTCTTTGTGGCTCTGCAGTCTGCTTCCTGCCTGGACAGGCTGAGGTGTGGGGACCATAAACTGCCCAGGCATCAGGTGTCAGCTTCCCAGTTTTAGAATATTCTGTCTTTTCTAAACCAGGATTCTCAAAAACAGCTTGCTTTATTTTTTTAAATAAGTAACAGTAAAAAACAAGATTAATTCCCTGGGTAAGGTTTTCCTGTGTATCTCACATTGCCCCGGAGATCTTTCTGTAGAATATATGCATTGCATCTCCAAGTTCCTCATGGCACGAGCTTGGAGGTGGCCAAGACCAGCTTCCCAGGGTGCTGGAGGAGTGCACAGGACCCAGCCCTAGGAACCGTTGCTCCAACAGCTTCTGAACCCTAGTGTGCGCTTTCTTCAGTGGGTGAGCCCTTGTCCCCCCACCCCCAGACTCCAGCTGATCTGCCCTCATTCATAGCTCCTGTCCCAGGAATGCCCCTCCCAGTTTGGGGGAAGGATTGGTGCACCTGGCTGGCTCAATCCCTTCTTGCCTCTCTGGGGGTCCAGAATGGACTGTCCTGTAGACTCAGGGGCTGGGTATATGAATGAGGGTTCCAGGGCCAGCCCTGCAGCGATTTGGGGAAGGGCCCACACTGCAGAGGGTGCTGGGGTGCCTGGTGTGATGGGAGAATGGAGGGAGGCCATTGTGTCTAGCAGAGGTCATGCAGGAGGACCTGAGGTGAGAGGGTGACTCGGCAGCCATACAGAGCTCTGAGCACTAAGGGACGGGGTCTGGCCGTGTGTGGACAGTCAGGGTGGGAGCTGCCATGTTGCACCTTGGAGGAGAGGGGGTCTCAGATTCTGGATTTGTTTTGGAGGCGGAGCCAGTAGGAATTGGTAAGAAAGAGAGGTGGCGAATACGACTGTGAAGTGTGTGTCTGCTGACCAAACTAGACCTGAGGAACGAGTCCCCCTCTCCGCGGGGAAGGCCGGAGAGGAGCAGGCCAGTGGGACTCAGTTTGGGTGGTGGTTGTGCATGGCTGTGGGTTCAGTTATGCTGTTGGCAATACATGTCTGGAGCCTTGGGCGGCAAACCCGGCTGGGTTGTCAACATCAGAGGCATTGTCCCCGTGTCAGGACAGTGTCCAAGGGTGTGAGGTGCATGGAAGAGGGCCTGGGTCCTGGGCCTGGGGCTTTCCCCTCAGGGCACCTCCTTTTTATCTCAGCTATTCCTTGAACCTTGGCTTTTGCTCTGACCAGCTGACCAACCTTGGGAAGCTGCCTGTCCCCCTGTCCAAGCCCATCCACTGTGGGTATCTTCTCTCCAGAACATGGACCACACCCTGCATTCCCTGGCAGGATTGTCCCTGCCTCCCCTTGCAGCAGCCACCCTGCCTATCTGCATCTCACTCAGCTATGCCCTGCCCTTGGTGCACAGGCCACCGTTTTTTGGGGGTGGGGTGGTTAACTGATTGGGGTTGTTGCTTTGTTTCTTGTATTGTTCCTGAACTGCTTCTATGTGGCCTCACAGGACCTTTGTTCTGAGAGGTGTCCCTTGACTGGTGAGCAATTCCCTTTAGTTCCTGCCTGCATGTGGGGACCCTGTGGGCTGGGAGCAGGGTAGGGCCCTGGCCTCTGGCACTTTCCCTGGGTGGCACAGCAGGTCAGCCCCAGCACCTCGGTGCCCTGGGGTCCCATCCTTGTGTTTGTTGTAGCAACCCCATTAATCCAGGCTCCCCCACCCCCAGGTCCCACACCCATTAGTGATTTATCCACTTCCTGGGTGCTCACCTAGGCCTACCATCTTTGAAAAGTGCTTTGTTCAAATGCAGCATATATCTAAGTTGCATAGATATAAGTCCTGTTTGTTTGGTTTCTTACTAAGACAGAAGAAGCTAATTGCCACCTCAGGACCTGACCTCAGTGCCTTGCAATTCATGGCTCCTCCCTCTAGCTGGCCCCTGTGTCTGACTGTCACACTGGTGATCTTCAGCTCACCTGTCCCCTGGTGGCAGCCAGCTCCACTGCCAGCAATGCTGGGATCGACAGCCTCTCCGAGCCCCCACACCCTTGTGAGCAGTTCCTGGGGAGCCAGGTTTGGGCTGCCAGCTGGCAGGTGCACATACACAGACCCTACCTAAGTTCTCACCTGTAGCACCCAGGCTGCAGTGTCACCCTTACAGCTTGTGGGAGACCCACCCTGAGCTGTGGTTGTTCCCATAAATGGCAGGAGGCAGTGGTATGGAGCTGTGGCCACAGAAAATCTGGGGGCTGACGCCTCTGATGGCCCACATTTGTTTGCACGTTTACCCTTCTTACCCACTGACCTCCAAGAATAGCTTGCGGTGACTGAGGGTAGATTGAGCCCTCACCATGTGTGAGCCCAAAGTCTCTCTCTATTTCTATTAACATGATTTTCAGAAACTTTGAGGAAAGAGATAAGCTGTTGGATGTGGCTGCCACTCACATTTTCTGTGGCCAGCAGGCACTGTTTGTGTGGAGGTGCTTATTTTCTTTAATCATGTTGGGGGTGAAGCTTTTAGTGTGTTGTGAGTGCATTGTCACAGTCCTTTGGATGGTGATAATTACTTTTTCCACAGTGAAACACACTGGTGTGGGCATGTACCTTCGGGAGCGTTTTCCTGTAATCCGCCACCACCATGCTGGGGTGATGGGCGCCATTGGCACGCACATCTGAAATGTCCTCTGTCTGTTGTGACGCAGCCCACTGTGTTTTTGGAGCTGCCAGCACCCTCTCCCCTTAGAGCAGTCACACCTCCTCCCCTCGTGCTTTCCTGGCTGCAGGTTTGTTAGAATCTTGCACTGCTGGCTGGGGTCCCTCAGCATGGTTTCACTCCAGTATGCCTGCTTGGAGGGCGCACAGCATTGCAGAGCCCTGGCTGGCCTGTCCGCTCTCGGCAAGGGCGTGTTTCACTGCAGCGACCCAGCCTGGCACTGGGACAGTGTGGTTGGAGACAAAAGGGACCCATGAGCTCTAGAGATCCCCATCTCTTAATGGGCATATCAGTGGTTCCATGTCACTTGTGAAAAATGAGGCCCTTGGACCAACGTGCACCAAGGTGATGCCAGTGGCCTCGGTGGCCTTGGAGGCATTGCTAGGTGAATCTGAGCCAGGCATTGTAGCCACAGGTACTCAGTTAGAGATCCAGACTACTGGGTCAGGTGAGCTCACTGAGAATAGGTGAGTGTTTTACATCTAAAATGAGAATTGTCACTTCATACTTCTTGTCATGGGAAATTTCAGTCATATTCCAAATGTATTAGCTTGGACTGTCCTAACAAAGTACCGCAGATGGCAGCTTAAAGGACAGAATTCATTTCTCCCAGTCCTGGAGGTTGGGTGTCTGAGGTCCAGGTATGGGCAGGCCTGGTCTCTACTGAAGCCTCTTTCCTTGACGTGCAGATGTGCATGTACGTGAGTGTTATTCGCATTATACCCCAGTTTCCAGTAGTTAAGTAACTCAGTCAGGGCTCTAAGTGTAGTGCCTCATAGGATTGTGTTGCAAACCCTCATTTAGCTCACGAGAAGGGTGAAGTCACCTGCACGTGTGAGGCTGACTGGGACTCCTGTTAATGATGGAGGGCTGCAGATCCTAGCACCACCAGCCTTTGCCTTTTCCTTCCCCATCCACAGCATTCTCCCCAACATACCGCTGCTCCTGCCTCTTTTGGGACTGCCCCCCCTATTCCTGGAGCAACAGCCAGTCGTCACCTGGGAGCAAGGCCCTCCCTCTCCAGGGCCCTGTCCCAGTCATACCCAACTACTGCCTGCACAGGTGTCATGTGCCAGGTGCCACCGCACCTTCTTGTGGAGAATGGCTCCTGTGAGAAGGGCTTCAGTGGGAATTGGTCCTGGAGGACCTTCCCCAGGCTGAGGTGTCTATATCGGTGTCCAGCACAGAGCTGGGTCTTATTTGGGGTGTGAACACCTGCCCTCTCTCCTGGGGGGATCATTTCACCTCCCTGCATCTTACTGATGGGGAACAAAGTACTAGGACTCTGCCAAGCCATGGGCTCACCCTCTGGGCTGGCCAAGGAAGGCAGCACAGCTGCCTCGGGAGAAATCGGCATGTCCAGCCTGGTCACTAATGACAGTGCCCTCCGAGTATTGAGCCAAAACTGCCTGGAACATCACAGGGGTTCCATTTTCATCAGATGTTTCTTGTTCTGTGTGTTTCTAGGGACGTCTTTGCCATAACACCTGTCACAACCAGAGTTGTGTACATCCACATGGCTGTCGTAGGTACTCTGGCCGTCTTCTCTGTGGCTCTGAAGTACCAAGTCAGCCTGGACAGGCTGAAGTCCTTGGCCAGTTTGTACCAGGGTCTGGGGGATAGTGAGGATGCAGAAACGCCGGTGGCTGGTCCTGGGATGGACACAGGTGATAGAGCCTGTGAGGTGGGCCAGAAGGTGCAGGAGGACAGGAGGGTCCAACCAGGGGGCAGCCTACTCAGGACAAGTGGCCAGAGCCCACAGAAGATTCTGGAAGCTGCAGCAGACCTTTCAAACCCTGCCCTTCCTGGGGATGGTTTCTGTGTCCTTGGAGGCAAGGCTGAGCCTGACAGAGAACACACAAGCCATGTGCTTGTGCGAGGTGAAGGCAGAGACCTGGGGACCCGGTGGAGCACCGGAGAGTACAGGTGCTCTTGGGCTGGGATGCCAGGAACCCCTACACCCTGTGGGGGTGCAGTTTACACAACACTATGAATATATTTAGTGTGTGTGTATATATGTACACACACACACATCTACACATGTATATATACACACCAGTAGAACTGCTTCCTCTCCATTGTCCACGCAGAGCCAGGTGCTTCATTGGGGGCCTGCGTTATGTCCCTACCCTCCCACACCTCATCTCATTGGAGACTTGTCTGTGTGCTGAGGGTCAGAGCCTGTCCTTTCCTTGCTTGCTGCAAAACTCAGAAACCAGGACTGTGTCCTTCCTGATGCACATGGGAGCAGGAGCACTAATGCATTACCTGAGGTTCACATCTTGTGTCCCATGTGGAATGGCCAGGTGAACCTCATGGCTGCTGGCCAGGCTACAGGAACATGTGTTGCTAATTAACCAAATAACTTGGCCAGCAGCAGTCTGGCCCTGAGTCAGGTGCTGGGCAGGCTCGGGTCCCTTGACCACGTCTCACCAGCTTCTCCCTGTTGGTCCAGACGGAACGGGGCCCTGCCTCCATCCCAGTCCACAAGTCTCAGATGCATGGGGTGGGGTGGAAACTCTGCTCTTTCCGGAACCCCAAGCAATATGGTGTTTTGGACCATGATTTATAGTAGAAACCATTCTGGAAACAGAAAATGCTTGCAGAGCAGGGTGTGGTATAAAAGCCGCATCACCTGAGCATGTAGACTTCTTGAGATTTTCAATTACTGTGCCTGCTCACTTTGTCTGCAGCTCAGATACCAGACAAATGACGGTTTATGGGAACAAATAGTAAACTCTCCAGTAACTTGGTTTCTCTGCAAATTGAGAAGCTCTCGATTTTAACAGCAGAGCCAGTATGCTGAGCTCCTAGCTGGTGCTCCCCAGTGAGGGTGGCCCACGGGGTGGCAAGAAGGGTGCATGTGGGAGTCACATCTGAGGAACAGGAGGGAAGTGTCACCTACAGACTGCCATCTCTTTTCCCTCTGCAACGGAATTATAAAATTATAAAAGGACATAATATTTTAAACTAAGTGTTAAAAATAAAGGAAAGGCTACAAAGTTGTGAGATTAAATTAAAGAGGTACTTAAGAGAAAGTGGTGTGTTGTCAATGTGAATATTGGGAAATAAGATATTTCTGAAAAAGAATGCTGGCTTTGACTGCAAGATGTGAAATAGATGGTTAGCGCAGATGTGGAGTAGAAGAGACTCTGGTAAGAGCCAGAATCAGTATGACTGAACAGGACACAATACAGGCCAAGACTACATCAAGCTGGTTCCATAAGCAGATTAATAAAGTAGGAGAATATCTGTCAATATCGAGTGAAGAGTTTTAGAAAGCACAGATAACATTAACAGTGAGATTGTGGATCGGGAATGATCTAAAGACACAACGAGTGTTATGGCAGCTTCACTCAATTATTGTGAAATCATTCATGCCTGGAAGTTTGGTGAGGGAGGAAGGTCTGAGGACTTCCAGAGATTTCCTCATTGACTGAAATGAAATCAGGAAAAGAGAAATCTTAATAAACAATAGCCTTAGAAACATTGAAACAGCAGTCAGAAGTCTTTGGCGACATTTCTCTAAAGAGTCAGCTGACTGGAATAACATTCCCATAGGATCCACCCAGAGGAAGTAACATGGGAGGACACCTGGGGGTCAGGATCCTGTGATGGCTCAGTTTCAGACGTGATGACTCAGTCTCAGAGGCATGTTCACAGACAGACCCATCGATTCCTTAAAAAAAGAAAACCATTTCACTTCCCAGCACGGTAGCCAAGGTTTTCATGTGAGACAGGCTGTGAACACATCACTAAGGGTGAGTGAGGACAGGCACAGGATTCCACACTGGACTCGGGGCAGACCTGTGACAAAGTCCAGCACCCAGTCACAATTTAAAGCAAAACAAAGTTCTCAGAAAGCCAGGAATGGGAAGGCATGTTCTCGCCAGTAAAAGACATTCGCTAACAGCCTAGAGCCCCGCCCCCCACACTTAGTAGACAGCAGACCTGGTACTGCTGCTCCTGTTCAGACTCAGACTGAAACAGGAACTTCCAACTGGGTTGTTGGTACTCCGCTCCTGAAAGAGGAGGCAAGAAGGGCCATTAAACATTGCCATCATTTGCAAAACATGGTTATCAGATCCGCACTGTCCAACAGGCAGCCATGGCCACAGGTGGCTATTGTGCACTTAAAACAAGACGAGTATAAATTGGGATGCTCTATAAGCATAAAACACTGGATTTCCAAGACATGGAAAATGTGAATTGTCTCATAATGTTTGTATTGATTACATGTGAAGTGGTATTTCAGGTATATTGGGTTAAATAAACTATATTCACTTCATCACCTTTGTATTTTTTTAAAAGTGGCCACTAGAAAATTGAAAATTTCACATGTAGCTTGCATTGTATTAGGTTGGGCCGTGCTGGTCTTGACAAGGAACCCAAAAATCTGCAGAGACCAAAAGAACAGTCAGCATGTGCTCAGTTGTGGGTGACAGACCCAGCAAGGTGAGGCAGAGTGGGGCCGTTCAGGGCAGCCAAGAGCTTGAGACCCCTTGTCTTTTCTGTCTTCTCTACACCAAGCCTACATATTTGAAGCGTGTATAATTGCAGATAATCAAGCACTGCATCTATGGATCATAAAGCCTTTATATGTTTTCAATTCTGTTATCCTTCTGGTCCATTTCTGACCTGCCACCTGCATATCGGTCGGTGCAGAGCCAGAATGTCGCTGTGTACGTCGCTGTGTGCGTTTTGGAAATGCTTGTGTTTTAGCAACAGCCATTCATCCACCGGACTCTCTCTGACTCGACCACTCCGCTGAACCCATGGATCCATCATTCCTGCTCCTACCCCATGTTTGCACTGTCCTCTAACCTGCTGCCCCTGCCCACAGAGCCCCAACCCACCTTCCCGGCGTCCTCCCAGCTAGACCCGTGGTGGCACATTCTCTGCTGGGCTTCCACCCTGTGGCTTCCTTCGTCTGGAAAGCCACCGAATTCCCTGGTCTTCCTGGAGCACTGTTGACTCCAGTAGAGAGCCCCGCACCCCATTCCTCCACCATTCTTCAGGGGTGACTTTAGAACAGAGCGGGAAGGTGGGGCAGCAGGTCGCCTGTGACCCTGGGTGGGACGTTGCTGCTGCTCACCCTGCCCAGCCATTCCTGAGATGACAGCACCCTGACCAGGGCAGGTCTAGCACTGGCTCCTGGGCAGCTTCCACATGAAGATTCCACAGGAGAGGTTCCCTGGCGACAGTGCTTCCAAATGACCTCGGTCTGTCTCCCCCAGATTGCGGTCATGACGCTGACACTCTTTCCCGTCCGGCTGCTGCTCGCCGCCTTCATGATGCTGCTTGCCTGGCCCTTTGCGCTCATTGCTTCCCTGGGACCCGCTGAGAGGGACCTGGAGCAGCCCCTGGCCTTGTGGCGGAAGTAAGTCCTGTCTGTGATGCTCTGATGTGGGGAGTCACAGGGCCATATCTTTGTCCTCACAGCTTCTGTCCACCCACTGTGGGCTAGTCTATCCTCACCTTCCCGGGCCAGTGTGCACCAGGGCTGCATTGCCCCGGCTGGGACACTGCAGCCCCCTGTCACACCGTCTTCAGCTTCTAACAGGGTCCTTCCAGCCACATGGCTGCTATTCCCATGTCCTAAGCACAGAGATCCTCCATTTTCCATGTCCCCCAGCCCTCCAAGTGCCAGCTGACATATGTCTCGCTTGCTGCCCCTCGTCTAGTTTCTGCAGGGTCATGTCCCTTTGCTTGATAGACCTGACTCTTTCCTTGCTTTTACACACTGAACATTATAAGCCACAGTGCTCTGTAGATGGACGTGTAAACACATCCAGCTAAAGACCCAACATGGACCTCAAAAAGATAAATCAATCACTGTGTTTTCTTGTTTATTTAAATGTCTCAAGCCCTTCTGTAACTCACAGTAAATGCCATTAGTAATGAAAATGTCAGTATGGTGTAAGGATTTTGGTATTTTCAGTGTGATATGTCATTCCTATTGAAAACCCAAGTGCTGACAACCCTTCTATGTCTTAACATCCTCAGTCAATCATAAGGGTCCTTGAATAGTTTATTCAGAAATAGAAATATTATTAGTTTAGTATGGGAGGTTGGCCAAAGGGCCTACAGGCCAAATCTGACTGCCACCCGTTTTTTGTAAATAAAGTTTTATTGGGATACAGCCACGCCTACTCATTTATACACTGTCCAGGCTGCGGTCATGAGAGCGAGTAGCTGTGGCAGGGGCCACATGGCCCACAAAGCCTAACATATTTGCTACCCAGCCAATGCAAGTAGAATAGATTAGCTCAGTCCCCCTTTCTCTGGAAAGTGTCTGAGCCACAGGTATGATGATGCTCATGGGAGGATGTGGGAACTGGCGTCTGTCCTGAGCGTGGGCTCCCCTGATGCCCACACACCCTGGTCAGCCACAGCAGTTGCAGGGCAAAGGTTCAAAGGTCTGCTGAGCTATTGCCAGGCTTGGGGACATTCCAGGTATCCAGGGGACCCTTTGCACGGGGCCTTCATGCACCCCTTCTCGAGGTGTTTCATGTTCTTAGATCGTTCTCAGTTTCAAATGGACCACGGTCTCTCTTCTTCCCTAGGAGACCCGAAGGCAGGCTGTGGCCATCTCCCCACTCTGCACCAAGCATGGCGCTTGGCCTGGGGGTGCTGGACAGTAGTTCCCAAGCGAATGAGTCAGTGAGAGGAGCGAGCAAGTAACTGAATGAATAAGCAAGAGAAGGAAAGAATGAATGGATGAACCAGTGCTGTTAGGCCCAGTGTCACTGTTCCCTGGACACAGTGGGCCGTGCTGGCTATGGTTCTTCAGTCCGCCTTTTCGGATTTTTCATTTCTCTTTGAAGATCACGTTTTACGCAGGTGGTGTTTTTTTAATGTTATGACTGTAAAATATGTATTTAGTATCAAATGCATAGTCGAGCAAAATAAATCTAGACCAAAAAGGAATCAGAATTTCCATTTCGGGAGGTTGAGAACCCATAGCTAGAAAGCAGAGATTTTGTAGTTTTTGACAAATTACAAGTGATTCGATTAAAAGTTTGGAATTTTAGTAATAGTAGGAAACTGACACTTCTCAGCACTTTTTGTGTGAATTCTTGTTTCTCCTGCTCTGTTCTTAAGCATAGCTCCCCCTGCCTCCATCTTCCTCTCCCAGCTGCAGATTCCATCTTTTCAAAATAGATGACTATGGGCTGGTTTCCATTCCTCAAGCTAACTCCAGGCAGCCTTTCTTGTCTATGAATAATTCACTTTGCCTCATCGAGTAATAAATGGGCCACAGCAGACAGTTCCCACAGCCCTGCCTCACAGATGCCTCATGTGAACATCCCATGCATGTCAAGAGCCCCATGCAGAGAGACGCAGGGTGTCTTCACAGAGACTGTGAAGACGCAGGGTATCCAGGTCCACAGAGACTGTGTATCATCCTCTGTGTGTGTGTATATGCAGGTGAGTTGAGTGTGGGCATGTGTATTTGCATGGGTGTATGAGCGTGTGTGTGTGTGTGTCTGCACATGTGTATAGATGTGTTTGTGCATGTGCATTTGCATGAGTGTGTGAGCTTGCACATGTGTGTACATGTGCTCGAGCTGCACACGTCACCTACATTGAATTTTTGCGGCACAGCCCTCAGGGTCTTCACGCAGCATTGTTAAGGGGAACTTACTGATGCCGGGCTGGGGATGGTGCTCAAGGGACAACAGAACAGGAGAGAACAGACACAGCACAGTGGACTCCTCAGAGGCAAACACAGACAGTGAGCCCGAGGGTGGGACCCAGTGAGGCAAGAGGAAGCCAGTTTTGAAATGACAGTGTCCAGAGCATATTCACTTCTCTTGCGCGCAACGGGGAGCACTGTCATGCAGTCGGCAGGGAGGTGGGTCCTTTCACGCTGGGTACAGCTGTTCGGTTCTGAGTAGACTGATGTTAGATTAGGGAGCATTTTTGCTGAATGTAAGTTAGAGTCATTCAACAGTTCTTAAAATAAAATCTTAGATTTTTTTAATGAAAGGAAGGACATGCTTTCGCAAAAGGCACTTACTCTAAGTTACTTTCAAAACACAGAGTGTTGTAAAAACTGTAGCATCTTCTTGCAAAACCTGACCAGCAGGCTGACACCTGAGACAGGTCAGGTGGGCCCACAGTGATGACTGGTCATGGTGCTCACCCTCCCAACTCATGGTAGAAAAAGGGTGTCTTAATCCCCTCAGGTTGCCTTAACCAAGCACCACCAGCCGGGGACTAAACAACAGACATTCATGCCTGGAGTCTGAAAGTCAGAGGTCAGGGTGCCAGAGGTTGGGCTCCTGGTGAGGGTCTCTTCCTGGTTACAGATGCCACCTTCTCGCTGGGTCCTCACAGGCCAGAGAGCTCTGATCTCTCTTTCTCTTCTTATAAGGACACTGGTCCTATCAGATCAGAGCCCCCCTCTATGACCTCATTTAACCTTATTTCAAAATACAGTCATGTGGGGGGTTGGGCATCAACATAGGAGTTTCGGGGACATGATTCAGTCCTGAGTGCTCCGTGTAGGGACTCACTCCACTCTCGGATCTGAGAAAACCACCTTCATGACAACTCCTGATGCCATGTGTCCACTGGAGGCTGGAGACTGGACTTGAACTTACTTTAGCTTTTCTGCACTCCTGGAAGCCTCTCTACCCCAGGGTCTCAATTCGGGATTCCTAGAGAAGCCCAGCAGCCCCTACCTACTCCTGCATGTCTGCAACTCAGCACTGCCTCCAGGCCTGCTGTCCAGGGACCGTCCCTGCTCCTGGCCACCCTGGCCCAGCATTGAGCTCGAAGCTCCTTGCAGCTCCAGGACATGGCCCCAGGCCCCTCCTGTTCATTGTCAGTTGTCAATGCTTCACTCCCCCAGGTCTCATCAACACCCAGGCCAGCTGTCACCTCTCCCATTGTCTGGGTGCTGCTTTCTGTAGCAAAACTGTTTGAAAGGTGCAGATCAGTGGTCTCCAGGACCATATGGATCTTAAAGACCCAGGTGGATTGGGCTCTTGCCCCACTCTTCACATGCCTGCATATTCAGGGACCAATACCCCAGCAGTCAACCCCAGGGTTCTATGTCAGGATGCTCCCTCCATCTGGACACATTGTCTCCTCAGTGTCCAGTTGTTCCCTCACCTCTGTGAGCCCCTTCTTGTCTTGCTGGCTGCATCTACCTCTCCCTGACCTTGGCTGCAGTGAGTCCCTGTACCCTCCTTGTGAGCTCATCTATTTCAGGGATGTCCATGACTATCCATAGGCCAATGGCTCTTAGACTCCTTTCTCTATCCCAGACCTCTCTTCCAGCCCAACCCCAGAGCTGACCTGTTTGTAGGTGATCTCCAATTCAGTGCACCCAAACAGAGCTTCCGGGCTCCCATCTCCCACCTGTTCCACCTCCGTTGATAGGACTTCATACTGTTTGTGGCCAGGCCAGGCCCAGGAATTACTGGGACCCTCCCTCTTTCACACCTCCCTTTCACCAGCAGGAAATGTAGTGGCTCCACCTTTAGAACACACTTGACCCTCCACCTGGTCCCACTGCCTCTGGCCCAAACCCCAGAGTAGCCTGTCACCTGCTCTCATAGCAGTCAAGGGTCCTCTACAAATGGAAGTCAGAGCTTGGCTCTCCTCTGCCTCAGCTCTGCAGGAGCTTTGTGACTGGGTACTACAGAGTAATACTGTCTTCCTGTCAGCGCCTGCAGTGCCCTCGTGATCTGCCATTCGTCCCACAGTCTTCTTTCTCCTCCCTCCCTCCTTCCCTCCTTCCCTCCCTCCCTCCCTCCCTCCCTCCCTCCCTCCCTCCCTCCCTCCCTCCCTCTCCCCCTCTCTCCAGCCACGTGGGCCTCCTGCCTCTTCAGCATGTTATTTACTGCTGCCCCAGGACCTTTGCACAGGTGATTCTCTCCCTTTGATGTGTTTCACTCAGATATGCACAGGTTAGCTCATTCCCTTCATGTCTGTGCTGTTGCTGACTCTCCTGACTTTGCTTTCCTTTTATTTTTATTGTTTCATGGGCGATACCTCTTTCTAATTTACTCCACAATTCACTAATTTTTAACAAAACTCATTTCCCACCCTACAGAATGAACTGCAGGTGGGTGGGATTTCTGTCTGGGTTCCCTGATGTGTCCTCATGCCTGGCAGAGAGTGGGTGCTCAGTGGACATTGCATGAATGGAGGGAGTAGAGTAGCAAAGGAGAGCAGGAGATAGAAAGCTAGTCTGTGGCCCACCCTTCTGGGTCCCACTCCTCGGTGTCCGCTGTCTGCGTATGCTTGTATTTTGTCTCCTGTAGGCCCCGTGACCCTAAGGAAAGAGCTGTTATTTGGTCTGTTGAGGGCAGACCCCCAACTACATGGCAGGAGACAGCTCAGTCCATTTGCACAAGTTCACACACTGCAGCGCCCCCTCGTGGGGGATTAGAATGCACACCCATCACAGTCATTGTGGATGTTTGTTCTTTCCTGACACCTGTGATTCTCAGTTACATGCACATGACCTGTTTGAACTTCACTTCCCTTGTATTTTTCTCCTCTTTTACAGAATTTCAATCTTTTGTTTCGCCTTGTACAAAAAGCATAGTGAGCCTTGAGTGTAGCCTCAGGATGCTCCGTCTCATGGTCCCTGCTGCTGCCGAGACTGTAATCTCTTCCTAGTGTGGCATCGCTTGGCTCCTGGCTGCTGCCCTCTTGGGCACCATCTACTATTTCCTGGGCCTGTTTCTGTGGGGGTTTTTCTTTTTCTTGCTTTTTGTCCAAGATTATCTAGAATATCAGGCTCTTTTCTTAGAAAGAGGACGTGCATAAGGAACTTGGACATGTTTTGTGTCTGAAAATGTCTTTGTTTTCCCTGCACAGTTGATGGATAGTTTGGAAATAGAATTAAAGGTTCTAAATCTTACGTCCTCAGAGCTTTGAAAATGTGGGTCTGCTGCCTGCACCACCCACAGTGCCAATGCTGGAATAACCTGCTTGTTCCTTACTGGGAGGCCTTAGACTCTTCTTTGTCCTTGGTCATTTGAAAAATTCTTGAAGGATATTTCTAAGTATGAGACTTTTTTAAAAATTCATTCTGCTCAGCACCTTGACAGGACGTGAAGATTTATGGCTTCGCTGGGCTCTGAGAAACTCTTCCTCATGCCTTATAGTCTGTCCCTCTCATTTTTTCTGCACGTTCTGCTCCACATTTTCCAGACTTTCTCATGAATTGATTATTTCTGCACTGAGATTGTTGATTTCCAAGAGTGTTTTATTGTTCCCTGCGCTTCTCCAATGGCCTCGCTCTTGACTTTCTGTAACAATACTGATGACAGTGTAGGTTTAACACACACACACACCGTGCCTGCACTGTGGGCCTCCTCAGTTCATAGTCTGTTCCCTGTCATGGGGCTGGTCCTGCCCACATGTCTCAGATTCTAAGGTGCCCACCTGTGTGATGAAGGTAGAGCAGAAGGTGGAGGTCCCCAGCCTTGTGTAGGTAGATCTGTGTCCCAATTCATGTTCCTTTGGAAAAGCTCAGGGCACCTTGGGTCTGTCATCATTGCCTGAACTTTGGGGTGAGTGGCACTGGGCCCCAGCGTTGAGTAGTGGGCAGGGCTGTGCTCTGAGGCCGGCATCCACGCAGCCTTCCTGCAGTTTGAGTGGGGATAGAATTCCACCAACACCTTTGGAGAACTATCAGTAACACCACTCCGCCCCTCCCATATTTCTATTGAGCTTTGATCTGAGGTGGTGGGTGTGTCTCTAATAGAAAGATTGGGATTTGATCCCCACTGTTTAACAGCTCTCCTCTCCCTCCTGCCTCCAAACCTGCCTTCAGGACAGTTCCTGTCCCCACTGCAGCTTCCCCCACAGCCCTGTTTCTTCCTCTTTATACATCAGTGGGCATTACTGACTTTCATTTCTGTACATGTTTTTATTGTGAACAGTAATATGCATTTAAAACATGCAGTTGGACGAATAATAAAAGCGCATACCTGCACGATCCCACCGGCTTGAGCAGTAGTGCTTCGTGCTCGATCCCAACATCTCGGTGTGCAGCCTCACAGTCACTGTTCATCATCCTGAAAAACAGAAATATTCCAAACAGCTCCTCAGGGCCCTGTGCTCTTCTGGCCACTGGTGACTGCTCAGACCAGTCAGGCCTCATCTTCTGGAATTTTCTTCAGGGTTTTCAAGCCCCTTGGGAGGTCAGTCCAGTGCAGTTTGAGGCTGTTGTGTTTCTGTAGCCATTTTACCCAATTCGATAAGCAGGTAAACCAGTGGCCAGGTGAGGCCTGGCTCCTTATAAAGGTGACTCCTTCCCGTGGACTGGCGCATGTCCTGCTGCTGAGACTGACTCGCTATGCCATTCACCCACATGTGGGTGGGGAGTTTACACGGCAGGTCTCTGCTCCTAATCTTAGCTCTGGGTTTCACTCCATATTTTAATATGTGTTTTAGGTGTTTTATCATTTAAAATGTATATACTTGGAATGCCAGTAAATCTCTTCGTAACATTTAAGGTATCGGTGTCTTTAACTTTGGCCCCGTGTGCTTTCCTGTTATATTCCAGGGTCACGTGTTGTCTTAAAGCTGCTGAGTAATGTAACAGAGCAGGCTCTTTATTTTCTTGGATAAATGCATGAAGAAAACATCCCACTGCACATTTAAATAAAGAGAGCAGCACCCTTTTTCCCCTTGTGGGATGTTTCAGTAATAGCTGTTGCAAGGATGAGCTGTCCCTGGATGACTGAGTGAGGTTAGCGCTGAGACCCCAGCGATGGTCTCTGTGTGACTGGTGTGTGCATAATGGGGTGGGGGGGGCTGGGGCCCACTGCTGGCACATCTGACCTGCACCTTCTTTTGCAGGGTCGTGGACTTCCTGCTCAAGGCCATCATGCGTACCATGTGGTTCGTCGGTGGCTTCCACCGGGTCACTGTGAAGGGCCGGCAGGCCCTGCCCACTGAAGCGGCCATTCTCACCCTGGCCCCGCACTCCTCCTACTTTGATGCCATTCCCGTCACCATGACCATGTCCTCCATCGTGATGAAGGCAGAGAGCAGAGACATTCCGATATGGGGAAGTGAGTGAGATCCCTCCCCAGCCCCAGAGTGTGGGAGCACACCTACTGGTCGGAGCAGGCCACCCTCACGGGTCCTGGGGGTTAGGAGTTCAGGGTGCCGGCACAGTCTGGTTGGGAGAGGACCCTGTTGTGGGTCGCAGAAAGCAATGTCATCACCCTCCCTTTCTTTCTCACTGTCGTTTTAGCAGAGTTGGGAATACCTGGCAAGAAAGGAGGAAACAGTTCATAGAATGGTGAAAAGGCAGGATGTTCAAGACACAGGGAAAAGAGCAGCACTAAGGTTCACGTGTCTGGGATGTTGTGGGCCCTGCAACCCAGCCAGATAGAATTTTATTATATTTTTGTAAATAAATGTTCTCGTTCTTTGGAAGACCACTAAGAAGTCAGGTAATAGTATTCCTTACAAGTAATGAAAACACTCAGGAGAGGAGCTGGAAGCTCACCTTGGGCTCAGCAAGGACCCAGGCGGAGCAGGGGTGACACAGCCTCACTCGCCCTGGGGGGTCACCAGCTGCCTTGGTCTCTAGCTCAACCTCGTTCCTCCAGAACGAAGCTGTCACTGAGGACAGTTGTACTTCAAAGTTGGTTCAGCCCAGCTGTGCGTGGCTCAGTGGTTGAGCATTGACCTAGGATCCAGGAGATCATGGTTCGATTCCTGGTCAGGGCACATGCCCAGGTTGCGGGCTCGATCCCCAGTGTGGGGCATGTAGGAGGCAGCCGATCAGTGACTCTCTCATCATTGATGTTTCTATGTCTCTCTCTCCTTCTCCCTTCCCCCTCTGAAATCAATAAAGATATTTAAAAAATAAATAAAGTCAGTTCAAAGTGTTCTCTTCTAAGAAGTATCTTCCCGCCTTGAATCCTCTTGCAAGAGGACGGATGTCAGCTTTGGTCTAGGGAGCCCTGACCCACAGTCAGGATGAGTGTCCCAGGTTCTGCCACAACAGCACCACAGACAGGCGGCTTAAACAACAGGAGTTTATTCTGCCCCAGTCCTGAGGCTGGAAGTCCAACATCGAGGTGTTGACTGGGCTGGCGCTGAGGCAGAGCCCATCCCAGGCCTCTGTGGCTTCCAGGGGCACCCGGCAGTCCTTAGGCCCCTTGGCTACAGTCACGTCACTCCCACCTTTGCTTCCCTTATCACACAGTGTTGTCTCCCTGTCTCCCTGTCTGTCTGTTCTCCTTTATAAAAAACCCTGGTCGCTGAAAGGTCCCACTTCAGTCCACACTGCCTCCCTGTCCTGGAATACATCTGCAAACACCTTTCCAAATAAGTTCACCATCAAGGTGTCTAGACATGAGCCTGTGTTTTTGAGGGACACAGTCCAAGCCACAACAAAAGCCACGTGCCTGGGCTCTCTGACGGAGCCTCTGGGCCCCATGCCGTCATTATTTACATGGTGACAGAGGCGCTCTGCTCCCTGGTGGGCCAGCCTTGTTCCGCTCTGTCCCTGATTGACCTGTGGATACTCAGTGTTAGTTACTTTGGGCCTCATGTGCTGTAAGGCTTTGTGCTGTGGTCTGAGTTCAGCAGAAGCTTTGGTGTTTCTGATTTCCATGTGGTCAGGCAAGGACTCCCGCCCGCCCCGTGGCACAGCCCTCGGGACAGCTGGGGGGTCTCCCCTCTCACCCAGTCCTGCTCAGGTGGAAGCAGTGCATCGCCATAGGGCAACTTGCCTTCTCTTTCAGCTCTGATCAAGTACATACGGCCTGTCTTTGTGTCCCGGTCAGACCAGGATTCCCGCAGGAGGACGGTGGAGGAGATCAAGAGACGGGCACAGTCAAACGGCAGGTGGCCGCAGGTAACACAGCCCTGCTTACATTTGTTCCAAAAGATGGGCAAGGGGGGGGGGGGGTTGGGGGGGGAGACAAAAGAGCCAGGACTTGCCTTCCCTGGGGCTGGATGTGTTTAGTTTCTTTTTATTTTGATGAGCATGCAAATCCAAGAATCTGCTAAATATCAGGTACTTTTGGTTTTGGAATTTTAAAATTAAAAGAAATAAGGAGAAGCCATTCAGACCCGCACCTGAAGTTCCCCTAGTCATCTTTATTGACGACAAATCTTTTTATAAGTTCTGAGTCGGAAAGGGCTGCTAACCTCCCTGCTGGGGTCAGCACAGTGTTGTATCTGAGTAGTGTGTTCGTTTGTAAGGTGCCCACTGCTTCTGGGCATCCTGGGCTGAGCTTCCTGTCACATGTCTGGTTCCTGACCCAGACCATGAGGTATTGGCCTCAGCTGGAGTTAGCTGTAGATGTATTTGACCCACACTGTGTTTTTCTTCTTTTCAACTGAGCCAACATTGGGAAGCTGGATGTCCCACTGGACTCTGGGTTCTGGCTGCTCAGGAAACACTAGAGGGCCTGGCGCTCGGCACCTGTGCCCCTGGGTAACCACTTGGAGAGGTTCCCTGGCTTTCACCCCTACAAGTACAGGTCGTTCCCACTCCTCCTTCAGCTTACCTGCCTGACCGTTGGCCATGCCAGGATTGTACCCATGCTGGCTCAGTGCCACCTAGAGATGGCCTTCTCTTCAGGGACCCAGAATTGAAAGTATCCACATGGTCTGTAGTTTTCAGCAGTGGGGAAAGTTCACATTACATTGCTGTAAGTCAGCACAAATCAGTGATTGGAAGTCCAGTGGGGATGAGTGTTGCTTAACTGTGGCTTCTGTTGGTGTTTCCACTTGCTGGCCAGCACCCGCCTCCTTCCCTTGGGGCCATCCTGAGTCCTTTAGCCGAGGGCTATCATCTGTGTGCCCTTGCCCTGCTCTGCCTGTGGGACACCTGCTCCCCATGAACAGTCCTCTTAGTGCAGTTGTGTCTGGTCCTCATGGAAGCTGGGAGGCAGGGACCACGTTTCGCCATCTACAAGTCCCTGGTCTAAGAAGGCGTGTGTTTTGTCAGTTTGTGTTGCTTCCAGATTTTAATAAATCCCACAGTTAGAGAAGAAATCAGCATAAGCTTCCATAATGCATTTCAACTTGTTCAACTGAAAATGATTTAAGTATCTAAATTATGTCAGCAATAGAGAAATAGATTGTGAAAATTGGTACCTGTGCACTCTGAATTATGTCCCTTTATTGCTGAACTTTTTTCTTTTTTTTATTTTTATTTCAAGATAATGATTTTTCCAGAGGGAACATGTACCAACAGGACCTGTCTAATTACCTTCAAACCTGGTAAGTAGTTTTCTTAATTATTTTTTTTCTCCTTGAGAAAGTGGGGGCAACCCTCGCTCCCACTGGTGCTCCCAGTTGTCCCACCAAGTGCAGCTCAGCCTGGAGACGCTCCTGTCTGCGTCCTGCCAGCGGGGCTGCGGCCCCAGAATTCTGAGTATTTCCCACACAGATATGGAGGGAACCTTCCAGGCACTAGATCGCTGCTGACCAGGAAGGTCCGGCAGGAAATCTCACTTAATTCTGATGCCAACGTGAGACATGCAAGCGCAGGACCTGCTACCTGGCAGTAGGTCAGCATTCCTCTGTCCTTTTTTCCTGCAGGTGCCTTCATCCCTGGAGTTCCTGTCCAGCCTGTGGTTTTGCGGTACCCAAATAAACTGGTGAGTGTGTTCTCCTGCAGATTTGTATTGAGGCAAATGGCCTGGGAGTGAGACTGTGAGGTGTTTGTACCAGTTTTCTAATCAGCCCTGGTATTCCAGAGTATTCCCCAGTATTCACACACTGAATCCTGCCTTCATAGGTCAGGAAGTGGTGGTCCTCCTCTCACGTGATCAATCCTGACATTTTCATTTGAACCCCACCCCCGCCCAACGCACACACACACACAGTGGCCTCAGCAGCTCTCATTGCCTAGTTTCTGCTCTAGGAAAATTTCAAATTAAGATATTTAAGTTCCACCCTGGCTGGTTTGGCTCAGTGTTTAGAGCATCAGCCTCTGCACCAAAGGGTCTTGGGTTTGATTCCTGGTCAAAGAGCCCATGTGGCATTCACAGGAATTTCTGGTGCCTGACTCCAAGTCATGTTTCCTCCATTCATTTCTTGTCCCCAGGACACCATCACGTGGACGTGGCAAGGCCCTGGAGCGTAAGTCAGACACTGCTATCTCGTTTGTCCTGTCGTCCTGGGAAGGTGCTCCAGTTACTTCAGCAAATGTGAAACCTGAACACATGACCTACTGCTGTTTGACAGCAGTTAGGTTCAGCCTGTTGTAAAAACTAAATGTAAAAATCTGGCCCATCCTTCCACCCTGGGTTCCTGGACTTAAGTTAATTGTGTTCAGCCCCATTTGGAAGATAATTGTGAGAACTCTTCTTTTCACACCCTGCATCTGTCAGCTCAGTAATTGCCATCCTAACCCTGAAGACAGCAGACCTCCAGGGGGCTGTCCTCTTGCTCAGCTATTGGGGGGGGGGGGGGGGTAGACAGAGATTCCAGGCACATTGACCTCCAGGGTGCTGCCTTTTGAGCTGGTGTTTGGAAATGGAAGGGTGGGTGCTGAGGCCAGCAAGGGCCCTCCCAGGGGGCCTGGGGGCCTTGCCAACATGTTTGAAATAGAACACTGGGGAGGTGCCACGAGGAGCAGCATGTACGATATGTGGTCTTCACATTTCTGAGGCTGGAGTGTGGAGGGTGGGTGGTGAGAAGCAAAGTAGAAGTTGGGAGAAGGGCTGGAAGGGGTTCCTTTGGGGTCCTGGTGGCCTGGGCTTGAGGCTGTCAGTGATGAGGCAGAAGTGGTGTGAGAGTTAAGATGGGGACTGTATATCAAGGAGGTAGTGAACAAAGACACAGGGACAGGATTCCAGATGGCTCCCCATTTCCAATTCCTGCAAATAAAAGGGTGGTAATGCTGGTTCTGAAGTCATGAATCTGAGAGTCAGACTTGGGAGTGGCATGACTTAGCGCCTGTCTAGTCTGTGCTGCCATGGGATGACCAGGGCAAGGACAGTTGAACAAGGTTTCCTGAGTTGGAAAGCAAACTTGGGGAATAGTGGCTTGCAGGGCAAACTAAAGCTGCAGATATGGACATATTTAATAAGAACAGTGAAGACCGCTGTTTAATGAAAGTAGCCTTTTCTCTCACTGTTGTATTTTAAGGTTCAGATTTAGGAGAATTAACTGCCCAGTACTGCCCTCTGCAGGGCAAGGGGTCTAACAATTTTGTTCCAGAATTGAAAGTAATTCAACTAAATGGAATCTTTTAACCAATGCTATAAATTTATTCATTTTTAAGGTTGGAAATCCTGTGGCTCACCCTGTGTCAATTTCACAATCAAGTTGAAATTGAGGTTTGTATAAATACAGTGTTATACAATGCTGTGTTGGGATTATAAATACATTGTATCAAGGTATTTTATAGATACAATGTTATATTAGTATCTACTCAAATATAATGTTATGCAATGTTACACTGTCTATACAGATACAATATTATATAGGTGTCTAAATAGATACAGTGTTAGTGTTATGTTGATGTTTATATTGATACAATGTTACATTGTTACTGCATAGATACAATGTTATGTCATCTATCTCTTTGAACTCTTGCCATTTCATATGGCTCCTTAGAGGTGCTTTCCAGTAGTTTTGCATTAATCACTTTGTGTGTCTTGGATGATTTTGAGTCTACTCAGATAGGATTTTTTAGATCAACAAGGAAACTAAACCTGTCTATTCTTTTATTATGGTTAACACAGCTTAAGGGCATATAAAATTGCACATATGCAGTGAATAATTTTTTTAGCTTTTATTTTTACCTGATACTAATACTGCTGAATTCATACTGCTAAATTTGTCATACTGTCATTTTCTCTTTGATGCTTGGTCAGATCATGTAGCCTTCCTTTCAGTTTGCATCCCATTGGATGCCTCAGATGAAGTTACAACACCCATCCTCTCAGCTAAATTAAATGCAGTTATATTTGTTCAGCTTGTAAATTTTATCTGAGTGAATGAGAAACAGAGTTTATTTTCTTAAAAAGGGAATTAATAGGCTACTCCTGCACTTGAAAATTAAAGATGAGTCGTATGCAACTTAAGTATTTAATGAAACAATTTACTACCTTCTGATAAATTTTGCAGAGTAAAACTGACTACAAATGAGATGGCTTTCTGCCAGGTTTTTCACTTCAGTAGACTGGAAGCCACTTAATACTCAGGAGCTGAAAGGGCCTTGGCCTGAATCCAAGGATAGCAGCCTACTGCTTAGGACATTTTATGTGGCTTGCCTGCTGGTGGCCAGGAGCACAGTGGAGCCAGGCTCTGAGTAAGACAAGCTGGGGCTGCTCTGGGCCTCCCAGTTGAAACAGCTCTATTTCAGACCTGGCTTCTTATTATAAGCATTGAAAAGAAGCTGTGTGCCCTCTAAATGTATTTCCTGGTGTTACTCCTCAAGATGCCAATGCTAATGTGAGGAGCTGTAAGCCAAAGGTTAGAGTTCTGTGATGAGAGTTGATAGGATTTTAGGATATTCCTTGGTTCTTAAATATTCATACTAAAGAAAAGGGCTTAGTGGTGGTGGTTTGCCTTTATGCAACACAAAACTGAGACCTTTAGAAATGAAAACACACATGTAATTCTTTTACATCTAAAGACTAAGCCCCTGCATGAAATTACAAATACAGTGCCCTGGCTACAACTTCAGTGTCGGGGGAGTGGGCACTCCCAGTGAGGAACGGCAGGTTGGGAGTTGTCACACACACGTGCATGTACGTGCACATGGTGGCTGCATGTGTGCATGTGCACGTGTGACCTCTTCAAAGGTGATTCTAACGGGAAGAGCTTTGACAGATCTCAATTTTGTCAGGCTCATGATTGTCACTCATGCTGGCGTTGGGTAAGGCGGGTGTCTTGTGATACTGTGGGAGTAATGCAGCCTCCTCTGTGCTCAGTTCCTTCCCGTGTACAGCCCTTCAGAGGCGGAGAAGAGGGACCCTGCCCTGTACGCAAGCAACGTGCGGCGCGTCATGGCCGAGTGAGTGCGCCCTCTCCCTCCTCCCAGCCTCCCGGATTCCTTGACCTCCCTGAGTATTACCCAGTACTCTTGCTTCCCTGCTGTTTTCCTCCTTAGCGTTGCTAAAAACAAGAAAGCCAACAGCATTTGGAAATGGGTTCTTGCCAAAGCTAGTGAACAGCATGGACTGCACCTGTTGGGCATACCTTATGTCTCCTGTTTTTGTCAGATGACATTTCTGTTTGTTCAGCATTTGGAAGATGCTTAAACATCACTTAATTTCACGAATATCCATAGCCATCAGTCACTCAGGTGCTGCATGTATGGGCACCCCAGTGCTGATGGGCAGCAGAGCGATCAGCGAGAGCACTGGCTTGTGCAGACCTCAGGGTCTGGGCTGGACGTCCTCAAAGCTTCACTGTCCGTCTCCCCATACAGTGTTTATTAATGTTCCTGCTCCATCTTACCACATTCAGTGTGGTAATTGTACATCTAACCTTGTACAAATATGCGTCCCACTGGTATGGTGCCCGTGCCGCAGTCAGGACCACGCTCACCTGTTTCCTGCCGTTCCTGGCTTGTCCCAGGTAGTGGTAGTGTCAGCTCACACACCTCCCCCTCTAACCGCCTTCATCCCTCCTGTCCCGTCCTCTCCCCCTCTCCTCCTCTCTCCTATTCCAGGGCAGCAGGGGCTGCCTCTGACTTTGGCCACCTTGGTGCCTGGAAGGGGGCTCAGCAGCTCAGCGGCTCTGACAGTGAGTGTCACTTGTGTGGGGGTCCACGCGGCTGTCTAGGGGTTCCTAACAGTTGCTATTGCTGGCCTGTGTGACAGACTTCTAGAATAAAACATTTCAGTATACCCCTACTCTAATGCATTCTGTGAGACTATATTGGGCAAAATCATGCATTCTCACCTCTACATACATGAATTAAAACTCATCAAGGTGTTTGGTCTTTGTCCACGGGCTCCTCAGAAAGTTGACGCTAGAGACAGAGTGCAGCAAAACACCCCCTCTCACCGTGGGCACCCACCCTCTGAAACTCCTCCCTCTCTTTCTCCTTCTCCCTCTCCGTATCACATACTAGCCACAGGGATAAACTTGATTCTCAACTTTTGGGAAGTCAGGGCGCTCAGTGACACCCTTGTTCAGCCTCTTGATAAAAATAAAATATCCATCCATGGAGTTGCAGGCTCAACATGTTAGGTATAAATATGCTTAGTACACATTGAAATAAATTAACTATTAACATTTTTAAAGAAATGTATCCTAAAGATACTATTCCTGTGAATAGAGAGGAATCATCATATAGTCCATGGAAGGGGACAGATAACTCATGGGGCGCTCCCTTGCCTCAGCAACTGCAGGACAATTTCAGTAGCTGTTACCTCCCTCATCTTTACTCTCACCTTCAGATACACCTGGAAGGGGCCAGGATCCCCAAGGGCTCAGTGGACAGTCTCTGAGCTGACCGTGTCCCGCCTTCCTGTGGAATAGTCTGAGGCACTGCTGACAGGGTTCTGGCCTCTGTCCCCAAAGGGTTATACCTGAGTTTGTTGAGAATGTCAGAGTTCCTGTTTCTTCCCCACGTGATTGCAACTGTTATCGTGGCAGCAGGAGCTTTGATCCAAATAATTGCGAGCCCACTCAGTTATAAGGTTGGGAGCTGTTTAGTTTTCTATACTTCATAAATTTCCTACCTTGAATGTTTTCTTTAATAGTCAGAAAGGTTATTTTTCATGGACTCTTGACACAGCTCTGAGAATGGCTGAGTTCTGACTCCACAACTTCAGGGAAGTGTCAGCTTTTATAAAAGCGATCCCTGGTCACCTGTAAAGAGTTGAGCTTCTCCATAAAACACCCCCGTGGGCTAGTGTCATCATCTTAAAGACCAAATGCATGCTTGTTTCCTAGTGGGGCGCAGACTGAGATAATACTGAGCTAACAGCGAAGCTGGAGGCAGCTCTTAGGTGTTTATGTTTAGTGTTAAACTTTCCACATGGCCCCTCTGTGCATCTTGGTGTTCAGAGCCCTCCCCTCATATACTAATCGTGTGTGGTGAGGGTGCCGCGGGGGCTCAGGGCAGGATGTAGGACACGCATGCTGTCATTGCCTCTGCCAGCGTTTCTGCATCAGAGCTGACTTAGGAGAGCCCCAGGGAAGCTCCTGTGAAGCAGGGTGGCCGCTGTGCAGGGTGCTCATAGTAGGGGCCCTCCTCTCTGCCGTAGGGCCCTGGGAGTCTCTGTGACCGACTACACCTTCGAGGACTGCCAGCTGGCCCTGGCGGAAGGTCAGCTTCGTCTCCCTGCAGACACCTGCCTTCTAGAATTTGCCAGGCTGGTGAGGGGCCTGGGGTGAGTGCCTTGGTTTTTTTTTTTTTTACTCTTGAGCAGTTTGTCAGAAAGGATGCTCCCTCAAATGCTGTGACGAGCATCAGGGTTGCAGCGTGTGACACGGCAGTTGCGATGTGTTCAACAACAGTGAGAGGAAAGCTTTGTGCTGGACCAGGAACTTCTGGCCAAACCTAACGGGTCTCCACCCTGCAGGTTTTGGTGACTGAGCTGGAGGTCGCAGCACACCCAGGGCTGCCTGCCGTCACCTGAGACGAGACAGGGAGTCAAGGAGAGAGCCAGAGGGCTTGTTCTGTAGTTTGGTTATGTTTCTTTTTTCAAATACCAACTTCAGTCCACACAGATGTCTTAAAAGCCCTAATGGTTGGTGCCAGCTCTCTGGAGCTACCCCAGGAGGACGTCCTGGCTCACAGAGCGCCCCACTGAGGGTGTAAGTGCCTAGCAGACACACAAAATGCGTCACGTGCCTTTAAGTTACTAGAAGCCTCTTTTTGAAAATCAGCTGCTCGGTCTATAAATAATTTTGATATTTTCTTGGGTTTTAAAACAAGACAGTAAACGTCCTATTTTTGGCATTCTCTGATTTTATTGGAAAAAACATTTTCTCTTTTTTTGTTTAGCCTGAAACCAGAAAACCTTGAAAAAGATCTGGATAGGTATGCGGAAAGTGCGAGGATGAAGAGGGGTGGGAAGATCAATGTCTCAGAGTTTGCTGCGTACCTGGAAGTCCCTGCCTCAGACACGCTGGCCGACATGTTCTCACTGTTTGACGAGGTAGCACAGGCACCCAGCGGGGGGTGGGGGGAAAAACCTTTGTCTTTTCAAAGTCTAAAAGGTTTTCCTTGCAATATAAACATTCTTTAGACAATTTTGGAAGCAGAGAAAGGAAAACCACCCTCGGTGGCCCCATCCTACCAGCCCACCTGTCCTCTGGGGTTTTTTCTCCCATGTGTTTAAATGCACAAGGGATTTGACATTTAAATTAACATTTGCTGATAAACATGTTTGTAGTTTGGGTTTTCTTAAATCAGGTCACTAAAAGGATGAGTGACATCACACAGTGAAGCCAGCCTGGCCTGTGGCCCCTGCCATATTTCTTCCCCAGAGGCCTCCACTAACCCTGCTCAGCCAGGCCTTCGGAATTTCTAAACAGTGGCCTCTTTCCGGACAATCAGCTTAGAGGTTCCCCATCAGCCTTCTGTTGAGAGCATGGGAGTCTCTCCCCAGGACAGCACTCCCTCCCCTCTCCACCAGGCACATCATAATCAGGTTATATGGCTAAACAAAGTCAAACATCACTGCAGCTCTGGAAATATGGGTGGCCTTTTGGGGTTTGGGTGAGTGGGAGACAGAGAACCAGGCTGCCATGTAACCAGAAACTGGCCACGCCTGGTAATTCCTGTCTTAGTGCGGACACCTATGCTGTGCATCCTGTGGGAGCCAGTCTTGTAGCTTGGTGTGTGTGAAAGGGCTCCTTCAACCATGAATGTCCCATGTGAAAAACATAGTGTGTCCCGTGTGACACATTGCATGTTCTGTGTGGCCACAAGGCACAGCGTTATCTGGCGTGGGAGAACCAGGAGGATCAGGTGAGTGATCTGGACATGAGACTCTCATGAGTTTGCAGGTTCTGCAGCACCACAGTGTGTGTGGAGGGTGTGGACCCATCTGAGAGACCCCCTGACATAAAGGCAGCTTTACACTGTTGAGGGTGTGGATTTCTGTTGCTGTTAGAGCCACAACTGTGGCTACATTTCACTCGGGAACTTTGACAATAGTGTCAGGTTTAAAATACGAGAGTGAGCATGGTTTTGGCCAGTGACGTCTCCTGGTGACATCTCCTGGTGATGAGTTGTTGGTGACCTTCATTGAGCCCCAGACATCTTACCATAGTGGGTGGGTTGTTCATGTTTGTTTTTTACTGTTTCAGGGGCACAGTGGCCTTACAAGGTAGGAATATTCCCCATTTCACAGAGAGCCTCAGATCTGAGGCTAAACACCTTCCCAGAGCCAGGGGCACATAGACTTGGGCCTGGTGTGCACTCAGTCTGCGTGGTACCTGCAGCTGGCCTAGTGCTGCGTGTCCGTGTCCAGCTCGGGAGTCACCTTTGTTTTGCTTGCTCACTGTGTGGCCATCAGCAGGCTAGGTTTTCAGAGCCTGGAAGTGAGCCTTGTTGGCAGGTTTTGTTTTTTTTCTAAAAGGAAAGCCTTCACAGGCAACAGTCACCATGTTGCACGTACTTTCTCGAGCAGCTTCACTGACGGTTGCATAGACTGAAAATTATAACGGCCTAAAAAAGGGGAAAAAGCAGTGGTTGGGAACGTTCTTCAAATGCTCTCATGTAGACAAATGATCTCAAGTTTGCGTGGAACTAACCTTTAGTTAACACCCAGCGGCCAGTGTTGCACCCCAGCTCTCCCACGGGAGGTAGCCAAGCTGCCCCTGAGGGCGTCTCTCTTTTGCAGAGTGGGAGCGGCGAGATGGACCCACGGGAGTACGTGGTTGCCTTGTCTGTCGTCTGCCGGCCAGCCCAGACCCTGGACACCATACAGCTGGCGTTCAAGGCAAGTGCGGGGTTCACTTGAGTTTAATTTATGGGGACAGTGAGATGTGGGTTACATCAGACCTGCGATGTACCTTTAGAGTCCATTATAATGTGGTAACAACCTATGTTCACATAAGCTTATACCAGCCATTGTTTGTAAAAATGCACCCAAACCTCCTCAAATCATATTCCTCCTAGAATAGTCATCCTCACTCATGAGAAAGGCATAGGACAGGGTCCTTCTGAGCCCTGGGGCACTTGGGCAGGGCAACTGGGTGCCACATGTCTTACTGGCTCTCCCAGCATGGCCTCTGAATCAGCCCGTTGACTGGGAAGAAAGCAGGGCCCAGGGTACTAAGCAGCCCAGACAGGCCATTTGCCACTGGTGCTGGGAGTCTGGGAGCTGCAGAAGTCCCTTGATGGGGTCCCAGCCCACCTGCAGATAGGGCTGGCCTCACCAGGACACTGTCACCTAGGATGGAGTTGGGCCAGCTTTGCCCACCTGAAGACACAGTTTTATCAGGGTCTCAGAGTGGGTGCTTCTCTCAGGTTCAATTCACATTAGCCAGACCCATGAAAACCTGATGTATAAGTCAGGAAGCTGCTTGTCTCAATGGCTGGAGAAGCCTCTCTTGGTTCTGACGCAGCAGACCCTCTTCATAGCAACACTGGAAAGTTCCCCTCAATATAGGTCGCTAATGTGGATCACGCCAGGGGGTTCACTGGGCAATGTCAATATTTGGTAGCTCCTGTCTTGGGAAGCCTGACCTGCCTCCTCCAGGCCTGGGCAGGCCACATCCAGGGACCCCGGGCCTGCATCCAGGCCACCCTGTGGTGTGGGCTCATGATTCCTCTGGTGACCTTGCCTTCAGCACCTCCTGTTCTGATGGGCCCCTGCCCTACAACTTCTCTTAGTCACCCAGTAGAATCTGTAACAGTTGTTGGGGAGGTGCTTAGCTTGTTTCTCAGAACACAGAGCATGACCATTTGGGGGCCATGTGCCAAGGCTCCCACCTGAGGGGCAGGCATAATGGGCAGTGGGAGGAGGTGGCACCAGGTAGAGGATGGCACCCCTCTTCCCGACACGATGGAGCATGTGTCACCAGCACTTCTGGGAAGCCTTCCCTCACAGGGAACTGGCATGGATGGTAACAGCTCATGCTGCCCCGTGGTGACTGCTCCATCATTTGCCAGAAACTAAACAGAAGCCATCAGAAAGAGGATGTGGTCAGTGGGTTGGCTACCTTCTAAAGGTCAGGCAAGGTGCTGGCTGATTTGTTTCATTGAGCAAAAGCCCATGTGTGCCAGGCAAGGCCCAGAGCACAGGCACCATCCCTGACCAGGTGGACAAACGCCATCCCACGGAGCCCACCTGTAGGTGGGAGGGCAGGTGACCTCTCAGAAGGCTCAGCACTCCCCAGGGTATCAAACTGGTTCTGGCTATTCTGTCTGGTGGGTTCAAGGCCTGCTGGAGAGCTAGAGTACCAAGGCAAGGGAAAACAGGCCACTCTGGACAGGCAGTTGGAGTTGGTGGAGCCCGAGGACAGAGGAGAGGGACCTGGGGTGATGCCAGCCTTGCCTTGCAGATGTACGGGTCCCAGGAGGATGGTAGCATAGACGAGGACACCCTGTCCAGCATCCTCAAGACGGCCTTAGGGGTGGCGGAACTCACCGTGACCGACCTCTTTCGGGCAATCGACCAGGAGGAGAAGGAGAGGATCACGTTCGGTGAGGGTCCCCGGGGGCAGGGAGGACAGCCCACTTATGCAGGAAGTGGGGGCACACATGGTGCTACCCACCTGTGCTCGCCAGGCCACCCTATGTCTTCCGCAGCACAGAAATTCTCAGGAGGAGGGTTTTTCCTGAAACCTGGCCACGAAGGGTGGGAGCTTTTGAATCTGATTTCTGCAGGCAGTTAATAGAACCAAATTCCAAGCTTGGCTGTAGAGATTGGACCCAGGATAGACGCCATCCTGGAGGCTGCAGATGTGTGTGTCAGGCCAGAGCAGGACATCCGCAATCAGGGTTCCAGATCAGGATCCCAGTGCAAGAGCGAGTCCACCCGCCCATGGGGACTGACTGCTGGGCAGCTCCTCTCTGGGAAGGTTTTGGCTTCATTACCTGTGGCTACACAAAGTGAGACTGCCCAGATCCTCGGGGACCAGGACCTGAAACCTGCCTGTGGGCTGAGGAGAGGGGTGGGCAATAGGATCTCAGAAGGTCGCCTGCTCAGCACACTGGCCAGCGTGCACATTTGGAAATGAGTAAGTGTTCTTGCTAAAAAACAAGCAGACATTTGCTCAGGAAAGGTCATCGTGCACGTCTTGTTTGGACATGTTTTAAAATTGCATCCAAATGTCAGGCACGGGTGTGGGGTGGGAGGTGGTTCTTAGCTGTGTGTGTGTACACATGCCGCTCCCGCATGCATCTACATTAAAGTAGGCCCTGCTTCCCAGTGGAAATGGGGGTTGTTGATGAGGTTTGTAGTGAGCCTGACCAACAGCAAACTTCTTTAGTAAAAGCCGTTCCAAGTTTCTAGCAAGGAGAGATGCACGTCCCTGGAGCCTACAAGCTTCCACACCCAGGCCTCTGAGCATCACCTGCTCTCAGGATGCCTGAATGCAAGCCTGAGGGTGCTCTCCACCCCAACACCGACCCTGGGTCACTGGGAGGTGTACAGGCAGGAAGCATTCGGGCCCTGTGACCAGCTCACAGGGTGACCCTCCGTGCACAGCTGGTCCTCCGCAGTGCTCAGACGTGTCCATCAATAGCACCTGCCTCATGGAGTATCAGTCACCACGCGGACGCTCCGTCCTGTCCCTGAACCATTCCTCTGATGAGCAGCGTCTCCCTCACATGTACACAGTCCCCACTGAACTCAGAATCGTTCAATTTCTTTAGATTTCCCTGAAGCACGAGTAGCTGAGACGATGCAGTGGCTGCCCCTTTGCTTTCACTGTGGTTTTGTGCACAGCAGAGAATAACTGAGTGCAGATTCTGTCCTCACCTCCAAGACCATCACCATAGACCCCACCCCTGCCAGAGTGAGCGGGGGAATGCACGGAGGCCCAGGGAAGAGCTCCAAACTGGATGCCCCAGTAACCATGGTGCCCTTGTCTTTCCAGCTGACTTCAGCAGGTTTGCAGAAATGTACCCCGACTTTGCAGAGGAGTATCTGTACCCCGACCAGCCACCTTTCCAGAGCTGTGCACAGATGCCCCAAGCTCCCACCCCCAACGGCTTCTGTGCTGACTTCAGTCCTGAGAACTCGGATGCTGGGAGGAAGCCTATGAGTAAGAAACTGGACTAGGACTGAAGGTGCTGGAGAGACGAGGTTGCTCCCTGGCGGTGGCCACCCCACCTCCACATGGCCGCCAGCCCGTCTGCTGTGACCACCTCCGAGTTCCACTCTCCACATAGGCTACACGGTCACTGTCCCCAGGCCCGAGTTCCAGAGCCTGGGGGTGTTTCCACTTTGCTTCTCTGTGAGGCACTGGCCTGAGGGGTGCCTGTGGAGCACCAGCCATGCTCACGGTTCCTGGACTTTTCACGGGGAGACCGCGTGGGCATGTCCTGCCCATCTTGGTGGGGCTCTGGGAGTCTCCCTGCCGGTCAGGTCCTCAAGGGGCTGGGTGGACACCAGGTGTGGCTTGTTTTCACCCACTGTGTCCTGGTTTTAGATTTTCATCTCACTCTTCCCACACGGTCCCTTTTGGTCAGTTTGAGGTGGCATGCACAGGGGGGCACCGCCACACGCACTCGAAAAGAGGGACATGCAGCATGTGTTTGGTCAGCACAAACCCTCTGCCAACCTCTGGAGTCACAGCATGGCCAACCCGCCATCTGGTTTTTAAACATTTCTATATTTGTGGGAGTTCATAAGTATTTTATAAACTTCATTTAGATACTTCAAGAAACTTTCAGCTTTTTTTTTAAAGAAGAAAATTGTTTTTCTACTTCGTTTTCCTTTAGGGCCAGAGGATATTTATTTATAGGCCTTTTTTGATAGAATCTGAGGCTGTGTGTGTCTTTGACCACTTTCTCTCTGGCCTCTCCCAGGTCAGCTGCTCTCCTGTTTGGGCCACCAGGAGTCCCAGCCCAGAACTGCTCTTTGCCATCTGTACTCCTTATTAACCCCCCTCTTTTTTTTTTATAAATGTTACCAGCTTGGTATTTGTTTTAATATGACGTCATCTACTTCAGTGTAGTGTCAGCTCCAGTGGAGGCATTGATCATGGGTGGCAGGAGTTAGGCAGGAGGTAAGGACTGGTCCCGGCTCATTTCTTGTGTGTGCGGTTGTGCACTTCAAGCCGACTGCTGCCCTGGGATAGACTTGTAAGTCCTGCTTGGAGGGCAGCCGTCTCCCCTTTGCTGCGGCTCTGTGGTAAGCAGGGGAAAGCAGCTGCCTCTGCGGACAGAGGAGCTGCATGGACGGGAACAGTGTGTAGAGTAGCAGGAGTGGGCCACAGCCTCGTGCCCCTGTCCCTCCTATCACGGTGATGGGGGCGGCATCAGTTCTGATGGAAGAATTCGGGTCCCCTCCCTGAGTAAGGTGAGGAGCGTCCCTCCTGGCACGAGAAAGGAGACAGTGGTCTTGCCTTGTTCCTCCTGCATCCCCTTGACCATTCGTTTAGGACATAATGGGAACCTGTCCTTGAAGCACAATCATAACCGCAGACTTCAGTTTGTGCCCTGAAGCAAAGCCTCTGGGTTCCTTCGGGGGGGAATTTTTTTTTAATTTCTAAAGTGAATTTTATATTTGGGGTATCTCCATTGAAAGTGACCACCAGGGGCCAGAAACACAGGGAAAATGTTTACTAATTTCCTGAGGCATCCATGACGTGCATTTCTACCAGTAGACGCCAGGAAGACCCTTAACTCCAGGCCAGTTGTCACCTCCACCTTGTTCCAGCTGCTCACTGCCAGCCAGGACGCAAACAGGGACAGGGTGCCGAGGTCTGTTCCGGGCGCTCAGCTTGCTGGACACAACAGAAACTCAGATGCAGCCTCGGTAGCTAACAGTAATTGATTTTATAATTGTAAAATGCATAAAGATTCATTTTTAAAAGAAAAACCTACCAATGACCAATGAAGGAGGTGAATAAACTAAGATATTCTGTGGACAGGGGCCTGAACCTGTGGCCTCCGTCTCCCATGTCTGCGGATGAAGGGTTTTGAATGAAATGCCATTGTGCATTTTCAGGAAAAAAACCTCTGATAAGCAGACTTTGAATGGATGTTTGCTCCTCCTGATCCACTTTCTCTCTCGTAGTGACTCAGTGGCATTCAGAACTGTGAGTGTACATAGTGTCGGAACGAAATCCCTTTAGCATAGACAGGGACAAAATGGGCAGGCGCAGCCCTGGCCCCGCCGCCTGCAGGGCCCTGCTGGGACGTGGGGGCCCTGCTGGGAAAGGTGCCATGTGAAGAACTTGGGTTTTCAGTGGAATGAATAAAACATAAAGTCCTATGTACTTGAAGATATTCTTTGTCATGTGTAGTTTTTTTTAGTTAGAAAAACAGCAGGAACATTTCTTAGCATGACAGGAGAGAGAACCAGTCAGGATGAGATTTCTAGCATGTTTGAGAAGCACAGTAATTGAAATTCTGCAGAAGAAGCTTTCTCGATAGCAAAGGGAAGGTCTGGAGTGTCGATACCATACGAACAGTGGCTGACATTTCGCAGAACTCAAACTCATGCGGCTGTTTCCCTGGGGGGTTGGTTTCTGTAATTTCTCATTAAGCACATACACCTTAAACACACGTTGCAGTCCTATTAAATCAGGAAAGGATTTAGAAATAGAGGTAAAACAGAAAGAACTGTTGATTCCAACCCCAAACACCATACATGAAATATTGAGGGTAGGTAGCCACTGCCTTCAGGGCTCAGGTTGACTGAGGGATGTGGTTTGTTCACAGAAGTCAGAGGAGCCACTGCCAGGAGTGACAGGAGGAGGGCACACACCACAGTGACAGCATTCACGCAGCAGCCGTTTTTATTTACTTCTTTGTGCTTGTAGGCCCTTGTATTGCCTTTGAAGTTGGTTAAATTTATTTAATTTTTTTTTAAGTAAAGGGATAAAGCAAAGACAGGATCTGGACACTTCATGTCTACAGATGGACACAGCTTCCCAGTCTAAATGAAAGAAGTCACAGCCATGGGCAGTGGGTGGTGCAGAAAGTGGGTGGTGGGGCTGCACATGGTGAGACTGCTCACCTGCCACGAACCTGCCTCGGCCTCTGCGTTCAGCTCTCCTGCGTTCTGACTGGAACAGGCTGTAATGGGACCTGTGCACGTGGGCTGCTCCCGAGACTCCATTAGAATCCAAAACCGAAGAAAGTCTCTGCCCCTCCCCGGCCAGTCTTGGCTACTTCTGTCCCTGTCCCTTCCCTACATCTGCTCGCCCAGCCAGGGGCCGCTGATCGGATAGCATCAGACGCCAGTCAGACCCCAGTTCCAGCTTGTGGAAGTGGGTGCCGAGCGCCAGCAGGCTGATAAATGACCAGCACAGTCCATCCCGCAGCTACACGACATTATCCCAGAGCGGTGAGAAGGGCATGCATGCGGAAACGGGTCTGCACAGAGGATCAGTATTATTTGAAGGTGGACTAGGATAAATTAAAGATGTATATTGTGAGCTCCCCAAAGAAAACTGAAACCACAGGGGTGTAACTCATAAGCCAATAGTGCAAATAAAACGGGATATTGTCAAGTAATTATTTTATCCAAACTGAGCAGGAAAGTAAGAAAAAAAGAACAAAGTACAGATAACAAATCGAAAACAAATAGCAAAAGGTAAATTTAAAATCAACCACAGTAGTAATGACATTAAATACAGACTAAAAACTGCCACGTGACCATCGCTAGACCAAATAAAATGGAAAACGCCCAACTATATGCTGTTTAAACACATATTGAAAGTAAAAAAATTGGGAAATATATGTAACATACAAATATAAGAAAGCTGATTGGGCAAGAATAACATCACACTAAGTGACCTTTAAGACAAGGAGAATTACCTGGGTCAAAGACAAACGTGGGGCCATGATAAAGGGTTCAGTTCAGCTGGTGGACACAGCAACCCTAAAAGTGTATGTACCTAATGACATAGTTTAAGATTCAAAAGAGACGTAAATGAATCAAACCTAGTTGGAGATTTTAACACAGTTCTCTCAGTAATCGATAGAACCACCAGGGAAACATAATTATGTAGAACATTTGGACAGTGCCATTTACCAAGTGGATTTAATTGCCATTTTAAGTACATACGAAACAGTTGACAAAATAGACTATATGTTTGATTGAAGAGTAAATCTCAATATATTTCAAAATATTTAAATCATGCCGAATATGTTTCCTCATGAAAATGAAGCTAAATCATGGATTCTACCCATAGTCCAGGGACAGAACTGAGCTCTACATCCCACCCACTAGACGTCTGCTGAGGATGGCAGACACATCAGTACTGACAATGGGGTCTGTCTCTACCATATAATATTGTCAAGAGCTGTTTAGATTCTGATCAGCTCTTTTAGATATAATAAAAGTGAAAGAGTACAAAATTTTGCTTCCTGTCAAAATGGAGGAACAGAGACTGGATCCACCCTTCCACCTAGTAGAAAATGCTGATGGGTTTTTTCTCAGTAGTGAACAAACAGACAAAACACTGCTCTTGCTTAAAAGCAAGACCTGAAAGGATGGCCAGACTGTTTATAAGTAAATTACCTGCAGCCCCAAACAAAGGTTCAGGATGTTCACAGTTATGCAGAATTATCCAGTGCCCCACAAAGTAGAAGTCACAATGCCTGGCATCCAATCAGAAGTCACCTGGAAGCAACAAAGCAGGAAAAGACGATCTGTAATCAATAGAAACAGACCCAGAAATGACTCCAGTGATGGAATCAGTAGTTGAGGTTTGTCTGTTATACAATGTAACTGTTACCTTGTTAGGAAAGCCAGCAAGAGATAAGATTGAACATGTTCAGTAGAGACATGAGAGGTTTTTCATAAGCTAAATATGAATTATAGCATGAAAACTACAATGTTTGAAATGCAAATTACACAGGTTAAGAGTAGGGGTGGATTTGACATCACAGAAGAGACCGCAAGTAGACTTGAAGGTACAGCAGTACGAACTATTCCAAACAAAATAAAAAGACAAAAAATTGAACTGATTGTCAGTGAGCTATGGAACTTTCCCCGAGGAAAGGGGCAAACAGAAAAAATATTTAGAGAAGTACTTTTCTGAACTTGATATAAACGATGAACCCACAGATCCAAGGAGCTCGAACTCCAAGCATAGGAATCATGATGGGAACTACACCAGGCACATCGTAATTAATGCTTAAACAAAGAATGAAGAGAAAATCAGCCAGAGGAGAAAAGACACATTTCATGTAAAGAACAAAAATACGTAGAAAAGTAGGTTTTTTCTTAGAAATAAGACCACCTGGAAGACAGTGGAGGAACATCTACAAAACAAGAAAAGAAAAAGACAGTTGCCAACCTTGAATTCTTTACTCAGCAAAAATATCTTTCCAAACAGAAATGAAGTCATCCTGGACATGTAAAAGCTGAAAGAACTCATCACTGGCGGCCCCTCAATACACGGAATTTTGAGATAAGTCCTTAAAACAGAGAGAAAATGGTAACACTTTGAAATCTGAATCTACACAAGCATGAGGAAGACCAGAAATGGTAATCACATGGGCAAATATAAGCACTTTTTCTTATCATTTAAATCTCTTTAAAAGAAGATTGAGTATCTGAGGCAAAATTGATAATGCATTCTTGGGTTCATAGCATGTAGGAGTAAAATGTTTGACAGCAACAGTGCAAAGGCCAGGAGGGGTTGTGAGGAGTCCTGGTAAAGTCCCTACAGGATGTGGGCAATGGTGTGACATCACCTGAATGTGGACTGTGACAGAGGGAAAGTGCAAACTACAGCAGGAAGCAACCACTAAAGTAACACAACAAAGAGATTTAGCTAATAATCCCACAAAAGAGGGGGGGAAATAGAATTTTTAAAACTCAGTTCAAAAGACAGCAGAAAAGGAGAAAGGAACAGAAAACACATTGGAAAAATAGAAAACATATTGTCAATGGTAGATTCAAGCACAGCCACATCAATAATCACATTAAATGTAAATGGTCTAAATTCCCCCCCTCAACAAACAGTAGAAACTATCAGCTTGGATATAAAAGCAAGACCCAACTATATGATGCATATAAGAAACACAGTTTACATGTGAAGACACAAACTGGCTGGCGGAAACAGGATGGGTGCTGACTCTAATCAGAAAAGACGCACTGTGGTTGTTTTAATAGCAAAGTTGACTTCAGAGCAGAGGTTATGAGCAGGTCTAAACACAGTCACCTCGTGATAAGGACTCAGGTCCCCAGGAGGACATACAGTCCTAAGTGTGTGTGCTCCTAGAAACAGAGCTTCAACAGGATGAAGCAGAGAGGATAGAACCACAAGAAGAACCAGTCCACATACTTATACTGGGAGATACCAACACCTTTCTCCCAATAACTGAGAACAAGTTTGAAAACTTTGCCCGGCCAGTGTGGTTCCGTGGTCGAGCGTCGACACAGGAACCGAGAGGTCAGTTTCGAGCCCTGGTCGGACACATGCCTGGGTTTCAGGTTTGATCCCCAGTAGGGGGTGTGCAGGAAGCAGCTGATCGATGTATCTCTCTATACATCCCTCTCTTCTCTCCATCTTCTCTTCCTAAAATCAATAAAAACTTTTTTTTAATTTTGTAAGGACACAAAAGACTGAAAACAGTGTGAAGGAAGCTCACCTATTTGGCGTTTATACAGTTATTCACCCAATAATAGCAGAACACACATTCTTTCCAAATGCATGTGGAAACGGTCCTTTCTTGGGAGTGGGTTCATCAGGTGCAACAACTTGTCTTCCATGTGGACGGGACGTGTATCTCAAGCAGTCACAGACCAACGGGCCCATCGAAACGTCACCACGATGGCATGCCTGGGAATTATTTTCTTTCCTGTTTTCAGTTTTAGCAAGCATGTGTATTACCAATGAGCTTGATAGTTTTTATTTCTTGTTCACCAGCTTGGTTCAGCGTGATGTTGACATAGTGGACCAATGTGATCTGCTATGGAGTGGCAGGACAACAAAGGCCTCTGTGACGAGAAATGGCAGCAGGGTAGTTGACATAGTGCTGAGATAAGCCCGTGTAGGTGTGTTGCTGTCCCCGTCATGTGAAAAGAAAGTGTCTCTTCTGCTCTTTCCAAACAAGTGGGGTAGTAGGTGGGGGTGGGGGAGTTGACTGCATCAGCAGCATGGACCAGGGTTTGTGCTGATGTATTCAGTTGGGAAACCAGCAGCTGAAACTGGAGCTGCCGGCTGCCCAGCAAGTGCCTCAGGCAAAGAAAGTGGTTCTGAAGAGCTCACCAGGGGGCCACTAGGAACTCCAATCACCAACACACCTGACTTGGAACCTCAGGAGGGTAAAGGTTTCCACTCCGCTTTCATCTTCCTAATCACATGTGACCATCTCTCCTAGGCAAACCCTAACAGAGAACCACACAGGGAAGAGGCTCTGGGAGACAGAGCCTCTGGCCTCTCCCTCCTGGTGCAGAGATCTGAGAAGTGGGCAGTGGTGCTGCCAAGACAGCAAAATATAACGCAGCCCAAACGGATTCCAGAAACCAGTACAAGGAAGGAAAGTGTTTGAGTAAGTCCCAGAGTTGCGGTGACGGGAGACACAAGGACACCATCTGGGCAGCAAGACTGGAGGGCAAGCTGTTCAGATTGGAGTGAGGAAGCAGCGACTCAAATAACAACAGCAATAGAAGTGAACAGAGTGCCCCTGGGTTGTAGTACGTCTAGAGGAGATACATACTTCAGTTGAGAGTTTGGAGACGAATTAATGATTGGAACATGGAAAATTAACCAATGGAAAAATAGGCAATTACTAACTCAAAGGAAAACAAAAAATTTCAGAGCAAGGGAATGAAATCCTAGAACACTATAGCTCAGTTTGAGGAATAGAAACATTATGATCTGGGACTGCTACACACTGAGTGTTTGTGCTCCTTCCAAATTCCCATGATGAAGCCCCAGCTCCTGGGAAGGGTGTATCAGGAGGTGGAACTTGGAGAGGTGACTTGGTTTAGATGAAGTCATGAGAGTGGGCCCCATGATAGGATCCATGTTCTTTTAAGGAGAGGCCTGAGGGTGTTGGCTCCCTCTCCTCCCCTGCCCTCCCCCCATTTTCTCTCCTCCCCCAACATGAGGACACAGCCTGAAGGTCCTCACCAGAACCTGACCATGCCAGCACTCTGATCTTGGCCTTCCAGCCTCCAGACTGAAAGATATAAATGTCTGTTGTTTGAGCTGCCCATCCAGGGGCATTGTTATAGCAGCCCAAACTGACTAAGGAACACCAACCACTTTACAAATTATAAACAGAGAGGGATTTCATGCAGAGAACTGGGTTAAAAATTGCTAGGTGCCCAGGCGGTGTGGCTCAGCAGTTGAGCATGGACCTATGATCCAGGAGATCATGGTGAGGGCACATGCCTGGGTTTTGGGATCCATCCCGGGTGGAGGGCATGAAGGGGGCAGCCAATCAATGACTCTCTCATCATTGATGTTTCTGTCTCTCTCTCTCTCCCTCTCCCTTTCTCTCTCTGAAATCATTAAGACATATTTTTAAAAATTGCTAGGTGATTTGGAGGGGTAAAAGTGGGAAGGGTGACGTGCCCAGGGTTGAGGAGCTAGCTGCAGGGAACCTGCCCCTGCTTCCTCGGCCTCCTCTCCCTTTGGATGCAGCAGGGGCGCCCACTAGTGGCAGGCCCTGACCTGAGCCCTGTGGGCCAGGGCATTTGGGAAATGCAGTTTCTGGCCTCCAACCACCATGCTGTGGGGAGTGTAGTGTTGTAAAGCCCAGACATCTGTCCAGACGGCCACAACATGCATGCGACATGGGAATCAGGGTTGCACTGGACCCCAAGCTCCTGTGGCTTGAAGATAGCAGCTGACCTCCTGCTCACAGAGGAGCACCAGTGGGTGTGCCTGGTCTGCTAGTGGCTTCTCTTCACAGAGGTCCACCTGCTCAGGACCTCGCTCTGTACCACCTCACTTCCTCCCTTATGATGAGGGGTGGCCAAGCAGCAGAGCATGTTTTTGAGCACTGCCATGTTCTGAGCTGCTCCCTCCAGACTAGGCCTGGTAAGTTTCCTCTTTGGAATGGGTTGAATTGTGTCCCCCAAATTCATATGTTGAATTCCTAAGCCCAGGACCTCAGAATGTGGCCTCATTTGGAGATCCTTCCTTACATGAGGTGATCAAGTTAAAATCAGAGTGGGCCCTGATCCAATAGGACTAGGGATACTTGGAGACACACAGTTGTGCCCCTGCATGCCTGCCTGATTTTTGCTCAGTGTGGGAGCGTTTAATACATACATGAACTCATGAGTTCTGCCCTGTGTTCCCCTATTTAAAGGACAGTTGTTCCCTTGATGGCCATTTATTTCCTTGACACTGTTGATTAAGGCCCATCACCGATTACTCCTGTTTCTGGAAACCTGTGCTGTTGAGCATGTGTGAGGACAGACAGCCTGTTTGGTGGTCACTGGTGTGTACAGTCAAGGTGGCATATCACCATCTCCTGAAATCCCTGTCACCTCCCTGAGTGCTATGGACTGCACTGTGTTTCCCCAAATCCATATGTTGAATCCTAACACCCAATTCAGTGGTGCTAGGAGGTGGGCCTTAGGGAGGTGACTGGTTCATGAAGCCAGATCCCTCATGATGGAACTAGTGCCCTTATCAACGAGGCCCCAGAGAGCCCCCTCACCCTCTGCCATGTGAAGTCATAGCAGGGAGATGTCGGTGAGCCAGGAAAGGGTCCTCACCAGAGAGTGAGTATGCCACTGCCTTGATCTTGAACTTCCAACCCCCAGAACTGTGACAAAGAAATTTCCATTTATAAATCACCCTGTCTGTGGCATGTTTGTTATAGCAGCTGGAGCACACTGATGCACCAAGTCACAGGTTCTTACTGCTTGATTCTAATCAGCCTGGCAGAACAGTTTCTTGGTGCTGTGGCTGGGTACCAGTCCTATTTTTGTCGTCAGACCTATAATCAGGAGGTTGTGGGTAAGGCAGTGATGCTGGTGTCCAGCTGGAAGCAGGAGTGAGTGGGGGAAATGGTACTGAGGATGAGACAAAGGGACACTCCTTCCATGACACTTCTGGGTAGCAACTTGCAGTCCAGACAGAGTGGAGAGCCGCGGACTCGTCTAGACATCACCCTACAGAGAGTGCACAGTGGGAAAATGAAAGGACATGTGCCAGGATTGTGAATGCCTGGGATTTGGGTCACCCAGCCAGCAGCGATGCCAGAAGCCACCACTCACCTTGCAGCCACTCTGCACCCGGGGGACCCGGACCTTGCTTGGTGGCCTGGGGTCTCCATTCCTGAGCGCCATGAAGTGAAGTCTTGCCGAGGGCGTCGGGGCTAAGAAGATTCCGTCTCTGTTCGGTCCAGGAGTCGGTACCGACCGCCAGGCCGTCAGAAGAAATCATTTTGCAATGCGAGTGTAGTGGGAGCCCCTTGGTGCCAATCGATGCGCAGCGTGTGGGTAAAGCACCAAGACGTCCTGCTGCCCGCCCGACGTGCCCCGGGCAGTGCCGACCACAGAGGGACCCTCGTCTCCGCAGCCGGACCTGGGGGACTACCCAGTACCTCGGGGCCCCGGTCAGGGCAACGCAGAGGTCGCCGCGGCCTGACTGGGGAGCAGACAGGACGCCACCCGGCGGGACTCAGGGGGAGAGGTCCCCTGGGCGCCGACCGCGGGAGGGGCGGCCACAGGAGAGGAGCCCGTGGAGCTGAGACGTTGGTGAGCATCAGGGTGGGGGTCGTGCAGCCCGGGCGGCGGGGCACGGCCTCGGCCCGGCCAGCCCCGCGGGTCCCGCTCCCTCCCGCCGGCCGGTGCCCCTCCTCCGCCCGCCCGCGGGGGCCCGGCGCTAGGTAGGCGGCGGGAGCCCCTCAAGCAGAAGCTGCCGTGCGGGGCCGCCCCGGGGACGCAGCCCAGGGTGGGAGGAAGACCTCGGCGGGCCCCGCTGGGAAACAGCCCGTCCGGTGCTGCCACGCCTCGGGCCCACAGGTGTCCCCGCTCGCGAGCGTCTGAGGCTCCGGGGCGCGCACGACCCGGGGCAGCGCGTTCTGCAGCCGCGGACTGTGGGCCGCGGGCTCCGGCCGCCGTCTGGGTCCCGGGGGCGGGTGGAGGGCGCGGCCGGGCTGGTCCCCCGCCCACCGGGGCGGTGCGCAAGCTGAGCCGAACCTACTCGCGCCCTCGACAGCGGGCGGGGCGGGGCGGGCCCGGCGACAGGATAAGAGCCCCGGGGCCGACTGTCCAGTGCGGCGGGACCCGAGCCAAGCTTCCGTGGACCTAGGCGGCGGGACCCCAGAGCCGAGCCGAGCCGAGCCGAGGCCGTGGAGGGCAGGTAAGCTCTGGGCACTCCGCGGGTGACTTCCAGCAAGGCGCCCGGGGCCTCCTCGGGGCTCGCCGTTCCCTCCGTGGGCTCCGAAGGCTGCGGGCGAGGGGCTCGGGTCTCGGACGGGCTGCGTCAGGAGGCGCCGCGTTCCGCAGACGACAGCGTCTCCAAAAGTCGCTCACAGCCGGTGTGCACCGCGCGCCCCGACAGACAGCGCCTTTGGAGACCTGAAGGCGATCCTGGGAGCTGACAGAGATGTGCACGGGGGGATGCGGGGCTGACCCGAGCTCCCGTGGCCCCTGGCCCGGCCCTGGCCCCGCAAGTGGAGCGCCGTGTCCCGCGGCAGCGCCCTGCTCGGGGATCGCGGGAAGGGGCGCCGGCGCCGGGACCGGGCGCAGCTGTTGTGACTGATCCCTGCTGCTGACCCAGGCGCGGGGCAGGGTGAAGCGGGCCTGGGCCGTGTGGCCCCAGGTGCGATCCGGGTGATTTTCTCAACCAGTGCTCCATGGTGTAGTGTTTTATCTTTGATTTTGAAGGTGAGAGTAGGGGCAGAGAGCTGTGCTTCCAGGGACAGACCCACAGCTTATGAGCCAGCTGTGTTTCTCTAAGAGACCAGGTTTTGCTTTCTTTACCCAAACTTGGCCTCTGAGGCCACTGCTCCAGGAGTGGGTCAGCTCACCCCAAATGCTGGGTGTGGGCTGCCCTGGCAGGTGGCCAGACGGGACTGCAAGGGCCCTTAGTCAGAGCAAAAACTCTGGAATTTGCCACCTTTACAGATCCAGCCCCTCCAACTGCACCCCATGGCAGGCCAACCCCACCCGCTCCCCAGAGGAGGCAGCTCCTTGGCCTGGTTTCTCATACATCCCTGGAATGCACCACTTCTCTGTGGCTCCTCCACCTCTGGTGACAAACCCAAGTTGTGAGTTTTTGTTCAAACTTGGATACAGTGAAAAACACCCCCATTAAGCTGCCATCCTATTAGGCTTCTGCTTCAAGCACTGTGTGTGCGCGTGCGTGCATGCATGTGAGTGAGCACATGTGCACCCCCCCATGTGTGAACTGTTGCAACAATGTTGGTGTGTCCAAATGACAGAAGTCAAAGTTGAAGCCACCCTTGGCCCGGAGGGCCCAGCTTGCTCATGGCTGTTACTTTCTTCTATTCCCCCTGATGGCGTTGCCCAGGGTTTATGGAAGTGATTTGGAAATGAGCTCCCTGGTAAAGTTGCTAAGTATAGGAGCTCACAGTCCCTGGGGTAAATGTTGACATGCTGCTCTTATCTCTGCAACTCTTCCAGGGGGGCTGGTGAGCCACCGGGCCACAGGCGTTCCTTGAAGAAACTGTTATGATCATTGTGTTAACTTTTAATTGCTGTGGCTGCTTTTGGTTATCGTGGAAAGACTGGGTGTGCACTCTGTAAAGACTTACTGTTGAGTGCTATTTAAAGATTGTAAGTTACTCCCTGCAATGTGGGGCTCGGCGGAGGTAACCATTTGCATTATTGTTAAAAGCAAAACTAGAGATTGCACAAGCACTGCGCTTTTGTTGGACTAGAGAGGAGAGCCAGGGGAAGGTGGCAAAGCAGATGTCTGTCCTGAGGTCTCCACAGCCTGTGTCCCTCAGCCCTCAGGAGAAATAACTCACCTCCCCTCATCCTCAGTCCTGGCTGTGTCTTCTTAGCTGCTTGGAATGTATGTGTTCTGCCCCAAAGAAATGACTATAAATGCTTTGGGTCTCTGCTCTGGCCACTGGACACCTCCGCAGTTGTGGCTCCTAATTCGTCACATTCCTGTGTGTTTGTTTTTCATGCCAGCTGAAGACCGAGAGGGAGGGCGCGCAGAACCCTAGATCCCATCCAGTCTGCCCATGAGGAGAAGCAAATGCCCGCTGGGACTGATGCCTTCCGCCGTGGCCCCGGCTAAGGAGCCCAATGCAATGTGCCCGAAGGCGGTGGAACTTGTCCTGGTCAAGGAACAGAATGGGGTGCAGCTCACAAACTCCACCCTCGTCAACTCCCCACAGACCCCCGTGGAGACCCAGGAACGGGAGACGTGGAGCAAAAAGATAGACTTTCTCCTCTCAGTGATCGGCTTTGCGGTGGACCTGGCCAACGTCTGGCGATTTCCTTACTTGTGCTACAAAAACGGCGGGGGTGAGTCCCCGCCTGCCCTCCCTGTGCTCTCCTGCTGGGCTAGAGTCCAGGGCAATGGAAGCAGGGTTTCCGAGAAACGCACACACTCTGGCAACATGACTGTTTCGTAACTTAGCGTTAGCCGGGCGCAGAATCCCCAGGTGTGTGTTGCAGAAACAGAAGTAGAGTTCAGAACAATCTCACTTCATGTCAGGACTTCACAGTTGAGGGCAATGAAGGCAGGATCACTTCCCAAAATTCAAGTTGAGGAGCCAGTTAAGTTGGAACTCATGCCTACCCTCCTGGTGCTTCCTTTCCCTGCTGGCCTCCCTGATTCACTGGCCACTCTACACTGCACAGATGGAGGGCCTGGGAAGAGTGTCCTGGGAGGCCTTCCAGTAGGCTGGCATTACTCTGCCCAGGTCGAGGGAAGAAGACTGAGGCCTTGGCAGTGCATTAACTTGTCCAAGGATGGACAGGGCTGTGGGGCCTCCCTGCCTCCCTCCCCATCCCAGGAAGAGAGCCCTGGCAAAACTGCCTCCCATTCAAGGAAGAGCTTTAGGAAGCAGAGCCACAGGGCCCTGAACCCTGTGCTTGGGGCAGGATGTAGCTCCAAGAGGAGCAAGGCGCCTACCTGAAGGGACTGCAGCCCCCTCTTGGGGCCGGGGGAGGGGGGTAGGTGACTCCATAACCTGGGGCTGGGACATTGGGGATTCTGTAGGGATGGGCTTAGTTTGAAAGCTTTAGAAGGACTTGGAGCACTAATGGCAGTGAGGCTAGGTATGGAGGGAGGAGACTCACCCGGCCCAACCTGTGGCTTCCCTTTGGAGGGTGGCCAGGCAGAGAGCTTCAGGAGAAACAGGGACAGAGGCTGGGGTCAGGGCCAAGATGTGAGTGGTTGGTGGAGATGGCTGAGCCCTTGAGGCCCTCAGTGACCATGCTGTCATGTCCCACAGGCGCCTTCCTGGTCCCCTACCTGCTCTTCATGGTCATTGCAGGGATGCCGCTCTTCTACATGGAACTGGCCCTCGGGCAGTTCAACAGGGAGGGAGCTGCCGGCGTCTGGAAGATCTGCCCTGTACTCAAAGGTAATGGCGTGGCACGGACCAGGGCTGTGGCTTCAGCGCTTTCAGGCCAAGCCCGCCCAGGTCGTGTGCACGCTGTACTGCTTTGCTAGGTACCTGTGCACATGAACACACCATCTGAATTTTGGTCCTACACTAAAGACTTGTAACAACCACTAATTTGAGAGCATATTTCCTTGCTTTGAGGTGAGGCCACCCTGCAATTCAATTCATTAGCAGCATTATTTTGTCAAAGAGTTAAAATGATAAATAAAACTATCCATCAGCTACCTATCGTCTATCATCTATCATCTATTATATATCTATCTACATCATCTATGTATCCACCCGTCAATCTATCTGTCTATCTAGCTATCATCTACCTATCCATCCATCTATCTATGTATCATCCATCAACCATCAATCATCTATCAACCACCTTCCATCTATCTACCTACCTACCTACCTATTTATCATCTGTGTATAATATCTATCTATCTATCTATCTATCTATCTATCTATCTATCTATCTATCTATCTATCTATCTATCATCTATCTATCTATCTATCTATCTATCTATCTATCTATCATCTATCTATCATCTATCTATCATCTATCTATCTATCTATCATCTATCTATCTATCTATCTATCTATCTATCTATCTATCTATCTATCTATCATCTATCATCTATCATCTATTAAAAATCAACTGAACATAAAATCAGGAGGCTTTGGCTAGGAATAAATGATAAATATTTATTCAAGAGTCTTAGGGTTTACAAGTTAGAAACACAACTAGGCAATAGGCAGAGAGTTCTGAAGAAGGAAACCTGAGGGTTCTTATAGTAGGAAGCACACTCTTGAGAAAAATCAGACCTGCACTCTTAGTCTCTGGATCCGTCTGAGATGGCAATCCTCTAGATGACCAGTGGTCTGGATACTGGATGTCAGGTGGTCTGGACACCTTCCTGTAATCCTTTGGGGGTAATCATGGTTTTTAGGAGGTTTGATGTATATCCAGGCATTGATACAGGACTGGAAAGTTCAAAGGTTTAAGTTCCCAGGCTTCTTAGAACAAGAACAGAATTATTTCTCATGCCTTGATCTACACGACTTTAGTAATTTAGCTGCTCAACTATTTACCTACCTATGTATCATCTATCTATCATAGCTACCTATTATCTATTATTTACCTATAATCTATCTAACTGTCTAGTTATTCATGCTGAGTCTTGGTGACTAACCCTCCCACAGTAACCTCGATCCATCCTCCTGAGAGCCCTGGGGAGGGCACACGCTGTGTTGTCTCCCTCTTGGACATGTAGGCACTGAGATTAGAGGGCTTGAGTAACTGGCCCTTGTCACTCTTCTGACTCCCCATTGGGCCAACAGGAGCTTATGGCTCAGGAGGATTCAAGGGTTTCCTCAAAGAGACAGGAGAAGGTGCCTGGTTCAGACAGCTGGTTTCATTTTTCAAAAGTGGCTATTTAAAGATCAGGCTTTGGATTTTCTTAAACATTCTTGAAAAGTTGGTGTTTTGAGGAGAACAGGAGTGCCATTGTCTCTCCAAGGTTGCCGTGTGGGTGGGTCAGTGGGTGTGTGCTCAGATAGAAACTGATCCGGTGTCCGGAGTGAGGACATCGCACAGCTGCCGAGGTCAGTCTCCATGGCGGAAATGCTGAGGCCAACGGGCATGGAGAGCTCCTCCAGGCACTATGTTTTTCCAGCTTCGTGGTCTGCTAGGTGAATCTTAAGATGGAACTACAGAGAGATTTGGACACCTCTGGGTTCAGGTGCCAGGTGCTAGGTGTTCCCTTGTGCAGTTTGCACCCAGAAGTCAAAGATCAAATGAGTTGCCTGCGACTCGCCTCTGGCACCGTCATTAATTCCCCAGTGGAGAAATGTGCAGGGACCTGAAGACACCAGGCACCTATTAGTGACAGATGCAGGTGTCAACTTGGACATTTCAGCGTCTGTGTACTGGCAAAATGTTGGTGCCACTGAGGGCAGTGAACCACAGCTAACAGACAAGACACACATGAGTTAATCGTGTTCTCCCAGGCTCTGCTGGGCAGCGCTAACGTGTCACGCGGTCGTGCACTGCAATGAGCTTTCGCTGTGGTCAGTATTTATAGAGCATTCAAGTGCCGAGTCGGGAATTAAGCATGTCTGTCCTCGAGTGACCATCTGGGGAAGTGCTGAGGAAGGATGCCTCCAGCTGTGACCCAGGCTGTGGTGATGCCAGTTTGTATCTTTGGATTTCCAAGAAGCGCTCCCTTCCAGTTCAAAGTATGTCTGTCATAAGTTTCTTACGGGACACAACTCTGCGTCCCACCTCCCACCAGGGAGTCTAACCCTGAGTCAAAGTAAATCTGTGAGGGACTGCAGAAGAGGAAAGGAACCGTGGCCCCCTGGGGCTGGCGCCCACAGGGGAAAGCTGATTCCCAGCTGTTTCCTGCCACAAAGGGTTTTCTCCAACAAAGCTGCCAAAGCGATTTGTTTTATTGCAGCTTATAAAATGTCAATAAATACTTTCCAAGGATTTCAAAGTGCTGCTGAATCCTAATGAATTGGGGTGGATATGGGATATATGACTTCAGCACCCCATTCTGGAGAAGCTGAGACCACAGATGGGGGCATTTTGCCACATCCCAGCAATATCAGGACCTGGAGAAGTCGGCAGACATCGCCCACTTCGTGAACTGACTCCGAGTCCCAGCCTCACAGTCATGCTCTGGCAGCTCATGGCAGCTTTTTCCTAGTTTTGGAAACTTATCTGTGTGGAGGGCTGATCTGGGGCCAAGTGAGGCCACAGGAAGAAGCGTTATGTGCCCCTGTGGACAGAATCTCCGTTGTTCCCGGTCACCCATCTCATAACCTGAGATTGAGGGAACCACAGAGAGTCAGCTATTGAGCTGGGAATCTGTGCAGTCAGCACAGGGCTGTGCTTGTCGAAGAGATAAACAAATCCATGCAAGAACACTAGACTTTCATGTTTAGAGAAGAGATACCTTGAATTGTTTAATGCCATCCAAGCTACAATCCCCTGCAGATGACTTCCTGCATGTTCAGGTTCTATCTTATCCATACAATGCCCATTTGATAGGAGATGGTCATTGCTCCTTAAATTAGGTGAGGCAAACCATGCTTTTCTGGATACCCTGACACGTGCGCCTTCTCTTTTCTTTTTTGTCTTTTAAAAAAATCAATTAATAAAATTGCCTGTATTTTCATGTGTCACGACGTAGGGATAACACACAGTAAATGACAACATCAGTTAAAATGCCCCAAGTAAGCATTATGGAACTAAAAGGTTATCCAGTCCTTCAGGGGCATGTGCAGGCCCCTGTGAAAGCTTTCTCCTGTGTTTCCTAGCCTTCCCTCTCTTACCTGGGTGCTGCTCCTGGCACCTAACTAGCACTGAGCTGTACCTGAGAAAGTCAGGTGGTGAAGTCCACAGTGAGGATGAGCTGCCTCAGCAGCTGTGCCTCATCCTCAGTTCCCTGTACCACCTGTCCGGAGTCCCACAGGGTGGGCATGTGGCTGGAGAGGTGGAGGTGGCCTTCAGCATCCAAATGTGCCATCACAGGGTCCTGAGAGGAGGGGTCTCAGAACCATCCTTGTCTCCCCGTTCCTCTCTGTGCCCCCCTCTGTCATATTAGCACACATGTGCTTGAACACGCACACACATACACACACACCATGCAGATAGTAAAGACACCCACATCGACAGAGGAGGAATTCTCTCTAGTTTACTTCAGAAAAATCCACCCATGAGTCTCAAGGACTGAAAAACTGATCCACCAGGGAGCCTTTTCTCCAGCTGGTATTCCTGGAATTAGTATTTGTTTATGACACTCTCGTCTAAGACAGCTTTTGTGGACACTTTGGAGTGAGCTGGGTTTGGGGGATTCTGCAGAAGGGGAATGGTGGAGGAGGGTGACTGTCGTGATCTCTTGGGGCCTGAGAATGCTCCTTTTCAGGTTGTTTGGCTAACTGCCAAAGACACCCTCACTTTACATATGCCATAGAAACATTGCCACTCTATTGAATATAAAACAATTTATGGTATTTTGTGGTCAGTAATATTTTAGTATGATTTATCAAACTTTTCCTCTTTCTAAAAAGAATTTAAGGTTGCTTAAAATAAAACAAAATGCACACGAGGTTAATATAAAAATCCTAAGAGAAATAGAAATTTAAGAAAATTGACATTAAAAGCTATGATTAAAATTCACATTTAGCCCTGAGCTTCATGGGAGTCAGACAATAGAGGAACACATTTTCATTAATATTTTCACTGGGTCCAGCTGGTGTGGCTCAGTGGTTGAGCATCAACCCCTGAACCAGGAGGTCAGGGTTTGATTCCCAGTCAGGGCATATGCCTGGGTTTTGGGCTCAATCCCCAGCAGGGGGTGTGCAGGAGGCAGCCAATCAATTGGAAATATTAGAGGGAACTGAGCCTGCCATCTCCTTAGCAAAGACAGTTTCTCATGGCGAGAAATGATGAAAGAAGTATATCTGGTGTAGCTTCACTCAGATGATATGATGAGGTGATGAACAATGATTAGAAGAACATTCTTATAGTAAGTGAGAAGTGGATTTCATGTGGCTTGGTCTTAAGTGACACTATGGAGGAACTTGGGGAAGTTCGAGTTGGTGAGGAGTTACATGTCAGTGTCCCAGGCCTGTGGCTCTCTAAGGCTCTGCTGTCCTGAAGGACAGAACTTGTGACCAAGCAAATAGCTGACCCTTGCAACCATCTTCCTAGGGAATCGTTTCCATCACTCGGGCATTTGGGGCCCAAGCTGTGCTCTCAGGTGAGGCAGAGCTCCAGTGCTGGTGTGCTGTGTCACTGATGGGGCAAGCCCGTGTGCCCCTGCGGTGACCTTGTCACTCTGTTGTGAAAGTAGAGAAACCTGGCCTGCCCAGATGGAGGGTTATCCACACAGCAATGGGTTCCAGAAGGGCCAAAGGCAAAGTCAGTTCTTCCTTCAGATACTGGACCTGGATCTGCTCTAGTGTTTGATCAAGTCTCCTTTGAGTTCCCAAAGTTTCAGACTGAGGATTTGGTACGCAAGTTTTTAACCTTAAAAAATATTTCAAGCCAGACATCCTAGTCGGTCCACTGCTGGGGAAAACCTTCTGTGATGTGCTTCATGACAGCATGATTTCCTGACAGTGTGGTTTCCTGACCAACAGGAGGAGGCATTCTAACAGCTAAACCCATCTCCCCACCAGTCAGGGTGACAAAACTCCAAAGACTGCTCACCACTTCCTTCTGCTGTAGTTCACTAGGAGCTAGGAACCCCTCATAATTGATCTCAAACTCCAGGTTTTATGACCCTGGAAAGGGTATTCTGAAAGGCCCTGGGTAGTCATGTATGACTCTGGGAAACCCTAGATAGTCATGCATGGTCCTGGGTGGCCTTAGGTGGCCCTAGGTAGCTATGAATGAACCCAGATGACCCTGTTTGCCCTGGGTAGTCTTTTTTTTTTTTTTTTTAAATATATCTTTATTGTTGAAAGTATTACAGGTGTCCCATTTTTCCCCCCAATTGACCCCCTCCACCTCACTCCCAACCCCTCTCCAGGCCTTCACCCCATTATTGACTGTGTCCATGGGTTATGCATATATATGCATATAAGTTCTTTGGTTAATCTCTTCCCACCCTCCACCCCCCTTTTCTCTTTCCTCTGAAATATCGTCTGTTGCCTGCGTGAATGTCTCTGGATCTATTTAGTTCTCAGATTGTTTTTTTCATTAGCTTCTTGTTAAAGAAGACCCTTCAACATTTCCTGTAGTGCTGGTCTGGTGGTGATGAACTCCTTTAGCTTTTTCTTATCTGTGCAACTCTTCATCTGACCTTTAGTTCTAAATGATAGCTTTGCTGAGTAGAGCAATCTTGGTTGTAGTTCCATGTTTTTCATCACTTTGAATATTTCTTGCCACTCCCTTCTGGCCTGCAAAGTTTCTGTTGAGAAATCAGCTGACAGTCATATGGGTGCTCCCTTGTAGGTAAATAATTGCTTTTCTCTTGCAAACAAAATTCTGAACTCTGTATCTGTTAGCTTGCTTGGATCTATTTCATTTAGTTCCTCTTCTAGAGATTTCTTCTGTTCTTTCCTTTGTGACATGTTTCTTTGCCTCCGCATTTTGGCTGCTTCCAGGTGTTTGTTTCTATGTATTGGGTAGAGCTGCTACGTTTCCTGGAATTTGTAGAGTGGCTTTGTGTAGTAGGTGTCCTGTAGGGTCCAGTGGCTCAGCCTCCCCATTTTCCTGAGCTGGGCCTGCTAAGTGCTCCCCTGTGTGGGCTGTGTGCACTGTCCTATTGTAGTTGAGCCTGGGTTGCTGTTGGTGTCACTGGGAGAAATTGATCCCCAAGCCAATCGGCTATGAGGACCCACTGCAACTACAGCCAAAGAGCTGCTGTGTTGGAGACACTGCTATGGAGCAGGATTTACTTTAGTGGGGCTTTGGTGTTCACAGAGTGCACTCCTTGAGTGTGTCACTCATGAATGTGGAAGGGCTGTAATCCAGCGTGGTCGAGTCTGACCACCAGGTGCACTGTCTTTGGGGCCTCCCGGGAGGTGCAAAGTCAGCCTCTGAATGTGCCTTGCCCAGGGCCACCCAGCATGAGCTACACAGCAAACCGTAGTTGGCTGCTACTTGTGCTGGGCTTGGAGGTGCCCAGGAGAGGCCAAGCTATGAGCCAGTGCAGGCTGCTGCTAGTGCCAGGCTTGGGGCCACTTATCAAGCCGTATGGGGCCCGCTGCTGCTGTTTGAGAGATTTTAGGAAAGTCCTAAGCCTGAGGCTCGAGAGGCCACTTGCACAGAAAAGCCCTGGAAATGGCCTGGATGAGCTGCAGGTGGGGAGGGGCGGGGCCTCCGGGAATCACGGGGCGGGGCCAAAGGTGAGAGTCAGGTGCTGGCGATTCAAACATGGCGCCTGCCTGCCGGCTGTGTGCGGGGAGGACTCGCCACAGGAGCCATGGCCTCCGCCAGCCCTTCTGCCTGAGGAAGCCGCCCCTCCGCCTCTCGCCCGGATCTCAGGCAGGTTAGTTCCCCCCGAGTGTCCCGGGTCCTTTCAGCTGCTGCCCGGCGCTGGGCTCAGAGGGAGCGTCCGAGTGAGTCCGTGCCGGGCCCTTTAGAGGAGCTGCTGGGGCTCCCGCAGCCTCCGCGACCCTCAGTGACAGTCCCCACTGGTTTAAAACCCCAAAGTTGTGGGGATTTGTCTTCGGGCCCTGGAGGCCTGGGCTGGGGGCCTGCTGTGGGGCTGGGACCCCTCCCTCCTCCAGGAAACCTCTGCTGCCGAGATTCCCTCCCGGGTTTAAACTGCGGCACCGGGGGTGGCCCGGAGGCCGCCTCTCCAGGATTCAGCCCCGATCCGCCCGTGTCCCCGCCCCTCCTCCCGGTCTTGGTGCTTCTTCAGCTCCCTGGATGTAGGGCTCCTGTTCGGCCAGTTTCAGGAGGCTCAGAGTGATGGTGGTTCTGTATTTTAGCTGTGATTTTGATGTGGCTGCGGGAGGCGGCGGGTACAGCTGCTGCCTACGCGCCATCTTGTTTTCCTCCTATGCCCTGGGTAGTCTTGATTAGCTGTAGGTGACCATGAACGGCCCTATATGACTCTGGGTGGCCCTGGATTAGCCTTGGTGGGTCTGGATGGTCTTGGATACCCTTGGTGGTCCTAGATGAGCCTGGGTGGCTATGGATGCCCATGGAGGACCCTAGATGTTCATTGGTAACTCTGGATGGCTCTAAGTGTCCCTACATGACTCTGGAAATCACTGAGTATTCCTTTGTGACTCTGGATGGCCTTTGATGACCCTATTGTCATGGGTGGCCCTGGTGTTTCTGGGTGACCCTGGATGGTTTTGGGTGGCCTTCTTTGATGTTTGGTGGTGTTTTGTATCTCTGGGTTCCCCTAGATGACCCTGGGTGGCCATGGGTGACAGTGGATGATTCTGATGGTTTTGCATGGCCTGGGTGCACTGGGTAGCTCTGGGTTAGATTACTCAGGGTGACCCAGAGTGGCCCTAGATGACCTTAAGTGAGCCTGGATGATCTGTTTGATCCTGAGTTGCTGTGAGTGGCATGGATAGCCATGGATGGCCCTTAGTTGCCCTGCATGTCTATAGGTGACCTGGTTCTACCACAGTGGCCCTAGATGATCCTAAATGTTCCTAGATGACTCTACATGGCCCTGGACATACCAGGGTGGTTCTGGGTACCCTTCAATGGCCCTGGATGGCCTTTCAGATCTTGAATGTCCCTTAGAGACACTCTGAATGTCTCTGAGTAGACAGAGATAGCCGTAGATGATTTCAGAAGAGGGGAGCCCCTCTCTGTGATCACAGCATAAAGTCTGGAATCTGCCCTTTCCCTTCCCTGTTTACGACATCACCTGGCATTGGGATGGAGGCCAACAGCCGGCACAGGGTGGCAATGTCTCCTGGAAGGGAAGATGGGGAAGGGCATCCTGTTGACGGTGGCTCTGTGCTCCCACCACCCTAGGTGTGGGCTTCACGGTCATCCTGATCTCGCTCTACGTTGGCTTCTTCTACAACGTCATCATTGCTTGGGCGCTGCACTACTTCTTCTCCTCCTTCACCACGGAGCTGCCCTGGACCCACTGCAACAACACCTGGAACAGCGTCAACTGTACAGACGCCCACTCCAGCCCCGCGGGCAACGGCTCGGGCCTCAACGGCAGCTTCAGGACCACGCCAGCCGCCGAGTACTTTGAGTAAGCGGGAGGCCACTCCTCGGGGTTCCGCGGCTCCTCACTTGCTGTGTCTGCCTCTGGAAGGGAAGGACGCAGAGCTGGGCACTCTATGGCAGCCCAGGGGTCAGCCACTTGCCCCTGCTGCCTCACCTGGTGTGAGAGGACCCTTTCCTTGTCCTGTGCCCGTGTCCTGTTCCCTTGGTTTTTCTGGGACAAAGCTAACGTGAGTCCTCAGCCTGGGTGGAAGGCTGAGCAGGCCCATGGCTGCTCTGTCCTGCTCCCTGTTTGGGGTGGTAGGAGGCCAGCCCGAGGCACCACACACACTGTGTGGATGGGTGGAAGGCATGCTGAGGGCTGCAGAGTGCACTGGTGTCATTCATCTGCCCATCCTCCCTGTGCAGGCCGGGCCCAGTTCTCTTCAGAAAAGTCCTTCCTGGGCAGGCCCCATTGCAGCCTCACTGGACAGACCTTGTCTGCAGGTGCACCGACTATCTGCTTTTCACGAGGCACTCTTTTCTTTTTACAAACACAATGCTGTTTTTTTTTCCATGGGTCTCTCCTCGGTCCCCATGTGCAGCAGCTTTCCCAGTATCCCACTCCTTACCTCCCCTTGCCAAGCCTGTCCCTCTCCTCCAGTGTGTTCTCTGAATGTCTTCGGGCACTGCATCAGCTCTTGGCTTCCTCCACTTCCTCACAGCATGAAGCAGGGTTTAGAGGGTCTGGAGGGACTGCTAGAAGGATCTGGTGTTTTCTTAGAGCATCATTAAGAAGATCGTGGTTTGCTCATGGGGGTTGTGTGATGGGCTTAGTTTTTAGGAAGATACCCTTTTGGGTGGTTTGGAATTAGACAGAGTGAAAAGTGTCTGAGGGCAGGGAGGGACTCCCATGACGGGAAAGAGAGGGGCCCGCCAAGAGTGCCCTGGCCAGGAGAAGGGAGACTCCAGGCCTAAGAGGTTGAAGGCTTTCATCTCATGGAGCTCACAAGAGGGGTGAGCTGGCTTCAGAGGATGGGGCAGGGAGAAGAGTCTGCCTGGGATCTGCCCCTTTCCATTTACCTGGAGACATGGGGGGGGGGGGGCATATCCTGGAGAAATGGAATCACAGGTGGGGTTACCTGAGTATGTGCATAGGACTCAGTGTGACAAGCAACCAGGAAATGATATAATTGTCCAAATATAGACAAGCAGAACATTCAGCAAAGTTATTTTACTGTTCTTAGAGGCAAAAAACCAAACACACACACACACACAGTGCTTACCACTGACCTGTTTATTACTACATTTCCCAAATGTCAGTGTCTCATTAAGATGCTGAGGCCAGGGGTGTGTGTGTGCTCTCCCCCATGTGGACCCACTCTCGTGGTTGTCATGTGGTAGAGAGAAGGGTTGGGGACCTCAGCACAGAAAGCAGCCAATCAGAGGTGGCTGTGGCAAGAGCCTAGGAGTGTCCTAGTCAAATCCCACCACAGGAAAGGACATTCAGAGACAGCTCGTGCTGGAGGTGGGTTTAATTGATTTTACTGACAAGATGGTGGCTCAGTGGTCAAGCTATCACGCCTTTTACAATTTCAAGATGGATTTCAGTGCAACTTAGAACATCTGGAAGGCTTGCAGAGATGTCGAAAGGTGACCAGTGACACTTTTGGGACTGCTTATCTTTTGTTTGGCAGGTGTGGAAAGAGTTCATTTATCTAAGTGATTTTCAGATAAGAAAATTAGAGGGGAAAAATGGTTGCTCAAGTGATTTATGACTAAGAACACCAAAGGGAAAGACTACATGTGATACGTGACTTTTAAAAATCAGACTAGTGAAATCAATTTGAAAACCCACAGTCTGGGAGAAAGATGTTGAGATAGAAGGTACCCAGCTTCCCCCTCCCCCCCATGAAGCACACGTTAGCATGAGCAGATGCTGCACCGTCACTGGAGGTGATGACAGGACAAAGGCGGGGCATCTGAAGAAGGTTTACAATGAAGCAGTGGATGACACTGAGGCCCTGGTGCTCCTCCCCAAGCACTTTGCAGGTGATTTTACCAGGAGTGGTGACTGGGTTTCCCTGAGACAGGTCCCTGTGGCCATCAGGCCTGCAGGCCAGGATGTTTTCTGGAATTTAAACCCACTTTATAAAGTGAATCATTGTGAAAAGGACTGCATGTTCCTGCACGCACGTATAATTAGGGAGCTCACCACAAAATGCCATAAAGGCCAAGATAACTGTAATCATAAAATAGTAAAGCTCTAAGTCCTACAACGTGGGCATATATAGCTCTGTCACTAGCTATCAAGGAACTCCAGCCCCCTCTACAATATATAAAGTTATGAACTATCATGCAATTGACAACTCGAATGTTAGCAAGGTAGATCTAAAAGGTCTTCACCATGCATTTTAACTCCAGGTCCTCAGAGAGTAACTGTTATGCTTGGCGTGATGACCAGTGCTGGTGAATGGGAAGCACTCATGCCTTTCTGGGACAAGCTGTGCAGGCTCAGGGCAGCCTTTCTGCACTCTGCAGACTCTGTGTGCAGAACTCTCCCAGGCAAATGAGAGAGTCTTGCAGGAGCTGATGTGTCCCAGCTCCCCAGGGGCTCCAGCAGCCTTCCTGTAGCAGCTCCCTCTACAAACAAATGAAAGGAAGCAGTCACAGTGAGGATGACTCCACCTATATGATGACTCAGCTTGGAGACTAGATAGTGAAAAATCCTAGCCCATGAAGTTTACTTTATTTTCATTCCTCTTATCTGAAGAAACCCTTTAGTATTCACCCCCAATTTGCCCATTTTATAGAGTCCCCATTTTTCACCCAGACCCTCTTTCCTCATTAGTCCCTGTACTTGCTGACCCTCCATCTGCAGTCCCTAGTGGGTGTGCATGAGAAAATGCTATAGGCTCAGGGAAGAAACCAGGAGTTTATGGCTGTGACTCCAGAATCATGAAACAATGCAGTGAATACACTTGACAGATATGAAACCTGAGCCAGAAAAGGGCATATGGGCTCTGGAAGTCCCAAAATAGGCCCATGCAACTCCCACCAATTTAAAATGTACCTCAGTCCCATAAACACCATCAATACCACCTTAACCTAATTTCTAATATAAATTAGAAAGCTCTGAATCTAAAGCTACAAATTTGTCTCTAAGAGACTGCTTTAGCTGCCTTCTGCAAAATTCCATATGTTGTATTTTCATTTTCATTCAGTTCAAAGTGTTTCCTAATCTGCCTTGTGATTTCTCTTTTCACTCACAAGGTATTTTCAGAGGTTTGTTGTTTAATTTTATAATTTTTGGAGGTTTTCTAGATGTGTTTCTGTTACTGACTTCTAATTTAATTCTGATTTGGTAAGATATCATACTTAAAAACTTCATTATTTCAAAATATACTGTGACTTGATGAGTGTTCCATGGACACCTACAAAGAATGTTTGTCTTACTGTTTTGGGGTTGAGAGTTGTGTGTCAGCCAGGTTGTATTAGCTCCTGGTGCTCTGCAGGTCTCCTTACTGATTCTGTCTACTTCTTCCATCGCTACTGAGAAAGGGGTGTTGAATCTCAACCATAATTGTGGGTATGCCTATTTCTCTTCACAGTTTTATCAGATTTTGCTTCATTTGTGTATTTTGATGCTCCGTCATAAAGTGTATATATGTTTAGGAATATCAGCTCTTTGAACTGAACCCTTTTTCATTATGGAATGTCTTTCTTGGTAATATTTCTCATTCTGACATTGGTTTTGTCTGATATTAGTATCTATGATCATCCAAGCTTTCCTATGAGTGGTGTTTTCTATTTACCTATGCATTCACCATTTTGAGTCCTCTCCTACCCTTATGTAGAGACAGGTTTCTATTTCATCTGAAGAATTCCACTAAGCATTTCTTATATTGCAGACCTGCAGGCAATGAATTCTCAGCTTTCACTTTTCTGAAAAAATTTTGCTTTTTGGGGGGGCTTCTATGGTGGTAAACTATACATAACAGAAAATTTGCCATTTTAACCATTTTTTAAATTTACAATTCAGTGGCATTAAGTAATTTTACATTGTTGTGCAGCAATCACCACCATCCATCTCCAGAACTTTTTCATCTTCCCAAACTGAACCTCTGTCCCCTTTACACACTAACCCTCCATTCTGTTCCCAGGCCTTGGCACCCCCATCTATTTTCTGTCTCTGCATTTGACAACTCCAGGGACCTCATAACAGAGGAATCATACAGTATTTGTCCTTTGTATCTGGTTTATTTAACTTAGTTCAATGTCCTCAAGGTTCATTCATGTTGTAGTGTGTGTCAGAGTTTCCTTCCTTTTTAAGGCTGAATAATATTCTATTGTATGGATGGACCTCATTTTGTTTATCAATGAACACTTGAATTACTTATACCTTTTGGCTACTGGAAATAATGCTGCTATGAACAATGGTGTAAAAATATCTGTTTGAGTCCCTGTTTTCAATTCTTTTGGGTATATACCCAGAAGTAGAATTGCTAGATTATATCAGAATTTCTTTTTAAGAAACCACCATACTGTTTTCCACAGTAGCTGCACCACTTTACGTTCCCACCAAAAACGCACACAGATTCCAATTTGTCTATATCCCAGACAACACTTGTTTTCCTTGTGTGTTTTTTTATAATAAACATTCTTATGACTATGCAGTTGATATCTCATTTTGGTTTTGATTAGCATTTCTCTAATGATTAGTGGTGTTGAGCATGACTTCATGAGTTCACTCATCATCTGTATACCTTCTTTGGAGAAATATCTATTCAAGTCCTTTCCCAGTTTTGGAATTGAGTTGTTTAGAGTTTTGCTTATTGCTCACTTTTAGGAGCTCTTTATATATTATTATTCTGAGTATTAATTCCTTATCAGACATGTGATTTGCAAATATTTTGTCCCATTCTATGGGCTGTCTTTTACTCTGTTGATAGTGTCCTTTGATGCACAGAAGTTTTAAATTTTGATGAAGTCAGTTATCTATTTTTTCTTTTATTTTTTGTGCTTTTGTTGTCATATCAAAATTTCCATAGCCAAAAAGAAAAAAACACGCACAACAAAAACAAGTGAAGCTCATAGACACGGAGAATTGATTGGTGGTTGCCAGAGGTAGAGGGTGGGGGTTAGAAAAAATGGGTTAACTGGGTTTTTTTGTTTGTTTGATGTTTGTTTAAATAAATTGAATACTTTTATTAAAATATCCATTGCCAAAGTCAAGGTCTTGAAGATTTATGCCTGTGTTTTCTGCCAAGAGTTTCATAATTTCAGCTCTTACATTTAGTCTTTTACCCGTTTGAGCGGATTTTCGTATTTGGTGTGAGGCAGCTATGGATCGATTTTCTCCAGGCTGCAGGTCACATTTTCTTGCTGCTTGTTGTCTAGTAATTTTGTAACTTTCCTTTAATGAGTGTTGGATTTGCTCTGGTAGGAAGTTAATTTGCTTGTGGTACAGTTTTCTCCTTTTGCAGCTTGTTGTTGAAATGCTTCTGGGGCAGCCTTTGCTTCAAGACTGGTTTATCCCCTTTACTGCAGTGACCCTTTCAGGGTCTACTGAACTGTCCATGTGATTGGCAAGCCTCCTGCCCTGGCTGGTGGGAGCTCAGTGGTCTTCAGCCCTGCATGAGCTCTGGGGCCTGCAGAATTTCACCCTGTGGCTGAGTAAGCGGGCTCCTGTGGAGAGCCTTTCAGCACCTCAGACTCCCTGAGCTCCATCACTGTTCCCTTCACCCAGCAAGACCCCATGCTGTGCTCAGGACCTCCATGTCTGCCATCAGGAAGGTGCCTCCAGGTGGGAACTGGGACCTTGCAGGGCTTACCTCACTGCTTCCCTTCTCCCAGGAGTCTCAACCCTGTGTCATCTCCAGTCCCACATCTACAAATACTCTTTTGGTGTACTTTGTCTAGCTTTCTAGTTGGTATGATGTCAATCCCTCATGGCCAGAGTGGAGCCCCCTCACCCCCTTTCCATGGCAGCCATCTCCCCCCAGGCAGAGCATGGGTTCAGAACTAGGCTGCCTGGGTCCAGGTCCTGGCTCTGCTGTTGGCGATTCTGGGTTGGATAGTGCTCTTCCCCTCTCAGTTCTTGGGTTCCTTGTCTGTAAATGGGGCAACACAGCTGCAGTGGGGATCCAACGAGACAGTGCAAGTGCAGCCCAGTGCATGCCTGGCACACCTCAAATGCTCCCTTATCCGGATCCAAGGACCATGACAGTAAACACACCCAAAGAAAGAATGCAGCAGAAAGTGGAAGTGTTATACCCTTGCCAAGGCTGGTGACATCCTAGGCCATCACTATTTGGTCCTCCAGGCCACTTATTCTCCAGAAATGTCTGTGTTTCAGCCCAAACCATCTTACCCAGACATCCTGTCATCCTACCCTGTGCCTGCTCTTGGGAAGCACCTGCTCTCCCCTGTGTCCTGCGGTGTCCTGTCATGACTGGTGTGCTGTCCCATGCAGTGCTGGTGCCTGCCGACTCCTCTGCCTGGCTGACGGCACCTGCAGAGGACTTTTTAGCCTTGGGGAAGAGAATTGACCAGTATAGACAAAGTGCTAATTCCCAAAGCAATTTGAAACATTCAAGGCAAAACCAGCATGTGTAGTGTCCTAGAAGAGCTTTATGAGTAAGTCCCCGAGGAGAGCCACACACTTTCTCCCCGGCTGCACCCTCTCAGGCCTGGGAGGCTGCAGACCCCTATGCGCTCCTTTCCCAGGCAAATGGGTAAGTGGCCATCTGCCACAGGTTAGGTGAGTAACCCATGCCTGTGTGTGCAAGGCACTGTAAGGATGCCTGTGGAGGGGTTGGTCTGGGCCAAACACAGTGCGGCCTCACTTGGCAGATGGTATTGTCCCAAGGAGACTTCTCTCATTGGTGAAAAGAGGTTCCAGGTGATAAGGCCTGGTGGGGGCTCCAGGACAAGGGGGAGGGGTGAGCATGGGCAGCAGACACAGAGCCAGGGCTGAGGTGGGAGAAAGAAGAGAGGAAGACACTGGGAATTCTACCACCTCCGGTAAAGTGGGTCCTGGGAAGGCAGTCCCTGGGAGGGCAGGCCCCGGGCGAGGCAGGCTCCACCTTCTCCCCTCACCTCGAGGATGGACCCTACCTCTCAGCTAGGACTGCTGGGTGTGGCCCTTCTGGGTGGGGGAGTCTCTGGACCTGCCAGGCTGGGTCTTCTCTGCCATGTCAAGTTGGGGAGGAGAGTGTCTGGGCAAGCTCAGCTGTCTGGTTATGGCTCTGGGTGGGGAGGCAGTGTTTCTCCAGGGCCCTGCCTTCTCCCCTCCCAGGCGTGGCGTGCTGCACCTCCACGAGAGCCGTGGCATCGATGACCTGGGCCCTCCCCGCTGGCAGCTCACATCTTGCCTGGTGCTGGTCATTGTCCTGCTCTACTTCAGCTTGTGGAAGGGAGTGAAGACTTCTGGGAAGGTGAGACTGATGGCACCTCGCTGGTGGGAAACGGACACCTGGCCGTGGTTGGGGAGTGGACAGGGGACTGTGGTTGGATTTAGGGTGAGCGGGTGCCGTGGTTGGGTTTAGGAGTGGATAGATAGACCATGGTAGGTTGGGGTGTGGACGGGTGGTTGTGGTTGGGTCATGAAGTGGAAACCTTTCCACTATGGTGGGTTAGAGAGTGGACAGGGGATCTGTTTGGGCTGGGGAGTCAGCATGTGACTATGGTTGAGTAATGACGTCAAGGAGAAAGCACCCACGGCACAGTGTTTTCAGCATTAAGACGAGCACAACATAAACTAGTTTTTGCTAATGAAAATATTTTGGTTATTTTCTGGACACCCAAAGCAATTCTTACCAAAATGTGTTCATCACTTGTGATAATACACTTAGTGAATTGTCAACACATGAGAACCTTTTGATAGTGACGGTGCCTTTCCTCCCCCTCCCTCTGCGGCCCAGAATCCATCCTTTACCTGTAATCCAGGTGCATATTTGCACAATCAGTGAAATTTGCTTACATCTCACTCATCAGAAATCTGGCCACTCCTGCCCGCTCCTACTGTGACAGACCAAATACAGAACACGAATGTTCCCTCCTTGCCAAATTGTCCTCGTTTAATCCCTGGGAAAGATGCACAGGATAGAAGGCATTTATGATCTCACCCAAGTGAGCACTTGCTGAGCTGACGTCCTGTGAATGTTTGGGATGTTGGGCTTCCCAATCAGAGGCCGCCTCTCTCTCAGCACCAACCATCAGGGTGACCTTGAGCCACTCCCTGCCAGCAGGTGGCCTGTGCAGCCCAGTGATGCTGTCCTCTCCCCAGGTCGTGTGGATCACGGCCACCATGCCATACGTGGTCCTTTTTGCCTTGCTCCTTCGAGGAATCACTCTTCCCGGAGCCATGGACGGCATCAGAGCGTACCTGAGCGTAGACTTCCATCGGCTCTGTGAGGCGTCCGTGAGTATGCCCACCACTCACAGCCCTGCAGCCCATGTGGATTGGCAGTTGCAGTGCCAGGGGGGCCCCCTGCTTTGGGGCAGGAGATCCCCAAGGCAGCAGCTCGGCTGGAATTTCTCACTCGCCTTATAAATCCAGCAGGTGCTGGCTGCCCTACTGTGTGCGAGTTTCTGCAGGACAATGTACACACCTGACCCCACCAGTAAAGTTCACCGTCTTGCTGAGAAGGGGAATGTGAATGGACCAGAAGTGGGGAGCTGAATGGACCAGAAGAAGGCAGTTAGGGGAGATGGTCACTTGCTGGGTTTCTGCAGGAATAGAATGAAGGCTACTGCCTATTGACCTCTTCCCCCATGTCCCATCCTTGCCCTGGAGGAACGCTCTTGGATTCCCCGGATAAGCGCCAATAGGGCTGCCCAGTCTGTGCCAGAGAGCTTTGACTCTCACCTGGAATGCAGCCCTGAGCTCCAGCTCCCTGTTCATTGGCCCAGCAAGGCTGAGTCATGTCAGAATTGCAGGAACCAGGGCTCCTTCCTCAGGAAGCCAAACCTCAGTGGTGAAACACACCGGGTGCCCATAGCACAAGAGCATGACCTAAGTCAAATCATATTGAAAAGTAAGTCCAGAGTCAGGCTGTAGGTTTCTTCAGCAAAGGAAGAATATTTGGAGACAGCCTCCTGAAGGGAAGAGGCTTGGCCAGGCCGTGGGAGAGGAGTCTCCTGACAGAGAGAAGGGGTGGCACTGCAGGGAAACAGCTCAGAAATGGCAGCGACCACTGGCGGGTGGGGGTAGGGGTCATGGGAATGGCAGCTTTTGAAAGGGAATGGGTGCAAACTCAGGTGGGCTAGACTGCGGCATACGGTGGGGCTCCAACAGCCTCCCAGGGGAGTCCAACTAGGCATGGAAGAAGGGTGTAGCCAGAAGGGGAAGGTCCAGGCGGAGGCAGGGGGCCCTTTGGAAGGTTGCTGCCTTATGCTGCTAGGTTGCATGAGAGGCAGGTGGGGGGCTCACCAGGGACTCAGGAAGGAGCAGCTCTAAGGAAGAAATGGGAAGGAATGAGGGAGCAGGGCAGGTGGGCACGGCACCAGGCTCCCAGGATGCCCCAGGAGGGGAAGTTGCTGCAGGAGCTATGGGACGAAGGCTCCTCGAACATGACCCCTTTAAGCCCATAAGGTGAGGACAGCCGTGTGGCACCAACTGGGAGCCCACGGGAAAACAGGAGGTAAGGCCATGAGAGTAGACGCGTGTTCCACGGGCTTGAAGGAAGGGGGCGCTGAACTCCTGAAAGGATGTGCGGCAGAGGCCTGGACCACAACTCCGGGCAGCACGCAAGAGGAAGCAAAACTGATACCAGCGTTCATTCGTAATAAATTCACTGTGTGGTCGTGTGGGAAACGCACAGAGTGCAGACACACTGCCCCTTTCCATCACGCTCCTGCAGGCCAGTGACACGGGAAGGTTTATTCCCTGAGACACATTTCACTCTGGTCATGTTGTTGGCACCAGTTGCTTATTGATAATGATGCTGAGTTTAAATTCAACCAGTTCCATGGAGCTGGAGTCACTGCAGCTGGAGACACCTGCAGGGGGACAGGAAGCTGATGCCTCAGTCTTTGCACAATTGCCTGTGACAGCTGGCTCTCACTTCCCCCAATTATCTCTGACAGCTGCTTATCTCCCCTCTGGCTGCAGGTTTGGATCGATGCTGCCACCCAGATATGCTTCTCATTGGGCATTGGATTTGGGGTGCTAATTGCCTTCTCCAGTTACAATAAATTCACCAACAACTGCTACAGGTAGGCCCTGAGCTCCCATCCCATCCTCTCCCATAAGGTGGTCTGTAAAATCATGGGGGCAGCACTGATATGGGCGTGGGGGCATCATAATATATCCCTGGTTGAAGGGAAAATAAGCTGTGCATGCAAAACCTCTGAGCCAAATGGCTTTTTAAATGGAAACTAAAATGGGGAAGCTATAGGCAAAATGTTGATCCTTGCTTTAAGGAAGGTATTGAAACACGTGAAGATATGTATCACCTCCCTGCAAGGAATCTATTGGATTCTAGGGGTAGCAGATTCCCCCTGAGGTCCCACCCCTGCCTCCTTCCTCCTCCCAAAACCCAGGGTCAGGCTTCTCCTCCAGACTTCCCCACAGTGAAGCACCTGAACGTGTCCCCTGACCTGCACCTGGGAGCCTGGGTCTCAAAGGGTATCCCGGACCCTGTGCAGAGGCACCCAAGTGACCCAGCATCAGGACAGGAAGGAAAGTGGCAGCACCGTGTGCACATAGCCTGATGGCATCTTGGCCATGCCAACTGGCCCCGAATGACTTGACTTACCTGCAGCCACATGTTGGACCCAAAATCCTTCTAAAAACAGAAACAGAATTTACCTGGGACCTGCTTTCTTCGACCTTTGCAGGATCGTGTTTATATTCTTTCATATCCTGAGACTAAAATGTGGTAAAAATACAAAGACAGTGTGCACAGCAAAATGACCAGACAGACCGCTGCCGGGTCCCACAGAGGGTGAATTCTGGATGGCTGTTTCCGACAGCCCTGCCTGAGCCCACCTATGCCCCACCCCCCTGCTCGGTCACTATTTGATGTCCTCCCACTTAGCTCTCAGGAGGGCTGACCCCACTCCGTCCTCCCCTGTTCTCCTCTGGCCCTGGACCAGCAGCACCAGCCCCCAGGAGCAGCAGGAAAATACATCATCTGGGGCCCACCAAACCCACTCTGTCAGAGCTTGCATTTGAACAAGGTCCCCCCGCCTGACAGCCCCAGCAGCACAGGTGGGGACCCCCATGGCCATCTGTTCTGTTCACCCAGAGCCCCAGCATTGCTGGTGGGGACTGTCTTGCCTTCAGCACTGAGTCATGTGTCCCAGGAGCCTCTCCATCCCAGGCAAACATGACAACTGGTCACTGTAAGGACATGCCCAGAGCCCAGAGCCCAGAGCCTGCTGCTGGGAGGTCCTGGGTGGGAGGTCCCATCCTCACAGGCAGGGCAGCCGGAGGACAGGCTCTGCAGCTGCAGGAGGGACTGGGAGTGCTTGTCGAGAAACAGATGCAGTAAATTGAGAATAATGACTGGAAATTGCAGCTGTTCCAGCGCTGGGATGGGGTGTCTTGTTCTCACAGAGACGCCATCATCACCACCTCGGTCAACTCCCTGACGAGCTTCTCCTCGGGATTTGTGGTCTTCTCCTTCCTAGGGTACATGGCCCAGAAACACAATGTCCCCATTGGGGATGTAGCCAAGGATGGTGAGTCCCCCAAGGGCAGGCTGGGACCCCCACACCTCTGCCTGCTCTAGGCAAGTTCTCAAAAGGTGTTTTCCTGCAAAATGAGGGGGAGATACACAGGCCTTGGTATCATGAGAGCTGCTGACTTGAGCAACTACACATGTTCACATGCTGGACCAATTGTAAGAGAAATAACGAAGTAGGACACCCCTGTCCCTGCATCCTCCCACTCCCACCCCCTTTGGGGGACAATGTGACTAGTGGCACTTTGGCCATCTGCCACATGCCCCTTTCAGTGGCCACTTGGGCTGCAGGATAAGGGTCTCATTCCCTTGTCACTCTGGATCCCGGTTTTTGTTTACACCTTGAGGGGCGATGAGCAGAGTGCTGAGCTGTTCCAAGCAACAAGGCTTTGGACTTCCGCATGATCAGCCAAAAAGAAGCTGAGTTGTTTTTGACATAAGCAGCTAATCTGTTCCAAAGCTTTTCCTTCCAAACTCCCAGTGACCATGACGTGTTTAGATGGGATTTGGATAGCATTCAGAGGAATCCCTGGACTCTCCAGCACACGGAGTGTGTGCCCTGGGAGTTGGCAGGGCATGGGCACAGATGACACAAGAGCAGGCTCAGCCCCGGCAGGAAGTATACCAGGCAGGGGAATCTGGGCGGCTGGGCACAGATGCAGGTGCTGAGGGAAGACTCTGATTGCTGCAGCCCCCTGGACATTTGTGAGTCTGCTTGGTTCTAGCTCATGATGGAAACCACAGCATAGGCAGCCTTGAATGGGATCAGTGCAGGTTCCAGATCTTTTGAGATGGCCACAACCCCTCTCCTGCCTGCAAGACTGTTTTACAAGTGAGCAGTGAGGGGTCTCCTCCTGGAGACTGTTCTCTGGCTCAGGGCACCTGCTCTGACTTTGAAGACCTCCCTCCCCTTCTCCTGGTAGCTGGGAAGTCCCTTCTTCTGCTGGGGCTGCTCCTTAGACTCAGAAAAGCCGTGTGAGTGCCAATGACAGATCTTCCTGGGTAGGGGATCATTCAGGGAGGGGAGGAGGGAGCAGAGGACCCACGCCACCTGTGCCCTGAGCTCTCAGCCAGGCAGCCTCGTCATCCCATCTAATTCCTGGAGAGTTGAGCACTAAAACTCCACTTTGAAAGTAGGAAACATATATTTCCAGACCCAAAAGGACTCCTGTGAAATTGCAGAGAAAGCAGGGGGCTGGGATGAAAGTTTCGCGTGTTTTCAAGTCCATATTCTTTCCTCTAGGAAAAAAAAATTAATAAAGGTGGGAGAATGGGAGCATAACACAAGTAAGTGCAGAGCAGTGAAATTTACTCCCTCGCATTTATGCATTCTCACTGCTCTTTTTGCCCTTTATTATGATAAATACGAATAACTTGCAAAAATTTCTATTAACCCTTGAAAGTAAAGCTGAATGTCTTCTGTGCATTTGCAACACACTGGACAGAATTTGTGAATGTGGTCTGCGCGTTGTTTGTGGTTTTACAGATCACACTTAGAGTACCTCAGGGCACAGGAAATATTTACAACGTATTGCTCATGAAGCATAGTGAGTGCAAGTGTGTGTGAGTGTGTGTGTGAGAGAGAGTGTGAGTCCTACTCGGGAAGAACAAATCCAAGGGGTCACTGCATGCTCAGGCAACACCCGAAGCTCCTCCCTCTCCTCCCCCAGAGCCCCCCCAGCCTGTAAAGAGGGAGGTGGAGCAGGGCTGCGGCCCCTGGAGTCCAGAGCCAGGAGGGAGGACAGGACAGGCGGCGATGGGAAAGACTTTGTGCTACTGAATCTAGAGGCACTTGAAGGGGGCTGAGTTGGCTTCCTGGGGCTGGAGAAGAGGGTGTAAACTTGAAGTGGCACTTGGCGGCAACCAGGGGTTCTGCTTTCAGGGCCAGGGCTAATTTTCATCATCTACCCCGAGGCGCTCGCCACGCTCCCACTGTCCTCGGCCTGGGCTGTGGTTTTCTTCATCATGCTGCTCACCCTGGGGATCGACAGCGCTGTGAGTGACATCGGCATTTCCCATGCCCGGGGCCCCACCCATGACAGCCAAGCTCATCTGCAGCCACAGGCGCTCCCTGGGGTTCCCCTGAGGTTTCTGTGTTCACACAGAGCCCCACATGGGTGGTAGGGAGTGGTCTCGGGATTACTTGAAACCCTTCCTGGGATGGAGTTTTCGGACCAACTTACTCCTTTTTCCATTCGGGGAGGCACCAGCTCCACCTCTGCCTGAGCCACCATGGACTCTAAAGCAAGAGGGCTGCACAGGAAAACAGGGTGATGTGACCAGAACCATGGCAGGTTCCTCAGGACTCATCACGTTTCCTGACCCCTTAGCCCCCAGGATGATGGCTGCATTTGCAAGATAGGGCAGCAAAAGTCTCCAGCAGCAGCCCAGGCCCAGGTGTCTTATGTGTGGCCCTTCATATGTGTGTGTGGCTATGTGTGTGGTGTGTGCTAAGGGGGCGGATGGTGGGCCTCATTCAGCCCTGAGCTCCCTGGACTTCCTCAGCCTCCTTCCCCATTGCCTGCTCATGACCAACAGCTAAGATCTCAAGGTCCTCATGACTGTCCTGGTTCACCTGAGCTTCCTGGAGAGTGCAGAGTTCCTCCCCATGAGAACACTGGTCGGGCTCCATAGCCCTTCACCTCCTCTCCTACCAGACCTCAGTGGACCACACCATTGAACCTCGTGTCTGGTGGGGATGCAGCCATGACAGCACTTCTGGGGGAGGTGGTCTCGACAGAGTGGGGCAAAGAGGATCCCCAGGCAGCCAGGGCCTCGTGGGCAACATGAACCATGGCACTCAGAATCAGGAAGGCTTTGTATGTTAGTAACATAGCAATTCTCCCCTACCCCCAGGACTTCATAGTGGCTGAGAAAGTAACCACCAGTGGATGGAGCGTCCACCCCCAGTCCTCTCTCTCCAATGGCCTTGTCATGAGAGAAGCCCTCCTGAGGGCTGTCTTGTCTTTAGGGCCTTCTGTACCCTGGACTCCATGCAGTTCCCACTCCATATCCATTTTGCGGGTGAACATCCACTGAATTACATGTAAATCGCACCCGGGTGTGATACTGAATGCCTCCCAGCATGTCCCCTGCTCTGTGTTGGCTGCAGATGGGCGGGATGGAGTCAGTGATCACCGGGCTCATCGATGAGTTCCAGCTGCTGCACAGGCACCGGGAGCTCTTCACCCTCTTCATCGTCCTGCTCACCTTCCTTCTCTCCCTCTTCTGTGTCACCAATGTACGTACACGCTCAGCTCCACCTGACAATGTCTCACTAGCTCTCAGCTCTGGGTGGCAAGGCTGGTGCTGTCAGGCCAGACAGAGCCACAACTTTTCTAAGAGCTGCATCCCCCCCAAAAACAACCATTGACTTGTATTCATACTCAGGTGGCCGTGGTCACACTCAGGGTGGCCGTGGTCACAGGGTGGCCATGGTCACACACAGGCAGCTGTGGTAACATGGAGAAGCCGTGGTCACACAGAGTAGCTGTTGTCACACTCAGGGTAGCCATGGTCACACAGAGTAGTTGTGGTCATGCTCAGGGTATCCGTGGCCACATGGAGTAGCCGTGGCACAAGTGGAACTTGGTCTAGAGTTACTTCAGCACCTGGACAGTTCCCTGGGAGGTGCCCTTGGCTCAGCCACCTTTCTCTTGGATTTGTGGAGCTGGAGGGAGGCCAGTCCTTGGGGTGCAGGGAAACCAGGTCACCTTCTCTCTCAATAAAGGCTTTGCTAAGCTAGGCATTTGGTTGCTTTCATTTCCAATGGCACCAGGAGTCCTGAGAAAGAAGCGAGGTTGTCTTTATTTCTATTTTTTTGTAGTACATGTGTCCCTGAGACGTTGCTTGTGGATTGAATTTTAGTGACTCAAATCAGACTTTATAGGGAGTAAAACAGAATCTGTCCGTAAACTGAACCCACAGACCAAGTTTATGTTTTGGGAAAAGCACTTACGTGGGCAAGGCTTTCGTGGGCCAGGCCTGCCACACCGAGACACCGGAGTTCAGCAGGCACTCCCCTCTCTTCCAGGGTGGCATCTATGTCTTCACACTGCTGGACCACTTCGCAGCTGGCACATCCATCCTCTTTGGGGTGCTCATCGAGGCCATTGGGGTGGCCTGGTTCTATGGTAAGGATGAAGCCTTTCTGAGGGACTGGTGTGCTTTAGCGGCAGGTGACCCAAGCCACTGTGTTATTGCTTTGGGGCTGTGCTGCTTCCTTTCTGGCAAAGCTGGCTTGAAAAGGGATGAATTTTAGCTCTAGGAAGCTGAAATTGTGGCGACTACAGTATCACAGAGATGAGAGGCCTGGCAACCGTCATCCCACTGGATCAATGAAGACAGCCTGGATGGTGCCCCAAAGTCGTTACTGCAGTTAGAGGTATTCGGTGTAGCCACTTAATTATGCTGCAAAAACATCCTAATTGGGTCTTAAGAAAGAATGTTTCCTGGGACATTGGGACACTAATGCTGGTGGAGGTGAAGTCCATGTCCAGCTAACCAGGAGGTCACTAGCCCCCAACACACCAGAGAAACAAGTCGAGCCTTTTCCTCATCAGAGAACGTGACTAACAAATGCTCTTCATTAATCGTTGTGTTTCAAAGTGCCCCTGCTCATGCCTTGGGCTCCTGCTGGTGCAGAACTCCTTACCTCTCAAGGACTTCACTGCCGACCTGACTACAGACCCACCCAAGTCCAGCTGCTTCTTCATAAGTTAGAACTATGAGCCCCACGAGGTTTGGGGCCTGCCATTTGGCAGATGGCCCCCAGATGAGGCTTGGCCCCAGCCTGCAGCCATGGCCTTCTAAGCCCCTCCTGGGTTGGTGACCGAGTGTCATTTAACAGCATCAGAAAAATCTGGAGGCGACTTTGCCCCTTTCCTGAGTCTTGGCCTGGGCAAGCCACCCACCTCTCTTCTCTCCATTTTCTCTTCCATAAAATGGGTCATGGGGCCAACTCAGCTCACCTGGCCAGGAGTCTTTGAGGGAGTTGGTAATGAAAGCTCTGGACCAGGCGCTTAGCTTCATACATGTATGTGCTGGAGCTAAAGGCCTGATGTTGCACAAACCCCAGCTTCGTGCAAGCCCTCGTGTCACAGAGGGGGTCATGCTCTCTGTCTCAGCTGTGGAAACTACAACCTATTAACTATGCCCTGGCTTTGAGAAGCTTGACTGACAGTTTGCAACATTTTTTTCAATTATTTTTCTACAGAAAAGGGAAATATTGAACTCTGTACTTTCATTGGAACCTTGAGTCAATACTTTTTCTATCATTTACATTGTCATCTCTCCTCCACCCCAAAATAACACCTCATGAGAGGGAGAAGCTTCAAACCTGCCCCATGACTATGAACTCTATGCTGGTGGAGGCTGGAGGGAAGTTGGCCGGACAGTGGTCACGTGTGCCCAAACATGCTGACGTGCTCCCCAAAGCCTCAGAAGACAGAGATCTGTGTTATTTCTCCGAACAGCAATTCACATCCCTCTAATCTAAATGAAACAAAGTCTGCATTTCCAGTAAGACTGCATCAGAATGCACCAACCTTTCAGTGCCCCAAGGGTCTCTGTAGATCTTAAAGCTGATGGCCCAGTGCCAGGCGGGGCCACCCTGGACCTGCTCTTGGCGCCAAGTATAGAGGGGCTGCAGGGCCCTCGGGGGATACTCCCTCTTTGCTGGTCTTTGGGTTTGCCCTTCTCCACTCCCCTTTGCTCCCCAGGTCCATTTCTATATCTGCATTTTGATGATGGGGTTGGAGTGTGAGAGGGAATTCTGAACGTGGAACATGGGGAGGAGGACCTGAGGTGAGCAGAGGGTAGAGAGGGGTCAGGCAGAGTGGCTGGTACCCCACAGTTCTCCCTGAGTGATCATCAGGATTGAGAAGCAAATGTCACCCAGTGTGTGGGGGCTCCCTGGTTAGTAAGACCACTGGGTGGTCTGGAGTGGGGCTGGTCCCTACAGGAGGCATTCTGAGTTTGAGGTCCAATGGGGCAGGCCCGCGAGTCAGCAAGGACCACAGCGCTTGCCTGGGTCTCAGGGAAAGTGCTGTCCTGACCTCCCTGCTTGGCTTCCCCAGGTGTGCGGCAGTTCAGCGATGACATCAAGCAGATGACTGGGCAGCGGCCCAGCCTCTACTGGAGGCTGTGCTGGAAGTTCGTCAGCCCCTGTTTCCTTCTGGTAAGGGGCTGAAGGCCGTACATGTCCGTGCTCTGCTTCAGCTCTCATGCCTACCCCAGCATCAGTGGTGATGGCCACAGGCAGGTTTTCACCTGAACCAGTGAATGTACTTGAGGCTGGGGGAGGGGGTTCCATGCTTCCTGGAGACTAGGGTCTCTGAGGTGGAGTCAGTGGTTACGAGGGACTTCAGGAGGGCAGTTTGGTCCCTGAAATCCTCTCTGATCTCCTGAAGGTGTGTCCCAACCCCCACCAGACCCACTGAGAAACCTCACATGGGATCCAGGGTGATCTCCCCTAACAAAGGCCTTATGTGTCCTACATTCTATCACACCTCTGCATTGGAGGGGAGGTCTGAGATGAGTGAGGTTATTGATTTTTTTTTTTTTGTCTTGAGGACCAAGATAGAATTTAGACCTTCTAGGGTAACAAGTACTCAGTCCGGAGGGCGTAGTGATGTGGATTCTGTCACAGCTCTGCCCTCAGGGGCCCTCCCAGGCACAGGCACCACTCACTGGCTTTTATCATATGGGCCAAATCCATGTGTACCTGTTTTAGTGAAACACAGCCATCCCATTCATTTACAGGCTGCCCACAGCTCCTTCCATGCTGCAGCAGCAGGGCTGAGTAGTTGTGACTGAGACCCGAAGGCTCTCAACACCTACACTATCCCAGCAGGTCTGGGCAGGTGACTCCAGATGGCCATTCAAGGCTAAGTCCGTGTCTGAGTGGAGAGTTGGGGAGCTGTGCAGAGAGACCAGCACCCCGTGAGCCCTGGCTCTCCTCTCAGCCTAACCAGTCCAGCGGTCACATGGGGCAGGCCTGGGACGGACAGGCAGTTAAGGCAGACCCCACCATAGGCCAGCCCAAGGGCTAGTGAGAGAGAAAGAGGGAGGGGTCAGGAGCGCAGCATCTGATATGAATGGTGCATCTCCCAGAGCTGCACCCGAACACTCGGAAGCTGCTTGTCACCCCCTCCTGAGAGTCTGAGGTCTGACTCCAATATGTCCATCTCCCCACACTCCAGAGGGTGGAGACTGTGGGTGTGTGAACCCTAGGCAGGCGAGGTGCTATTGTGCTGCTCCACACACTCCGGTCCCCCAGATGGGGCAAGCCGTGAGGTTGTCAAAGGACAGCCGAGGGAATGCCCATCAGTCAAACTCAGAACTGAGAGGATGAGCACCTCAGGAGCTCCATCCTGTGGCAGCAGCTCGGGGTCACAGAGCAGCCGAAGAAGCAGGCCCACTGCCTGGGTTCCCTGCTCTGCAGGGCTGGACCCCTAGAGCTGTGGTGACTGAATACCCTTGGCCTTGGCATGCTGGCTCCATTCCACCTCTGCGCCCCCTGCCCACCAGCCAGGTGCCGCCATATGACCTCTGCCCTTGGTTTCAGTTTGTGGTCGTGGTCAGCATCGTGACCTTCAGGCCCCCGCACTACGGAAACTACATCTTCCCCGAGTGGGCCAACGCGCTGGGGTGGGCCATTGCTGCGTCCTCCATGTCTATGGTGCCCATCTATGCGGCCTACAAGTTCTGCAGCTTGCCTGGGTCCCTGCGGGAGGTGCGTATGTGGACAAGACCCCTTACCCATCCCAGTCACCTTATCGTGAGACCACCAACTACATCAAGTGGCTTTTCACCTCCTGCCAGCCAAACTCTGAACATAAACCACATAAAATCTCAGTACCTGCAACAAGTGAGGGTTTGGAAGGGTCCCCTAGGGCTATGACACTGGAGAGGAAAACTGTCCACAGAGTCAGAGATGGCAACTGCTGAGAGATGGGCCCTGGAGGACCAGCAAGGAGCACAGCCACTCTTTGTCCAGGCCCTGGGGCATGGGCTACTGGGGCAGGAGGTGGAAGGAAGGCCAGCTTCCTGGAGCTGAATGTGACAGGAAGCAGGTGCCTCTCCTTTGGCATGGCATGTGAGTTTCAGGTGCCCTGGGGCCCAACTTGGGCCAGTGGGAGTACGTGTGGTTTACCTTCACTCAGCCCACCACAAGCTGATGTGGAGACAAAACTCCTCCAGCATCTGCCTTTTCAACTTGTGCTAGACTCTGCTCCAGGGTCAAAGGGGACCCAGATGTCAGCTCCTGCAGCTGGTCACCCACGTGCCAACCACGGAGCCTAGTTATCTTACTGAGCATGTGCTGATGCCCATAGTCTTTTCACCTCTCCTAGAAAGTGGCCTATGCCATCACCCCCGAGAAGGAGCGCGAGCTGGTGGACAGCGGGGAGGTGCGCCAGTTCACGGTAAGTGCTCATCTCCCCACCATCCCCTCAGCCAGATGCAGATGGATCTGGAGAGCAAGACACCCTTGAGCCACAGCCCTCAGAAAGCTGGGAGGCTTGTTTATTCATTCAGCAAATGCTCTCTGACACCACCTTCTGAGAACCCCTGACCTGAGGGGGGTGGGCAGCAGACAAAGTGTATCAGGCATGGGGAGAAAGAGAAGCAGAGAGGGGCAGAGCATGACTGGAGGCACACCAAGGAGGTGGCATCTAAGCAGATATCTGTGTGAAGGGAGGGGCCTGCATTTCAGGTGGGGGCACAGCACCGGGAAAGGCCCTGAGGGATGTGCAGGGCAAACTGTAAGATTAGCAAAGAACCTGCCTGCCTCACGGGGATGAGAGAGGGAGAGAAACCTGGAGCAGCCCAGGCCCCCTTGCTAGTCATCTACAGGAGGCGAGAGACCCCAGAAGGTCTGGAGCCAGGATCTGATGGAGCCCAGATCTGATGGCATTTGACAGGGTCACTCAGGCTGCTGTGTCGAGGTGGGGCTGCAGGGAGGCTGGGGAAGATAAGGGGAGGCTCCAGGTGGGAGAAAGTCATACCAGGCCTGTGGCAGGACTTATTCTTTCTCCTCGCCTTGCAGCTGGGAGCCATCTGAGCATGCGTGAGCTTCCACATGTGTTTACCACATGCTATGGAGCAGCTGCAGAAATGGTCCTAATGTGGTTGAGACAGAGTAAACCGTATGACACATTTTAACTCTCACACCCTATGACAATAGTTGTAACTCTCTGTGCCAAGAGGGGGCCCCTGAAGCACAGAGAGGCGAAGGAACACCCCAGAGTCACACAGCTGGTCAATGGGAGGTGACTTGGCACCTCTTCCACCACCTTGTGAGAAGGCCCCAGACCAGGTTAGGGCCAAATCAGGGCGCTAATGTCAGCTGTGACTGCTGAATGGCCAATCCTTCCAGGACTTGGAGGCCATACTGACTCAGAAACCATGTAAGGGGTACAATTTTAGGCAGGGGTGGGTGGGGAGGTGTATGGAGACAGAACACTTCTTACAGTTTGAAGAATAGGTGGCAGTGCAGGGTGCTATTGTTCTGGCTTTGCTTTCTTTCTCATTAATTTCTGCTTCTGTCTTTATTATTTCTTTATCTCCTGTCTTTCGGTTTACTCTGTTATACTTTTCTCAACAACTTAATTTTGACCTTGGATCACTAATAGTCAACCTTTCAGTTTTCTGATATAAGCCTTCAAGGCTATGAATTTTCCATCTCTTCCAAGGGGTCTGATTACATGTATTATGCCACTTTAATTCTCTTTTTTCTGTGTGTTTTATTCCATATGCTTTCTGTTGCTTTTTTAGTTCACTATTTGTTTCCTCTGCCATATCTAATCTGCTGATAATTCGGCAATTCGTCATCTCACACATTGTAGTTTTCTTCTCTGGAAGTTCATTTTGGGTCTTTTCACAGATTTCCTGTTTCTGCTTAACTTTTTGAGCATATAGGGTGCCGTTATAAACATGATTTTAATTTCCTTATATGCTGATTTTAACATTTGTGTCAGTTTCCATTGGTTGACTTTTCTCATTAGGGTGAATTTTGCTGCTCCTTTGCATGTCTGGTGGTTTTTAATTCAGTTCCAAATATTGTGAGTTTTACCTTGATGGGTGCTGGGTATTGTTGCATCCCTTTAAATGTTCTTGAGCTTTGCTTTGGGATGTTGTCTTAGGGACAGTGTGATCTTTTGGAGACTTGCTTTTTAAGATTAGGTGGGACCAGAGCAGCATTTTGTGTAGGGCTATTTCCTGCTACTGAAGTGAGACCTTCGTAAGTACTGTTCCCAGTGCCCCACGAGCCTGGGATTCTCCAGCTGTGCTGGCATAGCAAGCCTGGTTCCCATCCTGGCTGCGTTTCAGAGGCTGTTCCCTCTAATCCTGTTGGGTGGCTCTGAACCCTCGGGGGGACCCTGTGCTCTCTGGCAGGAACCCAGGGCTCCTTGCGCAGGTCTCTCTAGGGCACTTCGTCCTGCAAATTCCAGCTGCCTTGGTGTCCCCAGCACCAGGGGGTTCACTGGCTGCACCAGACTCCTCTCCCCTGCAGCCATGTTCCTGGTCTCCTTACTCACGAGCTCATGGACTGATCTTAATCTGTGGGAGTTCTGAGATGCCTCCTCAGCATGCCTTCCTCCAGAGAAGGTCACCTGCTGCTGCTACCCATGGCCAGGAGGAGGGTTGGGGATCAGAGCTGGGGTCCCAGGCATGGCCTCCCTAGCCCACTAGCTCCTTCACAGAGCACAGGGCTCTGCCAGAGCTGGTGTTACTCGTCAGTTGCTGCAGCTCCCCTAAAGCCCTTACCCCCGTGTGGGTGATGGAAGAGCCCTGCAGTGGGACCAGTGGCAGACTGAGCATCTTCCCATCCCTGTTGTGGCTGGGTCAGAAAGAAGCCCTGCATGCTCTTGTTTTGAAATGTTTAAAAAGCATGGCTCTTGCCATTTCTTGTGATCGAAATTAGGCTGAACTCCCAGCTGCATAATAGGCGATGACATTTGCAGGAAGACTAAATAGCCGTCCTGTCGATCTCACCCATCCTGAGGGGTAATGAGGCCTACTCCCGCACCTGTTGGGGTCACATAAATGACATAGAACTTCAGGGCACAGCCTTTCCCTGGGATGGACCAGAAGTCCCAGGGTAGTGGCCATAGGGTTCTGGGGACCCCAGGTGACATGCATGCTGGTGGGGGTGTCATCTGAGACCAGCCCCAGGTTTGCTTGTGTGCAGTGTTTGTCTGGCCGGCAACTAATAGTGTGCTATCAAGTGAGCGGGCCTGTCACTGCAGCCCTGCACCCCGACTTCTCTTTGTCAAGTGGTGACTCATTTAGATGAGGTTAATAAGCATCAGGTCTAGGGTGCCTCAGGCACAGCCCCCATGAGCTTCCCAGGCTGTGTCCTCACCATCTTCTCTGCTGAGACCTCTCACAGCTACCAGTCAGTTATAGTCCTCCAGATTCAGTTCCAAATAAACCCCGTTGTCTTCGCAGCTGCGCCACTGGCTCATGGTATAGAGGGAAGTGGAGAAGGAAGACCCTGGACAGCCGTCCCACTGTGGGAGACACAAACCAAGATGGAAAATCTGAGCTTGGGCAGGAAGGAGGGCTGCTCTGCCATTTAACTTCTGCTTCACTGGAAACACACAGGAGCTTTATCTTCTGACTTTTTACACTCTTGTGCCACGGGGAGAGGACCTGCCATCCGTCCTGTGTCGCTGTGTAACTTAGTAGTTCTGTGCCCATTCCCACAGGTAGAAAACATTGTGTTCTATTCATGTAACATGGCTCACCCAACCCTCAGCCCCTGCCCAGAGCACAGGTCTTGCTCTGTGTGCCAAAAAGAAATACACTAATTATAGGTGCACTCTGAGAGAGCCCCAATGCTCACAACAGCTTCCTGAGTCATTTATTTTGCTCATATTAAAAAATATATATATCATATTTTGCCTAATTGTACAGAAGGTGAAATGGAAAAACTACACAAAAGGTGATCAAGTGGGAGGCCTTGTGTCTCCAAGTTACACATGCAGTCTGTTCAGAGCCATCAAGGGTGAGGGTCCCGTATGTGATGGGAATGCTATTTATTTCCTTGTAGCTGTGAAAAACAAACTGTGGAATCTGTATGGCTGCACCACTCCTGTATGACGTGGGCCCCAGTCAGCTCATGGTCACCTCTCCGTAGATCCCCGGCCCCAAGAGAAAGTGTGCTCCTAGCTAGCAGGAGTGAGCTTGGTGGGCCCCAACCAAGCAGAGCCCCGAAGGCAGGCAGCCTGGAGACCCTGCCAGGGGCAGCCTTGAGCTGCAACCTTGAGAACAAGACCCCACAAGAATTTTGTTTCTCTTAGGCACACATCACATCAGTAACAACACTTTTTAAGTTAGGAAATGGCTTTTTAAAATCATATTTATCTGTGAATCAAAACTAATTCTCAGAATGCAGGGTTGGTTTCTGAAAATGTTTGCTGGTGTTTCAGTTATTGTTTGTGAGAATATTAGCAAAACCAAGTAAAGGCTCTTGGCCAAGGCCTGCTCTCCAGCACCTGGTGTCTGCCTGGAGGGAAAGCGGCCATCGGTCATCAGAATGCATCGGGCTGTTGACCATATGCTCTGGCACAGCTCTGTGCCCCAGGAAGAAGTCCTCCTGCATGTGCTGGCCTTGCAGAGCCTTCTCGGCATCCCCTGAAGTGGACTGTGGGCCCAGAGGGTCAGGGGCACGCTCTAGCCTGTCAGCTGGAGAGTGCCTGCAGTGTGGCCAAGAGGAATCGGGTCTGCCCTCTCCTCCTTTCGGGGAGCATCGAGAGCTCCATGTAGAACACTGGTGTTGTCAATGTCTGTCTGTGTCCATACTCAGCATCACCAACAATAAAAGTGTATGTGGGAAAGACGACCGGGGCTGAGTGGCCATATTTTTGCTCCACCCCGTTGTTTTTACCAGCTGGCTGCCTCAGGCTCCTAGCTTCACTCCCTCGTGAGTTCTTCACCTGGTGCCTCCCCAGCCCAGAGGGAACAAAGCCTGGGTCCTGAAGGTCTGCTGGGCTTAACCTGGACCCTACCCAGGGTCCGTGCCTGCAGGTTCCCTGGTGCCCACTGGCTCAGGCCAACCCAGCACTGTCCCGCCTGTCTCTCTCAAGCCCTCATTTGCCCCATCAGCTCCCCTGCAGGCTCCTACGTGGCCAGACACCAGCCCTGTGGTCTGACCAACGCCCCTGCCCTGGGCCAAGCGCCTCTTCCAGGGCCATGCCACCAGAGTTTTAAGTGGTTCCCTGTCCTTGGTCCCTGAGGGTCTTTCATCCATTCTGTGGCCAAAGGGGTCCTTCTAGATACCAGTCAGCCCAGGCCACAGCCTAGAGGAGAGCTCTGTGGTTTATCATTACACTTGAAATAAATGCGAATTCTGTGATCCATGTGGTCAGGCAGCCAGCCACTCCCACTGGGCTGTGGAACACGGGTCACTCCTGCCAGACCCTCCAGCCCTGCATGATTGCTTTTGCCCCAGGTCCCCAAAGAACGTGCTTATTTCCTTTGGGTCTCACTTTCCCAGAGACCATGGGACCTACACAGAGTCTACCATTTGGCTCCACCCATTTGGCCACATACTGGCGAACTGCCTCAACTGTCCAGCACTTCCAGCTACTGCTTCCCAGACCCTGGGCTGGGCACAGAACCTGCCCCAATGGGAAAAGTGAGCAGGCCTCCGCACCATTATGTCCCCTCTGCACCCTGGTCACTGGTGCCTCAGGAGCAAGCGTGGTCCTCTTTGACTACCTCTTCATGGCCTCACAGCAGTGGCCTCGTCCAGGTGCAGTACGGCACCTGCAGGTCCCTGGGACAAGTTCATGAAACAGAGGCCTGATCGTGGCCACAGCGCACGCCCCCCATGGAGGCTTCTAGGCCTCACATTCCATGGTGGGGAGAACTCCCAGGAGTCAAGTTGTCCTTACTTGCATAACCTCCCACACAGAGAGACACATGCACATGCACACACAGCACCCATCCTGCATGTGTCACTCGCATAGACATTCACATATGCTACATATGTCATAGACATACTACATACCACATCCACACCCGAACACCTGCATGTACACCTACACACAGCACACACACTATACATGCTTCACATCACACATGAGCACGCATATGCACACACACACACTCTCACACTGGGTCCACTGCAATCAGCAGAGATCTTCGTGGTGAGCTGGACACAGCCTGGGAGCTTCATGCCTCTCTGGACAGTCCCAGGGAGCGTTTCCATGGAGCCAGGCCACCCCAGAACTGCTGAGGGCTGTTGTCTCAGCAGCTGCTGGTTACAATGGGAGTTTCCTCGGTGTCCTGATCCCAAGCTTCTAGGCTGGGGGCTCTCCTAGGCAGCGAGACAGACACCCACATGCTGCCCAGAGCTGTGCCACCAATGGAAGGGACAATGGGCTTATACTATGAACACGTAAAGAATTCCTACAAATCAGACAAAGAGGGACAACCCAACAGGAAAATGAACAGGCACATAAGAGGAGGCAGGTCCAAATGGCCAACAGCCCCATGAAAAGATGCTCAACTTCATCAGTAACCCAGGACATGCAGGGCAAGCCATGATGCAACTCCACCTTGGCCCGCCACACCAGGCCAGCTGGAGAGGTCAGACACTCCCACATCGATGAGCAGGCCAGGCAATGGGAACTCTAACACATTTCAGGCATGAGAGTAAATTATATGCGACCTAGAAAGTATTGTGTGTCTGCGAGGTTGAACCACAGTAGCAGACCCTGCAAGCTCTCCATCTGGCATGTAGGATTTCTTTTGCCATCAGGTGTGGCCCCTGCTGCAGGTGCACACAGCTCACACATGGAACCACCCTGGAGACTGCCTGGGTGACTGGGCCCCTCACCAGGAGACTCCTGGGGCTTGGGCTTAGGCCGGCCCAGGGATGGGGATTCCAATTGCACAACACTGACCATGTGCAAAAGCCCTGACCTGGTCCGAGATGGGTCTGTGCCCCAGAGCGCCCTGGGGACAGGCTGGGCTTGGCTGCTCCAGAAACCGTGCCCATTCTTAGCCTTTCTCCCCCTTACTCCATTTCCTTCCCATTTTCTCCTGAGAGGCCCCCTCTGCTGAATCAGGGAACCCTCATTTCAGGCTCTGCTTCTCAGGGGTTCCAACCTAAAGAGAAGTATATCCCCAAACACAACAATTCCACCTCCAACCATGTGCCCAGAACACGCACACACCTGTTCTGTCACATCACACTTGTGAGAGTTCATGAACAGATCATGGGAAACTATAGGATCGATGGTGAACATGGGGCGAGTACATTTCAGCCTGTAAGGGAGGGCCTATTAGCAGATGGCATTGACTTATGGGGGACACTAGAGATTAACTTCTGTGCCCCAGCAGATTCAGTGAAGTCCTGACACCCAGCACCTCATTGGAAGTCTATCGTTACTACTATGTTAGTGCAGTATCAGAGAGTATAGGAGAGCATTCGAACGTAGCATGAGAGGAGATATGAGAGCATTAGAGGACAGATAGTGTTAGAGTTCCTGTTGCTCTACAAACTCACTAACGCAAGGAGCTTTCATCTTTTAAATGTTAGCTGTTGTGGATGGGCAGTGGTCTTCCCACACGGGAAATATATTTAATGGAATGTAATTAGTTAAAATGAGGTCATACTGGAGTGGGGAAGGCTTAATCCAATATGACTGGTAACCTTATAAGATGAGGAGAGAGATACAGAGACTCAGTGTGGAGAAGGCCATGTGATGACCACGGGAGAGATGGGCAAGGGAGAGTGAGGCAGCTACAAACCCATAAAGCCTAAGATCACCAGTTACCTCCAGAAGCTCGGAGAGAGACATGGAACAGACTGTCTCAGGGCCTTGTGCAAGGAACCAGCCCTTCCAACAGATTGATTTCAGACTCAGACCCCAGAACTGTGGAGTAAAAACAGTAAATTTTTTAAAGGTAAATAAAATAAATTTCTGTTGTTTTAAGCCCCCCACCCCACCCAGGTTGTGGTACTTTGTTACAGCAGCCTCAGGAAACTAATACAGGTGAGCCTGCTTGGGATATCAGAGAGAGAAAGGGTCCACCCTGAATGGAATTCAGGTGCCTGAGACCACACTCCAGGCTCCAGCCTCATTAGACACATCTCTAAATTCCTGAGCCTCCCACTTGTTCCCTGTCTAGAACAATCTCCTTTCCACTCTCATCCCCCATTTTCCAACCACTGACTCCTAATACCATTCTAGCTTCTCTTGGACATCACCTCTGGAAGCCTGCACCCACCCCTACTTCTGGGTTCTGGCCCCTGGTCAATGCTCCCTGAATGCCCACTCTTCCCAGGTGTCCCATGAAAAGGTGAGTGCTCCTCGTCTCTCCTCCCAGTTGGCTGGGAGCTCCCCTGGGAGCAGGGCCTGAGTTGGTTCCATTCACTTCTACCAGTGTCTTGTGTAGTCCCAATACATGGTGGACAGTGTCACTTATATATTTGCAGATGGATGAGTTAGTGGTTGGGTATTTAGATGAACAAGTGAATGAATGAATACGTGGATATTTGGTGGAGGGGTGGATGAAAGGAGGAAGGAGAGAAAGGAGGGAGGGAGAGAGGAAGGGTAGAAGAATGGACGGGGTGGGGGATGATGGATTATGAATGGCTAGATGATGGAAGGATGGAGGGATGGGTGGATGGGTATGTGGATGGGTGGTTGATGGGCAGGTGGCTGGGTTGATGGATGGATGACAAATGGATGGATGGATGGATGGTGGAAAGAAGGATAATAGATGGGGGGGTAGGTAGAGGGGTAGTTGGTTGGATAAACAGGTAGGTGGATGGGTGGAAGTTCCTGTATTACATCTGAAATTCTGTTATTCTGGTGCAATATAAGATCCCCCCTGTGGGGCTAGACATAGGAATACTGTATTTGTCATGTGTTCTCCAAGTAGGCATCAGGCTCTTTAATACTGTCCATTTCCAAGCACCTGAAGGAGTGTATTCCTCTCATGCCAACATGTGTAGAGACCAAGGTCCCTGGGAGGGAGACCTGCCTGTGCTCCCCAATTCTGTCGACTGGGAGGTCTCGGCCCTCTGTCCACCTTGCACTTTACTGCCTCATTTACGCTGTTTGCCAAGTGACCTTTAGACACAAAATCTTCAAGTTAAATCCAGAGAAGCCCTGTGATTTTCCTTTGAGAGAAGCATTTTAATTTAAGGTTCAGCAACAGTGAAATGGGTGATTTAAAGGGTAAACAGATTCCTCTGCATTTGCCTTTTTTGCTTTTTACTCTGCAATCCTCCTGTAATCTTTAGAGATGCATCTGACCAACCCAAAGTTCATGGCCTTTACCTGAATCCTGATTATTGGCAGCAGAGAAAAAGGTCACCTTTTTTGAAGCAGTTAATTAACAAGTCCTATGTTCAGTTGTCCTTGTGGACAATGATGCCACACCCTGATCTACCTGCTCCCCTCCTCCTTCCAAGGAGCCTCAAGGTCACGAACGCCACCTCCATGGACATGATTCTACTAGAGAAGGCTGAGGCTCTGCACCCTCCACACAGACCAGGGTCCTTCAAACCAACCCCAGTGTGCCCATGATAACTGGCTTCACAGAAGGCTCCCCTAGGAGCTGGGAAGACAGAACAGGAGCAGCCAGCCACACACAGGCTTCCACCCCTCCAGCCCCCCACCCCTGCCTGCCAGGTAACTGGGGGGGAGGGGCTGGGCCACCTGACTGCTTCCCAGGTGATCCATGCCCCCAAGCCAAATAACCTCTGCACTGGGCCAGGACCTGCAGTTTTTGGTATCATCACATAGAATGGAAAATGTCAGAGTACTTCAATTTAGAGAGTCTGGCTTGATACTTTTTAAACACTTAACAAAATAAAAAATATCAAAGTTAGCTCACCTGAGAAGGGCAAGTTCTGTTTTGTGAAATATGTTTCAGGTGTGTGTGGGGGGCAGGCCTTTGCAGCTAGGGTCAAAGATTGGGGCCCTGCCCTGGGTAAGGTAAGAGACCACCTGTCAGGTGTGTTGGGTAAGGGCTGATAGGTCTCGGTGTCCCGTCCATGACCCCGACCACCCTGCACGTGTGCATCACGGTAACCTTATGTAATGATGACTCAGCAGAATGCAACTGCGCATGCGACGTCGTTAGCGCGCTGCTCGTTATGGTCTATATAACCAGTGCTGTAGGAACGGAGGAAAGGAGTGTTCTCTCCATGGCGCCAGGAGCAGCGGGCCTCTTTTACACCGGGGCTCTCACCTCCAAAACACTTCTTGCAGCCTGCCTCCCTCGACACCACCCCAGTCTGCCCAGTATTTTCCAGGATGGTGGGTCACTGGAGTCCACAGCCCCTGCATCCCCCGCTCTGTCCCTCTGCGCAAACCAGTGGTCGGGAGCCTGGGTTCAGGAGGAGTGAGGCCCAGGACGGGTAAGCCACTGTGTCCCTAGGGGGAAGGTAGTAGAGGGGTATTTGAAAAGGGCGGACCTTGCTTGTCCCACTGTGTCCCCGGGCCAACCACAGAAGGTGGCAACTGACGAGTGACACCTCACACCCCTTAATGTGCTAACGTGCACTGCTGTCGGCGGTGGGAACCAAGGGCTCCAGTGGGGGCCAGGGCCCTGGGTCACCGACGCCAGTGCAGACCGGGCAGGTATGGACAGGCAACAGAAGTGAGTGCGGACACTAGGAAATCCTGCCCTGAATGGCAGCCCTTTTCCTTTCTCAGGGGTGGTGTTCACTGGAGAGGCTGCCCCTTTAGGGACACCAGCCTCGGGGGTCCTTGAGTACACCCAGCAAATAGGTGGCATGGGAGAAAGTACCACAGACACTATTTGCTTGGAATGCTCGCTCTTCACAATTGAATGCAAAAAGCTTCCACTTACATAACTGAACTTTAAAAGTCAAGCCACTTATGCACAGAATGTATTTACCTAGAATTTAAATTTTACTTATTCTGGGAGCTAAGTTCCTCTTGCCTTAATGTTATTTATTGTGTAGATAGAGTTGCGTCAGACAGAACACTTATTGGGTTAATACTTAAATGGTAAACATATTCACACTACCCTGTTTCAAACTCAGTGCCCCGCCATAGCTGCGTGTCCCTGTTGGCAGCGCTCTGCGGGCCCTCACAGGAAGCTAGTCCTGGGCTGGATCAAAGGCTAATATTTGAGCAGCTTTTTCATAAATGTATTCAAAGATGGCATTACCGACCATCAGCTATTAAACATTCTGATATATCCTCTAAGCCTTTCTCACACAGAGATACAAAAATCTAAAATTTTAAATGTTCTATCCCACAAAATGATCATTTTAAAGGCTTAGGAGGAAAAAGGGGAAAAGTCACCTATACATCCATTTCCCACAGCAGCAAAATAAATGTTGGCACTTTGAATATGTCCCTGTGCCATTGGGACGCAGCGTTTTGTCTCTGTCAGTGATGGGACCCCACGTCTGCCCTGTACTCTGTCCACCCCAAAGGTGTCAGAGGAGAAAGTGGGAGGAAGGGTGAAGGGACGGGCGGGCCCCACTGCCTGTTTACTCATCTGTATGCAGGTTCTCACCAGGCCCAGCTGGGGGTTTTGAAACTATAAAGCTAAGTTGGGCCCTAGATGGTTTGGCTCACTGGTTAGAGCATCCACCCTAGGCTGAAGGGTCCTGGGTTCAATTCCACCCAAGGGCATGTACCTTGGTTAGATTCGGTCGGGGTGCATACAGGAGGCAGCCAAACGATCTCCCCCCCACCCCTCCACTCTCTCTGAAAAACAATGGGAGGGGGGAAGAGTTAAGCTGGAATGTGCTCATAGTGCCCGTGTTGGGAAGCCTGGATTATAAGACAGTTGAAGTGCCATTTTCATTGGCTTTTCCCAGTGATTCACTAACAAGGTCACGTTCTCTGGTGCACTCCCTAATTGTTGCTAGCACAGAGAAGTTGTTCTAACTTGGGTAATAGTTTTTTATGGCTCCTCTCTGATTTCTAACTAGAAACACAAAGTTATCTTGAACAAGTAAGTTGATTCTTGTTTCTGTTTCTGATCCCAGCACTGGAGTGGCTTTGTGGGCAGTGTCCTGGGATGATCACTCTGACGTGCTTCCTGCTGGCCTGGTGGAGATGCCCGTGGCCCCACAGGTATGACTGAGCGCTGAGAGGTGGAATACTATGGGCCTGCCTGGGCTTTGCCGGGGAAAGCTTCTGTCCCGGTCATGAAATTGTCCACAGCGGCAACCAGGTCTCCTCTTGTGGGAATGAACATGCCTTCCACACACTGGCATCCCCCTCAGCCAACTGTGGATGGGGGGGAGCACTCGGCAGGCTGGGGATGGACCTGCTGCAGCTGTGGGCATCTTGGGGGGGGGGGGACTGGCTGAGCCCAGGGGCACACACATTAGTGCCAATGCCCCACACCCAGAAGGCAATTTGCCCTGAACACCAGACCTAACTTTGGATTCCAGTGCAAATTGAGTTCCTTCTGGCTGCTTCCAACTGGAGTCAAAAATGCTGCCCAGCCTTCCCTGGTTTGGAGGTTGATTGACCAGCCACTCCTCAGACTCCAGGTGGAGCCCAGGCCTCTCCCGCTCTCATTCGCCCTGCCTTTCCGGAGGGTTGCAGTGTACTGTGGGTTCTAGTGATTATCATAGCAGCAGTGGACAGACTGGGAGACCACCCCTAGCAAGCTGGGGCATGAGGGCAGGAATGGAGCTTATAGCCCCCATAGGTCAGCATAGGCCAGAGGGCTCCATGTCCCCAAGAGGAGTGGCCCAATGGCAGGAGGTGCTAGCTTTTGAGGGGCCCTGCAGTGACCACTGCCTTCCTGTGTTCGGGTCCAGGAGCTGGCTGAGTCCTATGTGCACATGAGCCCTGGGCCAGGGAGGACTCGGTTTTGTTGCATTAGGTTGGATGTGAAGACAGAGCATGGCCAGGAGGCCCAGGGGAGAGGAGAGGCAGGCAGCCTGAGCAGCACCCTTGTGATTTCCATGAGCCCACCACCTAACAGGGCTGCATTTGCACTCCCCCAATTTATATGTTGTAGTCATGACCCCTAATACCTGTGACTGTAACCATATTTGGAAACAGATCTTAGCAGATGTAATTGGTTAAAAGGAGACCATGCTGGAGTTGGTGGCCCTGATTCAGTATGACTGGTGTCCTTATAAAAATGGGAAGTTTTGTGTAAACATGCACACAAGGGGACACCACATAAGCCTGAGGCAGAGATAACAGGATGCTCTAAAAGCTACAGAACACCAATGGTAGCCAATGGCAGCAACACCAGAAACTGGGAGAGGCCTAGAGCAGTCTCAACACCTCAGAAAGACCCAGCCTGCCAGCACCCTGACCTTGGACTTCTGGCTCCAGATCTGTGGTTGCAGCAGCTCCAGGGCACTCATATACCTCTCCTCCCCATTTCCTATTCAGGGAACACACACAACATCCTGCTAGGTGCCAGGCACCTGTGCTGTGCTGCAGAAACAATGGGCCCCAGGCAGACCTGACCTTGTCCTAGAGGGTTCACAATCTGCCCAGCAAGATTCTTGGCTCGAGTAACCGCCCCAGCAAATGCACGTCTGAGAGCAGCAGGTGGGGTGTAGAAGAGATCCTTCACTGTAGTTGCAAGGATGGGAGGAGCTCACCGGGAATAGGCTAGCACGTGCCCAGGCCCTGAAACAGGGACCTGAAATGGGAGAGTGGCAGGCCTGCATGCAGGAGTAGATTTCACCACCTTGCTCTATGGTCCCCACCTAGAACGCACGGACCATGGACTTCCTCCAACCAGGAGGGAGTGAGGGCAGTGTTGCCCAAACTACAGGTGACCAGCAGCGGAGAGAATCGGCACAGTGAGTAGTGACAACTTTTTTACATAAGTTAGAAAATACCGCCATGGACTGCATGTAGCAAGGGTAAGAATTATTCCAGGAGACTTTTCGGTTCAGTTGTACACTCGGTGCAAGTTAGGCATACAATGGCCCAAGAAGTAAACTGTTTTCTGCCTGAGGCTTCCAGTCAGATGTAGGGAATCGAGTGTCCAGACCCGGTACCAGATTCATATGATTGATCTGTACCGTCAATGTCCTCCTTTATAGGACCATGTGCACCTGGGCCCCCTGACAGCCACACAGCCTTTCACCAGCAGCCACATCCAGGATTCAGGAGTCAATGCCCACCTTCATTTCCTGAGCAGTCACCTGCTCAGAACCCCCGTGGGAAGAGTTGAATCCAAAATCCCTACATTGAGAGTGCTTACTCTGTGCATGCCCTCTGCTGGCAGTCCCATTTAATCCTCATGGGGTCCTCTGAACAGTCCTCCACCTACTGAGTTTGCAATCTGGAGCACACAGGAACACTATAAAGAAAATTGCCAGTGTGGCTCAGTTGGTTGAGTGTCATCCCATGCACCAGGAGGTCACCAGTTCAATTACCCCTCAGGGCACATGCCCTGGTTGCAGGCTGGATTCCCCCAGTTAGGGGGCATGCAAGAAGCAGCTGATCGATGTGTCTCCCTCTCCCTTCCTCTAAAATCAAAAACATTTAAAAGAAAAAGTGAGAATTATCCAGTATAGTCACTAGTGTTGTGGCCGGGAGACCTTGTTACATGGCCAAGTGGTGTAGGTGTTCCTGCATGTACACATGTAGGTGGGTATGTGTACACATGCTCCAAGGTGAAGAGGGGCAGTTCTGCCATTGGTGCTGGGAGAGTCTGTGCCCATGCCATTCCCACTGTCTTCCATCTCGTTTTTTCTTGGCAATGATGCTAAGCCACTGCCTTCTGTGACACTGGTTCAGTTAAAGCCGGATGATCTGAGTGACTAGGTGAGGTGCAAGTAACCTTTGTGATCCCTGGGTGGCTAACTGGTCTCAAATTTTTAAAAAGAGCCTAGCAACCATTTCTGCACAGGGGACTCTCATGCAAACTGCACTTCAGAGAAGCCTCTGCACTAAACCACCTGCCTGCCTCTATCCTGAACTGTCAGCCCTTAGGTTCTCTGGAATCCTATTTCCACTAATAGGATTGAGGCTTTCCCCAGCCAGTCAGAGCTGCCCAGCTCTAACCAATCAGAGTGGCTCCATTCTAATCAATCAGGGTACTGCCTTTTGGACCAAACTGAGGATTTGGTGTCATTTGCATGAGAATGAACCAATGGGGGGACCAGAGGCAGGACTTCTGCCCATATAAGCCAGCCCCCTCTGTGGGAGAGTACACTTTCCACGGAAGAATGGAGACTGGGTTTTCCACAGCCAGAGCTGAAACAAGGATGTCTCTTACAGGAGCAGAGCTATCTAGCCAGAGAGGAGCCTGGTCCCAGGGCCACCTGGCCCCGGAGCTATTCCATGGCTGTGCTATACGTCACTGTTTGCACTGAATAAAGTTTCCTTAGCTGTACCCCAAGTTGAGGATTCTTGTTACAGTTGGTGCCAACAAATCATTGGTTGACAGGTATAACACACATGCCATAATCAGCCACTTGCTGGAGCACTGCTCCAGCTCCTGTCTAGGCAGTATCCCCACCCCCCACACACACTTCTGTCCCTCCCTGCCAGGCTGGACAACTGTCCACTAGCCCAGGGGTGTGTCAGTTCCGCCAGGATAAGAGGGTACACCTAACCCCAGCCCAGGGCTCTGGGTGACAGTATTTTGACTATATATGCTAAGACAAATAGAACTGTACACAGATAATGTGCCCCAGTTAGGAAATTTATTTTGCACAGAGCTATGAGTTAGCAATCCTGGAGTTACTTTGTTTTCTAGAATTGAGCAAGAAAACATGTTTTGGATAATCAGAACTGTATATATAATTTTACATAATTTTCGGGCCCAGTACAAAATGAGAACGCGGGGTGCTTATTCAGAACTCATTAACAATTTCAGGACATTGACAGAGCATTAAACCAAGCCCTTCTGCGTGGGAGGCCACGTGGGTAATGAGTCTCACTGTTGGGTAAGGTTGGATAAGGTGAATGCTCGTCCCCTCAGCAGAATTCTGGTCATAAACACAAAAGGAATATCAAAGACAAACACTATGTGTCACACGTGTAATCTTAAAAAATCTCGAACTCATAGAAAAAGACCTGTATTTACCAGAGGTGTGAGCTGGGGCGAGGGGATTGGAGGAAGAGGGTGAAAGGTACAAACTTCCAGTTGTAAGAGCAACAGGTCTTGGGAGTGTTACGTACAGCCTGGGGACTACAGTTAACACTGCCATGTGGAATATAGGAAAGTTGCTAAGACAGCAGATCCTAAAAGTAAGGACATATGAGAACATGTATGTTCAAGCTTATCCATTACAGCCCAGTTTTAAAACTAAAGGCTGGAAACAACCATGTCTATCAGTATGGAGGGAGGTGAATAAACTGTGGTGCGTCCACAAAATAGAGAAATGTGCAGCTGCAAAAAGATATATGGAATGTCTCTATTTACCGCATTTTCTCCAGGATATATTAAACTCAATTGAATGTCTGGAGGTGAAAAATATAACATCTGAAGTGAAAAACACACAGGATGAGCTTAACAGTTTGGAAACTGCAGGAAAATACCAGTGAAAAACTCATAGCATTAGAAAGTATTCAAATCTGAGCATGGGAGGGGGAAAGTTGAAAAATCAGCCTCACTGACACTGAAACAGCATCAAGCTGTGTAACATACATGCAGCTGGTGCCCAAAAACAGGAGGCAGAAAAAAATATATTAAGAAATCTACAATATTTTCAAATTTGATGAAAGCCTCTCATTGAATAAGTTCAATAAGCCTCAAGCAAAACGAGAAACCACACTATAGCATGTCATCAACAAATTGCTGAAAACCCACCACTTTTTCAAAATATTCTAAAAGCAGCCAGAGAAAAGCACATTATGGAAAGACGGGGATAACTGCTAACTTTTCCTCAAACAATGTAAGCCATAAAACAATATGGTTTAACGTGCTGGAATTAAAAAGCTGATCAAACTAGAATTCTGTAATTGGTAAAAAAAAATTTCAGAAAATGACAGCAAATTAAAAACATTTCCATATAAGCAATGGTTGACAGAATTCACCATTAGATCTGCATTACAGGAAATGCTGAAGTAATTGAGGCTAAAGAAATAAAAACCAGCTGACAGCTACGCTACATACAAAAGAGCCAAGAGCAGATAATATGTATATCGTCAACCGCTAGTGGTTTGGCACCAATTCAATGTCCATAGGAATCCCCAATTGGGGTGCGGTGAAGGAGACTATTCAGTGCAAAACAGTCTGTGATACAGCACAGCTGTGGGACAGCTCTGGGGCCAGACCCTTCTGCAGCTCTGCTCCTCTGTGGTCTCCTTTGTGCTGCACTGGTCAGCTGCACTCTGTCCTGGCATATCTTTGGTGGTTCAGTTCAGCCTTGGAAACATCTCCCATTTTTCACCGGAAAGGAATTTTCACACTCTGAGCCGGAGGGGAGCCAGTTTAAATAGTCCTTTATTGGCCCACTCATGCAAATGAGGACTACAAATCCCTACAGCCTGATTGGTCAGAACAGAGCTACTCTGATTGGCCAGAGCTGCATAGCTCTAATTGGATGGGGAAAATCTTAGTCCTATTGGTTGAAATAGAATTCCAGGAACTCCTTTATAAGGGCTGGCTCAACCCGCAGAAACAAAGGGCCTGTGGTCCCTCAGTACAGTGGAGGCTTCTCTGAAGTGCAGTTTCGTGCCTTGTGCAGAAATGACTGCTAGGCTGTTTTTAAAAATTTGAGCCCAGTTAGCCACTAGTAGCTTTTTTTTAACCCTCACCTGAAGATATTTTTTCCATTGCTTTTCAGAGAGAGTGGAAGGGGGGGAGAAAGAGAAATACTGATGTGAGAGACATTGATTGGCTGCCTCCCACACGCACCCCAACCAGCACGAGAGATAGAGCCTGCAACTGAGGTACGTGCTCTTGGCTGGACTCAAGCCTGGGACCCTTTGGTCCTCGGGCCAACATGCTAACCACTGAGCTAAACCAGCCAGGGCGTAGCTCTTCTTTATTGGTGTTTTCCCCCACAGGGTTCATAATATAAAATACACGTTTGCTAACTTTTAATTTATTTAAAAGATAATTGACTTTCAAAGCAAAAAATAGCAATATATCATGGAGTTGATGGCATAATAGGAGTGAAATGTATAGCAGTAAAAAAAAGAACATGAGAGTAGAAACGGAATTTCTGTTTCAAGTTGTTAAAACCTACGTGGGATACTTGATCTAAAGGTAGATTGTCTTAAGGTAAAGATTCATGTTTACAACTGAAGGAAAATCACTAATCAGATTAAATGGCACAGACTGTCAACCAGAATTTATAAAAAGTAAGAACTACGAACTGCCTACAAGAAGCAGAGTTCAAATGCGAAGACACAGGTTAAAAGTAAAAGCATGAAAGGGTATGCTCAGTAGATACATCAAAACAAAGCTGAAGTAGTTCTGTTACTGAAAGCAGACTTGAATATCACCAGGGATAAAGAACAGTTCAGAATGACAAAATGGTAAATTCATCGAGGACATAATCCTAAATGAGTATGCTCCTTTTGAGGCCCTCAGAGGGGCCCTAGCCATGTTGTTCTAGTAATTTTTTTTTTCACCAGCACCCCCCACCCCCATAGAGTTTATATTGAAAAAAAAAAAAAAAAAACTGTTACCAGACTCAAGGGGGTCACCATGTGGGGTATATTCAGGGAGAGTTGGTTGTCTCCAGGTGGATTTACTTGCAGCAAGGAGACGGGATTCACATCCGAAGCTATATTTCCCCAAGGGCGTCCTAGCCATTGCATATATCAGCAATTTTCAACCTTGTTAATCTCATGGCACACGTAAACTAATTATTAAAATTCTGTGTCACACCAAAAAATACATTTTTTGCTGACTTGACAAAAAATAGGTATAATTTTGATTCATTCACACTGGACTGCTGTTGTGTAGGCTGTTATTTTTTTGACAATCTAAGGGAAAAGAGGTCAGTGCCCCTGACTAGTCATGCATGTTTTAAAAATTCTTGCAGCACAGCGGTTGAAATTTGCTGGCTTATATATACTATTTGGTCAATAACAATTATATGTAGTAGGCTATACTTAACTGTTTGGGTTCCTATCAAGTGTATCCTGTTTACAGCAGGTCTGCAAAATACTGTGCTATATTTTAACATTTAGTAATGTGGGTGGGAAAAGGTACCATCATACTAAACCTGACAAGCTGGGGGGGGGGAGGGGGCTTGCGTAGTGGGACAGAAAGTAACCACACAGGATGGTCTGAACGTACAAATTCCTAACTGAAAGCAAGTCATGGCAGGGAGTCACATCCTGGGCTGGTAGCTGCTTTAAAAAAGGTCACTCTTTACCTTAAGTGAGTCTGTCTATGGCCTTTTTGTATCTAAGATAACATACCTTTGAAATGAGTCTTTCTAAACCCCTGAGGGCACAACCTCCACCAGAGGCAGGGCCCACAGAACCTGTCATTGTTATCTTGTTGCCCACATACCAATGAACAAGAAGTATGTGTGTCTCCCTTTTGCTTTTTATCCAATCCTAGAGATTTCTCCACTTTCTCCCGCCTCCCCTATCACCCTGGATTTCAAGGAACCCTCCCAGCTGTGTGTCTCCTCCTCTGATTCTAATGTATAAAATAAGCTGTAAAACTACCATTCTACAGAGAGAGTTTTCTCAATCCATTGAGCTTTTGAGTCCTGGCAATTGTCATGTTTGACTCAAACTCATAAAAACTCTGCAGGTTTAGACATTTCATACCTCCACATTTAGAACTGCCCACACCTTTTGACCTTTGTCCTAACAAAACCAACATGAAATCGGGTTATTTATTTTTTGTGAATCTATTTACTATTTCTTCCTCAACTTTTGCTTGGTTAATCCTCACCTGAGGATATTTTTTCCATTGCTTTTCAGAGAGTTGAAGGCGGGGAGGGACAGCACATCAACTGATTGCCTCCAGCATGCGCCCTAGGGGCCGGGAGAGAACCTGCAACCCAGGTAGGTTCCCTTGATGGGGAATCCAACCTCAACCCTTCTGTGGGAGGGCCGAGACTCTAACCACTGAAACACACTAGCCAGGGCCTCTTTAACTTTTATTTTCACGTTTCCAGACTTAGGATTGGAAGAATACAGAAGCTCTGTACTGCCTCCCTCCAGCTTCCTCAAAAGTTAACATTTCACCTGTTTGTGGGTCTGGCCACGCCGGGGAGATGAGGCGGTTCCGAGGGGGGGAGGGGTCACAGGCTACGCGGTTCCGCTCCCGATCTGGGGTGTTCACAGGCTGGGAGCCTAGACACCGCCCTCCCACCTCTTGGCACTCCAGGCCCCGGGGTTAGGAGTCCCAACCCCGCCTCCATTTGAGGAAGCCAGAGCGCCCTGACCCCAAGAGCACTTCGGAAGGACTGCGCGGGAAGATGACGTCACGCCTCCCCTCTGGCGCGCGCGCAGGGCGGCCAGACTACGCTTCCCAGGTGGCAGTGCGGTGAGTCCACTTCCGTCGGGTGGCAGAGGACCCGGAAGCTGCCGGCGCGCCGGCGAATCCCGCAGTGACAGGTAGACGGCGGCGGCGGCGGCTGTGGCAAGAGTATGCAGGGCGCCCAGCGGTCCGCGGTGCCTGGCGCGTTAGTACCCTGGCGGCGGCGACGCGTGGTGGCTCTCGCGTGAGCGGCGACGGTCGGAGCATCCAGCAGGGCGCCGGGCGAGAGGCTCGCTGGGCCCGGGGCAGAGAGACGCACCGAGGCTGGTGGGCGCCGCGCTCCGCCCGGAGGCGGCGGCGCCATGTGGAGCGGTCGCAGCTCCTTCACCAGCCTGGTGGTGGGCGTGTTTGTTGTGTACGTGGTGCATACCTGCTGGGTCATGTATGGCATCGTCTACACCCGACCGTGCGCTAGCGATGGTAACTGCATCCAACCCTACCTGGCTCAGAGGCCCAAGCTGCAGGTGAATTCCTGGGTTGAGGTGGAGGGGTCTCTGCGACAGACAGGGGCCGGAGTTATTTTCGCCAGAGCTGGGAAGGGTCGGGTGGGGAAGGGGGCGCTTCTCATCTGAAAAACAGGGCTGGACAGGGGTTTGGGCTCGGCTGAGGGCCCACCTAGCCTAATCTCTGACCTCCCCACCCCTAATATCCTAAAGACCCTGCCTGCATAGTTTCTGTAGCCAGGCTCCAAACGCTGCCCCTTGTCACCCCATTGCAAGGTACCAAGTCATTGTACCCCTGCTCTGTTGATCCAGCCTGTTGAGCACTTTAGCAAGTTGTTCTGTTGCAGCAGACACATCAGATGCAGCCATTCTTTCACAGGTCAGAGTTTTGTCCCTTTGGGAGTTAAAAATGAAACGTTTACCCATTCAGTAGCATCAGATTGCTCTCCCTCATGTAGCTGTTTGGTGTGTGTGTGTTGTGGCCAGGGACTCGCCAAGCTAATTTTCTTGACATTGTTTCCAGCTAAGTGTGTACACCACCACACGGTCCAACCTTGGTGCTGAGAACAACGTGGATCTTGTCTTGAATGTGGAAGACTTTGACGTGGAGTCCAAATTTGAAAGGTGTGGTTATGTGACAAAGAGCAAATGATAGGGTTAACATCATGAAATGTTTAGGTTGTTTAAAACTTATGATTCTGTATATAACAAAGTTACCTTAGAGAAGCAGTACTACCTACTGTCTTGTGAGTGGTAGAACATTTTAATGGGAGACCAGTGTGTGATATGTAAACAGTCAAACTTTCATTTTACTTGAAAGTAGCAGATAAGTTTGTCATTTAGGAAGCAGCTGACACCAGCATTGTATGGCTGTGGAATATGCAGCAACCATGGGGAGTTTTCGGAGTGGATGTTTCAGTGGGAATGACAAGGGGTTTCTCACAGCAAACTATTTGTCTCTTCCTAGCCAAAGGCATTTCATGTTTATGGCTCTAGTGTTTAAGATTTCAACAAGCATAATTTAAAAAATGATGTTCTTGTCAAGAGTCTACCTTTTCCCCTACGTCATCTAGAAGGTGTCAGATAGACTACTGGGAATGTGTGCTGGAATGAACGTCCTCTAGCCAGCCAGGCCAGTCATAGAGCTGCAGAGGCAGTGCAGCTGGCAGGGGACATGCACACTTGGGTCGGCCACCGCCCACGACCTAGGCGAGTAACTGACCTCTCTTAGTGCTGGGAAATAGAGACAGGAAATGCGGGCTTTCTGGCTTTCAAGTATAACTGCTCAAGCTTTTAGAAAACATTCCATAAACCTCTCTACCTAGGACTCGCAGTCATAGGCAGGTGGGTTTCGTTTTTAGTACTTATAAACTAAAATTGGTGTGAAACAATGTAATTCACAAAGATATGTGAGTAGTCTCTGCTGTGTGTATATATACATAGAATGTAAATGTACACATTTGAAATTGTAATTTGTCTTGTTTTAGGACAGTTAATGTTTCTGTACCAAAGAAAACAAGAAATAATGGGACGCTGTATGCCTATATCTTCCTCCATCATGCTGGCGTTCTGCCTTGGCACGATGGGAAGCAGGTGCACCTGGTGAGCCCTCTGACCACCTACATGGTCCCCAAACCAGAAGAGGTCAATCTGCTCACTGGAGAATCTGCTGCGCAGGTGAGCATCTTCATCAAATTATCAGCCAAACAGAGCCTGCACTCTCCATCTTGGAATTCACACCTGCATGTCCCTGCACATGCAGCTTAGACCTAGGGCTGGAGTGACTGTTGCAAAGTAGAGCCATGTGATGTTATGGGCAAACATGTCTGTGTTTCAGTTGATTAATTTCCCATGGTTTGCAGATAAATTTTAAGTCAAATTAGTGATGTGCATGCACTTTAAGTAATCCACTGATATTATCCAGAATTTTTTCTCAAGGAGCATGGTTCCAGGGCAGCCCCTTCTGAGGAGCTCAGCTGCAGTCATTACTTAAGAGTTGGGAAACTCACTGCACTTTGTGTATAGGATGGACAGTTCATCAATATTTATCCTAAGAATATAATTCAAAATTTATTAAAAAGGCAGATGTACAGATTATATTTTGTACAACTGTAGAAAACTGTATGTACCAAGAAACACTGAGAATCATAAGTGAACATCAACAAAGCCTTGGATAAAGGAATTCTGGTGTTCAGGTCTGTGTTGAATGGAAGGTGAGATCATTTACAAAACAAGAAAGAGATGGCAGCTTTTTAGAAAGTTTGTTGCTGCTCCTTGCACAGGGAAGAGCTGTTCATGGTTCAGGGCAAGTTTTGGAAACCCTACCAAACTTCTCTGACCCCTCCCACTTTATAGCCCTTGAGAAGACCCCTCACCTCCTTTTCCACGGGCACAGTATGGCCTGGCCTCATGGGGCCTTCCAGGGGAATCAAGGAGGGCGGTAGGTGTAAAGGGAATGGAGGGAGTCTTTGGAATATACAAATGCCAAACGTTAGCTGTTACTATTATTTGGGAGATAAATTATTACATCAAAAATATCTTTAGGTAGGAGATAGATGGAATGACACTGTTTCCTAGAATATATCGGTTAGATTTGGAATAAAGATTTTCCTTCCAATCAGAGTTTCTTTCTCAATTTAGTAAATTGAGGTGAGTGCCTATTCATTGACACAGCTCCTTCCGGACAACCTGACATCCCTGATTGAGAAGCAGTCTCACTGCACACACAGGGTGGTTAGTTCCAGCTTACCTACACCTCCTGCAATTGTCTCAGGGTCTCACCCTCCTCAGGATCCCTGAGAAGTGGGCCTGCTTAGGTGGAGGACCCAAAACAGGAGTCAGTGACATCCGGGACCACATGTTTCTGTGAAGCGAAGGAAGTGAGGGGTGTAAGAGTTTGGGGAATTGGCAGTTTTGCCCCCCACCCCCACACCCACTGCCAGGCTCTGCTTCCCGGTTGTGTGGCCTTGCCACGTGGGCTGTTCCCAGGTGAAGGTGCTGACCACCCTGCTGCCTCACCTGTTTCAGGCCTGGTTTCTCACCCCGCTTTGGCCTCTTTTCCTGCTAAGTCAATCCTTTACATTTAGCAGAAAGTCGAAGCTGAGAAGAAGCCAATGAATGCCCTGGATGAGCCCGTTTCTCACTGGAGACCAAGACTGACGCTGAATGTGATGGTGGATGACTTTGTCTTTGATGGTTCCTCCCTGCCTGCTGATGTGCATCGATACATGAAGATGTAAGTGTGCTGGTTGGGCCGGTGACTGCGGACCAGCACGGTGGAAGTGACTAAGATGCACTTACTTGCCTGGCTTTGAGCACCACCCATTTGCCCTGAGCTGACAGCAGGGGGGGTGACACCAGTGGTGTGGGGGTGAAGGAAGCCCCTCAGGATGGTGACCCACCAAAATCCAAAAATGGATTGGTCACACCTGCATCTTTGAGCTATCCCTGGGACGAGAGGCCCAGAGGGGCCTAAGGTTCTGCCTGGGTACCCTCTAGACTTGTTCCTTTTCTTTGGGCGGTCTTGCTGACCAAGATTGCCACCAGAGTATTGGAATGAATGAAACAAAGGGAGTCATTGTTCCTGGCAAAAGCTTCCCTTGGAGAGAGAATAGGAGCATTGATGAGACCATGTCACTTGAGTTTTGTCCTGCCTGCATTCTGACTACCTTTGTTAGGGGTGCCAGTCAGTTTTAACATGACTCACGTGTATTTAAAATTAACCTTTGACTGTGGCTTAGTAGCTCAGTTGGTTAGAGCATCTTCCAGATACCCCAAGGTTGCAGGTTCAGTCCCTGGTCAGGGCACATTTAAGAATCAACCAATGAGTGCATAAATAAGTAGGACAACAAATCAATCTTTCTCTCTCTTCCCCCTTTCTTCCTCCCTCTCCCTGTATACCTCTCTCCCTCTCTCTCTAAAATATCAAATTTTTTTAAAAACATTAAAAAATAATAAAATTAACCTTTAGGATCATGTTGCCATTGTTAAGCATAACCATTAACATTGATTGACCAGCTTTGACTAGTCTATCTCTAGGCTTTGGGGAGCCCGCTGTTAGGTTAAGACCTATTATCAATTCATCATGTAGCATCAGTGAGTGGCCACAATAATAATTGTTCTTCACTTGTCAGTGGTTCCTGTAGTATTGTCAGGAGGGATTTTCCTTCTATAAATATAAACCTTATTTTTGAATACATGACATAGTCACAGTTCAAAATGTGAAAGGTATAGAAAGTGTCATTCACCGAAAAGCCCCCCACCCCCCCAGAGATGAAAAGCAGATAGGTGTTTTTTTTTTGTTCTTACTGCCTCACTGGACCACTCGTGTCAGTGCACAGATTGGCCCCTTGTTCTTTTTTATGCCCTGGATGATGTTCCACAGTATGGCTGGGACCCTGTTTATTTACCTACCTCCTTCTGGTGTCCACTGTATCAGGGATAAGTGTAGCTTGTGAGATCCCTGCTTCCATTGGGAAAGCATGTCCTGGTACTGTAGTAACCAGAAGCAACTGAAGGTGCTGGGCGGGATTTCTTAGGTAAACGCAATGTCTGTGGCTGCATTCAGTTTATCTAAGGTGACAGAAAACTCCTTCATCCCCAGGATCCAACTTGGGAAGACCGTGCACTACCTCCCCATCCTGTTCATTGACCAGCTCAGCAATCGTGTGAAGGACCTCATGGTAAGCACCACTCCCCTCTGGACTTCATAGCCTGGAGTATGGCTGCCTCTTTGGTCCTGCAGTGATGGTTCATGTGTGTTTCTCACTTGGCACGGATGTGCTCTCAGTTTGCTGCTGGCCAGCAGTGGGGTCCTCCCAAACCACCCCTTCCTCGAGCCCCTGTGCCCTCACCGGTGAAGGGCTTTGAAAGGTCCTTCATTAAGTGTTTGGATAGCAGGTGCACAGAACTCATGGAAGGGCCGCTTGTCAGCTAAAGCAGCTTGTAAATGTTGTGCCTTTGAATCATAGGTTTCTGCCACAAAGATGCAGACTAATTCAGAAAGTGTCCTGAGCAAACTGTTCCTCCAGGGCTATCCCTGTATATCACCACCCACCCCGGATCCCATGCTTCCCAGGCAGCTTGAGGGCCGGGACAGAGCTATGCAAATGGATGGGAGCTCTGGTGTCACCGGACAGCCACAGCACCCACTCTCCCAGGGTGGCTTGGAGGGTAAATGACCCCAGGTCGAGGTCACCTCTGAGCAGAGCTTGACGAACCACCCTTTGCTGCTGCTTTAGAGAGCCAGTGTGGTCCTACATGGCCTGCAGTGCTGGGGTGGGTAGTCATGGTCCCTTCTCAGCATTTACTGGAGTGTGCTATAGTATTGTATGCAGACCTAAGCTATGCCAGGTTCAGCAGAGCTGCGTTGGATGGTGCTTTATAGCCCTAGGGGCTGCTATGGTCACCCTGGGTAAGTACTTGGGAAGTAGTAAAGAGAGAGAAGTCTGTGGCTGGGGCATTATAGGATCTGGGCAGCATCCACAGAGCACCTGTTATCCTGGTCGCCCCATGGTTTGGCAATAGGCCTGGTGTTCAAGAATGTTGTTAGTCACAGAAAAAGGCAGCTAGCTTTTCCCCAAGTTGCCTTCTGCTACTGATGCTTTGTCTCACTTGGAGCTGCTTTTCAGAAGGAATGCCATCTTTGGAGAATAACCACACCCACTGGGGTGATGGGGTACTACCTGCCATGGTAGCCTAGACAGTGGCACCCCTGTGGGGCGGGCCTGGCCTGCTGCCCACCTGCCTGAGGCTGATGCACTGCATGGAATGGCCCGACACCTGGGCCTGGTGTCTGGTTGATGGTGGCACATCTGGTTGCCACGCTTATGGTGTCAGCAGTGCTCATGGTGAGCATGGAATGTGACACCGGTGGGTATGCCCAGGACCCTCAGGGATGTGGGGGTCACTGCCCTGTGTGCTGGGGGGTGCCTCTCTCCTGGGACCTGGCCACTGTGGCCATGTATGCTGCTAGACTGTGGGACTACGCCTTCCTGTGGCAGCCTCCACCCCCAATTCTGTGCACCCTCGTGAGCCTAGTCTGAATGCTGCCTCTGCCTGGAGCTTTCTGCCAGCCCCAGATGGAGTGTGCCCCTACCCTGAACTCCAGGGCACTTGGCCTGCGGGTGTGGGCAGAATGACTGTGTCCAGCTCTTTCAGAGGAGGGGCCTGTGTTTGGCTTGGTTGCACACATGTCCCCAGTCCCTAAGGTGGTGGCACTGCTCATGCTGGGAAGGTTAAGCAGAGGGAATGTGGTGGAGAGAGGTGTACAGGGTTCTCTCAGGAAGACCTCAGAGCAGTGTGTGGGGGGAGCCCCACCCAAGTCTGACAGGATAGCACATGGGTGCTGGAGCCCAAGGCGGGGGGAGGGAAGGAGGGAAAGGAGGGAAGTTCAGCCTCGGGTGTGACCATAATGCCCAGGATGTAGGAGTGTCTAGTCCACCAGCCACGTGGCCCTGGGTCAGAAGCCTTGGCCTCCACTGTTCCTGGGCTGTAGTGGGTGAGGAACTTGGGGACAAAGGTGTAGTGTCTGTGGGCACAGTGCAGCCCAGGGTGCTTAGTGTTTCAACCAAGGCAGGAGGATGTGGGCTGGCTGCTGGTGCGCCCTGGCAGAGCAGGTTCTGACTGTGCTATCTCTCCCTTAGGTCATCAACCGCTCCACCACCGAGCTGCCCCTCACTGTGTCCTATGACAAGATCTCGCTGGGGAAGCTCCGCTTCTGGATCCACATGCAGGACGCCGTGTACTCCCTGCAGCAGTTTGGTGAGACCACACGTGCCATCCCAGACCTGTGGGTGGCAGCGTCCTGTAGTTGCAAGTCCAGATAGTTTCTGCAGACTCGTTAGCCTTTGAACCTTGTGGTGCAGGGTCTTTCACATAATTTCAGTCACTTGTTTCTTGTCTCTATTTCCTGGCTTTGAAAGGTTCTTGCTGATTACCTGAAGTTTTCTTTATTCAGAACATAGTATTTGAAATGCCACAGTTTTGCTCAGGTGAACTCTCACCACCAACAACCTTCAGAAACCTTTGTAATATTAGGTAAGGTTGACGGTGCCCATTTTGCATTGTTTTCTTTTTCCTTTTCAGGATTTTCAGAGAAAGATGCTGATGAAGTGAAAGGAATTTTTGTTGATACCAACTTGTATTTTTTAGCATTGACCTTCTTTGTTGCGGCGTTTCATGTGAGTGGGTCACTGAGTCCTTGTTGGTGACATTGGCGGGCGTGGGCAGCTCTAAGGGTGCCAGCCATCCTCAGCTTGGGGGTTGGTGTGGCAGTGTCCCACCTGTCAGCCCCTTGGTTCCCAAGGGACCTGAGACTCCACAGGCCATGGTGCTGGGGCCTTCTCCCAGCTCAGAAGAGGGTGTCTGAACCTGAGGGCACTGGCCACCTTAAGAACCTAGGACTTGGCTGATTTTGGAGATTGTTTTGAAACGAAATCCCAAATCACTGAGGTGGGTTAATGATTATAAAATAAGTATTTCATTGTATAAATCCTAGTGTGGTGATCATAACATTAAACACAGTCCTCTGTGTGGAGCCCCTGTTTGAATATGGAGTCTTCAGGCTGGTGGAGGAAAGCTGTCACTGTGTGTGGCTGTGCTGGACTCAGGTCCAGGTAGGGAGGTGAGACGATGCAGGCCAGGGGAGCTGAGCTACAGCCAGTTCTGAGTGCCTGGGACTCAGCCAGTCCAGCTAAAACCTTCTAAAACTGTGCTGGAAAATAGCTCTTTTTATAAAAAGGCCATGTCTCAGAATGAGCTGTGTGCTTCTGAGGCAGACACATGCCATGTGCTGTTGTGAGAGGGGAGGAGAACATGCGAGCATCCTATAGCCTCCCGGCCACTGCAGGCAGAGGCACTGGTTGTAGTGACACCACAGTGAACACTGCGGTGCGGTACACTAGACATATGGGCTCCACCTTCTGTGTTCAGTGCCCACCTACAGACTCACACCGGAGATAGCTGCACACTGCTGTCCTCTCTCCTTTTCAGCTTCTGTTTGATTTCCTGGCGTTTAAAAATGACATCAGTTTCTGGAAGAAAAAGAAGAGCATGATTGGGATGTCAACCAAAGCAGGTAGATACCCTCGGGATTTTTGACCCATTCCCAAAGTGTATTCTGCAGTTGATAAAGATGGGTTATAGTGTTCATTTTGATTGTGTATGACGAATGCTGGTTGCAGACCCCATCCCCTGCTCTTGTTCAGAGGGTCCTCTTTAGGTTGTGTATGGAAATAACTGGGAGGGAGCTGCCTCTGCAGTCTTGGTGAGTATTGTGTAAGCTTGTGTCCAAAGACAACAGAGGGCCGTGGAGGCCACACAGTTGTCCAGGCCAGTGTTTCCTATGGAAATGATAAGCCCCAGTGGGTGCTTGGGTGCCCCCCATCCGTGTCATCTGTGTCTCGGATTCTTTTTTTCCTGTCCTCCAATTTCCTCAGAAAGGATGCCCCTCCCCTGCTGAGTCCTTCTGCCCCCTCCCAGAGTCTGTGCCCATGGAAGGCAGCAGGTATCTTCCCCCTGGGCCCATGTGTCTGGTGAGCACCGTGCAGAGCGGGCTCTGCCGCTGTTGCTGAGAAAAGTACTTAAGCCAGTAGGACACTTTTAGTCAGCTGCAGTGTTTTCTAAAGCATGACTTTTTTTTTTTTAAGTATGTTTTTGTTTGTTGATTTTAAGGAGAGAGGGAGAGAGAGAAATATCAATTGCACGCCCCCTACTGGGGATCAAGCCCACAACCCAGATATGTGCCCTGACTGGGAATCAAACCAGCGCCATCTCCGTGCGTGGGACGATGCTCAGCCAACTGAGCCACACTGGCCAGGGCTAAAGCACGACTTTAAAAAGAAAAGCGTACAGCTTTTAAAAGACAAATGTGTTTATCACAGAATTAGTACAAAAACAGAAAAGTATGACTTGGCTACAGGAAAGCAAGTCATCATAACTCCAGTCAAGAACCCATTTTCTCAGCATAGTTGCTGTGTATTTATGTGTTTGCAAGTATAACATGTTTACATAGCTCAGGCTGCCTTTTCTAATCGTTTTAAACCATTTTCCTTAGTGCATGTGGCCTACTGTTCACTGTTAATGGACAAAGGGGGAGAAAAGTCGTAGGTCCACGCGTGTATGTGCGCATGCATGTGTTCAAAGGGGATGAGGGTGTGCATGTGTGGGCTGTACATTTATCTGTGTGTTTGAATCGGGGAGGTGTGTGTGGGAGCTGTATATGTGAGTGGGGTGAGTGAGCTGTGGGCTTTACATGTGTAGGTGTATGTGAGCTGGGCGGGTATGTGGGGGAGGGGTTGTGTGAGTGGGATTGTGGCCCCTCAGCACCCCTGCCTCTGTCCCTAGTGCTCTGGCGCTGCTTCAGCACTGTGGTCATCTTCCTGTTCCTGCTGGATGAGCAGACAAGTCTGCTGGTGCTGGTCCCTGCAGGTGTCGGAGCCGCCATTGAGGTGAGCTGTTGTCTGAGTTGCCACATGCCAGGGTCCTTGGGCCCAAGTGCTCAGTGCAGTCAGAACCTGCGTAACTGCCAAAGAGTGACATGCGGCCACCTCCGTGGGCAGGCAGGGACGCAACTGCTGTGGGTTGTTTACCAAAGTGAGGGTACAGAAGGCGCCTTTGGGTGGCCCTGCAGTTTTTATTAAAACGCCCCAGCTCATCACACATCCATCGCCGAATGTATTCTGACACGTTTAAAGTTCCACATGGCTTGTGCTGTGCTGGACGCTACTAGAAGCAGAACTACGTGGTATGGGCTCCAGAAGCTTGGTGCCCCATGGCTGCCCTGCTCTGTGGGACTCAGGAAAGGGAGCCCTGTGAGGAAGGCAGGCTTGGGGCCAGTCCTCAAGGACGAAGGTGGAGTTGGGGGTGCAGGAATAATGGAGAGAGGTGGCAGCCTGCAGGTCCCACTGCGAGTCCCGGCCCTCCTCCACGTGGCTGTCAGGTCAGGGACTGTACTGTGTGCTCTCCTTGCCTGTGGAGGAAAATTCCCAGATGGGGACCCTTCTAGAGCCACAGCTGCAGTATGGAAACTGCTTTCTAAGGCGGTGATGCCTTTTCTATGTCAGCAAGGCAGCAAGTGGGGCATGGGTCCCAAAGAGACCCAGAAATGCAGGGCTTTGGTGGAGGCTGGGCCCTTCCAGTGCCAGGAAGAAGGTGGTGGGGTGAATTTAAAGAAGCAGGCAGGGTAGGGTGAGCCAGCCAAGTGCAGACAAGCTGGGAAAGAGACAGCCCAGAGGAGGACAGCCAGGCTGAGGGCTGGTTTGTTGGTGCCCATAGGTGGTGACGGTGTCCATGTGGGGTACAAGTTGCTGAGCTGGCGTGTGGGCCAGCAGCCAGGTTCCAGGGCCTGTGCCTATTAGCTAACCCAGCAGGCACAATGGGGCTTGGGGCAATTGGGCTTGAGCAGGCAGATGCCTGGTCCATGAGGGTTCAAGTGGTGAGTTCTGGCATCTCCTTGCTCTTAGAATAAATGTTGTTTCTTGTTTCTCTTCAGCTGTGGAAAGTGAAAAAGGCTCTGAAAATGACTGTTGTTTGGAGAGGCCTCAGGCCCAAGTTTCAGGTGAGTGTTTCTGCTGTGCTCTCTGGAGGTTCTGTCTTATTTAGTCCATCTGCTTCCTCTATGCCACCCATTATTCACATGCACCAGCTTGTCTGGTGCATTTCATAGCTGCACCCAGTGAGGCACAGGACCCTCTGAGCAGGTGACTGTCCTCTGATGATAGGACTGCCCTCCCAACCAGCACATGGAGCAACTCTCTCGGCAGAGCTAGCGTTGGCTCCTTGATCACAGCTAATCCTAGGTTCACACGGGTGCCCCAATCACAGACCTAGCAGTGCCTGCATTGAAAGGCAAGCTGCCTCTCCACCAGACAGGACACTGGTCTTTAGCTCCCATGCTCCTGTGGGCAGTTCAGGCCGGCTTCCCAAATAGCCAGTCACAGCCTGGGGCTTGTCCCAGTTATTGAGCACTCAGGAGCTTCCTGTGAAGATCAGGGTTGGGAGGTTTACAGGCATGAAGTTCACTGTGCTCTGTACAGACCTCACTTGATTTATTTTTGACCCTCCCATGTCCAGTCCTAAACGGATCAAGGACAGGAAACTCAGTAGATAGAGTACAGTTCACTGTTTTTTAAATTAGACTAGTAAAGCCACCTTTATGGATCTAAGAGCAGTGTCAGAGTGTATCTGTGTGAAGCAAGTGTTTTCACTGAAGAAAAAAGACACCAGAAGTAAGAACAGGAAGCAGCCTGGTGAGTGGGACACACATGGACACGGCTGCTTCTGCCACACGGACACACACTGTGGCTCAGGGTCCAGGCCAGAATGGGGCAGAAATGCTACCCACCGGTCCTCTGCGTGGAGGGAGGTGTATGGTCATGTTGACCATGGCCTTTACCTAAGGGGCATGCCTTACACTGAATGTGACCGGGCTGAGCCTCTCTGCCAGTCAGCACACAGCCCTGTCACTCCTAGTGAAGCTGTGCTCAGACACCTGCCTTAAGTCACTTAGTTAACACGATTGTATTGAATTTTACAACAGTTTGGCGCCTACAGTGAGTCTGAGAGGAAAACCGAGGAGTATGACACGCAGGTAAGCAGCAGGGGCAGTGTGGGGGAATATGTTTGTCCAGCAGACACGTAACTAAGCACCTTACTGTGATATTCAGTAAAGGAAGGCCATCTCCTTGGAGGGGTGGCCACAATCCCAAGTGGTTTTCTGACTTGGAAAAGGGGTCAGGAGGCTTCTCCCTGTTCCCAGGTCCCTGCAGGTGTCCCCTACCCATGTCTCCCAAGACATCTCTATTTTTTATAAGCATATTTGTCCCTTGGGGGTTTGCTGTGGTTGCTGCGAGCTCATTCTGTCGCTCAGACCTGGGCAACCCCACAGAGAGGGCCATGTGCTGCGGCTGCTCTAGGGGAGCAGCAGTTTGCAGTATGACCATCCAGCATGTTCTATACAGGGATGGGTATATTTATTGGCTAATGAGCATCAGCCTGCAGTCCAACTTTTATTGGGGATACAGTAAAATCCAGGTCAGAATAAATACAAGGATACAGCTGCATTGACTTGGATGTCAGTCTTGACACAATACTGGGAGAGTTTCTTCAGATTTCTGTCCATGTTTAGTAGGCTAGTTTGTTGTTGTTTTGGGGGGGGGGTGTTGTTTTTTTAAAATGTCTTTATTAATTTCAGAGAGGAAGGGAGAGGGAGAGAGAGATAGAAACATCAATGATGAGAGAGTCATTAATCAACTGCCTCCGCACACCCCCTACTGGGGATCGAGCCCGCAACCCGGGCATGTGCCCTGACCGGGAATCGAACCATGATCTCCTGGGTCATAGGTCGATGTTCAACCACTGAGCCACGCTGGCCAGGCGGCTAGTTTGTTTTGAGTGAACAGGTATGTTATCAACATCAGCTGGGCTGTGAGTTCTGTGTGTTTAATAAATGCACACTGACAAGTCCTCCATTACAACATCACACATGTCACACAGCTGTGCACATGTCTGTTTCTTACCCTGTTTATTTTCCATCCTTGTGAGTGAGTTGCCTGAAGTGTACATTTACAGAGGCTTGAGGATTGGGCTTTAACAGGAAGTACGCTGCTCTCTGCAGGCCATGAAGTACCTATCCTACCTGCTCTACCCTCTGTGCATCGGGGGCGCTGTCTACTCACTGCTGAACATCAAGTATAAGAGGTACAGGTGTCACCAGGACTTCCCCCTGCCACACTGTCACCTGGAGAGCCCAGTGCATTACTGACAGCCCTCTGCCTCCATATCTGCCTGCCACTATGGGGACTGGGGTCGGGCCAATTCTATGGCTCCATCTCCTCCACAATGTGGAAAACAGGAAGTTGGGGGTTGAGAACACTCATGGGAGTAGCCTTGGAATTGGAGACACAGCTGAAGTGGGGGTGTCCCCTTGCTCCTTTTTCCGGATCAGCGGGCACATAGGCTGGCACCCATAGCACGTGTCTGGGTGAAGTCACATGCGTTTGACAAGGGAAAATGTAGCAGTGTGTGGCTACTGCATTCAGGACCACAGGGGCCTGGTAGAGGGCTGGGGCAAGGACGAGCCCTGAGAACTGGCTTATTTTCCATCTGACTGACGGTTCTGAAGGACAGTATCTGTCAGTGCAGAGTCTCTCACCCCCGAATCAAGCATAGGCTCCCAGCAACCAGTTGGCATGCCGGTCCACCCTGACAGGTTGCTGTAGCACCTGGAATATGACCAGGGCCCTGGGCCTCCAGTGTGCAGACACCACACCTTGTTACGGGCTCCTGGGAGAGCTTGGGTGTTTACAGAGGGCTCACTCAAAAGAGTAAATTGAGGTGGTCAGTTTGACACTGATGAGGGAAGTCTGGGCCTTCCACAGTGACAGCTCTCTTCCTTTTCAGTTGGTATTCCTGGTTAATCAACAGCTTCGTCAATGGTGAGTGATGTTTTTCTGTTCTGGTAACAGCATTCATAGCAGGTACGTTTTCATTGCTCCTGTAACTTGAGGTTACCCTGTCAGCCCCTCTGCCCTACCCTATGCACTGGGCTGGGCCGTAGGATGCCCTGTTTGCCTGTGAGAGACCCATGTAGGCTTCCCAGGACTAGAGCCCTGAGCCGTCTGTTTTCTCTTCATGAAAACATTAAATGCCAGCAGTAAATAGCACTGTTCTTCCATCCGATTCCTTAAGGCAAACTAAAGCAAAACCGCGCAGCATGGAGTTCCGCATAGGGCCTGCCAGCCCTGAGCTGGCCCTGACCACAGCGCTGGGGCTCCACACACAGTTAAGGGCACAGAGCAAATGGGATGGACTCCTAGAAGGTTCACTGGGTGTGGTTCTCAAACCTGGCCATAGCCCTGGGAGGGGACTGTGTGGGCCAGGCACCTGTCCTCATAGCCCCCAGCACTCACTCGGCCCCTGTGGGGGACACTGACGGTGACTGAGGAAAAGGATGTTGCTCTCTGAAGTCACTCTGCCGGCCAGAAAGCCGTGGGATGTAAAGCCCAGAGGGGCTGTGAGGATGTCACAGTCCGTGCTTGCTCTCCAGCCTTGTCTTGTCTTCCCTTCCCAGGGGTGTATGCGTTCGGCTTCCTCTTCATGCTGCCCCAGCTCTTCGTGAACTACAAGGTAAGATGCATCCCCCTCTGGATGGTCGCCCATGTGCTCTGTGCAGCCTGCCCCTGACCTGTTCACGTCTCCTTATCCTCAGATGAAGTCGGTGGCACACCTGCCCTGGAAGGCCTTCACGTACAAGGTTAGTGCTCTGCCTGCAGGAGGTGCTGTTTGTGTACAGGGCCACACTCCTGTCACAATTTTGGGGATTCTCCACATTGCTGAGCTACAGCAATGACTTTAAAAGACAGCAGCTCTAGCCCAGCTGGCATGGCTCAGTGGTTGAGCATCGACCTATGATCCAGGAGATCACAGTTCGATTCCTGGTCAGAGCACATGCCCAGGTTGTGGGCTCCATCCCCAGCAGAGGGGGGTTGCAGAAGGTATGCAATCAATGACTCTCTCATTATTGATGATTCTGTTTCTCTCCTCCCTTCCTCTCTCTGAAATCAATGAAGACATATTTTTGTAAAAAATAAAAGCTCTCTCATAGCAACAGAAGACATTTTCTTGAGCTAAACACCATGTTACTGGATGACATATCAGAATCAGACACCCAGGCCCTTGCCGGGTAGCTCACTTGGTTAGAGCATTGTCCCGATATGCCAAAGTAGTGGGTTTGATCCCCAGTTTGGGCACGTATAAGAATCAGTTAATGAATGCATAAAATAAGTGGAACAACAAATTGATGTTTCTCTCTCTCTCAAAATAAGTAAAAATTTTCATTTAAAAAAATAATGGGCCCGGACGGGCGTGGCTCAGCAGTTGAGTGTCGACCTGGGATCCAGGCGATCGGGGTTCGATTCCTGGTCAGGGCACATGCCTGGGTTGCGGGCTCGATCAATGACACTCTCATCATTGATGTTTCTATCTCTCTCTCTCCCTCTCCTTTCCTTTCTCTGAAATCAATAAAGATATATTTTAAAAAATAATGGGAGATAAAATTTTTTTAATTGGACACCCCTGACCCAGTGGTTAGTGTCCAGAGGATAGACTGCCCTGAGGGCTGTTTTGGTATGTTGTGGCTAGTCCAGTGCCTCCACCTGCTCATTTTCTGCTTTTATTGTTACTAAAGAGTCTTTGTTGCCCTTGGTGTGTCTGCTGTGATTTGCTGACTCAGGTTATGAGTCTGAAGAGGTTTCAGGCAGTTGATTGGGCATCTCCAGGCGAGCCCCCATGGCCCATTCCTCACCCTGTCCCCTCTCCCACCCGGCACAGGCCTTCAACACCTTCATTGATGACATATTCGCCTTCATCATCACCATGCCCACCTCCCATCGCCTGGCCTGTTTCAGGGACGACGTTGTGTTCCTCATCTACCTGTACCAGCGATGGTGAGTGCGGTGCCTCTGAGGCTCCCTGCCTGGTTGGAATCTCACCGTTTATGCTGATGTGCACCTGGCCATCCTGTGGTGAAAGATAGTTTGCAGTGGTCTTTGGGTGTTGCCCAAGCTAGCATTCCAGGTGCCGATAGTAGGCCTTGGAGGAAGTTATTCTGTCTCCGGTACAGAAGTGCTTGTTCTGTCTGATGGAATCCGCCACCAGATTCATATCTCCGTAGATGAATTTGGTGCCGCATAAAGGAGATCATTGCCCCAGCCCCTGTGCTGTGCCCCTAGGAGCTGGGATCTAGTCCCCTGGGGCAGGCCATCCCTGCGGGGGGGAGGGGGGTGTTCCAGCCACAGCTTCCACTTTGGCACAAGCTGTCCTTGTCCTCGTCCTCTGATCAGCCTTGAGCACAGAGCTCTGGCCTAACCATTTAAAAATATCAACAGGAGGGCACAAGGTGAACCCCTAAATTTTTATGCAGTGAACTTCTGATGATTTGATTCTTAATTATTGGGGCTCAAGGACATGCATGTCTTCCCTTCAAAAGCAGTAGAGCATCCATTGTATTGTTGCAGGCTCTACCCTGTGGATAGGAGCAGAGTGAACGAATTTGGGGAGTCCTACGAGGAGAGGCCCCAGCGGAAGTCCCACACACATTGAGCCCTGGCCTGGGTCGCCCTTGAGCCACCACCCAGTACATCTTGGATGTTCGGCTGACTGAGTATTTTTGGACGCTTCTGGTGAATTCCTGGACATTACACTTTCTACATTGCCAAAACTTCTGAACATTTCTCACATCTCCTGAGTCCCTTCACGTGGTGTTTGAGAGGAGCTGGCTTCACTTACAATGCCCCCAGCGTGAAGACATCTGTCTGTCTTGGTCACTGAGATGTTGGGCTCTCGTGGTCATCCTTGGCCATTGGTGGCTCACAGCACAGGAGCATCCAGTGTCAGCAGTGGCTATGCCATCACCACAGTGTCCCCCCACCCAGCAGACTCCGGAAACAGGGAGGTGCGGGTTTTCATCTCCAGTTGTCTGTAAGTGCTCCTTACGTGAAATTTCAAATGCCTCTGAATCCATGCTGTATAGACTCTGGGATCAAATGGCTTTTTTCCTTTTTGTTTAAAACTTGACTATTTTAAAGCTTAATGTATGTATGTTTCTATATTAAAATAAATTTCTCTGGCTGTAACACTTTCTTGGCCTGCTGCATGGGAAACTCTTTCAGGTACGTCTGTTTACTCCATTCCCAGGGACGAACATGTGATGTAGTTTATATGTGTTTGTTAGAAGGACAAATTGAAGGACCCTTTACCTAGCCTTGGAGTCATGAATGTTCTTAAATATTTATGTCTGATATTGAAGACTTAAGTGCCTAATTATTATATGGTCATGACTGAGTCAGCTTGATGATGTTTTTGTTAGAGAAACGCCCTAGGTTAAGGTAGAGAGAAAAATAGCACAGGTGGGGCAGAGAGCAGCCACAGATTTGGGGGTAATGAGGTTACTTTGTGTTCAGTGAAATTGCATTCTTGATCTGTTTGCAAAGCGTAGTGTCCAGGTGCATGAGTGCAGTGGTAGCTGTCCATGTTTGCAGCAAGGGCATTAGTATCTCGGCTCCAGTGGCACATGGGCCAGGCTTGGACTTCAGTCTTCCTACCACTGAGGGTTGTCTGGATGCTCTGGCCTCTGCAGAAGTCCATGAAAGGGGCCCTCTGGGGAGGACGTGGAGCTGAGGGGGAGGCTGGCTTGAAGGGGAGTATGTGTTCTTCCTACACATTCCCGCTTGCTGTCGAGCTTGTCAAGAACTAGCAGGTTTTAATTAAGGCGTGTGAGCTCACTCGATGATTTGAAAGAACACAGTGGTTTCAAGTTACCCCTTCTTAGTTTTCAGAACACTGACATGGGTCCAGGGTCCCACATTCAGTTTCTGAGACTCATCACCTCCAAGGAAAATGCTTATGAAGGTCAGTCCACCCAGTGGGCTGGCCCTTGCTGCACCCATAAGTTTTACATAACATGTTTTTTGGGGGGAGGGACTGGAAGCTTCTCTGTGGATTCATGCATGTACTCCTGTGGTATGGCTCTGAGTCAAGGTGCTCCATGAACAGATCTGGCTGGGCCTGAGGGGCTCTGCTGACCCTGGTGCCCATTCAAGGTAGGCCACAAGGAGCTCTCAGTGCCTGTCTCCAGCCCCCCACAATGACATCGTAGAAATTACTTCCTTGCACTTGAAGCCTAAAACTTGGCAGACTTAGGAAGTTCTCTCCACATCATTGCTGCTCTCTCATTTTCAGTTTCCTTATAAAATGGGTGTTAGGAAGACTATTATTTTTGCCAACAGGTTGTGTGAAGGTTCTCACAGTGCAGGAACCTGAGTCTGGCAGCAGAGTGTGGGAACACGGGTTTTTAGACGGTCATTTGGAAATACCTGAGGGCTGGTATTCGGGGGTGGAAACACCGTGTCCTAGAGTCTCAGCGCTTCCAGTGGCCATTCAGTAATTTTTTTTCCAGGTTGTAAATCTCATTACATGTGGACTGATCTTGTCTTGTGGCAGTTGAAGTCACATTCTTTTAAAAGGAATGTTTAATCAATAGTTCCTTTTAAAAAGTTGTAGTCTTGCCCTGCTGGTGTGGCTAAGTGGTTGAGTGTCGACCCATGAACCTGAAGGTCACAGATCGATTCCAGGTTGGGGCACATGCCCGGGTTGCAGGCTCAACCCCCAGTAGGGGCCATGTAGGAGTCAGCCAATCGATGATTCTCATCATTGATGTTTCTATCTCTCCCTCTCCCTTCCTCTCTGAAATCAATAAAACCATTTTAAAAAACTATAGTCTTATGTGTTAATAAGTTACTCACATGGGTTACTTCAGTGCCTGCCTCCATTTTTTAAGATAAACAAGTTTATCAAACAAATTTGGTATGAGATCTTAAAGCCCCTTTCAGCTTTAGGCCTGAGCATTTTATTCCGACACTCTGTAGAATGTCTTAGAACCCTTAGAAGCTGTTGATTATTGGGTAAAAGTGGAAACCTTACCCTAGCCTGTTTTGCTCAGTGGTGAGGGCATCAGCCCGAGGACTGAAGGGTCCCAGGTTTGATTTTGGCCCAGGGCACATACCTCAGTTGCAGGGTCAATCTCTGGCCCCAGTAGGGGTGCATGCACGAGGCAACCAATCGATAGGTTTCTTTCACATCAATGTTTCTCTCTCCCACTCTGTCTGAAAAGCAATGGAAAAAATACCCTCAGGTGAGGGTATAAAGTGGAAACCTTGAAAGCAACCAGGACCCAGAGCCACACAACAGCTCCTGATTGGGCCAGTGGGCTCTGTACCTGGGCAGGTGGGCCCCTCAACACGTCATAAAAGTTGTCCTTCAAACTGAACACCGTAGCCCTACCTGTATTGCATCAGTGCAGAATCCCGCACTAGACGCTCGGCCTGGCTTCTTGGCTCAAAATTCTCACCATCATCCATGCTGCTGGCTGTAGCTAATTTGCTGTCTCCTGTATAGTGTTCCATGGCATGAACAAACCACTGTTTTATCAACTGTGGACAGACATTAGGGTTTCGTCCATTTGGACTTTTAGGAATAGTTACCCTGAGCATTTGTGTGTCGTGGGGAAACATCACAGTCATTTCTTTTGGGGACATACTTGGGGTGAGAATGTGCTTCAGTTTAGCAGAGCTCACAGCCTCCAGTGCAGCCCGTGTCCCACCTGTGTCACCACCTCACTGTTCTCGGCATGGCCATCTGGTTATCTCACTGTTCAGTAAGAGTGTGTGTGTGTGTGTGAGAGAGAGCTTTTCAAGGTCCTGGTGATGAGTGGTGTGGAGTACTGATTCACAATCTTACCACTCAGATCTCCCTTTTTTAGTGAAGTGCCTATTTTTTCTCTCTTTTCCATTTTCCTCCTATCATCATACACTTCTAACACCATTATTGGGTTTAAAGCTGCCTTAGCCATATAAAGTGAGACAGGGAGTATGTCCTCTTGAGTATTTCCTCTTTTTTCTATTCCCAGCAGTCATTCTGACATGATTTGTGAGGCAGCTGGTGAAAACTGGTGTGATTGTGGTTAGAGTCCTGTGCAGGTGTTCTATTTCTTTCTGAAGTTTTATTGTTTTGTGTATTTAGAGAATTTGTTGATTTGATCTAAATTTTCAAATTTATTTGCATGAAGTTGTTCATAACATTCTGTTTTTTATAATTTCTGTAGCCGTGTCTGCTTTTACTCCTGTGCTAGTTTCCTGAGGCTGCTATAACAAGGTACTACAGACCAGGTGGCAAGCAGTTAATTCATTAAAAAGAACAGTACCAAGTGTGGGTGAGGGTGAGGGTGTGGCACCAGTGCAACTCTCAGACTTCACTGTGAACTGATAGGGATCCTTCTACAAAACTGCTGGCTCAAACAACAGACCTTTATTGTCTCCCGGTCCTGGAGACTGCAGGCCCAAGAATAGGGTGTCGGCTGAGCTGGTCTCTTCTGAGGGCTGAGGAGGACCTGTTCTACGTTCTCTCCTAGGCTTCATCTTCACTGGTGCGCTCCCTATGTGTCTCTGAATTTCACGTTTTTATAAGGACACAGTCACACTGGATTAGAGCCCACACTAATGAGCTCATCTTAACTGGATCACATGCAAAGATCCTGTTTCTAAATCAGGTCACATTCACAGGTCCTGGAGGTTAGGGCTTCAGCACATGAATTTGGGGAATACAAATACAAACCCATAACTCTGTAAAGTTATTTGTATCTTTTTTTTGTCCTGATCAATCTGATTTTGTCAGTTTTTACTATTATTAGTGTTTTCAAGAAGAGTAAAGGGCCCGGCCACCATGGCTCAGCAGTTGAGCATTGACCTATGATCCAGGAGATCCAGGTTCAATTTCCGGTCCGGGCAAGTGCCCAGGTTGCAGGCTCCATCCCTGGTAGGGGCGTGCAGGAGGCAGTTAATCAATGACTTTCTCATCATTGATGTTTCCATTTCTCTCTCTCCCTCTGAAATCAATAAAGATTTTATATATGTGTGTGTGTGTGTGTATATATGTATATACATACACAGTAAAGGATTATCTGTGTTGATTCTTTATATTTTATTTTCTCTCAATTTCTGCTCAGATCTTTGTTTCTGTTTACATGTATTGGGTCTATTTTGATATCCTTCCTACTTTTGCAGATGGCTAATTAACTCATTAATTTTCAGCCTTTTTTTCAAATGAGGCATTTAAGTTCTGTTTTAGGAACTTCTAGACAACTAGAAGCAACAGGGACTGGGGTTTACCTCCCATGTGAAATGACAACAGCTGGACAAATATATATCATCACAGTCCTAAAGACCCTGAGCATCCAAAAGGGAGAGGCAGTGATCTCTGAGAGGCCAGGGACAAAGGAGGCCTATCCACAGTTGCCCATCAGGAAAGACTTTCTAGGCTCCAGTGTGTGTACCAGGCAACCTGCTGTCTCAGAGACTGCTTTGGGAGATGGTGCTGGAGGGGAGGGAGCTGCACAGGGAGAAGTTTGGAAACCAGCAGAGGGTCCCCTGTGTGTTCAGCTGGTTACTGGTCAGCACGTGTGTATCAGGACGCTACAAGTCTAAGGAACTGCCCAGAGGACTGGAAGGAATGATCCATGGGACTCAGCAGCCAGAGTGGAAACCTAATAATTCAAGAGGTACCAGTTAGAGGACTCTCAGGAGATTGGCCCCGTAGTTGGGGGAAAAAAACCTAACAGATTAAGCATTGCTCTGGTCCCACCAACAATACTTAAATGCAAGATCATAAAAGTCTGAGTTGTTTCCAAAGACTTTAAGTGTTTCCCAGTAAGAAGCTAAAAAATACTCATAGGAATACAAAAATGTCCTTCACCCAACAAGGTGAAATTCACAAAGTCTGCATCCGAATTGCCAGGTATGCAAAGAAGCAAGAAAATATAGCCCATAATGAGGGGACTAATCAGTCACCTGGAGCTGAACCAGAAATGACAGATGTGATAGAATTAGCAGACACGGATAGCAAACAGTTATAACTCATTCTGCAAGTTCAAGAAGCTAGAGGAAAGGGTAAAGGTATTAACATGGAAGACATAAAAAGATCCATATCAAACTTCTGCAGATAAAAACTAATGTTTGAGCCTGGCCGGGCGTTGCTCAGCGGTTGAGCTTCGACCTAGGATCGAGGCGATTGGGGTTCGATTCCCGGTCAGGGCACATGCCCAGGTTGCGGGCTCAATCAATGACTCATCATTGATGCTTCTATCTCCCCCCCCCTTTCCTCTCTCTGAGATCAATAAAGATATATTTTTTTTAAAAAAACAAAACTAATGTCTGAGATGAAAAATACATTGGATGGGATCAGTGGAATACTCTACAGAAGAAAGGAATGAATTTTAAGACATAATAATAGCAACTATGTGAAAAGAAAAAAAATACTGAGAAAAATTAAAAGAACAGAGCACCAGGAAGCTGAGGGAGAACTTTGAGGGGCCGACTGTATGTGAGTGGAGCCCCCATGGGAGAGAAGAGTCAGGGGAAACGTATTTAAAGAAATGTCTGAAAATGTGTCAGATTTCATTTTAAAGATATAAAGCCACAGATTTGGGGGGAAGGGCTCAGATACCCACATGCTGCCATTAAGGCATCAACTTTGATCACTAGGTCAAGGTGATATTTGCCAGATTTTTCCACAGTAAAGTCACAAGTTTTATCTTTCCATATTCTATTTGGAAGTGAGTTACTGAATCCAGCCTATCCTCAGGGATGGGCGGTTTAAACTCTATTTCCTGAGGCAGGAGTAATTAGATTTGCAGGGGTTTTTTTGTTTGTTAAGAACTAGGAATCCCTCTTCTGTATCTTAGCCTATTTATAATTGACCATTTCTTTGTATTATATGAGGGAATAGGTGCCTATCATTTCACTCATTTCACAGCTGCAGCTGATTTAGGAATTATTTTTTAAGCCTCACCCAAGGATGTTTTTCCCTCACTGATTTCTAGAGAGAGTGGAAGGGAGGGAGAGAGGGAGGGAGGGAGGGAGGGGGAGAGAGAGAGAGAGAGAGAGAAACACTGACATGAGAGACTCATCAATTGGTTGCCTCCCGAAGGCACCTCGACCTGGTACAGGAAACCTGCAACTGAGGTACGTGCCCTTGACCAGGAATCAAACCTGCAAACCTTTGGTTCCCCAGGCCAACACTCTAACCACTGAGCCAAACCTGCCAGGGCTGATTTAGGAATTAAATTGGGGACATAGGACATCGAGATGAACAAGAAATAAACTGGTGAACAAGACATGGAAGGTGAGGCAGATGAAATGAGATTTATGCTCATGGATAACATTACTGTGGGACATAGTCTGAATTTAAGTTGTTTCATGTAAAATATTGGAATGATCGTGTCTTTTTGTTGAGCAATTGTGAGGATTGAGCTGCACAGTGATGCAGGTGGCTGGACACAATATTAGTTGCCTTTCTTCAAGGTGAAAATGACGGAGCATCGCTGCCAAGAGCACAGATCCTGGTGCCAAACTGCCTGCTTGAGAACTGGTTCTCCTTCACCCTGGGTGGCCAGTTACTTAACCTTTTGGTGCCTCGGCTTTTTGTTGGGTAAATGGGAGATAATACTAGTATCCCTCTCGTGGGGTTATTGTGAGTTTTAGATGGTTTGTTGTATGTGAAGGGCATAGAGCAGTGCCCAGTACGTTTGCAAATATTCCATGCCATTTAGTACCTTCATATCTTGGGAATCAGAAGAAAAATGCATTATGCATTATTTTTATATTTAAACATTCTATGGGTTACTATATCTAATGTTTTTTCTGTCAGGTTCCCCCTCAGCATTATTGAGGTATATCATTGAGATACAATAATGTACAATTGACAAATTTTTACATATTAATATATCCATAAAATCATCACCACAATCAAAATACTCAACATATCCATCAGAAAGAGAAAAAAAAGCCACAGATTCAAGCAGCTTACCAAAAACCAAGCACAGGAAATGAAGAAAACTAAAAGGAGCATTATAATCAAATTCCTGAAAACTGGTAACAGAGAAAATCTTTAAAGCAGGCAGAGAGAAAGCATGGCATACAAAGGACAAAGGAAATAAGAGAATTTCTTCTGGGAAGAAATGCAAGCTAGAAGATACCTTTCAAATACTGCAGGGACAAAATCTGCTAACTTAGAATTCTTTACCCAGTGAAATATATTTCAAAATGTATTTTTAAATTGAGGACTTTTACAGACATAAAAAAGCTAGAATTCATCACAGCTGACCCACTGTACAGGAACTGTGCCAGAGATCCTCCCAGCAGCAGCACAGAAAGGAATGAGGCACACCAGAAAAAGTATGTGGGTAAATGTAGAGATTGTCTTCTTATTACTTAAATTATTTTAAAAGATAATGAACCACTTAAAGCGAAAATAGTAACAGCGTTTTGTGGGGTTCATGACATACACAGAAATGAAATGTGTGACAACAACAGCACAAATGCACGCAGGGGCCGTAGTAGAAACTGTTGCAAGGTTCTCCTACTAAATGTAAAGACATAATATAACCCCAAAGTGGACTGAAATGGGTTAAAGATGGTACTGTAAACCCTACAGCAACCTCTAAAGTAAAAGTTACAACCATTAAGCCACTAAGGAGTAAAATTGAATCATAAAAAAATACTCAATTCAAGATAAGGCAGAAAAATATGAAAAGAAGAGCAAAGAACAGATGGGACAAATAGAAAACCAATAACAGTGCAGTAGATTGAAACCCACCCAGCCTTATCAATAATCACATTAAATGTAAGTGGTTTAAACACTCCAATTAAAAGGCAAAGATTGCCAGACTGAGAAAAGCAAGACTCAATTAAATGCTGCTTATAAGAAGACCGCTTGAAATACAAGGGCACAAATAGGTTAAAAATAAAACATTAAGAGAGGATTCACCATAAAAAGAAAGTGGGACTGACTATATTAGTATCAGGAAAAGTAGATTTTAGGGAACATTATCAGGAAATAGTCTTTTCATAAAAGCAAAGGTATCAGTTCATCAAAAGGACATAACAATCCAAAATATTTATGTACTCAATAACAGCTTCAAAATATATCAAGCAAAAACCATTAGAAATGCAAAAAGAAATAGTGGAAACCACAACGACAGATTTCCACACCCCTGTCAGAAATTGATAGAACAAGTATACAGAAAGTCTGCAAGAACTTTCAGCCATATGACATATTTGTAGACACCCAGCTTCAGAAGGATACACGTTCTTTTCAAGAGCTTATAGAACATTTACCAAGAAAGACAATATTCTGGGCCATAAAACAAGCCTAAATAAATTTAAAACTACTCAAGTCATACAAATTATGCTCTCTAGCCCCAGTGGAATTAAAACAGGAAGATCTCTGGGAAAATCTCTAAATATCTGGAAATTAAATATCACATTTTGAAATAACCCCTGGATCAAAGAAAAAATCAAAAGGGAAATTAAAAAGTACTTTGAACTAAAAGAAAATGAAAACAGAAAGTATCAAAATTTGTGATAACTGGATAGGTGAACGTGCACCTAAAGCAGACGTGGAAATTCACTGCACTGAAAACCTAGGACAGAAAAAAGGTTTCAGTGTCCTCAGCATCCAACTTGAGAAACTAGAAAAAGCAAATTAAACCCAAAGTAAACAGCATATAATAAATATTAGAGCAAAAAAAAAAAAATCAATGTAATAGAAAAAAGAAAACAATACAAAAAAATTAATGAACTCAAAAGGTTGTTCTTAGGGATTGATTAATAAAATTGGTAAACCTCCAGCCAGGATAATTAGAAAAAGAGAGAAAACATGAATTACAGTACCAGGTATGAGGGAAGTGACATCATTACAGGTTTTATTTAAAGAATCATAAGAGAATATTATGGGTAGTTTTATGCCATTATAGTCAACAAGATAAAATGGACAAATTCCACTGTTCACTCAAGAAGAAACAGGTAACCTGAGTAGCCCTCTATCTATTTAAAAACTTGAGTTTGTCATTAAGACCCTCCCACAAAGAAAACTCCAGGCCCAGCGGAGTCACAGCGGGGTCCACCTGACACTCAGGGAAGAAGTAATACCAGTGCCACACACACCTGGAAGCAGAGGTGACTGCAGCCTCCCAGCTGGGCCCGTGAAGCCATTTAACTCGGATCAGCCCTCCAGCGTCAGCGCTATGATTGTATTTTAGCTTGCTTGCTTTCTTAGAGCCTACCAACTAAATTTTCCTTTTATTTTATACATGTGCATGTTTTTGTCCACACCTCTTACCTTCCTTTAGACTTTTGGCTCCTGGTAAATCCTGCAAGATTTGTTCAGATAAAATGTCTTCGTCTCACCCTCATTCTGGAGAGAGATGTTTTTATGGGGACCACTAGCAGACAGACTGCAGTTTCCCCTGGTTACCTGCGGGTGTTCTCCCAGATCGCTGTCACCTTGGTCAGCGAGCTGTCTTCTCCCATCTGAATGTAGGATGTTCTTTCTGACACTCGCGTAGCCCCTTCTATCTATCCTTTTGGTGTGTGATGTACTTTAATGGTGCACTTGTGGCTTCCATCAACAATAGAAACTTTCGGCCACTTTCTCTCTAATCGTGCTGCTCCCACACTTTGCTGCTCTCCCCTGTGCTTCTGTTCCAATCTCTTGCCCTCTCCTGTGTCAACCCCCTTGTCTCTGCTGGAGTCTCTGCAGTTTTTCCAGTTACCTCTTTTTCATGCCGCTAATTGTCTCTACTTCACTGCCCCGTTCGCGTTGCTGAGTTTTGTTCATCGATACGTACGTATAATTCTAGACACCCTGTTTGACCCTCTCGGCATCTTCCCGGTCTATTTTAGTAGCCTTGCTCTTTAGCTATCCCTTACCCTCCTGCTTTTGGTTTTAAATATACGAAACAAATTTGCACTATACTATAAATATTTTCAATTGCTGCAGAATTTGGGCATCTGCCCCACCGTGTTTTGCGTGTTTCTGCCCACTCTCGCTCATGGCACTTGGTTTTCTTGTGTGTTAGGAGGATTCTGATGGTGTGTTCATAGCTTAAACTTCATCTGTGGGAACCCCCAGACCTAAAATGTGGGTGAGTCCTTCCAGAATGATCGTATATGTCAGATCTGCCTGGGGCTCTGTGGGCACAAAATGACTGTAGCTCTTTCAAGAGTCCTGGCTTAAGCACGCAAGGTAGGGGTGCAGAGACCAGGCAATGTGCGTCTCTGAAGGCCAGAGTACAAAGCCTGAGTTTACTCTAGGATCAGTGACAGACCTTAGCAGGTATCAGAAGGATGTGACATGCTCTTAGTCGTGATTTTCAAAGATCCTTCTAGATGCTTCCTGAATGGCTAGCAGGAATGGAGGGACTTTGAAGCTTGCTGCAATAATGGAAGAGATGACGGTGGCTAATGTGGCACCTGCCAGAAAGAGGAACCAAGAACACTCCCTGGCATGTGGTTTCAATCTTGCTTTCATCTTAAGCAGTGACTGAGCTTACCTGTAAGGAAGTTCGAGTTTAGTTCCTCTTTATAAAACCACTAACATTCTTCTCAGGCAAAGCCCAGGAGCCCTGTCTTTACCTCCTCTCTCTGCCCCTATCTTCCCCTCACTCTTGCTGATGGGAACAGACTGCCCCCGGGCCACTGAGCTGCCCAGCCCTGTGTTTCTGCAAGATCCTGAGCACCCTGCTTCTGAAGGGCCTCACAGAGGCACCCGGTCCCTGTGCCTTGCTGGCAGGGAACCAGCACGTGGTTAGGCTGGGAACGTGCTGTGCACAGAGGGAGTGATTAAAGGACTTAATTCTCTAAGTAAATTCCACCTTTTGGCATCCCAGTGGATAATTTTAACTTACCGCTTTCTTCAGTTTCATCAAATACCTCTTAAGAGTGCAGAAATCCGAGCATGGGTGGCAGGAACTGACTGTTTGCTAAGGTGCAAGGAGTAAACACTGGCAGCCCTGGGGGGGTTGAGCCCTGAGCATTTTTTATTGGTTTTCATAAGGGGGTTTAAGGTGCAAGAGAAAGTACACAGGAGATGAAAACAGGTCAAGAAGGATTAATGTGGTGAAGCTGCCAGTGGGGGAGATCAAAGGTCTAGTCCAGCTAAGAAAGTGGGAAAACATGACAGTTTTCTCGGGAGCTGCCAAACTGGGCGAGGCTGCGGCGTCTGAGCTCCCATGGACTTCCATGACCCAGTGGGGCCATGTCCCCAGAGTCCCCATGCCACATTCCCACCACCAGCCTGGGGCACTGGGGGAACACTGGTCTGGGACTTGGAGAGGCTGAGTTTGTGCCCAGGCTCTGCCCCAAATTATCCGGGATTTTCAGGAAGCCACCACCTCTGAACCTGTAAGAAAGCACATCAGCACTTACCAACCTACTTCCCAGGGCTGCTCAGAGAATGAATTTGCTAATGTGAATTGTAAAACTCTTTACAAACAAAGACCATTATTCATATTGTTATTTAGCTTCACCACTAAGAATTAAGTGTTCCAGTAACCTCTTTGGCAAAATGAAACAGGCATAGAGTAACCACCGTTTTATTACTGTTTTATTGTGCTTGCCATGAGCCCCCCAGGTTGGGGTAACAATAGCAGCTGGAACAATGGGTTCTTGGATTCAGAAAACCGGGATGGCCGGACAGACAGGCGCAGAGGTTCTTTAGGGCATCTCTCCTCCTCCCCACCCACCCATCCTGGGACTCTGGGTACACAGATCCACACAGCTGTGTCCTCTGCTCCACCCCCTTCCCAACATGTCCCTTGGCTCCCTCCTCCCCCTTTGCTTCTCCAGAAAACACTTTTTAAACTTGCCTTCAGGCTGTCCCCTCTTTTCAATCCATGTCTAGTTTGAATGACCGCTCTCCTGACATTATCTTCTACTTCACCAATATTCTCTGAGCCAGAACCTGCCTCACAGCCCAAATGCAGGTCCTTCTGTAGCAGCCCCGAATTCTCCCTGCCAGCTTCAGATCCCGAACCACTTCTGTAACCCACCCCCAGCCCAGAGGTTGTCAAGGCCTTGCAAGACTGCGAGAACCTCTATTTCATCTACACACCTATCAGAGTAGCTATGGTAAAAACTAGTCACACTACCAAATGCAGGCGAGGACACAGAAAAACCACAGTGCTGAGCACACAACGCTACAGGTGACAAAGGGACATCAAACTACCCCCACACTTACCAGGGTCAGCATCCTGGCTCTGGCTTAGTGCTGACCGAGTTATGGGAGGTTAACCACTTGGATCTGGGAGAGGAACCCGAAGCCAAACTGGTTCCTCTAACAGCTGTATTCTCTGCCATGCTGAGTGTCCTGGGCAGAATAATGCCCCCAAGATGCCACATCCTGGTCCTGGAACCTGTTAGTGTGATCTCACCCAGCACAAGGGACTTGGCAGATGAGATTATGTTAAGGATGTTGAGGCAGGGAGGTAGGCCTGGGTTATCCAGTTGGCCCTAATCAATCAATCAAAGGGTCTTTGGGAGAGGGAGGCAGGAGGGTCAGGGTAGGGAAGAGATTGGAGTCAGAAAGCTTGGAGGCCCTCCCAGTGTCTTGTCCTCATGCCTGGCGCTGAGTTTGGAGTTGCGCTGGCATTTCCTCAGGCAAGGGCATGCTGTTGACCAGGTTTGTTTTGTTTTGTTTTGTTTTAAAATATATCTTTATTGATTTCAGAGAGAGGAAAGGAGAGGGAGAGAGAGAGAGATAGAAACATCAATGAGGAGAGTCATTGATTGAGCCCGCAACCCGGGCATGTGCCCTGACCGGGAATCGAACCCCGATCGCCTGGATCCTAGGTCGACGCTCAACCGCTGAGCCACGCCCGGCCGGGCATGACCAGGTTTTTGGTTTTACACTGCTTTGTGGTCAGGTTCATAAAGACCATTTTTATGCATCCCGTTATGTCAACAGCATTCATCTGGCTACCACCCTGACCCCCTGAGCCCGTTTGAACCCTGATTCTGTGATCTGGTCTCCCCTCTTCCTCCTGGCTGTAGGTCTGAGACAGGAGCATGTGTATTCATCCAGGACACTGACAATAAGGTGCCCAGATGAGGCATGTACTGGGCACTTGGCGAGCTATCCAGTGGGCACAGGCACAGGCGGTACCAGGGCTCTTCACTGCGGCTCGCCCTCACGCACAACCCTCCCCGCCTCCCACGGGGTGCCACCCAGAGCTGAGCCCTGCGGAGAAACCAATGACCTAATCATTTATTTAGACATCTCCCTGGGCTCAAATCACACTCACTGGTCTGGAGTTGATGGATTTCTGTTTCCCCCCCTTTGCTCAGATGTCTCCTCTACAGGGTTTTCTGTAATCACTCATGGAGCAGGAGCCACAGTGGACAGCACTGCAGGGCAGCTCCGGGCCATAGTCCAGTTGGGGCTCCTAACTCTCTCCCCAGGAGGAGCCCAGTGTCCAGTCACCGTGCATAGTTAACAATCTCGGGACTTCAGTCTCTTATTCATCATCTTCCAGTGAGTGAGTGGTACACCGGTGTCCTTTGGCTCCTAGCACAGAATCTACTGTTTAGAAACTTCCAAGCGTAAGGTGAAGCCCAGCAACAGCCTCCTAGAAGCCCCAAATGGGATTTTGTGGTTGTATTTTATCTTAAGCTGACAATGCCACTTTTTTTCTTGGAACATTTATCATATCTTATGAGGCAATGATTTAAGACCATCACTCTCACCTCAGAGACAGAACAACAGAAGCTGTCAATGGAGGACTCAGGATGTGTACAATTCCATTCAAGCTGGGAGGTTTCCTCACCATGGACATGGTACTAATCACACACCTGTCATTTTCTGCCTCAGTTTCATCATTCTTCTTCTTTTTTTTTTTTTAATGTTTTTGTAGTGGTTTCTCCCAGTGAACCAGAGTAACTTCATTGTTGGAAAAGAACAAATTTCCTGAAGCAGCAGCCTCAAATCCTCTAGCCGCACAAAGGACCAAGTGCTCACTCTGTGGACTTCTAGAAAGAACAGCAACCCTTCATCTCCAGGACTACCAGGTGGCAGACACCATGAGGGCACCATAAATCTGAAACACCATCTGTCTGTCAAGGGAGGGAGAGCAGAGGCCTGTTTAAATGCTAAGGCCATGAATGAAAGCAATTTCCAGAGCAAGCTTCTTCCTGTTGTGAAAGGTTAACATTTGTTCAGCCATTCAGTGTTTGCCAGACTCAGATCTGTCACCTCAAGGAGTCTCCCAAACCTGGGAGCTTCTCCACTTCTTAGTGATGCAAACGTCGTGATCACCTGGCAGTGTCTGGGTTTGGGTGTAATCTCATTAGGGTGACACCTGTGAGTTGTTTTGTTCTTATGACCAGCCCTTGTCAAAACTGTCCTGTCTCTGGGGAGGGTAGAAGGGTTGTGGAGGGTCTCTGCCGCTGAGCTGGAAGGCGGGGATCCTGGCTATTTCTGAAGCTGCAAAGCTGTAGACAGGTCCCCTGGGTTGGAAGGGCTCAAGCACGAAGGGACCACGAAGGCGTGAGGAGCCCGCAGGTGATGCCAGGAAGGGAGCCTGTGGCTCTTTCTCCCCTTTCTTTGCAAACCGACCAGGTGCGTGATTAATAGGGAATTGATTGGGGGTGTTTTGTTTATGGTCTGGACAAGAGAAGCTTAAGAAGCCAAAGATAAACTACAGCCCTGGATCAAGAAGACCAAGTCAGCGGGGAAGTACTGCTGCTGCAGAATGACCATGGCCCACTGCCCCTGCCGAAAAGAGCTCCAGGAGCACCACTGGGTGCCCAGCGAGGATGCACCTGTGCCTTCGGTTCTCCCCAGGCCAGGCCTGAGAAGTAGGGTCCATTCCCTCCTTTATACATCATTATACATTGTCCTGCTCCTTCTAAAGCCCTCTGCTGAACCTCAGAGCAGCAAAATGACAAACCAGAAGGGCCCTCTCCACGGGGGATGCTGAGTGCACCACGTCTCCCGGGGTCCCTTTGGGCACCCCCTCCCCCAGCCTCTCCGCTGTGCGACCCTCGGTGCGGGCCCTGGACGCGGGAGGGGTCGCTGGGCGCGGTGGGGGCACGCCGGGCGTCTCTGACACCGGACGCCAACACCAGGGACCCTACGCGCGAGGCCGGAGGGAAGGTAAAAGGCGGAGCACCGATCGCTTGCGACCCCGCCCCTCGGGCCTGACCAGGCTCCGCCCCTTCCTCCCCCAGTCTCACCTCCACCGCGAAGACCCCGCCGGCCCCGCCCCTTCCTCCGCGCCGACCAACCTCCTCCCCTTGCAGCGCTGCGCGGTTACACTGGGTCCCTGCACGTGGGAACCCAGCCCACCTCCAGCGATGCCGCGCGCGCCCCGGTGCCGCGCTGTGCGCGCCCTGCTCCGGGACCGCTACCGCGAGGTGCTGCCGCTGGACGCCTTCGTGCGGCGCCTGGGTCCCCAGGGCCGGCGCCTGGTGCAGCGCGGGGACCCGAAGGCCTTTCGCGCGCTGGTGGCCCAGTGCCTGGTGTGCGTGCCCTGGGACGCGCAGCCTCCCCCCGCCGCCCCGGACTTCCGCCAGGTGGGCTCCCCGGGGACCCTGGTCAGGCCTGCGGGGTGGGGTGAGGGCCATGGGGAATAAGGCCGGACGCCGCTGCCCACCGCCCCCCGGGCACCCCCGTACCTAGCCACTCGAGACCCCTCTCCCGCAGGTGTCCTGCTTGAAGGAGCTGGTGGCCAGGGTCGTGCAGAGGTTCTGCGAGCGCGGCGCGAGGAACGTGCTGGCCTTCGGCTTCGCGCTACTGGACGGGGCGCGCGGCGGCCCGCCTGTGGCCTTTACGACCAATGTGCGCAGCTACTTGCCCAACACGGTGACGGAGACGTTGCGTGGCAGTGGCGCGTGGGGGCTGCTGCTGCACCGCGTGGGCGACGACGTGCTCACCCACCTGCTGGCACGCTGTGCGCTCTACCTGCTGGTGGCCCCCAACTGCGCCTACCAGGTGTGCGGGCCACCACTCTACGACCTCTGCACCACAAGACAAGCTGGCGGGACCCTGGTGGGCCTCAGACCCACGCGCCAGGCCTGGAATGGAGGAGGCGGGGAGGCTAGGGTACCCCCCGGCTGCCGCTCGAGGCGACGGCGGAGCAGCGTGGGGGGAACTCTACCTCAGGCCAAGAGGCCCAGGCCCGGCCTGATCCCGGAGCCGACCCGGAGGCCAAGTGCTGGCGACCCCCCCGCGGTGACACCTGTGGGAGCTGCCGTGGAAGCCTTGTCTGGGGAGAGTGAGCCGCACAGGACCAGGTGTCCCTTACCATTGCCGGGCCGTGAGCGTGAGGCCGGCTGCCCTTCCTCTGGGTGGTCACGTCCCCAGGCCGCTCTTGGTCCCAGAGTGGTCGTTGAGACCAAGCAGTTTCTCTACTGCTCGGGTGGCAAGGAACGACTGCGCTCCTCCTTCCTACTCAATTCCCTGAAGCCCAGCCTGACGGGGGCCCGGAGACTAGTGGAAACCATCTTTCTGGATTCGAAGCCCCTGCAGCCGGGGGCTCCCCGCAGTGCGCGCCGCCTGCCCACGCGCTACTGGCGGATGAGGCCCTTGTTCCGGGAGCTGCTTGGGAACCACGCGCGGTGCCCCTACGGCAGGCTGCTCAGGAAGCACTGCCCACTGCGGGCCGCCGCCACCCCAGTGGAGGCCGTGGGGGGATCCAGCGACAAGGGGTGCAGTGGAGTGGGTGTCTGCGCCCCGGAAGAGGACCTGGTCCAGCTGCTCCACCAGCACAGCAGCCCTAGGCACGTGTATGCGCTCCTGAGGGCGTGTCTTCGCAGGCTGGTGCCCGCAGGCCTCTGGGGCTCCAGGCACAATGAGCGCCGCTTCTTAAAGAACGTGAAGAAGCTCATCTCTCTGGGGAAGTACTCCAAGCTCTTGAATCAGGAACTGACCTGGAAGATGAAAGTGCAGGATTGCACCTGGCTGTGCCGTAGCCCAGGTGAGGAGGTGGGTGCCATGGCCCCATAATCGGCCATGGCCCTGCAGGCCCTTCCTTCCCCTACCCCCACACACCTGGCCTCTTGCTGCTGCTGGGTGGTTCTTTCTGGTTTCTCTGCCTCTGATCCTCTCTCCCACCCAGTTTGCATCAACCTGCAAGACTTTCATGGACTCAGGCAGGTTCTGGGTGCTGGAGACAGGCAGTGAGCAGATGGAATAGGGCTATGGCAACAGGATGGAAGCATCCAGAAGCTCTGCCCAGAATGTTAATTCATAATCCCTTTTTTGGCATTCATGTTTATCACCATGAAATAATGCCCCGCTGAAAGAAACAGGTTGGGAGTAGAACCCACTTTGCCGGAGGGTTCAAATTTAAGTTTTAACGGTGCAGTTGCTATGCTAGGGCAGGGCAGCTAGATAAGTGAAAAGACTGTCTCTTGCACAAGGATCCTAGCCCATCTTTAGGAAGGAAAGCGTCATGAGGAAGCAGAGGGAGCAGCAGGACACTCCTGTGTCAGGGAAGGTGGACTGTTGCAATGGGTGCTTGCAGGAAGTTTTCTGTCAAGCTGGCCTGTGGTGTCTCTCCCCCCAGGCCCTTTGGTTTTCTGGGATTAATGATGAGGTTCCTCCAGTCCAGCCACCACTCAGCCTCCTCTTGGCCAGCATCCTCCTTGTTTGTTCACCAGCACCAGGAGTGGACAGGACTAGCCACCCTCCCTGCTCCCCCTGGTAGAGGAGTGGTGGTAAGAATAGACCCAAGTTATGCTATGTTTGGCTTCCCCCAACTCCCAAGACATTTAAGATTTTAGAAGAAGGATGGTTCAGAGCCCTCTATTACAGCCAGTCTTGCCCACCCAAATGCACATGATAACCTCCTGTGGTAGGGGTCTTAAAAATGCCCATTCTCATCCCCCAAGATCCCAATTGCAGTGGTGTCCCACAGGAAGGCAAAGGGGCACACCCTCTCAGACTAACAAGAGACCTCAGGGCCAGGTGATTCAGACAGCAAATGCCCTTCCAGCAACTTGTTTTTTTGGTTTGTTTCTTTTTATTTGTGGGAAATACCACATAACATTAAATGTATGTCTTAACCGCTGTTTGCATGTACAGGACAACAGTGCTGAGTATAAGCAGAACTGCACAGCATATTTCCAGAACTTGTTAATACTGTGTGACTCATACACCAACAGACCATGTGGGGCAGTGTGGGTGACTCTCAAATGCAGCAGGCTCAGTTCAGTTAGCTGTCACACGACTCGGGGGTTCAGCTTGCCTGTAAAAAGAGTTTGACTTCTGTGATCCTGTTCCCCAATTTCCAACAAGGCGTGACTCCATGGTGGTGTTTTTCCAGGCAACTGACCTCTGCAGCGTCTTTGTTCGCTCAAGCTGTACCCTAGGCATTTGCTGTTTTCCTTGGTTGGACCATGCCAGTTGTCTCCTGGCTGAATAAATGATGCACAGGACAGTCTTGGTCTCTGAGCCACCTCTTCTGATCACGGCTATCCGTGGTCACCTCTTCCACCCTATCCTGCTAGGACGTCCCTTCCTCTGTCCTGCCAGGTGTTCCATCAACAGCATCTGGGCTCCTTTGCTTTTGTCTAGCCAGCCTTGACCATTGTCTCACCTGCCATGCTGCCCATTGACTCCCGTGGGCTCTCTGGTCCCCAGCCTCCGAGGCCAGACTGCCAGCTGACCGCATCTGCTGCAGCGTTGCTAGAGACATCGCAAGATAGATTCCTGATGGAAACTCAGGCGCTGCCATCGCTCCCTGCTGGCTTACTCGCTGCCTCTCCCTGGGCTTGCTCATCCTTGGGCTGGTGGCAACCCCTGGCCCCTAACCTGGGCATACACTGCTGCTGGTTTAGGTTGTGCTCTGCCTCCAGCTCACATCCGACCAGATCACTTTTCCTGAATTGCCATCCCCAGTGTGTCCCTCCTATGGAGGCTGCCTTTGCTTTCAGAGAGGAGTCTGCGTGGGGCCTTTACTGGGCCTTTGTTTTGAATTCCATTAGTTTTTCTAATGGTTTTATCCTTCCTCTGCTCTCAGGTTTGTTGTGTCATCCTCTGACCTCTCAGATGGGTGTATGGCTGTGCGTTCCCTTCGGTCCTGCCCAGCTGGGCCTGTGTTCTGATATGTTGCTCACGTTTTTATATCAACTGCGTTTAAGTATTTTGAGTTTTTTTCTGGCATTTCTTCTTTGATCAGCGTGTTGTTGTTCTTTTAATTTATCTTTATTGTTGAAAGTATTACAGATATCCCCTTTTTCCCTCATTGATCCCCTCCACCCTGCACATCCCCCCACCCCTGCAGTGAGTTTTTTAAACATATATTTTAGATTTTCCAGATATGTGGATATTTTAAGTTATCTTTTTGTTACTGATTTCCAGCTCAGGTGTGTAGTGGCCTGAGGGACCCCAGCTATGTGAACTGGCTTTGTAATCTTGTGCATAGACAGTCTTCACCAGTGTTCCTTGTGTCCTGGAGGCCTGGTTGGTGTCTGTGTTTACTGTAGCAGGCTTGTTATGTGCTATGAGAAACTGTGTCCTTCCCACGGCCGAGTGCTTACCTCACGTGGGCAGTTTGTCTGGCTCCTCCTGTTCTGACAGTGTTTGCATGGTTGTTTTATTAGGCACATGCACGTTTGAGAAGTTTTATCTTCCTTATGTGCAGCTACTAATTCTTTTTACCTTAGGGTCTGTTTTAACGCCTTAGAGAACACCTGCACGGGCTTCCTTTTGGTTTGTGTTTACCTCTTACATCATTTGTCATTCTTTAATTTTTATTTCAGCCTTTTCATATCTACATAATTTAGATGTGTTTTATTAATAGCATATCACTGACATTTTAAGCTTATTTTCGATCCAGTGTGATAATCTTTGCCACTTTCCTGGAGAATCTGGTTTGTTTTAATTTTTCTGTAATTACAGGTGTGTCTGCATGTTTTTCTTCCATTTTTCTGTTCAGTTTCTCCCTACCTTTTCATGCCCTTTGTCCTCGTGTCCTGACTGAGTGTGTTTTCACTCTGGTTTTGCCTTCCGGTAGCTTGGAATTATATTCTCTATTCTCTTCTCATAGTGGTTTCCCTTCTCCTGAGCAACATAAGGGCCTGAGCATATTTTAATCTGGTTCCCACCCCAACTTGTATGCTGTTCTCCCACTAGCCTGATTATGTCCCAAATTAGACACTATTATTGTTTCCCATGGTTAATGTGTATTTAGCTTCCTCCTCACCCCTTCATTTCCCCTCCTGTCTTCTGTCCCAGACCTGCCTCTGGGTCCCTTTTCTTCTCCTTTACATGTTTCTATCTGTGCCGTGGCCCTTGTGGCAAATGGGTGATACTTGTGGACCTCTTCCCACAATGTTTCATAGAACAAACTGCAGAGGACCACAGAGGAGGACAGCATCTTGGTGCGCGTTTGGAGCCCAGCAGCATGTGGCTTCCCTTAGCTGGCGTGTGACTGCCACCACTCACCGGGTTGTCCAGCCTGGAGAACCCCAGGCATTTCTGGATCTTGCTGCTCAATGAGGATGCCTGAAATCATACAAATCAACACCCAGCTGTCCCATGGGGAGAGCTCGTCTCTGCATTCTCCATTCTGCTGGTACAGCAGGACAGGTGGTGACACTTCACACCATCACTGCCCAATAGAAATAAAACGTGAGCCATGTGCATGATTTAAAATGTCCTAGTAGCTACGTTAAAAAGGTAAAAAAGGAATGGTAAAACTAACTCAACAATACACTTTATTAAAGGCCAATATATTGGAAATGTTGCCACTCCAACATGTAGTGAGTCAGTAGAGGCATCATTGATGAGGTGCACCACCTTCTTTCTCTGCCCAAGTCCATGAGACCTAGCATGTGGGGCGCATGTGCAGTGTCAGTAGTCCAGATCTGCTATTTCAAGTGGCCTGTGGCTGCTGTGATGGGCATGCAGGTGGGGTGAGCATGTGCCTCTCATTCCAGGGGGTCGCTGTGTCCCGGCTGCTGAACACTGTCTGAGAGAAGCTGTCCTGGCCAAGTTCCTATGCTGGTTGATGGGCACATACGTGGTTGAGCTGCTACGGTCTTTTTTTTATGTCACGGAGACCACGTTTCAGAAGAACCAGCTCTTCTTCTTCCGGAAGAGTGTCTGGAGCCAGTTGCAAAGCATTGGGATCAGGTATTACAGTCAGAGCGTCGCGTGACCTGTTTCTTCCCTTTCTTCCCATCTGCAGATGCAGCTCTAGTTCCTGCTACAGGTTCCCTGTGTCCCGCACCTCGGGGCCCCTCAGCCAGCTACTCTAGGGGCCGTCCTGACCCATAGGGGTCTTGTACTGGCATGGACTCCTGGAGGTCCTCTTTCCTCACCTGTAGATCAGGGGTTTGAGCTAGGTGATCTCTAGGGTCTCAAAGGCAGGAACAATGGTGCAAGCAAACCACTTATCCCTGGTGTGTGGTCAGATTCTCTTTTAGTTTGCACAGAGTAATTGGGACTTGTGTCACAAGAAAATGAAACCCACCTACTTGACAACTCACTGTGGGAAGTGTCTGGGGACAGAGGTGCCCACTGTGAGGTAGGATCCTGAGGCAGAAACTTCCAGAAGGATGACTTGCCTCTGAGTAGATTTGTCTTAGCTTCCCAGTGGGCAGTTTTGGGTACATTGTGCAGGATTGTGGCAGATGTAAGCTGGTTAAGCCCTCCTCCTCTCTGTGACCAACCTGGCCAAGGCGTCTCATGACCTCAGAAGGCTTGGCGAAGACCCTAAAGTGGCCAGATCAGGGTTCCCAGGCTCTATGCACATTTGAATCAAACCCAAGCCTGAGCCATATGTCTCTGAAGGGAAGTGGCAACTCCTGAACCAGAGGCCCAGTCCCAGTCCTGCTCCTGGGAGAGGGTCTGGAATCCTTTATCATAGGTCTGAGTTGATACACAGTACATCCTGTTTAATAATTTAAAAATTCATGGTATATGATCGTGGGAGCCAGGAAATTCCACAGGGACAAGAAGGTCACTTCCTTTGTTTCATTTTTTTAAGCAAACAGCATTAAACCTCAGGCTTGGTGTCTGGTGAGACAACTCCAAAGGGCCACAGTGAGGTGGGCAGAGTGCCATGGATGGGTCATGTTCTTGGGTCCAGAGAAGGAACTTGCAGGACGTGATCACTTATATCCCCACCGTGGGAACCATCACCCTGCCTGTTGGACATTCAAGATCTGTGATGGGCTGTGCTCTCCAGCCTCCCTTCACTGCCAGGGCCACAACCCAGGGAGCATTCTCAGCCTCTGCCCCTTCGTGAGTGGGTGTCAGGGCAGAGGCCGACAGGGAGCTGGGGGTTCCCTAGGGAGACAATTCTGACCCTGTGGGGTTACACCAAGTAGCCGCCTTGCACATTCCAAGTGGCAGAACATGGGGTCTTTCTCCCAGGGGTCCTGTCCAGTCCCAGCCTACACTACCCAGGGCTCTGTACCATAAGGAACCTGGTGTCCAGGGCACCTGCCACGGAGGGCACTCCAGCAGCATCTAGTGAGTGTGTCAGCCTCATGGGCACAGGTGTCTCCACAGTTTGACACACCTGGGTTCTTGTGTGGCTGCTGAGCCATGTCCCATGAGGCTCTCTGTTTCAGACAACACTTCAATAGGGTGCAGCTTCGAGAACTGTCGGCAGCTGAGGTCAAGCGGCATCAGGAAACCAGACCCGCTCTGCTGATGTCCAGACTCCGCTTCCTCCCCAAGCCCAGTGGGCTGCGGCCAATCGTGAACATGGACTATGTCGTGGGAGCCAGGACATTCCACAGGGACAAGAAGGTCACTTTGTTTGATTTTTTAAGCAAACTGCATTAAACCCCAGGCTTGGTGTCTAGTGAGACAATTCCAAGGGGCCACAGTGAGGTGGGCAGAGCCCCATGGATGAGCCGTGTTCCTGGGTCCGGAGAAGGAGCTTGCAGGAAGGCCAGCCCTAGAAGCTGCTACACAGGCTCTGAGAACCCACAAGGTTCTCAAGACATGGACCCGTGACACGAGGGACTGACACAGCGCCCATGGTCCTGCCGTAGCACGGGGGGTGCACGCTCTCCGAGATGCAGGGATGGAAAGGACTGGGCCATTTAGCCTTCAGGTTCCCAGACCTTGTCGGACTGCCCCCACCCACCCTGTGGTTAGCATCCCCTTCCACCAATGGTATCTCTGTGTCACCAGCAATTTTGACCCCTTCAGAGTGCCTCCCTGTAGTGTTTTTGTTGTTATTAGTGCTGCCCCCCAAAAGAAAGGGAAGCTATTGATGTGGATTAGGGATCTGGTTTGGTCTGTGAGTCAAGAACTCATCTGGGGTGGGGTGGGGGCCAGGTGGGAGAGATGGTCCTGCATGTAGCTACTTGGCAGTTTTCTGTACCTTGTTTCTGAGATTCCAGGGTGGGTGTCTGGGGATGCCCTGGAGTCAGCTATCTGGCCCTTTCATGTGAGGGAAGCTGGGTGGGCAGGGGGGTGCAGAAGCAGAGCTGCCTGTCATCACTGGTCCCCATAGGTAGGGTGGGGGCCATTGGGCCCCGCGCCCCTTGGCTGGGGGCATCCTGTGACTATGCCACCATCCTGGACTGGCCCTGCAGGTACAGCATCTCACCTCGAAAGTCAAAACACTATTCAGTGTGCTGAACTATGAGCGTGTGCGGCGCCCTGACCTCCTGGGCGCCTCTGTGCTGGGCATGGATGACATCTATAGGGCCTGGCATGCCTTTGTGCTGCGCATGCGAGCCCAGGACCCAGTGCCTCAGCTGTACTTTGTCAAGGTGGGTGCCCCCTGCCCCAATGAGCTCACTCAGCACCCTCAGGTTCACCTACCAAGTGACTCTGCATTGTGGGCCCTGGGCAGGATGTGGGGTGTGGCTGGCTTTTTCAGGGCCTCTGTCTGCCAGGGTGAGGTGCCTATGGTGGAGCTGCAGACTTTTGGGAGCAGGGAAGGCAGGTGACCCCGGCTCCATTTGGTAGCACCTGGCTCCCTGGGGCAGAAACTTTGAGTTTTCCTTGCTGGCATGGACTCTGCAGTTCTGTACCCCAACTCCACAAGGGCCCTTATCTTGGGGAGAATATGACACTGCCACTTGCTCAGGGTATTGGGGGATCACCTGAGAAGGTAGCACGCGTGGCTCAGCTCAGAGTGCCAGGGGCCCTAGTGCCTGGGTCATCCGCCAGGGACCTCTGCTCATCAGCTTGTACTCAGAGAGTATAGGCCCACCCTAGAGTGTCATAGTCTGGGTGTGGAGAGAGGGACCCAGAGCCACCCTGGGGTACTCAGAGTCTGGGGGATGTAGGGGCATCTCAGCAAGAGCCCCACAGTGGGGTGGGTATGTGTGACTGGGACAGGGCTCTGGAAAGGGTGTTCAGGGGCTCCCTGGTCCTACTGTGTCCAATCACCCCAGAGCTTTCTAAGGGCAGGCTGGGGTCTCAGCTCAGCAGGGCAGAAGGGGTAGGACCCAGGACATGGGGGCCAAGGTAAGTATGAGCGGCCTGTAAATGCATCCCATCTACATAGGTGGACGTGATGGGTGCTTATGATGCCCTCCCTCAGGACAGGCTGGTGGAGGTGATTGCCAACATAATCAAGCCCCAAGAGCACACATACTGCCTGCGCCAGTACGCCGTGGTCCAGAGAACTGCCCATGGACACGTCCGGAAGTCCTTCAAAAGACATGTGAGACCCATGGGTGTGTGCCATGAGGAGGTGTGACATGAGTGTGACACCTGTGGTCTGGCATGTGTTTGCCCCTGCGGTCTGGCCCTCCCCCGTGTGTGCTGAGAAGCACTTCCTGTGCTCCCACTGCTTGGAGGTGCCTCCGTCCTTGTCATCTTCATACTTTTGTTCATGTCACATTCAGTCCTCTCTTCAAGCCACTCCTGCATGCTGTCCCTTCACAGGACCCCTGAGTTTGAGGAGGTGGCAGCAGAGCCAAGCATATGTTTCTTTAGTGTCCCCATGGCTGCCCCTCAGGAGCCCAAGCCTGGCCCATGGCACACAGTGGGGCCAAGTGCTTTATGGCTGGGACTGTGCTGGTTCTGTGAGGAGAGGGCCAGAGGGCACCTTGCCCAAGACACTTGGGCTTTGCTCACTGAGTGGTTCTGCCTTTGCGGTGGGGCTGAGGGTCCGAGGGTGCCCTTCCTCACAGCGGCCAGGGGCCTGAGGCCTCAGTGGTGCTGAGAAAGGACATCTGGAGTTCAGGTTGCATTCGAGACCCAGTTAGCACATTGGCGTTTCTGAGCAATTGTCATGAGCATCTTGGAGCTTGTGGGCACCCAGCCCCCAGAAGCTGTGCTGTGGGGAAGGCAGGAGAGTACAAAAAGAGTTCTCAGAAATTCTTGGGGAAAGCACACTCGAAAAGCCCTGGGCAAGCCAAGTGAGTGTGGATTGCAAATCCTGAGGGTATAGCACTATACATTTGTGGACAGATGGTGCCACCACTTGCATCAAAGTAGAGAAAGTCACCAGCAGCCTCGAGGTCCCCCCTTTCTCCCCAGGTGCCTACCAGTCTGACCTGCATTGTGCAGACCCTCTTACCTGTCTCAAATTCTGTGACCATGATTCAGACAGAATCCCATCTTCCCATCTTGTTTCCGTTGCTCCCTAGCCAATCTGAGAAAGAGCTAGGCACCCGGGAGCACCTGCCCTTCATCCCTCCCATCCTGGACGTGTTCCTGTGTCCACACTGCACAGTGTGGCTCTGCCTTCCGCTGCTTGTGGGTCTTTGCTGGTTCCCATTGGGAGGTTTGAATGCTGCTGAAAGCATTACTGTGATGTGGTGGATTCAGAGGTGGAGTTGCCAGGTCACAGGCATGCTTTGTTTAGTCTTAGACATCACCAGAGAGTGTTCCTAAGTGGCTGTGCCAAAGTAGCCATGAAGCACTCGACCCCATTGTGCAGCCACGGGCCTGGCCTGGGCTCCTGGGGGACAGCCATGGGAACACCAAAGTGGCATGCTCATGCTCACACACTTGCAAGTGTCAGTATTCAGGTTGTAGCCTGAATTTCTTGAGGGGGTGCCCAGCATCTTGTATGATCGTGACTTGCATTCCCAATGACCCTTCACATGGACATCTCTCCCATGAATGCCTGTTCAAGTCCTCTCCCCACTCTCTGACAGGCTGTCTACCTTTGTTGTTGATTTATAGGTGATCTTTGTATGTTTTGGGTACGAGTCCTCTCTCAGGTGTGTCTCGCCTTTTTCTTCACAAGTGGAGTCTTGATGACCAGAAGTTTTTAATTTTAAAGAAGTCTTTATCCATTGTTTATGGCTGAAACTGTGTTCTGTTTGAGAAACCTGACCCTGAGTCACCATGACATTCCTACATGTTTTCTTTCAAGATCTTTATTGTTTCAGCTTTTGTGCTCAGGTATAGGGTCCATTTTGAATTAATTTTTGTGTATGGTATTTTTAAACTGCTCTATTTCTGCTTAAATCCAGATTTCTCATGAACCTGCCTTCCAGTTCATTGATCTTCTCTTTTTCTGTCTCTAATCCTCCTTTAAACCCACTTACTGAATTCTTAAGTCCAGTTGTCTTATTTTTCAGTGCTAGTAATCCCATGTGAATTTTCTCATACATTCCAAGTCTCTGGTAAAATTCCCCATCTTCTCCCCTATTTTATTGACTCATCTTTACTGATTTTTAAATTCCATAACTAAGTAGCCACCCACCCATATTGGATGCTATGATCGATCATGTATGTTTCTGTTGCTTCACTTGTGGTTTGGTTACACAAGCCTGTCATTTTTTTTCATGAGATGCTAGACTTTTAAGTAAAAAAATTTAAAACATCGGTTTTTGCATAATGTTTTCCTTTGGAGAGAATAATATTTTCTTGACGATTGGAGTGGTGGACAACCTTAATCCTACAAGGGTTGTCTTTACACTGTGTGGGGCTAGTCTCCTTCATTTTGCTCCTTTCCTGGCTGTGGCCGTCGGCTGTCTCGCCTGAGAGCAGGTGTGCAGCCCTCAGTGGGCCCTGGCTCCCCTCAGCCCCAAGTGGCTGCTGTGACCACACTTGGCTCAGCTCCAGCTCTGCTTCTGCTGGGTTTCCAGCAGTCTCCCCAGAGCTCCTGACACTGGGAGTTGGCGAGGACTGGAGAAGAAATCACTCACAGTTTTGACTCCATTACCTGGGGCCCCTCCTCCTAGGACCTCACCCTCAATCCTAGCTGTTTCAATGGCCCTGGACTCCAACTCTCTTCAGTCATAGCCCCCCACTTTCTGCTTAAGTTCCACCTCCCTGGATTAGACAGACCTCAGGTAGAGAATGTGGGATGCACCCAGGACTGGGATTCTAAGTCCATCTGCTTCCTGCCTCTCCAGCACCCCCAAAAAACTTTCATCTGCATTTTATCAGTGGGCATAGTAGCCATGGGGAAGGTGACTGGAGGCCCTGTCCCTATGATTTTGTAGCACTCTCCTGCTCCTCAGGATCTCCGTTCTCCCTTTCCTGAACACAGGTTGCACGGCGGGGCTTCCCTGGGGTTTGTCCCAATGCTGACTTAGTCTTCCATGACATGACTTCTGCTTGTCGATGTCCAGGCTGGGGCTCAGGGAGGGAGGCATCTACCTGCCTCATGCTCTGCCCTCTTCACCGGCAGGTGGCCACCTTCACAGACCTCCAGCCTTACATGAAACAGTTCGTGCAGCAACTGCAGAAGACAAGCTCACTGAGGGATGCTGTGGTCATTGAGCAGGTCAGTGTGGGTAGACACCCGGCACACTGCTGGGGGCAGGGCTGTGGACACGGTGAGACCACCCTCCTTAGCCTGTAGACACTTGCTTCTGCCTTCAGCCAAATTTCTTTTTTTGCTGCCTTGATGAATTCTGTGCTACTGTCCAGCTGCTTCAAGATTTGCTAGAGACATTTTGCTTAGTTATGATCTTGAGGACAAAAGAAAATGTGTCCCCTTCCTTTAGGAAGACACATTGGATTTGACCTATGGACCTATCTTGAATTTACCTATCAGGTAGGAAACCTATTTTTCTTGTATGTGAGCAGAGACTTCCTGAGTCTGTGGCTTTCTGCACAACCAGTTTTAGGATCGAGCCAGTCCTTCGACTATGGCTCTGAGACCTCTGGATGCCTTTCCTTTGACCACCAGGGCCCCATCACATGCTGTAGTCACAGTGTGTGGCACAAGCTATCTGGGCCAGTGGCCATGGGTCTGAGCCACAGATGACCCATGCTGGCCCTGCTCGTTCGCTACCACCTGCCCCTTATCCCCGCTGCACATCTTGTTTGCATGTCCTTCCACCCAGTGCATCTCCCACTTGCTTTTCCAGAGCTGTTCTCTGAATGAGGCCAGTAGCAGCCTGTTCGATTTCTTCCTGCGCCTGGTGCACAACCACGTCATAAGGATTGGGGGCAAGTGAGTCAGGGCTGCCTGCTGCTACCTTGGTAGAGGGTTGTGTCAGTCCATGGCAGGGCTTTATGGGTGGGTGTGACATCTTGATTCACATCCCCCTGGACAGCGGTGGTGTGTGATCTGTGTTCTTTGTGTGCGGTGTACACATATGATTTTGTGATCTGAGCAGTGTGCCTGCACGTTTATGTGGTCTGCATGTGTGTCTGTGATATGAACATGTGCTTCACCCTTCTGCCCATGTCTCCCTCCAGGTTTTACGTCCAGTGTCAGGGGGTCCCTCAGGGCTCCATCCTGTCCACGTTGCTCTGCAGCTTGTGCTACGGAGACATGGAGAGCAGGGTGTTCCCCAGGCTTCAGCAGGACGGGTAATAGGCTCCTTGTCATTGGTTGCTTTCATCCCCTCTTGTGCTCTGGTGCAGATAGGGCTGCCCTTTCTTCATGGGAGGTTTCATGGGAGGTAGTGAGCTGGCTTCAAACGTAGGCTGTGAGTGGCCCCCTAGTGCATGGGGAGTGAGGCATTTCCAGAGGACCCAGGCAGTGGCTGTGCTAGCAAGATTGTGGGGCCCCAGCCCTCTGTCCCCAGCCAGTACCAAGTCCCACAGGTTACTTTGTTCTTGTGCATGTGAACTCAGGTATTTAATGCCCTTTCTCGGGCATCTTTCCCTATCAGGGTACTCTTGCGTTTGGTAGATGACTTCTTGTTGGTCACCCCTCACCTGACACAAGCGAAGGCCTTTCTCAGGTAAGGGCCTACACACACGTGTGTCTTGACAGGTGCGTCTTTGGCCACATGTAGCTGACTAGTATAAGAAGTAAGTATCACCTCATGCCCGAGCTTCCCTTGGCGTCCCAGCATCTCTGCTGAGGACACGTGGCACAGACATGCTGTTCTGAGAACCCGGGCATGCAGTGCAGGAGCCTGGAGCTCACATCATGGCACCAGGACAAAGGTGTCCCCAGACGGGGAGCACAAGCATGGGGTCAGGCATCTGGACTGGGCTGAGCCCTCTGAGGTTACACACACACAGTGCACTGCATAGTAGAGGGAGCAATGGCACCTCAGGGGCCAGCCCTGTGTGCTTATCTGCAGCTTCTCATGTGGAATCTCTTTTCTTTGTGGTGGGCATTGGGAGAGAACAAAGAAGGGAGCTTGCTAAGTGACGGTGTTACGAGGTGTGGGGATCACTTGGAGTGTTGGTCTTAAAGTTCATTTTGTTCAAACTAAAATCATACAGACAGGGATCCTTGCCTCTAGGGCTTGTTTCACAGTGTGGTTTTCCAAGGAAGGAGAAAGTGATAGAACCAAACTCAGAAGTGTCACTGCCCAAGAAGCAGTTTGCTTTGGTCACAGGGTTGTCTTTGGAGAACCCGTCTGGGTGGTGTCCCCATTCCCCGTGTCTGCCCCTGAGGGATCCTCAGGGCTCAGAGGGTGCACAGAATTGCTGGGATGCACTGGGCCTCACTGCCCCACACAGTAGCCCCACACAGGATGACATGCAAATGTAAATTTATCAAGGTTCGATCACATGATAAATCCAGGACCCTGGGCACTAGTCACCTTCAAAGACATCAGTAACCACATGTGGCCAGTGGGTGCCAGAGGGCACAGCACAGACAGGAAGCATGGCCTCCATCGTGAAACGTCTGGGGGACACCGCTGCTCTGAGGGTGTTGGGCAGGGAGGTGGCTCAGAGTGTGTACATTGGGGTCCCACCCAGGAGCTGGACCACTGGGGACATATACAGAGATTGCAAGGAGTCGGCCCATGTGATGGTGGGCCAAGCCTGAAATCCAAGGGGAAGCAGCAGGAAGGGCAGGAGCTCAGGCCGCTGTCCACAGGAGGACTCTACCCTCTCAGGACCACCCTGGTTCTGCTCTTGGACCCTTCCACTGATGGGTACGCCAACCCCACTATGGAAGGTAACCTCATTTAAAGTTAACTAATTGCAGATGTTGACCTCATCTACAAATACCTCAGCACACCTGGGGACTGTGGCCTCTGAGTGGACACAACTGGCCGTTGCAGAGAGGATGTATGTCATCCATAGGCCCTGCCTGCCCTCCCACCTGGCCTGTCTCAGTTCTCAGCCTGGAGCCTGAGCTTATTGCTCACCTAACTTACCTGTGAACAGGGTCACATGGCATCCACTTGGCCTTCAGGATTCAGCCTCATGTTCCCCTCCCCTGCTGCCGGCCTCTTCCCTTCCTGGCAGCCACCCTGTTCTGTGATCATTAGTACCAGACATCCAAAGCCTTTGGAAACCAGCACCTGTAGGCCAACAGGGTTTCTGTGACCTCCCTTCAGTGCCAGCCCTTGCTCCCCACTGCCTCTTGGGGTTTTACCTCTCGTCAAGGGAGTGCTTCTGAGATCCTGGGTGGCGTCCCTCTCCTCTCGGTGGCTGATGTGAATCCTCTGCTTTAGGACCCTGTTCAAGGGGGTGCCCGAGTACGGCTGCAAGGCGAACTTGCAGAAGACAGTAGTAAACTTCCCCATGGAAGACGATGCCATGGGCGGCGCGGCCCCCCTGCAGCTGCCAGCCCACTGCCTGTTCCCCTGGTGTGGCTTGCTGTTGGACACACAGACCCTGGAGGTGTTCTGCGACTACTCCAGGTAAGTATGCCTGGCCAGGTGCACATGGGCTGGTCCAGTCTCATTCCTGCTTCTGTGTGTAACAGGTGGCCATGGTCTCAAAAGGTCAGAGGCTGAGGTGCCATCTCCCCCTTCAGAGCAGGAGCATATCATTCTGTGGGGGTGAGGGGACTCACCAGGTGAGCAGTTTTCTGGGGTATTTTTGGTAAAAGGAAATTGTACAGCAGACTCGGGGACCCCAGCATGTAGGGAAGTGCTATAGATCTGAACCCAGAGATTTCAGGTCCTGCTGGACATGAGTCTCTGCAGTGAGGGCATGTACTTCAGTGCCCATCCACAGCCTCACTGGACGTCATGGCTTCATAGTCACTTTTGATCTGCCAGGGAAGCAGGCTTATGGCACATGGGCCTGCTCTGTACACGGTACCGTGGGTCCCTGCCTTAGTTCAGGCTGCCATAAAAGGTACCACAGATGGGACAGCTTAAACCACAGACATTCTCTCCCAGTCTTGGAGACCAGAAATCCGAGATGCAGGTGTGGACTGGCTTATTTGTCCTGAGGCCCCTCCTTGACAAATAGACCGCCATCTACCCTGTGTTCTCACATGGCCATCCCTCTGCATTTGAGCATCTCTGGTGTCTCTCTCTTCTTAGAAGGACACCAGTCACATTGGATTAGGGCCCACCCTAATGATCTCATTTAACCTCAGTTACCTTCTTAAAAGCCCTGTTCCCAAACACAGTCCCATGGGGAGAGGGCTTTAACATGAATTTGGGGGACACAGTTCAGCCCTAACAGCCTGTTTCTCCCAAACCTCCGAGCTTGCATGCAGCGCAGCCTCAGGCCTACGGTGAACTGACTCGGGTGAACACAGATACAGGAACCTACCGTTTTATGAATAAAAGTACAGATTCCAAATCACTGGTGGAGGGCGGGCGCTCCCTTTCCTTGTGCTGGGAATTCTAGCTCTTCTGCTTGAATACTCTGTGCCTGCACTTGCTTCTGTTTTCAAGAGGCTCTTTGGGAATTTGCTTGGAAAGGGAAGAGGCAGGCACAGGCACTTTCTATGGGCAGTCCGGATGAGTCACCTGTCTGTGGCCTCACTGAGCCGTCCCCTATGCTTCCTGTCCTGACCCCACTCCCTGCCCAGCCCCGGCCCCCCAGCTTTGTCTGCTTGATTTTCCCTCATCCTGAGAACTCTGTGCTTAGACTTCCCTGGCTCCCCCGCCTCTAGGCCCAACTCTGCCAAAACGGCACCGAGGTCCTGGTCCCTCACTCTGACGGTCCCCTGCACCACAACTATCACTGAGCACTGGAGCTGGGGTGAGGGCATGTTTGTGTGTTTCTTAGAGTGGGGCAAACAGAAATCACTTTTTTAGAAAGCTGTAAATTTATATCAAAGTTCTTGAATTGTTAAAACATTTTTCCAGTAATTTCAATTCTAGAAATCAAAGAAAAAAATCAGAGACATCATCAAAGATTTTATTTGACCATTTTTAAATGTTCAGGGTAGCACAACTTGCCACAGCAATGAAATAACCTAAATAGATGGCTGAGATAGTACATAACACCAACAAGAAACATTCTGCCATTAAAATTGTTTTTAAAGACTATTTAGTAAATGGGAAATAAATGAATTTCAAGATAAGAGTGTTTAAAGCTGACAAAGCATACATGTCAGGTGTCTGTCTTTGGATAGTTCCGTGCAGGGAAATACATGGTGGGAATGCCGGAGCTACCGGCAGTGGTGAGCGGGGCCCTGTCCGTGCTCTATCCCCATGTTTCCCATCTAATGACTGTTGGGTGTCAGCTGGGTTGTACTGAGAGGATGGTGGTGGGGTGCCCTCTTCTGGGCGAAGCCCACAGGTTTCGGGGACAGACTCGTGTGTGGGGTGTGATCAGAGCATGTATTGACAGCAGGGGGCACAGGCTGTGTGATGGTGTGAGGTGGACAGGCGTGTCATGGAACACCCCCTTTGTGTTACAGTTATGCCCACACCTCGATCAGAGCAAGTCTCACCTTCAGCCAGGGCTTCAAGGCCGGGAGGAGCATGCGTCGAAAGCTCTTTGCGGTGTTAAGGCTGAAGTGTCACAGTCTGCTTCTGGATCTGCAGGTGAGCATGCAGCCAGCAGGTGAGCCCTGCAGCCAGCCGACTTCAGAGCTCGGAAGACCTGCTGCTCAGTCTACCTGTGGGAATTGTTTTATAGGTCCTTTTGTGTGTTTAAGTGTGCAGATGTGTGTGTGTGTGGATGTGCATGCATGCGTGAGTGAGCATGCACGTGTGTGAGTGTGAATGCATGGGTGTGTATGCATATGGATATACACATGTGTGCATGTGTGAGTGTGTACATGTGAATGTGTGCATGCATGCGTGAGTGTGCATATGTGCCCCTGTGTGTGTGAGAGCCCCTTTTATCCCCCCTCAGGCCTCATCTTTCTCAGCCCCGGGGCTCCCCCTTGCAGTATGGGGCTCTGAGGCCTCGGTGGGCTCAGGCTGTAGAGCCTGGGGGCCCAAGACGTCATCCTGGCCGGCCTGGGTGCTTGTCTCCTTGTCCCTTCCTGCCTGGTTCCCTTAGGCAGCCCCAGCAGAGTCCAGACAGTGAGGGGTCACTGGTGAGGACCTGGTGGGATGTCACTGAAGAGACAGTGGTCCTCTTTTTTACTTCATTTGAGCTGGTGATAAAGCAAAAGAAATTTAAATTTCAGACATATTTCCATTTCCTTTCCTTGTGGCTCCAGGTGAACAGCCTTCAGACCGTTTACACAAACGTTTACAAGATATTCCTGCTGCAGGCCTACAGGTGGGCTCATTGGCTGCGCCACCACAGGACGGGGGCACAGAGCCACACACCGCCTGGGCCCCACTTTCCTGCGGCCTGGGATAGCACCCATTCCCTGGTTCCCAGACCTTCACATCGAAACCTTCAGTTTATGAGAAAGCATTTTCAGTGGCAGAGGCTGCCTCTTTGTGCGCATCCACGGAGGCTCTGCTTTGTTGGAGGTCCTGTTGCTGGTCACCAGCTGGTGGTAGGAGGCCAGCAAGGCCTGGGTGTCCTTGCATGCCTGCGGGCTGACTCATCCTGCTGCGGGAGGAGGTCGTAGGAGAAGAGCTGCGGAGCGCGAGAAAAGCAGCCCACATGTGGTTGTGGGAGGCAGATGCCCTAGGGGGGAGGATCCCAGAGAGCAGAGGATCCAGCTGGGTACAGATGACCATCTGTGGCCACAAACACTCCAGTGCCCCCAGAAGGGGCTCTGGTATATGGCTCCCAAACAGTTCAGCCACCACTCCCGTCCCACTCATTGTGTGTGCTGAGGCCTAGCTGTGCTTCCAGAACATTTCCTGTCCCCAGGAGTTTGGCAGCCACCTGCTGAGAACTGGGGCAGAACTGAGAACTGGTGGGTAACTGGAGCCACTGTCAGGTTGTGCTGTTCCTTCAGGAAGATGGGCATTAACCTGGCTACCTGCCCGTCTGGCCTCAGGACACAAAGCCAGTATTTGCTCAGTGGTTACCAGGGGAGACCTGCCACCAGGCAGTGCAGGGAGGAGCTATCTTCCCATCTGTCATGGAGAAAGCGTTCTGCCCGAAGTCAGCCAGTGGCTGTAAGCCATGGTGTGGATGAGGGGTCCTCGGCCATCTCCCAGGTAGCGGGGAGACACTGGCTGGCTGGGACCTGCCAAGCTTAGCTCTTCTTGGACAAGCATGGGCTTCAGGCTGGAGTTGTTGGCAGATGTAATATCCACTAGTGGAGGCCTCTCCCTACTCTGCATTGAACACCATGCCTCCCTTGGGAGAAGGTCCTCCACCTGCAGAATGTGGTCCCCTTCTAGGCTTGGCTCCCCTCTCATGGCCATAAGAGGGAAAGATACCTCCACCTCAACAGACTGAGTGTGAGTGAGGGGTCATATTGCTGACTGGATGGACACACATGCATGTTGTTCCAGAAGAGGCCCAGGGAGTTGGTGAGATCAGGAGCATAAGGTACCTGGAGAGGGGCTTGTCATGTGGTCACGTGCACATATGGGTACTTGTGCACACACACACATGTATAAACAGGTTGAATATACATGTACATGTGCACCTGTAGACACACATACACATTGAAGCCAGGGAAATTTCCTCTGATAAACCTGATCTTCCTCAGGTTTCACGCCTGTGTGCTCCAGCTCCCATTTAATCAGCACATTCGGAAGAACCCCTCGTTCTTCCTCCATGTCATCTCTGACACTGCATCTCGCTGCTACGCCTTTCTGAAAGCCAAGAACACAGGTGCGTGCAAGTGACCCAGGACTGGGGTGACGTGTGGTGCTGGGGAACACCAGATGCTCACCACACAATTCCTGCATGGAGCTGCATGAAGCTGCCATGTGCTCCATTAGCACCTGCGGCTGGAGCAGCACAGGCCTGGGTGTAGTGGAGGCAGGAGACAGGGAGTTGGACTCTCAACACCTCACAGTATGCTTTAACTTGCTAACCACTTGCTGGCCTCATCTCGCCCACCCTCTGCTCTGTGGGCAGACGTTCTTCCTGATTGGAATGTGATGGGACACTTGGGAACTGGCTGAGGGCGTTCCCTGGATCACCCTGCCTTCTCCCAGTTGGGCCTCCTCTCTCATGCTCAGGGGGCATTTATACAAACCTAGGCCAGTAGTCAGGAGGAAGCTGGGTCCTGAGCCCCCTGCCAGTTTCAGAGGAGGAAAGTGAGGGACACCCATATGAGCCACTCACCCCATCTCCACTCCCCACAGCCTTGTCATGCAGGGTCATGATCAGTCTGAGTTCAGGTTATATGTCTTCATGGTCCTGAGATTAACAGACTTTGCTTTCTGTTATTTTCTGTTTTGTAGAAGTTTGTTTGAAGAAGTTGAAAACATTTCAGTTGTCAGAATTCCGTGGTACTTGTGTTGGGGCTGCCCCTGAAATGAAGTTGCCTATTTGTCCCCTGCTCCTCGAGCCTGTTTCTGCACTCAGCTTGGCAGGGACCCTAGGTGTCTGTACTGGAGCACACAGTCTCTCCTGGGAGGAACGTTGGAGCAGGGACAAATGGCAGCCTCTTCATGTGTTCTTCCCCAGGGATGTTGCTGGGGACCAAGGGCGCTGCAGGCCCATTTCCTTCTGAAGCCGCTAGGTGGCTGTGCCTCCATGCCTTCCTGCTGAAGCTGTCTTGTCACAGCACCACCTACAGGTGTCTCCTGGGAGCACTCCAGGCTGGTAAGCTTGGGCAGAGTGTGCTGAGCCCCAAGGCACCCCTTTGTGCAGGTGCAGGGCCTGTCCTTGTCCTTAAGTGAGCAAGTGTCAGCCCTTCTGTGTTTGAGTAACAGGTGGTGGGAATAGGAACCCCCAGGTGATGGGGTACGGGTGACTCAAGGGTCACGGCTCCCTCACCTGGGGCACCTGGCATGCCCACTCAGTCACTCCACCTCTCCACTCCTCACCTCCAAGGCTGACATTTCCCTCGGGAACTGCGTCTCCTCCCTCCCTCTCTTCTCCAGCCCCCTCTGATCTGCGTGCCCTTCCTCCCACCCCTGGCCTGTGTCTTGGCTGCACTTCCCCTTCTGCCATGCTCTGACATCCTTACTGGTCCATGTGTTTTCAGCCATGCGGGTATTGTCTCTTGCTGAGGTTCCCAGTACCTGGAGCCTGTCCTGCACACAGTAGGCACTCAGCACACAACCCATCTCTTCCCGGCCCCTCAGTGGGTCCACGAGGCTGATAGGAAGTACATTCTCGGGTTTCTTCTGGGAGGAGGTCTGATCTCAATCATCTTGCAGCTCAAGTTCAGCTGTGCCGGCAGCTCCCAAAGGCAACACTTGCCACTCTGGAGGCTGCAGCTGACCCAGCCCAGACCACAGACTTCAAGACCATCTTGGACTGATGTCCAGCACGTCTCACAGCCTGGGGTGATGGGCTCCAGGCCCTCAAGCTCCATCCCAGCTGGATCCACCCAGAGAGTCTGGCCACTGTGCCCCAAGACCCCAAGACATGCTTCTGGGTGGGCTGCTTCCTGGAGGGGGTCAGCCCCCAAGTCCTCAGGAAAGTAGAGCCTGCCCACCCCCACCCCCATCACCACTTTCTAGTAATAGGTTCATCCTTCAGCCACCCACCTCCAGGAGGAGGCAGGTAGGAGAGCCTGGTTGGAGTGTTGGTATCGGGAAGAGAAGTACCAGGGACCTTTGTCACCCTTCTTGCTGTGGGGGCACCTCAGTTTGCAGTGATGGCCCACGTGTGGTGGGCAGGTGTGAGCTCCTTCCCACTGATCTGCATAGTGCTCAGAATTGAGCTGTTCACTCCCACTGGAACAGCACACACCCCAGCTGACCCCCCAGATGCATCCAAAGTCCATGCCTTGCTGAGCTTGTGCAGAAGCAAAGGTCCCAGTTAGCTGTTTGAGGCCTATCCTCGCCATCCACACCCATGCTTCTGACCTGCCTGTCCCCACACCCTACCCAGGCCTCCTGGAGCCAAGTGTACAGCACCCCACACCCACTTGCCATCCCCACTTCCAGAGTCTTCTTTTCCCCACTAAACACACAGCCCCCACGGCCCCTCCTGTACTACCTCCTGCCTCCATCCCACCACCCCAGTAATGGGGTAAGAGCTGTGGAGAGAAGATCCTTTGTTTATTGTTTTCTTAGTTTTTAAAGATTTCTCTCATGTTTATATTAAAATATGTACCACATTAAGTACTGTTAACTACAGAAACATGAGTATTGAGTGTTGATGTGCATAGTCCTTCATTTGGTGGGGCTGGAGGGTCTTCCTGGGTGGAGGTGTGGTGGGAGGGAGGGAGGAAGGGAGGGAGGGAGGGAGGTGGGTAGATGGGAAGGATGCTCCTACAGGGCGTGTGCAGCATGCTGGTGGGCAGGGAGGGCCCAGCCCAGTACCCACCCATGCCTACAACTGGCTCAGTTTGGAGGTAACCTGGGAGCTCTTGAGACGGCAGATTTCAACCTCAGCTCTGGGTTCCCTGGGGCTTGAACTACACTTAACTTGAGGTTAGGTCCCCCCAAGTTTCAGTTTAGCAGGTCTGGGGTGTGACCTGGGAGTTTGCACTTTTAACAAGTTCTTGATGCTGCTGGCTGGCTGGCAGGGTGGGGCCCCACACAGAACTGCTGGGGGCACTGGGAGGTTTGGGGGCTGGACTTGGGGCTCTCCTATGCAGTGGCCTAGGGAGCAGACAGCAGCTCCACTCATTCCATGGTCAGGAGTTTAGAGGTGCGTGGAGGGTGAGGTTATGGGGGCATGGGAGAGGCCGCCTGGGAGAGGTCACTGGGAGTCTGGAGGGGCTTGTATGAGAGTGGGTGGTCTGGGGCCTTGGTGATGGGGAGGAGGGGCCATCCTCACAGTAGCTTCACCAGAGCCTGCATCCCACTCCCCATGTCCCTGATCAAATCCCCACCTTTTGGGTCCACCCTGGCCTCCGGTCCCTGTAAGGAGCCCCAGTGAGAAGGACTTATCCACGGAGCTGCAGGTGTCATCAGAACAGGAAGCCGGAGTTAAGCCTTCATCTTTGTGAGAATGACCCCTCAAGTGGGAGACCAACAACACGTCTGTTGGGACCACTGTGGAGGGTATGCTGTGCACTGGTGGGCTATGCAGGGCACTGGACAAATGTCCTTGAACAGACCACTGGAAGGATTGCACCAAGAACAACGGGGCAGGACAGCTCAAAGGAGCATCATCAGAAGAAAGAGTCCCTACCAAGGGATATGACGCTCTGCCCTTCTCCCTGGGGTGGAGTGGTGAGCAATTTCGAGGTTTCCTTCCGGACGACCCTGATGGGGCCACAAAACGTGACAGGTGCCATTGAGTGTACTTTGGAGGGGGTTGAGCATGTGCTGCGTTCAAAGTTTATGGATATTGCCTTGTTTACTGCTACTGTGGAGAGTGTTCAAGTAACCAGGCTATGCATTTATGGCTGAGCCAAGTCCACCAAGTGCATTGTAAATGCCCAGGAGAAATGAGCAGTGAGAGGTTGAGTCCCACCCTGAACGTTGGCCTGCAATGCTCTCGCTATCGTAAATGGGGGAGGACTGACCTGCTGCCCAAAGTGAAGGACACCCAGGGCAGGTAGGACAGGACACAACTGGAGCTCCACCGCAGGCCCCTGAGCTGACCCACCCTTGCCACCATGGGCTCACGGAACCCTGGGCATTTCTGTAGCAAACTGAACCCACGAGGTCAGCTATGGCTTTGTTATCCTAGAAGATCCAGAATCTTGTTCTCTAGGAAATCTGTTCATGGCAGTTTACTCAGGGTCACGCATCTTTACCCAAGTGTTAATCCCTTGAGAAGGGTGCATGCTTTGGTCAGGCTTCACTCACTAAGAATTTCTGATTTATCTCTTTCAAAACCACTGTGCAGTCTGCCAAAGCTCAGGGTGAAATGTGGAAATAAAATTTTAAAAGTGAAGGAAAAAACATTGTTAATTTTTGGTCTTCCCTAGATCTAAACTGCATGAACAGGAGCCCATTTGCTCCTGCATCCCACAGATGTGTGTGGAGCAAGTAGAGTCAAGGCATGAAAAGGAGCAACAAGAAAGCGAGAGTGAAAGCAGATGATGCCTCCAGTACTCCCGAAGGGCTAAGTGGTCATCCCCCCAGTCCCACAACCCTGCCCCTCCCTTGCCCATGCTCACACCTGGCTATGAAGGACACTGTAAAGGGCTCCCAAACCTGGGTGGGCTCAGAATCCCCAGGTGCTGTTAGAAGCACAGTAATGACCTCCAAAGGATCCCACACATGTAATTCTGAAACCTACAAGGAATATTAGGCAACTAATCAGCTGACTGAAATGGGAGATGATTCTGAATTATCTGGGAGAACCAGTGTGATCACAGGGCCCCTAAAAGGCTGAAGAGACAGCGTGTCAGAGAAACACCACATGAGAAAGACTCACTGGCCATTGCTGATGTCGCTCCCCTGGAGGCAGTAGGAACCTGAATGATAATTGGCCTTGTCATACCTTCTTGGCACACATTTAAGTCTTTGAGAAAGTTTTAAAAGAACAAAAGGCAGTGTTTCTATAAAACCTCAGGAGAAGCCAGACAGCCCCCAGGTCCCTGGCCAGGCTCACTCCTCCCTTGAGGAGGACCCGTCTTTGGGTCCTGGGATGGCCATGGTTTCCCTGGGACAATTCTCATATCAGGCTTCCCACCTCACCTGAGACAAACCTGTGCTCCTACTGCCTGTGAGGTGTCCCTTCACCTACATGGTCTTAACAGACCCTCCTCATGATCTGAGTGTTCTAGGTACAAGGGTTGCTGTGGGCCAAGGGCTCATTCACTTCTTCTTAGAGATCAGCCCTGCAATTCCCACAACTGTGGTGCAAGACCCCACTGCAAAGGGTGTGGATGTGGCTTCCTCAGAGACCTCTCTGCTGGCCTGCTTGGCAGCAGGACCCCTTTCCATTTTACTCATGGATTTGCCCTGCGAAGCCTATGACCACCCAGATGGTGCTGTGCAAGACCCCAGGCTGCAGGGCCCCAGGACCCAGATGCCAGGCTTTCTCGCGTTTGAAGAACAGCATGGACTGTGATGTCAAAGCTGGGCTACGCACTGAGCAGGGTCAGAGGGAGTAAGAGTGTCTGGAAGCAACAACCACAGGTCTCGGTTCAGGGTGAGTATAATGGGGGTTGGGAGATCTGTGAGTGAGGGGCATACAGGCTGGGCCCTCCCTGCCCTCAGCAGACCACGTTGTCCTGCAGCTTTAGGTGCATGTCCTGCTGCACGTGCTCCTGCTTCTGTCTGCGCCAGGCGAGCAGCTGGGCCAGCGCGACCCCCGGGACACATAGTGCAGGCAAGAAGGACAGGAGCCCACAGACGGCCTGCACCCAACCTGGGTAAGACTTCTCCTGCCTCGAAGGGAACCGCTCCTGCAGAGACACGAGGCCACAGGGTGAGCATCTGAGGAAGGGGACAGGGTTACCCCTGAACCACCACCCCAGCCAGAGCGAGGCTGACCCTCAGTCAAGTGAATGTGGTTTGTGTGGGCAGCTTCACCCCATCTCTTCCTGAAATGAAGCAGCAGGCTGGTTTATTCCAGGTGGATGAATGGAAAAGGCACAGGGCCAGGGGCTGCTCCCTCAGCGATGGGGGCACAGGGGACTGAAGTCAAGACAGGACGTGGGCCAAGTCTCTTGTGGAGACTGAGTCTGAGAGACAGACCTGGAACCCAGGGGGCTATGTTCTGAAAAGAGCCGCCCTGACCACCCCAAGGGGACCCACAATCTGAAGGTTCCCTCAGCCTGACCCATTGAGCATCATTAGGCCCTGTGGTCCCCTTTTCTCCCCTCTATTGGAGAACGTGACAACTTCAGGCCCTTTTGAATCTAATAGAATAATATTCACGAAAATTCCTGGAGAAGCATAGCACCATTTCTCCTTCTCCTGCCCTTGGTGTCTTGGGCAGCTCCCCTTTCTAAGGAGAATTTGGAATGGAATTACTTCCTCCCTCCCCACAAGGGGCACAGCGAGGTTCAGAACCACCAGACGGGGTGGCAGGTCAGTCGGGCCACATGGCTCAGCTTGGTGGCAGTTCAATGACACATGCCACTTGCATTTTATCTTCTCCCATCTCAGACCAGGAGCAGGCAGTGTGTGGTGCCTGTTCGCACAGCACTTGGGAAGTGTGGCTGGAGGCCACACCTCTGTGTGTGGAGCTACAGGGACCTGTGATGTCACCAGAGTCTGGAAACTGCTCCAGTCCTCCTGCCATTGGCCAAGGTTGTCTGGGCTGCCAGAGTCACCTCTGATGCTCCAGGGTACTCTAGAGGTCCCATGACCTTGGGTCACTTAGAAAAGGCAGCCCGCATGGGTACAAATGTCCTTTAGGGTACACATGTCCACCATGAATGTAATCTGGGCCCTGGATGGCACCAGAGCCAGGCCAGGCCAGGCCCGAGATAGATCCCAGGACCCCTGGGTCCCCATCAGAAGGACCTACGTATTGGGGGTCCCAGGCCCTATAGCTCAGCGTTGTCCGGGCCAGGAAGAAAATGTAAGCCACGAAGATAGTCAACAGCAGCAAGGGGCTGACGACCTTCCAGGTTACCCGCCAGTAGAGGCCAGGCCGCCTCCCGGTCATCCATTCTATGTCGTCACAGAACCTGCCAGAGAGAGACATTGGGCTTAGGTTCTCCCAGCTGTCCCCATGTCTGCGAGTCCACAAACTCAACCAGCAGCTTCATCCATTGCCACCAAGATGGGAACTGTGGGGGCTATCCCCTCCCACCTCTACTTTATCCTTTGCCCTCATGCATGCCTGAGCAGCCACCTACGGGCAACCCTCTCAGATCCCCATGAGGACTCAACCTCCCTTAGATACGTGGAAAAGGCCCAAGAGAGCCGATCAGTCCAGCTGAGGAAGAGGCTGGGCAGGGAGTGCTTCAGGGGCTCCTGTCCTGAGCTGGACAGCAAGGAGGAGGTCAGCCCAGCACCCAGCCTGGCCCCTGGTGAGGTGCCTCTGGACAGGAACTGTGGGTTTCTCCCCTGGGAGGCTCAACGGCTGGGTGAGCAGCAGCAAAGCCCCTGCTAGCCCAGCTGTGAGAAGGAAGCTGGTGCCTGACCTGTCGCTCTCAGTGCCCAGGGTGGAGAAGCCACGTGAGAGCCACCCTGGCCTCAGGGGCTAGGACAGAGTTGACCCAGAATGTGCAGCAGCTGCATCTAGGAGCCATTGGAAAGGCAATACCCACATTGTGGCCCTTCCTCTGCTTGCTTCCTCCACCCCAGCTCCACTCCAGGTGGTTCCTGAGTGTCTCCTGAGACCACACAGCTGGTTGAAGTCCAGGGCTCACTCTTTGTCCCACATTACCAGGTCAGGCCCCCCCAGACAGCTGCTTCTCACTTCCATCTCTCCAGGTGGGCAGTGTCTCACCTTGGGGCAAGCATGCTGGCCCAGGGGGTGAATGCCTTGGATTTGGTGACTTCCAGTATGCCTTGGAACCAAGGACAGAGAGCACCAACCTCTAGGGCCACTCAGGCAAGGCTGTGGTCAGGAGTGGCCTGTGTGAGTGCAGGTCTGAGTGTGTGTGTGACAGGTGTAAGTAACAGGTGTGAATGCAGGTGTGAGTGACAAGTGTGTAGCAAACCTGAGCCAGGTGAGGATGGGCAGGACCAGTGCTGAGCCTTCTTGGAAGCCTCCAAGAGGACATCCAGGCAGGGCAGACCTCCCACTGCCCTAGTGTCTACCTATCCTTGTACTTGAGGAGCCTTCCCCATGTGGCTGGAGACTAGCTATTTTGTTACTTGTCTCCCCACAGGCTGGGAGGCTGGCACAGCCAGGTGGGCTGGTCCTGTGGGGGCTTCTGTGGACCCTGGGAGCCACCCTTGGGTATGTTTTGGGAGGGGCCTCAGATGACTCTGTCCCATCCCTGTAGCTGCCCTGGAGGCTGGCTGCCACAATGCCCAGAATTGTATACGAGGGATGCTGGGACAGAGGGCCAGGACCCCAGCCCCAGCGGATGCCGAGGGAAGCGGAACTCACTGTTCCATCCCGTAAACGTAGATGATGCCGACCACCTCGAAGAAGGCGAAGATGATCAGGTTTAGGGAGGCGGCGTAGTTGTCGAAAATCTCAAGCCAGTAGTTCCCAGACTGCAGCGTGAAGCACGTTGCCGTGAGGAAGCAGACCAGGCAGACTGCCCCTGCAGGGCGGACACTCACGTGTGGGCAAGTCGCCCTGGCTGCTGCCCGCCCAGTTCCTTGCTCCTTCTCTCCTGTCTGCTTGTCCCCACCAATTCCTGAGCTGTGCCCAGAGGACAGGAGGACGCTGGGATTGCCCTCAGTGGGCAGTGTGAGAGCGATCCCTGTCCCTGTCCCGCTGACCCTCTGCTCTCCCATTATGGCCCATGGGGGATCGAGTCAGCACAGGGCCACTGGGACCAGCCCTAAGAAGTGACAAGGCTGACTGAGCCCTCCACGGGGACTGTGACACAGCCCTTGAGCCCTCATGGAGGAGGGTGTCTGGACAGCATGTAGGAGTGGAACGAGAGCTGGGAGGCAGGAGGACAGCAAGGACACTCACCAGTCAGCACCTCCTTGGGGACCCATCTTGGCAGGACCCCCATATCTAGGAGTGGCGTGATGATACCCTCCAGGTTCCCGAACATGGATGATAGCCCCAACGTGAACAGCATTGCAAAGAAGAACACGGCCCACACGGGTGCTCCCGGCATGTGCAGGATGGCCTCCGTGAAGACAATGAAGGCCAGGCCCGTGCCCGAGGCGCTCTGCAAGACACCCACAGCCCACACAGGGACACATGTGCATGGGGCTCCCAAGCTGTGACACACACACTGACACCTCTCTTACTCGGACACACGCACCAGCATGTCCTGCGCTGTGAGACATGTGTGCACCAACACCCCTCCTGGCACTGGGGCCAAGGTGGTGGTCCTGCTCTATCGGGGCTGTGCAGGGACGACACAGGTGCATCTCTGAGTGAAAGAAAACTTCTTACCTTTAACACCCTGCAGGAGACATGTGAGGTGGGACCCCTGGCCCTTGGGCTCAGGCACCCACCAGATGGCTTCCCTGAGGACCTGCCTCCTGACTGCCCATCCCAGCCTACTGCACTGGTCCCCGAGGGTCAGCTGGCCCTGTGTGCAGCTGCTCAGCTTCCGCCACAGCCAGTGACAACCTCTGCCCTGGTCAGTTGTCTACAGCAAGGCCCAGCCCCCTCAGTACCTTATCCAGAAAGTCTTGCAGATGGCAGGACTCCAGGTGCAGCCCAGCCACCCTCTTGGGCTGGGTGGCATTCAGGTGTGTGAGGACAGCAGCATAGTCGTCCCTGGAGATGCTCTGGTCAGGGAAATCAAACTCGTTGGTGAGGCTGAGGATGTTCCTGCAGGGAAATCAAACTCGTTGGTGAGGCTGAGGATGTTCCTGCAGGGAAATCAAACTCGTTGGTGAGGCTGAGGATGTTCCTGCAGGGACAGAGAGGCCGAGGAAGCGCAAGGCGGGCACCTGGCTCCCACGGCAAACACTGCCAGAAATGCCCAGAAAGGACCACAGTGATACCAGCGGGGGTCCGTCCCTTGGGGACTGGCAAGGTCTCAAGGATACCTGGGGGGGCAGGCACGGGGGGCAGACGGGGTGCTTATTTACTTGATGTGCACTGTGGGAAGATTATTCTCAGCCCCAGACCTGAAGGGCACTCCCCTGTAAGGTACAACTGAGCCTGGGTGGTGGCAGCTCCCTTGTCTCCTTGACCTGTGGGTCCCCGATCGACACTGGGCACAACGGTCCCCAAAGACTCCAGGAAGGGTGGGCCCAAGCTCTGCTCCTCCAGCCTGTCAGACCTTCACTCCATCTCCAGGGTTCCAGACTCAAACTAATATCGCAGATGTTTCTGTATTTGCAAGTTTGTCTACTTGCTAAAGTTATTTGTAACCTCAAAATCAACACCCGTGGCCCTTCTGCAGTTATTTGAGGACATGTCCAAAGTGGCACATCCCACCGAGAACGGCCAGGCCACTCACTGCCTTCTTGTTTCATCTCTACTATGGACAATGTCTTTCTTACAGCCCAGTTAGAGCCATGTTTTTTACAATTTTTGTGCCTTTTGGTGGTGATTTTGCCATTTAAAATGTCCCCCAAGTATGATGCAGACATGCTATCCCTAAAAGCAGTGAGATCAGGACACGCCGCCCAGGAAGCTGGTCGGGCTGACTTCTAGCACAGTTAATGGATCAACAATTTGTGTTCACCAGGCATCTCTGTGCCTCTCAGTGCAAGCGGCTAGAAGAGCCAAGTAGGAATTACTCTGCTCACCAGGACACAGGCCCACTGTCCCTCCTGAACATTCCACCTCATCCTGGGAGCAACCCCAGTCCTCTTCCTCCCTCTGCGGGCTCGACTCGGCACATTAGAACAGGTGTCACGACAGCACTGTGGACATGGCCGGATCACCTCCTGGGGGCTATCAAAGGGGTCCTTTCTGCCTTTCCAGCTCCTGGTGTGCTAGGGCTTCCCAGGCTTGTGGCTGTGTCACTCCAGCCTCTGCCTCTGTCATCATATGGCCTCTCCCTGTGTGTCTGTGTATCACTTTCTGTCTCATATAAGGACACTCTCATGAATTTGGGGCCCTCTATTCAGTATGAACTCATCTTGACCAGCACTATCTGCAAAGACCCTATTTTCAAATCAGGTCAGGTTCTAGGTTCCAGGTGAATGCACCCTTTGGGGGACACTCTCTGCCCTCCTGCCCTAACGAAATAGAAGGTCATTGAGTGGGGCCCTCAGTGCAGTAGGCCCCATCTGGTAGCCCCAGGACACTGTGCTCACCTGTCCAAGCAGTGTCCATAGTCATTGGCCGCCTTGAACCCCAGGACAGAGAAGACAGCAATGGAGGCATAGAGGGAGGTCATGCTGTTGACCAGGGCGATGATAACTGCGTCCTTCTCACAGTTGTTCCTGAGCAGACGTAGTGGTACATTGCTATGGTTAGGGCCCTCAGGGAGGAAACTTGGAGGGCCTGCTGCCTCAGCACCCCCATCTGGACACCCCCCACTCTGTACCTGGGGCCACTTGTGCATGGCCCAGAAACACTGTGCTGTTCCTGGTGGTCTCAGGCAGCCTTGGCACCTCCCCGCCCACCCCCTCCTCACCAGCCCCTCCTGTTGATTCCAGCTCCAGGCTGCAGAGGTGGGTTAACTGCACATGAGCTACTGAGGGTGAGAGGTGAGACAGTAACTTGCCAACACAGCCCAGGGCCCAGCTGGCCTTCTCTCCCTCCGCCTCCTGTCTCTGCCCATTTTGAGGGGTAGAAATACTGACACCATAAGGAATGAGGTTTACAGGTGTCACAGGACCTCTCACTGTATAGGTTACAATGCCGTGGTGGTTATGAGGGTACCAGTTCTCATAAATGGTGATTGCGGCTCCTTGCAGAGTGGTGCCCTGAGTCTCCTTTAGTTGATTACAGAGGTGACACACGTGGCATTTCTGCTCCACGCCCTCATGCGCCACACATGTGGTTCATGTTGATTGGTATCCGCCCCAGTTATGGCCTTGCTCCTGGGCTCAGTTATCTGGGCTCTGTTCCAGGAGTGGCCCTGGAACGTGCAGGAGGCTGCTGTGGAGGCCTGACCTCCAGCCCTCAGGAGATGACTCAGTAATTGCTGGAATCCCCAGAATCTGGTCTTAGCCCAAGTTCATATTAGGTTGCCCTCTGTCCCAGGCAGGAAGTCCCATAAAGACATGCCATGTGAACATGGGGGCAGGCCCGGCACCTCGACTAGAAGGAACCCACCCTGAGCCCCACCTTACCTGGGTGGGTTGTAACTTGCTAACGCAATGTGTCCTCCAAAGCCCAAAGACAGAGAGAAGAATATCTGGGTGGCTGCATCCAGCCACACCCGGGGGCTCTGGAGAGTCTGCATCTGCAGGGAAATGGGAGAACCTTATACCACAGACAAACCACACCAGCCCCAGCGCCTACTGCCCTGGAATATTCCCCGGGCTTTCTCTGGGGCAGTGGTCATGAGTGGTGTCACCTGCTCAGGCCCCACGGGCAGTTGACCATGCCTGAGGAAGTGTGCTTGGAAGGGTAGTTTGCAAACTCAGCTTCCCATCTTGCGACGTGTCAACTAACCCACAGCTCCCATCCACGTGGAGCATGTGAGTACTGAGAACTTAGCTGTAGACCTCTCAGGGCTGGGAAATTGGTCTGGGCAACTTGAACCTGGGTGTGTTTATCTGCCCCCTCAGACCTGGTGGATTTGAGTGACTTGAAGTTGCCCAGGGTGGGGCCCACCTGCACACAGTGCCTGGTGTTTCTGCTGCTGGGAGGAGGAACTAGAGGGCAGGCTGGGCAAACACACTTCCACACAAAGGCACTGCCTGGGGAGCCTGGGGTGTGCCATGCAGTCCCCAGAATCTCCCAGGAGATGCTAGGATCTGGAGAGTATGGAGTGGGTTAGAAGGGCTGTGGGCTCTTGTGGTCCAGTGGCTCTTCGCCTGGTGGGGCCATGCAGCTAGACGAGGCTCTCAGAAATGTGAGGTCCAGGGCACTAGGGATAGGACACCCGGTCCATAGCCAGCCTCCCCCCTGAACCCTGGTCCCCAACATCTGGCAAGCATCAAAGTCTGAGTGTCCCAAACCGTGTCGTCCTCCTACTCCCTTCGCTTCCACCCTGACCACCTCCTTGAGGCCAACACTCCCCCCTCTTCCTCCTGCATGGCCAGGGAGTGGGATGAGCTGAGCTGAGCCTGGCTGTGACCCTACTAGTTTGTCTCCTGGTGCCTGGACTTGCATGTGAGGTCCACTTACGTTGGGAGTGAACAGGTAGATTAACCCTTCGGCCGCCCCGGGCAGGGTGAGCCCTCTGATAAGGAAGACGGTCAGGACCAGGTAGGGGAACAAGGCTGTGAAGTAAATTGCCTTAAAAAAGACCAGATTATGAGACTTTTCAATGGTATCTGCTCCACATTAAAATCTTTAGAGAGGTAAGCATTCTGGAAACGCCTCGGTGGCCAGTGTCAGGTCATTCATCTGGGATTCCAGTCAGGTCAGGGCGGAGGGCACTGTGGCAGTGGGGCAGGGGGGCTCCGGTTAAGCTTGGAGGGTTTGGAGCTCACTGTGCTGGTCACAAGTGGGCTCACATAGGTGTTTGTGCCCCGAGTCCTCTGAGGTGGGCACTGACATCCAGGTGGTGGGGTCTCCCACCCTCTCCCACATGGCACCTAGTCAGGGTTGGGCAGGAATCTATGCACATGGCATCTACTCAAAATAAATCTAAATTGGATGTTCTTTTCTTACTGCCTCCCAGAGTCCCCAAATACAGACTGACATTGGAGGTCACCGGATGCATTTTTAGGAAATTTCATAACAGGGCTGTCTGGAATCTCTGGCTGGCCTGTTGGACCTCGTGGCTGCTCTGATCTCCCTCAGAAATTCCAGTCCTTTCATGTGTAAAAACCCTCTTGTGAGAATAACTGTAACATCTACCTGCCCACTAAGGAACATCTAAGTGCGCACGTGGGTCTGTGCAAAAGCCACACAACCAGGTTCTGGAGATGGGGTCTACAGGTGCTTGGACTACAAGCAGTGATTTTAAAAGATATATATGGCCCTGGCTGGTGGCTCAGTTGGTTAGAGCGTCCTCCCGTACACCAGAAGGTCACTGGTTCCATTCCCGGTCAGAGCGGCAGATACCTAGGTTTTGAGTTCGATTCCCGATTGGGGCCCTTATGGGAGACAGCCAATCAGTGTTTCTCTCTCCAAATCTCTCTCTCCCCTCTCTCCCTTCCTTTCCCTGAAATCAATAAAAACACATTAAAAAAATTATTTAAGAAGAATGGAAAAAACATACAATGTCAGCATGGTCAAAGAAGACTGGGTGGCTATGTTAATATCTTAATCAAATTCAGAACAAAGACTGTGACTAGGGTAAGGACAGTCACTGCATACGGATAGAGGCGTTAATTCCCCTCAGAGACATGATAATCTTTACCCCCATGCCTCTTCCTAGAGCCTCTAAACCCACTCTCACAGGAACTGGTGGGGGGTGTCCTCTGCTGCTGGAGGAGCAGGGGAGTGGGGTCTGCCCCGCAGGCTCTCACCTTCCCCGTGGATTCAATGCCTCTGATGACACACAGGTACAGGATTGCCCAGCAAGCAGCCAAGCAGATCAGCAGCCGCCACTGGATGGAGCCGCTGTGGTCGATGTCAGCCGCGATGTTCAGTGTCTGCCGGTACCAGAAGTAGCTCACAACGCTGCTGCCCTGGCACTCCTCCACGAACCCTGAAACCAGGTCTCATCACAGACTGGCCAAGGGGCTCAGGCGGGATTTGGGATTTGCAACCCTCCACCCAGGAATGAGTCTGTGCCTAGCCCATCCTGGGGCTGCTGCTGGAGTGCTGGGCACACTGGGGAGGATCAGTGCCCTCCTCTGCCCAGAGTGTTCAGTGCTGCCAATGGGGCAGACACAGGGAGCCTCCGGGCCCAGACTCACCACCTGGCACCCAGGGCCAGCCTTGTTCAGAATTGATAAAACACAAGTTCCTACCAGCCAGAGGTGGGAAGGGAAAGAGAGTGAATGTAACTTCATGAGCAAACTGTTGAAAACGAATGTTTCCCACATCGCCGAGATCTAGTCAGATCCAACACTAGACTGAAGTCTGGACCTAAAGGCCTAATTCGGTCAAAGCAGCACTCCCCTGGCTAACCTCTCACGGCTGGGCACCGACATGTCTCCAAGGCCCACAGGCAGAACTGTGTCTGTGGGCCCCTGGGTCCAGCAGTGAACAGAGACACGAGGTGAAGAGAGTCGGACTTCAACTGTGCTATTTCAGGGCGACCATGTGGGGCTCCGATTGAAGGCAGAGAGTGAACGTCCCTGGTCCCTGGCATTACCTGTCTGGTTGCGGTCCAGCGGGCAAGTGCTCCAGGGCAGCGGGTTCTGGAAGGAGTTGAGGAGGTACCACAGCACCCAGGTCAGGACGGTATTATAGTAGAGACTGACCAGGAAGGACACGGTGAAGCAGCCCAGCCCTTTGAGAGCACGACAGTCACCATCCTCCCTGCTACAGACTGTCCTGTTATAGACTCACCTTCTGCCATTTCTGCTGCCCCACCGCTAACTGCATCTGGCTGAATCTCCTGGCTGATGACGCATCGTTTTATGACCCCCTGTTCATCTCCCCCCTCACCCATGCCCATGAGCTCCTGGACATGCTGGCTTAGTGTAAGCACAGGACCGCAGGACTCAGGACATGGGGCAGCCTGAGCTGCTCCGTGGGGCTAGCCCTTTGCCTCCTCCTGCACCCTGAGCTCACTCCACACAATACCCTGCACGTACGTCCTTCCTCAGGGGAACCGAATGAGGCCTCCTTGGAGCATGACCAGGGGTGGCTCCCATAGGGATACTGCTGCCTGAGTCTCCCTGCACCTTTACCCAGGGTCCCTCCTTTGTCTGCAGGTTTCGAGCCAGGAATGCGTGCTGGCACGACAAGCAAGCCCACAGTGCCCACGGTACTGCAGCCTCCACCCGGGCCTCCCCTGCAGCTGTGGGCAGGGCAGGGGCCCCAGAAAGGCAGCATACCGACTCCGCCCAGGTAGGGGGAGATGACCTTCCACACCCCGATGCTGCCTCTGCGCAGGCGCTGGCCGATGGCAAGCTCGACGTGGAAGAGTGGGATCCCCTCGAAGGCCAGGGCGATGCAGTATGGGATGAGGAAGGCCCCTACAAAGATGCTGTGGTCAGCAGAGGATGGCGCATGGGCAGGACAAACACCGGGGCCTCCCTGAGAGGGGATGGACTGCACATCAGGCCCAGTGCTGTTGTTTTAAATCACTTGGCCTCAGCTAACCAGTCAGGGCTTCGGAGGCAGTTTCATCAGCAAATGGGCTGTTCTGTTGTTACTGAGACCCTGTGACCCCTGGTGACTGGCTCTCCCAGGGCATGGAGCTGTCTCATTCACACAGAATGCTGGAGAAGGTCAATGCCCCAGGTCGTCTGTCCATCTGCGCCCTGAGTTGGGCTGGGACCTGTCTCTCTGTCTCTTGCTAGCCATGCAGTGGAAGGAGCAGAACAAAAAGCTTGGTCCTGGTTGCTGAGCGGTATTAATTGGGGCCCTGGCCTCTCCCAGAGCCCACGGAACCAGGTACCCAGCACGATCAGGACCTGCAGCCTCTGCCTGCAAGGCCTGCGGATGAGGCTGGCTCTGTGAACCCCAAGACCCTGTGGACATCCCCAGGCTGTTGGAAGGAGCATGGGGTCTCCAGCAGAGGGTGTGACCTTCCCCACAGAGCGAGCAATGGTGTTTATGTGATGGAATCACTATCATTCTCTACATGCTCTGCTCAGTTCCGCTTAAGTCTTATGTTTAAAGAGTAAGTTTACAAAGCTGAATAATCATGAATGGGAGAGAAAATAATAGTCACCCTCAGTGTAATGAGCTTGTGCAAATAAAAAATGTGACACATTATCTGCTTATCACCATATTTCATTTTCAAAATAATCAGTGGTGGTCAAAGTGAGACACAAAGGGCCTTCACACACATCAGGGGGACGTTTTTAGGAGAAGTGTGTGTTAAAGAAACTTAAATATTTCATGACATTTCACCAAGTGCTTTCATATCTGCAAATACATCCTAAAGAAATATTTCCAAAATGGGGACAAAGGCCCATGGGCTCCCATGGTGACAGGGACTGCTCCCAGCCCTCTTGGTGGTGGGGGACCAAGCCCCACCCCACCCCCGGGTAAGGCAGCCTCAGCTCACAGCCTGTGGTGGCGAGGATTCAGGAAGATTAGTTCCCGGCCAGGACCGTTCGGGCAGCAGCAGCAGCGACCATGGTAACCAGTTATGCTGGTGGAACGTTTAGACATTAGTAACTACCAGTATGTCCAGCCTTGCGTCAAGCCTGCTCTTCTCCCTCTTTCCTGATGCAAAGGGTAGCAGGAGGGCCAGGGGAGTGACCGCTGCCTTCTGCCTCTGTGTCAGGGTGTTGTGAGCTTTCCAAGGGCCTCGGGGAGGCTTATTATCAGGAGACCCAAGGCTCAAGGCGCTGTCTTACCCCAAACCCCCATAAAGGTTCTGACACCTCTGGGGGCAGCAGTGACAGAAGAGTTTTCTTCTCTCTGTCCGCATTTTCAAAATTTTCTACGTGTCATGAACCTTCTTATAATCCGGGGGGGGGGGGGTTAAAGAAGTGTCCCACCCTGGCTGGCGTGGCTTAGTGGTTAGGTGGTTGGCCCACGCACTGAAGGGTCATGCACATTTGCACTGTGCCAGGGGCTCATACCTGGGTTGCAGGTTCAATCCCTGGCTCTGGTTTGGGCGCATGCGGGTGGCAACCAATTGATGTGTCTCTCTCACATCGATATTTCTCTCTCTCTCTCCCCCTCTCTCTCTAAAAAATCAATTAAAACATTTGAAGAAGAGGGAGGAGGAGGGGGAAGAGTTGTCCTTATAGCCAGGAAGCCGTGTCAAGCAGTGCTTTTGTCTGCTCTGCTCTGAGGAGGTTGGGCCACAAAGCCCCCGCAGAGCCCTTCCTCCCTGCTTCCCCGACGAGACTCAGCCCTACCCTCTGCCTACCTTTCAGCACCAGCACAGCCACCTGTTTGCCCTTAAAAAGGGAAAGGGTGACTCCTGACCAGAAAACATGGCATGAGAGCTCATCCACCCACAGACTTTCCTTCATCCCTCATTTCCTGGGCAGGAGAGGCCAACTCTGGCCAAAGGAAACACTCCCCACATTGCCAACCAGAGACCTCATAGAGCCAGGTGATCACTGCCAGGGACTCTCTGGGAGCCCTCAAGTCTCAGGGGAGCAGAAGGAGCCTTGAAGGCAAATGGACATGGCACTGGGGCAGGACGGCCCTTAGAGGGTGGGACCTGAGAAGAATGAGCTTAGGTTGGGAAGTCCTCTGCTCATCACATCCAGGGACAAAATCTGTAGATGATCCATAACAGCTGCCAAGGGTGGTTCCTGTCTGTCTGTGCCCTCAAGTCCTCGGCACTGAGGGTGGAAAGTGACATGCACATTCTCTGAGCTGTGCCAAGACAGACAAGTGCATGGAGTAAGAAGCAGCTCACGGCTTTGGTTCATGTCCTCTGACCACCAATAAATGACTCTACCTGCCCCGGCCTGTAGCTCAGTTGATTAGAGCATCGTCCCGATACGCCAAGGTTGTGGGTTTGATCCCCAGTCAGGGCACACACAAGAATCAACCAATGATGCATAACAACAAATCTCTCTCTCCTCACTCTCTCCCCCCCTACTCCTTTCTCTAAAAATTAATTTTTTTAAAAAAGACTCAAATGGGCCTGAATTTCCCCATAGGATCCATGGCCTCCTGTGGAGACCCTCTGTCTTAGGGATGCTCAAAGCCAGAGCCCTTTTGAAGGGAGCAAGGAGCCTGAGAGCGCAAAGATTCAGGAAGTAAAGGCCTGGAGAGTCTGCACTTGGGCAACCCCAAGGCAAGGCTGAGTAGAAGCAGCGTTTGGAGGGTTTGCCTGGGTCCCAAGAACTCTGATGCCCTCAGACTGGACTCCAGAGGGACAGGATTCTCCCTGGGCCATGGTGTATCACTAATTCCCAGGAGGAACAGCACCCACCCAGGGGAACCAGTGACAAACCAGTCTGAGGTGCGACCATCTCCCCTTCTGTTTGAGGATTCAACCCAGCATAGGCTCACCTCCCCCGTGGCTCTGGCACAGATACGGGAACCTCCAGATGTTGCCCAGGCCCACGGCAAACCCCACGCAGCTCAGGAGATACTGGAGCTTGTTGTCCCACTTGGGCCTGTCGTCCCTGCTGCTGTCCCCCAGTGGGTCTGGTCCCGAAGCACACGCCATGGCTGGTCTCTGGCACCCTGGAGTCTCTGGAATCTCTGCTGGGACTTGAAGCGAGAACCAGTCTCCCCTTCAGGTGTATTTTTGTTGTTTAAAGGAAAACCGTAGAGACAGTTAATTGGTAACTCAGGCCAGGCCCTGGCTCTGGCACGCAGTCCCTCCCTGGCCCCCTCCAGTCCCACCCCACCTCAAATGACCCAAGCTGACAGCCTGCAGGTGCCACCACCAATGAACCATTTCCAACAATGGCCTCTGTTCCCAGCAAGGACACTCGGACCCCAAGACTGGAGCACATTTGGATATCTTGATTGTGAGATAATCCTCTAAGAAATACTACAGAGAGCCCAAGAGCCCAGTTCCTCCAATGACAATGTCTTGCAAATATCTCGTCAACATCACAATATGCCACTCAGGACCTGAGGGTCCCTCCTGTCCCCTTTTATGGTCATACCCACCCCTTCCATTTCTACCCTCTCCCTAACCCCTAGCAACCTCTAATCTATAGTTGTCACTTCAAGAATGCTATATAAATGGAATCACACAGTGGTGACCTCTGGGGTCAGGGGTGGTGGTGGGGTGGGACAGGCTCCCTCCTCTTGGCCCTGCAGTTTCCTGCCCTCCAAGCTCAGCACCTACTGCCACCCTCAGCACCCACTGCTGTCCTCAGGCAGCAGGTAGGACAAGGTGACACCCACTGTACACCGGGGGGGGGGGGTTGGGGGGGGATGTGACACCTTCCCTCGAGGGAGAGGTGATGTGTTGACATGGGGTGACTTCAGCTAGGCTTTCCCACTGAGGGCTCCCTGGGCAGGAAGACCCCCGACACACACTGCAAATTCTTCCACCAGGACAGGCCAGGGCCCAGATTCACAATTCTGACTTCCCCAGTTTGAAACACTGTGTCTTTTAAATGTGTGGCCACATCCCAAATATGTGGGTCCTGGAAGTGTGAGTAGCATGAACAGAGTTTAAAAAGATTCTTTTGGGGGTGAAAGGGAAAGTGACAAAGGAGAATCAAAGATGAAAAGGGGCTGTGCTCAGCCCGAAGAACTGCAGGGGCGCTTCCCACTGTCCTCCTTACTCCCTCTCCCTGCCCCTCAACCCCAGCCCGACCTCACCAGCATCTCCCAGGTCCTGGGCCAAGACCCACCCCCAGCCTGTGTATCACAGGGCACCTCAGGCAGTGAACCAGTCCACCCACTACGCCTCGTGCTTCGTGGCCACCGCATCATGGCTTCTTCAGAGGAAGTCCTGGAAACCAGAACCACAGCTCTGCACCATCCCTTCCAGATGGCTTGGCTTGTCCCTTTGCTTATCCCTCTGCATTTGGACAACATTTAGGCTGAGAATATGAAATAGTGATTTATTTAGACAGGTACACTTTATGCTCATAAAACCTGCATGTCTAACAATTTGCAAAGATAACATCTGTAAGATGAGGCACTCATCGGGTAACATGAACTGGCTGGATTAGCCCCACCCAGTCTCTCCTCTCCTGCACCCCCGGGTGGGGCAGTGCATCCACAGGATACTGATGAGCATTTTCCCAGTCAAGGGTCAGAAGACTTTGTGGAGAGAAGGAGGTGAAGTCCCACAGAAGCCATCGGCACCTGGGGGTGGAGACCAGAGCGGCCTAGGGCCTGTGGGCTTCCTGGGCAGGGACGCATGGTTGTGGCCCAGGGTGGAGGGCTATGAGCCAGCCTCCCATTCTACCTCTGGAGGTTTCTACAGATCATGACCTTCATGTGACTGGCCACATAAGAGAACTCCAGATACTCCAAGGTGTTTGGAGGATCTCAGCTAGGCTTCGGGGCTGAAACCTGTGGCCACTGTTGGACAGGAGGCACTGGGAGAGGGGAGAGCACAGTGGGGCATCTCCCAGTGGACAGATGGAACGTGGCACCAGGAACCACACTCCACTCAGCTCTCCCACCCTTGCACAGAGAATTGTCAGGAGATCTGGTTTAACTTAAACTTCCCGATGTTTCCATGGAAAGTAGAAGTGACCAGTTCATTGAAATAAATGCCCCAAGTGCCAACTAACTTTGGCTGAGGTTGAATGTTGTGTCCCAGGAAACGGCCCTTTCCTTGACAGGGGGATGGGACTTTCCCTTTGCTGAGTGGCACCAAGTAGAAGGTCTTCCAGGGCCTTCACGGTCCCTGACATTGCTCAGAACATATGAACTGTCTTCAACCTTAGTGAGCAAAGCTGAGTTACCCTATAACCCATCTTTTCCAACATCAGGCTAAAAATTCACACAGTTAATGTCCTCTTAAAAAACACAAAGGGTGTTTCTGCCTTAAATTATGCCAAGTTGAGTTTTATTTAACTGAAATCTATTTGTGGCAGCCAGAAGCAATGATTAAATGGGTTAATATTTATTGAGCTGGAACATTGCCAAGACTCCAGGAATCTTTGCTGGCTGGTGGACAGGCAGGTCTCACTGGCCTAGGGGCCCATGGCCTCTTGCAGACGGGGCTCCTCATCATGGGGTAAAATTGCAATGTTACTGCAGGAGATCCTAGGACAAGGGGTCAACAGCAAAGGAATGGAGGAAGGGGCAACAAGGTTGTTCCAAGGAGCCAAGACAGCAACACATTTCTGTCTCCCACGGGATGAGCACAGCAGGTGTGTCCTCCCTGCTGTCACTTTTGACTGACTTTTCCTTGGAAGGCAGGGAAGGACCTGAGCATAGGAACTCCACCACATCTATGACATGGGGAACCAAGAGGGCAGCTTGGCCCCATGTGGGAGATGTGTATGCTGTGGAGCAACATGCATGTGTGTATGTGTGCACACATGCATGCACATACACGCATACACGTGCACACAAAGCTATGTATACACACCCATACACATACACACAAATGCACATGCACACTTAGACATACACATTTACACACCTGCATATACACATGTACACAGCACATTATGTATGTCACACACATACACATTTATAAATACACAACTTGCATGTGCATACACACACATGTATACACTCACACATATGTATGCACACATGATTACACATGCCTAGCCACATATACTCGCACGTGTGCATGCATGTATATACATGTGTGCACATGCTAACACATGTGTGCTCGTATATGTACACAAGATCACATGGAAACATACACAGAAGCACATGTATACACACTCACATGTGCACATGCTATACAGTATAAATGATACACTTACACAAGTGAATATACTCACACGTACACACATGTACATACAACTTACACACCTGTACACATATACACACATGTGCACACACATATATATACACACACCCTCACTTATGTGCACTCACGTGTGCGCACACTGTATACACATGTGTGTGCCCATGTGTACACTCACATGCTCACACATGCATATGTACATGCACACATGCAGCTGTGGGCTGGGTACTCAGGACTTCACGTCCCCATTTATGGAGGCTGTGGACATGGTGCTAACCAGCCCCTGATGGCTTTCTTGCTTCTGGCAGCGGTTCCTGATGAGCTTGTAGATGGCAAAGCCAGGGATGGTGAGGCAGGGCACACCAGCAACGACGACCACCACGCCATACGCCCAGTTCGGGTAAGGGACCTTTTGGGATTTGGGAAATTCCGCCTAGGGAGAGAGCAACCACAGGGTGAACAGACACAAAGAGCCAGTGGGGTCTCCTTCAAGGGCACAGTGCCCCCTTCTCCCCAAGATTCTCATCTCCTGACCCTTGTGGGAGAGGGGAGGGAGACCTAAGGCTCCTCCACCCCCACACACCTCCTCACAGGGACACCACCCCCTGCTTCCCATGCCTCCCCCACCTCCTCTGTCTCCCATGCCTTCCTTACTTCCTCTGCCCCACGCCTTCCCCACACCCCCCTGCCTCCAGGTGTCCCTACCTTCTCCACCCCCACACCCCCCACCCATCAGAGCCTGCGCGCTCACATAGGCAGGGTCCCAGACGCTGTATATCAGCTCCTTATTGACGTTGATCACGAAGAAGAACAGGAAGATGATCAGCATGAGCAGTGGGCTGACCACTCTCCACGTGATTTGCCAGAAGATGTTGGGCTTGTGGCCGATCATAAACTCGATGTCCTTGTTGAATCTGGAAGCAGAAGCCAAAAGGGAGCCATCAGCTGGTGGAGGTCCTGGGCGTTTAATCCCATCAAAGCAGAGGGTGGGCCAGCCTTTCCTCGAGGACACGAGGTGGCCATCCCACAGTGCTGCACCTGGCCTTTCACCCATCACGGTTCTAGCCATCCTTTGGGCAAAGACTCGCCTCCCCGGGGGAGCCTCGGAAGTGGTAGCTGCTCTGGAGGCCTCTGGAAACCTCCCTACTGAGCCACAGCCCAGGTGCTCCTACTTGTGACCTCACACACCTGGGCAGCCACTTATGCAAACAGGGGTCAACACTTCTGAGGGTAATGGGAGGAAGGAAGCCTCAGCCCAAGTCCTTGGAAGGGCAGCAGCCCTGACCTTAGAAGCCCCACCATCTCCTGCCCATCTTGTGCTGAACTCTCACCAGCACAAATGAGTTTATTATCTGTAAAATCAGAACAGAGTGGGCGGAACATAAATGTGAACTGTCCAGGACCACCAGTGAGCCCATAGGACACTTCTGGAAAAGTACAGATGCCCAGGCCTTGTTCCCAGCAGGGCCTGGGAGCATGGTGACAAGTATCTTCTGCTTGGGGCCACTCCTGGCTCTCCACCTCCCACTCATATGCCTTCTTGAGGCAGCGTTGCATGGGACCCCCGGCAGGGAGTGTCTGACTTCAAGCTGTCCTTGGGCCATTCACAGAAGGATGTGCATTCTTTAGGACAGTCACGCCTGCTTCATACCCAGCAGCAGGCCCACAGCAACATCGTGCCTTTCCATCTGAGCCTCCTTCCCCCACATGTCTGATGTTAGGCACAGTGAGTCTGCCCCATGCTCCTCAGCCTCTCCTCAGCTGCCACTCGTGGCTGTTTGCATTGTGTGGCTGAGACAGGCCTCCTGCACTGTGCCCTTACACACACGTCTTGGTGATGCAGAACAGGATTCACAAGCCTCCCCCTCCCCCCGCCCCCGCCTGTGCATGTCCGATGATTATTAATAGACACTGCTGATTATTTCTAAAAAATTGTGGCAAGTCCAGCTCCTGTCAAGGACATGGTGCCTTTTTCTGCTCCCTCCATCTATGATAATGGAGTGATATCCTGAATATTTGGTCAAGGGGATGGCTGAAAGGACTGCACAACCCCCTTCTTTGCCTGAGTCTCTGTCTGGCTAGAGAGCCCTCTCTCCCCCTAGAAAGGCTCACAGCATGCCCATCACAGGGGCTTCCCTGGCCCTGGACCACCCATTGATGTAAAACATCCAGCTCCCTCCCCTGGATCACAGAGAGATCCCCTTACCCATAGCTAAAGTCCCTGTCCTGTCACTTCCTCGCCCTCGCCTCGCCTCGCCTCACCTCCCCTGCCTGCTCCCCAGCCTCTGGAGGCTGCTTCTGGGCTCCACAGGACACTGAGCACCCTTCTGCGCTTTCTGGTCCCTCTGGTCCTGTCTCCTCGGCCGAAGGCTTCTGGTATACCAGTCGGTGCTTCACCTCTATGCCGTGCAACCGTTTCTATAGCCAATTATTTGTCTTTTGACTTTGCTTATGATACTTTGGTTATGTTTTTAAATCACATGGTCAGATCAGACATGCAGAAGGCTGCCTCAGTCACACATTTTAATTTGTGAGGCTGTTTTCTCTCTCCCACCCCCGAGACTACACAGTCTTCTACGGTCTGTGCTTACCCTTCTACGCTAAGTCTGGAAGCCTCTGGAAGCTGGAGAGGTTATAATTTTGACTGCTCTGGATGGGCATTCATCTGAGATACACCTCTTCTCCACCTCACCCATCCAGGTGCCAGACCCATGCCCACATCATACCAGTCCCTCAGGCCTTTGTCCTGCGCACATGTCTTCCGCCTGGGACTGGACGCCACACTACCTATCCCAGGATGGGAGTTTCCTATGCTTGTTGGAGATGGCCACATGCCTCGGTCCCCCTCTTACCTGTCCACGCCATATACGTAGACCACAGCGAACATCTCGCAGAAGGCGATGATAAGCAGGGGTATGGAGCCGGCGTAGCTGTCCAGCAGGGAGAGCCAGTACTGGCCAGAGTTCAGCGTGAAGATATAGGCGATGAGATACGACACCAAGCAGATGAGGCCTGGGGACAGAGGACAGCCGCTGCACACAGAGCTCCCCCCTGGCCATGGCCTTCGAGGCCTGTCCTCACCACTGGCCTGCCCTGCCTAGCCCATCCCTGGCCTGTGTACCTGTGAGCAGCTCCTTGGGCCACTTTTTGGGGATGATTTTGAGGTCCTGCAGGGGCACGACCACGCCCTCCATGTTCCCGAACATGGAGGACAGGCCCAGGCAGAAGAGCATGATGAAGAAGAGCACGGACCACAGTGGGGACACTGGCATCCTGGTGATGGCTTCTGTGAAGACAATGAACGCCAGCCCCGTGCCCTCCACGCCCTGCACGGACAAGCAGATGCGTCACACACTCCCCAGATACCCCTGGCCTCAGCCACGTCCCTCTCCCTCCCTGACAACCACTGGTCGGCTCTCCACACACCACGTCCACACTGTGCAGGTACAGGGCTCATTTGAGCCATCCTGTGAATTAATGGGTCCTTGTCTCTTTGGCTCAACTGTATTTTTAAAAGTTGAACTATGCTTAACGAACAGGAAGGGGATCACATTGTCCAGCAGCAGTCAGGGCCCCGAGCTATCTGGACAGACATTTGGCAGCCATGCAGACTGCTGTCTGCTCGTGGACAGGGTGTCCCACCCCCACAGACGATTCCTGAGATGCACCCCACATGGCCAAGTTCAGCCCTGAATGACTTCAACAGAGCCTGAGTGAGTTCCCTAAATAGCTGCCTTGGACATGTGGCCTATTGGCTGGTTAGAGACAGTTAATGCAGGCCCAGGGCAGGCGTGTGACAGGTTCTACGGGTGTAAGCACCAGGGCGGGGCAGGAGGATCAGAGGAGGCAGGCACTTGAGAATGGAGACAGGCCCATGGGAACTGAGATCCTGGGGGAATTCAGTGTCCCTCAAGGGTGTCCTTCCCTCCTCTCCTTGTGCTGCCCCAAGGAGACACACCTCTGACAGGAAAGAGGTCAAGTCACAGGTTTGGAACTCCAGCTGTGCAAAGGCCTCGGGGTGAGTGGCGTTGAACATCTGCTGTATTTCCAAAAAGTTCTCCTGGGTGACATAGCCTTCGGGCAGGTCGAACCCATTGATGAGTGTCAGGATATTCCTGGAAAGAGAGTGAGGCTGACACTGGCCCTAGGCAGTGCAGGCCTGGCAGGCTCCTTGGAGGTGGGTGAGGGCTGGGAGGAGCACTCACTTGCTGAAGCAGTCGTCAAAGCGCTCTGTGGCCCGGAAGCCGATGATGGAGTAGACCACGGTGGCTGCGTACACGGACGTGAAGCCGTTGATGATGGATACAATCACCGAGTCCATCTCACAGTTGTTGCTACGGATGAGAGTGGTGTCAGGTCACTGCAGGCCAAGAACACTGTGTCCACCTACCTGGCCACGTCAGCACGGGCAAGGAGCCTGGCCTGAGCCTGAGCTGCTGGGGTGCAGCGGAAGAGGGGACACAACCCACCCACCTGTCCTTTCCCAACTGCGCCCAGCAAGAGGTGACCAGAGGGCTATTTCCAAGTCCTGTGCCTACAGCCAGTGGCCTCTCACTCCAGACCTTCTTACCACTTCACAATGCCAGAGAGGGAGCAGCCAGCATGCATCCGAACTCACCCGCTCCCTCTCTTTGCTCACATTGCACCTTCTGCACAGGAGCCCATCCTGGGGCCACGCCCCTCCAGGGACCCCCTCCTTCTGTTCATTTCATTTGTCTCTCTGCCAGGCCACAGCCACAGGTCTCAGGAGGACAGAACCTCCTGCACAAGGCAGGGCCCTTTCCATGTGAGTATTGATCTGGAGTGGACTGGGGTGGCCCAGCATCTGGGGTCCTGGGTGCCAAAGGGCAACCAGAGAGGGAGTTTGGGGGATAGAGGGGAGCACCCCAGGATTCACCACCCCAAGGACCAAGGCACCATGAGGAGGGCTGTCATAAACAAGCCATGCTTGAGGCACCTAGTGTGTGAAAATCTCCCAGATCCTAAGCCTGCCTCCCTGGCATGGAGCCCCATGGATCCCATGATCCCATGGGGCATGAGACAAGCCCTCTGCCTGGCCCAGAAGCCCTGTCCACACTCACTGGACAGAGTTGTAGCTGGAGAAGGAGATGAGGCCCCCGAAGGCCAACGAGAAGGAGTAGAAGACCTGGGCCCCCGCATCCAGCCAGGTCACCGGGTTGGCCAGCTCCGTGATCTGCAGCCAAACAGAGACCCTCAGCCAGGTGGCCCAAGGACAAGTGGTCACAGGAAACCAAGGAGGTAATAGCCCACAGAAAAGGTGCAGGACTGGAGGCTGGTGACAGCTGAGGCCATTGGGCAAGTGGTCAGAACAAACAACGTCCCCTAAAGGTGGTAGCTAATAACTTGGAGGTGGCTGCCATCAATCCACACAGAGCCTCCCTCAAGCTCACAGGCCCAGCACGCATGCATCAGGGGGCCCTGAGACTGGCCAGGGCTGGTCTCAGGCTGGGAGGCCTGTCCCCCAGAGCAGCCTCTCCCACGGGAACTGGAGCCCCAGGGTGGACAGTGAGAGACTCACATTGGGTGTGAAGAGGAAGACGATACCATTGGTGGCTCCCTTCAGCGTCAGTCCCCGAATGAGGAAGATGGTCAGGACGACATAGGGCAGTGTCGAGGTGATGTACACGGCCTGGGGACAGGGCAGAAGTGAGATAAAGGGGAAGACAGTACCCACAGGAGAAAGGGCTGGTCACGCAGGACCCTGGCTCCGCTCCTCCAGGCACCCCTCTGCCTGCAGCTCCCAGGGCAGGGAGATTCGACGTTTTCTCCTGCTGCGTTTGTAGCGAGCACTACTCAGCTCTCCCAGTCAGAGAGCTACTGTGTGTGGGGAGGGGGAGGGAATCCTCACTTGAGGATATTTTTTCCATTGATTTTTCAAAGAGAGAGTGGCAAGACACATCAATTGGTTGCCTCCTGCACGTGCCCCGACCAGGGCTGGGGAATAAACCTGCAACCTAGGCTCACTGACCGAGAATCGAGCCGCTGACCCTTCCATGTGCAGACTGATGCTCAAACCACTGATCTACTCTGGCCAGGGCTTGCTGCAGCTTTTAAACCACAGGTTTGAGGACCGTCCAGGCCAGTACCACATCCCCAGGGCCAAGCTGGGGGCAGCAGAAGACCCTCCCAGACAGATGGACATGGGATGGTGACACTCAGCTGGTTAAGGGCGCAGCCAGCTCCTGCTAGCCCCCAAGAGCTCCCAAAGCCCAGCCCGCACCTTGCCACTGGTTTCAATGCCACGGATGGTGCATACGTAGAGGACACTCCAGGCACAGGTCAGGCAGAGCAGGATCCACCACTGCACAGAGCCTGAGTTGCTGATGGAGTCGGAGATATTGAGGGTCTCTCTGTACCAGTAGTAGTCCACCGAAGAGCTGCGGGCGCATTCCTCTACGTAGCCTGCAGGGGATGATCGCACCCATCAGCGTGGGTCATAGGGAACTGAGGGGGATGTGGAACATGGTAGTGCCACAGGAAACCAGGTTGTGCTCCCAACTCACTGACACCAGAGACATAGTGCACACAGACATGCATGTGCATAACCACACAGATATGTGTGCATGCACATGCGCACACCTGCATGTGTGTACACACACACATGTGCGCACACCCACACAGACACACTCACATGCATGCATACCAGCGTGCCTGCACATGTTTGCACATGAACACATGTATGCATACTCACAATACACACATATCTGAATGCAGACATGTGCATATGTGCATATATGTGCGCACACAGAAGTGTGAGCACAAGACATGCATTCACATACACACACATGTGCACTGACCATGCCCTGCTTATTGGACCCATGCCTACAGATCAGGCAGTTTGAGCCCTGATGCAGATGTGTGAAAGCTGCTGAGCTGAGCACATAGCCTGTGCCCTACACAGGCCCCAGGCAGAGGGTCTGCTCCCCACTCCCCCTCCCTGGAGGAGGTCCCAGAAAGACCTAGTGGCGAGGGTTGGGAGACTCTGCAGAGAGGAAGATCCTGAGGAATGCTGTGGGAAGGGACAGTGGAGAGTCAGGCCACCACTCTGTGTGATGTCAGGGAGCAGCAGGTCTCTATCATTCCCAGAGGCGTCATCCCACCTTTCCTTCATTTCAGCCTTGGCTGGCACAGCTCCTCCTGAAGTGGAAGCACCTTTTTTAAAGGCTTTCTTCCAGCACAGTGATTTTTTTAAATTCCCTGTTGCTGTAAATGTGCTCTGGTTTTTGCCAAACTTAAGTCATAACCATTTGAATTTGGGGAAATCAAAGGATGACTATTCATGGACTGTCGGCATGTTCAAAGGTGCACAAGGCTCTTGCACAACCAGCCGTACTATCCCCTGACCTTTGACCCTGCCTTGCCCGGGACTCACCTGTCCGGTTGTCATTAAGTGGACACGTGCTCCAAGGCAGGGGTTCCTGGAAGGAGTTGAAGAAGTACCACATGACCCAGGCGATGATGGTGTTGTAGTAGAGGCCCACCATGAAGGACACGAACATGGACGCGATCCCTGGGGGGCAATTGACACTGCTGGGGGGCACCACTAGGGGGCACCTCTGAGGGAACACCACTAGGGAGTAGGGCACTGTTAGCAGGAGAAGACAGTGCTAGGGGAGTCTCCTTGAGGGCTGAGTGTGAGCCGACTCAGGGTTCCAGAGAACAGGATGGTGGTCCCTCAAGTGCTTGCTGAGCCCTACTGTGGGCAGCAATGGGGGACTCGGGTCTCCCCAAGTCTATACACTCCCAGGCCCTGGGCACCTGGGGACCCAGGATAGCCTCTGCTGCCCAGCTGGTCTCTGGTGGCCAGGAGTGACCCCAACCTGGATCTTGCCACCTACACTTTTCTGAGAGATTCCAAGGGTTTGCAGAGGGCTGAGGGCAGTGAGTCCCTTGGAAACAGAGGCGAAAGGAGAGAGGAAGGAGTGTGTTTGCTGCCCACGCTGGACCTGGGCAGGGGTCCCACCGACTGGGCCCAGGTGCGCACCTACACCCTTCAGGGCTGGGTGGATGGAGCTCCAGGCGCCCACGCTGCCCTTGCGCAGTCGCTGCCCGATCGCAAACTCCAGATGCAGCAAGGGGACACCCTCCACGACCAGCAGGATGAGAAACGGGATCATGAATGCTCCTGGCGGGGAAAAGGCAGCAGTGTGTCAGGTAACGCATGCCAGGTGGCAAAAGGACCCTCTGGAGACACAGGCGTTGGTAGAAAGTACCTGCCGAACTTGCTCACAAATACAAACTTAGAACATCACCATCAACAATGCACCACTCACGAGGACCATCCGCACTGTTTTATGGGGGGCGCTTCGTGCCATCTCATGATAGTGGCCAGTTTGTCTGCTGTCCCCCCAAGACTGTGCTTGTTCTACAGGGCGTGTGCACAATAGCTCCTGGGGAATTCATGAAAGTGTCCACATGCTGGGCAGAGCACGGGGAGGTCACAGACTGTGGTGAGCCCCCTCTGGGGCTCAAAATCCAACCAGGAAGGCATGAGAGCCCGTGGAACCTTCACTCAAAGGTGATGGTTAGCTCAATGTGACAATGAGATAAAAAGCAGACAGCAGTGAAGACCCCCTACCTGGATCTCCTGCGGGAGGGAAGTGGGGAGCTGCCCTAGGTCTGGGGTACCACTGGGGCTGCAGGCTCACAGGCAGGGACTACTCACTGGGTCATGGTATCAGTGAGGGTAAAGTTAAAATAAGAAAGGGGATGAGTGGAGGGGGGAAGGGGGACATCTGTAATACTTTCAAGAACAAAGATACATTTTTAAAAAGAAAAGATTTGCCTCTCTAATGTTTTCTCAGGAGTTTGTTGTGAAAATCCTTTGGGCAAAGCTATCAGGAAGAAAACAATTTCTGTGGTTCCCAAATGTCTTTTGATCCTATCCCTACCTCATGATGTCACTTTTACCTGCAGGTCCCACTGCCTCTCCATCTCCTTCAGGAAACTCCTTTTCATCCTTAAAAACCCCACTTGGATAGCCACTCCTTAGGAAGCCTCTGCTGCTTGTGCTCCTGGCAGCCCTCTCTCCTACAAGCTCCTCCAGGTGTAACATGGTGGGTGCCTGACAGGCCTCCTGTCTGCAGGGGCCCATGGTCTTGCGGTCTTGTGCCCTTGCATACCGAGGGACACACAAACAGAGGCAGAGATGGGGTGGGACAAGGCAAGGTGTAAAGGCCCCACAGGAGAAAGATACACTAGCATAGAAATACAGCTTTCTTGGCCCTAGCCCAGTAACTCAGTTGATTAGAGTGTTATCTCAATATGCCAAGATTGGGGGTTCTATCCCCAGTCAGGGCACATAAAAAATCAACCAACAAGTGCATAAATAAGTAACACAACAAAATTTGATGTTTCTCTCTTTCAAATCAATAAATAAATGAGCTAAAATTTAAAAAGGACAGAAATGCAGCTTTTTCTCTCTGAGAATTTAGTAAGCTAGGTGGGGGAGGAGCGAGGAGGGGAGAGGAGGGATGAGCTGGGAACTGGCGGCAGCTGTCTTCCAGGGCAGAGTCTGAGCCTTCCCCATATCTCTCTGTCCTGCAGGTCATGTGTGTGGCACAGAGTAAAAGCTCAAGGAATATTTGCTGATGGTGCAGGGCCAACACTAGTAGTGGAAAACAGCCCCAGGGACTAGGCTGCAGAAGCACATGGACAACCCTGTGGTGAGCAGTCAGCATGGTCCTTGGGGGGCGCTGCCTCCTGGGGCTCCCCCCCTCCATACCCCGTCTCTCCTATGTGCGCTCTTCCTAAGAAGGCATAAGGGGAACACCGTGTGTCGGGGGGCAGCACTGTGGACAGGCTGTGGGTGATGCATTCACGCGGCAACTGATGTTCTGGGCAGATGTGTGGTGAATGCAGTTCACTTGAACACACTCCTGGGCTTGGTGCTGGTGCAGAACTCTTGGCAGTGGACCATCTGGTCACTGGAACGTGGTTGTTTGTGGCCAACTCAGGCAGCAGGTGAGCCCTGACTCTGGTCAAGTCTCCTGGTTTCAATCTCCTGCGTGTCCCCTGCTTCTAGGTCTGCAAAGCTTGACTGAGGAGCCTTGTGGTGCAGCCCTCAGAACAGACCTCTCCATCACCTTCCATTTCACAGGCGGGAACCCCAAGGCCCAGAAGGTGTACAGGAGAGTAAGAGGGTCCAGGACATGGACTCTGATATCAACTCAACTCAGGGCTGACTTTTGAAACTTGAAATACCCTTCTTCAGAAAAAGGGGCCGTGGGCCCACCCGCCCCAGAGCCCACACAGGGGCCATAGGTCCTCAAGCTCCTCTCACTGTTCCCTGAAGGTTGAATGAGGAGAGATGCTTGCCCCTTTGGTCACAGAAATGCCCCCGTCAAAGACCTAGAAGGTGAGGCCTTCTAGTGACAACACGTCTCAGTGTAATGCAACATGCAGGGGGCTCTGTGTGTGCGCACGCAATCACGCACAGCCACCACCCCACTAAACATGGCAAAATTTCCTTTTTCATAATATACAGTTAAACATAAAGTAAATGATTTGTTTTACTTTTTAAAAAATTCCTAGACATAATTGAAGGCAAGCTAAGTTTTCACCAAACAGGACTGGTCATCAGAGTCCTCAGATCTGTCATTGTGTCTCCAAGTTACCCAACCACTCCCTCCCCTAGGGCTGGGGCTAGAGGCTGGAAAATGTCACTGGGAGGAGTCACAGTCACCTGCCACACCTTGTTATTGTTCTGCCAATTTTCTCCCGGGGGGGTTGGCCCCTTATCACTGTCCTCAACAATTGTCTACTAGGCTTGGGGGGTTATCACTGTCCTCAATGATTGTTTGCTGGGCTTGGGGGACCAGGTACTCAGCTCCTGGCCAGAGCTACAGTGAGATGCCCTCCAGGTGGGGGGGAACACACAGGAGGAGCAGGGCAGGGCCTGGAGTAGGCAGAAGGTAAGCCACCAGGAGGGTCCCGAGGAGGTGGGAGACTGCAGCTGCACCTTCCCAGAGCTGACAGAGCTAGGACCCCTCGCTTTGCTGTCCACTCCACAGGACCCAGGGGTAATATGGGACACCTTCCTCTCATCCACAGTGTCTGGAGGCAGTGTCCCTATGCTGCCCTTCAGACTCACAGTGAGTGTATGCTGCACCTCCAAAGCCCCATTTCCCAGGGGTGAACTCTTCTCAGTCCCAGACTACTTCCCCCCACCCCCAGCCTCTTCCCTTTGGAACTAAGTAAATGTTGCAGGTGTTGCCAGGACCTTGGCCCTAGGGCAGCCCTGGTGGGGGTCAGGGAAATGACCAGGGCCTTCCAGAGGGAAGGGGCAGCCTGACCTCTGGGACTGTCAGTGATCCTACTGTTGGATAACCTCACTGGCTCCCGGGGGTTCCCTTCTCCTCTCTACCGGCACAGAAAAGACTGACAGGGCCATCTAGAAAGCACAGGATGGACCCGAGGTATAAAGACAGGCCCTCCCAGACATTCAGAAACTTCAGTCTTTGGCCATGGAAAGGGAGATGGGTCACAAAGGTGACCTGGGAACAACCCCATCTGCTTTTTTTTCTGGCACAAAGCTTGGTGAAAGCCTGCAGTTCTTCAGAGTAAATAAACACATCACTAGAGGGTGTTTGTGCATTCCAAGGAGGGCACTGAAAAGCCCACAGAACTGAAGCATCCTCAGAGCACCCAACCAGCTCTGGGGAGCCTGTCTCCCCAGCAAACGCTGCACCTGTCCAGACCTCCTCCCAGCTGACAAGAACAACTCTGTTCCCCTTCCTGACACCCAGCTCCTGGCAGCTCCCCTCCCAGGGCTGGGAGCCCAGGGAAGACAGAAGCCACAGATACATGGGGGCTGATGGGACTATAGGTGTGACCTCCATCCCTGAAGCTTGTTGACACTGGGAGGGTGGGTGGAAGGACAAGATCATGCAGACTGAGACCCAGCAGCCTCAAGGGAGTCTCTCTGCAGCTGGGGGAGAAGACCCCTGGACTACGGGCAAGGACCCCAGAGACCTCTGGAGGCAACAGGACAGGCTGAGGCAGCCTTACATGGGGGATGCAGGCTTCCCACCTCTGGCCTGTTTGCACACTGATCCAGAGCCTGCCTGCCCTTCCTCTGTGGGCCATCCACTCCAGGCCCAGCTCCTCCTTGGTCCCCCAGAGAACGTGGAGCCCACCTATGGGGTTAGGACATGGACCAGTGTACTGGAAAGGAGGACTGGCCTTACTGCCCCTCCTGCCAGCACCTTCCACACTCAGAGAAGGGGCTCTACCCAGAGGAGCAGCTGTCCCTCTCTGTCCCCCCACTCCCACATCAGATCTGTTCTCTGGGAAGAGGTCAGGGCTCCTGGGTCCTGGAGCAAGGGTGGTCTTCCCTGACACACAGGCACTTGGACGTGTGGGATCAGGCACTGAACCTCCATCGCCAACTTGGGCAAATGAGCATTCTCCATCCCAGCCCTCTGCCCAGCCCTGCCCTTTGTGCAAACATGGGGGGCTCAAGTCAACTGGTGGAGAGCACAAGCCTGCCCACAACCCTTTGCCCTCCAAACCTCTCCCCTCTCTGAATGGCGTGCTGATGTCCTGGGGGACACCAGTGTTGTTTTCCCTGGACCCCCAGTCTGCCCTCCTGCCCGGCCTACCTCCACCATGGCTCTGGCACAAGTAGGGGAAGCGCCACACGTTGCCCAGGCCCACGCAGAAGCCCACGCAAGTGAGCATGTACTGGGCCTTGTTATCCCACTTGGGTCGCGAGCTGGCCTCCTCCTTCTCGATGACCTCCAGTTCCCCCAGGGAGGGGATCCGGTCGTCCAGGCCCGGGTTGGGCAGTACAAGCCTCACCATGGTGATCACGAGTGGGTTCTTCTCGGCAGAACAGTCCAGGAGCTGAAGGGTGAGTGGACACAGCTGGAGCCCCAGCACTTTATAGGGAACCTTTGGCACCTCACCCCAAGCACCTAGGCTGAAAGGAAGTGTCAGCAGATCTGAAGGGTGAGTCCACAGGACTGTTAATGCCTTATCTGCAGAGGCGCTGGCCGACCCTTTGAGGCTCTCAGCTGGCACCAGCCAGCCCCTCCTCCTGTGCAAACACAGAACTCACGGGCACAGATGAGCTGCCCCCACCCTCACATCACTCAGAGGGCCAGGCTCCCAGAGAGGAACCCAGGGCAAAAAGTCTGTAGTAATGGCCCTGCCTGGCTCTGTAGGATGCATGTTCTCCTCCAAACCTTCAAAGCCCCCCAATCCCAACCAGCCACACACTCCCACCTGCAGGAGGATGCCAGAAGGGGTCCTCTCTCCCCAGCTCTCTCTGCCAACGAGCTGTGTCCTGTTTACACTTGGCTCTAAATAGCTACTCAGAGAGCCTGGGTGCCCAGAGCTGATTCAGATGCGGGACCCTCCAAGATGCTCCTTCCCATGAGCTCTCCCTGGGGTTCCGGCGTTCCCTGTCCCCAAGCTGCTGAGCTGCAGCCTCCAGGCGTCTCCCCACGCTGCAGGACTTCCATCCTTCTGCCGAGTGTGAGTGCCGGGTATGGGGCAGCCTTGAGCTGGGTGACAGGACAGCCATGATAGACAGGGACCTCAGGCAGGGAGACATGGGAAAACCAGTGACACACCCAGAGAGCAACAGGGCCTCCACCTGTGACCTCTAGGCCAAGGAGAGGCCAGAGGGACAATGGGCCCAGCTTGGCCTCTAGACTGGGGGAATAAGGAGAAGGCTCCACCCAGGCTAAGCCAAGACCTAAGGCAAGCCAGGTGTTGCTGTTTTCTTAATAGATTTTTATTGATTTTGGGGGGGGGGGGGAGAGAGAGAGAACAGCTGCCTCCTGCATGCCCCCCACTGGGGATCAAAACCAAAATCTGGGCACGTGCCCTGACTGGGAATTGAACAGGTAATCTTTCAGTTCACAAGAAGATGCTCAACCAACTGAGCCACACTGGCCAGGGCAAAGCCAGGGCTTTTGAGCTCAGTTTCCAGTATAGGAAGTAGGGTAGGGGTACACCTCCAAGCTCGGGCCCCACACCCCCACCCAAGATCCTGAGCTCAGCGATTTCCCCCTTCCCCATAGAACCTTCCCTTGGGCTAGTGACCACCCCACACCCGCCCTACTGCTGGGCCTTTCCCTCAGGAATGCCCTTCCTACCAGCCTCTGTCCAGCCTTCTGGTCAGCTCTCTTCAGGGCCCTTCCTGACAGTCTGTACCCACTGACCTCCGCACCCCACCCTGCACTCCTAGTGGCCTTCCTAGAAGGATGAACTGTGTTATTCTGTCTCTTTGTGTATCTATCATCAGTGATCTGCGACACTGGACAGTAACGTCTGGGAGGTCAGGCACTGGCTGCCCTGACCCCACTTGACTGGATCACACTGAGTTTACCAAACAATCCAGGAAGGCAGGTGGGGGTCACTAGGCAGAAGTGAGTTCAGGAGCCTAACCTTTGACCCCATAAAGGGGGGATTGGGGAAGGGTGGAGGCAGGAAGGAAGAGATCAGGTTTGCATTCAGGGACATCTGGCTCCTGAGACAGGGGCAGACTAGAGGCAGGGCCAGCTACAGAGACAGAGACAGAGGTGCGCCAGGCTGGCCCAGGCCAGGAGTGAGGGTTGGAGTTAGGTGCCGACAGTGTGGAGACTGAAGGAAGTGATGTCTGGACCCCAAGGGCCAGTGAGGGAGAGGAGTTTGGGGTGGGGTGAGGTGGGACTCTGTCCTGGGCATGTCCAGTGTGAGCCCCCATAGGAGATAGAGGCATGGAAGCCAGGTGTTGAGTGGCAGGGCTGGTGTCTGCATTTCACCATGGTTGGGCCAGTGGGTTCTTCTGGCCGCTCCCTCTGGAAGCTTTGCAAAGGAAGCCTGGAGTGACAGGAACTGGACTTAGACCCACATTCTTAGAGCTGCAGCCTCCCTGAGCCCCAGCCCCTCAACTCTAGAGCCCTGAGGCCCTTTCCTAAGCTGTAAAATATGTTGTACATCCAACTCTATAGCGGTTTTCCTGGGAAATATTCGGAAATGGTGCCTACCTAACAGACTGAAGGCCAGGTGCCAAGTTCTGACCTGAGCAGATGGACTCTCAGGATCTTCCTGACAAGGACCAAGGGGCTGCTGCCAGGGACCGATCAGTCAAGGTTCCAGAAGTCTCTTGGGTCCTCTCGCATCGCCCTGGGTGGGGGTCTGGGGGGAGTGCTGAAGAGGCACACGCCCTTGTGATGGCGCTGTGGGCTCACAGGGCTGCAAGCGGCCTCTGTGGTCTGAGCATTTTGATATGAGGGCCAGATTCCAGGGCCAGGTTCTCGAGAGGGAGAGCGAGAAAGAGAGACATGCTGGGGAGGAGATAGAGCAAGGAGTTCTCACTGCCTGGTGAGGGCATGGCATCCCTTGTCCCTTCTGCTCAGAACCGTCCATCCTATTTCTCCAAGGGGAAAGGTCTAGGGGGTTGGCAGTGACCTAACTGACCTGCCAGGACCGAAAGTCCCTCTTTGGAGGCCATTCCTTGTACCTCAGGCCCATGCTTGCTCCCCTCCTGGACCTATCTTCTCACGGTGCCCACCAGTCCTCCCTCCCACCTTCAAGTCAGGCTATAGACACCACGGGGTCACCCTGGTCACCCACTTAACACACAGCCTGACCTCCCACTCCCTACTCCACTGATCTCTGCTTTTCCTTCGAACATGCTGTGAAAGTGATTCAGTTACTTGGCTAGTTGCTTACGCTCTTTCTTCCCCATGGGATGTGTAGGTCATGGAGTGGGGAGGTCTCTGCTTCCTGTTTGTTCACTGATAATGACCTTCAGAGAGTGTCTTATGCTTCAAAAATACTCGGTTTATATGGACCCAGTGACTGTTCCTGCAGCTGGAGGCTGGTCCTGCTCTCCCTGGATGGAAGTCCAGGCAGACAGGGAACAGATACTTCTGCCCTGAGGAGGAGACTGTTCCATGGCGTCACCTGGCTGACCCTGGCCTGCCAGCCAGTCCTGGGCCAGAACAGAGACTGCTTCCCCAAATCCCCTCAGAGACAATAGCAATCGAGGCTTTCCTTCTGCCCTGGGCCCCTCCACAGCCTGGTTCCTGCAACAGACCATGGTCCTGACCCAGTCAAGCATGTCAGGGACTGTCCCATACCTGGGATGGGTCACATACCCATATCCTGTCCACCCTGCCTTGTTCTTTATAATTCTCTGGCACTTACCAAGCACTGTGGAAGATGTCCACCTAAGACACACCTCCTAGGTAAGTTTCCCTTAATAAACTCTGTTAGTTGCCAAACTGGAGAGGTAATTGGAGCAAATTGTGAAAAGTTATATTTGTCTACGATAAAGACAGAGTGGGCCTGACGGTGAGGATCTTCTCAGAAGGGCACACCCATCTGATGACATCCACTGCCTTCACTTCCCACAGGCCTGAGGCCATCTCCTCTCTCCCCCATCTTCACACCCTGCTCTTCACCCACGTCTGCCATGACAAGATGGTATTACAAAACAAAAACATGCTCAATAAAGAAAATTGGAGACTTTCAACTACCACCTGGAGGTAAACACTAACAGCTTTGTCATTGGTTTGTAGTTTTATAAATACATATGGTGTGTCTGCAGAGCCCCCAGGGGGTGACGCGACACAGCTCCCGTATTGTTCCACTGCTTCGGACAGCATCCAGGGTGTGCCACTATCACAAAAGCCTCTGAGAAACCTGTTCTCAACTCTAGCACACTTTCTCCTCACTGTGCAGGTGCCCAACTTGAAAGGACGCTGCCGTGGCCTAAGAGAAGGGCAGAGCCGATCACCTGGCATCCCTGGGAAGGCCCCACACTCTCCCAGCTTGGCGTTCTTGCCTAATTTATGTTGTGGTTGTTGTGCCAGTGCTAAGTAATCACCTGTGGTTTTAACTTGCATTTCTCTGAGGGCCTGTGCCATGGAGCTTCATCCCATGAACTGACTGGCCATCACAATCCTCCCGTTAAAATGTCCTTTGCTATTGGGATGCTGGCCCTTTCTATTAATTTTCAGAACACTTGACTATATTCTGGAAGACTGCTTCAGAAACACCTTTCCCCACTCGGCCATCAGCCTTCCCAGACTCTCCATGGTTCCTGGAGAAACAGAAACTGTAATTATATTATTGTCCAATCATTGATCCTTTAAAATATCTTAGCGTGACCTGGCTGGTGTAACTCAGTTGGTCGGGCATCATGCCGTGTACCAAAAGCTCACTGGTTTGATTCCTGGTCAGAGCACATGCCTGGGTTTGGGGCTTACTCCCTAGTTGGGGCATGTGTGAGGCAGTCAATCAATGTCCCATTCTCACATCGGTGTTTCTCTTTCTCTCGCCCTCTCCCTTACTCTCTCTAAAAATCAATAAAAATATACTTTTAAAAATATCTTAGCCATAAATCAGCCAGCAAAGAATGCAAATGGTGGCGGATTAAGTGGAAGTTACACTGACACTCTCCCAGAGCCAAACTGGAATTACAACTGAAATATAGAAAAACCATCCTGAATAATCAACTAAAGACTAGCTGGAGAGCACCCTCATAAACAAGGATGAAAAGCGGAGACCTCATAGAGACTGGTAGGAAGTGCAGAGACTCGAGAGGGCTGGCCGGGCTCCCACAGGCAGCAGCTAAATGTCTGGAGGGACATCTCAGCTGTGGGGGGTTCCCATTGAAAGCTCTGGGTTCTAAACCCCAAACTGGGCTCCCAGGGCAGAGCATCAGAACTGAGAAAGATGCCCACATAACATTGGGCTGTGAAAAGCAGCCGGGTTTCTGTCTGCCAAGGAGAGACAGCTGGAAATGCAGGCATCCTCTTAAAGGGTCAACACACAAACTTTTGGGTGCAGCCACTCACCTTGGGCTCCAGTGGAGGGAGGTCAGAATGGACTAAAGCTGTGTGAGGAGAGTCCGGGATTGCTGGCTCAGGTGAGTAGAGCTCAGAGGGCAGCCACCTGGATTCTATGCTGAGTCATTCCCCCATACTGCAGAGGACATCTTTCTCAGATATTTAACATCTAAGCATCTTTAGCCTGGGGGAAAAGCAATTGCCCCACCCTGTTGGAAAACCTCTTGACCCACCCCATAGTTTCTACAGCCTGAGGCTCATTAGAGACTGAATAACAGCCTCTGGGTGCTTTGAGTCTTTGCCTGATCTGCTTCTGGACCTGGGGCTTGGAAAAGTAGACCTTGGTGCACATCTTGGTCCATTCCAAATGCACCCAGCCCCAGCATTAATAATCAAAAGCTGTAAAGTGCAGAAAGCTTCAAACAAGATCCCCGAGGACAGTCACAAATAGTGTCTGACATTGGCCTACACCAGGGACCATCCAAAAGCCTGGGAGTCCTAGCAGATATACCCAATACACAAAAACAAGTCCAAACAGGCAGCCAAAATGGGGAGACAAAAAAACAAACCCCAAATGAAAAAAACAAACGAATTCTCCAGAAGAAGAGCTAAATGAAATGGAGATAAGCAATCTATCAAATATAAAATTCAGAATACTGATCATAAGGATGCTCAACAGCATGAGAAAAGAAATGGAAACTATGAAGGAAATTAAGAATGACAGTAGAAATTTAAAAACAACACTGGAAGGAATAAACAGCACATTAGGGGAAGCTAAGGATGGGATCAGTGAATTTAGAAGACAGGTAGAAAAAAACAAATCAGAGAACCAAAAAGAAAAAAACAATTAAACAGGAGAACAATTTAAGGGAACTGTGGGACAACATACAACAACAATATTTACATTATAGGAATACCAGGAGCGGTAGAAAGTAAGCAGAGGTTAGAGGACCTGTTTGAAGAAATAATGGCAGAAAGCTTCCCTAATCTGGTGAAGGAAAAAGTCACTCAAGTTCAGGAGGCACAGAGGGTCCCAAGTAAGAAGAACCCAAAGAGGCCCACCCACAGACACATCATAATTGAAATGCCAAAAATTCAAGACAAAGAGAATCTTAAAGGCAGCAAGAGAAAAGCAATCAGTTACCTACAAAGGAGCTCCCCTAAGTCTGTCAGCTGACTTCTCAACAGAAACTCTACAGGCCAGAAGGGAATGGCATGAATTATTCAAGGTAATGAAAAGCAAGGATCTGAAACCAAGGCTACTCTATCCAGCAAGACTATTGCTCAAAATAGATGGTGAAATAAAGAGCTTTCCAGACCAAAAAAAAAAAAAAAAAAACAACCAAAAAAACAGGCTAAAGGAGTTTATCATCACCAAACCATCAGTGCAAGAAATGTTAAAGGGTCTGCTATAATAAGAAGCTGAATAGAAAGAGAAACATAGGCATAAAGAAATAAAATGACAACAGATAAGTACCTATCAATAATAACCTTAAATGTAAATGGATTAAATGCTCCAATAAAAAAGGTATAGGGTAGCTGAACGGATAGGAAAACAAGACCCAGATATATGCTGTCTACAAGAGACCCACCTCAGAACAAAAGACTCACACAGGCTGAAAAAAAACAAAAAACGTCTGGAGGATTTTAAGGGAGAGAAGAGCAATACAGTCATAGTAGGGGATTTTAACACCCCATTGACCACTGGATAGATCTTCCAGACAAAATATCAACAAGAAAACAGTGACTCTATTTTTATGTTTTTATTGATTTCAGAGAGAGGAAGGGAGAGATAGAAACATCAATGATGAGAGAGTCATTGATCAGCTTCCTCCTGCACACCCCCTACTGGGGATCAAGCCGGCAAGCAGGGCATGTGCCCTGACCGGGAATCGAACCACGATCTCCTGGTTCATGGGTCAACAATTATGAGCCACTGAGCCCCGCTGGCCGGGCAGAAACAGTGACTCTAAATGACACACTAGATCAGATGGATTTAATTGACATTTATAGAACATTCCACCCCAAAGCCGCAGAATATAAAATCTCTTCAAGGGCACACAGGACATTCTCAAAGATAGACCACCTGTTAGGATGCAAAACAAGTCTCTACAAGTTCAAGAAGACTGAAATCATACCAAGCATCTTCTCGGACATTTACATCATGGAATACTATGCAGCTGTAAAAAAAAAAAAAAGATCCCTTACCCTTTGAGAAAGCATAGTGAGACCTGGAGAGTATTATGCTAAGCGAAATAAGCCAGTCAGAAAAAGGCAAGCATCACATGATCTTACTTATATGTGGAATATAATGAACAAAATAAACCAATGAACAAAATAGATCCAGAGACATAGAAGCATGGAACAGACTGACAAATCTCAGAGGGAAGGCAGGGGTGGGTGGGTGGGTGGGGAGTGTTTAACCTAAGAACTTATATGCATATATGCATAACCCATGGACACAGACAATAGTGTAGTGAAGGCCAGGGGTGAGGCGTGCAGGGTGGAGGGGATCAGTGGGGGGGAGGAAAGGGGGACATTTGTAATACTTTCAACAATAAAGATAAATTAAAACATTAAAAAAAAATTTCTTAGCTTACCTCAAGATCATGAAGGTATCCTTGTAGGTTTTATTCTAGCTTTATGGTTCGTTTGGCTTTAGACATTTAAGTCAACGTTCCACTTGGAATTCCTTGGAATTGATTTTCATGTGTCGTGTGAGGTAGCGGTCAAGATTCCTTTCCCCCCCCCCAATATCCAAATAAATGATCCAGCATTGTTTACTCAAATTATCACCCTCTCTCCTTTCTGTAAGCTACTTCTGTCATGGATCTATTGTTCGAACCTGTGTGGTCTGTTTTTTCACTTTCTACTCTCTTCCTTTGGTCTTTTTGTCGTGGCCCCCAAGGCCTTCATCCCTGTGGCTTTATACCAGGTCTTTATATCTGATGGCATATGTCTTCCAACTGTGTTCTTCTTTAAGAATATAAATGTTGCCCTAGTCTGTGGACTGAAGGGTCCTGGGTTCGATTCTGGCCAAGGACATGTACCTTGGTTGCAGGCTCGATCCCTGGCCCTGCCTGGGGCGGGGTGCATGCAGGGGGCAACCAATCCATGTGTCTCTCACATTAATGTTTCTCTCTTTTTTTCTCCCTTCCACTCTCTCTGAAAAGCAATGGAAAAATATTCTTGGGTGTGGATTAAAAAAAAAAAAAAAAAAGGCCTGGCCGGGCGTGGCCCAGCAGTTGAACATCGACCTAGGATCCAGGAGATCAAGGTTCGATTCTGGGTCAGGGCACACGTCTGGGTTGCGGGCTCGATCCCCAGTCAGGGACTTGCGGGTGGCAGTCGATCAATGGCTCTCTCAACACTGAAGTTTCTATCTTTCTTTCCCTCTCCATTCTTCTCTCTGAAATCAATAAAGACATATTTTTAAAATAAATAAATAAATAAATAAATAAATAAATAATAAAGATTTTTCTTTTAAAAAAAGAATGTAAATATTTTAGCTCTGACTGGTGTGGTTCTATTGGTTGGGTATTGTCCCATGTACCTAAGGGTTGCAGGTTAGATTCCTGGTCAGGGGACAGGCCTGGGTTTCCAGCTCAATCGCTGGTAGGAGGCATGCAGGAGGCAGACGATCCATGTTTCTCTCTCCCTCTAAAAAATAAATAAACTATTCTTTTTTAAAAAACCAAAAGAATGTTGTCCGTCCGGGCGTGGCTCAGCGGTTGAGCATCGACCTAGGATCCAGGCGATCTGGGTTCGATTCCCGGTCAGGGCACATGCCCGGTTGTGGGCTCGATCAATGACTCTCTCTCTCATCATTGATGTTTCTGTCTCTCTCTCTCTCTCCCTCTCCTTTCCTCTCTCTGAAATCAATAAAGATATATTAAAAAAAAAAAACACCAAAAGAATGTAAATGTTTTAGAATAAGCTTGTAAGTGTCCACAGAAAACCTGCTGGGATTTTGATTGAAGTGCATTAAATTTATAGATTTATGGGTCAATTTAAATGGAATCTTAACAATATTGTTTTTCAAACCACAAACACAGTGTGTTCCTCCATTAACATATGCCTTCTTTCCTCAATAAATGCTATAGGTTTTTTGTGTGGAGGTCTTGAAGATCTTTCATTAGATTTGTTCTTAAGTATTTGATTATTTGTTATGCTACAATGAATGGTATTTTTTAAAAAGTCTACCTTCTACTTGTATATTGCTGATGTATATAACAGTATAAATAATTTTTGTATACAGACCTTATATTGAAATATTTTTTTTTTTTTACCTTTTTAACCATTGACTTTTTTTGTTTTGTTAATCCCCACCCAAGGATATTTTTTCCATTGAGTCACGTCGATTGGTTGTCTCTCGCACATGCCCAGACTGAAGGGTCTCGGGTTTGATTCCCATCAAAGGCACGTACCTCAGTTGCTTGTCTCTCACATTTTATTTCAATGGGCCCTCCTTCAGCTTCAGGTATTTATATATTAGTATTAGAAGAGGACACCTCACCCTTCAAATCAATGGGAAGTATGTGGAGAAGCCTGAGTTGTGACCTGTTACTGTGCTGGGCCAGGAGCCAAGGGAGGGGTCCCTGCTCCTGGGATGTCCCCTAGACAGGATATACTAAAGGACAGGAGGACACCGCAAGCCCTAGGACAACAAGGTACGGGGCTGGAGTTGATTATTAGTGACTGATGTCTGCTGGGCCACATGCCCACCATCTCAAGTCCTCAGCACTGCGTCACAGCAGGTGAGGGAGGGCCGCAGACTGGTGATTATTGCCAGTCATTAACCTTTGTCTTGAATGGAGTGGTTTGTTTGCATGAAGAATTTGTGTTTATAAGGCCCGAGTTACTGAGTAGTAGCCTCAGAAGTCACGGGATGTCGATGCTTCTCTGCCCTCACCCCCAAGTCTGCATTCACTGACTGTGGGCAGGAGTTAAACCCACAGCGTTAGTGTCACCCCATCTGACAGCCAGCTCTGGCCTTTTATCTGCATTCCCTCTGCCTTTGTCTCCCCACAGGAAGAGGGAGCAGAGTGCTGTCTGTGCAGGGACAGGAGTCAGAGAGAGAGAGAGAGAGAGAGAGAGAGAGAGAGAGAGAGAGAGAAGAGGCTAGGGGGAGGGGGAGAGAGGGAGGGAGGGGGAGAGAGAGGGAGAGAGAGAGAGAGAGGAGAGAGAGAGAGAGAGAAGAGGCTAGGGGGAGGGGAGGGGGAGAGAGGGAGGGAGGGAGAGAGAGGGAGAGAGAGAGAGAGAGAGAGAGAGAGAGGAGACTAGGGGGAGGGGAGGGGGAGAGAGAGGGAGAGAGAGAGAGAGAGAGAGAGAGAGGAGACTAGGGGGAGGGGAGGGGGAGAGAGGGAGGGAGGGAGGGAGAGGGAGAGAGAGAGAGAGAGAGAGCGAGAGAGAGGAGACTAGGGGGAGGGGAGGGGGAGAGAGAGGGGAAGAGAGAGAGAGAGAGAGAGAGGAGACTAGGGGGAGGGGAGGGGGAGAGAGAGGGAGAGAGAGAGAGAGAGAGAGAGAGAGAGGAGACTAGGGGGAGGGGAGGGGGAGAGAGAGGGAGAGAAGAGAGAGAGAGAGAGAGAGAAGAGGCTAGCGGGAGGGGAGGGGGAGAGAGGGAGGGAGGGAGAGGGAGAGAGAGAGAGAGAGAGAGAGAAGAGGCTAGCGGGAGGGGAGGGGGAGAGAGGGAGGGAGGGAGGGAGAGGGAGAGAGAGAGAGAGAGAGAGAGAAGAGGCTAGGGGGAGGGGAGGGGGAGAGAGGGAGGGAGGGAGAGAGAGAGGGAGAGGGGGAGGGAGAGAGAGAGAGAGAGAGAGAGAGAAGAGGCTAAGGGAAGGGGAGGGGGAGAGAGGGAGGAGGGAGAGAGAGAGGGAGAGGGAGAGAGAGAGAGAGAGAGAGAGAAAGAGAGGGAGAGAGAGAGGGAGAGAAGAAGCTAGAGGGGAAGGGGAGGGGAGAGAGGGAGGGAGAGAGAGAGAGAGAAGAGGGAGAGAGAGGGAGAGGGAGATAGGGAAAGAGAGAGGGAGAGAGAGGGAGAGAAGAGGCTGGGGGAGGGGAGGGGGAGAGAGGGAGGGAGGGAGAGTCCAGCTACCCCACACCTGCCAGCCCAAGATCACAGCCAGAGCACTCACAGGAGGCCTCTGCCCCAAATGCTATGCTCACCGGGAGTGGATCCCCAGCAGGCCCGCCCCAAGTGGAGCTGGCACTCAGGGATGCTTGCTTTGTACTCTCAGCCAGCCTGGCCTGGGGCGTGGGGGTGGCCAGAGTAACCTGAGTCTCCTGCCAATCTATATGTTTACTGGGTTGTTAACAACCTGGATCTTTGAGGAAACAACCCAGAGATAAGCTGGGACAGGATGTGGTGTGATTCTGCCTATGTTATGACAACAGCTGCCCTTGGAGCCCAGCTGGTAGCAGTGGGCGGGGCACAGGGGGTATCTGGGGCCCCACTCCCCTAAATGGCCCCCAGGAGGCCTGGGGAGAGGGAACATCCACCTGGGAGCCCAGGGTCCATCACACAGAGCACTGGCTTTATTTTACAAGGTTAAAGAAGTTATTCAAGTATTGGGTTACAGCCTAAGGTAGTTCCGTCAGATAAAAAGCAATATGTGAAAATTTATATTTCTATAACTTTTGCAATTATAAAAGTAACACATTTTTGTAACATTTGAAAAATTCAGAACAAAGAGTTGAGTAAAAAGCATTCATAATTTCATAGTTCACAGGTGGTTATAAACAGTTAATTTAGCATTTCCTTCTCATACATGTATATATGCATATATACGTGCATGTCACATATAAATTCTGATATATAT